>NC_140034.1:37909706-39292070 GCF_963513975.1 Fringilla coelebs
CTTTGTTCTTTATCATTTCATCTGAGCATCTTTTCACTCCAGCTGTGTGCTATGCACTTACATGCATTAATTCACTTTACTCCAAGAGATCGAGGTATTTGCTAAAGGTGGACACAATGATTGAATGAACTGAGTTTGTGTATTGAGTTGGAATAGTAAAATAGCTGTCAGTGTGGTTTGGGGCATGTTGGGAGTGCCGTGTATTCATCACGTTGGTTGATTATACCATTTTACTCACTGATTACTACAAAACTGTTAAATACAGTTCACTGATCAATGCTCCTATTGAAGACATTTAAAGGTGAAAATTTTCTTATGTCCTGAGAAGTTAGGACTTAAAAGTGCTGTAGTGTCCCAGCCTCACACACATTTTTGTAGTTTAGCCTACAAGGGTTGTCTAGTTCAGAAGGGTCCCAGAACACCCTTTGTCCCTTAGCCTGCATTTTCTCTTTTCTATTATGGCTCAAGTCTGCTGTCCTTTCCGCTTAGCCAGCCACTAAATTTCCTTTCCTTATTCTGCAAAGAGTTGAACCGTTTACTGCAGGATGGTTTGAACCGGGAACTGCTTTAATTCTTCACTTTAGGATATAATTGCTGCACTGTCCAAATGTAGCATATTTCTGTGCCTTCTCCCCTCTCTGTCGCATGCTTTCCCCACCACAGTGTCCCTGCTCTTTGCTGTCTTGTGTCCCCTTTGTAGAAAGCTGCCTGTCTGCCTAGAGCTGTATCTTGCTTTATTTCCATATCCCCAAAGTATTTCCTTCAGCAGCATTTCCCAGTGGGGGAGGCACGCAAAGCTCAGTGGGAAAAGCTCCATGCAGCAGGAATAGGGATCTGCACTACTTTGATTGTAGCTCAGGAACAGCCAAGTTGCAGCTGAGAGGAGGAAGAGCACAACTGATAAAATCACTCTGAGGCAGGATGTGGAGCAGTGTAGTTTGGGAAGTGCTGCCTGTGGCCACTGCACTGCATGTTCTGTCCTGGTCTTCTCAGTGAGCTGGCCTGCTTCTGCTCCCAGATGGACTTACAGGCTCCTCAGCTTCTCACTTCTGCCTCCATCTATCTTTTTTTATTGACTCTCCAGTCTGAAACACACATTATAACTCTCAGGGAGCCTTAGAGGCATGTCTTGTGCTCCCCTTCCTGCTCCAGGAGGGATGGTGGTGCACACCCTGCTGTCCTCTGGAAATTTCTGTTGGAGTGGCTGGAAAACAATTTGTAGTTCACTACCCAAAAGGATGCTGCTTGCATGTGAAGTATAACTGAGACATACATACTAAAATAAAGATAATCATATCTTATACTCCTAGAACTGTGAAGGATTTATTTTTTATTTGCAGCCTGCACATGTTGCATTGCAGTCAATGAGAGGGGAAGGGATGATTCAGCCTTTCTCTCAGGAGCATCTATTAGGACAATACCGATGGCCCAGCTCTCAGATTCAACCAGATCTGTAGAGTAAACAAGTTGTTCTTGTAGCACTCACATTAGCATGTGCTCCTCTGAAAAGCATCCAACAAATGCCTCTTGAAATGGAAGAATGCATGATAAGATGAGTTGGGCTTCCTCCAGCTTCAGCCTCCTCTTTGCTCCTGCCTACCCCTTCAGAAAAGTGAAGTTCCTCCAAAGCTAATGGGCCTTCCAGGCATTTCGTACTCTATTTATAGCATGCTCTTCTAGGGGCATATGAGGGAATGCTTTTGCATCCTAAGCATGAGGAAGTGTTTCAGTACACAGGTATGAAACAATGACGCCTTCCTTCCTCATCTGATGAGCATCCCTGATAGAATGAGGGATGAAAACATTGGAACATCATTTTTGTGTCTTCTTGAGTTTCCCATGGACTGTCTCTTCATTCTTTGTCAGTATTGCTGGTTCTCTTAGGTCTGCTGTACTTAACAGGTGACCATGTGAGCTTATAAACATCCAAGCACTACAAGTATCCCTTCTCTGTAACTTTTTTGTAAGCAGATTTTTTTTTCCTTCCAGTCCTCAACCTTATCCATCCCTTTTTAAGACCCAAGTGTTGTCTTCAGTGCTTTTGGTTGGTAGGGGAAATGCTTCTGTCTAAAGTGTTAACTTTTAAATGCATGACCCTTATGCCTTGCACCTCTGTTGTGAGGACTGTGAATTAAGATAAAGCTAAGCGTACAAGAAAAACTCTTATTGTTTCTCAGAGACTAGAATTTACTTGGAAATTTACTACTGACTTGGATTGTCTCACAAAACTGATTTTTGGACTATTTGTTAAATTTATTCAAATTTTCTTACTCGTAACAAGAAACTAGCAGCTTTCTTCTCAAGATGTCTTTAAGAAATATTCTCCTCTTAGGTGAAGGAAATCCTGGTAATCTCGCCTCTCATCTGTTACTGTAGTTCCTCTGATGTATCCCTACATCTTAACTTCCCAACTGGGTCTTCCTCTAGGAAGAAATACATTACAGGTGGGAGCCCTCCCTCCATACCAAGGATAAAATGTCATCTGTCTTTCAGGTGACCGTCCTTCAGGTTTCTTTTCAAGTGTGGTGTTACAGTTTCCCTTGATGTTACGGTAGAGTTAACACAGAAATTCTCATTTTTATTCAGATTAGTGAGTACATTTTAGAGTTACAGCTGCTGTGTAGACAAGTGGTTTTATGGTGCTTGTTCTTCAACAGTGTTCCTCAAGAACTCCCCTCCCAGGTAAGCTCTTTGCTGAGGAAGAACATTCACATTTGCTGGGAACAACTATTCTACAATTCACAGTCTTCTGTAATTCATGTTACTTTCCTCCACAGTCAAGTCAAAGCTTGTATCAGGATTGGTCTAAACCCATCTGAGTTCTCACAGAAGTGCTTCCAAAGCAGTCACCTTTGGCAGCCCTTGCCCTCCACAGTCAGTCAGAAGCGGCAGCACAGAGTGCCTGTCTGCATTTCACTCTGCCTATGGAAGGCTGATGGGCTTTTTTTAAGAATGGGAGAGTCAGCAAATTTCACCTGTAGCTGGCTGAATGTTGCTTGAGGTTTTTTTTTTTAAACTACATTAAGCTTTTGGCGTGTGACTGCAATTAGCTACGTGCTACTGCACAGTAAATGCAATGGCACGTGGCCGACACACCCTTGAGTGACACTTCATTGTCTGTGACAAAGCTCCCAGGTTTTCCTTTGCAATCAGGGGAAACAAGAGATGTTCAGACTATGTGAACCTTCAGAGAATTTTGAAAACTAACAGCCAAAAACCTGTTTTGGGGGGTTACTCCGTGCATCCAGTGGGTGCTAATGGGACGGCCCTTTTGAGTCTTGGTTTTCTTGCTGCTCCTGGTCTTTCCTTAGAGTTCGTGTGAACAACATCTGCATTCCTGCAGACCTCCCTCTTCTTGCCATTTAATCTAGATTTTTCTTTGATTTAATCTTATTTACAATCACAGTACTATGGTATTTCATAGAACTATAGAATGTAGCTAAAACTGTCAGGTTTTAGTTGGAAGGGACCTTGAATATCATCTACTTCCAAACCCCCTGCCATGGGCAGGGACACTATTTTTGTTGAAGCAGATCTCAAAATAGCTCTAAAGGTGCATAATGGGACATTTCAGTCTCTAGATTTCAAGGGCCCCTGACACAGTAATTCAGCTTCATAATGTCTGTTTGTTCAGATGACTGCAGTCTTTCATCATTCTCTGCATGTTCAGTTTGGAAGAAATTACTATAACTATCTTGCAGTCATAATTTTATTGAGATACTTATTTAATCTGGTTGCACAATAAGAAAATTCTTTCTTAGTATTCAAGTAATTTGACAATCAGATGAATTCCAATTGACTAACTGGAAGCTTACTGACACTGTGATTCTGAATCTAATGCACAAGGCGGTTTCTAAAACAGTCTTGATGTGGGACTGGAAGTCCTGACAATTCCTTTTATTGGCTGCTTTGAAGTTCTTTACATGATTTTGAAACAACCAATCATGAGCTTTGCAGCTTCCCTAGCTTTGATAACTTGCTGTTAGCATATGCAATCAGGGGTATATATTGTATAATTAACATAATTTGGTTTCACTGCAGTTTGCTGTTGTTTGTATCATTGTGTCTGTCTGGAATCAAGTAACTGAATACTAAGAGTGAGAACTGGTTTGGTAGAATAGTCACAGACAGATTAGAGAAGCCCAGCTCTGCCTTGCAATGATATAATTGATAGCATATGGGAAAAGTAATGTTTAAATTTTTACTTTAGACCAGATCTCATCTTTGAGATGTTACAGGAATTAGCACAAGTGGAAAGTTTGGAACTGTCAGCAGATAAAAGAGCTTGAGATATGGCAAGAAATTTGAGTGATGCCTATAAAGTAAAACCACCTCAAGCTATATAAAAATGTTTCTCTGCTGTGCTTAAATTTTAGTTGCTTTGGTATGTGAAAGTTTAAGAATATTGAGAGCAAATCACTAAACTTGCAACCACACAGATCCTTACTGAACAACTGCAAACATAAGAGTATCCATGAAAATACGAGATGACTCCTGCATGTTTGCATCAGGATGTAGTGCTGATTACAGGAGCACACACTGTCTCTTTTCCTGTGTGGTATCACTGAGCACCCAGTGTACAGTTCTGAGCACTCTGAAAAAACATCTTCCCTCAATAATTCACAATGCACTTTGAAAGTCGTTGTACACTTTTGAAGTCATATTCTTGATGTCTCAGCTCCCCATCTGTACCAGAGAAATTACACCTCTTCATAAAGGTCTCATGAAGAGGAATTTTGGCTTTCCAAGGTGCCACAGTGATGTGCAGATGTTGCTATAGTGATTTGCCAGAGAAAAGTCAAAGTGGAGAGGGAACAGTCCCCCTGCATTTGTGTGCATAAAGGCATAAACAAATATAGGACCACACAAGAGAAAAAGGGAATTGAACTGCTGCTCATTTTTAAGGTCCTCCCATCAAATGAAATGAGGCAGCAATCCTCTAGGAAACAAGTAGTGGATATTTATTCTGAATGAGCCTAGTCCCACAGTTACTTTTTTCTCCTCAGTCCTGAACTCATCTGCCCTCAAATGACAGGATATATTCCCAGGAATAGATCAGTACATATGTAGTTTAGAGACAGAAATGCTCCAAGAATCGACTGTGCTGTGCAGCAGCAAGAAACACTTTCATCTGGCTCCTGCCTAACATGTCCAGAGGTAATTGAGTCTCAACAGCTGCTGTCAAAAGAAAGATGAAAAGCAGCATCTATCATAGCTGTGGGGAGCTGCACTTTTCCCTCTCTAAAGATGGGATTGTGTGTTTGTAGGGGGGAAACAACTTGAAGTAAAACAGTCCTATAAAGCAGAGCAAAGAATGAATGTATGTATAATCTGAAATGAATTTATGTATAATCAAAGAACCAGCTAGCTGTTCAAAACATACTTTTGGCTCAATTCTACTTAAAGAAATGAGTACTTCACTGGAAAACAAGAATAAGTGAGAGACTTCAGCCCGTGACGCCAGTAGAAGCACCCCGAGGACAGAGCTGCTGACCCCAGCTGTCTGTAACAGGATCTCCCACCCCTGTGCACCCCCGGCGCACCCAGCAAGGCGTCAGCCGCGGTCCGGGGAGGTCACTGGCGGCGCTGGCTGTCGCTCGGCACACTGTCACACGTGGAAGCACACGTGCCAGCGCTGCCCCAGCCCGCGGCGTGCCCGGGGCGGGCGGCGCTGCCTCTCCCGGCCGGCCCCGGGGTCCGGGCAGCGCGGCGGCTCCCCGCCTCCCTGCGGCCCCGGGCATCATCCGCTTCCTCGGGGCCACTCGGAGTCTGCAAGGGCTGGTACGGCGTCTACGCAAGGAGCGGATAAAAAGCTGCTGTAAAAAGTTTGTTTTCTAAATGTTTTCAAATGTCACATATGCTTTGTGTAGACAGAGTTTAATATCAGCAAGCTGGCTGCTTGCGCTCCAGGCGGCTCGTTTGTAGACGAGGTTCTAATTGCTGTAAGTGGGCTGGATGTGCGTCTGTGAAATGAGTTCCATATTGTCTGTGCTGTTGGTGTCTCCCAGTCCTCAGGCTCAGTTTAAGGCAAAGCAGAGAGCTGAGGCCAGAAGGCAGTGAAACACAGAGCTCATGCCGTCCTGGACCATTCCCTATTCTCCCTTCGCCCGTGGATGAGGCGGGTGTGGTGCTGTGCCCATGAGCGCATCGCGCAGTGCTGTGTGCAGGTGGCGGGGAAGCCCCGCTCTGCGGCTGGAACTGGGAGCGCGGGCAGGTGCCCCGTGTGCCGGAGCTCGCTGCTTGCAGGGCACAGGTGAGCTGCACGTACCCACGGCCCAGCCAGCTCAGGTGCGGGTTCATCATGTTTCTGATTCTCAGGCTTGCTAACCAGCACGGGTACATGAAAGCTCTCCAAAATTCACCCTCTGACTTGCCTTTCTGTGAGTGAAACTCTGAGATTTCCAGGTGCCTCAATCGCTGATACCTGCTTGTGGACAAAGCAGCACTCTTGGAGCTTCCTCCTGCTATGTGAGCCAGCAGGATTTGGGTAGTGGGATAAAAACTTCCCCTTTCCTTTGGTGACAGGAGTTTTAAGTGCCAGTAGCTATCAAGTGTCACCTCGGTTGTCAGGCTTAGGCCAAATTGATCCCTGATGTTTTTAATTGAAGCTTCATGGAAATGAGTCCTTTTAAAACAGTGAGGTGAGGGAGGCAAAAAGCAGCGTAAACAGGAGGACATAAGAGAGAAGTCTTTGTTCTTGTGTTCCCAGAGCAGCCCAGCGTGGTCTGGGAACAGTGTGGTGTCCCCAGCTAGGAAAACAGCACCTCTGTCTTTGAACTTCCCTGACCTTTTACGTTATTTCAGTCTCATTCTCTAGAGTTCAAGGTACTGGCTGTGCTTCAGGAATTCACAAGCATAAACACTCATCAGTGTGGCTGGCACTATGATGAGATGAAAAGGGAGTTGAGAAGGGATAAAAAACATCCAAAAGCCAAACAAAAAGTGTACAGGGTTTGTAAACAAAGCATGTAGAGCTTCCCCAGTGCTGCCCAGAATGCCCGCTTCCTTCCGCCCTCCCTCCCCTCCGGGGCTCAAGGCTCCTTCAAACCCACAAGAGGCTTCTCTCATAATTTTAATACAGCATATAAATCAGGGAGGTTTTCACCTAAGCCAAGGCAACTAAGTTAGTAGGAAATTCCTAAGTGCTTTGAGCAGCAGCTAGTTTTGCTGCAAGTGTAGTTTTTCCACAGCTTGACTGTAAATCAATTTTGTTAATCCCTTCCTGTTCCTCCCATGCACAGGGACTGATTCTGTACTGAGCTGGGCTGAGTGCTGATGGCATATACACTGCTCAGTCATGCACCGGGACTGTCCCCTTTTATGCTGCATCAGTCCTTGAGTTCTTAAAAACATTTGGATTTGGTGCTACTGAAGTCTGTGCCCTGTTGTGAAAACCGGCAGTATCAAAGTGAGAAAGAAGTCTGACTCAGGGAACATCTCCCATCCAAATTCTGCTCATTTGCTTTCCTTCCTGCCTTTGGGCTGAAATTACTGCACTGAATGTGATAAAACCCGATTTAAAGTTTCAGCCCTAGACTGACTACAGGTTTTGGGACATGTCAGCTGTGCCCCCATTCTGGTGCTGAACTATCCGGAGTGTGTTACCTGGAGAAGTGTCAAAGCACCCAGGTGGCCACGTCTGGATACTTCATGCAAAGTCTGTCAGCCCTGTGCTGGTGCAGCTGTACACCCAGCAGACTCTATTTCTTTCCCCTGCTTTCTTTTCCCTCCGAGCTTTCCCGGTGGCAGGAGCAGAAGAAGGGGCTGTCACCAAGGCAGGCAGGCAGGCGTGCTTTCTGGGCAGACGCACGCTGTATTCAGTGCTCACAAAGTGCCTCTGCTGCCGCGAGGGGAGCGCGGCCAGCACGGCCCCCGCAGCCTCCCACACACGGCAGCTCCGGCTGCAGGGGCCCGCCTGCAGCAGTGATAAGCTTTCCTTGGGGCTTCATCTTTTGCTATTCCTCTGCCTGTGAAATGTCTGTAGGTAATTAAGTCCATATTACAGGCTGTCTCTTGAGGAGCGGGCTGACACATATGGAATAACATGTGCTTCATACAACCAGCTGCAGTTCCTGTAACAGATGCTAAGTCCAGCATGTGCCATTCCCTGTGACTTGCGGGCCACCTGCAAGACTCTCCCTGACACACATGGCAGAGCCCCAGGGAGCCTCTCAAGCCTGTGGGCATGCATGCAGAGCTCCACCTTCCCCCTTCAGCTCCTCCTGGGACTGAGATTCTGGGCTGGCTCCTCAGTAGTGTTCAAAGTTTGTGAGCTGGCCCCACTCTTGGGATGCTCTAATGTACCTTTTCCTCAGGTAGACTTGACCAAGCACTGGCTGCTTTCACACCCGTTTGAGGAAATCTGGTCTGTTCCCTCTCTTCTTCGCTTTCTTACCATCTTCTTCCCTTGCAAAGTTGCATGCATTTATTGTCATCAGCCACAAATACGAATTTGGTCTCATTAATTTTCTGACCTGGAGAAGTACATGAAGCACAGGTAAGTTCACACCTTGGAGATGCTATATTTAAACTACATTTTTACTAAAGCTGGAATCACTTTGTTGGATTTACCTGCGTGGTCTCCTCTGTACTGGACACTACACCTTGAAACTGCAATTATACTGTAGCATCTAAAAGCCAGAGATTTTTTCCTTTTGGTTTGGTCTTCTCTGAATCCTTTTAACATTGCTGAGTTTGCTTATCCTTTCCCTGCCTTTCAAGGACTGTTTGCCCTCAGGAGTGCTTTAACACATGAAGGCTGGGGCTGGATAACTGTTGTCATCTACTTAGAGGGTTTTTGCCACTGCAAAGCAGCTGGGTAGGTCCTGCCTTAATGTGCTCAAGGAAATGGTGACTCAGGCCCATGTTCCAAGACTGTGTGGGAGCTGCTGGGCAGGAAAATGGAAAAGGCTGAAGAAGGAACTGAAATCATCTGAATCGTGCTGGTTTTGGGCTTGGGAAATATGCAATTGATAGAGCTTGTAAATGTGTTTCTGTTGCAATTGGTTTCTAATGTGAGGTGACCTGATAGGCACAAGCTTGTCATAGGGAAGTCAGAAAAAACTGCACATGCAGTAGGAAGCTGCTGGATAGGGAAGCATCTCCAGAAGTGTCTGGCAACACTGTTTGTCCCACCCTCTGACAATGGTGAGTGTTTTTTCCCAGGCCAGTTATCAGTGGCAGGGCTGCCGGAAGCTGGAGCTGCACCCTCAGCCAGCTGCTTCACTTGGGCTGGCAAGTCATGGCACGGGGACAGGAAACCTATAGTGAAAAAATACACCTGGGGTAGGACTCTGTCTTTGTGTGTCACCATCCACCTGGCACTCCCAAGTGCCATGGTTGTGAGACTGCCTCCAGGCAGCAATTATATTCCTCCCGCTTGGTTCACCAGAGGCAAGTAACCCCCCTTGTGTAGCAGTGCAAAGTCTGGGCATGTAGCAAATATTGCAGGATGGCATCTCTCCTTGCTCACATGGCCAAAGTTCAAATCTGGGAAGTTAACCTTTTAAATTAATCAACTGACCAATATATGACCAGTTTCCAGACTCACAGGACACAGTAAAAGCCTTGGGAGAAAGAAGTTGACTAATTACCTCAGGGTCTTACTGACTTGAAGATGCAGGGACAGGGTGACAGCAGCAAGCTGCCATTTTCATTGCTTCTGATGAGAAAATGGGGTCCTTTTTTTGAAAGTCCACTACAAAGAATTCCTTGGGAAGAAAATGGTAGTTCAGTGGAGTAGGGTACCTGTGCTTAAAACAGTGAAGGTTTTCAGGGAAGAAGAAACAGCCGCCGAAGGAACTTTCTTAGTGCAGCTGCATTGTTCACAAGCATTCACTGCTTGTCTTTTACCAGATGTGAAAGACCACGGGGCCAACCCAGGCTAGGCAGGACAAGGCAAGGGGCTCTCCCTGTGCAATGGCAATGGAGGTTGCTCAGTGCACATCTGATGTTAATTCCTGTCAGTGGCATCTTTGTGCCTGTGAAGATTGGAAAGGTGTGAAGATGGTTTTATCTGGAATTATTCTGCAATCTGACCCCAGTCTTGTACTAGTGAGGGAGTGTTTCTCTGCTGGTGAGTTCAATCTTTAACCCTCTCATTTTCCAGCTGGCGGATACCCCAGCCCTCAGGGTGCAGCTGCTCAGCTGAAGTGAGAGCCTCCACAGGACAGTGAAAGCGTATTTTTCTCTAGTCTGTTATCCCTGCCTTTAATTAGGGGTGTATTCAGTGGTTTCAGTTAGTTTTTACTCCATCACTCGAGTCCTGAGGCAGGTACAGTGGCACTGGTAGGTACAGTGATCTGCTGGTGCTGAGGGAGCTGGTAACTAGAGGAGTGGGAATGTGCACATTACCCCTGTACACACCACGTGGGGCACAAGGCAGGAAAAAAATAACTGACTCCCTTACTGTAGCCAGCAGATCTGGCTGCAGCTGCAGTTTCTGGTCCGTCCACTATTACTTCTTGGAAACAGCAATGCCAAATTACACGGAGAATGAAAGTCCTTTCACCTGCCAAAGAAGAATTACATTTCCATGCCTGCCCTGCAGAGTTCGGAGGGCTGGCTTGTGTCTGTTATCAGCACCAGCACTCCACAATCAACAAGAGCTGGAAAGAGAAAGTCACTGAATCCCCTTTCCTCAAAGGGAAAGAGTCAATCAGGTTCTTCCACTAGATTTGGCAGAGGCATGCTGCTCAGCAAGATGATTTAAAAAACCAAAACAAAACCACAAAAAAAGATCCATAGGAAACTTTGGCAGCATTAGCAATTACGACTTTGTTTAAAAAAAAATCACCACTAAAAAAAACCACAAAAAACAAAAACACACAAAAAAAACAACAAAAAGAACTACATACACACACACACAAAAAAAAACCCCAAACAAAAACAACCACCCCAAAAACAAAACCCCAAGACTTAGTTTGAACTCTAAGTCCATAATGAAAAAGACTAACACCAAAGTACATGAGACTGACTTTGTCAGTTTGTTTTATTACTGGGCACAGCACCGTACCACTTCATATGCATACAAGCCACAGTAATACAAACAATCCCTAGCCTTTTTTATAATTAAAAAATCACATGGCATTTGGGAGGAGCCAGCAGTCCCAGGGGTCAGCTCTCAAGAGCTATTTTGCTGCAGTTGCAGTAGCAGCAGTTTTCTCACAAAATACTGTGGGTTTTCATGCTGTTAATATGTGAAGCTGAAAAAGTCTGAGCTTGCAGCAGTGCCTCTGCTTAACATCATCAAGGCAGGTTTTCAGCAGCTCACAGGCTTGCAAGTATGCTCACTCATGGTGCTCTGCAGTCGAATGGAAGGTGCCAGACAGACACCCCTGTATGGAACTGGAACCCTCAAAAAATGCTTCTACAGAAGCCCACGTCATCCTGAAGCACCAGAGGTTTATCCAGTTCAGGGCTAGTTAAAACTCTCCTGCATCCTGACAGCTTTCCTGCAGGCAGCACAGGCTTCCCACACAGGCAGGAGGTTTTCTTTCAGTATCAGTTATGTCTGGAGCAGCACAAGGACAGTGAAGCTTGGAAAAAAGCTTGTCATTAAAGCAGGCTTAGCTCCCCAGAAAACGGATTTAAAACTAGAAGGCACAAATGCAAGGTTGAGTGTGGGCTGCACACCACTGTGGCATGTGAGTAGTTTAGATACCCCTCCTAAGAGGAAATGTATCACGTAATAAATACAGTATGACATTTTAGAAAAGAAGTGCATTACTGTGATCCTTCACAACATAAGGAAGTAGGATCCTCAAGAGCATTAAGAGGCCTGTTCACTTTATATTGCACAAACATTCTAAAATTTAGTGTCAGGTCATTGCATTGGAGGTGGGACAAGGCAGGGAAAAAAAAATAAAGGTTTTATTTGGCGGAATCTGCCTAAGTCTCCACTACCACACAAACAGCTTTTTGCCAATCTGAGGTAGAATTACATAGATACTGCTTAAACCCAGTCAAGTCCTGCTCAACTAGTCTTCAAAGAAAAAAAAAAAGATAAGAAAAAAAGAGAAAGTGCACAGAACAGATGAGCCTCTTTCTCTACAGAAAATGAGTGCCTCAGGTTTGACTCCCAGAAGCAAGTCCTACAGAGCAGAGTTCCTGTGAAGATCCCAGCTCCTCAGCTGGAAAGCAGTGATGGGTATTGTGATGCTACAGATAAGGAGTGTAACAAGTACTAATTGCAAGTCCTATAGCAAGTGTTTTACTCTCCACTTCCTCCCTCCCCAACTGCTTGCTAGTTCTCCCTTTATTCACTCAGTCCAGTATATTTTATCAGAGTTAAGATTGTCCCCACTGCTTTCTTCTCCTTTATGTCCCTTCTACTGAACCCTGCAAAAAAATTTCCTATTTCAACCCTTAGACTTCGGAGGGACACTTGCAGCTTCTTCTAGAGACTCCTCTGTGTAGTATAGACACGGAAGGATGGAAATAAGAGCCTCTTCGATGGAGAAGAGATGTTTATCCTCTGCTTGAGGACAGAAGTAGCGCATAAAGTCTGCCAGTCTCAGCAAGTACTCTATGTTATGACCAGCACAACCACTTGAGACAATGATTTGAGCTGCAATGTCTTCTTCAGATGCTGGGCCAAGGTAGGAAGGGTTCTGGGGTGTTGCAATGTAAACAAGAGCCAGGATGGGTTCCTCTGCATCTTTATCCTGAGGGTGGAACTTCACCAGCTTGGTGTCATAGCCTCCCAAGACAGCTTCTCGCATGTTGAGATACTCGAGCGATGCAGCAATTTGTTCCCCACGGACTTCATAGGCTACACCCCACGTGCACGCCTGAAAGCCAAAGAGCAGGGTGGTTAGGGGATGCTGTGACTGCACTGGCCTGTCTAGCCACCCGCTCCTGTTTCAAATCAAGGTTCCCTTACTCCGGGAGTCCCCGCACAAGGGATACGAGGGCAGGGAAGGGGAACACACCGCACAACCCCCCACGATCCCGGCGGGGCTCAAGAGCACCCGGCTGCCGCCGCACCTTTCCAGGAGGTGACGCGGGCACCCCCCGCCCGGGCCAGCCCCCGGTACTCACCCCGCAGTCCTCCAGCAGCGTCACCACCCGGCCGGGCTGTGGGCACAGAGAAGGCAGCGCCGTTAGAGCCGAGCCGAGCTGCGGCACCGGCGCCCCGCGGCCCCCCCGCCGCCGCCCCCCCTTACCATCTTCTCGCTGCCGCGGTGGAAGGTGTCCCCCTGCCAGAAGCGGCGGCTGTACCCGCGGATGAAGCCCACCTTGCGCGACGTGAACTCGAAGCCCGGCCTCCACACCAGCGAGCCGTACCCGAAGATCCACACCGGCGCCGCCAGCTCCGCGCCCTCCGCCTGCCCCGAGGGCGAGGAGGAGGGGGCGGAGAGGAGCGGGCGTGGCGGCGGCTCCGGGCTCTCCTCGGGGAGCTGCGGGTCGCGCTTCATGTCGGGGCTGCGGCTGCGGCGGTGGCGCGGCTCGGCCGCCGCGGCGCTTTAAAGGCGGCCCGGGCCGGCCGCCCCGCCCCGCCCCGCCCGGGTGATGCAAGGAGGGCGGGAGGTTTCGCGGCGCCGCGCGTGGGGCAAAGCGGGGCGCGGGTTGCGTCAGGCGGGGTGCCCGGCCCGGGGTCGGCCTGTCCGGCCGCGCTGGGTGCCACATTCCCGCCTGGCGATGCCAGGGGATCGGCCTCTTCCAGAAGCCAGAGGCCGCAGGAGCAGAGCGCGCCGTGCCCAAAAGGGAGAAGCTGGGCTGGAATGAGCGGGCAGGCCCTCGGGAGCCTGCCCCGCGCTCCCGGCGTTGGCTTTACCCCAGAACCTGAGGTGCTGCGTTGGAAAACCAAACAGTTAATGTTTAACAGGGTGGCGCGACAGCACCTGCGTCTACAGGGCCAAGGTGTAAGGAACACAGGCAAAATAAAATAATGACATCCACTCTAATGCGAGGACACGGTGCTGAATCCAGCTACTTGAGTGCATTTTCCCTAGTACTATATCCAGGCTGGAGTGTCAGCTTGTCATACATAACATTTGTTACGTGGAGGAGTGCAAGTGCTGTCTGTGTATGCGATGCACATCCAGCTGTCACCCACCTCTAGGCAGGTTGTGACAGCTAAAGAGGTCGACTTTTAACATTACAAAGTAACTCCTTTTGGTGAAAGAGGAGGAGAAAGGATAAGAAGCAAAATCACCAAAGTGTTTCTCATTATTGTTCTTGCACTTAATCAATCTAAACAGTCTATTTACAGTCTTTTATTTATTTTCCTGTGGCCCCCCATTTTCCTGTGGGTGCCCTGCAACCAGCACCCACCTTTCCATTCCACTTCACAGGGTGTCGCAGCTACAACACCCACAGTCTGTGGTGGGCGCTCCCTGTGCTGTGGTGTGTTCAGCACGGGTGACAAGAGTTTGCACGGCTCTCACATCTGCCCTGCTGCTCTGTGCCTCACACAGCATGTCCTTTTCTCCTGCCCTGCACAACTGACTCTCTGACTTGTCACCGTGGATGACCCTTCACAAGGTCAGCCTTGTTATGGAGCCCAAAGCTCCTTCATTTTCCTCTCCACTTGCGCTTTTCCCAGTCACCTTCTCTGTCTTACTCAGGCTCAAAGGTATGGGGTTGGCATGGCATGCTCCCAGCCCTTCACACCACACACCCATGCTGGCACAGGTTGCAGCCTCTTAATCCTTTTCTGCTGGTCCCTTTCCATAGGCAGAAGGTGAATCTGTCACCTGCTTGTACAGCTGCTCTATTCAGAGTTCTTAGTCAGACCAAAAAATGCTCCAGAAACTGTTCTTGTCAGCTGTCTGTATCAAAGCTCCACTTGGTAAAACAAGAAATTAATGTCTAGTCTTCTATTTTTTCAGTCTTGTGGTTCTGTCCCCTAACATACAAGACTCCTGCCTTAGCAGGAGTTTGTCAATGTTAAAATGATGTAGCCTTTCAATCAAATGAAAACAGTGTCCTCTGGGAATAAAACCAGTCTTCTGTGTCCCATTATATATGTAGGTCAAGTGTATATTTTTCATATTCAGTTCTTTACTTTTTGTTTCCTGCTAAAATCAAGGAAATTTGAGCAAACCTCCAATATGTAGTTAATAAAAGCGTTAAAACACCTCTGTAGGTGCATCCTCATTGTTAAGAGCACAAAAAGAGACAAATCAGTCTAAAAGATAAGATGAAGGTGGTCCTGCTAGGTTCTAGTCTTAGTAACACCAGTTGGAAAAAAAAAAAATCTGACCTCTGTCTTCAGTTTTCCCCAGGATGTGAATTTTATCCATTTTCTTGGTTTGTACAGTCTGGAGGAGACTGAGGGGAGACCTCATTGTGGTCTTGAACATCCTCATGAGGGGAAGCAAAGGGGCAAGTGCCAATCTCTTCACTCTCATGACCAGGAAGAGGACTTGAGAAAAAAATCATGAAGCTGAGTCAGGGGAGATTTAGGTTTGATATCAGGAAAAAGTTTTCCATCCAAAGGTGGCTGAGCACTGAAACAGGCTTCCCAAGGAAGTGGTCACAGCACCAAGCCTGTCTGGTTTCAAGAAGTGTTTGAATAACACTCTCAGGCACAGGGTGTGATTCTTGGGGTCAGGGCCAGGAGTTGGACTCGATGATCCTCATGGGTCCCTTCCAACTCAGCATCTTCTGCAATTCTATGATCTGAGAAACGCACTGTGACTGTGAAATGCATGTGTGACAAACAAAGCTCTAGGTATCTTATCTGCTGGTACTAAGCTAAGGAAAATTGGACCAAGAAATTCAAAATTATATCACTGGGAAGTGACTGCATGTTTGATGGTGAAGGAGAAAAATTGCTCTTTTCCTTTGCAGAGCTGTCTCATCTGTGTTTCTGCCTTTGCTTAAAGGCTCTGGTGCATGGCTAAGCCAGATTTGCAATGGAGAGCCAATGTGTACAGCAAAAGCCTCAGGGGATCAGCTTCAGATCCCACACCAGTTAAACACTACAGGTCTCTGCTCCCTGCAGTGGTGTACAACTAGATCAATGAAGTATGAGGTTAGACACTCCTTTTGAAGTCCCTGATTTTCTTGTGTAAATTGGAATATTGCTCCATCATTAGGAGCACAGCCTGAGGGAAGACTGTAACTGAAGTTGTAGCATATACAGCAAGAGCTTAAGAATTTTTTGTTGTTGTTGTCAAGATTTCTTTCATTCATTTCTTACCTTGACTGTATCTTTGCTGTACTTTAAAGTACAGTGGATCACTAGGATCACTAGGGGCAAATGCCTGAGCAGAAAAGGTGTCTTGCAGGCAGTGTAGGGGCAGCTGTGTAAGTGAAGCAGGTGGGTATAAAGGAGATGGTTGGAGCTTGTGTTCAAAAGGCCAGGGAAGCAGCCTGCCAAACTCAGACACAGGAATGTTCAAACAGATGTGAGAGAGGACATGGAACAGCAGTGGAGTTGACTGTTGGGGAATATGATGTAGATTTTGTAGTACAACAAAAGGAGGTGGAAAAAAGCCATAGCGTTTCAACAGTTTAAAAGTGCCTAAGGGAAAAAGAAATGGAATATAATGGTCATACTCTGTTAATATAATGATAATTTTAAAAAACCCTTTAACAGCAGTAAGAATGTTTGCTTTGCCCTGGAACCTTTGGGGAAGAGAAAAAGGTAATCATAGCTTTATTTGTTACCCCTGAAACAAGTTTTTCCATATTTCAGGAAAAGGAGGGGCTAGTTTCTCTTTAGCAGTATGTGCTGTGCTTCCCCAGAGCAGGCATTCCCATGTTAGTGTGGGGTGACCAGCAGTGCCAGGGCTGCCTGTTTTTCAGGATACTGGTGAATCACCTTAGAGCCAGAGGAACCAACAACAGGGCTGGCATGACACATAGCAGTGGCTTGTGTGTCAGGCTCTTATTTACTTCAATAAACTGAGGGCACATACTAGGTCTTAACAAAAGTTGGTATGTTCAGAAAATATCAGCTGGGGATAGGAAGATTGCCAGATCATTTCCAGATACCAGATAATCTTCCAAAACCTTGGCACTGCTTTCCTCTCTACAATGAGCAGACAGGAGAATATAAAAACTAATTGTCCTCTTTTCCTGAAGGCTTCAGTAAAGATTAAAGCTACTGGAATTGGAGGTTAAGTTCAAAAAATGCCACAGACTTTATAAAGAAATGTAAATCAGTACTATTCACCTGATATTCACAAAGCCACATCCACGTGCATCACCAGGGGTCTTACTCATGTCTGTTTGAGGAACCCAATTCTTATGGCATTCACAAATCCCCTCCAGATGTGAACACTTACCATAGAAACATGCAGTCAGCCTTGTTTCAAACATGGCAATGCAGAAGCCACATTGTCAAAGCTTCTGTATTAAAACCTGGGGATCCAGAAAGACACATAGAACAGTAGGAAATAGGTGTATTTGAACTTGTTTGCTGCATCCAAAGGGAACACACTGCCATTGTTAAATGCATTAACTCGTGGGGTTAAATGCAGTCTTGAGCACAGAGAACTAAAAATGGCAAAGGACATACCAGTACGTTGAAGAGAGCAACTGTAAAATCCAGAGGAAAAAGTACCATAAGGACATCAGACTGAAAACCAACTCTAGGACAAGGCGGTAGTTTGGGTGATTCTTCTGCAGGACAGAACTTGAACTGATGCTGACTTACTCCACATTTAGTCTGTTTATCCCATGATTGCTACAGCTCTGACTGTTGTCAGCTGTCTTGGGAGATTTTGCAGTGTCCCCAGTTCACAGATGAGAGTGACAAACTTGGAGACATTACAAACTTGATTTGTATTTGATTTAGTTATATTAAGGGAAAAAATAAATCAATATATCTAATAAGTGTTTTAACATGCCATCAATACCTTACCAGTGTCTTGGTAGTTGGCTGAGGTGTCCTTTAAGAAAGTCCAGCACTCTCATTTTGGCTTTCAAGTTGTACACCAGAGTGATCTGCTGCACAATGGGCTTTGCTGAGTTCCCCCACCCTGTTCTCACTTCAAGCTCTAGTGGGCAGTTTTGACTCCCCTGGCAGGAGCTGGACTTGATTGCTCTGGTCATCCTGTCCCTCTCTCATAATTTCATGTTGCTGACAAAGTTCCTCCCAGCACTAGTACATAAAAAAATTCTCTATAAACAATCAGAACTACAATTTCAGATTTTTTTTTTTTACTGGGTAAAGGTAGATATAATGAGCAGAGACTGAAGAAACTCTGTGGAGTTGTAGCAGCTTAGGGAATTTTGGCTTTCCTCCCTTCAGGGTAGGAAAGAAGCTCAAACACTCCCTAGTAGCTTAGCTTGAGGGCTGAACAAATTGGACGCTGAACTTAAAATCAGAGTACAGACTTGTGGAACCTCCTTTTGTTTGAGCCCACAGCATCCCAAACCTAGGAGCTCATCTGAGTGCCATGCTGTGAGTCATGAACTCAACTGGCTCATCTTTTGGTACAGCATAACCCCCTGCTCTTTGCTCCCCATGGCCTCAGTCTGCTTCCCAAACACCAGAGAGGCATTGTGAGGAGTCATGTGGATGTCCACATTGGCAGCTTAAAGGAAAGACAGGGATGGAGGAGGCATGGGCTCACAAGGCCGGGGTTGGGAACTTCAACCCTGGCTGTGAAAGTCAGCATCTTGTCTGGGCTGATGTAATTTTATTTCGTTTCATTGCAGGAAGTGATTCAGTTTCAGTTCCAGTATAAAAAGAAGAAAGATGGGTTTACAGCTAAAATTTTAAACAGGTCTGAGGAAAAACCTGAAGGAACTGGTTGATACAAGCAGGTAGACTGAAGAGTCCAAAGACAGAAATGTGGCAGAACAACAGAAATTTTAATTCAAAGGTAGAAAGCAAATCTATGATTCACAAGTAGGAAAGGATAACTGTTTAGGGAAATAACCACCTGTTTTCAATAACAGTTTAAGAAATAATAGGGAATTCACACAGGATGGAAAAGGAATAATGCAACAGAGAAACTTCTGTTTTGATACTTAGCTATGTAATGAAGTAAGAACTGCAGAAATTTGGGCCAGTTTGCACATTTGCAAAGAGTTTAAAACCCAATAAGAAGCTCTCTAGTCAAATAAAAAGAGGATTAAGATAAAAGTGAGATTACTGGCAGGCATATGACTTTGGTCAACACCAATCATACCTTAGATGCAAACCAATAAAAGTCAAGATGGTGATTGCTCTGAGTCCTTTAAAAAATTTACCACATCTGAAGAAAAGCACTAGTCTTAGAACTCCTGGTGCTTGTGTCAAGGGAGGTGAAAAACAGAGACACAACCCAAAAGTTTATTAGCAAAGAATGTAAATATATAAATAGGGCAGGTATCACAAGTGGAAAATAGCAAGTGGTTCCTGTATTTGAGACATGAAAATAAGTCACACTTGAGCAAACTAAAGCCCTGTTATTGAAACTGAATTCACACAAAGGGATATGAGCATTAACTAGTTAGGAGTGGCTTAGCTTGAAGATTAAGAATATCCTAACCTGCAGAGCAGCAAGTTTTTAAGTCTGCAACCCCCACTCCTCTATATGAAGGGCCAATAATAGAAAAATAAGTTCTTCATGTAGCTTTAACTGCAACAGAGATTATGTGATGTCATTACCTCTATTACCTGCTGCCTTTCCATCCAGCGCTCTTGTTTGATGAGCAGAAAGTTTTCATTTCAGGAGTATCACAGGAAGCAGCTGAAGTATAGCCAAGCACCAGAAGTTCCCCAGATTTGTAGTGTCAGAGAGGCTTCATCAGTTTGCAGTGATGAGGTTTTGTCCTGACACACTTGCAGCTGTTCTTACCCAGATTGTCAGTGTCTTGTAACAAGCATTGCTTCTCTTCTGCTGTGGATTAATTTTCTACAACACTGCTAGCTAGAGCATGACCACAAAGCCCTAAACCAGCACAAACTGAGAGTTCTGAAATATCTGACTGATACATTAATTACAAAACAAGGGCTACAGAACAAATGCAAACCCTGTGAAACATTACCTCATCCCTTGACTATCTGAGAAACCCCAGATAAAGCAACATTACAGTATCATCTGGAATTTTGAAGGGTAGAAGGAAGTTGAAATTCATGTCCTGCTTAGCAGCAGAAAAGTGAGCTATAAAGTCAGCCACCAAGCTTTAAGAAAGAACCACAAGTAGCCAACATGCTTTTCAAAGAGAGGAAGCAGCAAGCTGCCAAGAATAAGAAAGGCACAGGAGATTTCTCCTTGGTTAGAAAGCCCATAAAACACCCAGCTAAAGAGATGAGAGAGAGAAAGAGCAAAGTCTGCAACAAGACCGAGCAGCACAAAGAGGAACAAAGTCCTCCCTCTAGGAGGCATCTGGTAACACTGCCATATCCCACTGAAGGAGAGAGCCAGCCTCCCAGCAGCACTGCCCCTCTTTGTAATGGCCAGAGGGATGGATTTGCACCTGGAATAGTCACTAATAGTCTTCATCAGAGAGAGGAAGAAAACCCACCTGCTACCCACTCATACAAGTCCTTATCAAGGCAAAAAGGAGTGTAGGCACAGTGCTTTTGACTCTTGATTGCTCTAGGGCAGGAAGATGTGTGTGTTGACTTTACAATCAAAGCAATAACCCAGCCACTCAATATGTGGGACTTATGAATCAGTCCCATGTGGAGAAAGAGTGATAAGTAGCTATCTCAAAAAGAACTTCCTCCTTCCCTGCATCCCTTCTCCTTTACTTTAGTTTTTAATGTTTACATATGACTCACTTATTTTGTAGTTCACTCTTCTGAACATTTGCAAGCGAATGACCTGCTTAATGCAGAGGAAGACAGATGCTTTTGCTGTTGTATCAGTAAATGGGATTTGTTTATTTCTAGAGTGACTAAAAGGCTCATTGCTGTGACCAAAACCCCCAAATAGTCCTGAGACTGTGGCTCACACCAAGCAGATTATTGTTAGTAACAAGTACTGAAAGATTTTGCTTTAAATGTGGCCATGCTGGGCAGAATTTTGTGTTCTGATGTAAAAACTACATTTCTGTCTGAAGGAAATTTGCAGTCCTGCTGAAAATATTTGTCTTTCTGTTTTAGTGTCTCTGGCATGTACATTGAAAACAGTTTGTGGTTTGAAAACCAGGTGTAGATGTGTTGTATGTGATCTAGCATGTTTGGTTTTGTGGCATTAATAGGACAGATTCTGTCTCAACAGTAGCTCCATTCCTTTTGTGATTTCCTAAGTCATGTCCACTTAGGTTTTGGGCACTTAGTCCTCAGCTGTCTCAAAATAAAACCCTGCTTTCTTTGCACTTTAATTTGGTAACCTAGGTCTACAGTTTCCTTTTCTGAATTTTCCTGTGATTAGCCCAGCAGATCCAAAGACCTGTCCTTCCTAATTACAGGGGCTCTTCCCTAAGATGAGGAGCAGTATGTGCCAATGATCACCACCTTAAAGCCCAATGCTATTTATTTAGAACAAAATGCTATGGAAAAAAGCTAGTTAATAAGCCAAGACATGACTCACACACCTGCTAAGTGTTGCCTGTCTTCCTTGTGGTGCCCTGGCAAATATGATAAGCAAGATCTGCCAGCTCTTTAATTCAGAGAGAGCATCTGTGTATCTGCTCGTGCTGTCTCTGCTCCAGAAGACAAAAATGAGTGCCAGGATAACAGGCATGAGAACTTGTGTGAAGACATGCAGGTTCTACAGAAACACTTCTTACTCAGCCTGGAGCACAAATGGATAAGTAACATGTGCTGCCCAGCAGTCAGTCCACACCATCCTTCCCATCTTGTGGGCCAGCAGTTAGTGCTGGAGCATCTCCCCAAAGCTGGGTAGACTCCTGCCTGTAGCAGTCATGCTGCTCTCTGAAGTCAGGTGCCTGCCACCTTCTTACATGTGGGAACAGCAACAACTTGCGTGGCTGGACAGCTGAGAATACTCAAAAGTAATCAGTGGCTGTTGGATTTTCTGTATGGCCAAGGATGGGCATTGTCCTCCTCTGCTCAACCACATGCAAGATCAAAACAGGAAAAGCATCTACCTGGACAGAGCTGTCCTGCGTGTTGGTTGTGGCCAGTCCTGGGTTGTCCTGGTGCATTCCATGCTTCATAACCTTTGTGGCAGTTTGCTGTAGAAGCATTTGAAAGCTTGGTGTTATCACTTCCATCATGGGGATATCATGACCCTCGAATACTTTAAAACCATTGCTGATTATGAAGGTAAATTTATTTCAACATTAAACCTCTTTTACTTGAGTTTGTAGCAGATACAATGCTTCCAAGCCTACTGGAATGAGAGGTCAGAAAGTGCAGCTGTAGCCCATGTGGAAACAGAATTTTTCTAGTGAAATAAGATGAATCCTGTCTTGAAGAGAAGGAACATGGTCTTGTTACCAGACAGGCAGTGGCTCTGGTCACAGCCTCTTTGAAATCTGCTTTGGCTTTACAAAAACCCCAGCACTATGTGTGTCTCACTGTGCTCTTTTTGGGGAGGGAAGGTTTCCTTTCTGCTCTGTATGTAACACTAGGGCCACGTAGCAGAGGGTTGTGCTGTCCTGTGCTAAGATGGAAACAGAGGGCTTCTGAGAACATGTCAAGTCATAGGCTGTGGTGCTAACAGAAGGTAGGCAGGACGAACACCAGTGTCCAGGCTTCAGGCACTTTACTACCTGGCCAAGACTGCTGTTGTAGTGGCTGCAAAGAGAGAAGCTGATCAACAGGGTGAGTCAGGCATTAGCATAAATTGAGGTGAATTCCCTGTGGCTGCACTGTGTGTAAGGGGGTGTGTTTGGGGGAAGCTGACTCCAGGCACGTATCAGACTGGGCTGATTCACCTGTGCTGCCTGTGACACATGGCACTGTCAGTGCAGGGCCCTGGCAGCCGGGCTTATAGTGACCGCTGGTGTTTCTGCCCCAGCTTTGTGTCACCTAGACATGCTTGTGCCTGCAGGCACTGGCTTCACCTCCCTCCTCCAGGCAGAAACCAGAAGTCCCTACCCAGAAGCTGTGTCTTTGCTTTTCTTCTCTGGGCTTAAGTCTTGGGTGCGCTTTGTGCAATGGTAGCTCTGTTCCCGTGCTGTGACAGAATGCCTGAGCAAGCAGGGCTCCTGCAGCCCTGAGCAGCCTCTCCAGGAGCTAATTATAACTTCCCTTCTCCCACTGCATGTGTGAGAAGGTTTCTGTCAGCTTTTTGATGGAATGTGTGGCAAGGAAGGGTAACTCAACAGCTTTTCTAGGTGCAGAGATGTTTCCCTGCACCTTCTTGCCGTGTAAGCAGTGTGTGGGAAGTGTTGACAGTGCAGTTCTGTGGGCCGTGCTCCTAATTGGGAGGCAACAGGAAAGTGACTCACGAGACATTGCATCCTCCTCTGTGCAGGCAACATGGTGACTTGAAGAACAGGCACTGGACCACACAGAAGCTGTGGGATTGACAGCAAAATGATATAGGCTGACAGTGACCAAGCTCTTGGCTGGATAAGGTCCCGACTGAAGTCATCTGAGCTCCTCTTAGGAGTTCCTCAGCTATCAATGACCTGTGGGCACCAACAAATAGAATTCTGCTCCATCCAGAGCTGTCATACTGTGCCAGGGTTTTAATAGCCATGGCCGAAAACAGCATCCAGTGTTGACAGAATGAGGTATTTACTGTTAACCTGTCTGCTTGCGTAACTGCTCTGTGCATGTAACTGCGGTGTCAGTCTGAACTCTTTCCTGCACTCACCATGTCCTGATGTTGCTGCTCTTTTGGCTAGCCCTGACCTATCAGTGTTCCCTGTGAGATTGCTTTTCTCTGTCTGGTCTCATTCTGCTATCGATCCTGTTCTGGCATTAACCTTTTCCAGCTCTACCATGACGTCTCCATTGCAGATTTTAATTCTTCTTATGTTCCTAACCTTGTCTTGTCTGAAACCCTGCTGCATGCTGAGTTTTTTTGGAACGGATGTGAGAGCAGAAGCTCTGGTGAGCCATGCTGAATTCAGTAACTTCATCTCTTTATGTCAAGGCCAGAGATTTTCTTGTCATTCTTCCCATTCTAATGTCATCTCTGAGCAGCTCTCCAGTAGTTTGAGGTGCTGTGGTATCTTCTCAATGCCAAATACCCTGCCCAGTTATATCTATCTGTGTGTGGAGACAGTAACAATGTCACCAAAGCAGAATGTAAGTACAGTTTATCTGCCTTGTCTGGAGTAAAGGATAGTGTAGGGTGCAGTACTACATGCATCTGGACCCATTTGGCTCTTAAAAAACAATGGGACTTTTTTGAGAGGAGGTGGAAAAGAGGGAGAAGTGAGATTGATTTGGCTTATGTGTTTTTTTAGATGTAATCTACTTAAATTAATCCAATCTGAATTCTACCTGCATTCTACCTGTAACAACATTTGTAGCACTCATCTCTCCAAAGCCAATTGTAATGACCCAGAGTAAAGGGTAATACGGTTTGGTTGAAACTGGATCCAGATTTTAGCAAGGCACCGTCCCTGTTTAATGGCCAGTGTAAAATCTGGCAGTGAGCAGTACAGTGCTGACCATGGGGAATCTGCTCTCAAGACAGACTAAACCCGCAGACACTCTGGTGGCATGGACACTGGAAGCTGATGACTAGTGTGTCAGTGGAATATCAAAATCATAGCTTGAGTGGTTGGTATGTTACGTAATCATTGGACTGGAATGTTGTACACAAGCAGAGGGACCGTCACCACCTGTTTACTAACTCTGATGTTACACATAGCCTGAGGTTACATCAGGCTAAAGAGCACACAGACAGATTCTCGTGAGGTGGGAACACTAACTGGTGCCAGGACAGCAGCTGACAATGTCAGGGTTTTTTTAGAGGTATTTCCCTCCCCTCATTTCAAGGAAAACCATCTAAATGTTCCCTTGATGGTATCCTCAGTATAAGATTTCAGGACTCTCAGCTAACACATGTATTTCAAATACTCAGATATGAGTGAATCTCACCTTGGTACAGTTTGCCCTGTTGAGGAAAGACTCTGTCCCATATCTGTGTGTTTTGGATAGAAACAGTTCCTTGAGTACATCTTCTCAATAAAAGAATAAATAAGGTGTTACCTCAGAGCCTCCAGACCACAAAGTGGCTGTACGGCTGCTTGTGTTCCAGTTTCTGATGAATGTGGCATTGCTATCAGCAGTGCTGGGACATGTACAGCCTATTCTTAATTTTACACATACATGTCACGTTGTGGAACAGTTAGTGGTTTCCAATATATTTTAATCTGTTCTGGTTGTGTTCCCATTTTAGGAAATCTGTGCCAGCTAAGATAGGAAGGCTGTTGCCTTATAGATTTTAAGAGGTTAATGATTCTTCAGGATAATAATATTCTCTTTTTAAAATTGCCCTCTAATCTCAACCTCTTCAGAGCACTTGGCTACAATCTGCCAAGACCCCAGCCTAGCAGCAGGTAGCTTGCAGCATCAGCTGGAGCACCTGGGCACTGTCTGGAGGAGAGAAGCTTCATGCAGAGGTGGATGCAGGGTGAAAGGACAGTAGTGTTCTTCTCTCTAAGATCTTGGTTGGCAGATGCTTACTCCTAAAGTCTGTCACTGCAAGCTAATGCCAAAGCCTTTATCTTTATCCCCTGTCACACTGCCTCAAACTGTGGAATGGGCAGTGACAATGCTGCCCTCTCATAGATTGACCATCTGCATGTATAATATTATGATCAGACCCAGTTGTGTTTTAAAGCTTAGACAAGAAAGCAAGGATCAGAGGTTCCTGATTGAAGATTGATAAGAATGTGTTTAAATAACTCGATGCAGAACTTAATAATGTGCTTACGATTAAGCAGTTAGTGATTCCTTTAATTTGAATCCGAGCCTATGCATAAGAGAGGTCTTCAGAGTCAGAGGTAGAAAGAATCCCTCCAAATCTGCCAGTGCCTTTTCTGTCTAATCCTGAAGATGGCTGAGGCATCACATTGTTGCGCAAGGACTGTTTCATGCTGCATCTCCAGTTGAATAATCATCATCTATTCTTCTTCTATCCCCCACTCCATACTTTCTGTGCTGAAATGGAAGCCTCTAACATGAAGTTTCCTCAAACCAAGGCTGTGGATGGCTGTTCTCTTCTTGATCCCACTGGTGGGAAAGCCCGAGTTTTCTTGTTGTTTCTCCAGAGCTGCTGGCAGAGCTGTGTGTATATGTTTTATCCTAAATGAGCAGGACAAGCAAACTGCTCTTCAGCAGTTTAAGATGACATCTGATGGCACAGTAGCTTAGAGTGCACCTCCAAGCATCCCTCTTTTCCCTTAACTGCCTCATTTAACTAGCTTTACAAAATTTTTCCTTCCCTGTATTGCAAAGCATCACAGTAGAGCCTTAGGATTTCTTAGCCCTTGGATTTCCATGAATGAGCAGACAAAGGGAAGGGAAGCAGACAACTATTGTGTGTCAAGGGCTTGGCTGTAAAAGAGCAGTTGTGGGTGGATGCACAGATAGGCAGGTAAAATGCAGCAGCAGCAGAAAGGATTTAGATTTCACTGCAAGGTGATGGAATGACACCAAGCTGTGATGGTGTAGCTGAGGGGGGCTCCATTCATCTAACAAAGCCCATGTAATGCACTTTTTTGCAGTCAGGCAGTGCTGCAATACAGGCAATGGGAGACCAAATCTAAGCCAAGAGCGGTCTCTTATCTTCCTCCCTTCAGGGTGACTTGGTGTATGTTGAACATAAATATAGCTTTGCCATGTGTCTTCTTTCAAACATCAGCAGGTGTGAGGTCTTCTAGTTCTGTCATAACATTGGGTTATGCACCAAAGAAAAGTCAAAGCTAGACTCCATAGCATCCTCTGTGGAGCCTTGAACCTGAGAGGTAACTCCTCTGACAAATTTCAGCCACTTTCCTGTAACAGAGCTGGCCAATTTTCTTTGAGCTATTTTTGGCTGTTCTTTAGAGATAGATGTGGTAGAGAAAGATAATGAGAACAATTAAAGAGGAATTTCAAGGTGCTGTGCTGGAGGTAATGGAAAGAAGGTGTCATGATATGATTGTGCAATAGCCTCACGTTTTAGGTATTGCTCACGGCGGAACGTGCTGTGAGAGGACTCAGTACCTGGGTAGAAGGGTCATTGTGGCTTGTTACAGCATCCATGATATATGTAGCAAAGATTGCATCATAAGGCTGAGCATTAGCATTAAACAGCATCTGAAGAGCCTTTAAGTGGGAGAAATCCATGTGGGAAGGCCAGCTGGTTTTCACATGTGGCTTTTCCCAGAAGATATCAGATCAAAATAGTTACAAGCCTGAATCCCCCAGTTTTTCTGTGTGTTTGTTGGGAACATAGTGCACTAGATTTGAAAACAATTGATTTCATGCTTTGTGACCAGGCTAGTGAAAAAACAGTTACAAATGGGAAACTGAGAAACAAAGGCAGGGCAGGAAACAGAGCTGAGCTCTCAATATGACCCTTTAAATTGAAAAGGCTGGCATAGATTTCATAAACAAGGGAGTTGGGGAACAACACAATTTAAAAGCATCATTGTCTTTTGTCAGATTTTTATTGACAAATCTTTTTCCTGGTATGTTGCCTCTGTATGAGAAATAAAAGCAACCGCTTAGATAGTGTTATTTGACAAATATTGTACCAATGGATCCTCTTAAGAAAATTGAGCAGGCAAATTCCTCTTCTCATGCAGGTCTTTTTCCTCTGATCTCTCATCCTCCCCATTTCCAAGTGCCCTAAGCAGGACCACTCAGAATCACAGAATATTCTGGTTTGGAAGGACCCATGGGATCATCTCAGTTGAACTCCAAGCCCTGCACAGGACAGCCTCAAGAATCACATCATGTGCCTCTTAGCAAGTTCTAATCTGCATATAGAGAGGTGATGTGAAAGAAAGATGCTGATGACCATGACATCTGAAATTATTTTATGGCTTTAGTAGACCACAAGTATCAATCCAAGTTTGTGTTGACCTTGCTCCATTCAGTGCTCTAGCCTGAGCATACCTCTTGCCTGAGCAGGCTCAGATGTTGCATCAGTATCCTCTAGTAACACACAGAACTCTTTTTACACCAGTTAATTGAGTCTAACTACCCCTCTTGGCAGGTGAGTGAGTACCAGCCCCACTTTACACCTAGGAAGAGTGGGAGGGGAAAGTTGCTTGACCCAAGTTTAATTGGCAACCAGTGTGAGCAATGTCAAATACCCTGTTTGCCTGCACCTGTGCCCTGTGCATGCAGAAATGGTGAAGTTCCTTGCAGAACAGGGAAGAGGAGTTAAGTGTTGGGCTAACATTCTGTGTTAGATATTATATTGCATGTTGGGTGCCAGGTAATGTGTTGAGAAATGCACGAGGGGAATGGGCTCAGGGGCACAAGCTGCATTGCCAAGGAGAATAACAGTGCAAGTGACATGGTAGTCAGGCAACGGGCTCCACTGGCCTGCTGAGCACTGGCAAGAGGACAGCCTGGGTAGTCTGATGGCAAAAGGGATGCTGGCCTCGTTTCAACTGCTCAGTCAGGCTGCATCAGTTCCCTGGTTGGTATTTCCTTCCTTCTCCTCTCAAGAAAAGACAAGATAATTTGAAGCAAAAAGCCAAGACTTTGCCCTCTGGAGGGATTCCAGGTCTGCAGATGGACCGGGCTGTTTGCAGGGCTGCTGGAAAGCAATTACATTTGCAGTTCAGGGGAAGGGAAGAGGAGGAGGGAGAGTCACTGAACTGACAGCAGGGATAAGAAGGTAGCTCATTAGCACATCATCTTTTCTGCACCCTTCTGTGTGGGAGCAGATCTCCATATGATGACATTCAGAGTCTGGCAGGAATGTCATCCTGGAACTAGTAGGAATTTTTCTGCAAGAAAGTGTGAGCAAGTAGGTTTAAAGAGATCAAAAGTGTGTTCCTCTGTGGTCCAAAGAGCATAAAGGTTCATCCTTCAATGTTGTTTTCAAACTTCACCACCAGCTGCTGATTTGGAATATGAAGACAAAGTATGGAAGTAATGAGGTATTCATTAAAACAAAAAATACAAAAAACCCATAAACAAACAAACCAACACCCCACCACCACCACCAAAGACCCCAAAACCCAGAAAAAACCCAAGCCAACCAATCAAAACGTCCTCTATAGTGGATGAATTTTTAACTGAACATTAGAATTAGAGAGCTGATCATATACTGAGCAGGTACTTGAGCCTGGAGAATTCCAAAAGAAGCCATTGAAAAAAACCTTCTCTTTATGGCATTCAAAATAATTTGGAGAGCAAGTCCTGTGTCAGTGACAGTGGCTGTTGGAAACACCTCAGTACAGCAGTAATAAAGATATAATACACTTAATTAGGACCTAAAGGGTGAATTCCTTATGGACTTATTCTAAAGACTCATGTGACTGCTTAACAACACTCCCATCCCCTGAGCAGTCTGCATGGTCCCACAGGAAAAGAACAGAAAAAGCACACCTTAACTGTTCCCTAAAGGAACGTTGAGAATGGGAAATGTGTTTTGTCTCACATCAGACAAGCAAAAAGTCTGTGCACCGAGTCCTCAGTGGCAGAGATGTTTTCCTTTTCATGAAGATTTCTGTTTGCATGTGAATCTATTGGTGTAGGGATCTTGAGTACTTCTGTTGAGACATGGATGAAGGGGCGAAGAATGAACTCATGCCGAAAGCTTTTGAAGCCAGTGAAGCACCAGGTAAACACCAACCCTTCTTATTTTCTCTTAATTCTTCTGTCTCCCCAGTATAAAGCTTGTCCAGCTGAGAGTGGAGGAACAGGAGTGCCCGCAGGACCCACAGCGCCATGCTGTGGTAACACCTCTCTTTGGACAAGCAGTCCAAAAGGAGTCCGTTCAGTAGTGCCTCTTCAGGGCTCTCTCTTCGTGTCACTGTAGCAGCTCTGCCCTTTGCTTGGGCACATCCCACACGCTGCTTAGTGACAGCAAGGCGCAGGGCAGGACTGTAGAGAGGTGTTTGTCCTTAATGTTAACTCCTGCCTCCATGGACAGAGGATCTCCAAGCACTGTACAAACAGTGCCGTAACCTACAGTGGATAAACAATGCCTGATGGAGAACACGGTGAAGAAATGGGGGATTCTGCAGAGGGCAGCTGCAGAGACTGTACAGTAGGGGATGGGAGAGAAGAGAGGGAATGGATCCCTAACCCTGAACCCCTCTCATCCTGATTTACACAAATGTAACTGTTGGAGTCAGTGCAATTGCATTAGTAGGAAAGCTGGCTGAGAAATAAAAAAATTATCTCCATGTCACTTCATCAGTTGTTCTTTGTACTACTAGCAAAGCTTTCTTCACACTCCAGAACACACTCCATCCAGCTTACAGGAAATTACATGCTGCAACTGTTTAACAATGCTTTTTATATAAAACTAAAGCAGAGGACAAAAGGAGAACACAAGATGTGTGCATAAAATACTGCTCAGGTTAATGCAAAGGCATTTTGAACCTAATAATCATTCAGCTCTGCAAAATTATGGGTGAGGCTGCTCAGCACCCTGAAGGCAAACGTGTGCTTGCATGAAGAGGGCTCTCTTTCATTTGGCAGCTGCAGCCCTGTGGCATTAGCTGCCACAGGACACAGGGGGACGGCTGGACTGCTAAAACAGAGGTGGTGTTTGTGGAAGTGAACAACTGCACCTAGAAAGATACCAAGAATGGCATCCACCCTCCCGGGAAACGGCTGATCTCTGCAGGTCTGGGGTGGTGTCTTTTCCTGAGGTATCTGTCCTGTGTGGCTGCCTAGCAATGCCTTGAATGCCTCTGCCTTTCCAGAACGTGACTCAAAAAGTTGGAGAGCTGCAGTTAGTTACTCAGGAAGGAGGGAACAGGCTCTGGAGCAATGAAATAACAGTGAAAGAGAAGCAGAGGTAGACAGTGAGAATTCCTTTTCAAAGTAAATGTACACAGTGCAGGTATTTGCTATGACATTCTGATGCCTTTTTATAGAATCTCAAAATGCTTGGGTTGGAAGGGACCCTAAAGACCATCTAGTTCCAATTGTCCTGCTGTGGAAAAGGACATCTTCCACTAGACCAGGCTTGCCCAAAGCCCCATCCAGCCTGGCCCTGAACACTTCCAGAGATGGGGCATCCATTTTTGGTCAGGCTCTGCAACTGCCCACTGCAGAGTTCACCCTCTGTCTCTCACATCCCCCATCAGGTATTGTTATCTAATTCTGGTGTAGGCTTACAAATACCCCTTAAACTGTTCTATCTGCCCTTTCACTAGTAGAATTCCAGCATGTGTGTGAGCCTGAGAAAAGGAAAACTGAAGCTAACCAACCACACCCAAAACATCAGCGCTGCAGAAGTGACTAACTGTGCTGGACCCTGAGGGGTTCTGGTGCCATCTTTAGCCGCACATGGTCTGCTCTTCCCAAGTGCCTCCAGGCTGCCATGGGGGTCCGGCTTTCTGAGCCTGCAGTCCCACTGACAGGATTGCTGCCTCTCCTGCAAACCTTCAGAAGCCCTATACTCCATGGCCTCTCTCCCTGTTTGCCTTAGAGGCACCAATTTAATAGCTGTATGTTAATAAGCCTCTGACAAGAAACACAGGGCTGCATGTACAGGCTGCTGCTTGGACATCTGGAGCTGATTCCTGCCCCCGAGGGCTCCAGTGCTGCCAAGGACCCTACTGCTGCTGAAGCAGGTGTACAGGTGTCTCCTAAAGCAAAGGGGCAACTGAGAAAAGCAGAAAGCTTTTCTGTGCCTTCAAAGCACCAACTTCAGGGTGGCTGTGCTGCAGCCTTCTGGTTCTATTTTCAGTCAGTTTTGTGATAATGGGCTGGAGAGAGATGCAACTTGCTGTCTCCCACACACTGTTAGCCTGTCTTTTGTCACTGAGGAGCTCCTCCTGGTGCTACAGCTGCAGCCCACCAATCCAGCTCATGGCCAGGGAGCACACCAGAGGAGGGTCCTGGGGTGGGAGTCTGGTACTGAGGGTGAACAATGCTGTTTGTTTTCTCCCTGTGCCTGCTGCTCTGCAGTAATGCTCCCCATCTGGAGCTGCAGGCTGAAGCTGAAACATGAGCAGTGACTTTCATAGAGATGCCCTTCCTGGCTCGGCACACTGGCACTGAATTAATGTGTGTTACCTGATGTGCTGCATCATCTGCCATGCAGAAATTAGTCACTGAAGGCCAGGGTATGAAGCTTCCCTGATCCCTGTGGGCTTTTGAAAGGGTAGAGTTTGGTTTGTCTCTTATAGCTTAGAGAGCTTAGAGAGGGTGTTAGCATTGAGTCTCATTGAAAGTGCCTGAGTTGCCTCCCTTGGCTGCTGGGGAACGTTCTGATCCCTTGTGTGTACTGTAATGTGGGTTTGGGTGCCACACACCCTCCTCCCATGACTCCAACCTGACCCTTGAATGCAGTGTTTTGCAGTGCCTCAGTGCACTTTCCATGGTCACTTGTGACCTTGCAATTGGGGTTCCAGACCTGTGCAAAACCTTTTAACTATGTTAAAACCCCCATTTTGGCCAGACATCTGCAAACTGTGAACGTGCAATGATGCACCCATACTCCCAATATTAGTAAGGGATGCCCGCAGCCACAAATCTTGCAATATTTACCCTCTGTTAGCCCCACTTTTCTGTTCCCCAGTAACCACAGTGCACAGGGACAGAGCCTGGTGCGCCTTCAGTTCCAGGAGACCCACAATTCTGCTCAGTTAAGGTGCCTTGTGACAGGGAGATGTAGTCTGCCACCTACCCTGAGCAGCTGCAGGCTCAGGCGGTGCCGACTCTACAGACCCCTGCTGGCTGAACAGGGCTGCTCAGGGATGCTGTACCGCCGGCTCCCGGGGGCTGCAGGGCTTCTGGAACTGCTGCAAACACGTGCTCCCTTTTCCTGCTGCTCTCCCTACTCTCTGGTACAGATGAACATACTCAGCTTTCTGAAGACAAAATCTGAGTGCAGCAGCTTGTCCATGGCGAAGAGCTCCTTCCACATCAGCCGTCTCCACTCTCAGATGCTGCCAATTTGGATTCACCTGGTATGCTCCATTCCTCTCCAGCCTGCTTCCAGCAGTGTGCCCCACAGTTACTCATTGTGGGAGAGCCTGTTCTAACTATAATGTACAGAAAGTGCCCTGCTACCATTGCCTGCTCAGATTTCTCATAAGAACCCTCAAATGGAATGGTCAAAAACTTTATACTGCAAGGGGACCACTCATAGTGGTACAGTCTTATTGCCAGGTATTTTAGTAAGAAAACACCTAGTACAAACATGCACATTGTGTTCATTCAGGGTCAGCTAGGGAAATCAGCTTTTGTTTTTTATGTTATAGATCAGTTATTACCACTTCCATGTCTTCACTCTGCAGTTTAGAATGCCCAGGGTCTTTCCAGTGTTGCATCTGTGAAACACCTGAATATTATGAAAGCTTCAGCAAGGGCAAGTCCTTCCTGAAATACTTCACAGTTTAAACAGACTGAACAGGCAAAAGGTGAAGGAACAGGAATATTGCTTTTTGTTGTAATTTTTTTAAAACTTACTGTAGGTGAGATGTATGGAAATAAAAGTACCAGCTTAAAAGTACCATATCCCTGGTGTTTGTCTGCAAAGCGTTTCATTTTTCTTCATATCTGAAAAATGGTGACACAACACAGTAAGTAACTGGCAATATATATTAGCTGGGTCAGGCCCTGAACTGGCTACTAGAGGGGTAGGGACACCTCTAACGCCCCTAACTGGGAAGGGACATCTTCTAAGGGCCATGATTTCCTTGGGTGCTTAAACAAGGGTGTAAAGAATAGTAGGAGGAAGGTTGTCTTTCCACCTGAGCCAGGGACCTCACCTCAGCTTTAGAGGCTGTGACATTCAAGGAGAGACAGAAAGGGCTCAGCTGCCTCAGGCACCAAAACAAGACTGGGAGCATCACTTTATTACAAGTAATGAGAAAATACCACACACTAATAAGCCTTGAACAGAGTGGAGAAAGAAGAAGTGTCTGGATGCTGAAAGCAAGTTCAGCGATGGAAGTGGAAGTATTTCTACCATGGGGGTGATGAGGCACTGGGACTCGCTGCTGGAGACCACATTAATCCCTTGTACTCTGATGCTTTCATGTGATTTCTCACAGTGTTTTGCTTTAGGCAGCTCAGTGCCAGGTGTCTGAGAAGGCAGAAAGTCCAGTGACAGAGAGGGTGTCTGCAGAGATGGGCCCCATGAGTCCCTCATGTCACCGCCTTCTCTGTCCAGCTGACTCACGCTCTGCAGGGTGCCTTGCTGCCTTCTGCTGGCTTGCAGTAAAACCCTGGGAAATTATCAGCACTTCGTTTTGTTCTCTCCCACTTTATGGAACGTGTGAGACTTTATGGAATGTGTGAGACTCACTTCTTTAACTTGGGACTGGGCAGGGAGCGGGACGGTGACAGTGTGGGGAGGGGGCTTTACTTCACACGGCAGCCCGGAGCACCCTCAGCCACCGGCACAGTGTCCATGATGGTGTTTCCGTGTGAGTGGAAACGGGGGTGCTGGGAAGCTGGTTCAGGCCTGGGAAAAGCAGTTGGCATGGTCATAATCCGGCAGGAAACGGGAAATGGCGCTGTGAGGTAGCAAACAGGAAGCGCCGGTGGCGGTCCGGCGCGGCCCAGCGAGGGCTCCGCGCTGCCCCCTCAGCCGTGAGGGGCGGCGGGCAGCGCCTGCTCTGCACGGGGCTGTTCATCCTTAGCGGCTACTTCAACAATCGAAGCAAAAAATCGGTGAAGGCTTGTTTGCACTTCCGCAGCCATGAGGAGGCTGAGGGATACCAACGAGCCCTTCCAACATCCTTCAAAGCCGCATTAGCGGTTACAATTGCACCTCGTAATTCAGGAGAGAGAAACAGCCAGCCATGGAAACGGAGACCTCCTCAAGGACGTGTAGGGGTTAAGTGTCTGCGTCCCACTCCCTTCAGAGAAGTGCTGCTCCTCAAATTCATGCTTTAGGACGCCTCTTACGCAGCTCAAACCATCTTAAAAGCAGTTGTCAGGTTTCAGTTATTGACATTGACCCTTCCAAGCATCATTCTTCCCCCCAGTTATTTCAGATGCCTCTCCAGGAGCAAACACTGGAAGGATGTACCTTTCTCCGTGACCCCTAGATAAGTCACACGGTTGGCTTAAACAAGACGCTTCACGCTTGGGTGGCTGCAGTGAGGTGAGATGAATCTGCATCTGCTGGAGATGACTGAGAGCAGATTGTGCAGCAACTGCCAAAAAAGGCAAGGAAATTCTTCCTCCTCATGTTTGAAAAATGTGCATCTGATGCAAGGGTTCCTTAACACCTTAACGTCTCCACGAAAAAGGAGATTTTTGGAATTATAAGCACACGGGTATTTCTACCTCTTCCTAGGATGTAAGTGAACAGAAACCTGGACAGGCATTGTGAATCGTGGCTAGAGTTTTGAAGAACTTCAAAAACCTCCTCCTAAGCAACTTATGACAAACATAAATACCATTAAAAGCATGAAAATCAGTATAATCTTCATGAAAGGAGAGGGTTGGGAGGAAGAAAAGAGCCTCTGTACTGTAAGGAGACATGAGGGGACGGGAAACTATTGATGAAGAAACTAACACCAGGACCTGGTGGGCTGAATTGAAAGAGGGGATTAGAACAGGCCATTTCTTTTTTAATTACCATGCTTTTATCTCATGTGGATTTTTACCCCCCAGATACATGTTGTTCAAATTGTCTTTTGTTTCTTTGTTGACAATCTTCCAGAGCACAAATGAGTTTATGATCAAGAACAAAATGCTTTGGCACCGCTTCGGCATTTTCTGCCAAAGCATAAAATGTAAGGCAAATATTAAACAGTGTTAATAGAGAAGTACTTTCAAATGCACAGTGATTCATATCTGCACCAGGAATTTCAGCCCTCCTCACAAACCTCCGTGGGAGCCATGTGCCCCAGTACAGGGATCATCAGAGCTCCTGCATGATGCCAGGAATGGCCAAATCCTGTTCTGACTGGTGGAGGCCTCTCCAGCTATAAACCTGACTCTCAGCAGATCTGTTTGGATGTTAAATACAACTTAGTTCGATTTCATTTATAAAAACACACATGGTGTCTCTGTGACCTTCTAGACAGTTAGTTAAAAATATAATCACCAAAACCACTGTGAAGCCAGCAACAATTCAACAAATAAGCTATAAAGTACACCTAAAAGATGTCATCACCAAACAGCCTCTCCTCAAACTGCATTATTTCCTCCATTAAATGTGTATTTGCAAAACATGATTATGAGCAAGGTGCTCCTTTTGAACCTTGGGACTCTCCCTGGGGATGACCTGATCTTCATGCTGAGCGGCTGGCAGGGTGAGTTGGCTGCAGGGATAGATGGAGTCTGAGCACTGTCTCCAACTTGGCTGGCAAGGGGAAAGACAGAATGTTTGCAGAGGAAATGAAGAAGGATTAAGCTCTTCCGTGGTGGTTATGTACTATGCTGCTATCTCTGTGAGAGGCAAGTCCATCACAATTGTACAGTCTGTGGAAGAGATAAGGTAGTCATGGGATGATCTCTGTTATGCAGGTCACACAACACCCAGGGCTATGTTACCCACAGGTGTAGACCCCTCTTGGTGCCTTAGCTGTGGGTGTCACCTCTCACATGACATGTCAGCCAGAAGTGACCCAGTCAGAGGGGAGGATGGAGAGATGGAGACTTGGGCAGCAGGAGTTTTTTCCAGTCCATTCCATGCCCTGGACTTTTAAACTTGACCTACTCTTCCGTCCAGGGGAGCACTCCTGCAGTGCTGCTGGAAGGCAGTGAAGACCTCTGGGTGGCGGTGACTGCTGGGTGAGCTGTGTAAGCAGATCAGTGGTGTGTCTCTTTCCCTTTTTGTCTCCTGAGAGGTGAAAAGCTCTTTGGAGGGGACAGCTGATGTATCTGAGAATGGAGCACCTCTGGGAAGCTGCTGGTCTGTCATCAAGATCTAAAAGGGAGGAAACAAGGTACATTCCACAAAGTACAAAGGTCCTTGGAATCAAATGCTGTGAGTGGAACAATTGCATTGGCGTCTGAAATTATTGCTGTGTACACAATCAATTACCTGATGGACCAGAGTTCCATCCTAACCCTGCAGCATGACAGACCACTGTACTGCAGAAATATGCCCCAGAACTGTACAGGGGCAGAGAAGCAAGGATGGCAATGGTAATGCCCAGCAGAGACAGAAGAAAGGGTAGCTTTATGGTGCTGGGTCACACCATTTCCCTGAGAAGGTCTGAGAGCAGAGTAGGATGGTTTAGAGCAGATGGAAGAGTGATCAAGGAGAAATCTCACTGCTTTGGGTGTCACTGGCCGACCTGACAGCTCTGGGAGCTGAGCTGGAAAAACTTAAAAAGAAAGAGTAGAACTTAGGGAGGGAGAGGCACAATGAGGGCAGGGACTCTTGATGGAGAGGGTGTAAAATTGAAGTTGTGAAAACAGTGAAGTGTGGCAGAGGGCCACTGAGTGATGTCAATTCTCCACAACTGAAGTTTGGATCGAGTGCAAAATGTGCTGGGAGTGTCATATTTGCTGCGTAAAACCAATGTGTATTTATGGGTCAGGTATGGGAGATAAGGGAATGACAGGCAAACACAGATAGGTAACTGTTGCTTAGGGTGCTGGAGTGAGGGTTGGTTAGTGACCTATGGTGCCTTTCTCAATTTAGCATAAATTAATGAAAGGAAAGACTGAGGAGCAATGAAAATACCTGATATGCATTTTTATTTTTACAGGGATAGTTTAATCTGTTGGACTAGATGGCTGCAATTGCACAACAACTAATTTACTCTTCCTCAGCAGCTCTTTCAAGGCTGAAAGCTGTTGCTGGTCAGGTCTTGTGCATGTCCTGTATCGACCCCAAGTTCTACAAGCGCCCCTCACCTACACTAACTTAAGTAAACTCTGTGCCCTGTGCCGTGTCCTGCTGCATGTTGTCTCAGCACCAGTGGGTGCTATAGCTACGGGTATATCCCGGCATCTGTCTCCCTTCGGCCGCCGAGTCGTCAAAGAGGAAAGTGATGTAGGGTTGGAGCCGAGCATGAAACAGCTCAGGGGAGGCACTGCCCGAGGCAGTACCCCTCTCACTCATTCCAGCTCCAAAATTATTTAGACTGAAGTGCTCTGCGTGGCTGTGGAATAGTTTTTAACAGGTGCTCATACAAGGAAGCATGCAAGATTTTCTCAGAAGCAGAGTCCATTCTTAAAATTGTTGTTTTGTCACATGACTTTCAAGTGAATTTGTGAAGTCTTTTAAAACTGAATGCCAAGTTTAGCTGCAGTCCTTGAGCCAAATCCATAATCTTACCATAGTTACTGCAAATTATGCTGAAAGCAATAAATTGCACAGTTTGGTATGAGAAGTCTATAAGCTTGTCAAGAGCTTGTTAAGAGAAAAGGCACTGCTTATCACAATATTTTGGTCCTGACATGGTCTGTGGTCCTCAGGAGGAATCTGTGAAACTGAGGCTGAGGATTCTTTACAGCCAGAAGGATCTCATCTCCTGGTGAATTCCCACACTGTGGCTCAGAGATGTACTCACCTGGGGGGGGACCAGGCTGCTGAGCAGTCAGAGCGCAGTGGCCCTCAGTGAGGAAGGTTTTGGCCAAAGATGTGGGTTAAATCCAGGTCATATTATGTGTTCAGCTAACTTTCTTGTGGTTTCTTTGGCAAGGACTTGGGGATGTGCACACGTGCAGGGATTCACATATGCTTTCCATGTCCCCCTGTGTGGAAGCAGGCATTGCTCCTGTTTTTCCTGTGTAGGATCTGTGATCTATTCCGGTAGCTGCGTCGTGCAGTGCTGCCTCCAGTAAATATTCACAGATTTCCTTGTAAGATGATGCTTTTTTTTTTTTTTGCCTCTCTCCTGTGTGGATACACAAAGGCATGTGTTGTACCTGCTTTACCCCATGGGATCTACATAATCAGGTCCACAGGCTTTAATGGATTTCAACTCCTTTCTGTCTATGGTTACAGTTTCCTGTCATGTTTTGAGCAGGAAGAGCTGAGTCTTTTTTGGTCTTAGCATTCCTGCTTGCCTAGGCATTGGGAAGAGTTCTCTGTCTATTTTCCTGTTTGATTTTTGTGTGTGTTTTGTTTTAAGCAGGACAAAGTGCATGTGTGTATGTAATCCATGTGCTCAATTAAGAGAGGCATCTGTTGGGTTTATTTCACATTGCCGAGGAAGGACTGCAAGCAGGGAGCATCTGCTCAGCTTTTTGTCAATGGCTTGTTTTTCATAATTTGCTCTACAGGGTGAATGTTTGGGGAGGGGGAGGTGGCTTCTTATTTCTGAGTTTCATCTTAAATTTATTTTTATGGTAGCTGGGGAAATTGGCTGGGATTTGAAAGTTAATTTTGCTGTGAAAAGGTCTAAAGAGGGAGAAACAAAACCATCCAAAGTAAACAGTATTTATGTAACCCTAATAATACACTCAGAAGGACCCTTATGAATCGTTATTTGCAGTATTTTAATGACTTCTTTTTAATGAAGTAAAAAGAATTTGTTATGGTGCTTTTAAAATGTCACTGGGGGTTTTGATTTTTTTATTTTTTGAAAAAAAAATAGCAAATTTTGCTTAGATTTTATTTTGGGGAAAGATAGGAAAGGCATCCAATATTCAGATGATTTTTTGGCACTTTGTCAACAACAACAAAACCCCCTGATTTTAAAATAGAGCAGCAGTAGTTTCCTGTTCTTATAGTTTTGCTTTTGTGCACTCAGATCTTGGCTGTATTGCACCTAGCTGATTTAGTGAGAGACTTAATTGCCTGTAAATGTATGTGCTTCAAAGGCTACTAAACCTGCTGGGAATGTTTATACAAGTGTGCTTTTTACACTTTTTTTTTGGTGGAAATGTCCTCCAAAAAGGCTGTAGAGGATAATGACTTTGTGATGCCCCGGGAGGACACAGCTGCTGATGTAGTGTGGGGAACTCGGGAGGAGAAAGCCTGAAACTCCCCCTAATCCCACAAGTGAAAGACAAATCTTACCCTTTGCAATCGAACAAACAAGGATACAATCTTACATGTGCAGGTGTAGAGGCTGTGCCAGCCTAACCTGCAGACTAGATTTGGATCTTATTAAAAGTGTTTAAAGAAACAGGATTAAAAAAGACGGTAATAGTGTTTTGTTCTGTACGTGAACCCCAAGACAACGCATTTATTAAGCCACTTTGAAATGGTATTAAATTTGCATCTTTTGTGTCATGACTTGTCAGGGGAGAGGAAGAGTGAAGCATTAATAAAAATAACTTTCCTGACAGTTCAGTCCCACCCATAGCAAGAGAATGTGTGTATATATATACGTGTGTGTATACATGTAATTTAAATATTATCTATCACAATATAAATATGTATAACATTTCAAAATGTCAGATGAATGCCACTCAGCTGAACAACTTTGTTGACATGTGTTAAAACTAAAACTTTTTTTATAAAAAGCAGCTGACATCAGTTGGTGTGCAAAATGTAAATGTAGGGACCAGGCAGGCGAGGTTACTTCTGGGGGGCTTTGCTAACTTTGGCTGTCACAGAGTAACATGTGTAAAAGGACAAACCACAACAAACTTTGTAGTAGCAGGAAAGTATTTTCATTGCTCGAAAAAAAAAATAAAATTCAAACTTTGTCATCACATTAAAAACATTACATGAGAAGTAATAAACATATTTACACTTCTGTTTTGATTATAAATATACATTATATACAAAATAATGTTATAAAACGTAGAAAGTTCAGTGCTTCTGATTTTTTTTAAATTACTGAAATACTAGTCTTCAAAATAAACTACAAACAGACAAACTAAAACCCATATTATTGATTTCTGAAGGTCATCTTCAAAATGGTCCTACGTGGTCAGAGCAGAAAGTCAGTAGTGGACAATATGAAGGGGTCTTGTCTGCACAGTTCAAGGGAGTAGATGGGCTAGTCCAAAAGGCTTTACAAGGGCAGGAATATCGCTGTCAGAGAGACAGCACAGTCCGGGTTTCCTCGAAGAGATCTTGTTTCTCCCTCCTCATTCTGCCCCTTGCCCTGGTCTCATTCATGAGTGTCACGGCACTTTCCACTGGGCTGTCCGGTATTATTGCTGTGAGTATGTATAGAAGAAAGGAGCTTCTGCCCGCCTCCGGCTGCCAGGGACAGACACAGCGAATTTTCCATGTAGCACTGGGTAGGTATGAAAGAAACAGGATGAGCCTAAAACCTTCTAACTTTAATCTCCACCTGTCTAGGCAGAGGGCATCTCAGTGAGTGCTTTACTACCGGGCATTTAGAACCAGGATGAAGAACAAGAGTTGGAGTTTTGCAACCAGATAGAGAAATGGAGGGGTGAGTAAGTGGGTTGTGTCACACTGCTGCTGCTTCTTCAGAAAGTAACAGCTGCAATTTTGAGACTATTTGCAGTAAAAGGTGGCACCTAATTCAGAAACACTACATAACCCCCCGAATTTGTGTCAAAATAAGGCAGGGGGAAGAGAATGAGGAAGGAGAAGAAAAGAAGTAATGTCTATTCACAATCATTGGTAGTGCAAAGGGCATGAAAACAGCTGAGACAGCTCAGCACATAAAGGTTCTAGGAGCTGATTGATTTTAAACGCATTTGTAAGGCCTTATATAGAGCTGGGATCACCTCCTCCCTATCAATAGGGACGAGGCAGTACACATTCCTTATCACAGCTTCCACAAAAATCATGTTCCCCATCATGGCTTGAGTCAATCAGTTCTCCAGAGCATCACCAAATGAGCTGACATGTAAATTGGGTTTTCTTCTTTCCTCCTCCTCTCACCCCTTACACAGTCTCCAGTACATGCAGCAGGAGAGAGGAGATGCAAATGGATGTTTAGCAGGAAGTATCAACTACCTCTGCCCAGTACTGTTCAGGTAACTGCAAAAAGAGCAGTCAAGTTTCTATTTGGGCTTGTTAGATTCTCTTGACACATTATAGGCACTTTTAAACCCAGAAAAAATTGAGACCTCATTTATACTGTATCCATTATCTGCATAGCAATGTGTCTTGCTTCGCACCTTCCATGGCAACATCTGTGACAGTTATGTGCCTCCTTATCTACCAGCACCTCCCATAACCAGAGTTCTGGAAAGCCAGGGGTCTGTCCATGAGGAACTGGCCTCAGCATCTTTTAAAACACCAACATTTTTAACCTCTCTCTTCCCTCTGCCTCCCCTTTTCAATAGGAAATGAGATTTCTGGTATCAAACTTCAAACAAGGGCAGTAAGAACAAAAAGGTGTATTGCATCTTTCAGTAAATTCACAGTCTGTCCAGTTCACTCAGTTCCATCCTCCGCCTGAGAGCAGCAAGTTGCATGTAATTAAAAACAGTCCAATCCAGTTCTGAATTGTAAACAATGCAGCAGGAACGTCCATCTACTGGCATCATCAAATCTGAGGTGCAAATGGTCTGATCTTCAGTCTTATACCTGTCAGGAGATAAAATAACACCAGGAATGAGAAGAAATCCCGGCATACAGAGTAGTGCAGAACTAAAAACTATAATTCAGCTATATCAAACCAAAGCAATTTAAGCCAAACATTACTGCAGTTTAACTCTCACTGTTTAATGTTTTCATTTGGGTCCAGAGGCAAAGAATCACAGGCCAAAAATAAAAATAGTCATCTGTGTGATAAGTGGCCTCTCTACCTGGCCTGAGGAGGAGAATGCTTACAAACCTGCGTGCTTAACATTAGGGATCTGTTTAAAAAGTACATGGTATAGTTAAATAGCTTGTGTTTAGAAGCATTAAGCCTGAACGGTGTGCAGAGGGATTCTAGGGGGTTGACATTCTGAAAGCAGAAACATTTCTGGAGATGCTTGATGTAAATTTGGGAGCCTAGCTTTGGTCAGCAAGATTTTTGAAGATACAGTATTTAGGTCACTTAATGGGAATGAAGCGTCTAGCTGTCATTTGTATCTCTGAATCCTTTCTCTTAGTCTTAAACTTTTAATATTGTTGGTTGACTTGTGTTCCAGCTTGCTTTCAAGGGGAAATCTGATATCCAGCTTGGAAAGAGAGACTGAATCCTGCAGATCTGACTTCCCAGATCACTGCTGTATGGCACAGCAAGCTTCTCTTTTCTACAGGCTGAAATTAGTCCTGAAGATGACTACACCGAAGAAGGCAGGTATTGGTTAAAGTCAAATTGCCTTTAACTTCCACTGAGACTTTTTCCAAAAGGCTGGTAGTTCTTCAGGAACTATTTGGTTCCTCAATATGTGCCTTTCACAGTCTTTAAAGTTCAGTGTTAGGCCTTTCCTTTTTTTGTGTATCCAACTTTTCAATATAACATAAAAATTGAGACGGTTTTATCAGTAACAGCATTAACTTCTGCTAGAGAGTATTGAGCTGGAGTTTAAATGCTAAGAGGTTGGAATTACCTTATAACAGACTTCCTAAATGGCTGTTATGCCTATCCACTAACACATCCTGCTACCTTCTTCAGCTAGAAATCTATAGCTTTGCCTGCTTCCACAGAACAAAGATTATCCATTGTAGTGACAGGAAAAAACATGGCTTTACATCAATGGGCCTAAGAACGATTATTATGTCCATTTTTTTCTGACCACCTATTGTAGAGGAAATAATCCTACAATGCGCTGAATTTTTATGGGCTGATGTTCTGTGTTTTCATCTACCACTGACTTATCTATGCCCAAAACATCTGCTTTAATAAAGTCAGAGCGGCTTATTTTTTTATTTTCCCCACTACGTGTTTTGTGTGGGCCACAGAAGAGGAGAGGAAAATGCTGGAAGTATTATGATCCCTGGAAATAAAGGAACCTTCTAAGATACAATACTAAAGGATAATTACCCTTTTACCTTGTGAAGTTATGCCTGTCCACCTCTGCACTGACTTACCTCTGTGGCTATGATGCACTCATTCCGTTCTTCTGTTATCACAAAGACGGACTGGTACATTGAATCCCTCGGAGAGCATATCGCTGATATTCTGCATTCTGGCTTTTCACTAAGGCAGGGCAGAGAAAAAAAGAACATTAGCTGATTACTGACAAGCCTGACTCTCAAAATCTACCATGAATATGGAGCGGTGGAACGAGATAGCCATGAAGGTGTGGAAGGGAAGTGCATGGGATCAAGTTTCACACGTTCTGTGGCTGTCGGGATATTATGCTAGAGAAGTGGAAATAAGGAACAGTGAGAGTCTTCCTATGTCCCTGCCATGTCCAGCCTAACAGCGGGTTCCTCAGAGCCCTCAGTCTAACAACCACATGCAGATCCCAGACAAGACCTTCAGCACATGAACCAGAAGACTGATAAGCCACTGAACACCTGCTCTTTTCTCCTTTTGAAAAAGAGTAGTTGTTTTCACTCCACCATTCTTCTCAGTAAGCAGATCATCTTGCCTTCTTATAAAGTGAAATACTTATTTTTAATCACTGTATGCCTTTACTGTCGTTCCTCCAAGATCTACTGAGGAAGGAAAGATACTTCTTACTTTCACTACTGGCCTAGCCACTCCAGGTTCCTTCACAGTATCCATACCAGCAGCACCCTGCACAAACACTCAAATTAATTGACTTGGCTAAGGGTAGTACTTGGTTGTGACATGCATACTTCAGTATGAAGATTCCTGGTTTTGGTCTGGTTTGTTTAGTGTATTACCTGCTTCTAGACTGATGTGAAGATGCATGGCTTTAAAAAAGACTATAATAAAAACTGCATTCTCACCTGTGTAGTCGGAGGGGAGACTTCTCTCCTAAACACTTTTCACTTTTGTAATATTTGTCTTCCGGTGTCCCTCTACTTGTCAGATCTTTTACCAGATTGTAGTCCAGTTTATGGTTCTTGGGTTTGTAGTTTGATTTCTCCAGCCCACAGTCCACTTCAAGGTCTTTATTTTTATTGGTGTTTTTCAGCTGGGAAGCTGGAATGAGATTGTCCTTCTGGAAGTCAGACAGGTTGTTCATTGTCTCCAGCTCCTGCTCTGGGTGCATCCTCATCTGCCTGATGACCATTGCTATCATGCAGAACAGTATGAGCAAAGCCACCAGCCCCACCCCCATGGATATAGCAATCCAGGGGACTGGTTTAGGAGGAAGTGTAACGGGCACTGAATAAACTGGCAGTTCACAGCGGTTGCCCATGAAGCCAGAAGGACAGTAGCAAACAAAGTTGGCACTATAAAGTCCACTGTAGCATGTGCCTCCATTCTCACATGGCCCAGAAGCACATTCATCTCTGGTTTTGATGTCACAGTTCCTGCCACTGTAGCCTGGCATGCATGTGCAGGTGTAATCGTTGATTAGATCATGACAAGTTCCCCCATTGGAACATGGGTTTCTGGCACAATCATTGATGTTTATCTCACATTTCTGACCAGAGAAACCAGCCCGACAGCGGCACACACGAATCTGCCCAAGGTAAAAGCAACTACCATCTGAGGGGAAAAAAGTGAAATAAAAATTAGTTTGCAATGCACTTCACTCAGAAATCTAAACCCTTCTCCAGTCAGCATGTTATGCTACCTCAAGGAGAGAGAGGTTATTTTACAAACAACTGCACATCTAAAAGTTCATTCCGCTTTACCTAATTGTATCACCGCGCCTTAAAATTATGCCCCTTCTAAATATGTAATAGAGTTAATTTAATTTAATTCTGCCATCTTCCCCACCATATGATAAACCTCATGCATTTTTTTGTTGCATAGAAAATGGCAGAGACTAAAATTAGGGTGGATGTGGAATACAGAGGGGGAGAGGGACTGATGTTCTAGAGGAAGAGTAGAGGTCAGATTGGATTTCTATCACTTCTGCACTGAAAAGCACAAATGAGTCAGGGTCATGAGATTTTCTGATAAAAAGACTCACCATTTGCACACGGGTTGCTTGTGCACCTGTCAACTTTTTTTTCACAGTTAGACCCTGTGAAGCCGAAAGGGCAAACGCAAGTGTAGCTGGCCCCTTGATCCTTTTCCAAGCACGTGCCACCGTTGAAGCAGGGAGAATCTATACATGTCAGAGCGCTGTGCTCACAGTGAGTGCCATAGTAGCCAGGGGGGCACAGGCAGTGATAACTGTTCTCCATATCCTGCAAAACACAATGTTAGGCCACTGTTACTTAATGGAAAGAAATGATAGCTCCCTGCACGCTTAGTTCTGGTCAGCAGCAAGCGCTGTTCAGTCTCTTCTCATCCACAGCCTGATGTGGCAAAAGCAACTGCAGGAGAGTAAACCACTGCAGGTTGGACTGTGAGGGAGAGAGTTGTGGATCAGCCATACTCAGCATACAGGAGTAACTGTGCAGCTACACACGCAGAGCAGATGCAGTTGTAAGGAGCACGCAGGCAGCTACACAAAAGCATTGCTAACACCACTACTGTCAAATGGCATCCAGAGGTCTGCCCAGACGTCTTCCCAGAGCAGGGTGTATGTGTTGACCTCACAGCTGTGATCAGGCCATTTATCCTCACTGTGAGAGTCCTTTTTTATTTCACAAGGGTTTAAGTTGCTTTGGCTTGTGTAAGTCCCACCACTTAAATCACAACAAACTGTTTCTTCTTTCCAAGGGCTATAAGTCCAAGGCCTTGGGAGAAGGGAGGTAGGATCTTGTGCTCTAATCTAAAAATTGTATTGGCTTTAATCTAAACATGCATCAGATTACATTTGATACCTATAATCAATCAGCCTTTACCAATCCATCATTGGTAAGAATCCATCATTAAGTGGATCCAAAAACAGGCTGAAACACTAAACTACGAGAATCCAGAAGTGTGGAATTCTGTTTCACAGAACGTTTCAGCTGATTGCCCCCGTATTGTTTGACAATATCTTCTCACTTTCTATAGCAGAAGGCAAAATTTTCTTTTATTTGCTATTAAAATACAGACAGTGCATTTCTGTATGTATGGTGGTTTGAGAAGCTTATTTTTAACAGATCTGCTCCCTCATCAACCCTGGATCTTGCCAAGCTCCCATAATGGCTGCCACAGAAACCCAAGGATCAGTTGACCAGTTCTAATCTAGATGATACATCTCCTCCTGTAACAGACTTCCTCCCCTGACACCTCTCGGAAAGGGTTCAGTATGATAGTTGTGAGCGTCAGTAATGAAGCCGCGTCCTATCGAATTCCCATTATGTTGTTACAGAACCACTGCTGGAAAGGCACACCGGGGCTTGCTGCACACAAAGGCTTTGCATTTAAAATGCCCCTACCGTGCAACTGCCGCCGTTCCTACAGGGATTGCTGTCGCACTCGCTGATCTCGTGTTCGCAGTCGACGCCGGTGAAGCCAGGTTTGCACGCACACGTGTAGCTGCCCTGGCCAGTGTTCATGCAAGTTGCTCCATTTTTGCACGGCCTGTGGTGAGTGCAGTAGTTCAGATCTGCAAAGATACCAGGAGTTAGGAAAACATGTCTTTGATGGCTGGGAAATGATATACATACAGAAAGGCTGTAGTCAAGAAAAAAGACAGAATTTCCAATGAAGCATTTCATTTTGGTATTGATGGGAATACTGGAGATTGTTATCTGGGTTATTACCAGTCATAATCAGATTACCATCTATCACTTGAGCTCTGAATTTTGAAAGAGCTGGCAAAAATATAACTTTCTTAGTGTTTTGGTATATTCTCCCTTTTTTGTGGACATAAAACTGTTAGCTGCAATGGGATTTAGGTACCACACTCAAAAATGTACTTCATAAGCGTGTGTTTTCCAAGACACACACCACAGCACTATGGCCACTTCATGTACAGCATGTTACACACTAAAAGAATGAGCCCCATCTTTAAAAGGTGTGCTTTGAGGCACATTCTAGAAAGGGAGGAAAAACAAAAGATGTTTTGGCTTTGAGATTTAAACAAGCACTAGAAATCTTTTATTGTTTATTTGCTCTTTTGTTATGGATGTTAGTAGATTAAACTGTCAAATGCCCTGCCAAGCCTGACGGTTTTATTTTTTTTTTCCTTTAAATTTGAGACAGAGGTTAAGCATAGGACGTAAGAAAAGCTTTATTATCTCTGTAAATACTATAGAGTAATTTGAATGCAACTGATTAATAAATAACTATAAGCAGAAAAAATCCTGCAACTTTACTTTTCCTTCTTAATTCAGCCTTCACCATCTTAATCCTATAACTGTCCTGGAAACACTTAGCCTGCTTTGAGCACTTAATGATCTCAGTGCCAGCAGTGCATATATGGCCTTGAGGACATGACTGCTCAGCTGGCTACGGTTCAGTGATTCAGTGGGTTGAATAGGTGGAAGTGGTCTGGTGTACCTTAAAATGGAACCTGTACTTTTCATTCTTGCTTACATGATTTTTCTCTCATGCTCCAGACTTATCACATGAGTTAACTTCCTTGTATGCAAAATAAGGAAGGCCCAAATGATGGTGTTTACTGCTGCTGGAAACTATTTAGTTAACTCTTATACTTGTACAAGGAATAAACTTAGCTTGAGCAGGCAGAAAACTTGTCTGTTCAACACTCATCCAGATTGTTAGGTCTTTCTCCAAGAGAAACTTCTTTTGCAAGCTACCAAAAAGGTTTCCTTGTTTTCAAACAAAATTACTACAAGAACTGGTATGTAAGGCTGCAGTGCTACAAACTGATGCCTGTGAAGATGTACCTCGGGGAGGTTTAATTCCCGATCCAGTGGGTCAGATTCCTTAGCGTACTACTAAGGAGTACCCAACCTAGAGCTGTAAGTGCAAGCTTCAGAACTAACCTTGATCACAGAAGAGGCCACCCCATCCTTCATCACATATGCACTGCCATTGTGTTTTACAAGTCCCATGGCGGCAGCCAGTATGGGGAATGCATTCATCACAGTAGCGGCCTTGCCAACCAGGACGGCAGCTAAAAGAAGAGTCCAATTAAAACATTAATGACATGGAGAAGAGTTTAAGTTTCTATTACAAGGTGACATTTTAACTGATGTTCAGACTGCATTTGCCATCTACTCACAGGCACTCTCCAGGCTTCTTGCAATATCCATTCTGTTCGGTACATCCAGCCAGACAGATGGCTGTAAAGAGAACATAAAAAAGCATAAATGTTTAGGTAAATACACATGGTGCTACAGAATACACTTTTAAAGGATTAAAAGCTTTTAAAAAACACTTCATAAAGAATTTTACACTTTCAAATCTTTGTTTTAAAACTTCTTGGTACGGGGAGTTCTGGAACAGGAGGAAGTGAACAGGGAGAGCCAACACTTGACAAGTTGTCCTTTAGTTTTTCTGTTTATGCAACAAACATGAACTCTTGCAACTCTTGCTAGAAAAGCAGCAAGAGAAAGAGGCTTTGGCTTGTGCTAATGAAAGGCTGAAAAAAACCAAAGATACCCTGAGCTCAGAGTAAAAGTTCCCACTACTGCACTGCAACACCCATCTCATGTCCTCTGGCTGCAGGAATGGTTGGTGGCAGACTTTGTGCGAGCAAGCTGCTACCCTTTTACCTTGCAACAGCTACTGCTTTTCAGGGCTATCAGCCAAGGTCCCTTTCCTGCCAGCTCGCTCTTTGCTGCTAAGGCTCGCATAGGTGCAGCACGGCGCTGGGTGGTTGCAGCCAAAGGGGCCAAAGTCCTCAGCGCGCAACTTTGCCTCTCCAGACAGGGAGTGGAGAGGTCGGCATGAAAACACGGCCCGGGCCACGGGCGGCCTCCGTGAGCTTTAGAGCCGCGGCCGACGCCCGCCGCGCTGCCCCCCGCCCGTCTGTCCCTGGCACTCACGCTCGGTGCAGTACTCGCCGGCCCAGCCGGGCAGGCAGGCCAGGCTCCCGTCTGCCGCGCACACGTAGTGCCCGAAGCGGTCGTCGCGGCGCTTGCAGAGGCGGGAGCAGCTCTCGCCGTAGTAGTTCTCGCTGCAGACCACGCGGTAGGAGTAGCGCAGCTTGGTCAGCGGGCCCTGATGCACGTCCTGCGACCAGTCCTCGCCCACCGACAGCGACCGCTGGATCGACATCTGGCTGATGAGCCACTCCTGCGGGGGCGGCCGGGAGCCTGCGGGAGAACGGGCGCGGGTCAGCGGCTCTGAGCCCGCCGCGTCCCGCCCCGCCGGGCCAGCGGAGCGGGATACCCCGCTCGCACGTGTACACCTACATACACACATACATACATACATACATACATACATACATACATACATACATACACACATACACATATATATACATGTACACGGGCACGCGTGTGGATGCTGATATATGCGAGGGTACAAAAAGGTGGCCACCAGGGTGTGCGAGCCCGGGCCAAAGGGACTCAGCCGAGGGGCCTGCGAAAGGAGAGCTGCTGTGAAATATCCTTTTCCTCTCCTCTCAGAAAAACATCCCAAAGCCATTATTCCTTTCCAAAGGGCGGAATTCGAGCAAGGTGTAAAATACAGGAAAAGGCGGACGGGGCTTGCTGGCAGGCTCCCGGCTTTCTCACCGCAGCCCGCCTCGCTTTCCCACGCCAAAAATAAACCGGAGGAAACGCAATTGTGTTGGAGATTAGGCCGGGGCAGAATCAAAGCGGCCCCTGATGGATATCGTTGGGGGACCGGCTCCTGATGGTGGGATAAAGCCGGCCCTGGAGTTATGGTATAAACAGCTGAGCCGGGGGGGCCGCTCGGCCCGGGGGGGACCCGGGACGGGCCCGGGGGCGCTCCCGCCGCGCGGGCGCCCCCTGCCGGCGGCGCGCGCAGTATTCACCTTCCGGCAGGTAGTTGTCGGGCGCGTGCCAGGCCTGGATGATCAGGGAGAAGGTTCCCTGCGGGAGAGAAACCAGCGTCAGCCCCGCACCCCAGCGCGCACGGCCGCACCGAGCCGAGCCGAGCCGCGCCCCACCGCACCACCGCACACCGGCCCTGCCCTGCCCTGCCCTGCCCCGCATTTGCGCTCTCTCCCCGAGGCTACAAACTTCCCTCCTTCCCTCCCTCCCTCCCTCCCTCCCGCAGACCACGGATACACATCCCCACCTCCAAGCCCCCCAGCCCCTTGCTTTATTTCTCTTAATAATATTAGTTATCCCAAGGGCTTCTGATCTAACTGCGCTTTCTCATTGCACTTTTTCCCTTTTTTTTTTTTTTAAAGGAAGTCCTGGAAATAAATCTAAAAGCAAAAGTAGTTTGTTTACATTACAGGTTATCCGCCCGCCGCGGCTAGCCTGCTCTTGCCACCCTCCTGCCCCACCATCAAAATCAGGTTTAAAGTAGAATCTCACCGGCCACGTGAAGTTAAAGGGCAGCTTAATGGGGCTGTCAAATCTCTCTGTATCCTTGATGCTGAAGGAGTTTATTCCCAGAACCGGGGTGATGATGCTGCCGAAAGTGCAGGAGCCCGGGGAAACCACTGCCTGAAAATGCTTCAAACAAACGCGAAAGAAGGTCCTGCAGTGGGGGGAGCAGGGCTTCCCGCTGGCCAGAGACGCGTGGCTATTCACGAATTCGTGTAGCTCCAGCTGGAAGACACCGGAGCCGGACACCCTCTGCACAAAGGGGAGACACACAAAATAGCCAAATCAGACCTTACCCGGCTTTGCCATGCAAACTTGCTTCCATCACCCACTTTACATTTCGCGAACCCTTTTTTTTTTTTTTTTTTGCTTGTGCCATTACCTGCTGCAAAATCGTTAAAAGAAACGTCAAGCCAAAGATGCGCAAGGCTGTCATCCTTGTGTTATTCGAGCTTCCAGTTCTTAGTGGGTTTAGTTTTCCTTCTGTATTCCTCAAATGGACCAAGCAAGCGCTTCTCGGTCGAGGGAGAAAAGAGAGGCGTCACGGCGATTCTCCGGGAGCAACCTGCTCTTCCAAATAATCCTCCAGCACCAGCAGAAATCGGAAGGTAAAATCCAGGTGTCGATCCGTTCCCTTCTGGGAATTAATCCTGCAGCCAGCCGCCGACCTCTGATCGCTGTCGTCGCCTTTATAAACTCCAAAGCCGGGTGGGTTTGGTGAGAGACGCGGAGGGGAGTGCTTAGTGTGGAACCGCTCCTCCTTTAACCGGTGCTAACAGCGCTCAGTAAATGGAAAACTTGCTTCGCTTCGAGCTGTTTATATAGTTGCCTCGCATCCTCACAAGCTCATTATGTAAACTGTCAGTCAGACTCACGGGCGATCCCTCCCCTTTTCCATCTTTCCTTTCTGGAAAAAAGAACCAAATGTTGCGGAGAGCCCTCATATCCCGAATTAATACCCTGCTGCCGCCGCCGCCGCCGCTGCTGCCGCGCTGCCCGCCGAGGAGCCGAGCTGATTACGAACGAGCCGAGCATCTGTTGAGATATTTACGGCGCTCACACTGGGAGAGAGAGTTCCCTCGAAAATCAGACGCCTCTCCACAGGGCAGCTTTCTACGGCGGCCGAACAATAGAGGATGAAATGTTTCAAAAATACCCTTGTTAGTTAGTTAGTTTGTTCGTTCCCCGTTGCCCTCCACCCCACCACTCCACGCGTGTGCCCCCTCTCCGGCGGTGTCCCGGGCGGCGGGACGGGGCGGCGCGGCGCCCCGCAGCCGCGGGCAGGAGCTGCCCTGCCCGGCGGGGGCTGGCCCCGGCTAGAAACCAAAAGTAAAACGGTGTTTGCCCGGCAGACGGGCACCCGGGGCGGCTCCCGGGGCGCAGCGCCCGGCTTTGGGGCGCTCGTGCCGCAGGCCCGGCCCCATTCCTGACCCCGGCTACCGGAGCCCACCGAGGAAGGGGTGGGTGATGGCAGGGGACGCGGGCACGGCGGGGATCGACGGGCGCTCGGTCGCCCTTCCGAATTCGGTGGCGAACGAGCGCTCCTGCGAGGTGGCCGGGGTCGACAGCAGGGACGGAGCTGGGTTTTCCCCGGGCTGTCCTGGCTCCCAGAAACATGGGCAAGGGGGAAACTCGGGCGCCTGCAGGCAAGCGGGGCGGGAGCGGGGCCGCGGGCCGTGTCTGGCCGCCTGGCCGCGGCCGGGTTGCGGTCTGGCGTGTGCCATAAAGCCCTTGGCCTGATTGCAGCGTGCGCTTATTGTTGGGTCGCGTGTCCCTCATTAAAGCCAAGCACAGAGAAGGCCTTTCATGTGGCTTTTTATTTCAGCTTGTTAAATGGATGGGAGGCCGGAGTGGGGGAGGGAAGGAGGGAGGGAGGGAGAGATAAACCCTCAGCTGTATGGTAATGAGGTCTTGCCACCTTTCTGCCAGCGCCCGGCGCGCCAGGCTGCGGGCCTCCGCGGCGTGGGTCACCTGGGGAGCAACGCGGAGCGCAGAGCGCTGCTGGTCCCCTTCCACCCCTCTCCTCTCCCAAAGGGTCAGTTCTCGCGGCGTTAGTTCCCCACTCCGAGTTCTTTGGGGTGGGGATAAGGAAAACCGGGGGTCTGGATCGTTTGGAGGCGAGGCATCATTGGGAGGGCACACTCCAGCCAAACTTCCCAGGCCGTCGCGCTCCCTCGTACATTTAAAGCGGCTGCTCTCCCTGGAGGCCGGCTTTGGCCCAGGATGTGGTCAGGGTCCAAACGCCCGAGGTGTCACCGGGAGGGCCGGGGAAGGGGCTGGGGAGCACGACACGGCTTCGCAGAGAAAGCGTGGGGGAAAGCCACGGGCACCGCCGCCGTGGATTGGTTTGGGCAGAGGAGCAGGCTAGAAATCGGGGTCGCCACCAAAAGAGGATTAAAACTTCTCCCGGTCCCCACTGCGCCTGTGAAAGCCGAGGCCGGGAGGCACAGACTCTGGCAATGTCGGGGGACTGCACCCGAGGCCGGGCACCCTTGGCTTGGCTCCGTCCCGAGTAGCCCGGCTGTCGCCCGGGGTACGTGTTTGTGCGAACGGGAGCCGTGTCCGTGGTGAAGATAAACCGCGAGGCAGAGAGGCACAGGCGAGGAGCTCTTTTGTCTCGGCCTCGTAAACAAGTGGGAAGGAGGAATGTGTCGCCGCTGGTGAACTCGGAATTTTGCAGCGATCCACCCGGCCAGATCCCGGCTTTACCAGCAGCAGCGTCAACTGTCAAAATCAAATCTGATGCTAATAGCTTCGGTACTAAATAAAATGAGAGGCCAGATAACATCAGTGCTTGATAAATGGTAATGAGTGTCTAACCTAGGGGAACAGAAGGGCTGTGGGGCTCTTTAATTCAGTATTGAAAGGCTAGCTGGGTACTGCAGGCTCTAGCAGATGTTAGTATGTGTGTGTTTTGATTTTTGACTTGTATTGGACGTTTATTAGGCTAACCAGAGCCACCCCACGCATGGCCACTTGGTCCAGGCACCATCTGGCACAAGCAGGGCGGCGTGCAAGAATAGGGCCTTGCTTTGGTGCTGAGGATCCACAGGCAGCATCTACCATATGGACCCGGAGCTAATGTAGGTTAAAGCAAGACAAGCTCATCTCTGCTTTTCACAGCTCTGCCAAACCTCTCTGCCATGCTGGCGGAGTGCACCTTGGCGGCTGGAGAAGAACTGCCACCTCTGCCTTCCCCCAGATCTGACGAAAAGGGAGCAAGACCCCAAGCACTCCTCAACGCGCTCAGCCGCTCTTGGGTGGCCACTTGGTTTTTGAGTCAACCTTTGCACCTAGCTCTGCTTGTTCCCGGCGGGAGCACAAGTCGCTCCAGCTCCCCACGTGTCGTCCCCCCCAAAAACCAAATATTTTCAGGAGATCAAGTGAGTGGTGCAAAACAGACTCTAAATCCTCCGCGAAACTCCAGACCATTATTTTGATTGCAGCTATAAAAAGAGTTCGTAATAAAATAATAACAGGGGAATATAATAAACCACCTGCTGCATGTTGACACACACGCGCAGGGAGTTCAGATAAAAAAAAAAAAAAGTTTCACTAATAGCATCAAACAGCTGAGCCTGAAAGTCGGCCGAGAGCAGATTAGAAGCACGACTCCTGCAAACTCTTTCCTGTGCCCAACATGCCATCCTGGGTCACTTGGAGAGCAACAGCCCAGCCACCTCCCCTAAGATCCTCGGCTCAGTTCGAGGGGTAGCTGTCCTCGGGACGGGGTGAAAGCCCCCCGAGCCCCCGGCTTTGCCAAGAGGGGAGGGGGGTGCCCGCGGCTCCTGTAGGGATGCTGGGCACTGACCGAACCGGACATACCCGGTGGTCGCCGCCTCCCCGTCCCTTCCACCCTGCTCCCCCTCTCTCCAGCTCACTTACTCGAGGTCAGGGCGCTTTCTTCCCCTCTTTCGCGCCCCATTTGCTGCCGGTTTATCTCCAGGCTGGCCCGGCTCAGCGTACGCGTGGCCGGGCCAAACGCATCTCGCTAACGAGACAACGTTAATTAATTCCGGGCGGGTGAAAGTTGCCAGCCTGCCCAAGCCATCCCTCCCCCCGAGCCCTCGTGCCAGGCTGCCCTCCTCCGTTCCCGGGGGAACGTCCTGCGCTACCCCACCCGCGGGATGTGCCCGAGCCCCCCCCGCCCCCGGCCGTCCGTGTCCTTGCTGCTCTCAGCCTGCCAAACCCCGGGAAAGGGGCTGCTCGCTATCGCCCGCACAGACGCAGCCAGCAGCACCTGCACCGCGATCATCAGCCCTTCTTTCCTCTTTTTCTGAAGGCTCCATGATTTCTAATCTGCTCACATCGCTCACGGGGGAACACTCCCGCGGGGAGCGGGTCTGGGCATGAGCGGCTCCCGGTAATGTTGCTGCCACCGTGCGCTTTCTGCGTGGCTTCTCCTGGGCCACTTTTAGGATCCTGAAGGTGCAGTGCACCCGTACCTACGGCCGCGGCAGGACCTGCCTGATGCTCCGGCCGCGCCGTGGTGCCACCCGGGGTTTTTGGAATGGGACACGCCCGAGGCTGTCCCTGCCTCCCCTGTGTCCCAGGTGTCCCAGGCTGTCCCCTAAAGCAACATGAACCCCCAGCCAGGCTGGCCTGGCTTCCTGGCCGGGTCAAGAGCTTAGCTGCGGGCGTCCTTCATCTTCCCCTTTCCCCTAACTCTGACCCTTGCCTGTGCCCGGGAGCGGTGCGGATGCCCGAGGGGCACGGCTGCTCACGCCCCTCCCCTGCCCTCAGCGCCAGCCGCTGCCCACCTCTCCTTCTCCGCACTCATTTGGGAACGGAGCGCGGGGCGCGGGGCGCGGAGCGGCGCACTCGCGCCTTGGAGCCCTTTAGTCACCTTTCCCGGGATCCGACCCCCCCACCGCCAGGGTCGTGGGCTGCGGGGCGCCCAGAGACCCCTCGCAACTCTAGAGCCCCGCGGGCTGCCCTGCATTTGTTCAAATTTATCATAACAAGTTTGTCGGTCAGTGCAGCATCCTAGCGCCTGTAGGAGCGCGGTGCGGTGTTTTACTGTGCACCTTGCGTGCCTTTCTCGGGAGCGTTCCTGCTTCCTGGCTCTGCGGTTTGTTTCGGGGATTGCCTCGCTGGTCGCCTTTTTGATCACGGAGTGAGTTTGATCTCTTAGTCAGAGACTCGCCCATTTATTCAGGGCTCGCCAGCTCTTCCATGTGCACAACCCCTCTTTCTGAGACAGATTCCCCGATGGCTTTAAACCCCTTAGCTAGAAAGTTGCGCATCGATTCAGCGCTGACACACCCCGAGAGCCCCTAAGAAAAAAAAAAAAAAGGAAAGAAAAAAAGGAGAAAGAAAAGAAGAGAAAAAAATCCCCCTTGCTTGTTTTGTTTCTGCCTAAAAGCCCGTAGCGTGGAGCATCCCTCCAGGGAGCGCCGCTCGGAGGGGTGTTAATGTGGTCGATTTGGGGTACAAATGTTTGGAAATGTTTCCCGATTCGCACAGAAGGAGGGGGGATTTGCAAACTGTTGCTGCCACATGGCCCCTCCAGCCTGCCCATTCTCATTGTAATGAGGCCGGCGCGTGCCTCATCTGCCGCGGGGCGCTGCCACGGGCGGCCCGGACACGCCGCGCCGCAACTGGGGCGGGCGGCACCGCCACGCAGCGCCCGCCCGCGCGGGGCCGGCCCCGGGCCGGGGGAGCCCGCGGCAGCCGCCAACGCCGGGCCCGGGCCCGGCCGGGCCGCGCTCCCCGCTGCCCGCTCACCCCGAGCCGCCCCGCGCCCGGCCCGAGAAAAAAAAAGCGCATTTCTGTTAAAGGCTGTAACGATCACCATTGAGTCTCTCGCTACAAATCGATGGCTTCTTTTCCATACAAATGCCTGCTTATGCCTTTATGTTCTCCATCTGTTTGTAGCTAACACCTGCCATTCAATAAATCGATTTGGCCATTTAATGTAACAGCTTCCCGGGACATTTTTTCATGCCAGATGCCACAGCAGCTCCAAACCTCTACCCCAGCCCAGCGCCCCATCAGCACAGCCGCCCTGCAAGGGGCTGTGCCTTGGCAGAAACCTGCTGCCGGGGTGTGGAGTGAGTTGAAAAGTAAAGAAAATATGAAAAAATGGCGTTATTAAAAAAAAAACAAGCCAAAACCACTAACCCCACCGATTTCACCTTTTTCTTTAATGCTCCGGTTTCTGTGTGCCTGTGGAAGTGTGGAAGTGGCATCTGGTCCTTGCTACCAGCGGCAGGTGTACGGGTGGTGCTGGGATTCCTGTGGGTCACAGGCATCAGGACACAGTGACATTTTTGGTTCTCTTTTATTTTACTCACCAATAGATGCTTGGCATGTTTTAGGGAATTTAATATTTTAAAGACACAAAGACACTGCCCGCAGTTTATCACTCCGTGACATGGGGCAAGGTTAATTATGGGGACTTGTGGGATGAGAGACCCCAATTCTACATGTTTTAGGGGGTTGTTCCTCCTTGAGAGGCCAGTTTGATGGGCATCAAGGCTGAGCTCTGCCAGCCTGCAGTCCTCGACAGGAAGAGCAAAGAGAGGTGAGTGCCCGCCCATGTGCTGCTCTGCCCCATACCTTGGCAAACCTTTTGGCTGCCCCAAAACACTTTCCCTGCTAAACTGACGCAGAGAGAGAAAAGTGGGTCTCTCTAGGTGACACCCCGTAGGTCTCAGGGGCTGGAAAACAACATCTGGGGATACGAGAAAGCGATATAATATAGCATGGGGGAGTCACAGCACTGTCTTCTCATGGAGGAAGTGAGCAACTCTGGGCCGGCTGAGTTCCTCCAGAGGAAGTGATTTCAGTACTGCTGAGATTTTGTTTGACTGTATTTGTTGTATAATTTATTGTGCCTAGAGCCTTTGAAAGGTGCCTTTGCTTTAAATTTGAATAAATACATAATATGAAATGTAATAGAAAAATAGTCAGGGATATGCACGTATTTCAGCTATGTGGGTCTGTTTCTTTCTCAACTAATTTAGTGCAGACCATGGATACCATTTGCAAATGTACCTGTAAAAGCCTAATTTGCTTTGAAAGACACAAAGTCATGCAGCCGTTTGGCACTTTTATCCAGGATAGCTGAATAAAATTATGATTTCTCATAAAAAGCACCCCTGGGAGCTGTGGCAGGAACTGAGGGCAGTCACCTGGGAGATTACCAAATCTTTCTCTATTTTGAGTCTGAGAATTGTGGCTGAGTTTGGCAGGGGAGAGTTGGAGGGGAGATTTCTCACTTGGAGCAGAAGTTCCCACATTTTGTTTCATATACAAGTCATGTATGGATCATCATTGATGGGTGGGACAGTGGCCTGAAGCAGCATAACAAAACAAGTACAAGCTGCCCTCTTAAAGGGGAAGAATTCCCTTTGCAGGCTCCATAGTAAATGTCCCATGGGCCAGGCTTTGGGAACTCCTGCATCAGAAGGTCTGTGTCTTCAAACAGATGGCCAGGCAGCCCTTGGCTACTTAGAATATGTTTGGGGCTATATTATATAGCACTGAGTAAAGAGATCTGTCACAGAAAAACAGTAAAAGGCAGTTTTAACCCTTCCCCTGGGGAGTGCCGTGGATCCACACTCTGCCTGTGTCACCAGTCCCTCCTCTCCCGTCCCCCATCCCGAGCCCACGGGATGTTTGGTAGGCGCCCAGCATTGTGGAGCTCGCTTCAGACAGTCAGAGGAGAAGCCTCAGACTCTGGCATGTGAGAGTTGGCAGAGCAAATCCCAGAGTATGGCCTCAGTGCAGCCACTGTGCAGCCTGTCCCAGAGGACAGAGAGGAGAGCAGAGCAGAGTTGGGAACTTTCTGGAGTGGCCAGAGGTGCGTGGCACACAACCCTGCACACGCAGGAGGCTGATGAGGTGCCATCGTCCCAGTGGGGCTCAGGGCTGATCCCCAAGTGGGACACCTCTCACTACGAGTGTCCTGCCATCAAGGCGTTGTGGCTGCACCGGGTGTTTGCTGAGCTCTTCCGCTTCCCTCACTCTCCTGGTAGTCTGGTGTTGGGCAGAACCTGTTAAACATCCAGGGCTGGATTTCTGGAGTGATGTGTAGGCCAGTACTGGCAGGAAAAAGGTCTGTGGGACTCAGTGGAGTTGCACCTGCTTGTGCCCCAGGATAAGCTGCAGCAAGGCAGTGCTGCAGCAGCAAACATCTCAGAGCTGCACATTGGCAAAAGTTAAAGGTATTTAAAACACAGCTGGCCACTTAAGTAAGAAAATCCACCTTGAAATCCCTTCACCAGAGGTAAAGCTTGCTAATGACTGGAGAGAAAGACCTTCCTGACTTATATCCCTTCCAATTATATTTATTTCTAGTAAAAAAGGGTTTTAACCAGGACCAGCTGCTTCCACAGCGAATCAAAACCAGTCCTAGATTGTCCAGATGGAGTCACTCAAGACAGAGACTTGAACGAGAGCTGCCACCGGCTCCAGGATTTCTGGGTTTGTCCTATTTTAAGAAGATCTCACATCCTGCAAACACTGCTTATGGGAAATGATTGGGTGCAGAAATCCTAGTAGGGGCCCATGAGGCAGCCTCATGTGGAGATGCGGCAATGTGGCATGCTGACATTTTGGCATAACGTGGTGATGATTTTATGTTAGCATCAGCCCTCCAAGAGGAAAGTAAATATGTGACATATTGTTCAGGGAAACAAAACAAACCAGACAATGAGGTCCTGTGCCGAGTGACTGATGTAGCCTCTGCAGGCCCATGCAAAACCTCTATTCCTTTGTGATCTGGGGATGCTGGGAAAATGAGTGCATCAGGGTATCCAATGCCATCCCTGGACCATCCAGCCCTCCTTGCTTTTTGTCTTTGTGTGCGGCCATGCAGGGAGCAAACACAGAGCCCCCGCTGAGTTTCTATTGTTTCTCCTGTCTAATGGCCCTACTTAGCCATGGAGGAGCGGGATGGATTTGCGCCTTGTGCACATTGTTCTTGGGGTTCAAAAGAATACTTAAACTAGAGCAGTAGTTAGTATGACAGTCGAATAGAAATGAACATTCACTCCAGTGGCTGTGGATGGCACAGGGGCTTGGACAATGGGACAAGGGAGAAGAAAATTAATGAATCTGTCTGTTTGTCTGTTGACCTATCAGCATAAATATCTTGTCACTCATATGTGACAGCAAATCTAGTTGGCCGAGCTCCCAGCTCTATTCTTTAAATCAAAAGTTTCATCAGGTAATTTAGCAGACTGAAAAAAACTGGTACTTGACCACATAGTGAGCCCTAAATAGATGAGCAATAAACACTTCATTTGTGAGTGTTAAATGATGTAAAACAGTGGTACACTGATGGCACGGGTACCAACTCCTTCCTCCCTCTGTGCCCATGGATGGTCACAGAGGTCGTCCTTTGCAGCCTACACAGGAGCCTTTCTTGAATTGAGCAACTGTGAGGACTTCTCATGAGGCTCTTAAGTGTCCTTATATAGGACTGTGCTGCCACCCTTAGCCAGCAGCCAGGGATAGAGAAATGTTCTGTCACCTGGTGCCCTTTGTCAGAGGCTGCTTAAGGGTGGCAAAAACTAAAGTTTCTCCAGGTGATCAGATCATCTGGGGGAGGGCAGACAGCAGCATCTGTCACATCCTGGAGGGAATGAAGGTGTCCTGAAGCTATCCTAAAGGAGCAATTAAAGAGTTGGGTAAGGCTGACATACTGTCCTCTTTAAAAGCCTGGGATGAGGCAAGGGCCCATCCTGTGTGGTTCTTCTCACACATACACAAATGCTGTGTGGAAACCCTGCTTCTCAGAGCCCCTTTACCAACCTTGTAAGAGGTACATAGGCTACATTAATTATCTTCTTTTCCTTTTAAGTCCCACTGAGAGGCGGGACCATATTGCTCATTCTGGGAGTGGACTCTGAGCTAGACAGGAGGAGTCACCATCTGCAGAAACCCTTCCCTCTCCACTGACTCCAGAGCTCCCTACATGACTTGATCAGGTGAGAGCCCTTACTTGTAGAAAGCAAAGGTGAGGCGAGGTTGAGCCCTCCCTTAGTGCCTGAGTAGAGCAGGGATGATGTGGTTTACCCTGATGCACAACAGCTCAGGTGGAATCTGAGCATCAGTCACTGGCCAGGGCTTGCAATGTCTAGGTGAGATTAGGATCAGGAGAGTCTTATTTCTGTCAGGAGCACAATCCTTATGACAAAACTTGCAGAACTGGGTATAAGGTGTAAATAAATACTGCCTCATAGGTTGCTTGAATTTTGGCACTATTTCCATTGAAACCTGCCTTATGGCACAGCAGGATGCCTGAGTAAAAGGCATCACTACCACCCAGAAAGGGTGCAAGCTGGGATATCTGGATTAAGCCAGGATCTCTACCGCAATCATGGTGCTGAATGGATTAATTGGTAAAATCAGGTTGTGCACTGTGGATTAGATTTTGAGTACCCTTTCAACTTTGGGGGCAGGGGAGTCTTATGCAAGATTCTGGTTTAGGCCCAGTCCTAATAAAATCTGGAGTGCTGCAGTAAAGGTAGAGCAAAGAATGTTTCAAATAACATGTACCACAATTAATGAACTCCTTGTAGGTTACAGAGCATTTCCATTCTATTGTTTATATATTGAGAATGCTCCAAAACAGATAGTGTGATGAATCAATACCTTTTAAAATATGTCTGGGTTTTATTACTTCATTAGGGGATCTCATAGTTAACCCTTGAATAATCAGCTTAAAAGCAGAAGGCAGATTTACTGGCATACGGTTTTACATGGATGCTTTTCTGGTCAAGTGCCAAGATATATAACAGTTTAGATGTCCAGGGTATTTACTATCCAGTATCTAGCAGAGGCTTTACCCTTCAGTCTTGTGCCATAGATGGTGGCAGCTCAAGTTGTTGGATATTACCACCAAACTGGGATTCTTTAACTCTTGTGCTAGGAAACATCTTATTCTGTTCATGAGGAATTGACCAGTAAAGACACTTTACATGCTTATTTTGGTGCCTGCTTGTTTCCCCATTTAAGAGTTTTGGCCACATTTTCATGTTGTGTTTCATTTCATTCTTGCTTCAGATCCCCTGTGGATGAGTGCTGCTTTTTGTCTCATTTTAGAAACAATTCACAGCTGACTAATTTCTGCTAACTCTTCCAGTTGATGAAAACAGTAAGCATTCATTTGCAAGGACTAATTGTGGCCTCAAAGTATTCCTCGATGTAGCATTTTTATTTGAGTTTTTGCAAGGCCTTTATGAGCCTTTTTCCTCATAATTTCCCATTTCTTCTTCCATCAGAAAGGGTAGGAGGAGTTGCAACAGGAGGGTAGTCTATGTCCTATTGCCTTGAATTTTAACCACCATGATATCTGTTTTTTCTCAGACCAAGTCTATATGACAGGGGACAACTTGCTTAACTTTAGCTCTCCAGCAGTGACTGCCACCAGTGGAGGTCTGATAGAGAGGCAACGACAGAAGATGCTGAAGGTAAAAGTCTGTCAGGAATACAACTGGTAGTCCAAATTCTGCTTGCTCTCTACTACCTGCTCTTCTTGCCTTGGGGGAGCCCACTTTTCTGGTACACTAAGGGTAGGTGGCATATAATCCCACAAAATATCCTCTGTGATGAACCTGTTTCAAAGTATCTCATCTTGCTACAGATAGTGAGAAAATGGTTAAAAATAGGAAATATATTCACCTGCCTATGTATTTCTGTGGTCCTCATAAGGCTGTTACTGAAGGTGGCATCACTATTCTTACCTGAGGCAAGGCAGCCCTGCCAGGAAGCTCTTCCTAAACCCAGAGGCAGGTGTTCCATGTGATGTGCATTGACCTGAGCTCTGTTGCTAGCCAGCACTGCAGCAGGATAGGAGTGGGGAAATGGAGAGAGAAAAGCTGTGTGACAGGAAAGACACTTATCCTTGGTCTGTTGCTGGTGCAGTTTTGCTTGGAGATTGCAGGTGAAGCCAGAGATTGTGGGATATTTTGGATGGAGAAAAGCACTTGAGAGGTGCTGAAGGTGATGTTGCTTGCTAAGATCTCAGCATAAAGAATGAAGGAAAGATGAAAAAGGACATAAGAAAACAGTAACGGGAGAAGTACAAAGGTAATTTCTTCATGTGGGGTGGAGAAGGAGGTGGGACAGGGACAGAGGACAGGGGGCTAGATTTAAAGAGGTGCCCAAGAAGTCTTCTTTAGCCTACAAAGCCATGATATCCCAGATATGGGTGTAACTCCTCTAAAGGCAACCATTTGGGAAAAAATCAATCAACAACTGAGTGCCTTTGCTGTGCATTGGTTGGCATCAGTTCTCAGAACAGGTTCTTAGCTCTGACTCTTTCTCTTCTTATTTACCAGATTGGCAAATTGATTAATTCAAGCTCAATTCTAAAATTGCTGTGCACATTACTTTCATTCACATTACTTTTATCTGCACAGTCATTCAGAGGCAGCCAGCAAGGATGATTAGAAAATTCACAAAAATCCCCAGACTCAGAGTGGCTGCAGCCTGGAAGAGGAAGCGCCAATAAAAGCTGCTGTACAACTACAATACTTAAAAAACAAGTACAATACTTAAAAACCTTTCTTAGCAAGACATAGATGTTCACAGTATTGTTGAATTTTGTGGTGTATCAACAGCAAGGTGTTTTCGGTTGACTCCTAAAATAACAGTGATTGGCAAGTTTTGTTGCTTAGAAATCTGCTGGAGAGTCAAAGCCTTGTACTGCTGTGGACACCAAAGCACCTCTAACAACAGACTCAGTACTGCCATATTTATTGAAGTGCTTTGTGCACAGCTTAGCTAGCCTGGAAATGTGCTGCCCATAATCCTATCAGACACTGTTAAACCAATGAAAGCAGCCACCAAATTCTGTGTCAGTGGGTCACGGTTCAGACCAGGTTCCTGTGATGGCCCAAACTAATTTTTCTTGAATTCAGTACAGCTGGAAGAGTTTTGACGTGCACTTCATAGGCTGATACTCTCCCACTACAGCACAAGCACACGAAGTACAAGATATTCTGTGCCACTCATCTGTTGTAGTTTAGCTCCAGCCTCTCGCTCACTCCCTCCTGGAGGGATGGGGGGGAGAATCAGAAGGGCAAATGTGAGAAAACTGATGGGATGATATAAAGACATTTTACCAGGCAAAGCAAAAACTGCAGATGTAAGCAAAGCAAAACAAGGAACTAATTCATTACGTTCCATGGGCAGGGAGGTATTCAGCCATTTACAGGAAAAAAGGGCTCAATCACACTTAACAGTGACTTGGGAAGACAAACGCCATAATTTCAAATATACTCTTCCCTTCTTTTTCCCCTCTTCCCCATTTACTCTATATACTGACCATGATGCCATAAGGTATGGAATATCCCTTTGGTGAGTTGGGGTCAGCTGTCCTGGCCATGTCTCCAAAAAGCTTGTGCACACCTAGCCCACTTGCTGGTGGGTGGGGCAAGAGGCAGGGAAGGTCTTGGCAACTGTGTAAGCACTTCTGTGCAGTGCCAAAAACATTCCCATGGCATCAATGCTGTTTTCAGCACAAACCCAAAACACAGTCCCCTACTAGTAACTACGATGAAAACAAAGTCTATCCCAGCCAAAACCATCACATCATCTAGTGTTCCTTCGTGGCAACGTGGAGGGGTAGCCAGTAGCATTAGGAAGTTTGTACTACACCCATCAGGAAAGTTGCTTGCATGCTTTGCTTGTGGATTGCTACCCATGGGCAGTAAGGCAGAAGCCATCCAATTAATTGCATGTACGACAGGTAGTGTGTAGGGGTGGCAGTGTCTTTTGGTCACTGATGTGTTGGGGGGTGACTTGAAGAGAAGCCACAAGTCCCCAAGCCAGCAGGTCCTGCTGGTGATTTTGCCAAGACTACTGCGCTGCTGTTTTCCAGCAGTGGTTAACTTTGGTCATTGTAGTCTAAAAAGTTCCAGCACTGGGTGAAATGTGGAGCTCTCAGCTGCTAACAGAGGGAGGTTGCTTTGACCTGAAGGTTAATAAGTCACAGAAGTAATTTCTGTCTATGAGCCCTTTGTAATTTCAAGTCTTTGAAATGTGGGGTGCAAAGTTTGTGGCTATACTTGGTGAGTTGTGTAGGGATGCTCCGAAGGTACCTGACTCTGCAGAGTTGTCTCTATCCTGTCCTAATATCCTAGGTCCTGTTCTGTGCCACAGGAATGGGAAGACTCCCCTTAGCTAGGCTCAGGGCAGGGTTGTCCATCAGGATTTAGATACTATTACTTTCCTCTCCTCTCCTCTCTCTAGGTGAAATCTTACTCTCTTTGGGGTGCTGGGCTGCCATTGCCTGCTGGGATATCTGCAGAGGGAGAGTATTTGGACAGTGGGGAGAAGAGCAGCACCAAGCAGGCTGTAAACCTAATTCAAACATGCAAATCAGGATCAATGTTTTGCATTGATCAGAGATGGTTTTTTTTGAGAGACCCAGGTCTCCAGTGGCTGTGAGTAAGTGCTGAAAGCTAGTCTAGCAAAGGAAGCTATTTCTGTGGAGATAACAGCTGATAATTGGTGCCAGCTCTTTATCAGTAAAGCAGCTCACAAATCAGAGTAAACCAAAGTATGAAAACTCTGTGAGCAATGACTCTTTTGCCCTGGCCATTTCCCTGGAAATTGAGTGTGTGGACTTCTGAGAGTGTGCATGCAAGTGTTCAAGTGAGATTTTTTTACTAGACCTATTGTTAACATATGTTTTCTCTCTCCCCAAACCAGGGAGTTACTTAAATAAATTGCCAGAGGTTTGTAGATATGTGAAAATTTCTGTGGAGTTTGGCAGTGAGCTTGCTGGTAACATCTAACCCTGGGTAGGCTGTTTATTTTGATGGCCTCTCATTCCAAAAGGATCAGAGAATCCCACCACTAATATCCAGGCTGAAAACTCACTGCTTTTCCAGGCCATTACTGGATACTGCATGGTTATAAAAGTCCTTCCCTTGCTCTGTGCACAGGCAGGGCCTGAGTCCCAGGTGGCATTTGATGGCCCCATGTTATGTGGCAGCTGATCACTTCTGTCCACTGAATTTGTGAAGCTCTCAATAAACCAAATTGTCTCATGCTTGCTGTTATTTTCACACCTTCCTTTGGGAACACACAGATTTAGGAAGATTTTAGGACAGGATTTAGGGATAAAGCTCAGCTGCCTGTACTTCAGATCTGTAATATTGTCATCTTTGGAGCTCTGCACAGGGCTCTGGTGTTTCCATCCACAGGAAAGGAAAGGACTGCAAAATATTTGAGGAGGTGGAGTGGGAGCTCCATCCACATCTGCCAGCAGTGGAGGGATCTGTGAGAACACACTCTGTGAAATCTGAAGACAAAGCTTGAACAGTGCAGTCACTGGCAATATAAGTGACCTTGGACTGATACAATGAGAAGAGACTACTGGTTAGCTCAGTGGTGTATTTTCTACAGAGAGAGCAAATGAATGCTTAACTGGAATTATATCTTTATTGCTTCTGTCCATCCAGAAATCAGAACTATAGGAAACCACTAGAATAAGCAAGAGCAGCCCATTTCTTTGGTGCATTGCTACCCACACACAGTCACGGGCTATTAATGTTTACAGCAAGTTAGCTTTCACCTACAGGCTCTGTCACTCAGCCCATTAACGTGGTTTCATTGAATCTTGCTTTTGTCTTGATACAGCTACTTTAGTAACAGCTGAAGCTGTAGAGAGCTGCTGTCACCTTGAGATTATGGTCCTGATGTTACACTGTGGTGAGCACAAAAAAGAGCTTAGCTGCAGTGCAACCCAGAGAAACTGAAAGTGGACTCATGTGCGCTCATTTATGGTAAATAAGAAGCTTGCTGAAAAAAGGTGGACTGTCTGTGAGTCAACACCTGTACCTGCTTTTGTGGTGTGTCATACCCTGGTATTTGCTGGACTGTGCAGGAAGGGCTGCATCCTCGTTCCTGTTATGATGAAGTGCTACCCCACCTGCCAGCAGGTACCTCTCTCAGCTGTACAGAGGGTTGTGCTGATGGTGTTTTGCTGGGAGCACAGAAATGGTGACTCTGTGCTGTGGATCAGTGGATTTGTGGTAACCTTTTCTGCTTTTTAGCTCTCCCTTCACGGAGAAAATTCACACTTCGCTTCCCCGCACCCCCCCCCCCACCTTTTTTAAAATTTTTTTTCCCCCCTACAGTCACAGAATTGCAGTTGGCTTGACCTGGGCCCTTCAGAACATGGTTTTGTTGACTCAAGATTATTAATTTAGCAGATTTCCATTGGAGATGCTCACAAACGTGGGTCTTGCTGGGTTAATCTTCATAAAAGAGAGAAAAATTGGCAGCAGGAGGAATTTTTGAAAAAAACAAATTAAAGGAAAGAAACGGGTGTGAAGTAAATTATTTGCCATGGAGTGTTTTCCTTTCTGAACTTGCAGAGAATGTAAGGGTATTTCCTGGGGACAAGAATGTCACATTTAGAGGTGTCCTTCCTTTGCTAATAGAGAGGCAAAAATCCCTTCAACAGTTAAATATTTCCTGCTCAAACATGCCCATTACAGGCAGAAGAGGTTCTGTGATTAGTGTTTACTGAACCTTTGGATCTTTGGTTTAGCTCCCACATACATTTAATTTGCTGTGAAGAATAAAGTTGCAGTACAGATGATTAAGGAAGTTTTTCCAAATCACGTTATTGTTTCATTTGTGCCTGAGTAATTCCTGCAAAGAAGGAAATATGAACTAATATAACATATTTATCTCATATCTCAGAGAAGGCTGAGGCCATTGCCAGAGGAGATTTCTGTTCATGAACCTGCCTGTTGGGTTTTTCCACCAGAGAGAAAAAAAATTCAAGGTGATAACTCAATTCAGTGCCCTGTCTTTTTGGTGTCTTTTGAGAGCAGCTGAGCTTCTGTGAACCCTGAAGATCAGACTGTGCCACGCTGTTCTTGAAACATCCTCAGGATTTTCATGCTACAGCAGGAGCTTTGGGTCCAAAAACTGGTGCAAAACTTCTGGAGGTAAAGAGCCAGCAACATATGAAATGAAAACCAATCAGTGGATTTCTGTCATCTCCCAGGTCTAAGCAACTAGGTCAGGGCATAGCCTTTTTGGCAGACTCTTTGAGTCTGATGGACCCCTCACTATTTCCTGTCTCTTTATCCCTTATAACCTGATGTGGTTGGAGATGTCCTTGGTCATTGCAGGGGCGTTGGATTACATGAACTTTAGAGGTCCCTTGCAACTAAAACTATTCCATGCTTCTATATTGCAAGCAGAAACAGTGTTTTCTGTCTTTATATCAACGTTCAGCAGGATCTGAAGGAAAATATGCAAGGCAGTTCTGATGTAGCTGATATGCTTATTTGAAGATGGCAGACATATCTGAAGAGTTTGGATCTTTTGGCTTTCGCTGCTGCAGTCAGCTGCTCTTTCAGATGGGCTTGGACAACTCTACCCTCAGCTTAGTGCCAAGCCTGAATTGCAAAAAAAGGGTTAAATTCTTACTTTTTCCCTTAACAAGTAGGTTCTGCATGTTCCTCATGTCTTGCAGTGGGTCTGGCTTTGTTGATGTCATGACTTTTTTGCCTAGAGCAACCTGGAATGACTCTGCTTGAGAAATGCTTTCTCCACAAGGTCTCCAGTACTCTTGACTCCCTTCTGAGTGAAGAGCATCTCGAGAGCAGCTTTTCTGTCAGACCTGAGAAGTGTAACCCCAGGTGTGATCCTGCCTTGTGCTGTGAATGTGACCACGTGTGCCTGTGAGTATGCAGGGGAGCAACGCGCTCAGAACTTCTGAAGCTGGTGTTGAACATATGGAGGTCCCACTGAAAATCACCCTTGCAGTGTAATGTGTTCAGCAGAGTGCTGTGCAAACAGCAGAGCTTCTGCCCTGCTCTGACTGAGGTACTGTGGGAGTTGAGCCCATGGCTGTGCTCACTGCAGAAGCACCATCACCTGAGCAGTGACAGGTTTGAGGGATGTGGGCTTTTGGTGGTAGGAACAATCCAGATTCCAGGTTTCAAACACTGGCTGTGAAATGTGAAAGACAGTTTTTAATCACCCTTCAGCCCATTGTATTTCTATCATTAATCCTTCAGTGCAACTAACCTTCACAGTAGGTGAACTTTTTCCTTTTTCCCCTTGTCATACATCTAGGTCCCACTTTGTGCCCATTCTAATTATTAGTGAAATACAGCATCTTTATGATGCCCTGGTAGTCCAGAGACTCCAGTCCAGGGCAGGAAATTCCCATCATTAAGGGTTTGCTGAACTCTCTCTCTCCAGAAAATGACATTTACTAATTACATCATTTTGATGTATATGATACCCAATCCAAACATGTTATAAATTAGCAAAAGCTCATTTGTTTCATGAAAAGTATTGTTCTTCTTTTATTCAATGACCTTTTTGTTCCTCTACATCCTGGACCAATCAAGAGCCGGTGCAGTCGCTGACTTCTGAGCACAGACAATAGCTTATTCCGTCTATTCTGTTCAGATGACTGTAGGAATAGGCAGTCACTTTGTCATGTGGAGACTGGAGGTTGTATAAAACCCTTTTTCCCACCATTTACAGAGAGTCTGAATCCTGAGAGGAAAACCCTGTCATAATAATAATAATAATAATCCAGAAGCTAGAGCCCATTGAAGTTTTCTCAGCTTTATGATTTGGGTGGGGCTGGAATGCAGCCCTCCCCAGCCAAGGCTCCCTCAAATTTTTAGAGCTATAGCATGGATTGCCTTTCATTACATTTCCAGCAGCAGGTTGTGTATTTTTCAATGAGCTTCATATGCAGTTTTCACAGAGCAGCTTCATTCACTCACAAATGCAGTAGGTCCAGGAGCTGACCGGTGCAAATCCATTGCTTTCTTCTCCAAACATTTTGGGCCAGGGAGTGCCTTTCTCCCGTGCGATTGTCAAGTGGCCCAGCACAACAGTCCTGGGCTGGACTGGCTGTGGCTGTTGTTCAAACACACAACAATCCTCAGCCCCCTTCTCAATGCTGCAGAGCCTGTGGCCTGTTACCAAGACACAGTGGCAGGCTCTGCTCCAGATAAAGCTTCCCACGGGGAATTTCTTGGGAAGGCTCTTTGAACAGAGAAAGGAAGGAGCAAGGTGATGGGGGAACTGGCACCGTAGCAAAGTCCTTGGGTTCCTTTTGTGTGTGGCCTCACAAACACTACCCTGGACTGGGGCAAGGGGTGCTGAAGTGCTGGGAAGATGCAGGCGGATGGTGACAGGGGTTTCTTCTGTGCCAGGAGGCTCTGCCCAGCAGGGCTTTGTGCCATCCATGCACCAAGGCAGCCACAAGATTTGTGTGGCCAGCCAGAAGGGAGCGGAGTCCAGTGGAACCTCTTGGGCAAGATCAGAGCTCATGGCTGCCCCACACCCTCAGCCTGCATCAGCTTCTCACAGCGTGCCAGGGAGCAGGCAGGCACAGAGTGAGCAGGGAGCAGAGGCAGGAGGACTGCTGTAAATCCCAGGAACGCAGCAGCGCTCCAGTGCCACTGCTATCCACAGGGGAAGCCCTGAGACACGAACCGAGAGGCGTCACACGTGTTCGGTAGGGTTAGGAGAGGGCTGAGAGACCTCATTTGCATCATTCATATATTTCTGAGCAGTCATTTAGTACTGCTCTTGTTCCTACCAGCCCTTTTGGAAGGCAGCGTGTACCATTCACAACAAGTGTTTATCTTCCAGCTTTAAAGACGGACGTCAGAATATTTCCCTCCTTATTCATGCTCCGTTTTTTCTCACAGCCCAATTATTCATGACATCACCACCTTTTCCTCCTCAGCCCCAGACACAGTGTTTCTGTGGCTACAATTTCCTGGACAAGAGTTTCCAGTTCGCATTGTTGGGGGGGTGGGGGGGGAACAGGAGGGGGAAAAAAAAAGGTTGTTTCATGTGGAAATGTTAAATGAGAAACACAGCCATGGAAAACTCAGATGCACTCACTCACACACACACACATGCACACATGCAGAGCAACAACAACAACAACCACCAAGGTTATTATAATTAATTTAAAATCTGTTTAGAAAAGGGTTCCTTTTATGTTGGACAGGCTCTTTAAGCAGCTCAAGAAGTATGAAAAACAGGAAATCAAACTGCCTCATTAGGAATTGACTCTGCTCAGTAATTAGAGGCTAGAAAACAAAACAAGGAAAAGCAGGTGGCGAGTGAGCTCCAAGCAAGCAGCTATTGTATCATTTAAATGTTTTGCAGGCTAACAACATTATTTTTTTTTCTGAAAAGTGTTACTTCCATGAAAAAATGACTATGAGAATCATCCAAAGTTTAATGGGAAAGTGCTGTTCGCTCAGAATCAATCCAGAGGCTGCTAACTTGGCTCAGCCTGGGGTTTAATTCATAATTAGGCAGTATTTTGCTGCATTTAAAAAGACAACTCTGTTCTCCAGCGTCGACTGCTCTCCCGCGAAAATCATGTTAAAAGTAATTACCAAGTGATCCCATATTTTGCTGATACAATCAGATGAGATAACCCTAGACATTAATATCAATTATATCTTCTCACAATAACCTTTGCTGAGAAAATGCTGCCAGTGATTTCCAGCAAATAGCTGTTTATGTTTTAGTCATGCCAGAATAGGGCTTTGCTTGCTGTACTCACTTACTCCTTCATTTTCGAAGGAGTGTGCTTTTTGCAGAGAGCTCACTTCCACTCACAATTATTTGCCAAAACCAATTTTGAATGGTGTGAGAATAGTCATGCTTGGGGAGTGCCTGCTCTGTACCTCAGGGTGGATGCAAGGCATTCACTGATCCAAGAAGGTCCACGTTGCAAAGGGCAAACAATTGTGGGGACTGGGTAGCTCTTTATTGATCCACAATATATGACTGTTAATAAATCAAATCATTTCCCAACAATTAAGCAGATAGATGCAAAAGATCTAAAAATCCAACACAAACATCACCAAACTTTTTTGTGTGGGGAATAATGATGACGGAAATGGCTCTCTTCACATGGTTCTCCTGTGGGCAGAAAATAGAAGCTACTTTTGTCGTACACATTTTTTTTTCAGTGGGAATTTTAGTCCAGTTCTCTAAAAACAACAAATACTAACCAATGATAAAGCATGAGTATTTACCTACTGTTTACTGCTGACATCCTGTCAGGATATGGTGCAGCTGAGTGAGTGCACTTTGGCTCAAGATGGGCTGGTGACTTTGCAGGAAGAAGCCCTTGATCAGGAATGCTGAGCAAATGGAGGCAGCAGAGCAGTGCAGTTTATCCCCTTGCTGGATGGGTATGTCATGGCTCCGTGGTGGCCTGTCCCTTTGAGCAGCCAGAGGCTGTGGCTTCTGGAGAGGGTAATGCTTCCCACAGCGTCTGCAAGGGTCAGGCATGGTGTGAGGCAGGTCTGGCAAAGGAAAGCTGGAAGCCAGCTGCAATCAAAGCAGGTTCTCTGGTGTAAACAGGGTGTCAGTAAGATTAAAAATCAGCCTTCCTGTGGCTGAAGCAAGCCACCAAGCCAGGGAAGAGCCGCAATTGGCACCGGGCTGATTTATGCCAAGACTGGTACTGTAGGAGGGACTGTGGCTGCTGCAGGGGTTTGTGATCTCTGGCATATTTTTTCTCCTGTTACGAAACTGAGATGGACAAAGAGGGAAGTGTCTGCTGGGTGTTCAAGTTTACTTAGGAGCAGCCTCCAGCCCACTGCCCTCAGGGACAGTGGGAGCATGGCAGCTTTGTGCTTCTGGAGCAGTGCTCAAGGGCGGGATATGTCACAGGTCTAGAAAACCCATGAAATATAAAAATAAAAATAAAAAGAGAAAAAAAAAGAAGTTCTATTGTTTGTTATTAATGAGGACTCCTTAAATAATTTATTTCTTCATGGAAAAGCTTCTAGCAGCTAGGAGCAGACATGGCTGAACCTCTGCAGTTATGAAAGGAGTTCCCTGTAGCTTGCTGCTCTGCTGTCAGCAGTGAGCATGGGGACCTTTTTCACATGAGCTCTCTCTTTCAGGCTGCTGCCTGCCTGGACAGGCTGCATAGGCAGGGCAAGGTCAGCAAGGGATGCAGCGGTGCAGAGCCAGCCCAGAGCTGCCCTTGGCTGCACATCGCTGCCTATGCTCTGCCTTGGGAGGGAGCTTTGTGCCAAACAGCTTTTGAAATTGGAACCCAGGATGCTTTTCTGTCCTGAAGACAGTTTTCTTGTAAAAGGTGGTGAGGATGACTTCTCCTGTTTGTATGAGTGGAAGCACTGTAAGCAGCAGAAACCTGCTGTATCTCGATTTATCCATTACAGGGTTTCTTCCTCCTGGCCAGCAGACTCATGTGATGAATCAGTCCCTTGGTGGAACACTGACAAGTGCCATGTCTGGTGGAGGAGGAGGAGAGGTGTGGGAGTATCACCTTGGCAAAGGGTGCAGGTGAGCATTAGGAACATTCCCAGACGCTTACAGGCTGCACACCCATATGGGAACTGTGTCCCTTTCACCCTGCGGCTGGTGGCTGCCTTGGAGGACAGCTCGGGGCTGCTGGAAACCACAGTGCTGAACAAAGGGACTTTGTGCTGGCAAGGAAGATCAGATATGCTGAAAGCACCACAGATTGCTAACCTTGCCTTGGTGAAATAGCCCCAGAAAATGTGGGCGCAGATTTGATGGAGCTTTTCCCTCCCATCACCCACCTCAGTGGGTTTCCTTCTGCCAGTAGGTTTGTGTTGCTTTCCTGTTGTGGTACATGTTTGCTGCAGGGCTAAGGCAAGTTGAACCTTATTGCCAGATCTATTGATGTTTACTAAAAATGCTAAAGCTGGGCAAATAATCCATGAATATATGTTGACATTTGTAAAACAATTTGCTTTGGCTACTGCTACACCTGTCTAGGGATTACTCTTTGCAAACATTCAGTGGGCTGACTTCTACTGTAAAGATTCACAGGAAAAGTCTTTCAGCATTTCAGAGGCCACATTTGAAAATGTTAGCTCATAAATGTGTGAGGGTTGGACCTGCTGCTCTGCATATTTATTAGGGAGCAGATATACATTAATGGCTTAATTACCTGATTGCAAAGCAACATTGCTACTTAAAAGAAACCATAGTAACTGCAGCATGGGAGGCATTTGAACCCCATATTGCTACACCTAAAATACACAGCCAGACATTAGAAACTGCATAAACCAGCATCAGAAACAAACCTGTGAAAATCATAAATATCTTTAAACAAAGAAAAAAAACTCTGAATACATCAAATGTGAATAATTTGTTCAATCCAGAAGTTCTTAGCAGGCACAGCTAATGATTTCCTGTGGTTTCACAGTGCAGTGGCCGAGAGGGATGTGGGAAGGAATGGCACACTGTCTCCTGTATTGTTTAAATCAGGCTCTTGTAGGTGAAATTTGTGAACTCATGAGAATGAAAGTTTCCCAGCCCTGGCAGGGATCCAGGCAGAGTTTGGGCAGACATTGTGCAAACTTCCCCGTACACCTCCAGGGGCTGATTTACTGCAGGATGAATGGGGTCCCTGAGCATCCCTGCCAGCCCAGCCCAGCAGTGCCCACGTCTCCCAGTCTCAGGTGGATGAGTGTCTGGGCTGCTCTGCCTCCTTCCGTCCCTCTCTCCCTCAAGAGGAGGAGGTATTGCTCCCTCTTCCAAAGCAGCTTCTATCCTGATTTGCATCAGGCTTGCTATTTCAGTCCTGGGAACCCCAAAGCTGCCAGATTAAGTTCTGTCGTTGTTTTTACACATGTCCCTTTGGGGCCGAGCTGAGCTGTTAAAAATAAGGCACTAGAAAGACGAATGGTTTCCGGGGGGGGTGGGGAGGGGAAGGGGAGAAGGGAAGAGGCTTAGGACAGCTGTAAAATGCTGCAAGGTTAAATAAAACTTTTGACTGCTTGTGTAGCTCTTCCTCATGTTCCTGAAACCACTGACGACCTGAAGAAGCTGGAGGAATCATTCTGCTTGCTGCATGTGGTTGTTTTGTTTTTGTTTTGTTTTGTTTTTTTTAACTTGTTACACAAAACATTGTTTTTTCAATTTCAGGAAGTCTCTTGATGCCCTTTGGTTGATTTTGTTTTGCTTGTTATCTGGACAACTAATATTTTTTCCTGTTAGGGGGAAAAAAAGATTTTCCCAAGCAGATTAAAGATGTTTTTAAAGCATATGAATGGTGACATGGTTCACTTTCATTGCTTTGTTTATTTTTAATAATGAAAAACACCTTAATTTATCGTAGCAAGACGTCCATCCTGGAGTAAACCTTGAATTGAGTTTTCGCTTGTTGTTTCTGATTTGTTTGTGGCTTCTTATCTCAGGGAAGGCTGCAAGTGTTTTCTCATGCTTTTCTGAAGTCAAGGCATGTGACAGAGTTTTCTTCACAGCACATCAATGGCCACCAACAATGACAACCACATTTGCAAGAAGGGCCGACTTTATTTGATCATTTTGAATCTTATTCTAAATGAATTAGTTTAAAGCAGGTAGGCCCATCCAGCCCCAATATCGGGGGGATTGTTTGATGTGATCTCAGGTCCTTTTTAAAAAGAATAAAGGAAATGGCTTGTGAATAGGGTACAGGTCTCCAAAAGGGCAGCCGAGGTAAAGTCAACCAAGCTCATTTTTGGGAATGAGGACTCCAGGTACCCCCATAACCCCTTTTCCTTTGTCCCTTAGGTTCCTATTATGTGCTGTGCAACAGCAGCAACATTTCTGAGCTTTCAGGCTGGTGGTCTCTTCTGCATCAATGCAGATGTAAGCAAGGTAAGAGGAAATCAGGCTGTTAAGCTTTAAAAGAGAAAGGCCAAAACTAAGAAGGGGATAAGAAAAGGTGAAAAAAAAATCTTGATTGTATATTGTGGGAAAAACCCCTAAATGTTGTGTGCACCACCGGTGAGCAGATGCCAGAGGAGCCCCATAAGGATGCCCTTCCCAGCCACAAATCCACAACCTCTCCCAGCCTCTTGCCAGGCTGGCTGCAAGGGCTGTGAGCTGCTGGGACTTGTGGGGAGGTCTGGCAGCCCCAGGGAAGCTGAAGTGCAATGGCCACTGCTCGGCAAAGGGACACAGACCTCTGAGCCAGCAGGTGTGGGTGGGCAGCACAGCGCACGTCCCTGTTTGTCCCCTCGCTCACCGGTCTGGAGGGAACCAGCAGGGCTGTCCTGCCCACCAAAGGCTGGAGGAAGTATGGCCAAGATATTTTTCTTGGCACCGGGACCTCCAGCATTGCAGGCCTGCACATGCTGCCTGACCCCAGCGAGCTGCCTCCTCCAGGGACTGCAAATCGTTTCCTCCTGCTCCAGAGGGGAGGTCCTGCTGCCCCTGCACGCCAGTGATGGCATTGGGATCATGTGGGTCTTTTTCAGCTGAATAACAGCATTACCCTCCCCAAACTGCACCAGTCCTGTCCCTGGAGGAGACACTGAGTTTTAACCCGGTGCTTCACACATTTCCAACTACCGGTGCAAATCTTGAACTCATACAATGGATTTAAATCACAGAGAAATTGAGAAAATTTCATCCTCTGAAGTGGACATCCTCTCCCTCTCTAGTTTATATGAATTATTTGCTAAAGCTGCAATAACTATTTGCATTATTCTCACTTCTGCAGTAATCTGCATTTTATTAAGCCAGCCTACATGCAAGAGGCAGGCTAATTCTTACTGACCATTTCAATTGTCCTGTAAGTAGAGGGCAAGTTTGGGGAGCAGACACAGCTGAATTTATTAGGAGAGCTTGCAAGAGAGGTACAAACCCTTCCAAAATGAGAGCTCACCTTACTCCATGAAATGCCAGAAAGCTGCATTCAACTTTTGCCTTTTCTGACTATCTAATAACGAAACTGGCCACGCATCTCAAGCAGGTGCTTTCAAGGAAGAAAAACAAAATCCATCAGCATGTTTATGGCACAATTTCAACAGTAACTGAAAGGATCTGGGTCTGGTGGTGAGAACAGCTGCACCTAGAGACCTCTTGGACAAACAGCTGGACCAGACCCAAAAGAGAGCTGTAATTGCCACATTATTACATTAGCCACTGAAACATGCAAGTTGTTGCACATAATCTCTTTTCCAAATGATGGTGGTATAGCTACCACTATTTCTATAAGCTCTTACTTAGCAATAAAAGCCCAAGTCAGGCCTGGAACCCTTAATTTCTGCACAAATGTGGTAAAAAACATTAACAGGAAGGAATGATGGAAAACCAAGATGGGCAAATATTGAAATCATGCTGTGCCTATGTGTGCAGACACGTGCTGTCCTCGCACAAGGAGGACACACCACCTCTGTCCAAAGGAAATGCCATTCTGGGAACAGAGACCAATGGGAGGATCCAGCCAGTGGCTGTGCCAGGCCTTGAAGGCACTGAAAAACTGCAGAGGTGCCGACCAGCCTCACATGGGGCTTGCTACATCCATGGGCCCAGAACTCTATTTAAGCACAGTCCAGGGCTCCCAGCCTTTTAACCTCCTTGTCTTAACCTCTTTGTCAAACCTCTTTGTCTTAACCTCTTTGTCAAATGCATTTAGAAGCTCATTGCCCTGTTTTCTACTGCTGACTAACCCACCTTTCGTCTGTTTGACCTCACGGCAAGTGTGGGAAAAAGCTGAGAAGGGAGTGATGGAGGGTGGATGGGGGAGAGGGATAGGGAGGTTGTGAAGGACATTTCCCAAGTGGCAGACACCTCACTGAGGTCTTGCTGCTAATGCAAGGAGTTCAGACCGCTTAAAGAGGTTCATAGGTTTGTTCTACAGCACTACTCATTTTCTGCAAAATGGAACACTTTTTAATAACAGGAGAACAAAAGCTGGAGGGGGTATAGCCAGCACTCCAAGCATGTAAAAATCAGAAAGGAAACCAAAATGTTTCTGATGAGGTTTAAATGTGGGCCTTGTAACAGTGCTGGGAAGTGATGAAACATCCTAGGCATCCATCATTACCCTGATTTCGAGACAATAGGTCTGAGGGCCTACTTGGTGCAGGGTTAGGTCAGCCTTTCCTGCCAACCTTGCAGGCACAGTGAGCTGTGAGCCCGAGGACACCCTTGCCAGGGACACAAGGGGAAGCACAGGGGTGATGCAGGGAATTGTGTGCACAACAGGTGAGGTGCTAATGCACAGCCAAGAGCCTTGAAGCACAGATCCCCTTCCCGTCTCCCTCTTTACTCGGTGACTGCTGCTGCCTGGCTCCGATGGATGGCCTTTCTCATTCCTGGCCCGTTTAATGTGAACCCCAGGGACCCGGGGCAGAGGCTTGCCGTGCGACTCCCGCCACTGGTCAGCAGCACTTGGCCTGTCTCAGGTGCTGTGTTTGTTAGGCAGAGGTGACTCTTGCCCTTGTCACAGGGCTGATGAGCTGTTGATGACTATAATCTCATTTTCTCAGTGCTGCAGTGTCACTCTGGGTGGACAGGGAGCCCTGGGCACTTGCTTGCTTTTGCCGGTCTTCCCTCATCTCCTTGTTAAAAAGCTCCCTTCTGGGTTTCCCCAACTGCCTCAACACAGACATACGTGATATTTCACAGCGAGCCTTGGCTTTGCATTGGCACATTCCCACAGGGCTGCAGGGGGGTGTTCTCTCTCCTTCCCAGAGGGGCTGCAGAGCAAGGCTTGGCTTTCTCTGTTGGGTTTCACATGTTAATTGTGCTCGCCATACTCTGCTGCTCACGGTAAATGAATGACTGTGTAGGATGCTGTGATGCTTCTAGCCCGACCTGGCACTCCAAACATGTACCCTGCAGCCATCTGGCTTGCTCAGTGACTAGGTCAACCTCTTCCCCTCCCTCTCCCTCCCTGTGATTCCTATTCCCTGTGCACAGGGCTTTGAGTGCCCTGGATGGACACTGGCACACGGAGTTGAGCCCTGTTGCCCCGAGGAGCTGCTGTTGCCCTTCTGCTCTGTAACCAGCAGCTCAGCAACCCCTGTGTGTGCATTCAGTCCTGGCCCTGGCACCATGGCCAGCTCAGGGAGCATGAGGGACCCATGTGGGACCAGGACCATCTTCCCTCTGCACTAGGCAGGCAGAGCAAGAGGAACTTTAGCCAACATTTTCTCTTCCATGAAAACCACCCACAGGGCTTCACAGAGCTCTGTGTGTGAGCGTGTGTGTCCAGGGACACAGGACGCGTGTTCCCACTTCGGCCCTTCAAGAAGAGCAGTGTAAATGGGCTCCCCAGGGAGTCCTGGCTGCCTTGCTGCTGGAAGAGACACAGCTGCAAAGCATCACTCAGAGAAGAAAGCGAACATGGGAGAAATTGGGACGTTGTTTCCAATGCCTTTAAATAGCTGTTAGTATTGAAGTTAGAGCTACTGCTTACAGCCTAATCTCTTACTTGAATTTGGGGCAAGATCACATGGTGAGGTCATTGCTCACAGCCATACAGCAGTCATCTTTAGAGATGCAGAACTATGAGTTATCATTCTGTGAGATAAGGTAGAAAGAAAATCTTGATCTTGAAAGTGGGAAAAGCCTCTAAACACTTAGGCTTACTGCAAAAATAATCAAGAGAGCTAGAAAAAATCTTAGCCAAATATATTCCGGTATGTATAAATAAGCTCTCTTTTCTCCAATGTTCTTCACTACAAAAGGAAATGTCACATTGAGTCAACTTGTGACCCAGATGAAATTACATGTATTTGTTTATTTTTCTTATTCTCCCATGTACAATGTGTTGCACTTGGTGGATGTATTTTTGTGCATGCCGTTGCGTTCTAGCATCAACATTATCAAAATGCATTTTCATGTTTGCCACCCAGACACTGGCTGAGGAGTTGTGATTCTGGGTACCAGTCACATAAATGAGCAAGGTCCGTGTGTGTTTGTGTGTGCATGTGCACTTGCTAACTCAGAACCCATAGCTCTGCAAATTAAACCTAATTATGCATGCAAAATAGTGACAAAAGACTTTCTGCTTTTTATCAGCTACATGATTTTGAGAAGAAGGTGAAGATAGGTTTTCTGCTCAGGCCATTTCCAGGAAAGTGTTTCAGTGAACTCTACAATTAATTTTAACCCTTTGTTTTAGGGTCTATTATGTATGAAGCACTGTAAGATACCGCTCCAAGAATCATATGGGATGATCCTTTCTGCTGTCTAGGTGTGCTTTTGTGGCTCTGCAGTGACTTGCAAACAGTGAATGTGAATGCTTTGGTTGAAGGTGGATTTGGTGGAGGGGATGGCTGCTCCTGCTGAGTGTTTGCTGTGTGGCATTGTTTCGGACTCCCCTTGGGAGTGTGCCTCACAGGTGGGGTGTCTTCCAACTGCTTGGGAATTATCTGTAGCTGTAATGCATTACTTTACTTGGTAAGGAGCTATTTTCTCACTAGCCACCTGGATGCTTCCCATAAAAACTGCACACCAAAGGTCTATTCATGTTGGCCCACACAATGGATTTCCTTTCCATGAGCATTCTTGGAAATAAAGCTCTGCTCCCTGAATGTTTGTGAATAACAAGGTTTATGGATCCCATCTAAACAAAGCAACAGTTTTAGTAGAAAGAACATATTGTTTTGCAGTGTTTTCCCAGCTCCAGGTTATTTCAGCAGCCCACCAGTGGCTCCAGCTTGTGTCTGAGTGTTACCACACTCAAGGGTTGGCTTGGAAAAGGGTTGGCTCAGGAGAATGTTGCAGGACGGAGACCAGAGCCCTGGATTGTTTTATTGCAGGAATTGGATTAACTCATATGAGCTCATTCTCTGGTCTTCATTGCATTGTGTTTGGCAGTTCCTGCGGCGTGATTGCATCTAGGTTGAGCGGCATTGTTCTGGAGTCAGTGAGAGAACAATCCTATACTCACTAGATGTGAGAGAAGGACAAGGTGATCTCATACGCTTTCACCATTTTTGGTACCCGTGTTTCACTTGTATGTCCATTCTTAGAACCTTTTCTCTCTGCCTGAAGGTGATAATTCTCCACACGCAATGGAGGGACTTGCTTCACAAAACAGTGGAGTCTGGCTCAACCAGGCTAGTGCATTTGGCAGAATAGCTTGCTCTCCATGAACATTGGCCAGGAGACACTCACCCAGTCAGGCACTGGACTGTGGGCCCACCTTAAGTAAGTGACTTGCCAGCCATCCTTGTTCGTACTTGTCAGCACGAGTTGTCCTTCTTTCCTCCACCTCCACTGAGTGCTGCTCTCCTGAGGGGAGGTAGTGGAAAAGTCACAGTGCACTGGTGCAGAGAAGACTCTGACTGTCCTGGGTGTCATCAAGACCTTGAAGGATTACATCATTCAGGCTCACTGAGGTGCAGTGCACTGTGGTGTTCTGAGCAGACCTCATGCTGAATGAGCTGCCTTAGGAGCATATGTGGAGCTCTATCACTATGAACTTGGACTTCTCTGGAGAAAAAAAAGGACTGCACCAGACCCACAAAAGTGTTTGGACGGCTAATGTCAAAAAATAAATTTCTGACACTGTGGAACTCTGGGTATTGCTTTCTTTGTTACTGACATCCAAGCACTCTGCTTTTAAAGCCTTCATTGGTTAACAGTGAAGTGCAGCTTTCACTGAACACGTCGACTGTGCGTCATAGATCTGAGTACACATCAGGCAAGAAGTCTTGGTTAAAGGCCAGAAAAAAAAATCTGTCTTGAACAATAAAAGTAGGGAGGTTTAGTTTTGACTTGAAGGTGAAAGAAACTGAAAGATCTAATTTTTTTTCCATCTTCTCCCTGGAATCCTAACCTTAATGGTGAGAGTGTTTTAGGAGCAAGAATGTGAGGATATAAGAAAGACTTTCCTACGTCACACTTCCAAAAGGAGTGTTTGGTTTCCCTCAAAGATTTGGAGGAGCTTCTTCACATGATTTGTTTCTGGTTTTGTGTCTTTTTGGTGACCCTTTTTGCATTGAATGGGAGCCTCTGTAGCTTTGGAGGGCAGATGTTACAGGGGGGCTGATGGCAAGCAATGGTCCTGGGGGAAATGGGAAACCTGTTGGTGGAACAAAGGGTGTGGAGTCACTGTGCAAGTTCCTGAGCTCTCTGTATGTACCCAAAGACTGATCAAGCTGCAGGACTGGAGAACTACCCCCAGGTTTGTCAGAGGTATGAGAAGCTCTGATCATCTGCCTGTTAAGGTGATGAGAGACTGTGATCTGCACCCACCACCCTGGTGGGACCTGCAGCACTCTGCAACTTTGAAGCACATAAACTTACGCCTGAAACTTCACAGAAACCCTGAAATAAAGAGTGGTTGACTTAGCTGGAGGCAGCTGTTGAAGGTCAATAGGCCTTCCAGTCCTAAAACTGTTTCATAGGAAGAACTTTGCCACCAGGACTTCCTTTCTCCATCTTGATTTCTGTCTATCAGCATCAGTTTCTGTACAAATCCCAAATTTCAGTTCAGAGACAGCTTGAGTGGCTTAATCCCTGTCACAGTATTTATTTCATATAATCATGTTTTATGCAGTGCTTCCTATGCACATGTGACACTCAGTGTCTAGGGACATGTGGTGTGTGCCAGGCAGTAGGAGGCACACACTCCTCCTGCTGGCTGCTGGACAGGAATTTGGCCAGGTCTCCCTCATGCTGTGTTTTATGAACCTGCACTTCTGTGATCTATGTGCAGGTCAGAGGCACCTGCTGCGGGTCAGAAGCAGCACAGGCATCTCCAGGATCTGGCTGGATGCTGCAAGGCAGGATGAGCTGGAAGCATGGTAAGTCATGCTGGCAGTACTGGTTTGGGCTATTCTAAGGAAGCTGGGTGACAAAACTCTGTCCCAGAACAATTTTAGAGGTTTTTCCTTTCTGCTATTTCAGTGGCAAGCAAAGATATACTGCCTTTCTTGTTATAGGAAGCTACAAATACAACTTCTTATCCATTCACAGAGATTTATCCTGTTTGTGTTTTGCTAAAGACATCAAGGAATATCATTTGAAAGGAAACCAGTGATATGAAACCATGTTCCAGCAGAGGAAACTGAGGTACCAATCGGTGAAGTGATGGACAGACCAAGTGAAACTTGAACATTAGGTGCACATACTCTTACCAGTATGCCTTCCCACCAAAGCCTCATGTAGAAAACTCCAGGTGGGAGACAGAGATGGGGAGCGGAGCTTGTCAGAGGTGCTCCTGCAGATAGGGAGAGGCAGCTTGCCTTGGAGATCAGAAAATACCCTTGCAATGAGCAGTAGGTGCTGCTGCACAGGCATGTCAGGAAAAGTCTATTCCTGTCAGATACATTGGAGAAATTGTTTTGTATTGGTTCATTGGCATGGACATATATCCTCAAAATAGTGTCAGGAGCAGAGGAACTGTAGTGATATGAAGGTGACATACCAGTTTTCTGTGTTGGAGAGTAGGGTGATAGATAAGGAAGGAACATAGGTGCATTTACTTCTCCATTCTTCCCCAAATCTCTTTTTAAAATCCCTGGAGATAAGGATGGTTTTCCAGCCAAGGGAGCATACTAAGACAAGGTAGAATTTTACTGCCATTGTGGGATCATGAAAAAAAATGCTATTCCCTGTGGGGTTCCCTCATCTCTGGCAGACATCAGAAAGTGGATGGAAGATGCTGGATGGGAGGTGGGAGTTTTGGAGTATATGGAGTTGGAAGAAGCAGATGAATCCTGGAGACCTGGAGAAGTTTCAGACTCCTTTCCCAACTGCTCAGGTGGAATCAAGGGATGCTGTGGATGTGAGTGAGGGGGAGGGCTGTGCAGCTACTCAATAGTCCAGGCTTGGGCACACCAGTGGCTGTCCCATCCTGTGATGGGACAATGTGGCTGCAGGAAGGAGCGGGGTTTAGAGGTTGCAGCCCCCAGCCTCCCTCCTACAAACTCTCCCTCACGTACAAACACACAGCCCTTGTTGGTGGAGTGATGCTGCAGCTGCTATGAGAGATCCAGGCAAATCCCATCATAGGGGTGTGGAAAGAAAAGCAACCCAGGAATGAAAAGAGCCCTCTACCATGTGCAGGTTATTTTCAAAGGATGGCATTGCTGTTTTCCCAGGCAACAGCAGGCCGGGAGGCAACTTGGGTGGGCAGGTGATCAGGGTGAAGCAGAGAGCTACCATCTCCAGCCAAGATGGGGATGCTGTTTACAATAAACAGAAAAAAGCTGTAAGAGAAGGGAGGGACTGTGAGAGGGAGCTGGGGAGATCTCCATGGAGACACTTAACCTGCTCCAATGGATACCTTCGGAGACTGGCACTGACCAAATCCCTAGGAACAAAGGCACCTGGCATGGGCACAGCAGGATCTCTGCCACACGTGCTGTCTGCAGCGAGGTGGAGATTTCCAGACCTGTTATTCAGCACAGAAGACAAATGGCATTGAAATGACATTAAGGTTGGGACCCAAGCCATAGAAAGCCAAGAAATACAAAAAGTAACAGCCAGCTGTTTAATTTCAGCAAGGGCCCAAAGCTCTGGGAGGAGGGGGAGCAGGCAGAGGAGAGGGAGGGCAGGGAAAGGATGCTGCCTTCGCTGGGCTGATAGTGTGGTGACTTGCTTTGTGTCTCAGGGTGGCAACAAGTACCCTCTATTACTATTTTGGAGCAATTAGTATGAAATCCTCTGAATTTGTTATTATTCTCTTAATATTTTGGAGCAATACTTGACAGTGTGGGAGAGGTAAGAATTGAGGAAGAGGCTTTCCTGGAGGATAAAGCACTAGATGGTAATGTTGTGATTCACGTGCAGGAACGCAGAGCACCTGTTCATCTGCCTGGGATATGGCTGATTGCACTGCTCCTCCCTGCCCGTTCCAGCCCCTTAGGAAGGCCTGGACTAATGTCTGCAGCTGAGCTCTGACTACTTTACTTTATGACACTGAAGTCAAAATTCCTCCCTCTCCCTTTCCAGCCCTGGGGAAAGTGAGGATATGTGTCCTGGCGTACATTTCAGCTGTTGACAGTCTGAGTACGCCCTCTGTCCCTGTGGTGCCTGACCGCCCTGTAGCCATGGTGCTCTGTGAGGGAGACAGGGGTCTGAGGCTGGGGCTGCTCACTTTGTGGTCTCAGAGGGCGTCTGCACAGCGACAAGACCAGACTCGTGACCCCAAGCTTACAGCCAGCACGCTGCAGGTACGACCTTCAACCTCGGATTCAGATAGTCCCCTCGCTTCTCCTGAGGAAACTGGGGAATGCCACCAGCTACTCCTCTGCAAGAACTCTTCCAGATGGAAAGTGAGATTCGTGGCATTAGAAGCAGGCAAGATATGGAGCAGCTGTACTCAGTGAGCCATGGTTCTTCTGTGGTGGGCACGCACCTGAGCTGTGCTGCACGAGCATTTGCAACCGTCCTGCTTGAAGGAGGAAGGCTGAGGATGCAAGGCTGCAGTTCCCATCTGCACTGGCGTGGGAGGGTGAAGGGAAATGACAGTGCAGATCCAGCTCTTTTACCTTCTTTCCAGGAGAGCCCACAATGCGGAATTTGCTGAAGTGATGGTATGGTCTGTGCTCCTGTGCCAAGAGCTGTGTCACACAGAGATGGAAACCACCGAGTCCACCTAGCATAAACAAAGGAAATGGGGAAGTGATTTACTGTAAAATTAATAAAAAGTGATCCATCTCAAAGGGGAAATGCACAGACCACACTTGGAGGTTTGGGAAGCATCAACAAGATAGGAGGGGGAGTAGGCCAGAGAGAAAGGTTACATCTGCATCCTTAAGTTCAGCTTTTCCACTGCTGCCTTGCTCTGGGAGCAGCAGAGCAAGCCCAGGAGGACAGCCCTGAAGGCAGGTGGCACTGGTTCACACACTGAAGGTGTCAGTGGGCTCTGTCTCTGTATGTGGGGGGAAAAGGACAAACCAAGCTATCCATCACACAGCACCAAAGTTCACCAAGTACTTTCTGGAGGACTTTTCCTGTGAGTCTCAGGTCTGTCAGAGATGGGACGCCAATGCCAACAGATCTATGGTCTGAACAGAAGAAGCAGTGGGAGATACCCTCAAGACTAGAATGGCTTTTGGAGGGCATTACTCCTGACACTCGTTATGTAGCCCAGATGTCCTCTGACTTTCAAATATTATCTTTGAGATCTCCAACATATCTTCATTCTTATCCCTGTGACAGTCCTCTAGGCTCTTCCCCTTTGGGCTGTTAGGAAGAAAAGCTCCACAGGGGGGTCAGAGAGGGATGAAAGAATGGCCACATTTGAATGGATAGACTATTTAGATCCTAAACAAGAGCAGTAGGCCACTGCTGGGGGTGTCGGGATGCACTGCTGTGACTCAGGACATGCAATCATCAGTTACCTGAATTACTAATTTGCATTTCCACATGAAGAGTCACTTTTCTGAGCCCTGGCATTGCATATAACCTCTAAAAGCTACAAAGTTATGTAAACTAAATGATTAATAGACCAAAGATTTTTAACATAATTTTCAACACAATGTTTCTTTAATGAAGCAATGCCAGCTACTAACATAGCTACTAACTTCTTCTGAAAATGCTGGATAAATGCCTGCTCTTACTGGTTTTCCACACAGCTGGAGAAAATTCCTTGAGTGGAAAAGTCCCTGGGCAGAGAGTGTACGTCAAAAAAGATCCTCTCTGGATGCTGTGTGAGCATGCACATCTTCAGAGCCCTTCCCAGAAGAGGGATTGACCTGGGGAGGGTGCATTTTTGAGGGACCTGGCTCTGCAGTGGTTGTCCAGAGGTCCCCATTGAATGATGGGGCAGAGCTGGGCTGGTGTTTGCTGCTTACGAGGGACCAGGGATTTTGTTCACAGACAATCTTCCAAGGAACACACACCTTTCCTTGAAGGACTTCTTTGGTGCTCTAGAGGCAACCTGCCAGAAAGGCTCCCAGCAGCTGTGTGGGATTATCCATGCCGGACTTTGCTCTCCAGCAGGCTTGGCACTGCTCCCACAGCCGTGTGGGCAGGTGGCATCACAGGTGTGTGTTTGTTGCCTCCCTCACAGCGGGGTCAGCAGGTCTGGGGGTCACCGTGCCTGCTCCGAGCTGTGGGACAGCTGGGCACGGGGACAGACGTGCGCTGAAGGACTGGGACACAGTGGGATCGGCCGTGCCTCGGCCTTGGGTAACAAGGGAGCTGCAATGGATCACGAGTCTGGATCGCAGTCGTGTCCTGCCCTGGGAGATGCTGGCTGTGGGCTGCCTGTGTTCAAGCAGTAAAGAACTGCTCCCACCAGGTAGAACGATTCACACAGACCCTTTTTTTTCCTTTAATTTTCACCCTCTTCTCTATTTGCAGAGACCCCACAGTACTCATAACAGTTTTCTTGAAGCATTTGGGTAGCTCTCTGATCCAGAAGCTGGAAGCAAAATCTGCTTTACTAGTTCAAAATAAAACCATTGCTACTGAGGCACAGGGGAATAGATGGGAGAGGCTATCTTTAGTAGTCTTAATGTATTGTAGTCTTGCAGTGGTTTAGTTCATTTAAATATAATTTGACATTAAATATAATGTCTTCACATAGTGTGGAAAAAATGGATGCTAGAATTCTTTTTCAGAACAGAGAACCTTAGATTAATTGACCAAAAATTATTTCTTGCACATAATCGTCCATTTCCAGACCATAATATTTTCTATAAATATATGTAGGGCCCTGAGACAAATTGTAAGGGCTCCAGACTAGCTCTTGTAATGAAGCTGAGGCAGTCTGTTGAGCAAATGAACTATTTCATCAGCCTGTATTTATATTACAAGAAACTACACTGTAGTATGACAAATTCACCATCTGGTCACTTACTCCTCTACACATCTGTATTGTATTATTGGTTTAGACCATGATGGCAGGATTCATTCTTTTTTTATTTAGAAGATAGGTGTTTATTTGAAGCTGTGAGGAGGCATCTTCAAATATCAACTTAACTTCTCCTCCCCTGCTAACACCATTTATCTTGGGGTGGAATTAATTATCCTTTGGAAATACTTCTCTTTCTCCCTCCATTTACTTTGGACACTGCAAAGATGACAGGCCTAGACCAAATGACAAAGTGTTCCATGGGCTTAGGCTGCGTTGACATCTCCTCTGGCTACGCATGCAGCAAATATGAACATGTGAATACAAAATATGTCTGTTAACATCTGCAGAGAAGGATGCTTTAAAAGCACCCAGCTGGGTTCAGACTCTCAGGACTGAAAGCCCATAGCTAACAACCTAATGGCTTTATTTAGATATTAAATCAGTTACTAGTTGAGGGGGTTGACTGAATAAGTGTTCTGGACCCAGGAGTCTGGATTCAGCCCCAGTGTAGAGTCATTTCCTGGAAGTTTTTCTTTTGTTGTGTCTCTTATAACTCTGAATATCTCCTCAATTTTCTATATTTACTTTCTTTCCCTCCTTTTGTGGAGTGCATTGTACAAATCCCTGGCTATGACAATGTCTTTTTTTTTCAGGAAACGCTCTGAACATCACACGAGAGCAGTTGTTGTTTAGTGGTGAGATCATTTCAAGAGAAAGATCTTGCAACACATGCAAGGTTTGTTTTACCTAGAGACAGACGACCAGATCTGGGAACTCCAATCAAACAGGGCACACAGAGAAATGCTGATGAAACTGTGCTCCACTGAAGTCTCCTCAGTAGGAAGAGTCCTTTGAGAAGAATATGGATTCCATGCATTTCCTAGGTGCCTGTAATAAAAACAGACTGGAAAGCACAGAGCACAGAGCATATGCAGCTTGTGGTCTGTGTGTCATTGTGGGTCATCATGGTTGTGTCCACTAAGAAACCATTGTCTCACTAAAATACAATGGTCGAGTTAAGTTTTCTTAAGATATCTGGATTTGATTCTTGCCTTCTGTCATTGGTGGCCATTTAAAAAAACCAAAGTTTCTTGGTAATATCTTAGTTCTTTAAAACCAGTAAAAACAAGGGTGTGCACACTGAGTCCATGAATATGGCTGCCAGGGATCATGTCTTCTGCATTCAGAAAGGTCATCTTAAGCCACACTAATAGGGGTAATATGAGGCATGCAAGCCTGACCACAACATGGAAGCTGTTGAGTACATGTGGCCCTTCCTGAAGGGTTCCTGTCTTCCCATTAATGGGAAAGCTGCACCTGCCTGTTATCTCTGCTCCCCTGTGAGCCTTCTCACAGCCCGTGCTGGCTGCTCAGCTCTAGCTCTGTCAGGAGCAGGCAGGCTTTTGGAGCTGTTCAAACAAGCCACTAATTACACAGGCCATTCAAAATGGAGAATTTGCTTATGCAACCAACAGTTTCTATGAAAGGAAAGTTCTGGTTTTCTTAAACTGGTGCTTGTCCTGCAAAGGCACCATGCAAGAGTTATCAGCCTGCCAGGCTGTGTGGAGAACCTGAATCAAAATAGGGTTTTTCCAGCCATAACAAGACAGACACTTGGATGGATCAAACTGGAGGTGTGTGAACACACATGTATTAAGCCTAGGTTTAATGGTGCAAACGAAATTGAATGAGCCTTGTTAGTAAGATATTACTAACTGAGGCATGCAGAACCTTTTCTTCCTTGTTTTAGCAGTACAAAACCCTACATCTTCATCTGGATCAAGAGAACTGAGATGAAATGTCACCTCTCTATGAGAAATTGTGCCTTCCTCTACACTTCCAGCAACAGCAAAGCAAACAGTGCTTCACATTTGTTGCCAAATCCTATTGTAGTGTCATTTATTCTTTTCTCTGGGAATGCACTGGCCTTCTCTGCCCTACCACAGCACAAGTTCACTCTGATACCAAAGGCACCAGTGCTGCTGCGGGCTCTTCATCAGCGGTTTTGCACCCTGACACCTCATTTCTTGTGAGAAAGGCTCAGTGTGATGATGCCATAGAAATGCAGCACTCTCACACTGGGTGCTCAGGGGGTCTTGAATGCAGGTTTTCATGCAGTGGTGTACAGTGCTCTACAAAAGCCAAGCATAGGCACTGAGAACTCTTGATGTGGATGTGGGTGAATGGTCAATACCACATACAAGAAAAGGGGTTTTTTTCAGATCATTTTTCCCGTATCTCACTTAGCGAATCCAGTTAAGACTTGAAACACTTCCATCAACAGATATCTCAGAAAGTTTATGCCTCCCCACACAGGCCACGGAAGTTTATAGCTTGCTCTGAAAAAAGTTTATGAGAATAGACAAAAATTCTGCATTTGTCACAGACAGTTTGCAATCAAAAAAATTGATTTTCATGCATCTGTGGTGTGAAGTGAGATTCCCGCTCAGCCTGAGCAGTACCACAGCCAACCTCTGGAGCGTTCCTTTACACAGCTCTCTGAAATTCCCAGAGTCACTGTCTGAAATCAGCACTTCATTGTGTGACCTTTGCGGGTTACAGCAGAGTTAGGCACCGGGCCACTCTCATGCAAGTTCCGCGAAACCTCAACCCATTGCTAAACTTCCGTATTGATATATTTTCTGATTCCAGTGGTGCATAAAAGAAACAAACTTCAGAAAGCCCCACTCTGGATTTTCCCTTGCTCTCTTGTGAATCTTAAATCCATGGTGTTATTTGTTAGCATTGCCCGTTCTCTCACACAGGTTCTGTTGGGTGTTCAGGAAGAGCTGCTCACCTTCCAGTTGCTGATGTACTCAAAGCCCAGAATGGAGTAGCTGAAGACAAACTTCAGCCTGCTTCCATGCCTGGTTTCCAGTGACATATTTCTTCTTTTTTTTCCTCATTGTCTGTATATGGCAGGAAGTGATGACTGTATTTTGTCCCAATTCACCTGGGACAGCACCTGCGGTGCTTCTTCATCAGTTTTACATTGAAGAAGGACAGCTCTTATCCTTCTCCCCACTCTGTGCCTTTGCAGGTGCATTGCCTGTTTCTGTGTGCAAAAACGCTCCTGATGCCAGTGTGCTCACTCAGAGGAAGACTCCTCTTTGCAAGGGATCCTTTGGGATTGTAATCTCTGTGTAAGCATTTTGTCCTTCGGCAAGCAACTGATAGCCACATCTTTGTGTCCTGATGACTCTGAGGAGCCAGGTTGGCCCTTGGGAACCTGAGTAGCCAGCACAAATAGTGACCAGCTGGGTACCTAAACAGTCCAAAGTGTGCAAGAGAACAAATCCTGCAGTTCTGCTGCACGCCCACTCATATGGGCATCCATCTAATTCAGCCACTAATGTGTTTCACTCATTAGTGCCACATCTTTTGCCTTATCTCATTCTTCCTTTGCATCTCCACATCTTTCTCCATAACTTTAAGTCTCAGCTCTCTTGTGCTCACCACATCTTCTTCTGTGGTGCCCCTAGCAGAAGGGATTAAAACAAAGTCCTCTATGGCAGATGTGAAGTTAGGTGTGATGAACGAGGACCCTGATAACTATGTTCTTACCTTCTTGGCACTAATGACTCCTGAGCCAAAATAGGTGGATAAAGAAGCTGGAAAAGCCGGTCCTGAAGCCCAGGAAGGGTCAATGCAGCTGCATCTGGCTGGCAAAGGAACACAGTAGCAGGAAGACCCAAAGTGGGGACATATTTGTGCAGAGGGGACAGGCGGGGATGGAAGTGCTGGGGGAGGCTGGGGCTGAGGCCAGTAAATGCCTTTGTTACCACCTCATCCTCCCTGCAATGTCAGATCTTGCCACAGCTTTCAGTACTATTAGTGTTTAATGACTTGAGTTCTCTGCAAATGAGAAAATGGGGAATGGGAAAGCAAACAAGTCTTTTCTTCACTCTTTGCACCTCTCTTTGATCTCTTTCCTCACCTTTCTGTTGACCCTCACCCTTTCCTGCAGGAATATCTCAGGTAGTGACAGTCTTTGCCCCACTTGGGTTGCAGTGGTGTGTGGGATGTGCAACTGGCTTCCTCTGGGCACTGGCTCATTGCAGCTCAGGGACATATGGGAGAAAATATCCCTGGGAAGCCACATGGGGTGGCAGAGCAGAGGGCTTAAACAGTGTAAAAGAAAGATGCTGTTTGCACATGGTGGAGCCTCTGTGAGCACCAAGGGTGGCTTGTCCTTTCCTGTCTGCTAAGGTCCCTGTGGGACACAGCAGAGCTGAAGAGCTGTTCACTTTGGCTATTTTGGGAGTAAATAGCAAAATAGTGAAGAGCAAAAAAAAAAAAAAAAATCTATTTAAGGTTTGCAGAAATTTCTATGTTTTCTAACTCTCCTCTTCAGAAAAAAACCCTATGAAAACCTTCTCAATGTCTTTGTAAAAAAACTGCCTTTGACTAGTGTCCAAACAGCAACCCACAAAGAGAGCAGTTCAATGTTAGTGAGTGAGTGCAGAGGGCCAGGATTACTGCTGAATGCATGATTTGTGGTTATTACCCAAGCCTACTTATATTGTCTCACAGTTTACCAGATGTCTTTGTTTCTTAATTTTTCACATACAAAACTGGACAACAAAGATTAAAAATCCTGGATCCCTCTTCCCGGCTCTTTTCTTTTCAGTGGAAAGCTTCCTTCTCAGCTCACGTGTCATCCAGGCAGAGTGCTCATATCCCTCCCTGTCCAAGGCAGTGGCAGAGCACCATCTTATTGCTGGCCTGGAGGCATGCAGATCCTCCTGCCTTGGGGTGTCAGCCCTGTGCTGGAGTGGGCCTCTTTGGTGCATGGGTATTGCAGCAGGGCAGGCTTTCTCCATATGAACCCAAACTGCGGTAGGAATGGAGCTGGAATTTCTCCCAGAGTGTTCTCAGCCTTCTGATGAGCCCTAATTGCTCCCAAAAGGCATTGGTGCTTTGGAGACACAGTCGTGGGCAGCTACTTGTGCATTTCTTTGTAAGTATTTTCTCTCAAAATGTCTGATGTTTGCTGCTTAAGTTGTCTGTTTGTGGTGGTCAGCTGCTTTCATCACGTGGTGTTGTTTCTGTTTCCTAGGTGGAGAAATGGGCCAGCTTTTGAGCAGGTTTTCAAAGCTAGAAATTGGCTCACATGAAGATTTACATCCACAGTTTCAGTGCTGGGAAGGTGCTCGCTAGCAGAACTCTATCACAGCGCTCTTTCCAAACTTTGCAAGGTCTTGGTGACAAATCAAGCCAAAAATCACCTTTATTTTTTGCATCCTTTTCCAGTTAGAAAAGGTGAGGTTTGTTATGCTCTATGGATTTTGCAGTGTGATTCCCCTAGAGCAGAGAGGGAGTGTCTCCCCACCCCAGTTTTCCCGACTGCCGGTTCTTCACCCCTGGCTTTGCCATTCCCTTCTCCTCCCAAAAATGCCTGTGATACGAGTCTCTCCCTTTTCCTCTCCCTACACCAGCCAGCCTTCCCACACTGAAAGGTCAGGCGCTCTGAAGGCAGGTGCTCAGAGGGAGCGCAGCGGCGCAGGGCCGCGGGGAACAGGAAGCCTTTTACTCTAATTAGTCTTTGCAGAAGTTTGGCATTTCTCCGTGGAGCTGTTTCCCCACTGATGAGGAGCACGTATCCAGCTCTTCCTTCTCACCTCGCACGTCCCAGCCTCCCGCCGTCTCCTGCTGGGCTGCAGGGCTTCAGTCGTGGATCACGTTGCTTGGAGGAAGCAGGCAGGGGATATGTGAGGAGACAAACACTATTTTCTGATGCTGGGAGGGATTTCTTTCAACTCAGCCACGTTCACGACCCGAACCTGGATCATTTTTGCTACTCGCTCCCACTCGACTCCTCCCTGCTGGCCCGGAGTCGCCAGGCTTTTGTCTGGTTAATCAGTACAACCCCTTCCAGGGCTTCCTGGGGGCTCTTTGGCCACTGGGTTATGAAGACCCATGAGTTCATTGTTTAAATTAAGTTCTTCTATATGGAAACACCACTGGTTTCCCATATGGTCTTGGCAAAGCCACCATCCGCTCCCCACCTAAATTAAATTTCACTAATTGAATTAGTTACCATTTTATCAGCTGCCGCTTTGCAGTAGTTTGTGAACCCCCAGGGGCTCAGGCCACGCTCAGTCAAGAGCTTCCCCACCTCACTCTCTCATTTATCATCATGACAATGCACAGCCCTGGGAGAAGCAGGGGGGTGGAGAGTACTGCGCTCTTCCCAAGCATCCCAGCCATCTCTGAGCATCCTAATGATTGACCTCTGTAAGTGAAGCAGCCCTGTGCTGACCCCAGACTGCTGAAAGGAAGCATTCTCCCCTTTGTAAAAATCCCCCTGCGGTGGTGGCGCGGGCCGGGCTGAATGCAGAAGTGTCAGAAGGGAAGCCCCGCACACAGGCAGCGGCGCCCTGGGACATCGCAGCTTCCATATGCCAGGGGACTAATAGCGACAGGCCTGGGCTCAGGGGACAATGCCTTCACGCTGCCCCGCTGGCGAGAAAGGGAGAGGGGACACGTGGAAAGGGACAGCCCGAAGTGGGCCTGCCAGCGTCTGGCAGCAGAGCGTGGAGTGTGAAGCGTGTCACCTGCCCCGCCCCGCCTTCCCTCTGCAGGCACCGCGGGCTCGGCTATTGTTGTATCCCGGCATGATGCTGGGGACGCAGTGCCAGAGTGGGGCGCTGGGTGCCCTGCACTGCCACAGGTGCTTCTGGCTGCTGGACTGCACCCACTGCTCATGGCTGGGGCTGGATGCAGGTGCCAATGGCCATTTGGAAAAGTATTGGCTCTCATGTTACAGCTTGGGGGGGCTAGGGAAGTGTAAGAGGCACAGAAGCATCATCACCCCGTGCTTCCTGACCCCCTGTCTCTGTACTATCATCTCCTCTCTGTGGGGAAGGAGAGGGATGCACAGAAGCATCAGACAGGCTGGGGATGTAACCTCTGGACTCAAACCTCCAGGAAATGCTTTCTACGAACAGTCAGCACTGCATCATCTTAGTGGTGTGGAAATGCCTCTGTGATGAAACCAGGCACGGTAAACCCAGCAGAGATATGCAGGCTTAGCAAGATGAGCTTAGCAACCCCACCAGTTTGTATTTAGACCCCTTGCTGAAGGTAGACTCCTTCAGGTGCTCCCAGACCTGAATTTGCTTTGCAGATAAGGCAGAGACCATCGGTAGTGACGATCAAGTTCAGGATTTGCAGGATGCACCTAAATAAGGCCCATCAACGTCTACAGCCAAACTCCACCACTTCCAAGAAAATGTGTCAGAGTGACCTGATTTTCCTCTGTGGACCTGTGATGCAGAAGAAACTTAGATGTCCCTAGAGAGAGGGAAACCAAACCTGAGAATGAAGCTGTGCTACTGCAGTTTGGAGCAGGGACAGCATGTTTCTGTCCACAGCCACCCACACACTTTGTCTTTCTGAGGCACTTACTTGGAAACAAAACAAACAAAAATCTGGTAAAAAAGGATCAAAACTGAATGTGCATTTCACTGAAGTCTGGCTGACACCCAACAGATAAAATGCCGACTTGTTTCAGAAGCTCCAAAATGGTGTTTGAATATCTGAGAAAAAACAGTCTCAGGAGTACTCACTAATCTTTCATGATCAGCAATGGGTTGATGCTTAAATTTATAACTAGTCACTAATTTAGAGTCCTTGACCAATTTTAACTTTTCCTCATAAATCATCAAAAAATAAAGAGAGGTCACAGCAACAAATGAGTCAGAAAGCATCAAGAACAGATTTCTTGGATAGTAAGTGGGATTTATTCCAGCTGATTACCAGTTTCACCTTTCTGATTCATATTGCAGGTTTTCATCTGGTTTTCTGTTAAGTCATATCTATTGGTTTCCATTTTTACCTCTGCAAATAGACTGTAACAAAGACCAGTATTGATTTTCAAATCAGACAATGACTGCATTAGTGAGGTTATGAAATAATGAACATAAACTGTGAAAATGTCTGCAAAGTCTGACACCCATCAAAGTACTACAAAAGCAGTAGGTCTGAAACCTCAGCATGGTTCACAAGTTTGGATCTATGTCAGTGGTGGTGATAGCAATATGGAAGTGTCCAAGCTGGTGAGTGATTTAAAGCAACATCTGCAGCAGCAGCACGAAGAAGAGGGTGTTGGACCGGTGGTGGGAGCAGGAAGATGGAGTGGAGGAAACAGGCACCTGGGGAGGGACACCTGGCTGTGGGGTGTTGAGCAGGGATGGCTGGGAAAAGAAGCAATGAGGGGAGAAGGTGTGGGATGTGTTCTCTGGGTGGCACTGGGGTGTTTAAGCAGCCTGCCTCACCTGACACTGTTGTGAGGCATGGATGGAGATGGCATGTGAGTCCACCACCTTGGCACCTTCTGACGTAAGAAGTTTAAATGTGGCTGAACTTGGGTGCCATCTCTGGACACGTCAGATGCATTGTTACAGGCCTGCACTGCACCTCTGCTCTCTCCCTGTCCATGCAGAGCCGTTGTTGAGCAATCCCCAAAATATTTACTTTGCTTTTGGAAGACAATGGAAATTTAATCCAGTTTTACCTCATCACTACTGGGACATTTGTGGGCAGCAATGTTTACAGCCCCATTTTGATTCTTCCTCTGTCTGGTTCCTCTTCTACCAGAGGCATCTGGCTATGCAGCAGTACTATTTCCCCCCCAATTTCATTTGAACCTCCTGTACTTCTGTGAACACTTCATTCACATATTCTTCTGAATTTGCATCAGCCAAGACATTAGTCATTGAAGCCTCCTCTCCTCCACACTGAACAAAAACTCTCCCTTCCACAGATGAGCCCTGAGGAGCCAGGGGCTCTGCATGGGATCACATTTCCTCTCCATGTGGTTCTGGCTGCGGGGCACCTCCAGGAGAGAGGACAGATTTGCCAGCACCCATCCGCTAGCTCCATCTAGTGAAACGACTACAGTGGCACCCATCAGCCTGGGGATCCCCAGCCTTCCCCGGGCCTCTGGCAGGACCACCCTGGCTTCTTCACATCCCCTGGTGGGTTGCACCGGGGAATGTGAAGGTGGCTCGAAACCTGTGGGCTCAGAGCCACTGTGGCTGTGGCCACAGCTTGGATGTGGAGGGGTGTGGGAGCAGGACAAGGCAGGGTGTGTTGGCTCCATGGGTTCCATGGTTTTCCTGCTGAGTGAGGAGTGAGCTGGAGCATCTCCTACTGGTCTGGGAGCCAGAGTGTTCCTTCTCCCAGGACAGTGAATTTACAGTGTGGCTGCAGAGTGAATTTGGTCTTTACATACACCTGCTTTCAACTGTCAGTGTTCTCATGTGTCATGGCACCACATTTCTGTGACTACCAGCACCATCCACTGCCTGTCAGACATAGATGCCAGCACTAAGAACGTCGTTCTTCCCCTAGACTGGCTGTTGAGGACAGAGAGATGAATCCAGTGAAACTAAGTTTGCACCATCTGCAAGAGAAAAATTGTGTTTTAGCATGAGTCTCTTTATGTCTGCACAGGTTGGAGAGTGTCCCGGTTCTTTTTACAGCAGGCACAGCACAGACCACCACTGTGCAGAGCTGCATCATCCCCTGGCAGAAGGAGGTGCTTCTGTGCTGTCCAGAGCTGACACAGTCTTTCCTTTTCCATTACCAGCACTCCTGGTTCACCTTTTGGCAAGACACACCCCTCACAATTACCTGTTTCTCTAAGCCTGTTGGGATGATGGCTTAGCTTTGTCTGCTCCCTTGGCTGCCAAACCCTTTGGCTTCAACCAGATTGTTTTTCCAAACTCTAGCTGAAGTGCATGAGTTTTAAGGTGATCTAACAGATCAAAGTAATTTTAAATTCTGCAATAGCATGACAATTCTGAGCTTAAGATTTGAGACTGGGACTCCTGGCATGTTCTTGGCTGCTGCTGTTTAACAAGATTAGTGGAAGTAGGGATTCACCTTTGTTCACTCTGTAACTCTTTGCTTTAGTCAGTGGATTCCTTCAGTCACCAAGATTAAAGTTATTTTTATGGTCTTCATTTCTGCCACCTCACTGCCTATTGAATTGATCACTTTCATGGGAACAACACCCTGAAGCATCGTAATCTGGGCAAAAAATGGGAATAATGATAAACTTCTGGGTATGATGACTTAATATGGCGATTTGGCAAAAAAATTAAAAGGCCTGTACTGTTCTCATGCTGTGCAAAAGGGGAAATCAGGGTGTGTCAGGAGGTCACTGAGAGGATGCACTTCTCTGGTGGGAACCACAATGGCTTATTGGGTCTGGCTCTGCTAGCCATACTTGGAGACATTGAAGGAGGCTGAGAAATACAGATGTGCCAGATAAGATCTAAAAGAACAAAAAACCTGCAATATTAAAACTCCTTCCTTTAGTTTACCAAGCTGTTATCCTCCTTGAAGATGGTTGAAAGTGATTTTGTTTTTCCTATAAAAATCTAGATCAAAAGGAACTATCTGATATAATTGAATTCATTTAGCCAATGAGACTAATACTCTCAGCTGGCTGGAGTTTTGGGAGTCTAAATCTGGAATAAAGGTTACATTTTTAAGAATAAACATAACAATCCACTTCATTTGAGCAATCTGGGGAACTGCAGTGTTATTCATAGATTACATTCCTCTTCAATAGAAAAAGGATCATTAATCATTCTTGGTTTTTTAAGAGCAACATTGTAGTAATTCCTATCTCCCTTCCAGGCAAAATCAAATCATTTATGTAAGTTTTGAAAATAATTTTGGGCTTTGTGCTTCACTCTGTGACTCACAAAGTTTCTTGTGTTTCTCTATATTTTGTTTCATTCCCTCTCAAACAAAAATATTGGGTTGAACCTTTCAGCAGTCTGCAGGTTAAACAGTGAAGGATATTTTTCACCCTCAGGCCATTTAGTGGTCTAGCAAAGATGAAGCCTTGTGCCAAACTGGCCAGTGGCAGCTTCTCTCCCCCATTCCCTCTGCTTGGAGCACATACTCGGCACCATATCATGAGGTAAAAGAAAACAATGGCGAAAAGTCAATTTTGTCTAACCATATTAGGTCTTCCACTAGAAGGAGAAAAACTATAGTCTTATGTCCTGTTTCTATATTGTTCAGGTTCTTCAACCTTGAAACTTCACGTTTCACTCTAACCCTGCAGTGTCTCTCCTGTCTGGCAGCCTGACAGAGATTTAAGGAAATGTGGCGCATACCCTTGCAGTAATAAAAGCATTGCAAGAATGGGAAGATTCCAGGAATAGCAAATGTGGTATTACTCAATAAACATTAAGTAACAAACAACCCCTCAAGCCATAAAAGAAAAAAAAATGTTAATTGACCTTTTTGGTACGAAATGATTAAGAAAAGTGTGCATGATTTGAAGACGTTTGATGTTCCTCTCCACTGTGAATGCTGGGTTTATTTACCGGAATGTCTAAGGCTCAAACTGGAATGAGGGGAAGCAAGAGAGGGGTTTTCCTCTGTGCATACTATAAAGGAGAGAAGTCAAGTGTCTTTGCATTGTGCAACACATGATTTCTGTAACTTAATCAAAATGTGTGTGCAGGGTAGGGGGTGGGGGGGAGAGTTAGATTGTGTTGATAGGGCATTGCTTAGAGAAATTCCAGTTCCTGAAGCTCTTAACAAAAGAATTCACTATGAGGAGGGGGAAGGGTTGGCAATGAAGGCCTTTTTTTCTCAAGAACTCCCATTTGGAACATATTATGCTCTTGCAACATGGGATGGATAAACACTGTATTAATGATTAGATGGAGACCAAGAGCTGAATTTGTTTGCGTTTGATAAAGCAGTTGTTCTATTGGCCATATGTCTTTACTCTGGGGAAGAAATAGCTGTTAAGGGAAAGCACGTCTCTTTGTGAGAATTAACTGAGACTTTGTGTAAAGGATGAACAGTCACTTGAACTTGCCTAAAGCCACTGACATTTTACCTCTGTGCAAGTTTCACTTTCAGAAACCAGCTGTCAAGTTATCAGGCTGAGAGATGATCGTTTCAATCTGCTAGGTTTCTGGTGATATGCACGACAAGCATCACAGGACTGTCACAAACTGGAATTCAATGCACTGCAAGCAAAAGGAAAAATAAACCATACACATTTATAAACAGGTAAATAAAGAAGTGAAGCATTGCACCTGGGCTGATGTAAAGGTACACAGAAGCATCCAGATTTGCCTTATATAGAAATTCCATCATGTTCTTCTGGATCTTTTTCCTAAACCTACTGTTTAATTTTTAAGCCACAGTCCTTAAGTTTTCAGGTATTTTTTCCAGGTGCAAAATGTTTGGAAGAACCGCACCAAAATCTGAGCAGAGCTTCCAGCTGGTTTCCTGGACAGGCAGTCCTGCTCCCATTTGTCCTGGATGGCTAAGATGGGGAAGGCATCCCTCAAGAAAAATTGTTTTCCATGTAACCCAGATGGGCAATGGAAAGGGCATAAACAAAAGTTTTGCAAGATTTTGCACCTGCTGCTCTCCTACTAAAATGTTTAGGAATTTTTTCTCTACAGCTTAAAAACAATGATTCACCTTTTAGAAAGTAAATAATAAATTGGCAGCTTTTGACCTGGAATTTCTCTTGGACTGGTCTGTCCAGGAGAAAGACCAGCACTGGGATGACAGCATTAGATTTTTTTTTTTAAATATTACCCTGAGTTGGTAATTTATTTTCTTTTCCAAAATGAACCATATATTCTTTGCTGATTTTCCCATTTTACTGAAGCTGTGTGACTTTGGAAAATCTGAATTTTATCTACATGCTGAAGTTCACCCCAGGTATCACAAATAGTGACAAATTAATTCTCAGTGAAGAACCTGAAGTTCTTGAGTATTAAAAAATACTGGTTTTTTTCATAAAATTAAATACTTTGTGAGAAGTTGTAACATCTCTAGATAATGATCTGCCAGTGCAGAGAAAGATTTCATCTGTTGCCTCTCAGAGCAATTTTCTCCCTCCCTGAATCAAAAAGGAAAAAGGTTTCAACAAGCCTGAAGGACTGAAGAGGCCTCAGTTTTGAGTAACGTCAGTTTTCCACCCTTCAGTATAAGGGAAAGTCATGTTCCTCTGCTATTTAGGAATGGGAATGACTCCATGTCAGACCACAGGATAAATTCCATGGGTGTGGGTGAGACAGTTGGACTGAAAGCAAATAAGACAGTGCAAAAAGAAATAGGCTGGAACATCGGCAGACACTTGTGTTTGCTCAGGAACATCAGATGTGCAGCTGGAAGAGGAGATGATATATATGGTGTGGTTGGGAAGGATGCAAAGTGGAGAGCAGAGACGCTCTTCCAGTTGGAAAAAGGAAAGTTGCTGAGAGAACTGCCAGGGTCCCTTTGACCAAGAGCTGCCTGAGCAACAAGGCACTCCCAAGACATGATGCTTGCTAAAGGAGGGACTGCTTCAAGTGAGAGCAGAAATTGGGCATATTTCAAACAGGCACATGGGAAGGACAATGGCCAGTAACTTATCCAGATTAGACATGTTTCCAGGGGAAACACAGGAGATGGAGGCAGATCACCTAGACAGGCACCTCAGTGAATGTGTGAAAAGAGTGGAGAACAGAGGTGTGGGAGAAATTTGGGTGCCCCATAAGAACAATGTACAATGCAGATTTGCTGGGGCATCAAAACAGTATCCAGGCAGGAACAGTTTTTGAAGGATTCAGACCTGAGAAGGGTGTAGTGATGAAGACTATGTTTTAGACATGAATGTCTGGATGCTCCAGAAGTGTGAGGTTTTGGACCACTGGGCCCAGCAGAGCATTAGGGCTGCTCCTCCGTGCTGCATCTAGGAAGAGGGTTATCTTATGTGGGTGTGACTTACTGTTGTGCCACCATCTAGGGTCCATGGTATCAAAAGCAAAAGGAAGAATTTCCTATGGAAGTTGTTCCTCTCTAGTGGATGGTTTGCCTACTGCTTTCTGCAGGAGGTTGCAATTGTTCCACTGCAGTGGAACGATGGATAAACACTCTCATGTGTGCGAAGGTATCACTTTGGCTGTAGATAAGAGTGCTGCTGTGCAATAGTCTCGACTGCATTTGCTTCTGGCTGACAAGTAGCTAAAAAAGAAAATAACCTAAAGGTTTGGAGCTGCTGCAAGATACTTGCAAGCGTGTCACATGCAATGACAAGGGCTAAGTGATGCCTTCTGGTGTTTTTACACTTTGTGTTGAAACAAAGAAGAGGTAGGGTGTTTTACACTTGGTTTTGAAAAGGAGCCCATAGTTAGGTCAGTGTGCCATCCAGAAGAGCAGTTGTAGAGGTCAGTTGCTTGGTAGCACACATTGGAAAAGTTTTCTATGGCTTGATTCCGGCTGAAATTTGCAAGTGCAGGAGAGTAACATTATGTGAAGGCTCGTGCACAATCAGTAGCTATCTCTTGACCTAATACTGTGCTGCTAAATTCAGCTTGAAAGAACAGTTGGAGCTTTTTAAGCAATGCAGGGGCAGGCAAGGGAATGCAATCAGAACCCAGAAGCTTTTTTGTTTCCCTACTCTGGACATTTATTTGTAGGTCATTTGTATCAGCCCTTTATGTCTGTAGATCAGCTTACAGAGGCATCTTAGAAATCCTCATTACTGACCATTGGTGGGAGATCACATCTATGTTAGAGCTGGGATGTAGAAGAAAAAGGTTGGAATCAGCCAAATTTGAAGGCCTTTGTAGCAACAGGAAGGATAACCTCTTCCAACACATACTTGAGATGCAATGAATGGTGAATGCAGATCTATGGAATTGCAGCTAGAAGATCTCCACAGTCCTTTGCCAGGGAGCCTTCTACATCCAAAGCAGGTCCTTCTTGATACTTCTCTAGGTTTTAGGCGAGTGTCTCTGTTGGGGACCTCAGCAATCTTGGAAAGACAGAGTTTACCTGGGGTGAAGAGCAGTATTTTTTATTTTTCTTAGCGAAATCCACAGCAAAGTGTAACATATGGGGATGTGTGAAAGGCTGGCAAGAGCTCTTATCTGCAGAGTAGCACCTAGTGGTTCTGCTGAGGTGGATTTATTGCTGTCAGCTCTCCTCAGCTGATACCAGCACCCTGGACATGGGAACTCTCTTTTGTGGTGCCATTATCTTTGTGTTCCTGAAATAATTTGTGTGACTGAGATGCTGCAGAGACGTTTTGTTGTCCTATCCAATTCCTAACAACAATAACAATGTGTAAACAAATACCATTCCTGTAAATTAGCATTTAATTAGATTAGTGGAAGGAGTTCAGTGAGATGGAGCCTAGAAACAAGATTTCACAGAGAGGTTTCTGTGGCTTCATGTCCTGAGCACATCTGGCTCTGCAATCAGGATGCTGAGTCTGTTGGGAAGACTGTGCCAGACATTTGCTGGGTGCCAGCATCATCCAGAGGGTCCCATCAAAGGGGTCCAGCCCCAGCTGTGCTATGTGGGGACTGCCCATCTGCAGGCTGCTCGTTGGGAACCTCCTCAGACACACAAAGTGTTTTTCAAGCACACTTGAGAACCACACCAAGGGGTGCCACAGGTCTCCTTGCCTTGTAGCTACAGGACCTGCAGTGGCTGATGCAACTGCACAGACATCCATGCAGCAGTGGCTGCCTGTGGCACCTCGGACTTTGGGGTGACATAGATATAGATTACTGCAAATGTTAATTTCAGCATCCTGTGAGGCTTTGTTTGGCGGAGTCCTGCATTCATTCTGATCTTATTCCCCATTCTGGTCTGTTGTGGGTTTGCATTCACCTTGCCTGCACCCCAAGGCTGTCCAGGATTATGCCATGACACCACCTGTCTTTTCCTCACTTGTGATGAAGGTGGAGGGAACTGCCTCCCACACAGGAGATGATTTTTAAAAGCAATGTGTTTATGTCCTGGGATGGATATGGAAATGGATACTCCAAGTTTCATTTAACAGGAATCTCTTGTTCACACTGTTTCTGATCCCAAGAAAAAGGGCAAGAGAGAAAGTTGCTTGAACATGCAAAAGACTCAAATACTTCTGTGAAGGACACATTGCAGTTCCTCCATGCACCACCAGTTATTTCCAGATAGTCCAAATTCTGTGTGCCAATATGACTTGCCTTTCCCTGTGTTCCTCCCCCTTCTCTAACACAAAGAAACAAGATGGAGTGCTCACTTGAAGAGTTATTTCCAAACTGTTATATTTTCTTTCCAGAGGCTCTCAGCAGAAGCAGGGAGCAGCCTTCTGTACGTGTCAGCACGAACTAGAACACTTCCTAGCTTGACCTGCTTCCAGCAGAGTAAACACAGATGCCAGAAATGAGAGTTAAAAATTGTACTGCGCACACATAAATAATCTTTTAGCTATGGTAGTAAAATAACACAGCTGTGCTTCTCTAGAACTAAGAGAGACAGAGTCTCGTGAGGAGATACACTGATTTAAGTGACTGCTTCCCTGGGTCTTCCGTTTTCCTGAAAGTTATTTTTTTACCATGGAAGATAACACCATCACCACTTCTTGGTTTTGGGAGCTATGATGGTGCTGGTCTGTAGTGATCTCCCTGTATGTTGTTGGCTGTTGCCCTGTGCAGTGCCTGGGGTGGTGTTGCCTCCTGGGCTGTGAGTCTGTCCAGTGCTCCTAGAGCAGCAGGTGTGATGGACACTCTTGGACTCCCTTTTCACCTGTGCTCTGACTGGTCCTGAGCTGGATGCAGCCACATACACTGGCCTGCACCCAGCCTCCTGCCAGTTCTGAGTAGGGCTGCTGCACCTCAAAGCCCTCTTGCTTCAGTGAGCAAAAGCTGCAATGGAGCAAAAACCCCACACCTTGGTTTGCAGTCCCTGCCGTGCTCAAGGATGGGCTTCGACCCCTCCTGTCGGGGGCTCAGGCCAGGTTTAGCTCATCTGCCTCAACTGGGTTGCTCCAAGCATTCACAGTGCTGTTCAAGAGTGCAACAAGGTTCATGAAACAGCTGGGTTTCTTTGGTTGTGTCTCAGGGACTGGAGAATTACAGAGCCCAGGGCAACACTGCCTTCCATTGCTGCCCTAAAGATCCTCTGTTGTGGAGGAGGAAGGGGAAGGAATTTTAGAGCTGGCAGTTATTCAGTGCCAGCTGAGTCAGGGCACTGCTTTATTTATTGCCTCTTATCTTTAAGTTAATCACATTTTATAATTTTTATGGTTAGGAAAAGGAAATAAAACCTTAGAGGTACAGAAAACCCTGAACACAATATCCAGGCAAAGACACTCTTCTGACTGACGTAAATGCAGCTTCTGGTGTTAGTTACATCCAGACTTTGATCTTCCTCTATGTCAGCTCCTTATGCTATCAGAAATAAATATATTTTGATTTACACCAGTGCAAATAAGAGATACTGTCCAACAATGCTCCATTTGTAGGAATAGTTAGGCCTGCCTCACATTTCAGTTTCTTCCAGAGCCTTCTGGCTGTGGTGGAATTGCAGTGAGTTGATGCTCATCTGTGAAGAGGAGCTCTTTTTATACAGTCACATTTGCCAAATCATAACACACTAAATGGTCCCTGAGTTTCAGCATGACAGGGGAAGTTTCCTTTACTACTCTAACAGAAGGCAGTCTCATAGATTTTCACAGTTTTGGAGAAGCTTGGAAGAAAAGAATTTATGAGGGAGGGAGGAGAGAACTCACAAGATGTCAAAAGATTTCTTCTTGTTTTTCCAAAACTCCTGGGATTTCCCTGCTGGTGAAAGACTCTGATGCTTTCCCCGCTTCTCATTTCTGTGACTCCCTTAGGGCTAGGCTTGTCAAATCTGCAAGCTGCGGGTAATGCAGATCCAGTGGATCCAGGAGGGACGAGCTCTGGGGGAACAAGCACAGTCAGGAGCTGCTGGAAATGTCCCAGCACAGTGCCTACAACTTCTCCTAGCAAGCTCAGTTAGGGCAGGAAGGCAGGTGGGGCTGTGGCAGCTGCAGCTAATGTGGGAAGTGTAATGCTGCAGCTGCCACAGCCCCACCTGCCTTCCTGCCCTAACTGAGCTCTGCAGTAGCTCTGCTTAAGCTCCTGCTACTGATATCTTCCTGTCCCTGGGTTACAAGAGTCTGGGCTGCTTCCCTTCCCTCCATTTCCTTCCCCTGCCCCTTTGCAGCCTCATCAGGTAACTGAAAGGCAAGAGAGGAGCTAGTGCTTTGGCTCCAGGCATTTCTTGATGAGACACACATCCCGTGGGCACCACACAAAGGTGACACTCCACAGGTAAGTATTCTCTCCAGCATGGATCTGGCAGATGGAGCATGCTCACAGCACATGCATGGAAATCGTACACCGGACAACTGGAAATTCATACTGTGACTGAAGGTGAAATGCTTGGCGTGGAAGAAGCCGACTTCTGTTCTCTTGGATTTGGGTCCCTTGTTCTAGGCAAGAAGATTTCAGTACCAGAGCACCTGGCAGTACTTTGCCAGAGATAATGACCTATTTACAGGGGAAAGGAACTGTGCTCCCTTGTCACTTTCAAACCAGAGAAAAGATTTCTGTATCATCATAGCAATCTGTGATAATCCTTTTTTATAGTCAATATGAATTGATAGTAGCTCTCCAACTATTAGAGTTGCCTTTTCTGTGCTCCCCACCTGTTTATCTGACTCCTGTACTGCAGTCAGTCTCTCTTCAGCACCATTGGCATGAAGAGCAGTTGACTTAACTTGCATTTTTCAGTCTTATCTCAGAAGTCAATGTCTTCTTTTTAGCTCAGCCATGAGCATGTCATTTTGCTTTGATGAGAAGTGATGTTTTTCAGAGTGGGGGGCTGGCATATGCACTTGGCAGGAGGGAAGTTCCTTTCCTTCCTTTTCTTTCCCCTTTCTTCCTTGAGTTGAATTTTTTGTCTTCCTTAAAAATGGCTTTTTGTTTACTCATAATCTTTACTCACATCCTTCTTCTTACAGTTGTAATTCAGCTTTCTTCTTTATGCCTCTTCAATGCTGTGGTTTCCTAAAATATCTGAGCAGAATCTGTGAGTTACAAAGGAAGAGGGAGGCCTTCCTTAGCCCCCTCAACATACAATAAATAAAGTGCTGGGAAAATCTTTTATTGTCATGAATGAACAGCCACAGCTACTTCAGAATGAAAACCCTAAAGAAATGTTTTCACTTAATGGTAGACCTTTAAGGCTAAGATGAAGTTTTCTGTCCTGGACTTCCCCAGAGTTTTCTCCCTGAAGCCAGCTGAGTTGCTGTTCACTTCCCAGCCTGCCTTGGGTGGGAACATACTTTGGTGGCAGCAGCAGGCAAAAAGCTGAATGAGCTCAGCCCAACCTAAGGGGAGACACAGGGCTTCAGGTCACAGCCTCTCCTTAATCACTACAGTAACACCAACAGGGGGGAAAAGGGGTTTCCTAATGGAGAGCTGTATCTGAACTTTACTGTTGTTGGTAGTGGAGCTCACAGTGTTAAACAGGAGAGCTGCACTTGATGCTGGCCTATTGGTTTTAGTTCAGCTCATTAATCTAACTGAAGCATTGCTGGCTTCAGCCACAGCGAGGATTAAGTGGGGTAGCAAAACAAACGGAAGCCTGAATATCTGCCCAGGTTATCAGCACCTCCCTTCCACCAGCGAACACCCTGGGATTGATCAGCTCAGGGGTTCTAACCCCCACTCTGCTGTCTGACTTTTTTATTACTAAAATTCCTCTTCGGGATTTTATTATGAGGAATATTGACCAGGCAGGCATGAAATATACAGAAATGAGAATAAATCGTTACCTGTGCTGCCAGCCAGAATTGAGGACAGACAGGATGGTTTTCCAGTTCATACTGATGATTCCCTTTTTTGCACTTATGTACAGGATTGACAGTTCCTTGTGACCTGAATAACACCATCTGTAGATAAAGTGCAGGTGCTGCAATTTGCTGAAGGATATTTCTGGTTATTTTATCCCCAGAGCTCTTGTTTCCTTATTAATGCTCAAAAGCTTTCCTTTTTTCAAATGTACCCTTTTATTTATTGGGAAGTGAGATTATTTTTAGAAAGCTCCATGTTGACTCTGTTTGTGGCTGATCCTCTGTACAATTCAGCACTGAAGCTCAGATCTTGGGAGGATGTGCTTTTAAAGCAGTGAATCTCAGCTTCTCTCCAAGACCTGTACAGATGTTGCACAAGAAACTGTAGTCATACCAGGAGGGTTACACCCATGCAAAATAGACATGAACAATGGGGACAACAGGGCTGCACAATGACCAGGAATAATATCTGTTGACCCTCAGGGTGCAGTTTCCCATTTAGGCTTAATCTGATTGACCGTGAGGTGCTGGTGAAGGGGTGGTCCTGCTCTTCCTGCCTGCTCCTACCCATGCATTCCTGGCACCTCCTTTGCACTGGAAGTTGTGATCCTAGAGGCTACAAAGAGTGCCAACAGATTTTTTTTCTTTTTTCTTTTTTGGTAAATTAGTTTTCTGTAGCATTAACAAGCGAATCCGAATCACTTCCAGAGCAATACCCCGAGGTACGATGCAGGAGATCAACAGGTCATCTGGAAACCTAGAGTTGGACTGGATTAAAGATAATCAGAAAACAGATTATTCAATACCTACCTTTTACACTACAGCCTCTGGGGAACCACCCCTCTCTCCACCTATCAATGCAACAACACAAAGCAAGTCCTGCTGGGTAGCCAGCACGAGAGCAAGGGACCAAGATCAGCCCCGGTTCTCCATGCTCACCTGTGCTGCATTTCCCATGCTCTGTCTCCCACTGTAGTTCCACCTGCACAAAGCACCAACCAGAAAATGCTCTCAAGGGAACCTGGGACACTTCCACAAATTGTTTCTCCTTCAGTTGTGGTGGAAAAAAGAAATACGTGTAATAGTTTGATCTCGTCCTCTGCAGGTGCCTGGGAGGTGGGATGGCTGTGGGGATGACAGTGGCATCCTGATTCCTCAGACTGGAATACTCCTGCCTGTGATGTGGCATGGTGTGGGAAGTAGATCTCTTCTTCATGGATGGCTGCCATCCTGCTCCTCTTGAGGCAGTGTAAAGGGACAATAGCTGCAAGAAAGCCTCTGCAGGTGCAGAGAGGTTTGTGAAAAGGTCATGGCCAAGCATGTGCAAGCGCACAGGAGAGCCAAAGCCATGGAAGGGGCTCTGAGCAGAAGTATATTTTCCAAGGAGCCCTGTGTGGGAAGCCCATTTGCAAAGACATGCTGGCAAATGCAACCTTGGAGGTGTATGCATGTCCTGCAAAAAGACATGCGTGCTCAGTAACACAGTTTGCAAGTGGCAAAATCCATTGCAGCATCTCCTTGATGTTTCCCTGTGTTGTTTTTATGCACTCAGCTGTCCATTTATATTCTTAAAACCCAGCCTCCTCTGTTTCACCTCTGACATGGGTGTCTTCTCAGGTTAATTCCCTTTGGCTTCTAGGAGAGCGGGATGTGACCCCTCCTGACATTTGTTTAGTGAGTTATGCTTGCCTTCCGGAGAACACAAACAAGCTGCTGGACTTCCTCCCTTTAACTTCAACTTTAGCTCTGGTCCAGCTCCTTGCTGCACTTACTCTGGCCTCATGCCGATACAGCAGAGATTGGCATCAGGCTTCTCAACTTCTGCCTGCAAAAGTGCCTAGGAGATTTAGAGTTTGTGCTCTGTTTGCAAGAGGAACTTGTGCCCAACCATATTAAAAGACACGTAAGTATGTAATCCCCTGGATTTCACTCAAAATAAGACTGTCTTTAAGGATCTGGTCTTAATCATTTGAGAAAGTCCCTTGGATTTAGATCTGTAAGTAGTGATGTCCTTTCTAAAAATACGCCCTATACTCCAAAGGCACCCTGTCAATGCCAACATTGTCCCTCCTACCCCACCCTGGCCAGCAGGCAATTTGAGGACTATTATGAGAAAAATAGAAATAATTTCCATTTCACAACAGACCTGAATGTAATCACTGATGAAACTGCAAGCCCACCTTCACAATATTGTTTGGAAACCAAAATGAAGCATCCTCTTTGCTCATGGGAACAGAAATTGTATTCACATAACAAAGAAATTAGGTAAAAGGAAGTATATTGAGGAACTCAGGAAGTGAAAAGTCTTTCATTGCTATATTCTTGCAAGAGCTCATACAAAGCAACATGATTAGTCGGTTCTTCGGCAGCTTCCTATTTCCATCACCAGACTACTTTAATCTTTGTGGTACTGAACACTCTTTTGCTGAAGGCAATCTGGATGAACTTGACGCCTGGCAGTGTCCAACTGCGTCTCTGTGCACAGGTGTAGTATGGATGATCTGGTAGGATCAGATTTCAGAGATATCTTTCACACCACTCATCCGCCCCCCTTGCTCTCTTAACTTTTCATCTACCTCAGCCACAGCATCTCTTTGTAGTGGTGCTATTTCTTGCATTTTCATTATTGTTTTTCAGTGCTACTTGACCATGGGAGGAGGAGCCTATTGATGTGTTACATCAGAGCATCCCAGCTTTCAGCCAGGCTGACAACATTAAGGTCAAAATACTGGACTGTTATTAATGAGCAAATTCCACTTCTAGGACCATTTTGGTGCATGCATCAGCAGTTGGCCCAACTCACTTTCTCTTCTCTCAAATGGAGAATTTATTTCTTCATCCTTTCTCATGCTCACAGATTCTAGAGGTATAGGCTTCTGTATCTTGCCTCTCCTTGCGCCCCAGTGGAGGACACTGCCTAGACACTTGTGATTTGAGAGTTTTCTTGAGATGGGTGGCTGCAGCCAAAAAGTCCCAGAGCAGAGCTGAAGAGCAACCACCAGGATTTCCATATTTACCTATTTCTTCCCTGGGAGCAGGGGTTCAGTGGCAACAGTACAACACATTACAATAGGGTTTTCTTTATTGTCAAAACAACTGTCTATTTCTAAGGTGACTTTTAATGAAAAGTGTTTATCAACACTGCAGTCCGAAGGGTTGGAGGATGTTCTGCTTTCTCTCATGTTATTTATCTTTCCCTTCACTTCAAAAGTAAGGATGGAATGAAGGAGAGGAGAAATGGAGCTGCAGGTGAAGAAGACTATAAACCGAAATGTTTTCAAAGGGAAGTTTTCTGTTTAACTTTCTTCATCATATTTTTCAAAACATTTGCATATTTCAAATAGAAACACAAATTAAAAAGGCCAGGCAATGTCCTCAGTGGACACACGCTGGCTCTGTGCCAGGCTGCCCCCATGGTAAGGGATCCAGCCTGGCAATGGCAGCACATCTGCTCCTACACCCACTTCTGTTCTGGGACACAGCACATCCCAGCCTGGTTTAATCTGCAGAGGAAAGGTAGCACAGGGCCTTTACACTGGTCACCATCTTCCATAAAGCACCTCCATGTCTTGGCCATTCATTCCAGCCAAGCCGCTTCTCATTTATGATGATCTGAGAGAAGGAGGATGTCCTAAATATACAGGACCAGACTCCCACGGGCGTAGGCTCATTTCAGTTGTGTTCAAGGCAAGCACAGACAAGGTCTGAGGTGTGTGTGAAGAAGAGAATGAGGAAAATTGGCCTAAAAGGCAAAAGGATATAATAAAAATTATGGTGATTGAAACTAGCCAGGTACAACAGCTGTCTCTGCTTGCAGATTTGCAAACAAGGCACCCTCCATTCTTCAGCACTGCAAACAGGGAGACAATTAAACAACACACACAACCCCCCTCAAAAGTTTAATAAGGACCTTGCTGTGTAAGAAGAGCCATGCTGATGTGAGAGTTCCCTGCTAGCCAGTCACCTGTCTGTGCAGCCAGCAGGTGGGGCAGGGGCAGTGGGTGCAAACTGGGGCTATTGTGCAGACACCTGGTACAGCAGGGGAGAAGACATCGTGGCTGCTACCACCTGATTTCCCTTCACCTGTTTTACTGAGACCCACTTGACTCTTCAACATTTTCTCTGTGTCCAGTTTGAGACAGGATTACCAATCATTTCAGGTGGCAACAGAATTTGAAATTATGAGTTTCCTCACATTCATCCTGTTTGGACTATTTCTACTCAGGAACACCTCCTGGATGAATCTGACAATAAAATTGATCAAGCTTAACCCAGGATAACAGTGGCTGGCATGGCTTGGCCAGCAGCATTGATCTGAGTTCTGGGGCTCCTGTCCCAGATGCCACCTGACTGTGCAGCACCTTTCATCTGTAGAGGGAAGATCCTTCTGAAGCAAAATATATGTAACATTGGATCAGATCACTCATCCCAAAAATCTGAGACACCCTTTCCAGCAATGGCCAGGGGTGCTTCAGAAAAGCATCTCCACTTAATATCCCCCCTTCCCTCAAACCAAATAACTGGCTGTACGTGAAGGCTGTCTGAGCTGTTCTCCTTGTCCTTTGGCTTCACGAGCCTCTGTGGGGTGGTGGCATTGGTGGGACAGGTGGGAGCTGATCCAGCAAACCCACCCAGTGCCACAATGCTGTGCCAGACAGGGCACAGCAGAAGTTCTGTATCCCAAAGCTACTCAGACCTGTTCCTGAAGTGAGGCATTTCATCATCATTTTCTTCCTGGCTCAGCTATTGCACAAAGATTACAACTTTCTTACAGTATTTTAGTACTTTCACTTTGGATGCCAGCTGAAACTGGGAAGTGTGATGATGGGTAGAAATATATAAAACCTCAGTATCTTCAAAGTGAGAGCCTGAAAATGGGAGAGGTGTCAAGGCAGGTTAATTTCACAGCCTATTGGTGTTGGCAGCATTGCTCTTGTTATTCCCAGAGCCGTGCACCTTCCTTCTGACCTCACCGACGATGCTCAGCTACTTGCAAGGAAGTAAACAAAAAGGACTCATGGGGACTTTGGTTCCATAGAAACAGCAGGGAAAATGTCCATGCGTGCCAAGTGGAAAAGGACTAAATCAGTGGGGAAGGAAATTTTATTGTCACGAGTTCAAAGGGGATGTTACAAACAAGACAGTGGGGGGAAAAAAAAGAAAAGAAAAAAAAGAACTTCAGAAAGCCGTCCCTGAAGTCAGATTGCAAAATACTACTAATGAAACCTTGCCTTAGAGCAGTTGTCAAATATGATGTGTTATTTACATCAACAGTGACTCAGGCAGCATTTACTATTTCCCCTTTAAACACAGCAGGACACTGCCTGCCCTCAGAGATTTGTGGATCCTAACCCTGCAGACGGATGGATGGACCCAGGGCTGGTGAATGGAAGGGAAAACAATGCGCCGGGCAAGGGGATGGGAGAGCACGCAGACCAGCAACCACAGCTCCACGTCAGTGTTTGGTGTGAGTGAAACAAGCAAATGGTGGGATGGTGGCTGTGGTGGGCAGAAAGCCTCGAGACATTTCTGCACTGAGGGGCTCTGCAGCCAGGTGAAACATGCTCCTGGTTCCCAGCCTGGCAGCTCTTGCAGAGCAGGGGACTTGCTGTGGTGTGATCCGAGCTGGTGTGGTGCCAGCAGTGCCTTGGGGCTGGGGTGGGATCGCTTTAAGCTATGCCATCTGGCCACAGTCCCCAGGGCCACCACAAGCGGGGCATGCTGGAGGGGAGCAGGCACTGCCAATGCCCCTTCCCACTCTGCAGGTGGTGGGAGGAATGGCATCAAGGCTGTCTGGCACGGCCCAAAGGGGAGTCCAGGGTGGGGTCCCCTGAGACACAGCAGGCCTGAGAGTCCAGTCATTATATCACATCCTAGCAGTGACAGCATCTGGGTAGCACAGATTTGTAAACAGGAGAGAATATCCAAAGGTTCAAAAGTGGAAATATCTAAAGACTGTGACGAATTTCACTGAGAGCCAAGTACAAAGGTGACTTTGCGTCTCTGAGAAGATTGAGGTTTACAAACACAGAGGGATAGTACATCTAGGCTACTGATAATTCTTTTATTTTCCATTGCCTCCTCCAGTTGTGGAAGACCTTCATAAACATGGGAGCAGCATGAACCTGTGTTTCACAGGACAAAGAGCACACTATGTTTAAGTGCCACTGATAGCAATGGTTGCATGCCATTGCTACTGTTGCATACCTGTCACTGTACACTTCATGAAGGCTGAATAAAGGTAATCTTCATATCCCCCATTTTCCTGAGATCTTGAAAGGTGAAAGAGTAAAGTGCTGTGAACATGAGGGAAGCCCTTGGGTGGGCTATGCCCTCCAGTTTGTGGAACAGCACCTGACTGGGTGCTTCCTTCCTCCAAGGAGCCCTGAGCTCCTCACAATCCCTGGAGCAGTGACATGGTTCATGGGATCAGCAGGGAAATAAAATAAAAGGTCCCTGCCTCTCCTGTTGCCATGTAACTGCCACTGCTCATCCAAGACAGCCTAGAGAAGGCTTTAGAAGTAGTAATTAATTTTGGTCAGTCTTCCAGGCTGTGTTGCTCCTGCTTGCATCAGTCTGGTGGCACTCTACAGAATCTGCAAGCACCTTAATCTAGACTGAAATAAAACCTGCAGCTGCATGTGTTTGAGTTGGTTTAAGGGTCATGGTGCCGAGGTGTGCAACATGCTGCAGCAGGTCTGAGTCACAGCAGCAGACTCTATCTTTGCTGAGTGAAACTTCACCAAATGCATCTTCATTCCTGTAAAGCTGTGGGTTGGTCTCATACCTCTCTTGGAAGTTGCTCCTGCTTGCATAGTGGCAAGAGAGGGAGTAACTTTAGAGGATCCTTTTGACCCTCAGGCTTAATGACCTTTGATTTGGGGCTACGTGCTCTGGAAGTGGCAGGTTATTTTTTGAATTATTAATGCCAAATTCACTCTCCTTTCACCCTCACTGCAGCATACGTGACTGAGCTTGCTATCTTTTTCTCTCAGATGATTATTTGTTCACATTACTCATCGAAACTTTGTGGCATCCTAACAACCTCCATAAGGATCTCTAAGAATCTCTACCACAGTGTCAAAAGCATAGGCATGTGCTTTACAGTGCCAGACTCTTGGAAAGTTGTTTTAACAGGCTTCTGCTTTCAATTAGCAAGTAAACTCCTTGGGGCACGAGTCTGGCTTCCCGTCAGTCCTGGCAGGCCCTCTGGTACTTTCTAAGCAAATCACCCTCATTCTCATCTTCCTAGTCAGGTTGGCAAAAATCCAAAGACAGCACAGATTTCAACCACCCCAAATTCCCCATCTGAAAGGCATGTAAGATGTTGGTGTCTGGGGCTTGTCTTACAGAGAGGAACATCCCTGCACCCTACCTTCAGGACCACTCCCCATGTAACATAGCATTGGAAAGAGGCTTGTCTGGAATCATGTCTCTCAGTGCAAACAAGGATTGAGAAAGATGTAAATCACACCTCTGTGAGCATCACCTGGCTAGGCTTCTCCCCAGCTTCTCCAATTTACTGAGCTGCTGATGCAGTCAGGTCTCCCAATGCTTGCTAGAGCTTTAGCCAATTCAGAACTCGCCTGCTGGGATTTTGACCCCTCCCATCCCCCATGCATTTGTTTGAAGAGATAACTCTTTTTTTTGCATTTGTTTGAAGAGATAACTATTTTTTTTTAATATATATATGTGTGTGTGTGTATACATACTTGCTCTTTGGACGGTGGGGAAACCTTTATTGTTGTCTCTGAGCTCCTGCAGCATAAAGTTCCAGGATTCCTCCATTCCCAGCTGCTGGATTCAGAAAGCTTTTCCTTTTCAAGCTTCCTGTTCACACAGGGTGGGGGTGGGAAGTGGGGGACGAGGGGGGAGGTTAGGCATTGAATAAAAGGAATTAACCATTTCCCTTCTCTGACCTTTGGGAATTTCCGTATGTGAAAGTGGCAGCTTGTGTGTCTAAGAATTATAAATGATGGGACCTTGCAAGTTACTGAATGGATGTGTGACCAAAGACCACAGGCTGCTCCCTGACCAGGACTGGGAGTGAGGAGGCCAAAGGGGATAAAGAAAAAGCAGGAAAGGCTGTAGATACTGGAAGACTGCATGTTTTATAGGAATGAAAAGTGCTTATAGTGCTTCAGAGAGCTCGTGAAATTGCAGCTTCCCTCCACCATGCCTTAGTTCATCTCCTGTTCACAGCACACAGCAAAAAGGAGGCCAGGAAGTAAGTTTCCATGAGAAGCTCTCATGACTCAGATCTCCCTCCTGTAGGGTTTCATCAGTTTCCCTAGAACAGGGTCACCATCCTGAAAGGAAAAGAGCCATCCTGACTTGTGTTTAACTGTATGTGTATTTAATAAACATAGCGTGTGTGTGCACAATTCTTTCTAGGCCCTTAAAATGGACTTGACAGTGCTTGAAAGTGGAACTTGCATGGCTGTCTTTGAGAAACCAGTGTGTGTGCTCTAAACCACCCTCTCTGCTGGTTCCTGGGCACTAGGCAGACTCTCAGTGCACACCCCAACAGGCTCACTCCTGTGGCATACCAGTGCACACATGTGCAGCAGGGCTGTGGTATTTGCATTTACCAGTGCCCATTACCACTGTTACTTGTGAGGAGCAGCAAATATCCCTGCAGGGGCACCCTGGCAAACTGCTGTGGGAGTAGCAATTTTATCCAGGTAGGTTTCTGTTCTCACTTTTTGTTCTCTTGCCCCCTAATCCATAGGGAAATTTGCTCTTGAGCTTAAATTTCTGTCGTTTTCCTAAAGCCACCGAGGCTCACGGGCAAGTGAGAGGGGTTATATAAGCCTGGAGGGAATGCCAAGGAGAAAGGAGATGGCAAATACTGGCAGCTGATGAGGGTCAGCAAGACTGGTGTGAGCAGCACAGATGGGGCTTCAGGCATGGCCTCATAAAAGCTGCTCTTGGCCTCCCAGATATCACACCCATTACTCAGTGCTCCAACAAACACACACAGGAATGGTGGGACCTATTGCAGGGTTTCAGGCAGGGTGAGCCCACAACACCCTTTTACATTCAGGAGGCTGTTTGGGATCACTGAACATGAGGCACTCGCTGTCTGAGTTTGTGTCGCATTATTTTATGTGCCTGAGAAGCATCCAGGCACCAAGCTCCAAGCTAAGCCTGCACCTTCGTCCTGACACCCAAAGCACACCCAGCACTTCCTTCTCCACAGCAATGGCAGAGAGATTTCCTAAACACAGGAGGGGAAAAAAAACCTGCTCATACTCACTGCTGGCTGCAATTTGCAAGACGCAGAGGAAAAAATATGTTGCTCAGCAGGGCCCCTGCTGTATCCTGTATGGCATTTCTGTGGAACTAGCCAGGCCCATCTGTCTAAGCATTTACAAATTGTAAACCTGACAGGGGTGACCTGGGGAGTCCCAGGCCCTGCTGCTTTGCCAGGATGACAGAACCAGACCAAGGATGCCTTATTCCCTGCCAGGCTGCCAGAGGATGGACATGGAGGGAACTGGGGGGCCTGTTTCCTTGTAGAAAGCACCCAAACTGAAGCACCCAAGCAGAAGCACCTAAACTGCATTTAGGGGGAGCCTCAAGGGTGGTTTAGGAAAGAGTTCCTCCTCACCCCTCCTTTTCTTACTCTGCTGGGGGGATGATGGGGACAGCTAAGATGGAAGATTGTTTTCACTCTGTAGCTGAGCATCCCTGTTCCACTGCCGCCCTCAGCACTTTCATCAGTCTGTAGATGCGACAGGGACCAGCCTGCGCATCAAAGGCTTGTTAAGTTACTGCTGTGCTGTGAAAGAGAGGCAAAAAAATCCTGTTGACTGTGACAAATTAGTGAAGTTCAGGGGTGGCACTCACCCTTTTATTGGAGAGCTGCTTGTGTCTGTGCACTGCTAAAGGGATTAAAGCAGCGTGTGGCATGTTTCTGGTTCTGACAGAAACTTGAACACGCTCTAGCAGAGCTATAAAGAGAAAGGCCATGTCAATGGCAGGAGGGCTGAGGAGGGCTGGGAATGATTAGCCACACTTGGAAGGTACCAGGGATGTGAACTGTACATGCAGTGTTAACTGTCGAGGTGCTGAATCCTCCAAAGCATTGTGGTTTTTTTAGCCAGGGGAGCTGGCTTTCTTTTCCTACCTGTGTTCTTGGGCACAGTGTGCTCTCCCAAGGCCTCTGGTGGTGTTGGCTCCTGGAGAATGAGGCCCTGGGTGTGCAGCTTAGCCCCTACTGCAACAATCTCCTCTACAGATGGAGAGGACTTTGGGGGGTTAGGGGTGTCTCCATTCCCATGCAAACCTTCCTCATTTGACAAAGCCCAAAGTGAAAGCATCAGATCTTGGTATCACACAAGCAAATGAATGTTAATGAGATTTAAAAAATGAAAAAAGTCATGATTTATTGGGAGGTAAGACAGCCACCATGCCTAAGGCTTAGCATTCATGTGAGCTTCCAAGGCAACACGCTGATTATGGATGGGGGCTAACTTGTACCTGGTACTCTGAGCTAGACATCCTAAAGGTTTCAAGAAAATGGCCCTTTTGAATGTGGCACAGTGGGAGCCTGCTCTGAGAATAAGCTCAGAAACTCACCCTACAGCCTGATGCATAACCTGAATGGTATATTCCTAAGGACACCTGCTCAGTAATAGGAACACAAATTACAAAGAAGATGTTAAGAGCAACCTGGCACAACAGACTTGGAGAGACAGGACAGATGTGTCTGGAAGGACATCACATCAAGCACTGCTTTCCCCAAATGTACCCCTAGAGCAGGATTAGTCAGGAGCTCTCCAGATGGAGGGGGCAGGATCCAGACTGGTCGTTCATGTACTGAAACAGATTTACATCAGCTCTCCAGGTTATCAGAGACAGCTGGGTCCAGAAGGTTCTGCAATTGATGAACTGTAAACCTGGAGATGAAATTTAAGTGGAATGAAACACTTCAACCTCCAGGAAAACTGCTAAAAAAACTGAATAGATAAGTCATTGGGACAATGAATTAGAATCAGAATGAATAACAATTTTTAGCTGCTGCAAGACATAAAGCCATTTCAAGAAGTCAGCAAGAAATCATCATTATGTATCACTCTACTTCCTGCATGATGGCGTCAGTGACAGCTTGGTATCTGGTTTCCCAAGAAGTAAAGGTAAAGCAGAGATGACTAAAAGACAGGGGACTTGATGAAAGTAAGGAAAGAAATCTAACAACAATCCCTAGGAGGAGCACTCAGGAAAAAGGGATAGAAAAATGCCTGTTCAAAAAAAGTAAAGTAATACCAATATGAGAGGTGACAAGAGACCCTCAGATAATGCTCAGAAATGCAATGCTCTGCTGAGGAAGTTGAGAGTAATAAATTTTCCAAGTAGCAAGGTGTAAAGTGGAGACAAGGTTTTTCACATTCTTGTGGAAAATATTTGAGATTTCAAAAATGCTATTATTCCTATTTATGTCAGGGAAAAAGAAAAGACACCTTTGGAAAAAGATCATGAGAAATAATCCAATTTGTTCTTTCATTTCTGTTGCCTCAACACAAAAATGAGAACAGGAACACATCTGGGACAGATTTGCGTTCAAGTCCTAGAATGAGGTGAATGCACTGACCTCCCAGCCACTAACCCATTTACTAATCTGAGAAAAATCTAGATGCAACTGGAGAGACTTATGGGTTAAAGTATGTCAAAGTGTGCTCTGGCTCCTCATCTCTCAGCTTCATGGAGCGAGAAGGAGCAGAGCTGGACACCACCCAGCCTGTCAGTCCTGACAAAAGCAGACCACTGCAGAGGGGAGCAGGTCAGAACAGCACCTGAGCTACAGGGATTCAGGAACTTCAAAAGCACTTTGCAGTTAGCTAAAACTCATGTATGTCGTTTACTTAATTTTCACCAGAGACTTGGGAAATCTACCCCACAGAATAGCTTAGAACTCAAATTGTTCAGCAAATTTTTGTTTTTAATGAATTATCATTTGCACACACGAAATTTGAAATATTTTCAGAATTTTTTCATCCAGTTTTGTTTCTGGCAGAAATTTTTACAGTGAACCACTAATAATGAACAAGGAGAGACACTAATAATACCATAAATCCAGAAAAAAATACAGGGAGAGCATACACAGGAGACACCAAGCATATAAACACAAAAGGACTAGAGCTTGGGAAATGCCTTGCACTGTAAGAAAAGACATAGGAGATGCAAGAAAAAAAAATAAATTAAATGCACTAACTGAAAGCCTTTTTGAAAGGTTTATGATAGTGGATTCACCAGCCAGTCCATTGTACCTCTCAATGCCACTGGAGAAAAGCTCATGAACACTGGGAGAATGCTGTAGTCAGCATTACTGAGAAAGGCTGAATGAACACACGTCCAGCTGCCTTTTAGAGTTATGTGCACTTTGTTTTTGTGGGCAGCAAAGGAGTGATTTGGGCAAAATTAAAGGAAAAGAGGCCTGAACATTGACCTGAAAAATCAGATGCTGACTACATTTTTAAAAACATTCCTCAAAGAAAGCACAGGATGGAGGAAATCACTCATTGTTGTTGTTCATAAGAAATAATTTTCTAACCTTCCTCACAAATTTGAAAAGTTAAAATACTAATCATCCAAGACATTGGTTAGCCAGAAAGACCAACTGAGGGAATTTCTACCCCAAGTGGTGCTGGAGAAGGAAAAGCACTGACAGGGCTTGACAGTACAGACCCCTTGTGAAGAGCCTTCAGAGCAGACACCTAGAGCCAGGTTCAGACATCAGGCAGCCTTTGAAGACATCAGTGTTCAGCACATGCATCTGGCAATGTTCCCAGAAGATATTTGAAAGTCTACAAACTACTCCCCATTGTTATATAAATTAATTGCTCCACAGAGCACTTATTGCTACACTTCCAGAGTTATAAGTTACACATTCAACTGGTATAAAATTGCACAAGTAGATGCCTTTTTTTCCTTCCTGTCTAATTCCCCTCTTTCAAGTAAACATTATTCTAGTCACTCAGATAAACCCAAACAAACTGGTTTACGCTAGCAGTCAGTAAGCAAATAACTGGGCTTTGAGATCCTGAATTCCATTGAGCAAGATGTTCAGGTGGATTAATACACCATTTCACTGGCTTGCCAGTAGCCTCAAGATTTTGATAAGCAAGTGATCTGACCAGCACTGAGCTATCAAACCACAGGCAAAAGAATTCTTGCAGCATTTTGAAGTCTCCCTCGGGTGCTAGTTTCACATTCGTAACCAAAATGATACATACAAATGATAATGTATTATTTTCTGGCATTTGCTGAGTTTGCTTACTTTGGCACATTACATTAAACCCCTCAATTCCCAAACTCATATTTACAGTATTAGTTAGGAAGTTCTCAGAAACGCACACGGGATTGTCAGCTGCTGCAGAATTGGGGCATGTCTTGGTTTCTCCCTGGATGTGGGAAGTGTCACTGACCATCCCTTGTCCACTTATAGTCTTCCTTAGACGCTTTCTTCTGTTGCCTTCCTGTGTTCCAGTGCCATGCTGCTGCCTTGCACCCAGTCAGGTTTCTCAGCTGTCCCGCACGCCAGACACCACCCATGGCAGCAGAAACTCTGGATGCCCGGACTTCCCTGAGGCCAGTGCCGGTGTCAGTGCAGGCTGCAGCAAGCCTTCCCCCAGTGATGCCTCATCAGACCTCACTGGGGGCCCAGAAATGTGGCCTTCCCCTAAAGCCCACTGTGTCTAGGCCAGCACAGACCCCAGCCATGCCAGCTTCTCCTCAGCAGTGTCATGTCAGCCCCACCAGTGCCAGCTGGGTGATCCAAACTGAATTTAAACTCACTTCCCATCCCCATCTCCAAACCATGAATCAGTGCACTCACGCCATCCGCCTGCTGCCGGCTGATCCCAGTGGATGGTGAAGCATGCCGTGTTCTGCCCATGGGATGGAGTGCACCTGCTTCCTGCAGCTAAAACTGAGCCAGAGCTACATCGTGCTATGAAAGAGGGTAAATCGAAACAAAACCTCCCCCTGACACATTGTGTGTGGTCAGTGTGACAGGGCTGCACTCTGTGTACCTGACACACAGCTTCCAGGGGAAAGTACGGGAAGAGGTGAGGGATGAGAATCCCTGTGGCCTGCAATAAAACAAGAGGCTCTGGTTTAACAAGCAGTAAATGTTTCTCAGCTACACAGCACACACAGTCTATGAGACGTCTCACCCCCAGAGTCTGTAGCTGACACAGCGTGGATTAGTGAAACAGACACTAAGGACAGGATGGATCAGCAAGCTGGGTGCATTTTGCAAAGGATGGCAGGATACTGCAAGTGGGAGCTGAGTCTAGCCAAATGTGTTCATCATGAGCATTTTTGGATCCTTCTCCAGCAAGATGGGATGAACAAGGATGTTTTAGCTAGGAATGTGCTCTTCTTCTCCTGCCATATGGATTTTCCTCACCAAGGTGCCTTTGAGGCATGTAGTCAAGTAGTAGTTAACCTAAGGATGTCAGGGAAGGATAGCAAGGACACTTGGGAGATGGGTGTTTTGGAGATACCCCACTCCCAGAGCACAGCACTACCCTCAGTCACATGCAAGCCATTAGCAGCCCCCTGGCACTAGAGGAAGGGCACCTTCTTAGAGCACTCCTTTGGAGCAGGTGGTACAGATACTGTCTGCCACGTGGCCCCTGGCAGGTGTCCCTTCTGTCCAGGCCAGAGGGCTTTCAAAGGAGCAACTGCTTTGAGCCAGCCTGGTTGACTCTTGCCTGCTGATTGAATGGTGGCATTGATTTTGGTATCCCTCATGGATCTGACATCTACAGCTGAAAGTCCTGTGCCCCCATGAGTGCACTGGCCCTCTCTCTGCCAGGGGCAGCTCCCGACACTGCTGTGGGCTGTGCTGACCAGCAACACTGCCTGGAGGGTCTGGCTGGACAACGAGCCAAGGCAGCGTCTCTGCCAGCATGTCCTGCACAAATTAGGCAGGACTTAAAGTTCACCTCCCCAGAGACACTCAGAAGGGAAAAGAGACATAGAAATACCTCCAGCAGTGGGAAGGCGGGTGAGCGGAAGATCTGGGAGGTGCAGTAGGAGGTCAGCCCAGCCCACGCCACTCTGTGCACAGCACACAGATGGAACCGTGGTCTGTTTATCTGTAAACAGGGGCACTGCTCAGCACGAACATGCAATCAGCCTCAGCTTGGGAAGCTTCACATCCTTCTTGGTAACAGCGTGATAGAAAATAAGACCTTGGCTTGTTGCCCTGAGTACATTGCTGAAATGGCTGGGTAAGGAGCAAGGAAGAGCTGGAACAGTAAAGTTGAGCTTTGATTTTCAACTCTGGTTACCTCAACAATGTAATTTGGGAAGTCCCAGCAAGGGAGACCCTTGGAGCTGTGTGTCTGTGGAGGATGCAGAGTCCTAGGACAGCTCTGAAGAACAGCTTAGCATTCTGCTTGCTTTCTGGCAAAAGCTGTCCGTGACATCCCAGGCTGCACACTTGAAGGTGCTTTCTGTTGACCATAGGCACCTACAAGGCATCTATTATTCTTGTGTACAAGAACCCTCACAAGTCCCTCTCCTCTTCAGGCAGACGTGTCATCCCCATCTGACAAGCAGGGACATGAGGCACAGCAGGATCAAGTGATCCTGCAAGAGCCAAAGGCTAAATCTCCACTGGCACAGCTGCTTAGCACAGATCAGAGCCATCTGTGTGTGTCCCTGGAAGTATCTGTCCCAGCAAAAGAGCAGCATCTATTTGAGTTCTCATACTAGGGAGACTAAAGCCCAGTCTATTAGATAGGTGATATTAATTCATGTAATCCTGTGTGACCCCCTGTTCCTTTTCACCAAATGTGAGAATATCTGCAATAAAAAACTGTCTGCTTCACAGGCAACTGGCAGGAACAGAACAGCACCGAGTCCCCTGCTGCTGATGGAGAAGGGACATTTCAGTTTCTAGCCAGTGAGAAACTTTCTACTTACCATCATGGACACAGACAAACCACTGGACATTCAGCTATATGAATACAGTTAAACCTAGGCATGAGTGTAACAAAAAAAGCCCCCATGTGATAAAGCTTGCAATCCTGTCCCATGAGTTGAGTTAGTGTTTTCCCTGCAGAGATTTCTTTTAGTTAGCAAGCTTTAAGTTATAATTTACATTCATCAGATTCACCAAATGCTGGTCATTTGCTCTCTTAACACTCATGCACAGACAAAACCACGGTGTTAAGGTTTCATCTGAGGCATCAGCCGCACAGCAAACAGCAATGGACATAACACTCACTCCTCAAGCCTGTGAAAGGCTGAGGAGGCTTCACAGTCCCAGATTTGAATGTTGATACAGCAATCCTCTTGCTGTGACCTTCCAATTCCCCACCTTCCCTTTACCTGGGGAACCATTCTGGGAGACACACTGACCAAGGTGCATCCAAACCTAGGTTATTGATGTCAAAAGAGAGAATCATGCTGGTCACTTGTTTTACAGGGAAATCCCCATTAAACCTCAATTTCCCCTCCTCCTTAGGAACATCCATGAGTGACTGGCACACATTTGCCACAGTATTTCTAAGAGTGGCCTGTGAGCTCTGCAGTTCCTCCCCAGCAGGAAGCCAGAGCAGCACTGTGGTCTCTCTGCCAGGCCTTGAGGACAGAGTATGGGAAGGAGGTTTTGGGAGAAAGCAGCCATATTTTTCCACTGCACATGGGTTGGTTTATTTCCCACTCTAATTCCACTGGAGAAGTCTTTAGAAGAGACGTGCATTAAATTTACCTCCTTACATTTACCTTGGGGAATCTTTCCAGACATTGTCCCCAACAGCATCTTATTTCTGAGACATTAAAAAGCCAACCTATTCAAATGCAAATCAAGTCCTTCCTGACAATAACTGTTGAGTAATTTTGACGTCAATACAAGCACTCTAGCCGGACGTTCCAAGAATAGACCTGGTGTTTGGGAACGGAGCAAAAAGGAAGCGACCACAGATAATACACAGGAGCAACTCTTTCAAGGAGAGACTGTGAGGGGAAGATAGCACAGCTGGGGGTATCAGGTACCAATGTATCACAGGTTTAGAGCAAGGGACACACATGGAAAGCTAGACTGGAGAAGGCTGAGGCTTCCTCAGACCTAGGGTGAAAATGCTGGGGCTTTCAACTCAGGTGAGTCCACCTGCCCACAGCCAACCCCAAGCACTTTCCCTTAGGCTGCATTTTGATGAAGATTTATACATTTGGATCTTGCTTAGGTGCCTCTGCTCTGTGCTGTGTTATACAATGTGCCCTCTGGAAGTTTTCTTCTGCCAAGTGCATGTTTTTAGGTTCCTGAGGCTGATTACAGACAGGACACAGAACTTGCTGCCTTCAGAGGGAAAGTCTTTCAACCAGAACTTGATACCAAAAAGTACATTCAGCCACAGCACTAGCCCACCCCAAGCAAGAGATGCACACAGCAGATACGGCTGATGGGTTGATAGAGCAAACTGCTGGCCCCCCCAAGGCTCTCCAAGGCAAATAGCATGCTCTAGAGCTGAAGTAGACCCCTTAGGAAACATGATCCAGCAGAGATGCCATTGATGTGCCTGCGTGATCAGAGGAATACATGCAGGGCTTCCCGAGTGCTGTGGCATTTGAGCACTATATGGAATACAATGGCCTTTCTGCCTGTTTTGGAAATTTCTGACATTCTAAGTACAATTGTATTTGTAATGGTTACATCTGGCCTTTCTGATCTGCTTGCTCATCATCCAGTAGAGAGCCCTCAGGTACAAATCTCCTCTTAGCTCTGCCCTGTTCCACTACTTCATCTTGTGCTAATTAATCACTGAGGGCTCCGAGCTTTGTAGCATTAACCCATTCACAACTGAAAAATCCACTCACAATGAGTCACATATTTATCTGCTAAGGACTAAGTAATCGGTGAAGCCTGAAATCATCACATTATGCTAGGCAATTATTTCATCACCATTCTCTTGCAAAGCTGACATCCAAATTCACAAGGCAAAGAAGTGAGAGAGATGGGGAATAAAAATGGTTGTTCAAACCTTCTTCTGTAGCCACTAGCAAAAATTCTTCATGAAAATGCTTTCTCATTATTTCATGCAAACCCAAGCATAACCTCAGCAGTCAGGAGCCCACCTTTAGTAATGGATAGGACCAAATTTACACCTTGAGGGCCCTTCTGCCCATTTCTAGGAGACTACAGATATTCTCTTTCTACTAGAAAGTGCCATGGTAAAATGCTAACGTGCTGAACAAGAAGGTGTCATCAGTCAGTTTATGCCCTGCTAAGAACAACTCATCAACAGATGTCATCTGCTCTTCTCTGTGGCCTGCTTCTCTTCCATATCTTGGAGGACAACAGCACACATCTACATCATGAGAGAGCTGCACTGCATATGCTCCCAAACCTGCTCCCCTTCTCCCATACACTTTTTGTCAGCTGTGGATTTCATAGAGGGGACAGTGAAGACATGGTTGCTGGGGCATGCAGCCCCTGTTCTGACACTGGCTTGTGCGATGTGTGATGGACCGTGGCACAGGGTGACCACATAGCTGCACAACCTCCCAACTAGACTTGGCCCTAGCTTCTCACCTGAATGCTGGTTGTCCCATCTTGGCTGTGCACACGGAAGGGAAAAACACCTTATGGGTTTCCTATTTCATCCCTCCTTTCATCTTCATACAGGTTTGGAAACATTTCAGTACATTTAAAGGGAGTGGGATATTCTCCAGTAAATGTAGCTTTATCAGGAGGCATAAAAGAGAGATTACAGCAAGCAAAGTGCACAATTGCTGAAGCACAGTGGACATATGGACCTCAAAAGAAGTGCTGACCTCACCCTTTCTGATGAATATGATCTATATTGTCATACAGAGAAGGCTACTATCAGGAAACGGAGCACCACCTAACCCTGGTGCGGATCCTCCATCTGGCTGTGGGGCCCCTGGCAGCGAGACCCCTGCCTTGCCTTTGGGAAGGAAGGGCAGGGCTTGGGCTGTCCCAGGCTGGGGGGCTGGCTCTGGGTGCCCGAGGCACTCCCTCAAACCTGGGCCTCTCTGGGGCACGTCCAGGCAAGGCCCTACCCTGCGACGGGCTCCAGACTTTCTTCAGCTGTATCAAGAAGAGGGAAACAAGCTCCTGAAACCCTTGGCTGATTTTACCTGGATCTCGCAGGTACAAAAACTATCTGCAGGCTCCCCCAGCCCAGGCTTACCATATTACAAAGTTCACGTTTAAAGTGGAGAGACACCTTCAGACACCCAGTTGCCTTCTCTGGGATGCCTCCAGAAACCTCTCACCATCTTCACCCTCGGGTGAGCCCAGGCAGACCGGCATCCCCAGCCAGCCATTCCCCCCGCTCCCTGCCGCAGCCACGCTCCTTCACTCGCTCCCCACGAGCACTGGTGTCCGTAGCGTGTGGCCATGCCCTCCGTGCGGGATCCCTCGCTCCCAGCGAGGCGCAGGGCCGAGCCCAGCAAACACGGGCGCCTGCCTGCGGCGGCAGGGGCAGCGGGCCGGGCCGGGCGTGCAGCGCAGGAAGCACCTGCTCCTGAAGTGACGGCTCTCTTATCTGACCCCACTCACATCAGGTGGCTTCCTTGTTTGCCTTGGCAGCAGGCCCCCGCGGCCCCCTCCGGCTGCCACTGGCGAGCTGCTCCTCCGCTCCTTTTTTTTTTTTTTTTTTTCGGGAAAAAGCTCCCATTGATCTGAAGAGAAAAATGCCCAGCGACATTCCCAATGCACAACTCTGGCCGCCGCTTTCCCTGCTCGGGGCAACGGAGGGGAGCAGGGATGAGTGGCATGGGATGAACCCCCTCAGTCCCACACTAAAGCTGTCGATGTGCTTGTCCACCATCAAGCAATGCAGATTCCTCTCTCCCGTGAAAAAGCAGAGGATGAGGATCTCTGTGCAGGGGTCTTGAATGGTGGGCGGCTGTTGGACCCATTGTGGGCACCGGGAGAGGAACACAACTTACCGCAGACCAAGGGTCGCCACGTGGGGCCGTGGCTCCCTCGAGCCAGTGTGTCAGGGCTTGAAAAAATTAAATCAATGCTTGCGGTTCCTCTTCCTTCCCCCCTCCGTCCCTCCCTCGGTCTGGATGATTTATGGAATGACGGCTGGTCCCGGCTGCAGGGCGGCCGTGCCGGGGGCCTCCCCCAGGCAGCGCCAGGGGAGAGCGCACCTGGCCACACCGAGGTGCCGCATGGCATCCCGCCACCATCCCGGGAGCCAGGAGCTTTCAGGAGCAATTCCCCGCATCTCTTTCCAGCTCTGCCCCAGGGGCAAATCACAAGGCTGAGAGGGGCGTGGGCGTTTGTGCTGATCTGCATTTCAGCCACAGAAGCTGGCCGGACTCCAAGACGGTGCCTTTTTCAGTTTGACATCCACCTCTTAAATAATCTTCAAAATAAATTTAACCAGTGGGTTAGGTATTGGCGCATTGAAATATAGCACTTCTGCCATGTAAAGATAAGAACAGACTCAGAGCACACACATTATTTTAAAACAGTACCCTGGTCAACGGTCCTCTGTAAGTTTCAGATGTATGACAGAAATTGTTTGGCTTTGGATTTTATGAGACATGCAAAGAACAGTGAACAGTCTTGCAACATATTTTCCTTTTTCCTTTTTTTTTTTTTTAACCTAATCCTTAGTCTTAGACTCTTAAAAAAATTTCTCCGGGGCAAAGTTTGCAATGGAAAAACCCACAGAAGAAACTTTTCATACTTAATGTGCTATGCAAACAGGACCAATAAGATAATAAAAGGGCTGAATATTCATTATGTTAATCAAATGTTAATAAACCATGAGATAGTGTGTGGCTCAGTCTGGCTCTCATCTCCATCTTTCTTCCATTCTTGTTTGCTTGCTTCTCTCTTCCTTCTTTTTTGCTTCTCCTCCTGTCCTAGGAGCAGAGATTGGGGAAGGTATCTTGATCAAGATGACAAACATTCAGATTGAAAACATTATTTATTTATTTAAAAGATTCCTGCAAATAGTAAACACTGTCAAACAGATGTGCAACATCTGTGTGGTTCAGGCAGTTGGTGAGTATTTCTACTCCAATCTTGAGGACGACTCAGGTCCAGAAACAGACAATAGTCAATAATCAGAGAAGGCCCAAGCAGATGTGTTCAGCTATGCCATGTTCAAGACATGAATAATTAAAAGTGAAGACTACCTCACACAACTGTCACCTTAAAATGGAATAATAGTTATGTTTGGGCATCAGTCAGCCCCACAGTTATGTGGACAGTATTTTCATTTCACTGTATTAATTATGTAAGAAAACAAAAAAAACAAACCACAAGGCAACACACTCATGATCAGTAAGAGCAAAGGCTTGGGTATAATATCTGTAACCAGAGATGCACCAACACTGTGTGTCTCTAGTTTCAGGTAATCACCTGGTGTCAAATCCTTTGTGCTGGGGGTGTACCGCAGAGCAAGGGATAAGAGACTAAAGCAGTGTGCAGTGCTGAAATACAATCCAGCAGGTGACCCTCTTCCTCTCTCTGTCTCCAGCAGGATCCTGCCTTAGATAGACCATATCTGCTACAGCAGCAGGCTTCCTCTTTGCCTTCTACTACTCCTCCAAGTAGCCAGCGGAGCAGTCAGCCAAGCAGTGTTACACTGAACACGGTGTGCTGTGCCCAAGCAACTCTGGGATGCCTCTTTCAGCAGCAGCCTGATGGCTGGGGGTGCTGTGTGCCCTTGGTCCCTGAGCTGGGCAATCCTCATGCTGGGGATTCTCAGCTCTAGTCCCCTTTGCTCTGATGATATTTAGGTGAGCACAGCATTGGTCTTTCTGTTCTCTTCAGGCAGAGAAGAGACTGCTCAAGGAACAGCACAGCGACAGCCTTACAGTTTTTGGTGTACAGTTCTACAGTGCAATAGCTCCTCAGTCCCCAGCACTGGAGGCTCAGGGTCTGTCAGCAGCACAGTCACGGGAGGCTTGGTCTTTCTCTGCTGGCTGAGCTCTGGGTGGCCGGGTCAGAGCTGCCCTGACCTGGGCTTTCATCACATGTCATGTTGTGGGAGTCACTCAGCAACTGCCCCATGGGAGATGAATATTAACCTCACTAAGTATGGCTGGAAAGGCTGCAGGGTCACTGCAGCAGCCCCGCAGTGTTGCTCAGGGCAGGCTGCAGTGAAGGTTGAGTTAGGAAGAGGTGGGTTGTGTTGGTGGCTCCAGTGAAGGCACAAGCCTTCTGCGCCAGCCCAGAGGAGAGAGCACGCAGTGCCACAGCTCACTCTGGTTGTTTGTATGACTGCTGGCACCAAGGGACCACCTCCAGCCCTCTTGCCTCTGTCACAGCAATCCAGAACAGCAGCAGCAGTATGCCAGCCCCACTTGCTTGATCTGCAGCTATGCTCAAAGAAGCTGTGCTCCCTCTGAGCCCCAAACCCTGAGTATCCCTCTCAGGGTCTTCTGTCTCTCTGTGGAGAGACAGAAACATCAGCTCCTGCAAGCATGTTGCCTCCAAAGCCCGTACTTCTTCTCTGTAACCCTGTGTGTGCCCACTCCTCACTCTGCCTCTTGACAAAGGTCAACAAAGCACGGACACCCGGACTCCTTGCGCTGCTGCAGGACCTGCTCACTGAGCTGCGCGGGACTTCCCAAGCAGCAGAAGGGAGTTTTCACCAGGCCAGCTGAAACTAGCAGAGTTTTGCTTTCTGGATCCTGGGTGTTTGCACCACTCTGTGAGACCAGGAACTCTGCTGGGAAAGGTCCCTTTGTAGTGGGGAAGCTGCCTGCTGGGTGGGCAGCCAGCAGAATGTGAAATAGCTGCAGTTTTCTCAAGATTGTAGCTTGGGAGTATGCACTGCTCAAGGGACGGGAAGGAGTCACAGTCTCTTCTGTACTGAGGGACTTGCATGTGGCCTGGCCTTTGCCAAACTGACCCCAAATAAATATTTCACATTACTCTCAGCCTAGAACACATAGCAAAGCTGATCCATGTGGACTTGCCTTAACTTGTCACTGGCATTAACCTTCTTGTCCCTATTTGCTTTTCTCTCCACTCTATAAAATCCACTTCACTGCCCATACTCCCCTTTCCCATCAGTTTCTGTCTCGGATCCACCATCTTTTTCATGTGGTTCATGATGTGTCCTCAACTGCTGTGAAGGTAAAAACAAAAGGCAAAAAAAAAGGAAAGAAAGAGAAAATAAGAAGACCTCCCAGGAAGATGTTTTCAAAATACAAACATCTTTTTTTCATGCAGCTCCACTGCTCATAGTTATTTTGGGAAGAAATCAGCCCTATCAGCTCTTCATACCTTCCAAATGTGTAGGAATTCAGGTGGACGGATGCCAGACAGAGCATTCTCCAGCATGTATGAAAGCTGTTGCTCAGAATGCCCCCCAAGCCCCTGCTCAGGGAGACAGAAATGCTCCTGCCTTCCTTGATGCAGCTTCCAACCAGGATGAATATTTCAAATGCCCACATGTTTGCTTGGAAACAAATGCCAGTCTAGCTTAATGCCCATGTGCATTGTCTTCACTTTTGCCTGTCTTTCACGGGCTGCCTGTCGAGGGCAGAGCTGGCACTACAGTGTTCCCTGTGTGATGGTGTTAGCTGGTGGCTCTGCTGGGGAACAGCTTAGCCAAGTTGATTGTCTCAGGAGAGCAGATATCTGCATACTAGGGGCTGAAGGAGGGTGCTGGTGTGAAGCTGGGTGCAAGCCTGTGGTGCTGCTGGGGAGGGCTTTGGGTTTTTTCCTTAGGTCAGATTCCTGTGTTTGTTTTGTCAGAGCTGGGGTGCTGGTGACACTGTGGGCAGAGCTCAGGACATCACCAGAAACTGAATTTCTGAATTAATTTGTGTTGAAATAACAAAGGCAATTCCCTCTCAACATATCACATTCTACCCACTCAGCTGCACTTGCTGAGGCTGTGGGACTCTGCTTCCTCCAACCCATCCCCAGAGTCCCAACTCTCCCCAGGAGCAGTTGGGGAGCAGCAGATATCAAGTTTCTTTGCTCACTGGGGCTGGAGATTCCTGCCTTCCTCAATCCTTTGCAGAACACAGGAGAAGAGGAGAAGCTCAGCCTGTCCTGATGCTCTTACAACACCAATCAGGTTCTCCCCCAGGGTATATTTCCACAGTAAGAGGAAGGGGATGCAGCCATAGCAGCTCCCTACCCAAACTAATGTCATGTTCCCAGGGACAGAGACAGCCCTGTCTGGCTAAGGCCAGATCCACCTTGCCCATTGTAGAGGAATGCAAAAGCAGGCTGGAAGGGAGGAAGCAGGACTCTGTACACACTGAGTCACAGTGCATGGCTGCTACAGGAGGATTCTCTTTTATAAGCAAGACAAGGCCCCATCCCTTCACAAAAGCCGAAAGCATGCCCAACTTCTTTGGAGGAGATAGATCGTGGAGTCCCATCTGCATCAAGTATAACAGAGTATTTCCCTGCAGTACTTCTCCTCCATCAAAAATGCACATACTCCTGTCAAGCGGGTCCTGCCCTGCACATAACACACCCAGCACAAAGTGACTTAGGAAAGCTCACAGAGTCCCCAAGTCCATGTGGCACTGAGCATGTTGAGACAGTTAAGATGCAAGTTCCTTGGCCATCATGCAGGGTGTCCTATTCCCTCTTGAGGCACGTGGTCCTGATTCTCCATTTCTCACCCAATCATTCTACTCCAGAGGCTCATTTGTTTTGTCCCTCACAGGAATATGCTGCTGCACGTTTAAGCTGAGAAAGCCAAACAGCTGACTCAACAGTTGCTGGATTTGGGGAAGGGAAGGATATGCTTTCAGTTTTGACTTTTAACCACAAAATACACATTGGATTCTTCCTGCCAAAAGTGACAAGAAACAGAGCCATAGGTCTTTGCCAGAAACAAAGGGAGAAAGTAACAGAGCATATATTCCCTGATGCTTGTGTTTCTCTGGTATTTTCTGGTAATAGCAGTGAGAGGAGGCAACGGATCAGGCCGGAGAAGGTACTGCTGTCCTCCACACAGATGAGCGGCAGAGGGCTACAACTAACTACATACAGTGAGCTGAGCAGCAGACTTCAAAGCGAACTGAAGTCTACTGCATCCTTAGGCCTCCTGTTTTCATCCATCTTCTTGGCTGTTGTTCCAAGTGTCCCTGCCACGACTCGGAAGATCTGAGCTTTCTGCTCAGGTCTGACCAGGCTGGTGGAAAGCCAACAAGAGAGAGCTCAGCATCAAGTCTGATGTTTCTAAACCCTGCTACTGCTCATGAAGGGCACTACCTTAACAACTCCAGTGCTATCCAGCATACCCAGTATTACACCCAAACATCCTGGCATTAGAGGTGCCTGTCTAGCACATAGCCTTGTGCTGTGGTCTTTGCCAGAAGGACATCCCCCACCAGATTATTAATTCAGGACCCACTAACACCCACCATTACTGAGTCTGACACGCTTTTTACTCTTTCCTCACTCAGGTAATCATGTGCCATTTGAAGGCAGAGGGACCACACGATGTATGAGTAGGGGTGGAGCTCTGCAGGGCTGCTGACTTGGCATAGGGCTTTTAGAGCAGTTTGTGTCTACAGATGAAGCTTTGCATCTGAACTCCCCAGAGATGCCTTCCTGTTTCCATGGCACTCAAGACCTATGGAAAACACCAAGTCATTCCCCCAGTGAGGATACTAATAAACTCTGACAGACTCTGTGTCCATATGGATATGAACATGCTCATGGACTTTCTTTCAAAAGAGGAGCAACACTTTGTTAGCAGGAGAAAAGGCTACTTTTGGGCAGCATGTCCTTGACTGCCTCAGACAAGGTAGCACTACTCAGTAGGAAATGCTCTTTTGAATCCATTTGCTCTATAAACAGAAACAAGGAAGGAAGGGAAGAGAGGAGAGAAGGACATGGTTGATGTGTCAAAAACAAAGAAACCCCTTAGAGCATGTATTTCTTTTCCAATTTATGGTGAGAGCTGCCTTGCAGCTATTGGGCAATTCTTACATTTGATAGAGCTTCACCAAGTCAGTGCAATTTGAGAGTGGACAACATAGGCTCCCTAAGGCTTACTCCTGTGGGGAATGTGGAAATTCTTCAGACCGAGTCAAGGCTTTCTACTACCGTCCCCAGCAGCAGCACAGGGTGGCTTGTTGCCCTCCCAGCTAATGAGGGACCATGCCAAGGCTACACACTCCAAGGATGGAGAAGGAGCTTGCTGTGTATCTGTTTGTCCAGTGAGGAGGAAGGGGAGCATGCTCAGGTCTCAGAGGGACTCAGTGATTGCCCAGCAATAGGAGGGGTTATTCTGGGATGGGAGGAGGCAGGTGCACCAGAGCTTTGTCATAGCTCAAGAGTGTGAAATGATGTGGATCCTTGTGCCCTCTGTTCCCCTCACACAGCAGTGCAGCAATCAGGTGTAGCCAACCCACACGTAGCCCCATCCCACAGAGGAACATTTCCCATTGTCCCACTTTTTTTTTTCTCCCATTACAAATTTTATTACCTCAAAAGTATGGAATTAGGAAATGAAAGATGTGGAAAAATTCCTTGGACCAAAGCACTCATTTCCACCATTTCCACCTTGCCCTGGATTTCCTTCTCGATTAGTTCCAGCAGTGTCCTTGGTTCAAGCCTTAGAATCATTAAAGTCTTTTTGAAGCTCTAGTGCCTCACACCAGTTCTCATTGCTCAGCAGAACGATGCATCAAGAATAACAAAGTCCACTTTGATCAACAACTTCCATCCTTTACAGCTGCTTCTGTGGGGGTGATTAATCCCAGCCCTTCCTCCGCTAATAATAAGTGCAGAGCATCAGCTACATCCTTTGTTGTTGTTATTTTCTCTTTTCATTTCCCTTTTTGGGGAGAGCTGAGGAAGGGACTCGATGACTTTGGTCCAGTCTTTGCCAGAGGAGTGGCCATAGCCATAATGGTGGTGGAGAGCTGGTGGGCTGGGGTGGACCGACCTCTCCCCCAGTTGAGGCTGTGAACTAAGCTCCCTGTGCACCTGTTCTGGAAAGCTTTGCGGCACCGCTTGTGCCTGAAATCCTACCTACGTGCAGGAGATTAGTGTTTCCTATTGGCAGGGAGCCTTTGGGAGGTGCAGGACCATGCAATAGGAAACACAAGGCACAGGGACTTTGCTGGGAATTAGTCCATTTTTTGGTAAATCCTGCAGTCTCTTGGGCTGCTGATCTGGCACCTTGCTCCTCCATGAACTTCTCCTTACAAATAAAAATTATTCCTGGCCTTTAGTTTCTGTTTTAAGCCAACACTGAACCGGAATTGCTCTTGATTTCCACAATTTAATTGAGAGAAAGAGGAAGCACACTGTTTATTTAAGGACAAATGCCAGCTAAAGAAGAGGAGGTTGAATTATCAGTGACCATCAACTTTTACAGATAAGATTCCAGCGTCTAGACCCACAGTGCATATGTTTTGAGGACTGCAGAGAAAAAAAGTCTTGGATGCGGAAAGCACCCCCTAGAAGAAGAGCATTCAAGGGCAGAAACAAAGCTGCAAATGCCTGATAACACCTCCTGGTAATGGCTGATGCAGTCTGGCCTATGCATTATGCACCCTGCCTTCAAGGACAGTGCATCGTACCTTTTAAACCTCATCTCTCTCTACTGAAACAGCTGGTACCTGCAATATATCCTGGTATGCATATGCTCCTCCAGTTATCTCTTCCCAGTTCCACTGTGCAATATTGGGATACCAAGCTCCATCCAGATTGGCCCTGGTATGATGAGGGAAGGATTGGGCATGGCTAGCAATAGGAAAGTGAAAGAGAGAGATGGTTGGTACCACTAGTTCCTGCCCCAGGCAGGGGTGAAACAGGGAGAGGAAAGTCCAAGTTCTGAAGGGAACTGGTTTGTATTTTCTGTGGTATCTAGTCTGGGGAAAGACCAGCTTGTTTGGGGCAGACTGTGGTGTCAGGCTGTTCTTCCACAAGGTTTTGGGCCTTCCTATGGCTTGGAAGTGCACTGAAAAACTAGACAGGATTTAATCAGGAGACCTAAACTGAAGAAAATAATTTGCTTTCTCAGTCTGAATGTAGCAGATATGCTTTGATTTCTAATGACATTAGGTGTCTGGAAAATGGCTTCAAATTCTGAGAAATCAGGTGAACTGTGTAAGAAATGTGTAGTACTTCCCACTAAAGTTTTCTAGTCATAAACTGGTCTAGACATAAACAGATAAAATAGTCTGACAAAACAGGCTGAAATTTCCAACTGCTTTGGAAGAGAAAACTAGACATCCTTGGCAAGGTTCATGGCCTGCAAACCACATGTTCCTCTTGTAGGGCTGAAGGTGGCTAGGAACAGTGGGTAAGGAAGAGCATATCAGCAGCCCTGAGAAACAGCTTGAGGAAGACACCACCATCACGGCACAGGTTAGAGCTATTCCACATTCCAGTCACATCTGGATTTCACTTGCCATTTCACCAGCAGTGAAATGACCAACCTTTCTCAGGGATCTCATTTTAAAAATATACTGAGGGTGCACTTCTGACATTTCCAGGCAGTAAAGCCTGGAAAAAATGTATTCCTATATAAATTGAGAGAAATATGTACCAACAAACATTGTATTCCAAGCCTGCACATTCCTACATATCATAAAGATCAGGTTTTTGTTAAGCTGAAAGATGGGGAGAGAGTGACAAAGTATAATCCAGATTCACCCCTGGTCATCTTTGAAGCCAAAAGGAAAAGGAATATTTAGACCTGCTCATCTGATTTGGTCCAGTTTACAGAAAATAAGTGCTTTTAAATCTGGGTGCGGGCTGAGCTTCCTTCATGGTAGAGGATATTTGGATCGAGCTCCTGCCGCACTGCTGGCAGTCCCCAGGAAAGTTAGTTTAAAGCAATACCAGATGGGTGCACATCCCAGTGCATGCCCAGTGGCCACCTATTTACAGATGCAGTGTCTTCTGAGTTTTTCACCTGAACAAACTGTCCCTGGGATTGATAATTTACTCTTTTATACCTGTCCTATGTAGTGGGAGGGTGGATGAGGGCAGGTACATTGCAAAATTGCTGCAGGAATTATTGTAAGGCCTGTTTGCAATACACAGTGCTGATTCAATTCAAGTGGCGCCTCTGCTTGCGTGCAGTGTCATCAAAGGTTGGGAGATATGACAGCTAATGTCCCCACAGGGGTGGCATTTGCATCAGCTCCAGTTGTCTGCTGGGCTACAGATGTGCTGAGGAGGGTGTGATTGCAACTATCCTCCCTTTTCATGCACCTCAAAGCTTGGAAACAATGACACAGTCAGTCAGTCTCTTCTGATTTTTTATTACCAAATGTAGCTCAAGTCAATTCACTTTCTGGTGGAATAATTCCCCCTCCAAATCAGTATTGAGAACAGAACCAGGCTGATGTGTGTTTTTCTATCATGTGCTAACTTTTCTCCCATCCTGTGAATAAACTTCTTGTTTTCTTCTCCTTGATAAGACAGTTCCACCTAAACCAAGACTGGACACTGAAGTAAATCTAGTAGGAGAATACACTTCCCGTTTATAAAAATATCCTTCCTGTGTGAAAGAGCCCTCTTCCTGCAAACACTCATCTGTGTACAGCATCCCGGACCTGATTCTGTGTGGACACAGGCAGAGCCACTGGGGGCGGGGAGTACAGCTATTACAGATATTTCATCAGCCTGAAGCTCCAAAAACATGAACAAATTGGTTGTACCACCTCTGGAAATCAAACACAATCCCAAGAAACTCCAGTATGTGCTCAAGATGCCATTCTTCTGGAATGAAGGGGTTTATCTCTGGCTAACAGTTAAATCTATCTGTGACGACTTCCAGAACCAGTGTCTTGCTGCCATGAACTTACTTAGCCAACTTATACACAGGGTATCTGCCTCTTGTGGTTCGGCTGTGGCTCATGGCTCACCTGTTCACAGCAGCTGAGGATTTGAGCTGTGTGCATGAACTGATAAATTAAAAATAAATCAAATTTCAAAAGGTGGTGAGCTGTATGTTTCTATTAATATCCCTCACTATGAGTTTTCCTGTAGCTTCTGAAAGGACCTTGTGGAGATCTTCACCAGGCTGGACGTATTAATCCACTCTCCCCTCAGGTGGCCTCTCCTCTCATGCACATCAAGAGATTAATGGTGAAAGGACTGCATCCCTCCATCTGCCATGACTCCCAACAGCAGCTCAAGACCCTGCCAAACTTCAGGGATCAACAGACAGACTTCTTCAATTACAGGTTTATAGAAGGCCTCAGCCACTATTTTGCCTCTCCCCCTGGTTTCATCATCTTCCTCTGCTTTGTATCTTTCCAAGTCCTTTGGTGCTTGTGCAGCGGGGTGTCTGAAATAGCTTCTCATAGGCTCACGTGTGCTGTTTTCCTTTCCCTCTTGGATGGGTCCTTCTTGCACTGTTCTATATTGGAAGTCAATGTTTGCTGTCAACGCCTAGCCAACATGTTCTAGCACCTCATCCCAGGTCTGAGTAGCACTCAGATGGCTAATCTGTTATCATTTCCCTCATCACAACCATTTTCATTTCTGCAAATTCTTGTTGCCAGTCAGGGAGCTGATGACCTCACTGCACCAGCATTTATCACTTTATGGCCACACAGTGTTGAGAAGTGCTGGTTGGAAGGCAAGGTACTGGGTCGAGGAAAGTTCACCTGGCTGGGGCAGTGCCTGCTCTTTGGGTCTTTTCCTGGCCATGTCACTTCCCACAGTCCTCACCGGTGTTCCCAGGCCCCCCAAACACTGCTTCCCTGGGGATGAAGCTGTCTAAGGGTGGTTGTTCGCTGGCTGGGGCTTCTGCTCCAAGGTGTCCCAGGGCTATGGGCAGCAGACAGCCCCCCGGGTCGCACCTGCCTTGTGGGGCAGGTGTGCAGCAGCAAACCCCCTCTGCTGCCTGAGTCCTGCCGCGGCTGCCGGGACCCCCCAGCGCTTTTCCGCCCTGCTTGCCCAGATTTCCTTCACGGGCAAAACAGGATACAAGCAGAGGGGGAGGGGAGCGGAGCGTGCCTCCGGCTCATCCTGACACGGAGGTGACAAACACAAACATGCCCATCTGCACGGGGAGCGCCCTGGGTCCCACGCTGTGTGTACACGCCCCTCTGCTGAGCCCAGGGACGGGCGTAGGAGACCGTGCTCCTAAATTTGGCACCTATGTTTTGGCTTGGGGCCAGCAGTGCGAACATCCCCTTTCATCTTCTCTTCCTGCTCCCCAGTTTTGAATAATTGTCTCCCCAGTCCAAGCAGCTGATGATTTGAAGGGTGCTCGCCCTCAGTTTGCCAAGCAACATTACTGTGCTCGCTGGGCTCATCAGCAGAGCCGGAGTCCAACGAAAGAAGTCCAACTCCCTTCCACACCACGCCTAAAGAAATTTAACAAGTTGGCTTGGGGGAATCAGGGACTGGCCTGTTCTCATGCTAGATGCCATCTGTTCAAAGTTTGTGTCATGCCTGAGTCTGTTGGCAATGTCCAGGGGGACAAAAAAGAGAACTCAAGCCTCACTTGGTTATTTGTGGTAACACCAGAGGAGTAAAAAAGCAATGTCTGGTTTTGGCTGCTGAAATCAGCAGGTCTGACTCTGCATGCACACAAGGATCAGACTGGGCAAGTCCTATTTATGCAAAAAGCACTTTGCAGAGGACAACTGCACTTTAACACCTTTCCTGTAAAAAAGGAATGAAAAAAATGGCCTAAGCATTGGAAGGAAAAACACATTTCCTGTAAGGAGGTTCAGCCAGTGGAGATTGTACCTCTGCTCCCTGTATACTGGTGTATTTTAGCCTCAGGTATGACTGCCCATGTGAAAGGGCCAGAACTGCGGTGACCTCCAGAAGGTGGCACTCCAATTTCCTGGTGACCTTTGTGCTCATCGTCATGAAATCAGCTGATACTATGCTGGGGTTTCAAAGATGCACTCCCATCCCAACCTTTGCTCTGGATTTGTGACCTTTATTCTGCTTATGACACCTGAACGTTTCTAATCCTGCCTAGACTCCTGCTCAGTCCTTGCTGGACACCTGACAAACTGCAGCTTGGCAAAGGAAAGGCACCAAGTTTACCTGTTATTCATTCAAAATGTCCAGGGTAACTTCTGCCCCCAAATCCACCTTCTCTCCTGTTCATAATTGTGGAATAGCTGGTGAATCCCTCTCCACTTGCAGAGACTTGGGCTCTAATTTGCTTCTGGGAAAGGCATGAGGGGCTAAGCTGGCCCTGGGCACAAGAACCTGCAAAACTGTCCACAACTGGGGCCTGGGCATGGGGAGAGAAGCAAGAAATTTGCTTTAGCAAAGACATTTTAAAGCTTACCTCAAACTCTTAATTGGGGTCCCACATTGCTGAAGCACAGCCCTGCCAGGGGAACAACCCAATATATGTCACTTTTAACTCCAAGGAGGATTTTGTGAAAAACAGAAAAAGGGCTTTTTTTCTTGGATTACCCTGAAAAGTATAGGCAGCTGTTTGGTAAAATGCAGACAGGAGATGTTGTAGGGTAGGCAGCCAGCCTCTCCTGCCACAGCCACAAAAAATAATATAAGCACCTTGATCCTACGAGCAAAGAGTTGATCCTTGCTTGTGCTATGCTAGTTATGAGCAATTAGGATAGATACTGCACAGAGTCTGGGTTTTAATTGATAAAGGATGCTGGAGGGGCACCTCCTGCCTTGTACATATACAAGGGATTACATCAAAATTCCTAGGCACATTGCCACATTGAGACCATCCCCCAGTTACTTTTGGGAAGTGGGGCAATCTGAAAAAACATGGAGAGAAACATCTGGGAAGTAAACTGTCCCATCCAAAGTTTACATTTCAGCTCAGCCCAAACCATTCAGATAAAATGAGAGCTGCCTCATGTTGTTAACCTCAGAGGCTCTTGGAATCAGACATTTGTGTCAGATCCAAATAAAATAAAAGGCAATCTCAAAATGCAGCCTAAAATGCAAATGAAACCAGAATGGGAACCGGTTGTTTAAAAGAATAATCATATATAGAAAGGGCAGAAAAATAATGTAATTTCTCGAGGAACCTTAAGAGTTTCCTCATCATTTCCTGCATCTAAAAAATTGAGGCTTTTACTCCTTGCAAAGCAAGGGAGAGAGGGGCTCTGTGTTGGCTCAGCTCATGCTGCCCTCAGCTCAGCTGTTGCTGGGCCCTAATGATTGATGCCTTTCCCAAGAGGCTGAATGAGCAAGACAGAAGTCCCAAAATTTGAATCCCAAGTTGCACAGCGCAAGAACTAGGATAAGAGTCAGAGTAGCTTTACCTGACTGAAACCCTGGCAGGCTCATGTTGCTGTGGTGCAGCACGGGCTGGGGGCTGCTGCAGCTCACACGAGGCTCTGCACAGGTATGGCTGCAGCAGGGTTGCAGCCGTGAGGCCAACAGCTCTGCTTGGCTGACTTGGAGGAGTGTGGTAGCCAGAGCAAGCCAGCTGCAACAACGTGGAGCTTGGCATGGGCTTAAAACGCTGGCTCAAAAGCTGGAAAAGCCCATGAGAGCTTAGCTCATGCTGAGCTCCACGTTGCTCCAGCTTGCCTGCTACTGCTGGCCAAGCCAGCCCACCACTGTTGCTGACAGGTCTGGATCGTGTGGTGGTGCTGCTGGGGTTGCTCCAGTGTGCAACTGCTTTGAGGTGCTCGTCTTGCCATGGGGCTTTAGTACCTGGGGGGTTCATCCATAGCCCTTCCTTTCTCAGATCTTTATTGCCCCCCCTGCTGACTTTAGGAGTGCTGCTCTAGAGCTGGGGTTATCTGAGGACATATTCTGAAGGATCAATACTTTGAAAAGTGCACATCTACATATGTGAAAATCCAGGACTAGCTCTCCACTGCTAACTGCACCCAGATGAAACTTGTTGGTGTCATTCCTGACTGATGTTAGAATAAGTAAAAGCAGACTTGAGCCTTCAGTTTCTGCATGCAGAGAATTTCTGTTTTCCTTTGTGGAAGAAATGTTTGAATTAATTGCTACACTTGCATAACATTATGCTGAAGCGCATTTTTTTCCACTGTATAATTTCTAGATGAAATAGCAACGTTAGAGTGAAGTTATACAATAAAGGACCAAAGAGAAAATGTATGAAAGATCTGCAGAAAATACCCTCATAACACAATAGAAATGCCAAAATTTTGAAGATAAAAAACAATGAAAGAACTCCAAATGCAAAATAATTAATATGAGGAAAAGTATACACCCTTAATCCTGGCCCAAAATAAAGCCTGAACAGGCAAGAGTGTGAAAGAAGTGAACAAATAAAAACTTACTCTAGGACTTTTCCTGAAAAACGAGTTAAGTATGAATTGCAAACACTCCAATGCCGTTATCTCACTACAACTATTCCTGGAGCAGGTGGAAAGCTGAGGGCTGAGCAGGGTGTTGGTAAACACGATTTCCTGAGTGTATCCATCCACTGTCCGTGCAGCAGGTGCTGTGCCTCTGCCCTCCACGGGGCGAAGCGCAGCGCTGGAGGAGGACGAGGCGAGACGGTGCCTTGCAGCTGTGCTTCATGCCTTGGCCGACACTCCCTGCTCCTCCTTCTCCCCCAGGAGCCAGAAGATGCTGCTGCACTTCCTCACAGCCAGAGCTGGGTATAAGGGATGGAGAGAGGAAACACAGCCCTTCTGAGGCCGTGCACTCACTCTGGCTTACATCAACTATCCTTATTTACCTACGGTCCCGCAGGCAGGCTTATGAAAACGACCTGTCTGCTTTGGCCGCACACTTGAGACACATCCTGCACACTGCTTTCCCAGCTGGGCCCATCCCATCCCGGCCAGTGACTCAACTGTGAGAGAGATGGAAGTGTTGCATACCCCATCATCCTGAGTCACCAGCTATTATTGTTGCATGCAGGTGGACAATGCTGGTGAGAGGAATTTCTCCAGGGTTGCCAGAAAAAGCAGGATGGCCAACTCCACATCACCACTGTAAAAATAGACACTCCTCTTTGGGAATCACTACTTCAGATTGATTTCTAGAAGCTTGTGGCCTCCTGGCAGAGATGGGATGAATTAGTCCCAATGTAGAAGAAGCTCAGGGATCATGTCCTGGCAGTAAACCTTGGGGAAAGGTATGTTTGGAAGTTCTGTCTGGGTTAACGCTCACTTACCCTAAGCCAGCCCCCACAAAGTGAGTACATCTGGCTGCTGTATGGGACGAGAGCTGTCTACAGAGCAGATATGCAATATCATGCTGTACGTGGCTTCAGCAAAGCTGCGTTTGCCAAACTGAAAAATTCCTGATTTATCAGCTTTGATCTCTTTGGCAGACGAACACTTCAGCACTTAACGTTTTGCAAGAAAGCCCTGACTACATTGGTTTCTGGTGACGTCCTCTGCATTTTCATTTCGGGAGGATTCTTCTCTGTGCTCTCCAAGAGTCAGTCAGGAGTGCCCCAAGAGTTCAGGAGGGAACAAACAGGGCCATTTCCCCTCCAGATGCTGGGGACTTCCAGGCAGACCGAGCTGATGCAGAGTGCACAGGGGGTCGCAGAGCCCAGCCCGGGGCCGCGGCCTCTCCGCCAGCGGCTGCCTACGTGAGTTCCCAGCTCCCTGCGGAGGTGCCAGGGAATCCCGGGCCGCGTTTCCTAGGGCAAGGTTTAAATCTGAAGCAGGTTTTGGCTGCGGGCTGCTCACGGGTCCCAGCCGTTTCCTGAGGAAACGGAGGCTGATGGCACCGCTCCGCCGTGCTCGGTCCCGTCCTTCCGCAGGCCCGGGACACCTGGCGCGGCCCTGCCCGGCACAGCTGCGGGAGGCGCCGCGCACCGGGGCCCGCACAGCCCCGAGCCCGGCCCGGCCCTCGGTACCCCCCTAGCGGCCGCGGCCTCCCCCGGCCCAGCCGGCCCGTGCCGTGTGCCGGCCCCTGGAAACGCGATAAGCCCGGGAGGAGCTCTGGCAGCGTCCGCTCCTGCGCCCGCAGAGCCCCGGGCAACACCCGCCGCTGCACAGGGCAGCATTCGCCCCGGCACGGTGCCCCTGCCCAGGCTGTCACACCGAGTGTCCTTCAATCCCCTGGCAGCACTGCCCCGCCCCGAGCTGCTGCCTTGGTGTGGCTGAGGAGCCGAAGGCTCCCCAAGAGCCACGGGTTGGGGGAAAGGCCGTGTTTAGCTCACAGGGACCCTCCTGGAGTGCGCCAGGACTATGCAGGATCCTGGCCTTCCCTGCAGTGTGTGATAACAGCCACATACCCACTGCCAACCACAACTCTGAGACCACACAGACATCTCCCACCTCAACCCCAATGCCTCCTCAGATGTTACAGTATCCTACGTGCTTCCCACGCAGAAACAGCTGCATGCCTCAGACGTCTCCGGCCAAGAGGAGACCAGTGACTGTGACATAAGCTGGTTTATGTCCCTGGTTTATGCTTTCCCAAATGAGCCAGACCGGGACATCTTCACACAGGGAAGTTTCATCCGTCCCCTTCTCCTTGGCCGTTTTGTGAGCTGCAAAAACCATAGTGCTGGAGCTACTGCTCTCGTTTCTGCAAGGGAGAATGCATCTTCCTGTGCAAGGCTGGTTTTCAGGTCAGACTGCACTCTAACACTCATTTACCACCCCTTGACTCTCATGAGTGTTTGCTTTTTCAGCAAACCTTCAACTGATGAGTGAGAAAGCCAGATCTTCCCTGCTTCTTTTACTGTAGTTGAAAACAGCTCAGAAATGCAGTCAGGGAACCCCTCTGAATGACAAAGAGAAAGTAGGTTTGTACAGCTATGGTGGAACAGGACTTGTCTGAAACTGGGATTGAGGCAGGGTTTACTCTGCAGTTTGTTTAAAGCAAAGAGCAGAGCTGAATCTTATTTTAATTCCTGACCTGTTAGGCATCTCAGCTTCAATATTCCTCATGCTTAAACAACATAAATCATCTATAAGCTACTCAGATCTGAAGTGGACAATTTTAGTTGGAGAAGTCCAGGGTGCATTCTTCTCTACCCAGCAGCTTTTGAATTTCATGAACCCAGTCTATATTTAGCCTTAATTTGAAGGATGTGTAGACTGGATGTCCTGTTGGAAACGCATGGAAAAGTGCCTGCTGACCTGACCTGTGCTTGCATTTCACCCAGCAGCTGCAGCCCGATTGGCGCATTAAACACTTTTAAGTCATATTCTCCTGTATAAAGAAATATCCTGAGTTGTGTTGGCTGTGAGCAGGAGGGGAAGTGACCTCTTGGGTCAGTGTTTATTGCAGTAGTTATAAGAAACCAAGGACTGACTCCATAAGGAGGGGCATAATCCCAAGACAATGCCTCTGGTAGGATGAGAACCTCTCTCAAATCTCCCAGTTTGGAGAACCACCCCTGAAATGGCACGAGTAGGGCTTGAGGGATTGCTGTTTCCTTCTGCCATTGGTATACTCTACAGTCCTACACTTCCCACTTTCCTCTCTGTAAAGCAAGGACAATAGCACTATGTTTTGCAAGACCCCAGTGTGACTTAACTAGATAGAGCTTGCATTATGCTGTGGGATTCCTCAGCAACTTAGGTGTGCATGGCTCAGAAGAGGAGACAAGTCAGTCACTTCTCTTATCTTGCAGTGACAGCACTGCTAGGACACAGATATTGCTCTGTGAATCCCTCTGATACCTTGGCCTGCACAAACGGGCACTTGGAAATAGTCTCCAGCTTGTTTAGTCTCCACATTCACATGTCCACCTCCAGTCTCTGACCTAGAATGCTGTTGTCCTTCCACACACAATATTATCATTTACATATTAGGCCATGGGCTTTTCAAGGTCAGTGTCATCAATATGTGGAAAGCACTAGAGGACAATAACAGGTTGATAAATCACATGGCAAATTAGGAAAAGGCCCTCAAGGGCTGTAAAATGTATCAGATCCACTTATCACAACCCTTTCTGATAGTTTCTGTGAATCCCTGCTAGTAAACATCCTGCTTACAGCGCTAAGATTGCTTCCTCATTGTGTGGTATCAGGCAGCTGTCAATCTCAACCCCTTCTGATATAAACCTGACGTTCTCTTTTCTTTCCTTTGACAGGAACAACTCGAGTCACTCACCCTGCAGAGCTGAGCAATCTCTGTGCTTTCAAAGCTCGTGAGACACAAGCAAGGGCTCTGTGAAGAAACGCTGCTGAATCCCTTTGGATTGTGCCAAGATGTCTGCACTCGTTGAGGAATACATTTGGTATTGCCAGCTCGGTGTGCAGCTGAAGGGCAAATGACTAGACACTCAGAGACAGCAGGAGCTGCTGATGCCAGGCTTTGGCACACTTAGACTGTGAGGGTATAAAAGCTGAGGGTTTCCTTTTTTTGGGGTCCCTCCTTGGAGACACACAGCTCAAATTGTTATTTTGTTGTTGCACCATGATTAAATTATTTTAAGGATCATTACATCTGAGAGTCTGCTATGGGGAAACATGGGGCTGAGCTGGTAAGGAAACTTGGTCTGACTGGGATGGGGAGGGTGGTGTGTCACCAGGAAGGGGCCTTGGTCCCAGGTCAGGTGGTGCAAGTATGATTGCCAGTGTGGCTCCTAGGCGGTCATATAGGGAAGTTCCCTCCTTGCTTTGCTCCAGAGTCAGTAGCTGGGACAGCAGACAGGGAATGTTTTGGGAATGGTAGGGCAGGGCAATATTATGAGATACCTGTAAATCAGTGATTTAGGGGTAATCTAGGATCAAGGTTCCTCTATCCTAGTAAAACTAATGTTGCCAGGCACTGGTATATTGTCTACTCTGTCACAGTTTTGTCCTGTGAAGCAGCTCCAGGCATGGCACAGGAATTAGCACAACATGGACATGAATAGTTCAATGCTACCTGGCCTCAGTGCTGAAAAAAGTCCCAGGTTCATTTAATTTAATAGTACAGACGCACCATATGGCTCCAGAGCTGTAATTTGCTGCCTCTTGCAAGAAAGGAACATACACCTCTTACCTGTCCTAAGCATCTGATTCCTGGGAGAAAAGTGGCTCACCATTCAGTGTAGCTGAGCAGGGACTGACACACCACTGAGCAGCACAGGCATGTCCAGCAAACACACTCCTTTCTACCCATCCTTGGGGTGGGATTCAAGACCCCTGAGAACAGCTCTGTCTCCTTGCAGAAGGGTGAAGGAGGACAGACACCTCCAGGAGATGGTTCCTCCCACCTTGGCCAATGCTAGGTGCCTAATCTGAGTCTGGCTGGAAGGAGATGTTTTCTCACAGCTCATGGGCTGGCATATGCCAAAAGGGTGATTTGTGTCCCCCAGCCAGAGAACAATTCTCCCCATAGGATATGGACACGGCAGACAAGTGAAACATTCACTGAGGAAGAAATGACCCAGTTATCTTCATCCTGTTAGCTCTGTTCCTGCCCAACTGGGTCCAGTGTCACTTGGAGATAAAGAGCAAGCACCTTATTATCACCACCATGTCTGCCCTTGAGGGTTTATTCTTTCACCCCCTCCTGTCTTTGTTTCTTTCCCCCTTCCCTGATTTTTTTCTGTGCTGTCTCCCTACTTCCTACCATGCAATTCCCACTTCCCATATGGGTTTCATTCCTACCCTGTCCCCATCCTGTCTGCTAAAATAATCAGCAGTGAAACCCTGAATATGGCTGTTCACATTGTTTCCATGGGACTTGGTGGCAAGTCTCCTAGTGCGATGAATGAAGGCAGGACGCACTTCTCAGAGCCATTGTTTCAAGCTGTCTGCTGTCTCAGGAAAGCACTGCCAGCTCCATTTACACTGAGTCCTTGACTGCTGTGTTTTCTCCTCCATCTGCTCTGAGTAAGGAAAGAATCAGGTCCTTACAATTTAAACAGTGGTTGCTTAGTTTGTGGAGTGCATGCTTCATCACCATGCTTCCCATGGGCCAGAGTTGATCCACAGGGAGGATGTCAGATGAGAGCATCATGAGGTAGTCCTTTGTAAGCAGCCACAGACTACATTCATTCCCTCATGTGGTTGTTAAGAGCGGGAATCTGGCTCATGACTGTGGAATAGAATTGACAAACCTGAATTGAGTTTCTCCTCTTCCCTGGAAGCCCTGCTGTCATGTTCATCATATTTAGAGTTTTCAGTCCACTGAAAGCACGAAAGGAAACAGCCCATGTGTTTAGAGAGAGCTGCACAGATATCTCCTAACTCAGAATAGCAATAATGAAAACATACTGCAGCACCTTTTAGCTATGATACATGGTACCTCCAGTCTGTGCTGGTCATTTGAAACATTTTAGTACATGACCTAAAACTTCCCAAAAGGAAGCAGGAATTATGGTAGATGAACCTGGAAGACATCAGTAGGATTTTCAGGCTATAAAATAGTTTCTTTTTTGGACATTTTGGATTGTTTTAATAGTTTCCAGGCTTCCAGCATACAGAAACTGGCAGGGCCTTGTCCAATGTCTGAATAGCTGAACCGTACAGTTTACAAACATGATTCACAAAAAGAAGACTAAATGGGATCTGAATACAGACGTAACAAAAGTGAATATGAAGTGAAACATCCCATCTGCTGAAGAAACCAGTTTCCTGGTAATTTACCAGTTCAAGTACCAGTTTTCTGGTAATTGAAAATTCAAGGCAGTCTCATCTATTTCAGTAAAAACATCTTCCCATACCAGGAGAACAACTTCCCATCCATGTCCTGCCCAGTGTTGCAAGAAATTTGTTCTGTCTCCTAGTGCTCTTCCCCTTTTGACCCAAGCACGGATCAATGTTCTTCGCTGCAGTTTGTATATGCTGGAAGTGTGTAGATAGAGGCCCTGGTATAACAGAGCCTGGAGGGTCCCAACCTCCTATCCTAAACAAGAGATTCCCTGAACACAGGGGAGGGTTTCTTGTAAACTGCCATTGCTTTCACAACCACAGATAGTCCCCCAAAGCTCTCCTACTTCCCCCCATGCAGAACCAGGCTGTGACAATTGCTCTGTGGGCACAATGAGAGAGTTTCACTCCTTCAGCCCGAGCAGGAGGTAGCTGTCCTATCCAAAGAGCTCTATGAGGATCTCCCAGCTCCAATGATCACAGTGTGAAGTCCTTAGGCCTGGTTCTGGGTTTATTTCTGGTTTATTTATTTTTCTGGGTTGTTTCTTGCTTTATCACATATAATTCCAGGCTAAGACTGAAGATTCCTGGAAGAAGGGGGATTCAGCAGCCAAAGTCTCCCAAGCCCAATTCCTCTGAAGAAGGAGGACCTAAATTACTTGTGATGCTGCTATTCATCACAGTCCCTGGCTAGTCCCATGAGGGAAACAGCTTCAGCCTAACAGTTTAAGAGTGCCCTTCCTCTCCAAATGCTCCAAGAGGTGGGCCATTTGCCTGAGACATGCCGGTCCAAGAGAGAGAGAAACTCCTCCAGCTGTTCCTGTGAAAAGAACCACTAGAGAGCAGACAACATGGACAGCAGTTGAATGGTTAGTGTTCCTGGGTAGAAAGAGGGGTGGATGGGTTCAGACTATGATAATTGAGCAGTTTGTGCTCTTTGTATGACATCTGCATATTTTACAAATACATCAGAATGCACAGTGCCTTCAGAACATCAATGGCATAGTTACAACATTAGGTAAGTGGGATTTCTGCAACACATTATTCACCCTTGAGGGCTCAAGTCCTTTCACAGACCCAAGCCCTTTTCTAGATCTAAGCCTAGGCGACTCATCAGTTTGCCAAAATCAGGTTGCCTAGGGTAAATAGGTCTTTAACCAATGTGTTATCCTGGTCTTTGTGCCATTTGTTATTTCCTAATCTTTCCTAGGCTGCTGACAGTTTCAAAAAATCAGTTCTTTTAGTGGTAATTACAGTTTCAGTTTGCTTTCCCCAACAGCTGGAGAAGGAGGTACAAGCACAAAGCACATATGTGGCATTGTGGGTGGGGAGGGAGAAATTCTTCTACAAAAAGTATTTGTAGATTAGAAGTATGGCTGCCAAAAAGCAAGTTCTCAAGTGCCTGGGGTCCACGTGTTGCATAAAAGCAGAGTACCATCTTGGCATGGAAAAGGAACATTGCATGAAGGAACTCAAAATCTCCCCAGGTCACATTGTCCTTGCTGGAGATGAAAGCCATGAGCTGCAAAATGGTACCCCATCAGCTGCTTTGGCCACCAGGCAATGACTTTGCTTTGACTGCTTTGAAAGGAAACCCCTTACAGGAAACATGTGCTGGGTATACAAATGCAGTGTTTCGTTTATTTATGACACAAATGCAAAACCAAACAGGCTTTCACAGTTCTAGGTCACAGATGTCTTTAACGAAAACCAGCTATTGGAATGTTAATAACAGCTTCTTGTATCGTAAGCAATGAGTCCACTCAGTCATGCTTTTAGGAAGTTAACAGTTTCAACAGATCAACCTATTAATCACTTGGCCTCCTAATAGTTCACGTAAGGGCAGCTCTTATGAATTTGTTAGCGTGCTGTGCCGACAGTTTGCCGAGCAGTACATACAAATGCCCCAGATTCTGCTCTCTGAGGTCCAAAAATGACAGGGTCTCCTCTGGGATAACAATGAACAATCCATTTGACCCAAACTGCTTCCATTCTTTCAGTTTTTAGTCACTTAGCTAACTCGGAAATGCTGCTGTGGCTACAAAATATTCATCAGTGCTAAGAGGATGACAATTCATGACACCACACCAGCTACTCTGGAAACCCAAGTGACAAGCTGGTGTAAATATGTCCCTCAGTGCAGTCAGGGAAAGATGATGATGATTTATACTGGCCACGAGAAAAACTGTAAGGTGAAATTATTGTTTTCTTTCATTGGTAAGAGGCAGGCAGTCTGGGTAAATATTTCTAAAAAGGGTTAGTTGGAAAAATTGTGGAGTTCCTGTTGACTGAATCTCTGTGTTTTCCTATGCAAGGTCTGCTGCTTCTGCTCTGTGGCTTCATTCCTCAGAGCCTTCATGTCAAGTTGCTTGAATTGATATGGGATGAAACACACAATGACACCTGTGAGTTTTGTCCAATTTTCAGCCAGAAGTACCATGTAAGCTCATTACTTCTATGTATTTTTAGACACCCTTTCAAGGTTAATCACTACTGTTGCCATCAAAAAGCCAGGAAAGATTAGCTACAGCTGGACTTTCCTCTCCTAAAGCTTCAGCTTCAGAAGTAAGCAAAGCTTTTGTGATCAGTCCTGGTGCATAGCATGGAGTTACAGCCCAGAGAAATTTCAGCTATTCTCACTCTGCAGTTCCTCTGCTGCAGCCCTGTGCTTAACGCGGTGCCACAACTCTCCCTCCTGGGTCCAAGGCTCCTGGTGGGAGGGCTGAGCTGAGACAAGATGCTTCCCAGTGCAGAAGCAGGTACATGTCATGGTGGGGATGGTAACTTCTAGCACAGGAGCAGGGTGGGCAGCTGGAGTCATAAATCTGATTGTCAAACCTTTGTATCAGCAGTTGGTGGCTGTGCAGAATGGTGTCATTTATCCTCTCTGCTAAAGGCATGAGAAATGCCTGCAGTGATTCTTCATGGGAAAATACAAGGCAGATGAAGCTGCCCATTCTTTGTTCTATATCTGTATCTTACTCACTGTTTGCTACATTTCCCTCCCCTTCTCAGAACACAAGTAACTAGGTGTGTAATCAAGGCGACAGCCTGAAAGGTATTTTCCCTTTATTCCTAGCAAAATACTCATTTTTTGGACCATTTTGGACTTGTGTCCTTCAGCTGAAAATCCAAGTCATGGCAGTGAGGTACTGCTACAGCAGCTTACCCAGTGCTGGGCAGCTGGCTCACAAGGAGGACACGCTTTGCAATTGAAACAACACTGTCTATAGAGAGCAGTGCAGACCAATACTCCAAGTGTGCAACCCTAGTCCTTTGCTACACCTCATTCCAACAGAAGCTCACATTTTTAATCAAGGCATTCCATTATTAAATGAGAAACCTATGGCTAAAAAAAGCTGATTACATGGTGTAATCTAATACAATACTGTCCACATGGTGTACCCAGGTTTTCTCCCCATATCTACTCATACATACAATTTACTACCCTCACCAGGTAAGCTGGTACATCACAACTTGCATCATAATGCTGTTCTGTGTGTCTTGGGATCTCTGCCCTAATGGGACATAAGCACATGTGCCTGCCAGTGTCACCAGGAAAGGTCTGTGCTGACCCCAAATAAAACAGAGTCCCATAATCTGCAAACCATCACCTCTTTTCCAGTAAGATCAATTCACAGATAATAATTGGTTCATGGAAAAGAAATAGGACATGCAAGGAGAGAACTGCTGAAAATGCAAGGGTTTGCTATGTAACACTGATGCTTAGCCTGCTTTTTCAAAGGTGAAAGTTTAAGAATGAAGAGTCCTTGCCTCCCCACGCTGCATGAGAAAAACCAGCGTCACAGGCCACAGAAGGCAGTTGTTTTTGTGCAGGGTTCCTGTTTGTTACTCATTTCCCCTCCTGTGTCCCAATACTCTGCCTCTTTAAAGCTCTTCCAAGATTCCTTATAGGAGAAGGTCTGCTGCCAGCTCAGAGCTTCCTGTTGTACTCTGAGAGAGCCTTATCTCTGCAATCTTCATGCAGACTGCAAGGAGATTTTGTGTTTGTTTGTGTTTTTACAAACCAGGCCATTTCTATGGACTAAGCAGTCTCTCAGCAGTCTCTGCTGTGGTGGGGCACTTTGTCAGAAAAGTCATTAAGTAGACTTGCTTAGTTTGAAGGTTTCAAATAATTCTCTGGCTGTATAATTTCTGACAAATTAACACTGCCAGGTTGCCTTATTTAAAAGTCCTTTAAAAAGTTCTTAAAATGCCCCAGAGAGATGCCTAGGGATCTGGCAAGGGGTCTCTCTGCCTTTCTTTGGTCTTATTTGTCTTTTGGCTTCCTAGCACAGTTCTCATCTGTGGGCCTCTATGGTAAAATCAGGTGACCCTGACCAGGGAATGATTGGCATCTGACTCCAAGGCTTTGGAATGCTGAACACTCACTTTATTAAACTATATTATATTACATTATACTATAACTATACTACAAAGAATTCTAAAAATACTAACCACTAACTAAAAACTCGTTACTGTCTGCAGACTGACAGTCCACACAGCTTGGACCTGATGGGCTAATTCACATAAACAATCTCCACCAGAATCCAGTGACCAAATTCCTTCAGGTAAACAACCTTCCCAACACATTCCACATGTGCAAAACACCGGGAGGAGCAAGCAGAGATAAAAATTGTTCTCTCTCTGTACTTCTCCAGGCATCCAATCAAGGCAAATCTCTCTCTGAGAGAGAGAATTATAGCTCTCTCTGTTCAGAGGGCATGTGAATACCACAGGCCTCTACATCATAATTGTGCTCAGGAAATAAGGGTTTCATTTTCTTGTAGTTCTTCTCAAAAGCAAGGGCATTACTGCATTTCTCAGGTGCACTGAAAGTCTGTTAGCATTCAAAATTAATGTAAACAAAACTTCATTTCTGAGATCCTCCTTAATTTTAATTATCTCCTTACCTCTGCATTTGTGCATCTCTGCATAGAAGCTGTATGAAAGTGAAGCTTTAAAAATATTATAGTATCAATAATTCTTTCTTACCAAGTTCTACTCTGGCTCTGGATAAAGATGGCTGTTTATGTCTGCTCAGAGGTACAAGACTCCTTCTGTTGCAAGGCAATGATGTTACTTCTCCAGTGGCATCCCAGGCAGCTGCCAGCAGTAGGATGAGAGCACTGGCTGTAGCTGCCAAAACAACTTTTATCTGGGAGAAGTCAACCTGAGCTTGCTCATAACAAGCCAACAACACATGCTCCCTGGGTCAAACTCCAGCTGCTAAATTTATTGAGAAGTAGGTAGCATCTCTAAGGAGACCCAGGATTGGGGCTCACAGAATGTTCCACTTATTGCAGTAACTATTGAGCATTGATATCCTAGAGCATCTGGTTTGTTTATGGCACCAAAGGGACCAACAGCAGCGTTAACTCTCAGGAAGGTCCCTGCCAGAGCAGAATTCAGAGCAGGGAGTCCTGAATCTCAGCTCTGCCCTGTGCCCATTTCTCTGTGGCCAATGTTTCACATGTTTGGAGGAGGGGTTGTACCAGCTACTCAGACACCTCTCATGCTAATGAATAATTATGGACCTTCCCAGACACTCAATCTATATTAGGAAAGGACTTCTCTGCTATTAGTTAAAATAAGAACAGCAGGAAGGCCTGATATCCTGGATCAGTTCTTCATGCAAGCAGAGCCAGGCTGAGCTGGCTTTGCTCTCCACATGAATCACTCACTTGCTGTTGTGACTCTGTCTAGGAATGAGGTATGGATGCCCTGAGGCTGCTCTCTGGGGAAGAGCTACATTGTCCCAGTGCTGCCATGGAGAAGGTGCTTTCTTATTTCTGTTCTTCTGATGAAACTGGCAGTGAAAATGTTGTGGTGCCCAACCAGATGATGGTATATCACCTGAGATGCTGCAGTGAACAGCTTGGGCATGCTCATGGCTCCAGAGAGGCACGGTCATCTAGCATGGAATCCACAGAGGCAGTGTCATCACCAATACAGTGACTCTGGAGATGGACAGTTCAAGGGAACTTGGAAGCAAAGAAGTGGCAATTTGCTCTGTGTTGGCATGAAAGAGTATAAATTCCAGCTTGTCCGTGTGTTTGGATTCAAGAAAAATTGGTGTGCTGGGTGGTAGCTTTCCTTTCCCTTTGTGAGGGAAATAAAGGAGTTAGAGCAGCTTGTGACACACAGCATGGATGAGAAGGCGAGTATTATTTCCAGGACTGAGAACAGAACAGTGACAAATGCTGCACTGTGTGACAATTTGGGAGCAGGGGAGGCTCCAGGTCATGCACAGGGTGGCAAAATCTTCGTGTGTGGAAATGGAGAATGAAGAGATCAGTGAAAGGAGAAGGAAATAATCTGCTGAAGGAAACTTGTGAGGACCTAGCTGGGGGATTGAGAGGAAAAAAAGGAATATGGAAGAGGTGAGAAAAGTCCTTCTGGTGCTTGGGAACAAAGCAGCACAACGTAATTTGGCATCTCCGCAAGTGAATTCTCAAAACAAGAGAGCAATATATAGCTGAGAGGTGTGGTGTGGCCTCCCACTTAACAAGCCAAGGGGTGATCATCATTACCAGAATTCACTCATGAGGGCATGAGAGGAAAACATCACCTTTGAACAGACCTGTCCAACTGAGAATGTTAACGATTTTGCCTCATAGAAAAAACACTTGTGGACTTTTCTACAGCACTGACCTTTCAACATGACTTCATGCACTGCAAGGATCCTGTTTCCAAATACACCCATGAAACTGGCAGACACAAATTTTACCTTTTATTTCTCAACAGTTTACTCTTCTTTTCTAAGGAGGTTGTTCCAACTGTCCTCACCAGAGACCTGTCAGGCCAAATCTGGGCAGACTGTGACTATGGCAGTGTCAGATGAAGAAGGAGCAGGTGGCCATGCCCCTAAGCTCTTTTCTTCCCCCACTGTCACCCTTGGAGAATGGTTATCAATGCAGCAGCCTCGCTTTTGGCATCAGAAATTAATTTTCTAGCAAATTATTGAAAATTCAAAGTTATTCTCATTTCCCACACAGCAGCAAATAATAAACTATTAATATTGTTGTGAGTTGAAGACCTGTGTGGTTTGCCAAAGCAAGATAATTATTTGGCTACTTTGAGCAGACGCCATCAGGTAGCCTTTTGTGACATTCTTCTACTGCTGGGTCCCCAAAGCCTCATTATATGGTGCCCTGGGGAAGAGGTAGAAACCTCCTCTCTCTCCACTGTCAGCACACATTACGTGGTGCTGAGCCATTACATGCACAGCTCTTCAGAGCATGAACATGGTCCACCCCTCTGGCTCCAGACAGTTTTGGAGGTGCTGGTGATCCTTGGGGTGTTAGTGGCCCTGGCTGAGGGAGATATCAGTTTAGCTGCTGTACCCATTTAGAGCACAGATATTTGATCTAATTGACTGGAGTCCCTTCTAACACCTGAAAAGATCAGGCACTTCTACTGTATGGTTCACCTCAGCCTAAAGCAGAGGGCTGGAACAGCTCAGATGATTTGCTCTCTCTCCACTGACTGAAAAGATACTGTCTCTTAAATTTTGGGGGGATAGGTTTGTTGTTCTATTTACCAAAAGCTGACTCTGACAAAGCACTCATCTGGGGGTCAGAATGGTATTACAGTGTAACTTTATATTAAAGTGTGACATTTAATAGAAAGTTCTGTGAGGAGGGAGATCAGCCTGAGTTGGGCAGTCTGATTCTCAGCTCAAAATGTGATGGGAGCAACATGCTTCCCAAAGAAGAGCCGCAGCACCACAGCCCCAGCAGAACTACTGGAGCACCACAGCACCTCAGTTGTCTCCAGCTGCCACCACGCTTTTGGGTGGGAAAAGGAAGAAGTCCTGGGTGAAAGAGTAAAGTAGCCCAATAGCCAAACCACTTCTGCATACGGGGGTTTGATCCCTGTGTGAGCCATTCAATTAAGTATTGGACTTGATCCTTCTGGGTCCCTTCTGACTGAGATTCTGTGATTCTGTAACTTCTGAATGCTTTTGAAGAGCTACCACTATCATGCTGATGGCTTTGCTTGGTCATCTGTAACCAGTTCTTTTTCAATCTCCAGACATTGTTTGTCTGTAACCTTTCCAGGCTCCCCTTCCCAACATAAGCAAGTAATCTGCTCTGGGCTAAACCTGGCCCAGCCCTGCTGGCCCATGGAGGACTGAAAACTGCCAAGGCATATACCAAGAAAGGATCAAAGAGTAGTTCAAATGTAGGGTAAGTACGGGCATCTCCTAGATGGTCACATGAGCACCCACATCACACTCCCTGCTCCCATTTTCTTTCTGCCCAGATTGGTCATCCCATAATTTGAGACAGTTTTCTAAGCTGCCAAGTGTTCTGTGCTCTCACAACTCCAGGCTCCTTTCACAAACAATGACCTGGTGACAAAAGGAGGAGAGTAGCAAAGTTCTCCTCTTCCACTTCTGACCAACATCAATAATTTAAATACAATAATTAATTTGATATTTTCTTTTTTCCTTTTTTTTTTTTTCATTTCCAGACCAGTTCAGGGAAGGGAGGAAGAAGTGGTAGACAGTATTTTGAACCTATCAGTCATGGTGTGAGATGAAACTGAAAAGTTTCTAAGTCACTGCAAGGTCTAAGTCCCCTTCAGTGTTCTTTAGATACTCAAACCATTAAACCCTAGAGGAAATCAGAGGTAGTCTGATGGTAGTCTTAAAAGTCTAAATTACTTGATCAGGGGATAGTGGCTGATAAGTACACCTTGCAAAATTTTGCCTATTTATAAATGAGCTTTTTCCCTGCCTTTCCTCAGTGCCAATTGAGTGCATGTGTTGGCAAGATCTGCGCTAGTTTGTCTGGACTCTGAACCACTTTGCTGAATACTTAATCAAGCTGCTCGCCTCCCTTTCCCAACAGAGGCCATTTATACAGCAAGGGAATCAGCTGGTCGATGAAGCAGACAAGTGGAGCAGGGGAGAGGGAGCGAGCTCTTTGAATGGGATGAGAACAGAGCCACCGGCACCTCAAGAAAGTTTATCTGTCTCCAGTGCCAAGCATACACAGTGCTAATCTTTTGTTGCCATGAATATTCAAGCCCAGCTGCCAGCAACAGAGGGAGCAGCTGCAGTGGCAGAGCTGGCAGGTCCCCTCGTGGTGCCCTCGCTTGCCGACCCTGGCATCTGGGTCTGTCTGGGTGTGGGGAGGGGGAGATGCTGCTTGCATTGCAGACAACAGACAAGAAGCCATTGAGCAGCCCAGCCCCACGCTTCCTAAGCAGCCAGAAGTCAGGAACTCACTTGCCCTGGAGAGCCCAGGACTCTCCTGTCTTGCTAACATGGGTATGCCAGATGCTCCAGATGTTTGGGGTCATGTGAAGCCCCGGAGGGAAGAGGTGAGTCTGGGATGGGAAAGTGCAACAGCTGGGGCAATACAGGATTGAAGGACGTCTGCTGCTGCTTGGAGAAAATAGTGAGACAAAAATCCTGCAGGCTCTCTGGAAAGCTAGACGTGCATAGCCCTAGGCAGATCACAAGTCTCGTGGCTTATTTGGCAAAGATGCCTATTTGTTATGACAGGGTGGGCTGGTGAAATGCCATTACAAGAATGCAGCACTGGTCACAGACAAGTTGGCAGGTGAATGCTGCTGCAGTGTCGTGGAAGAGTTGAAGGATTTTTGTCACATGAGGTGGGAAGCTGCAGTAGGAGGAAGCCATGAACTCTCCTCAGATGACCAGCTTGTGCTTCCCCACAATTTAGGGCAGCATTCCAGGGACAGGGCAATGTAAAAGCAAAGTATTTGCCTCAGCATAATCCATGGGGGCAGATAAATGCTCTGGTACAAATGTCAAGAGACAACAGGTCAGAGCAGACATCCATGCTGCCAAGGAATCACTCTGCCCAGCACCAAAGTTATCAGAGTCTGTAATGACCCTGCCTTGGCATGGAAGATCACTGAGACCCACTTTGCTTAGATTTCCCCTGTAATGCAATGAAATACACTAGGGGAAAAAGAAAGAAATACAAACAAACAAACAAAACCAAACCCAAAACCAAAACAACAACAAAAAGCCCAAACAAACAAAAAGATGGGGAAGGCAAGCCCAAGCTTCAAGAAACACCTGAGGCTCAGATTACTTCCTACCAAACCCAGAGTGGTCACTGTCATAGAGCTGTGGGAGGCTGGAGACTGCTGCTGAACTTTTTGCTTCTGTGTGTTGAAGAAGGTGGCTCCTAGAGCCCTTGCTATGGTCAGCTGTCAACTGCTGACATTCAAAAATGTTCCTTCCCATTCTTCTGAGGCTCTAATTCCCTTCAGGAAAGCAGAGCCTCAGAGCAGCAATACATTCATGCTACAATGCCATGAACACATAGCCTAACCAGAACTGCAAATTTCCTGCTCTCTGGCTCGCAACTTTCCATCAAGGTCAGGAATACAGCCACAAAACAGACCAGTTATCCAGGCCTCCTTGGTACAAGGCTCAGAACTATGGGGTAGCTGATTTTGCTAGAAAAACTACCAGAAGCAGAGATAGACAGGTATCCTGCGAGACCGAACAGCCTTTGAAGGCTGGAGGTGGGCATTGTGCTGTTAGCTATTGATCTCCAAGAAACCAGGGACTGGAATTTTCCAGAAGAGACACAAAAGATCTGGAAGAGACCTGGACCAGAAGACACCTGGAAGATGATCAGACCTGATCATCTGGGAGTCAGCATCCCCTGAACAATTTCTGTAGGCAGCCCATAAGGAAAAATGAGCCATAGACTGACTTGGGATTTATTTTTTAGAACACCACATGGACCACGGTAAGCACTCTTTAGCAAGAAGTAATGCAGCACAGCAAAGGGAAAAAAAAGGGATCTCTTGATGATGCTGAACTTTCCAGTCCTCAGTACTGTCTCTATCCTTCCAAATTAAAAAAGAAATTCTATCCTAACTGTATCTGCAAATAGGCCATCTCAGACAAAGAGGGGAAAGTAGGAATAAAGATGGGAGAAATCACATCTATCAAAATGCTTCATGTTTTCTTTGCCTTTTTTGTATCAATTTTTAAAAGATAACATAAATTGAAAAAGCTAATGACATATTTTACATTTTAGTAGGAGCCTTAATGATAAACACAAATGTAATAGTACCTACTTGAATAATCTGATATTTTGCCTAAATGTAATTTTCCCAATTTTCTGGCAAAACCCTTCAGAGAGTAAGAGCCCAGCCACCCCACAGTCCACTTGCCTGGCACACATCCCATTCAGCATTAGAATGGACACAGTATATAGATGCTTCACATAGATTTATGGCTATCTTTGTCCCTAGATTGATATTAAATGATAGACAGTTTGTGGAAAAGAGCTTTATCCACAGCAAATCCACCTCCGCCTGCTGCTGCTTTTTCACACGAAGAGGTCAAGGGTTTAGAAACTGATTTCAGACTCCCAAGCTGTTACCGACAAAGTGCTGATATAGCAGAAGGAAGGCCCATGGTCACAAAAGGTATCTTTGTTTGCAAGAATTTAAAATCCCTTCTCATATTCCGCTGCTACTGTATTTCCTTCCTCCAGGTTTCACCTTGGATTGAGCTACATCCTCCTGGCCTTAGTACCTTTAGATGTATTTTTCTCATGCTTTTTTCTGGATTTGAACACAGTGGATCACGTGAAATTCAGTAGCACCGCTCTCTGCTCTGGGAGCCTGCATGACTCTGGTCAAAGTGTTCCTAATGATCCCTCATTGCTTTGAAATGCTGCTCTGCACCCTCCAACCCATCAGGTGTGCACACAGCGTTGCTGATGCGCCACACAAGCACATTATAGACCAGATGAGCATAGAACAAGGATCTGCTAAAAGGAAAAGGGGGACAGAGCTGTACCTGGGCTCCCCTTGCACCACAGTGCTCTGGACAGATTCAGTTGGCTCCAGACCTGCCCAGTGTCTGAGCCTGGCTCCATGACCTTCCTCATGTACAAATTCACCTGGCGGAGTTGGATGCCTGATTTAAGGCTACTTTGGGATAGGAGAAGGGCCTATTCAGAGAGCTACATTCCAAAATTAGAAAGCCCCTTCAAACTCCCATCACAAACCACTGCAAAGGGGAGAAGGGTTTTAATAGGGAGACAGAGCAGGAGAAGCTGCCAAGAAACAGGTGAAGGGTCCTACAGATCAGATTTAGGAAACAATGGCCAAGGGAATATTTAGACTTTATTTTTACCTACATACTACTAAAAACACAGCTGAAATGCCACGTGGTATATTTAGCACCACGTGCAAAGAGTTTTAACCCCATCTGAAGGAAGCTAAGGGACTTGGTGTAGCCACATCTGACTCCTGATTCCCAGCATCCAGAAAGGAGTCCAGATCCACTGGCTGGGGAGAGGCACTGAGTCTCCTCACAAGACTGCTCCACCTTGCAGATGTAAATGAGATCCCCCAGACTGACTAAAGGGGAAGTGTACACTTCCCACAGAGGAAGGCAGCTCAGCAGAGAAGGGGGTTTGGGCTCCTATGGGGATGGGGAGTTAGGATCCCTCTTGCACTCATCCTCTGACTCGATGGATATTGGGTTCTTCCCCACACAGTGAAACTTTTTAATAGGAGCCATCAAAACTATTCCCCAGCATCCAGTGGTTTTTCTCAGCCAATACACACCTGGGAATTGTTTAGGTGAGCTTTGAGGAAGACAGGTACTAAATTGTTCAGAGCAACAAAAACAGAGCTTTTTCTGGGCATGGTGATTTCTTTTGAGGGTGGGGGGAAAAACAAACAAAAAAAAGAGGTGCTAAGTGAGAGAGAGGAGAGTAGGAATTTCTGGGTTTACAACCTGAACTCAACTTCCTGAATTCTGCCAAATAACCTGTTCAAACATCTAACTCTTTACTTAGGCCAAACAAATAATGAGTACAGTTAATCAGCTATATTTGCAATCTGGGAGTAGTTTGTGCATGTGTTGTGGTGGGAGGGAGAATTTCATGCAGAGACTTGCAGACTTTACCTGTGCTTGGTGTACACATTTCCCTTCATCCCTCCTATCTGACATAAGATTAGTTACACAGAATGGAAGCGTCTCATTTTTTGGTGATGTGGAACTTCTCAGCACTGCATCCCATCCTCTGCTGGGGGAGCATATGTGCTCCAACACATCAGCTGCTCTTGGCATGCTGGCTGATCCCAGTATGTGGATGCAGCTGGCAGGAGCCTGACAAAAGAGGAGGAAGAACTGATGGGAAATACGTAACACGTACCTTGAGTGGCAAAAAATCTTGTTGCAGCCCCAACTTGAGGGCAATCAGTGAGAAGAGGACTAATTCAGAGGGCTTTCTTCTGATGCACTCAAAGGTAGGAACAAACCATACAGGCAGCACTCCATTCTGTCCCCTCTCCTGAAATCCAGCCCATGGTGCCGTTTCCAGGGAAGCATGTGTGGCTCTCTGGAAGCCTCTTTTCCCAGATGGGCTGGAGGCATGCCCTCAGCCCAGTGTTGTCTCCAGCCCACTGGCCATTAAAGTTTGCTAAGCCTCCCACTGCTTCCTGCATGTCTGATGTCTTCCTCTGCCAGGCTAGTGCCTGGCCTCTTCTCCCAGTTTAAATACAGGCAAGATGTTCTTCTGGTAGTTATTTTGTAACAGTTTCTTAAGATATTTCCTGTTTGGTTGGTGTTTTTTCATTTTCTCCTTTTTACCACAAATTGGGTTTTAATGCCTGTGTATTCAAAGCAAGAGCCTGCCCAGCCCACAGGCCAAAGGGCATTTGTCTTGTTTTGCCAAGTGCCAGAAATAGCAACTGCCTGGTGGGTGGCAATATTCTTCACAGTTCCTACAGGACTTCCAATATCCAATTTTGTAGAAATCCCTCCAAATCTGCTGTATAACACAGATACTGTTGCAATTCACCCTGATGCTGGTTTAACATCTTTAGTCTTTAGTGCTAGAGTGATCCAGAGAGCAGAGGGTCATGCTGGCAAATTTAACTGAGGCTTGGCACAGAAAACACAAAGACCTTAATTCAAGATTTTCAAATGACCCTTGGGACTTCACATAGTAAAAGGAGATGCATAGCAACATCTGTAATTCTTTCTCTTGCACCCTCTCATTTGGAGTCCTCCAGAAAATCTGTGCCCAGAAGAACAAATATGGCCAAATCCATACTGCAGCTGAACTTATAACAAACCAAAACCAGCAGCATAAATTTCTATCAAGACTCAAACAAAAAATCCAGTTCTACCCAAAAAAATGGACAGACAGAATTCCTTGAGCCTTTCTACTGTCACAGGAACAGGCTGGTGCTCTGGGGCTTTCGTCCTCAGTGGAATATGGGGCCACTGCCTTCTCAGATGCAGGGGAGGACAGGCTTTACAAGGTGCATGAATTAGAGGAGGAGCTGGAGGATGCACCCTCTGCACTCCATGTGTCAGGCAGTACTGAGTCCTACACTCATGAGGGGACAGCTCTTTCACAATCACCCATCAGCTCTAGGGCCATGGAATACCACAAGCCAGCAGCCACCCAGGACACGTGTTAGACAGCTCAGGGCTGCCTGTGTCTCCCCACAGCCCTTCAGGCCCTGGAAGCTGCTGCTGCTGCACTTTCCACAAGGACAGGCAAGCAGGGTTTGCAGCCTACAGTTTTGCTGCAGTCCTGAAAGCAGCTTGAAACTCTGGTGGAAGTGGTTCAATGTAAGTGTCTGCAGCACACAAGAATGCTTTGGATTCTTGACAAGTGACAAAGCTTCCATTTCAGCATGAGAAAAAGATGAGGGTGCATCGCAGGGCTGGAAAGGGATATTTCAGATACTCTTATGCCATCCCTGCCTATTTTTATCTGCCTTACAGGTGCTTAACTGCTGATGTAGTTCTTTTAAGCTCTGTGTTGCTCAGGTCTGTGTTTTTTAACTCATGCTATGTGTTTGGCTCCAAGGTGTCCCCTTTCTCATGGCAAATCCATCAATAAAAAAAGTTTGAGGACATCTGTAGGATGAGGACGTAAAACTGAACTCAGCCCCATTTCATCAAAGTACTTCAATGCAAGCACTTTAAGTGGGGCCATAAATCACAGTACAGTAAACTTCTTCTAGACTGATCCCTGTCCAGTGTAACACTGCAATGCCATTTTGATATGCACATTGATATATGGCATTAAGAGCTTCAAAGATTAAAAAAAAAAAAAAAGTGGGGCACCTAAACTAGTGACCATTTCTGAGCCTAAATAACTAAACAAAAATCCAAATCTGTTTTGTTGCTCTCTTAGTAGTATAATTGTGGCCAGATGTATGGGGCCTATTTTTTTCAAAGTAAACTGAATTTTAGAGGGAAAAAAACTCATTTCGCAATTTGCTGATGCAGTATCTCAAGCTGATGCCAGACAAGATTTGGCTGACATGCAAATTTTCCAGTTCATGCATCTTATGGGTAAATTATCATATTTATGCTTCTATGCTAGAAACTTTTCTACTGGGTCACTAGAAAACTTTATAGCATGTCTGAGCGGCGATTATCTGATGCACAGTGCTTGCTGCCATTGGAGCACTGCATTGCCCGTGTGTGCAGATACAGCTTGGTGCCACGGTGCTGACAGAGAGCTGTGTCCCACCCAGACCCTCCACCTGGAAACCTCAAATGTCCCGGCAGGGGCACATAGTAGGAATCTGGCTCAGGAGGGGTGAATGAACTACCAAAGGGGTAAAAGCATTCCCTGACGTTACACGGCTGCAAAAACGTGCACCTGAGCAGGCCCAGCCAGGGAGGGCATGGAAGGCCGACCAGCCTCGAGCTGCAGTGGAGCTCTGATCCCAGCTGCCCTGTGGCAGGTGACAAGTGAGGCAGAGACTGGGGTATTTTGTGTGCCTGTCAGTCATGTGCCATCGCCACAAGAGCAGATGGGGCAGGCACGGCACGCAGGGACCTGCCTGTGCGACGAGTAAATACACAGAGCTCATTCAAGGCTCTTGCCTTGAATACGCTCACTGGTTCACCCTCAACCCAGTCCCGCCTGTGGGCAGTCGGCAAATTTGGCCTCAGGCCCAGCCTTGAGGCTGCTCTTAAAATTCAGCGTGGCTGCAGCCCGGTGTCAGCTCTGGCAGTGCAGGGCCCAGGAGCCCGGCTCCGGCGGGCACCACGGCCGCGCTCGGACACAGGGACACAGCGCAGCGGGCGCTGCCCCGGGAACCGCCGCTGGCTCCAGGCAGGGCTGCCACCGCGGCCCAGGAGGAACTAGACCCTTCCCGACAAAGCAAGCGGCATGGAGGCAACGTGTTCGCTTACCCCAAACTGTGAATCACTTCTGCAAAGGCAGACCTCTTCCCGGTGTGTTTATACATATAGGGAATCTGCATAAACATGCCACATGTCTAAGCACATGGGCCCAGCCATATGCACCCATGAATACGCGCACGCTTCCTTCCGTGTGTGTGCGTGTGCGTATGTGTCCCTCTGCCAGCACCAGATTTCTGGCAGGAGCTCCTTCTGCCCTTGCCCCACAAACAGCAGGCACTAATTCTCCCATCTGCAGGCTTCACCCTTTTCCTTGCCTTGCTTTCTTGCCTGCCAGCAGACATGCCCTCTCTTTACCTAGTCAGTCTTGCAGTCTCCCCCCCCCCCCACTTCCTAAACTGGCGCTTTTTATCAAGCAAATTCTCTGTTGAAGCATGGTGTCATCGGGGGAAGAGCTGCAGGGGCCAAATGCTGCAGAGATTATGACGGCGTGATGTGCCGAAGCCTGCCCACACCCCACCTCTGACTGGCACTCCAGAGGCACAGCTGGGCACACCTGAAAACCCCAGAACCAGAGCAATGACATACCATTTATCTCTGCCTTGGCTCGTGGTGAACGGTATTGCATACTGAGGATAAAAACACAATAGCGAGAGAACGCAAGCAGAGTTTCAAATATGCTGATTTCTGTTTTTCTTTTGTTTTCTAAGTTTATCTATAGGTTATTGTAATTCTGTGTAGCACAGTGATGCTTTGGCTCAAAGCCAAAGGCAGTAGAATTTTGAGGCATCTGACTGAAATTGGGTTAATACATTTTTAAAAACAGCTTTAATATTAGGTGGTCATCTGCTTTCCCTATTAGATCAGTTTTTTAATCTTTAGCTATGCTATTTAGCTGCATGCTGTTCATGAGATTTCACAGTTGAAAATCAGACTTTGTCCCGGCACTTCTATCTTACGTGTTTCAAGATACAGCTTCAAATCTAGCCTCATCCACTGAAAAGATGAAACCTTCATAGAGAACTGCCTTAGGTTTAATTAAAGTAGAAATGCAATTATACTTTGTTTTCCTGACTCTTTACAGAAGTTTTTTTAAACCCATACAAGTGTTAAATTCACTCTGAGGTGAAACTGGTGAGGATATTTGTTCTGAATTATTGTTCACACTTTCAAACAAGAACAACAAATTTGAGAAGTCCTGCAATATTTGTTTTGACAGCACTGCTGAATTAAGAAAGCTTGAAGGACCATCCTGATATCTCTTCAAACCACCTTCGTATAATTTTATCAGACATGATTACCATGTCCCTTTCTAGCACCATCTCCTTGAAATAAACAATCAGAGGCAAAGGAGGGTAAAAAGAAAACAGAGTGTGTAGATGAGGAAAACTTAGTGATTTTTTATTACAACAAAACTTAGTGATTTTTTATTACAACAAAAGCTGGCCAATATGTGTCTCTCACGTGTTTTATCCTCTCCCCAAATCCTTCCTAGGTTGTGTCATTTTAAAAACCTGCAAGCTGGGACATCAAAGAGAGTCCAGGCATAAGAGGAAAGCAAGCATGGAGGCACTGTAAAGAATTAATGCACAAAGACCTGTGGGATTAGTGCCTGGAGATTTAGGTCTGTTCACAGCCACAGTGGAGACTGTGCAGGCAGGGCATGAGAAAAGATCTGCCTTGAAAATCAGAATTTCTGGTCAAGGCTTTTTTCAGCTCTGCTTTGCAGGATGGGAAGGCAAAGCCAGCACAAGCAGGTCTACACTGAAACAACAGCTGAGTTACTGCCTCCACTCAAGATCCCTTCCTCCCAGTCAGGGCTGTCACAAAGGCAGGTTTGGTTTTGTTGGAGCAGTTTGTTTTGGTTTTGGAAGGATATGCTTTGTCCTTGAGATTTTTTCTTGTTGGACAACCAACATTTGGGGCAATGCCATAGATTCCATCAATGCGGGAGCCTGCTGCGCCTTTTCTTTCTAGACTGAGCCCCCAGCCTGTGAGACCAGCATGGTGTCTCTTGATCCCTCCAAATGAAATTAGGAAAATGGGCTGCCTGACTTGCATCTGCCCTACACTGCACAAAACGGCATTGCAGAGAGGGCGCATTTGCTAGGAGAAGTAATAAATGTAATTTCCTCCCCGAATTAGCTGTGCCACACTGGCTCCAAAGGGCTTGAAGGGAAAACAAGAAAAGAGCCACTGTCTGTTAAAATACCAGCCCCTGACTTATCAAAGGAAATGGGATATCAGGTCATACTTCAAACCTAATGATAGCAGTTCAGGGGATTTGATCAGACCCATTTCCTTTGCCCAATTTTTACGGGGCACTAGGTACCTCAGGGTGAGCCTTTGAGGAGAAGGTGACTGGAGGATAGGCCAAAGGGACGGAGGAGAGGGCAAAGCAGGGCACTGGGTTGTAACCAACTGGCTCTGTTGGTGCCTAAAGTGACCTTGTGTAGAAGCAGAAAGAAGTTCAGGTCGGCAGAATGTAATTACTCTGGTTGGAAAGTTGCCAAGATTCTGGCATTAACATCCCCATGCCTCTAAAAATGCCACAGGGCCAGAACTATAGATTTCTCCATGGCTGAAAACAGCACTGGAGAGGTAGAAGAGCCTGTAACCTTTGTAAGCAGCTTGAATTATTATATAGTGGGGATTGCAAGAGCAGTTATGTTTTTCAAATTTCTCTTTTAGCTTAAAAAATATGGCTAAATGAAAGAAAAATGGTGGATTTTCCCTTCCACTCTCCATCCCCCAAGCCCCCCTCCCCTAGCCTTTCCTCTCTCCAAGAAAAGCAAGAAGAAATTCCCATAGAACTGCAGCAAATACAACCTGGTAAAATAGCACACGTGGATTATTTATCTTCCCCTCTTCCACCAGAGTCATTGCTTTTTGCAAATCAATCTCATTCAGGACAAAGCCTATAGCAGACAGAACAACACTCAATTCTAGCACTATCCTAACACCAGATAAAGACTGAGAGCTTCAGTTCCCCCAACAAGACAAAGGTGAGGATTTTCTTACTAAGCACCTCCTTCTACTTTGTGACAGCTCAGAGGAAGCTAAACTGAGTACCCTACACTCGGCCAAAGTTTAACAGGACTTTCTGTAGCACAGAAGGCAATAACACCATTGCAGAGTATAGAGTCCTCCTTGAATTCCTTGGCCAGCAGAAACACTTTGTACAACCAGGTGTGGAGGTTCCCTATACAGGTCTTCAAAATCCAGGGGCCCACATCTGGTGCCAGAGGAGAGGAAGTGACACGCTAGCACAACAGCTGTATTGGATTGGATTCATAATTCTCAGAAATGTACCAAAACACTTTCCAGCATGCAAACACTTGTGCTTCAGGATTAGTCTTGAAAAGGCAGAATTGAATTCTTCCCTTTCCTGGCACTCTCCCCTTGACCCACAGGGGATCAATCAGCTTGTGAGCTACAGAAGAATATTTGCACACAAGAAAGATTCTTTTCAGATATAGCATTTGACAGGGGCTCATTAGAGGAAAAAATGGCAGTGATTTAGACAAGAAGTGGCATTAACTTTTCTCCTTGCAAAAGGCAAAGGACATCAGTTTCACAGAAAACGGACGTGAAGTTCTGAGAATGGGGGCCCAATAGAAAAGCCTGAGCGACTCTGAGAGCCCTGTGGCACTGCCACACACCGCACGTGCAGCCACGCCGTGTGACAAAGCTGTGGCAATGCACTAGGACTTCACTTTTAGGTCAGAGCTGTGTCCCTTTATGTGACAGTTGTACAGAAGAGCTTGAAAAGGCAAGTTGGAATAGTCACTGTGACAACTCTCACATCTTTCTTTTTAGATATTGTTTTAAAGCCCAGGCTCTGAAAGAAGACAATGATGAAATACTCGTATTTTCAAAGTTAGCTTCTGTCCTTCTCTGCTACAGAAGAATGTCTAAAAATGCTGGTGGCCCAAAGCAGAAGCAGCAGAGCTTCATTCTGTAAGTGTCAAAATTTCTTGGTCTCACGCTCTCTAGCTGGCAAGATTATTTGAAAGCCCTGGGGGCTTCTTCCTCAGGAGTTTGCCTGACCTGCAACATCTAAACAAACATGCAGGAACACATCCTTTCATTGCTTTCCTATGATTTTTGCTCCTATAAGTTTGCATATCCTATGAAGACTAACAAGAGAGGTGAATAGTCTAACCCTCCATGAGGGCTTTCTCTTTCCAAGGGGAAAAATCTCTAAGCTTCCACAGTATTGTTGCTCTTGCTTGTACCTAAGGGTCTAATAAAAGTTAACCACTCCTGCACAGATTTTTGGTGGAAGCGCATTTGCTACTTTTTATAGCAAAGAAAAACAGAAGCAGACTGCCAAAGAAACTCACATGACTGACTACAAGTGAATCATTCAGTGCTATTTCTTGTATATGCATAAACTTTTTCAGTCCCAGCATGCCTGGTCCTCAGAGTAGGGTCTCCCCCTTACTCTATTTTGACTCACTACAATTGTATTTCTTCTGTAGCATCAGCCCAAATTGTTCTGCATGCCAGAGAGAATGGTTCTACTGGACACATGTAAAAAGACAGTCATGAGACATCTCAGATGTCTGCATGCCAGAGAGAATAGTTCTACTGGACACATTTAAAAAGACAATCTCAGATGTCTCAGGTGATGCTCTGATGCAATACAGAAAATACCCCACGAAGAGGGTAAGTGGGGGGCAGGGGGGAAGCTGGAAAAACTGACCACAAGCTTGTATTTTAGGCAGGGGAAGGGAGCTCAGCTTGTGTCATTCCAGTACAGACCAAGTTTGTTACACAATTTAAAATGTGTTGTGAGTGAAATAAAGCTGTCTGTACAAGCATTGCCTGCCTCAGAGGTACTCTGTAATTCTAAGAGAATCTCTCCCTGGTGAGATTTTGTGCTTACAATTGTTTGATAATGCTCAAGCAATGTATCTGCATCCTGAACCACTTCAGGCACTGCTATTATAAATAACAATTTTCAAAGACTTAAGTATGTATTAATCAAGGTGCAATACTGAATAGGTATGTTGCCCCCACAGGGCAGCCTTCAAAATATTCCTCAGTTCCTGAGGAACAAAGACATGAAGCAAGAGCAGCAAGAAATCACCAAGGACTTCCTAGGTGCTCGCTGAAAGGTCACTGGATTGCAATATGATAGTCCCAGTGGAACATTAGGAAAGAGTATTTTCTTTTTTAGAATGACAACAGAGTAATTTTCTGGCCTCCCCATGCATGATTGGAGGTCTCGCATTTCTGGATGATCTGGATTAGTGTAACTTTAATCTGTTGCAGCATTCATTCCATCACCAGCTCTGGCAGCAATCCAGGCAGAGGACAGAAAATCTCCAACAGACTTTCTTTGGGAGCCTTCTTTTCCCTATCCACTTCACAGATGTGGTGACAGAGCTTTTTCTGACTCAAAAATAAGCCTGTCTTATACTCCTGTTGGCTTTGAGAGCCTGAGATAGCCTCACAGCCATCTGCCACAGGTATCATTCTTCTCATTTTATCATACCACTATGTGACTCAAAAACCACAGGGTAGGCAAGTAGCAGAACCAGGAAGATGTACTAAGTTTTTTACATCTTCAAAGAACAACAGCATTAAGCTGACAGTAACTTATGAACGTTTTTATTTGGTTCTGGTTTGCATCAGTTTTAAGAAAAAGGTGTTGACTGCATGAAGAATCCATCATTATATGTTATGATGAGAGGGGAAGAAAAACAAATCAATATTCAGTTAAAAACAGACTCCCCAAAAAATAGGCTTTCTTTCGGCCAACCCAGTAAAGTGAGAGCAGAAAATGGAGCCCTGCTGAACAAAACCTATAATTGTGGCACTTCTAATGTGTGGTGGCAGATTAAACTGTGATAGTTATGGAACAATCCCCCCTTCTCTTCCTGCAGCCATCTACCATGTCTCCCTCACTGCAGAGCCAGCTGCAATCAGGTGAAGTCCATAGCAGCTCCTGTATCACCATCAGGTATCAAAATCAAGTTCACAATGGGTTTTTTTTTCTATCTGCTGCTAATTATCAAGAGGTAAGATACTCCTCAGCACCAGATCCTCTTTCCAACTTAGCAGAGCTGCTTAGGCTGGTTCAAGAAGAGAAGTTCTCTAAGAGTATGAGCACTGATTTTTCTCTTCTACTCAGTTCTTCCCCAGCTGACACCACTGCAAAGCAACCATTTTGGGAAGGGACAGAACAGCTGAGGATCCTAATCAGTTCAGACATCTCAGCTTAATCTGTTGCCTATACACTACCTGCAGCATCCCCATCTGCAGCCCTTAGCACTTCTCTGGAGCGCTGACAGACTTACGATGGCCTGACCAAGACTCAGGATGTACAGCAGAGTGGAATGCTTTGTGGAGGACCCGAAATCTTACACCACTCTGTGGCTGCAAAGCTTCCTAGCTGTTATTAAAGATTAGACTTTACAAGTGTCCAGTCCTCACTCAGAATCACCTACCACATGACACAAAACCCACAATCAGTTTCACTCTAGAGTCGGGGATGCTTTGAACGAGCCCCTTTAAGGATGAATTAAAAGTGTGCCATCTGTAAATAAAGCAACCTGCACTTGTGAAGCCAGACATCTTCACTAGGAAGAAAGGCTCTCAAGTCAAAGGCAATAAAATATCTCAGTAGGACTGTTGCAGAGCTTAAATTCCCTCTTTGAAGTAGCACACAGTAGTGTTGTTATGTGTGCTAATGAATAGCTCAGCATTCTCAGACTAGTTAGTTAAGCACTACAAGGAATTAGAAATGCCTTGTGCCAGCCAGTCTTTTCTATGGAGCCACTGGCAATATTTTTGTAGTAGTTTGTGTCTGTAGCCTTAGAAGTGGCATTGATGAGGCTTCCCAGAGGAGGGAAGGAAAAAAGTGAAAGCAGGTGTACTGGATAAATAATAAAACCCCTGCAATTTATTTCCAAAAAGTCCCAAGATGCAATTTCAGCAGCAGCAAACACAGGTGTTCAGCAGCACTGTGAACAAGCACATGCAAATTAGGATGAGATAGAGACATGTAGAAATGTGAGTTCCCTATTCCCTCTTAGTCCTTTTGGTTATGTTCATCTGAAAAAAGACTTAAGCCAGAGAAAGCAGTTAGGTATCTGTAATCAATAACAAATAACTGCTTTTGAACAGGAAACTTTGCACCTCTCTGCTGTCTGAAAAAATAATGTATGGGACATCTTTCACAGGGCATGCACAGCATTATTATGTGGACCAAAGCCAGGAGTCAAAGCCAGGATAGCAGCAGAGAGAAAATAACTGTGATAAGCTATTAACAGCAGTTCAGTGGCTTCTAAGCTTAGTCTCACTTTTGCCAGCAGGAAAGATCCTGGGTACTACTTCATTGAACATAACTGCCTTAAGCAACATAGCCTCATTTATCTGAGCATCTGTTTCACCTGCTAAAGACAAGTGGTTTTGGTCTTGTATAGGCTTGAAGTGACAGCAGCCTTGAGAGCACTTTCAAGGAAACTTATGGAGAGGGAGGCTCTTAAAAACATTAAAGCCCCCCTGCTTTCATTTCTGTATTCCAGATGCACTTCTATTTGTCCCCTAAATAAACCCTCACGCTCTCCATTCCTTGACTTAAAGGATTGGTGCAGGATTTCCAGTACCTCTGTGGATCATTGTAACTAGTGTGACAGCCTCAATCTACACATGGTCCCTGGGAATTCAGTGGCAGAAGCAGTCCTGTCAACCTCCCTCAGAAGGAAGCAGGCTCAGAAACGTTGCCCTCTGCCAGGAGTCAAGGAACTCTGCTCTACCAGCTAACAAAAGCAGCTGTCTTTTGCAAAGATCAACAAATCTGGAATGGGGGAGATGGACACAGTCCAGACCCCATCTCTCCTCCTGGAAAACCCCCCTTCCACACACACTGTAACCCAGCTAAAGAAGTCCCCTTTAAGAACAAGGGACACCTCCCTGGCCTCTGCTGCCTGACAGAGCTCTGCCCAAGAGCTCTGCCCATTACCAGCAGCCTGTGCTGTCACTGTCTCCCAAGTGGCCTGTGCAGACCCAAGTCCTGCCCCAGACTGTCCCTGTTTCCCATGGCAGAGAATACCTAACCCTGCAACAGCACCGCACCTGAAAGTCTGCCCACTACCCTGCAACCAGCTAAGACCACACAGGTCCCTAGGTAAAGAAAGATGCATTAACACACAGTGCTCTTTGGGAGAAACATAAAACACAAAACCAACTCCCCTCCACCCCCCACACACTTGTTTTTACTTACACTCTGATCAGTTCCAAGAAGTCTGTTTTTCACCCAGCATGCTGCTGTCAGGATACACACGGTCTCGCAGTTGACTCCCATTTGTCATGATTATTCTTTCCACCAAGAGAGCTCCTGCCTTAGGAACACACATTATCTTTACATATCCAAACTCCCAGCAGCCTGAGACACAGTAAATTAAATAGCTCCCTATTACCAGGAGATGAAAGTCCTTTCCCCTTTTCTCACCTCTTCCGTCCCTACACATTCCTTGTCAGATCTTATTGACCACTGGTGTCATCCACCAGCCAGAAGAATCAAATGCCAGCTCAGATGCATGCAAAGTCTCTGCCTCAGGCTTTTCTCTCTCCCTGCAGGGCTTCTGGGCAAGACCCAACATAATCAGGGGTCATCTGTTCAACAGAATGGCTAAAAGCTCCATCTTTCTTCACAAACATCACCTTCTAACACAGGACATGGTTCAGCCATTCTCTTTCCAGAAAATAAATAGAACACGTTAGTAAGTGTCCTGCAGGCATCTACAAGATGGCCTGTAGTGTTGCAGTGGTGTTAAATTAGGACAGTCATAGACAGTCTCTGAAAAATACAAGGAACTTGGGGTTTTTTCCCTCACAGTGACTACTGTGGCTAGTTTTCACTAACAATTGCAGAAGTCAAATTAAAGAAGATGGCTGTTTTATGAATTAGCATTTGAACTCTCATGTGTCTAATAAGTTTCAGCATCAGAAGAAACTTTTCCTCTGGCCACAGCCCCCTTTCTTTTTCTTTCATATAGATTCTCTAGTATCTCTAATTCTGAGTGTACACCATGGGTGTTGTCTTTAGAGTCATTCCCTATGATCTATTCTCAGGAAACTTACAGTAAGTCAGTAACTTTAAATGTGTGTGTCAAATAAAATTGCACTTGGCAAATAAATTCAGAAAGCATAGAGAAAAAAAAACACAGAAAAAAAGGGTATAACAAATGTGCACAAGCTCAGATGCCCAGGCATTGTTTCCTTAGAAACCAGGCAAAGGACAGGAAAATCCTGTAACCAACAGCAATGTCAGTAGCAAGGCCTCAAGACTTAATAGCTAATCCTTGTCCTTTAGAGTATGAACTCAAAAAAAAAAAATCCTCCCTCTCCTGGAGAGGGAGGATACAGCTGCAAAACATGGACGGGAGTAGACAGTGATTGCCTTGAAAGGTTCAGATACTAAAATTAATAGTGACAAGTGATACGGCTGAGAATGTGATAAATATCATCCTTACAAAGACCTGGCAGGAGGCTGCTGCATTATCACCATCCAGAGTAAACAGAAAGGTTTATCAGGGAAAACATCTGCCTTTACTATTCTACAGAATCAAGTGTGAATTTCAAAAATCTCCATCTAGATCTTAAACCAAGGAAGGGATTTCACAAAGTAAAAGGGATTGGATGGAAACTTGTCTGTCATGTCTACCAGCCCATCTGGAGAACAACCCAGCCTTAGCACCCACACACGTAAGGCTGTTTTTGAGAAAAGTTCTTCAACCCAATTCCTTTGCCAAAAGTCACAGTAAATGGCACCAAAATGACTTTTGAGTGAGTGTTATATGGCTCACTTCAGATAGGGACAGTTAGAGTCCAAGCACCCTATAGATTTCAAACAGTGAAAATCTGTACTACAGATCTTGTGCAGCATAGGAAACTGGTGTTACAAGATACATAACTCCAGAAACACTGCTCTAGAGTGAGAGAGAAGACAGAGAAGACTTCTTCCTGCAAGGACTCTGGAGTAGCTTAGATGTAGGCTTGTATGAAGCTGTGTCCATGTGCAAAGACGCAGAATTTGTTTGAAGACCTCCAAAACACAGGGAAGTGGGAAGTCATTTTTTTCAGACTAGGTATTAGACAGTGCAAAGGTGATGCTGGTCCAAGGGAAATAAGGATCTTCTTGCCTTGTGGTATAAGTTGGGTAAATTGTCTCAGAAAACAGTAAAAATGAAGTATTTCTGACACCAGATTGGTCAGTTACAGGTCTTGATTACAAGAGGACTGAATGTTCATTCCTAGCACTCTGGGTGCAGTCCCTGATTCTGGCTAAAATCTTAATCTGTGCGGTGGAGTGTGTGTGTGCCTCCAGAAATCTCAACAGTAGCTGGAAGAAATTGGTTCCTCCCTTACTCTTTCTTTAACTCAAGAGAAGATGCCTGGTTGTCTGACAGTGCAATCTTTGAGCCAGTGGAAATGGAAAAAAACCCATGAAACCTGTTCACAAGCTGATTATTATGCAGATCAGCAATCATTATCCTTTCTCTCATTACCTCAAATGCTTTCTGCCATCTGTTGGTAACAAACCTGCATCTGGCAGATTACCAGAGGAGCCCTAATCAATGGGTAATTGGGGTAGAGGATTGTGTGGACAATCCTGGCAATGAAAGCACAGAAAAACTTAGAGTAGGAGAAGAAAGTTTGCCCCTTACAAAGGTGAGATCCTACACCCAGCATTTCTCTACCATTCTGACATAATTCCTCCTAGGTGGGAAGCGTGTGAAGAGGTTAGACAGATATTTGTCACAGGCATTGGGATGAATTATACCAGCCTGTGTAACAATACCTCAAGCAAAAGGTTAATTTCTGACAGATTATGCCAGCAAGTGCTGCCAGGAGAGGCACAAGCAGAGCAAGCACAAACATGCATGAGTTTGCATTTCCACTGTTGCCTTTTAGAACCATCTGTTAATGACACACAGAGGATGCTATGGACTCATTCAAGTAAGGGCTCCTAATCCAGTCTCTTAGTGCCTTCTGATAGGAAATGCTCAAAATATGTCTGCTGCAGGTTTTCCTTCTCCACCCATGCATTCAGGGTTCTGCTCCATTCCACATAGTCCCACATCTTGATTACAGCAGCTCAGAACTAATATTCACATTATTCCTCTGGCTTCCAAAGGAAACAAAGCTAAAATCATATTTCTAGCGCTGAGCTCCCAACAGAGACATACTGACAGATTTTAACTGAAATTTCAGAATGATGCAGAGTTACCAGATTCCTACAATTTTTTGAGGGAAATGATATCTGAGTGGAACAGAGAAACCCAGACAGAATCACCAGCAAGTGATAGGAAAAGGGAATTTGATGCTCTGCATTCCCACTGTCAGCTGGCTGGTCTGGCAGCAAATGCTTTGAGCTATTCTGCACATGAGGATCTGTCAAGCAGCTACCTCTGCTGAGGTCCTTCTCTACCATGAGCACCTAGGAAGTAAAATGAAACTTCAAGTGGTAATTGTAAAGATTTCTATAAGAGTCAGATTCTATTGATTCACCTTTCAAAGAATGGATCAAAACAAAACCTGTATGGTACTGTTTGAAAGTTCCACCCTTCTGCTACTCTGTAGATCCAGAGGAAATTATCAATCAGAAAAATGTTCAGGGCATGTGACTCTCTCTCCCTCTCTGACCACAATGTAATGGTGCTTGAGATGTCAAGATACCTGAGTTTAATAATGACACAATAAATCAACAAGGCTAAGTAATCTCCCAAAACTAGATCTAAGTGTATGAAAAAGGTAGTACTTTTTTTCCCCCTCAGTGCCTTGCAGGCCAGTGCTGTGCTATGCCTGTTTGCACTGGCCCTGGCAGCTGGGAAGGTACATACATAACATCCCCTGCCCAGACACCACCCTAGAAGGGTTGCATTCATTGGTGCATGGACGAAATCAGGAATTCTTGTAGTAGGAAAGTGGCCCAAAGAAAAGAAGGAAGTAGAACTCCCTATAAATATCCAAATGCTGCCAATGCCCACGCATGCTGGGCTGGAACCCAAGCTCACTGTTTTGGGGTGATAAGAATCCACATTAGGTACCTGAACATGGGAGGGGAGCACCAACACCCAAATTAAGATGTTAGTAAGACTGTGACTAAAAACCAACACCCTCCAACACCCTCAAGTGATCTAATATCCAGGCTGGGGTGACTAAAATGTGGCAATGTGAATTTTTACTGTTCAGAGGGACTAAAAGGAGACATAGGAATTCAAGTGAAAGTTGGTTTTAGAAGCATGTTCCCAAGAGATATAGATCTTATTTCCTTCCTGCTATTAAAGGAAGGGGGCCTTTGATATGTACTGGACTACATAAGAGCAGAGAGCAACACCCCCATTTATTCAAATCCAACAACTTTGCTTTTTTTTTTAATTCAGTGTTTCAGGGACATTACTACAATCTCCATTTAACAGCTGCAGCCTGCAACACGTTGCATTTACATCCTCACTCAGAAGGCATCTGAACACAATAACTTCTCATGGGCTACCAACTTGGACTGCTACCAAAACCCAAGGGTTTTGTACAGCTTGTAACCCAAATTAGCTAACTTAAAACTTTCAGAAAGGGAGCAGAAATAAAGCTGGTTGAGAGAGATTTGCCACACTGCTTTTTTGGGGTTTTTTTGGGGTTTTTTTTTGAACGAGATATTGTGTGGCCCATCTTGAAATGGGGAAGCACAATTCAGAATGATCTCTGCAAGATCACATACCTGTTTGTCAATGGGAGGAATAGTTTCTCCAGCCATCTTGAGCCTCCCTTACTCACTAATAGTCTAAGTCAGAAAGATGGAAGCACAGTGAAAAGCCAAATCCTCTTCACATGTCATTTGTGGCACTGAAAAAGCAGTGAAAAAAATACCAAAAAAATCCAGACTCAGTTCTTCAATAGGACTATGCTATTGTGGGCAATCTCTGCAGACTTAAATCACAAACCTTTGCTAAAACTGCTATCCCATTGCTTTGCTACTGAGACATCTCAGCACAGCTATGCTGGACATGCCAGAGGTGGCTTTAGTTCAGACATGACACCAAATTGTCCTGCTGACACTTCAGGAGTGACTCAGCTGTGCAAGCATCTAGGAGCATTTTAAAGATCCTGAGTATTTCCATATATACACAGTGTTGGTTAGGAAATAAAATCACCTAAAAGCCAGATACAATAGCAGCCTCTAGGAGAGCTGTTTATACATCAGTGACCCTCTTGAATCCAAGGTATGCTCTCTCCTACTCTCTAACTCCTCATTTCACTAATAAAGGAGGCTTGTAGATCATCCTCTGTGCCTGCTACAAATTATAAAATCTGAAACTCTTTTCCCTTCACAAATCTGTGATGCTCCTGTCTATGACTCAGAGAAAAGTAGCACACTCTTCAGGAAAGAGAGGCTTGCCAGAAGCAAAATTTTTCACAGTGAAATAAGCATTGCAATACATTCATCACACTACCCTGGCACAGCTTTGGTCCGTATCCCATGTTTTATCCTTCTGAAATCTGAAACCCAGAGGGCCTCTTGTTACCTTCTTCATATAATTCTCTTCCTTTCTGCCTTAGTTTTCAAGCTTACTGGCAGAGAGCTTCACCACTCCCCACGTATTAACCCTTCCTCTATTTATGTCAGAATCAATCAGTTCTTTGCTAAATCAGTGAGCAAAGGAGGTGAAAGAATTGAGAGACAAAGGTGGCTGCTAAGATGGTGCCTGTCCAGTGATAGAAGAATCAATAAAAATGATTTTTTAGGCATCACTCTTGACTCAGGGTCTCAAATGAAGGTAGTCAGCTCCACAAGTGTCCTAATTTCTGAAGAACAGGATAAGAAGAGAGCACTTTGAACTTCTGCCCAAGGCCCTACCTACAGATTTTTGTTGACCTACAGAGAGCATTTAACCTTGCTCTAACCTAAACAATGCAGATGTGCTGAAGGACTCACAGCAATATCTATGTTGTGTGCAGAAATTCTTCCTCTTTCCTCATTTTAACATGAATTTCTCAAATTGTTGATTTCATTCAGAGCATAATCCAGGGCAGGACAAGTTGCCTGGCAGGTAAATAATCCACATCTTTACCTTTGGTTCAGCTGCCACAGCATCAAGCAAGCAACTCACAGCTGCTAAAACACCGTACTGAACCACTCAATTCCATAAGTTACCACTTTCCAGGTCGCCTCTCCATAAGGGTACAAAGGCTGTTCAAGATTCTTCTGAAAACTCCCTTCTGTTTCTGTAACCATACTGCAGAGAAAAACAGCCTTCAGGGAGAAAACTCTGATTCTACACCAGCAAAGAAACTACTGCCAGAGTCCAGTCTTGCTGCCTTCTGAACACTGCTACACATTGTTGCACTGCACTGTCTCCTAGGACTGGCTGTAGGTACCCATACTAGGTGCATCCAGGATCACAAGACATTTCCCAATCAACAGCCAACAACAAATTTAAGAAGATGCTACTTATAAACAGAAAAGTCCACATTAATTGATTTGCACCCACTCAAGTTCGCAGAAGATGACATTTCTGTTCACCTTCCATTCGATGTTTCCTGTACTAAAATACTTTTTGCTTTGGAAATCCTGCCACTGCAAGTGTTTGAAGCATATATTAAGGATTACCATAAGGAACTTATCAGAAGAACATAGAAAGATTACATAGTCCTAGTTGTTCCAATCTCGTTCACTGGGCAAGCAGGCAAGTGTTTGAAACAGACTGCAGAACATAAGGAAATGTGTTTCTCCCAAAAAGGCTGCTCAGCAGAATGTACCACTGTGACACAAATGCTGGTGACACTCTGAGACAGTCACGCTGTGACACACAGGCAAGTACTCAACAAAGAATTGAGGCATCCAGGAGAGTGAAACTCAAGTCTCTCTTTCCTCCTCACCCAACCACTGTTCAATTCTCTCAAACAATATGAGCTCGTCTACAGTCCTGTTATCGAGGATGGCAACATATTGTTCAGATTCATACAGAATTTTTTATTTAGATTGATGATACTGTTATCTTGATAGCTACTGTGGGAAAAATTGGACAACAGATATTTTGCTAAAACTGTGGTAATTAGTCAAAGACCAACTTTTTACTACTCATGCCTTCCTAGGCTCTTAGCAGAGAGTGTCTTGTTCACATGGTGAAAAACATGCAGCAGCCATCAAACACAGCCAGAGCAGCTGCTAATAATTGTCATGCAGAGTCTGTAGAAAAGAGTCCTCAAAAACTAATCCATCAGCCTTTGTGCTCCTCTTTGCCTGTGACATTCCTCAAAACCACACTGTGTACTTCACTTTTAATAAACATGTGAAAATAAAAGAGAACCTGTAGATAGGAACAACTTCCTTACGAACACAGTTTGACAGTAATAATTTGTTTACTAGAAAATCTGTTCATCATGTACACACAAAGAGATGAAAAAAGACTGTTGAATAACTGAAAACTGAAAACACAGATGTCTGCTTAAGCAGAGTCCAGCAGCCTCCAAGTTCAGGCCGTGTTCTGAAGATCATGGCCCATGCCAAGTGACCAGCACATGGATTTAAATGGCTTGAAGTAGGGAATATCTGGTTTTGGATACCCAACCAGTTGTTCAATCCTTTTCCTCTTAGCCATCACCTACAACGAACCATTCAAGATGGATCATGAAATGAGGGGTAGACTATAGTTCAGCTTCTCTGGAACACTTACACTGCAATAAAACTCTACCAAAAACTAGTATTCTTAGTTCAGATGAAGCAAACAAATCAGGTGTTAAACAAAAGGCTGTATCTAATCCTCTTCTGAAGACAACACGGCCCACAGCCAGCACAGCAGCACAGCAGGAACACATGAACTCCTGCAAAGTAGGGAAATTCCTACCTGTCACTCATCAGGTACAGCCTGTATGCCCCTATATAAAGCAAGGGTATTTCTGTGGTGCTAGGAAGCATATGATGGAAAGCTCTGTGCAGTGGGAGAGCCTGATATCATACAGACTTATCACTTGTGCTTATTCCCACACCTACCAAGCTCTGCAGCTCAAGTGTTGAATTAAAACAGCTCTCCCATCACCACAGGATCTACAAGCACTGTAGCAAGCCTGAACCCAATAGAGACGTGCTGCAAGTTGGAACCTCCTCTACTGAGCTGCCCCTCCATGGCAAAGAGTGTATAGGATTAGCTATAGATGTACTCATAACCTTAGAGTGTTCCTGTAGCTTCCCTGCTTCTAAGCAACCAGTCCTACTCAAACAAGCTGCCTCCAATACCTCTGGCCACGACAGAAAGGAAATGCCTGAGCCCCTTTTTCTCTCCATCCCAACAAGTTTCAACGAGCAGATCCAACAAGCTTGTCTAATCCTTTTCCCCCTCCTTTCACCTGAAAGAAGCTGCAGGCCAGGTTGCTTTGAAATTTATACCCTAAATAAGTAGCCTGATGCCTTTCCATGAGATGTGGGAGCAAAAAACTCAAACAGTGAGTTGAGGGGGAAGTATCACAAGTCTCCAAAATCACAATATTACCATAAAATGCAAATCCCAAAGGGTTCCAAAGGTGTAAAGTCAGGACTGGGCATAATCAGAGATAGAAGACAGTTTAGGAGCTGAATGCATGCCTAATTCACAATGAATTTAAGGAATGCCTGTAATGTCCCTCTTTCAAGTCCTAAGCTCTTAAATTTTAACAAAGTCCTTATTTCAAAGGAAATTATTTTTCTTCTTTATCAGCTCAGCATGAGAAGTACAGATCCATCAATATCACAGTTTCACTGCAGAAGCTTCCCTGAAGTCAGAAACATAAAGTTTGGTCAAATTATTTTACAGAAACCACCATTCCCTTTCCCTTCTAGTGCATCACTTCCTTCATGTACAAAACCAACAGAAGACCCTGGACGGCCCCTCTCTGCTTTGTAGATGCCATAAGATTCTCTCATACACACTACACATACCACAGTGAATCACATCTTACTCCCTCTATTCTGGAGAAAAATACTTAATCCACCTCAACAGTAACAAAATTCAAAAATACCACAAGTCTTGTACATTTCAAAGCTCAAACTTCAGTTCAACACACTTACTGTAAGAAATCTAGTTTTATTCTGTCTTCCCACAGGTCAGTACAGAGCTTTTGAATGAAGTGAGGCAAGGAACTACAGACTTCCCATGAAATACCACTAGAAGCTAAGAATTTGCACTTGTAAACATAGACAATCTATATGTTGGCATTGACAGGGCAGGGGTGAATGGGAACTACCCATTCCAAGAAATACATGCTAATACATGACTACAGTCTGAGTCAAACTACATCTTATTTTGATAGAGTACAAGATGTACCTACTCCCACTTGCTGTTCTACAGGGATTATGATGCCACAACTCAAAAGGAAAAAGCAAACATTCTAGCTTATCTGTTTATGCAAGTCAGTGTCCAACATCACATTATGAACCCAGTTTTACTGGTGCTTTTAACAAGACAAACTAAATGTGAACTCAGGCAACTAAGGAGCTGGCTTACACTCTGCTGGCACGAGAGTATGAAGAAGAAGCAAGCAAAGATGACCAGACCCAAGGCCACCAGATTTTGCAACTCCAAGTCCAGGGATGATCTCTCTGCAGTTTATTAAATCAGCTAGGTCTATAGGGAATTTACACTAGAATGCAACAAGAGGCCTCACCTCAAACCCCATGTTCAGTCTCAGGCCTCTAACTACAAGACAGATACTAAGGTGCTGGAGGGCCAAAAGGTGTCCAAAGAGCAATGAGGGGCCAGAGCACAAGTCTTAGGAGTGGCTGAGGGAACTGTTGTTGTTTAGACTGGAAAAAAGGAGGCTCAGGGGGAATCTTACTGTTCTTCACAATCACCTGAAAGAAGGTTGCAGCAAGGGGCCAGTTGGCCTCTTCTCCCAGGCCACAAGCAACGGGATGAGAGGAAATGGCCTTTAAGTTGCGCCAGGGGAGATTAAGTTTGGATGTTATGAAACATTTCTTCACTGAAAGAGTGGCACTGGAACAGGCTGTCTGGGGAAGCACTGGAATCACCATCACAGAAGGCATCTAAAAGGCATGCGGATGTGGCACCTGGAGATGTGCTTTAGTGGTGGATTTGGCTGTGCTGGGTTAGCAGTTGGACTCGGTGATCTTAAAGGTCTTTTCCAACCTAAATGATTCCACGGTTCTATGATACTCATTGATTAACATAGTAAATCCAGCTTTTGATGTTCAAAACATTAAAATCAGTGATCTGTGAGCGGAAATTGCCATTTAAAGACAATTTTTTTAGCATCTTTACCTCCAATCCTTACACCAAATCCAAGCTACCTTAGACCAAAGGCTGTGTCTCCAAGCACCCAGCACACCCCTCCAAAAGCACTGAGATCCTGCTTCAGTTCCTCACTTTTGTGCCATTCTTCCTTCTCCTACAGAACGCTTTCAGCGGTCTGCAGCAAACTCCAGTATTTAAATGGACAGCAATGACATCTAGTGGCTGGTTAAGAATTTGCCTTTCTATATTCCCAGCCTGGGCATTCATTTTTAGAAAGGAGACAGAACCCACTGCTTTCAGCATTTCACTTAGCTGCTGCCAACTACAGTTTTTTGGTAAAAAGTGTACCCGAAATTCTCCACAAACTCTTTCAAAACACACACCACTGTCTCCCCCAACTCAGAGCATTTCCCCCCATCCCTTGCTCAAAGCCTAGGAGAAGCCTTGTAGTAGGCACAAGTTTGCTCTAGGCCTTGCTTGTACTACTGAATTTCTTCAGCCTTGCTTGTACTACTGAATTTCTTCAGTCTAGATATTTGTTCTGGGTACACAGGGCTGGGGCTTCCACACACCCTTTTGGTTATGCTGTTCTTCAGCTGCATTAGGCTAAGTGGTAGGAGTTACTCACACAGACAAGGACAAGACCCAAGGCCACAATTTTCAACAGCTGGTACAGTTCATTCATAGCTTAAAATACAAACAAAGGACTGCAAGTTCTAAAATGTAACTGTGCTGAAGTTACAAGGAGAAAAGATAAAAATGTTATTCTAAATGCAAAAAGAAAGAGATCTTGCAGATTAGATTTATGGGAAAACAGTAAGCAGTCCACTTCCCTCCACCACAAACAAACCCACCTCACCCCCTCCAAAGAAAAAATAAACCCTCTTACCTTTTCCACTGAGTGATGTTGCAAAATTGCCACGAAGCACAGTTAAGTGGTTACTCAAACGTTTTGAAGCATGTGACAATGTAAAGAAAGTTCAGAAGATACCTTTATGTACCTTTTTGTATTACTGGCACTAGTCATTTAATCACTACTGCAGTCTTTGCCAGCAGTAACACTCTCTGTAACCTTGACAACAAATCACTCAAATGATTTTGCAGTTAACAATGGTGAGGAAGAATGAGATTTGTGGTACATGGATCTGGTGCATGTGCATACAGCCCTCAGAGAATATTGCATACTAGCCATAAAAAAAAATCTACTTCTACTTCGGTTAACTGAGATCTATTAATACCCATGACTGCAATCAGAGGTGCCTTGCCCCACCACACAATCTCAGGTAAAGACTAGAGGGTTTTTATTTACTTGCCATGCCTCATTTCCCACAGCTTCTTCCAGTACTATGGACAAGCAGATCACCCTGCAATGTTCTATTTAGTTATGCAACTTCTCTAGCACAAACAGGAAAAGAATGGAGAACTATAGTAATTTTAATATACCAGGAAAGCATCCTGTAAAAGCCCAGAAGAGATGGAACAAGTATGAAGAACACGTCAAAATAATGTGAAATTACCCCTGCACCAGAATGAGCTGATACCCATGTTCTGCTAAAGGGCAGAAAAAGACCACTTACCTTTGACCAGAAATTGTTGGGGGGGGGGGGGGGGGGGGGGGGAGGCTACTGTTGGTTTCCAATGACATATACAACCTTAAATACCACACTGCTTACAGGAACAGATGATGAATCACAGGAGTGGCCAGTTATAACAGGTTTAATGGTAAACTTCAAAAGACATCACATTTAGTTTTCATCACAAATTCTTCTGCCAAACCCACCAAATTATTCAAAGCAAAAGGCTATGCAAAGCCAAAGAAAACTACAGCATTTGGGTTTTCTGAACCACTGAAAAAGTGCTTTCTGACAAGCCAGCAAACACACACCACCAGGTGATAATGGGACTCTCCATCCCACAGCTCCATCAAAGAAAAGAGGATCTTGAAACCTCAGGTCTTCCTACTTTCATATCTGTTTTTTATTATTTGTGTCATCTTACACAGATAAAATTCATTCGTTCGAGGCTGATGCTCCCAACAAAAACATAGATGTTCTTGTGAAGTTCTGAACTCAGAATTCTTAGGTCAGATCCTTGAGGAAACCCATACATATTCTCCTACAATAACATGAAGACCCATTTCTACAACCCTACAAACAGGGTAAGTGGTTAGGAGAGTGAGAGAGGTATTCAAGACAAGCACACATATGCATGTGAAAGAACCGAGGTGGTTTCTCAGAGGACAGTATTTTCTGTTGCCATAATTACAAGAACTGTACTTTGTTTTTAGAACATTTGATTCTCCTGTCATTACTACCTTTGTGATTCAGTCCCAAACAGCAAAACCAAATGAAAATCTCATTTTCCCAAAACAAAACAAGGAACCCTTGCTGTTAATGACAATTTTTTCTTCTCTCACTCACAATGTAGTGATTGCTACCTTCTGGGAAAAATTTTCCAAGTTGGAGCAATAGATAGATGCATTGACTTGCAGCCATCTCCAAAAAGTGGAAGGCAAAAGACTGTTTAGGCACAAGGTACTAGCTTCAAAGGGCAAAGCAAATTTCACACCAACATTTCTGTAGACTACCCTTGGGCAAACCCCTGAATAGATCTTGAGTCCAATGCTCAAGTGCAGCTTGAAGAGAACCACAGCAAGATATACAAACAGATTGTGCTCCTGCTTGCAGAGTGTCAGTTGAAACCTTACTACTGCATCTATCAGTTTTGGTTTGGGGTGAAGAGAAAACCAAGACCCATTATACAACGGCAGTTATAGTAGAAACAGGATGGAAAGAGGAGTGGTGAGCAGACATTTTGAGAAACAGTACCTACAGAAAATCCAAATGTGCCTGGTCTCATGCATAAAGCTTGTGACAAAGAGAATTATACACCTTGAATTGCAGGCAAATTACTTTCATTATTTTCCTGCAAGATTTTATAATTGAATAATTGACAATTATTCTTGTATCACTTTGTGTAGAAACATGTATTTGTGTAGCATGATGTGTACAAAATATAAATATGTAAGAGTTTCTGTCCTTTCATGTTCTTTCTATGTATGTGGTTATAGATTCTCAACAAAAAGGAAACAGAGGGCAATTCTAGCTTTGAAAATGATGAATGAAGACTACACTGCTTAGTGGCCTTCACTACCTTTCTCTTTCAGCTTGTCTTCACCAAAACAAATACCACACAACAGGGCAGATAAATCACAGGCTGTTCCCAATTCCTTCAGGACAACAAGGCACTCCATTTAGTTTCACACTGAGAACCTCAGAAGAACTGCAAGCAGAAACATCTGCTAAATATATTCCAGTAGGTTAGCTCTAAGTATCGTTAAAGTTCTTAGACAGCCATAGCTATATCTCCCCACTTCTCAAGACTAGTTCTCCCTAACCCTGGTAAAAAGACTGCGCTCCCCTTCATTTAGAGTTGCACAGAAGTCACTGTGTTCCTGCTCCTGGAGGTTATATCCCCACCACAGAAGCTCTGCAATTTGTTTGACAGTTGAAGATTTGGAAAATTACAGCCAGCTTTGCATCTCCTCTTCATACTTCTGGGGATCAATAAAAGGCTTGTCGATGGACCGGATCATTAGCTCACCACAGTACACACATTCAGCTGCCACAATATCATCAATGTCAGCTTTGATCTGTTCCCGGCTCTGCTGCCCCTTCCCCAAGCTAATGGTGTCTGCATCCTTGGGACGATGGTGGCTCTTGGATGGCTGGCTGGTAGCTGCCAGCTTCTTCTGAAGATCTTCAAGTTTTGCCTGCTTATAGGCAGGAAGGTTAGGGAAAACTGCTTGGAGGAGACAGTCATAGTGAAACATGTGACCACAAAGGAAAAGGTAAAAAGGGCGGTTTAGAAGTGGAAAGTCACAAGCAGCACATTTTTCCTGAGGCTCCACAGAGCCATATTTATTCCTCATTTCCTGGATGTCCTCTCGGATCCTCTTGGCACTCTGTGTGGCTTCCTCCATCTCCCTTTTCAGCTCCTCAATGTGCTTGTTGTAATCCTCCAGGGAGTTACAGATTGCCTCCTTGAAATGGTCAATAGTGACAAAGTCTGGAAAGAATGGCAGCACATCTTCAATCTTCAGCAGAGCACAGCTGGAGAGGCAGGCCATTGCCTTCTTGACATCTTTCTCTTCCTGAACAACATGGCGAGCGATCTTCAACCACAGCTTCTTCCGGAGCTCCTCATCATCTTCAGGAAGATCTGCACAGGATTTGGCAAGATCAACATCCACCTAGAAGTTGGACAGACAAGGAAACAGAGTTAAGCTTTCCTCTTTGTTGATCCACCATTCAACTTCAAAGCCTGCTGTCCATTTTAAGAGGCATTTGGAAAACCTCTGTTGCTATCTCACTGCCTAGGACTGCACTCCTGGCCTGCTCCTTGTTTCCATGGCAAACACCTCTCCTCTCCACCAGTACTCCTCACTGAAGATAAGCTTGCTACCCAACAGAGAACAAAGGCCAGCATAGAAAGGGCAAATTCACGTTATAGTATCTTTGCTGGCCACACATTTCAGCGAAGACACAGCAATTCCAATTAGAAAAAAATCCAGCATCTCCCTGAAGGTCAGACTAAGCTGACAAAGCTATGAATAGGTAATTAGAATCCTTAACAATCGCTATACAAATCTTGCATAAATATAGATATGTTAAAGGTATTTTATGTCAGAGACTGAGCTTGAGACAGACGGTACTCCTCCTTGTATTTTTCATGCCTCCACCCTCAGTTATGGCTTGTCAGTCAGCTGCCTACTTGAAACAGTTGTGAAAGCACAGAAAATATTAATAGAGCCAGGTCTTTCTTCCAAGCATCAGCTGCACCGCTTCGATACCAGCGAGTCGATCCAGCTCCTCTCAATGCTCTGCTGGTCAAGGTAACTTGAACAAGCTACATTCCAGCGTATCAGCATGCACAGATACACACATACCTGTAAGGCGAGATCCACAGCCTCCTCATATAATTCCATCACTTTGTAAATGTGGACACACGCGCGGTGGTGCCCGTGCTCTGCACACAGCCGTAGTGCATACTTCAGGTCATAGTGGATCCTGTTTGGGTTAGTTCCTGCTTGCTCCAGGTATGACAGCAGCGAGTCCGGCCGACACAAAGCATAAAGAGACAACAAGTAGTTGTGAATGGCTTGCTGGGTTTCCTCCAACTCATAGACACAGAACTCCATATATCTGATGGCTTCATTGATCTGCTGGGTGCTGGCACTCTGGCTGTAGTTAACAAGGGCTGGAATGAGGTTCCTGGCATCCAGTCTAGGGCCCATAGAAATCCAAGCGTCAACCACCTTCTTGGGAATATGTTGGATGAGAACCGGAGAGAACTTGTAGAAGAGTTTCTCGTCTCTGTGCCTGGACAGCACATTTAGAGCCTCATCGTACTCGTCATGCTGGCAGTGGTGAGCTACTACACGCTCGTAATCCTGCATGATGACTGCAAAGTAGACCATGTGCTCTGTGTCGCCATGGCTTGCCAACAGCTCATAAATAGATGCCCGATTATTAAAAAGACAGTCTTTGTTTTTAGGACTGCTCAGGAAAGTGCGGAACTTCTCCCGTGTATCCAAATAGAGATTTCGCTGTGAGGGATCTCCTTGCAATATGCCCAGCCAGTTCAGGTACAGCTCTGTCAACCACGTAGTCAGCAGAGTAGTCTGTGTCTTCTCCGAAGGCTTTAGGTTACTTAGCTTCTTAATCAGAAACTCCATCAGGGCCTCTTCTTGCTTGGCTTCAATGAACTTCAGAGCAATTTCCTCAAAGTAGTTCTGAGTCAGTGCATAACATTTGGCACTGTCCAGATACCTCTTGTTTTGAAAGCAGTGCTCTGCCTCTTTAGCCAACACAATGTCAAGACACTCTGGACGGTCCTTACAATACTCTTTTGCTAAATCAAATTTGTTCATATTCATATACATCTTCCACACATCTCTAGATTCCCGCTGGACATGGTAGCGGAACACTACTTTTTCAGTGTGAATCCATATCTGCTGGACTGTGGGATCTTTAATCATGCGTGTCAGCAAGCCAAACTTCTCCAGGAACAGATCCTGAAAAACAACCTGTCCATTCAGAGTGCAGACAGCCTTCACCCGGTCAGGCAGCAGCAACAGAAAGTGGAACTGGGTAAGCACAATGGATATCGGCTTGTTCACAGTTATGTCAATATCAGGAGGATAAACCCAGACCCGTTCATCACTCAGAATTGAATCAGGACGACTATAATCCAAGGTACCATATAGAACACCATTTCCCATCATCCAGGCAAAGGAGCGTGGGTTGGAACGCAGTTTCGGAGTGTAAAAGGCTATCTCGCTGAAACCCAAGTTGGCTGGAAACTCCCGAAAGCTGGGCAGATGGTCAGCATGCACAGCAAATATGGAGCTGAAGCCTTGCTGCTCTGTCCCTTCAGGTACTTTGCCAACAAACTGAAAGAGTCTCTTCCTAGTGGTGGCTATAATAAAAAATTTCCCTTCTAGCCCTCGTTCAATTTCCAAGCAGCAGACCGGGGCAGGTCCAGATTCCTCCTCCAGAGTGTAGACCTGGCGGAAGTACTGGTCAGGGTTAGTGCTGAAGAGGCTTCCTTCACTGACAGAGATTTCAGCCTCATAGATCTGCCCCTGGGATGTCCCCACCAGGATAGGCCCTGTGTTGGTTTCTGAGCCAAGAAATTTGTTCCAGCCCACACTTTCAATCAAGTGTCCTTTCCAGCGGGAGAGTGCCCGCACTTTCTGAACACTTCTGTTCAGGTAAAGGCATTCGCTGGTGTTCAGAGCAATCAGGAGATGAGAGCCTGCCAACAGCAGAGAGGTATGGGAGGGAAAAGGAGAGAACAAATCAAGACTGTGCCTAAGAAAGCCAAATTCCTGAAGCTTCTAATCCTAACATTTGATAAACTCCAATATCAACATACTAAATCCAAGACTTTCCCAGGCATTCATGGAAATGTGGGGGATTTCCATGCTAGATCAGAACAGTAGTCCATATGTTGCAATGTTAAACAACTGGTACCAGATGCTTCAGCAAGAAGGTATTCTGTTTCAAGAAATGTTCTAAGGATAAACACTTCCCAGAGCTCCCTCCTATCCCTGGCAGCTGGCGAGAGATATGAGCATCTCTTTCCAAATTTTTGTTTAGTTTTATTAAAATCAGTCTAGGCTACAGTGAACTGCAGATGTTTTATGGCCCTTTTTAAAAGTTCCTATATAAACCATACTGCAAACCTTCCTTTGATTGGTTTTAGCCTTGCTCAGAATAGCCTAGTTGCATGTGTTCATTTCAGAGTCTGAAAACACAACACAGGCACAAGCCTGTGCTTTACTAATAGCAAAATGGCAAACCATGGGCAGGGGCCCTGGGAAAGAGTCTGGCTCATGGAAGATTGATCTGTTCTCCTTATGAACAAAGCAGAAAGAGACCTCCTTCACCAGCACTTGCTCTGCTCTGTTCACTGTCTGTAAATATCCACCACCCACTGCCTCACCTGTGTGGTCCAAAAACATCTTGTAGACTTTGGCTTCATCTTTCCGTCCCAGCTCTACCTGATTAGGTTCGTCTGGCTTCCCAAGATCAATCCTGCAAAGAGAAACCATGAAAGCATGCTGCCAATAAAAGTTCACATACCTGTAACTCCTCACCAATTTTCCATATTTGGCTCGTGGGTTTTTATCCAGTCCGCAAATGTAAGTTCCCTAACAACTTAAGGAAAAAAAAAGCAGGCAGGGGAAAAAACAAACAATAACTTCAGGATTCTGGCAACATTACCTGAGAAGGGTGTCCTTCCCAAGGCTCATACAGAGCTGGTTAGAGGAGACCACTAAGCTGTTAATTTTCTCAGGAGGAGCAAAATCAATCCTTTGCTTGTTAAATATTGGTGTTTCCTTCTCCAGTCGTGCATTGACATATCCTGGAGAAAGAATGTGAACACTTAGAAACTGAACAAGACAAAACCCCACAACAACAACCCCAAACTGCATCAAAATCCAGCCTAAAAGACTAAGAGGATTGCATCCTGCTCCAAGTTTAACTGAAAAGGAAGTGTGCTCCATGGAGCAGAAATACAGAGGGAAAAAACCTCTAATTCCAGCCCTGCTGGTGTTGAAAAAGACAATGTAGTGGAAAGTAGCCTGCTACATGCAGGCAAATCCTTTAATTGTCTATTCCACCAATGCTTCCTCCTTGCCTCTGCCTCACCTCTAGACTAGCTACAGAATCCTTAAAATACATTTTTTCCAGATGAAAGATGCACACGCAGGAAGAGACAAAGCAAGCACAACCTGAGTAGGCAGCCTTTTGCATGCGCTTTTTTCTTACGCATTGATCCACACCTTAAACACTACCCATTTATCCAAGTGTGCATTCCTTTATTTCCATTTAGGTAGAACTGATGTTCTTCTTTTCAGATTAGGGAGCTGCAATGCCAGTTTAAATCTGCTGGTGTGAACTGCAGTTCAAAACATGTACAAAAATCTCCCAAGGTACAGCTACACATGATATCCCAGCTAACCAATAAATACCTATTTATATATATATAAAAAGGAAGGATTACTCTGGAAAACCCACATGTTACCAGATCATCAAGTCACATTCATCCAGGGTAATCTCAAATTTTTTTCAGACTGTCACCTGGCAAAGCAAGGCTGACTCAGCAAGGAAACTTAGAGACAGGAAGGAAAGGGAACAAATAGCACCTGTACAGAGGTGAGGGTTTAGAATTAAGGAGAAGGTGTTTATGGTTTAATTCCATCATAGTTCAAGCCAAAGTATTGGATTTCAGCATTCTGGGCTTTTAAGGCCTGTATCCATTACATTTATAACACCCATAAGATCATCACCATTAACATGAGGATTTTTGCTATTGTCCCTAATAGGAGAAGGATGAGCTTCCTTAATATAAAGTTCCCTATACAAAGGAGATGCCTATTTTATAACATTCATTCCTTTCAAACAGCCTCCCCCCTCATCTTGTCCCCAGTGTCCCTCTTCTGTTTAAACAAGATTCTACTGCAGCATTTCACACCTTGATTTCTGGGCAAAGCTACCTATTTCCTAAGACCTTTTAATCTGTCCAAAGATCTAAGATCACCAGTATGGTCTTGTGGGTCAAAGCAGGCTTTTCAAAGCTGGAGCTACAGTACTAGAAGTTCAAAATGCAGCAGGACTTTAGGCTGATACAGAGTCACTGCTTGTTTATCTACAGCCTTGAGAAACAGTACCTGCAGTTTAACAAGCACGGGGAACAACTCCCTAAAACTGAGGAGTAAGTTACAACATCTTCCAAAATTGCAAACCTAATCTTAAGGACTGCTTTCAGGAAGGTAACTATTGTATCTTTTTACAAAATAAATTTACTTAAACTTCAGATTGCCCAGAACTTTTACCAACCCAAATTTTTTTTAAATATTGCTTGTGTGGCCTGATTTAAGAATAACTGAAATCCTGATTAGGCTGTGCCTTTAGAATTAAGCAGTTTCCCAAACTTCCTCTGCCAATATCAACTGTGAGCAAACAGGTAGATTTCTCAACTGTAAGACAGCCATGACTGAAGACAGTGTTGCAGCTGTCACGAAGAAAAGCTGAGTCCTGGAAAATTTATTTTCCATTACACAACTTGTCCCAACTCTGCTCTGCAAACACCTATTTAGGCCACTTATTCTGCACCTAACATTGCATAATGAAATTACCATGCATATCAAAACAAACAAGGGGAACATACCTACTTCAATATCTAGACTCAGAGTAACTGTGTCAATGTAGTTATACTTCAAAGTATACATAGCATGACAGAATTTATCAATTCTTAGCACATAGATGAACCTCACAACCTGGTTTCCCCAAAGGTTACCAGTGGGGACAACACTATACAAGGAAAAAAACTTGAAAGAATGTGTCCATGTATTTCCAAACTTGTAACCCAAAACCACCAGCTCTGCATAGCAGCTGGTACTACCAGAATTCTCTCATAACCTACATTTCCCTGCCACACTGAAAAAACATTGAGAGGTGACATCTAGTAAAAAATGGTCATTGAACCTAATAAATCTTGAATTTATCATGGAATAATAATGAAATAAATTTCTCTGACATGAAAGAAAAAACGGACTGGTCATCACACCATTACTTTACACTGATAGGACACCTCCCTGAGCAGTACAGTATACCAAAGCCCCACATCCCTTGACAGGAAAGTGTAGTAGTGATACAGACTGCTTTGTTGGTCACCTTGCCATCATATAGTTAGCCTAAAGGAACCACTCTAGAAAAACGAAGTCTTTGGTAAACTGCGCCCGGGTTAGGAAAGGAACTCCGTGCAGAAGAGCTGCGCACACATCCATAACACGCTAAAGCGTGGCTTCCTCACAGAGGAGCAGAAAGGAGAAGCAGAGTGACGGGATGTTCCCAAGCCGCTAGCACAGCTCTGAGCTGCACAGGGCTGAGGTGCGGCTGGGTGTAACTTGTGACACAGAGGCACACGCGACTTCACGCACCCGCGTTCGCTCCCGCAGCGCCTCCGGCCACAGCCTCCCGCACAGAAGCGGCACCGCGGGTTCGCTGGGCTGGCCTGCATCACCACTCTGCCCAGCCAGGAATCGAGTGCTACCCTTCTCTAAACACCTCCCACAGCAAGCCGTGGAAAAAACAAGTCGCGGAAAAAACAAGCCGCAGCCGAACGCTTTGCCCCCCACACACAGTGACACACCTCTTCCAGGCAGCACAGCCTGGCGTACCCTGCTCCCCACCCGGAGCCGCCGCCTCGCCTCCCCCTGTCAGCAGGAAGGCCGCCCGCGGGAGGCCCCGGCGCACACGTACCGGAGTGCGGGATGCCCACGCTGGCGCGGCTCTGCGGCACGGACACGGAGCGGTGCAGGGAGTCCTCGTACTCATCCAGGATGGAGGCCATGGCCCAGCGCGGCCCGAGCGCGGCGCGCTCAGCTGACCCGCGGCACCTGCGCCTGCGCATGCGCGGCCGGGGCGGGCCGGCGGGCGGGGCCGATGCCTCACAGCAATGGCGGCGGGTCGGGGCGGCACGGGTGCGCAGCGACACTCCAGTCCCAGGTTACTCCTGTCCCCGACATTCCTGTCCCCGGTGTTCCCGGAGCTGGCCGGTCGGCTTGTGGCCTTGCTGCCGGGCCTTGGGCTCCGCGCGGTGCCCGCCGCGTCTGCTCACTGCCGCGGATTCTGAAAGGTTTATGTCGAATTAAGAAAGGGCCCACTCGAATAAACAAAGTCAGCATTTTTATACGCCAGTAATAACCAGAAGTTCCTCTAGGTGGGATGTACGCTGTGGGTTTGTTGTCGACTCTAACAAGTAGAACCATGCCAAACATCAAAACTTGAATTTGCCACCAAAGAGGGCTAAAAAGAGGTAGGCTGCCATTCCACACGACCACTGGAGATCCCTCAAATGACCACTAGAGACCCCTTCCCTAATACATGAGCATGGGTAATAAGACCCACACAACTAAGATGTAATAAGGGTGTAGTAAGACCCACACAATTAATTAGCAGATGTACAAGGCTGCTTGGGAATAGCTGTAGACTTCTTGAAATGTAAATACATATTCATATTAAAAAATGTATATAGGTAACGGAGATGTGGATCTTAGTGTGCATAACAGGCAGAGAGCCAATCCCCTACCCCCATTAACCTGGCACTGTAACAAAGCAGTGGCAGCTTTCCAACCTGTAACTCTGGTCTGAAGGTTTTCTTGCCCAGTTTTCAGTGACACTGTCCTATTGTGTGCAGCTACATGTGCAAGAAATTACCTCATTAATGTAGCAGTGTGCCCTGCAAGAATCAGTCCTGATTGCCAGAACAATTCTACTGACTGCTACTAGGAATTACCTGGTTTAAAACACTCTGTAAAAACTACTGTGTTGTGGCAAAATCTTGGCTTTATCACTAGATTGATCATTGAGGCACAGCATAAGGGGATCCAGCGTAAGGCAGGCCTTGAACTATACTAGACTTGCTCTCCAAGTTTATCCCGGGTTTCTGTGTTGGATCCAGTTTCTGTGTCGCTAAATAGTATTTATAACTTGGAGCTTTCTTATGTTGTGGTGTCCCAACAACTGTTGTGTGCAATTTTACCCTCTAGCTTAAAGTAGCAGAATTTATAACAATGGCATTAACCAAAAAGACTAGTCTCTTACACAACCCTTTGGGTTTCATCCTATATAAAATGAACAGAGATGTATATGTGTACACTGTATGTGTGCCATACACCATACTGTGAGGATTCTATATACTGCATATTAGATACAAGCTTCACTTTCTGGAAGCAATGGAGAAATGTCTCTCAGGATACAGGACAGCTTGCAACACAGAGGAATCCATTACAAGACACAAGAGGTCTTCCCAAACTTAGTTTGCACATCAGGTGGCAGTGAGGCACCACAAGCAGCAGTTCCATGTGGTTGGCTTCTCACAAACGAAGTTACACCTCCTCTTTCTCTGCTCTTACTGGACACCCCACCCTCATAAACTAGGGCTGTGGTCTGCATCACTCAGCCTCAGGCCTTCTCCCCAGTGCTGAGCCAGACACGCAGGTCCCACGCTAGCTGGGTTCCTGGAGGCTCCCATGGCATGCCTCCACAGGGTCACCTCTGCCTGCTTTGCTAAAAACAGAACATGGCTTTTGCTGACCTAGCCTGCCTGCAAGCACCAGTCCCAGTCTCTGCTGTTTACCCTCTTTATGTGGCAGCTCTGAGCCAAAATAGTAAAACCACATTCTTTTGCTGTCTAATCATCCTGATCTTCATAAGCAGCAACTGTTCTCTTTCAGCATCTCAAAAGGCACAAACAAATTACCTTAGGTTTAGGGTAATGAGGTAGGAAGGGACTTCTTGGACTATCAGATCCATTCTCCCACTCTTGTAGATACCACATCATATAGTCCTTTCTCTCTTCCTGTCAAGCTCTGTCTGATAGTGGGTATTTTTTCCCCTGGCTGCTCTAGCTCATACCTGTTCCAAACACTCCCATGATTTTGAGCTGTGATTTCCAGTCTAACATAAGCTGTGGCTAGTCTGAATCCTTTTGTTCTTTTTCAAACACTGATCTTTAGTATACAGAACATTATCAAGCTTTTTATTTCCTCTGCAAAATTCATCATTCAATCATAGCCTTCATTTGGATGCATCAAATCCAGGATTTATCAAACCAAGAAAGTCTTGACTTCTCTTAAAAAGAGGAGATGATTAGTTCCTTGGAGCATCCTATAATTCTCTACATTGGTTGCAGCTTCAGCGCATGTTTATGTCACAGGGGTGAGCATAGTTGACCCCTCATTTGAGATGAGGTTTCCCCCTGTTGTCTTCAGCAATTATGCTTCTGCTTTTCCTCTTTGTAGTCATATTTTTAGCAGCAGAAAACTGAAGGGTTATTTGGTAAGGGGGAAATAAACTGCCTTGAAATATACCTGGATATTAGGGTAAATTGACATTTGTGCACCAACTTCTCAGCGTGCAGCTCTGTGGGCTGTTTCAACTCAAAGCCTAGATCAGGTCATGTTTTGTAAGTTGTTTTTTTCTTGGTCAGGTCTAGAAATGGAAGAGATTTTTTGTTCTCACTCTGGCAGATATTATTGCCTGTTAGGGCTAATACCTCATGAGAAACCTGTGTCTGATTTTAATGTGGTTAAATTGGAAGCCAGATTTTCACTTTATTTGGAAATAAAACATCAGCCTAAAGCTAACCCCAGCCCACAAGCCTGCTCCATCCATCTGCAGTATCATCTCCTGTGATTATTTAATTTACAAACATGTGCAATAATTATATCCCAGTGCTACATTCACAGATTTGGTGTTCTGGAAAGAAGGGAAGAGCAAGGGTTCCAGCTCTTTGATTCACCAGGAATGTGTGGAGAATCGATGATTACATTTTGTGTGTTGCAGTGGTGTAAGTCTGTAAGAGGGACTTGTGCGAGAAAATTTAGGAGATTTTGGTGATGTGTTTGGATTTGAAACCTAAATCCTTGTCTTGCTTTGGTACAGCTGTGGTCACAGCAGCAATTTGCAGTAATTTTGACTTAAACAGTTAACATTTTCTCCAAGCTGTGGGCACAGCTATCAACATCTAGGTGTTGCATGGCATGTTATGCTCCTCAAATGCCTAGAGAAACAGGTAATTCTAGATAACTACACTGACAAACATACAATGTGTCCAAGGTTCAGATTCCCAGCAGATAAACCCTGTCTAAATCTGGGCTTCCTCAATGCTGTCTGTGTCATTTCTGGCTGCCCATCCCACCCCCTCTTGGTGCACAACAGCGTGTATATGAGTGCAGAGTGAGACAGTTCATTGCCCTGCAGCAGATGACTCTGTGATCCATGATCTAAACATGAATGCTGGTGCAGAGAAGAGGGCAGGAAGATGTGGCTGTGGAAAGAAGTAAGGGCAGAATCTAGTGACACAATTGAAATTTGAATTAAACCCTGGACTTCCTCACAGATTGCCGCTACAGACGGTACTGATCATCACTATATAGAATATTCCTTCACAGTAATCAGCATAAAAAATACCCTGTATTCTTAAAAGCCATAGGCAAATAGGTGTAACTCTCTAAATGGACCAGCCTCCATAAGATACCCACAAAGGTGTAACATACTTCCAGGCTATGAGAAGTAACTGCTGTAACTGCTTTGAGGAGAGTGCTGCAGATACCTGTGTCCCCCATTCAATCAAGAGACCTTGTCCCAAGAGAAGGGGCAGTGTTTCTGAGTGACCTTTTGAATGCTTTGAATACAAATTTAATGCAGTAAACAGAATTACAGTGGCTGTGTACCCTGGGTATCACAGTTACCCATGAGAACCTGAACTGGAGCCTACACGGGGAGCCGTACAACAATTAGAATTTACCCTGGAAGAGATCAAAGCTGAAAATCTTGCCACAGCCCGCCTCCTAACCATTAACCAACCTCCCAAGCTCTTCCAACCATTGTCAGAAACAGACTCCTGCAGACCAGTAAACACTGGGTGGAACTGTATCGTGCCCGAGAAGCAATTGCAGAGCTGCAGACCGCGGTTCCCCTGACACTTTGTTTTCCCACAGGTGAACTACCAATGTCTGTTCCTGCTACATGTGCATTCCAGAGCAGGCTGCCCTTTGCAAACCCACCGACTGCCCCCATGGAAACCCTAGGGCGTAACCCATCTGTCATAGAGTGTGAAAAAAGCAGGATGGGAACATGCTTTTGCAGAGAGAAAACCTTTTTCCCATCACCAGCACCCTGTGGCTAATCCCTCAGTTTTGATCCTCAGGGGAGATCCATAAATGATAAGCCTGAGAACTGAAACTGATAACTTGGCAGAGACAGTGATCTTAGAGCATTTTATGGTTTTCCAATCCCTCTTAAACCCAGCCCTTCACTGTTTAGTGTTAACTGCCTGCCTTTCCTTGTTTCACAGGGGGGATGTGAAATTTATCACCTTTCTCTTGCTAATTCCTTCACCCATTCCTGTTAAACGTTAGAGCCTCTTTTTGGTGTAAAACGTCCGATTGACATAATTAAATTAAGCTCAGACCATTGTCTTCCAACCTGTCTTTAGTCTGAAATTTGCTGTTTCTCTTTCAGATTTTAAAAAAGTCTTTGAACTCCTTAAACTTTGCCTGTTCTTTCACATTCATCAGTTGATGTATTAAAATATGTACTTTCTCCAGCAGATGGCAACACACTTCTAAATTATTCACAGAATGTCTGAGAGGTAGGACTAGTTCCTAAGCAAGTCAGGAGATGAAGTAGAGTTTGAGAAAGGGACTTGGTGCAATATGGTGCTTGTCTCCCTTTGGAACGTTCAAGAAAAAAAATTTAAAGCTGGTGGCATTGTTATTTCATTTAAACTTATTATGCTTTAACTGAAAATGTAGTATAGTATTGTTCTTGTGGCTCTTTGCCTCCACATTTAACAAGAGTGTCAGTGAACAGGTGAACCAGAACCTCTGCGCATCTCTCAGGCATTGCCTTTATTCCCAAAGAACAATGAAGTAGTTCAGAAGCCAGGATAGTTGAAGCTGTATTCGAACATTGTTTCTCTCTCCCTTTTTCTTTTTTTTTTTTTTCCCCAAAGGCATTTTGAAAGCACACATCTCCACTTCATCCACTTCACACCAGAAGTAGCCATTTGCTGCTACAGAATTGTAGATTATTTTAATTGCTGGAGACTCAGGAACTATGGAGTTCCTATAAATCAAAATATTTATAAATGAAAGTAAGTACTAGAATAATTCTTCCTTGGATTTCTCTGGTCATAATTTTCAATGAATGGGTACAGCCTGATGTTTCACTGACTTTGTGTTGTGTCTGTTTCTGCCTCTGAGAAGTTGATAGAAAATGATACAAAGAAGCATTTGACATCACTTCCTGAAGGTTACAGTAACTAGACAAAGCACACCGCAAGGGAAAACCAGGCTCGGGCTCTTGCCTTCACCCTTTTGTCTGTCACTCCTTTTAAGTGGTAATTATAGTTAGCTTGATTTTTCCCAGGGAGGAAGCACACTCAGGTGCATGACAAACACTGGGTGACTCAGAACTGGTTGTGTCATTGCTTGCAATTACGAATTCGACCAGCTGGGCAGCAGCTGTACCTCGATTTCTTCAGTGTCTCTTGACATCACGGGTTCCAGTTCGCTCTGGTACCTGCCCTCCAGTTTAGCCCCCCTCTCAATGAAGAGCCCCACTCACCTGCCCTGTGCCTGATGGCATTGCCGCCTGTTCTCACTGTGCCCCCCTTTCTCACTGTTTAGGTTTCTCTTGTGCAGCACTGTGAACAGACCCAGAAATGGGATCCCAGGGCACCATTTCCTAAGGAGCCATATTGACAAATGCAGGTAATGCTGAAGGCTGGGTTTGCTCACTACCATGTTAGGAGGGGCTGATATTTTTTTTTCCTTTCCCTTGGTGAGAAGGGAGCCATAGTATTTTTAAAACTGCCACCTCGCATAACATACAATGCTTCTTCTGAGGCAACATGAGTTATTTGCTAAGCTTTGCAAAAATGAGAATGGCTTCCACTCTGAGTTTCGGACAAGACTGGGAAGCAGAATATCAGCCAAGGAGGCAGAACATGATGTTGTCAGAGGAACAGAATAGAAAGTTGTTGGAGATCAAGTATTGCTCAGGAGCCACTGAAAGTCAGGGCCACTATCTGCTAAAAAGTCCAGTGTCACCATTTCCCCATATTATAATACTGCACTTCAGAATGGAAATTATATGGAATAGTTTGAGCTGATCTGTAGTTTCATCCCCACAAAGGATGAAACTACACATCCCCATGTGTCCTCCTCATCCAAATTGGCTCATGTACTGTTCTTGATTTGCTCCATAGGTGGACTTCTCCTGCCACAGCAGTGGTGAGAAAAGTTATTATAATTAATAGAAATGGGCAGAACAGGAAGTGTCTTCCTCTAAATAACTGGGTTTTTTAATAACAGGACTTTGTACAGATGTATAAAGTTTGTTTGATGGTGACAGTCACACACTGCCTGAATACCTGAATATAGAAATCTATTTCCACTGTAAATCACTTTAATGGAGCAGCTTTGCTGTGCAGCCCAGATAGAGCAGCCCAGCTGAGTAATGGCTCAAAACTAACAGGACCTGAAATCTGTATTTGATCTGCCTGGAAAGAGTTTGATCTTCTATACTTAGTTCCTGGTGGATAGGAATTCACATAATGAGAAATACCATCATAATTTGTACTAATTATAATTCCTGGGACTGAGGCCAAATACAGCCTTGGAAACTGTGTATTTCCCACTCAGACAGAACTGATTTTGGCAGAGGAGCATGTCAGGCAAGCAGCACACAATGGGGCTCTCCTAATGTACCTGCTGCCTACATAGGCAGAGCCAGTCCCCAGAGCTGTTGATTCAGCAGCTCTGGGAATGGGACAGACTTTCACTGCAAAAAAGCCAGAACTGTGCAAAAAAATCTAGCAAACCCAAAATATCTGACTGCTCTCTGCATTGTGAAACTAAACCTGCATTCACTGTTATCTGTCAGGACCAAGGAAAGACCTGAGAAACGAAACAAATCCATGGGAGCGGCCCTGTTTGTTTGCTTAATCACTTTGTTTAAATATAGATTAAAAATCACTTAAGCTCATTGACAAATTAAGTGTGTGTCAACCAACGGTTGTCAGAAACTGCAAGAAAAAAGGAGCATAGTCCTAGAAGGAAGATATTTTAGGTAAGGAATAAGAGAAAAAGGGCTGGATCTGTGGAGTGGGGCAACAGTGTATCTTCTTAAGGATCATACATTCCTAAGCAAACAGCAAGTAGGGAACTTGAACTGTCAACTTCTCTTCATCTCTTGTCCCTGCCAACAGTGAACAATTTGGTGAATAATCCCTCATTGACATTCATTTATTCCTATTAAATGGAAATGTCATAGTTCACAGAAAGTCAGCCAGAGTCTGAAACGCACTGGGAAAGCTTTGTAAGATCCTTGATTGCTGTGCTGCCTGTCCCAGCTGCAGTGTAGCCTGTCCTTGCTGGTCCCATTGGAGGCACTGCCACACCTCACACACTGCAGAGTATGGCCTGCCCCAGTGCATTCTGCCTTTTCTGGAGCAGTTCAGCTGTCACCTGGATCTGAACCAGCATTGAAGAGCATGGCACTGGAAAAAGCCAGTCTAAGGCAAGCCAGTCCCTTGAGATAGCAGCCACTTGCTGTAGCAAGACTACCTGGCACATGTTTTAGCAGCAGCCTAGTTTCTAATACCATCCCCATTTTTGTAGCTGTAGAAATTTAAGGCTGTGCTATGTGTAAAAACATATAGGGGGTTGATTAAAACAAACTGCTAGAGAAAACTGCAGAGGAAAAGCCTTCTTGCAGTTTCCAGGAAGCTTGTTGACTGTCTCCAGAGAGTAGACGTGCTTTGTCCACTGAACCTGAAAGGTTGCAGTGCTTATGACTTTCTGTCACCCACAGGGAAAAACACTCTAGACTGTGCCTTACTTAAAGATTTCTTCTCAAGTTCAACATTAGTGTAGGTGGAACACCTTTGTATCTTTCTCAGCAGGGATGCAAACTACAGCAAGAAAAACTCACAAACTGCTAATCAGCAGCTGCTTGCAGCACAAACCTGCCTAGTGCAGACAGGTCTGCCTTGCTGAGAGGACCCTGAAGGACATCCTGGTAACTAAATGAGTGTTGTTCATTGATAGCCTGAGTTTAGCTCCTCCATTAGGAAGCGGCTCCACATTCAAAGCTAATGTTGCAATATTGGGTATTGCAGGCATTAATACCTTCCTTCCAGTGTTTCCAATCACTTGGAGGTGCTACACTGGTGCACAGTGATGGCTGAGATAGTGTGGCTGTATCTCTCCTTTTAAGTGGTGTGTTCCCACTCCTCTGTTTAGTCATACTTCATCAGACAGTGAGCTCCTCAGGGCAGGGATGGAGCTGTCTTCTTAGCTGCCAAGGGCACAGTGTGGTGTGGGAGCTACCAGAGGTGAATATGAAAAACAGGCAGCAGACTGGGAACTCCTGCACTTGTCCATGCACCTGGGAAAATATAGTTTGTGGCTTTTGCCAGCAGGTAGGAACAGCTTGGCTGGGCCCCAGCAACCCAGTAATGCCAAGCATGTAGTTAACAGATGGGATGACTTTTGGCCATTTGTTTAATATTGTCCTTCACAATATTGACCAGCACTGTTGGTTTTACTTTTGTCCCGATTTCATGGCAGAAATCACAGATGCCCCAGTTGGCACAGTGGAGCTGCTTCTTTCAAAAAGGAAGCAGGAACGACTTGGATGGAGCGCGGCTTTCCCGTGTGTGCGCGGCTCAGAGCACGGCGTGGCACCTTCCGAAATTCCAGGGGCAGGGGCCGCTCGGGGGCATGGCGGGGGATGGGGGTGCAGCAGCGGGACCCTCGCCCGCGGTACGGCGACGGGAGGAGGCGGCCGGGCCGGGCAGAGCAGGGCTGGGCCCGGCCACCTCCCGGAGGGGCGGGACAGGGCGGGACTAGGGAAATAGGGGCTGGTTTTGTGCGCAGGGTGGCAGGTGTAGTGATGAGGAGCGAAGCTCGGCGGGCTGGAGAGGGTGGCCCGGCACGGCAGCTCCGACAGCAGCCCGCTCTCAGGAGCATGGCAGCGGCCCCGCCGCGTCGCTCCCCACGCTGAGCCCTGTCGAGTCCGCGGTGCCACCGTCAGTGCCATTGCCATGCCTCCCCAGGAGCTCCTGGATTACGCGCCCGCGCTACGGAGACACAGCCCGTCCCGGGGCAGCGGCCCGGAGCTGGGAATAAAGTGCGTGCTGGTGGGCGATGGCGCCGTGGGCAAGACTAGCCTGGTTGTCAGCTACACCACCAACGGGTACCCCGACGAGTACCAGCCCACCGCCCTCGACACCTTCTCCGGTAGGTGCCCGCCCGGGCTGTGCGGGCGTGGGGCGGCCGGGAGGATCCATTCTGGAGCAGCGAGACCTCGGGACGTGGCGTGGGGAGGAGCGGGGTCCCGGCGCGGATGGAGGCGAGCGCTCCCGGGGCCACGGGCTGCCCCGTGCGGGCAGCGCAGCCTGCGGGCACACAGCCCCAGGGGATTTCTGGGACTCGGACCGAGTCCCTCCGACGTTTTTTGAGGTTTAGCAGGTGGAGGCCCTCCGTTCTGCAACTGTGTCGAGTTGATTTGCAAGTTCTATGAACTTGTGCATCTTCCTGGTTTTGAGGTGCCGTTAGGACTAAATAGAAGGGGGCTTAGTTTTTTCTTTTACTATTAGTGGTTTTAGCTTCAGAAATAGCCTACAGTGTAACGCTTCAACAGATACTCTGGAAAACCATCCTTTTCTCTCCTTGTCTGGTGAAGTTTGCATTGAACAGAGGTTGTCAAAAAGTTGACGAGCTTTATGTCTGGCTAGAATTACAAGCTGATGACCTCTCATTAGTTTCCACTTTTGTAAATGCTATCTTTGTTCTTGTTCTACACTCCTCTTCCTTTGGGCTCCAATTTCTAATATAAACCCCAGGAGAATACACAGCCCTTTGAAAGATTCCTTATCTTCATTTGATATGAAGAAACACAGCACTACTTGACAAAGTAGATTGGTAGATTAGAGATGTGCTCAAGTCAGGCCAGGAATGAGACATCTAATGTGTCATAGTCTTAGGGGTGCTTTTAGAGGGAGTGTTTTGTTTGAATGTCCCCCCTCAGTTGCTCACTCTGAGAGCTGTTGATTTACCTTGACCTTCTCCAAGCTATTCCACTGTCACTTGAAGGAACTGAACTAGGAACACACTGCAGTTCATGGTCTAGAAGCACTTTGTGAACAGATGTAAGGAATCATGAGTCCTCCAAGGGAAAGGTTACTGCTCTCTTTGCATTAATGTGTATGGATTAGACTAGGAGAGGCTTAACATTACTGTAGTTATTAGATTGAACATTTTTGGAAGCGCAAATCCATAATAAAATGCTCCAGAAAGGTGAAGGCAAGATGAGTGCAGAGACTCCCTGATTAACAGCAGGTATTCTGAAGATAGCTTCACATGGGTTTAGTTCCAGTCTGGATGTCCCAGTACTGACTCTGCCTTCAGAGGTTCATAGGATTTGTAGCTGATATAAATCAAAAACATTAAAAATGTGTCTTGTGAAGTTCACTTTCTGCTTATTGGGGAGAAATGGAAGGACAGACAAGTTTCACTTCCCACTCCAATTCTTACCCTGGATAAAGTCCCGTACTGGAGTCAAATATTATGCTTCAGGATCTAGCTCAGAAATTTCAACCCAATTCCTTCCACTTTTGGGGAATACCTGCCATTGAAACAGCCTGCAGAACTCAGCAGTTTAAATTCTAACCTTAATCCAGGTCATGGGACTGTGATGCCAGTAACAAGATAGAAGGTGTTGCATTATCAGGGGGATGTCTCTGGAGCAGGGACCCAGCCACATACAGATGTAGTCTGGCTGCTACCTCCTGCTGGCTGTCGCTGCTAACTAGAGCAGCCTTGAGTGAAATGCGCACCCGATGACCTTTCTCCACCAGGCTGTCCTGTTCTGCCAGCTCCTTTGCTATTGTACTGTGATCCATCCTCATCCTGAGGGTGTGGACCTTGTGAGGGCGGTATTCGGAGGGCTGTTGCAGAGCTGCTAACGTAGCTCAAGCTAGCAGCAGATGGGATTAAACTTTGTGCAAATGCTGGAGCAGTAGGTAATATGTGTGGTGAGTTTCTTCTGAAGATGGTGAGACATTTCAGAGATGCTAATTCCTTCTCTCAATGCACTTGAGAGACAGAGAAAACCAGATACTAGAAAGTCAAATGTCTGCTGCCTTGAAGATCAAGTCAGGATCTAGCAGGTTCTTTGATCAGGAACAGGTTTCTCTTCCTCCTCTGGGGCAAAGATATGGTAACAACCCAACTGTTTCCCAGTCACACGGAAGCAATGACTTTCAGGTATGCCGTGAGGAGTGGCACTGTGGTGGACGCACCCACCCCTTCATTTTTCTTCCAGTCTTGGTCTCCCACCAAACTTTATTCATCTTCTTGTCTGTGTTCCCCTTTTTTTCCCCAGACTGCTTTCAGGGAGGAGTGCTCTCCTTCAAAAGCTTGTGTGAAACTCTCTTGTTTCTGTCACTTCTCTCCAGACAAATTACTTCAAGAATCACAAACAATTGATCCTGCTTCTGGTTGGGAGACTTTTTGTTTGTGGGTTTTGGGGGGCTTTCTGGTTTTGTTTTGTTTGGGTTTTTTTAATGGAAAGGACAATAAAGCCTCCTCCCTGCCCACAGCAGTGGAGTTTTGCTAACTTATGTCAAGTGTCATTCATTGTCACCCTAGCCATAATGTCTGCCTCTATTCATCCAAGCACAGCCTCATCCACCTTGTCAGGACTTTCAAGTGATTTCAGCTCTACAACCCCTTTTTCCCTCTCCTCGGTTCCTAGCCTAATCTCTGTGGTGTCTATGCACTTAAACATCTAACAGTTTCTTTCCTGATTGCCATCAGAGGTCCTGCCAGCCCTCAGTCTGAGTCAGCTGATACCACATGAAGGCTTACTGTGATTAGGGAGTGAAATGGGAGCAAACCTTACATGTGTAACTCAGCAGTTTTTTGGTCCGTGGATAGTCTCTGAAAGGGAATTCACTCATCACTGTTTCCTTAATAGTTTCTTCATTACAAAGGTGGGTTTTTCCTTAGCTAGGACACTCATGTAGCATTTTCTTTAAGGCCAAATTTCTGGTCTGGATGGGAAATTTTCCAATAGCTTGTTTGATGGAGACTGATTTGAATTTGCATGGCCAAGAAGATAGGAGCAAGTTGCCAAAGTTCTCTGGTTTTACCCTTACCTTTTTTCTTGGGTTGTAGAAGAAGAACAAGTGGTTCTCAGGGAACAGTTTGGCTAAGGGCTCTTCTTGTCCAGAGGAGCAGCTGTCCAGTAACATGGGACTATTCTTTCAGAATTCTGGAGACAAGCACAAAACACCTGAGAGCTAACTAAAACAGGTCTGCTGCAGTTCTCTTAATGTTTCCAGTGCAAGCTTCAACAGTCTTAGTAAGGTTTGGGAGGATGGTCAGCTAGGAGGAGATGTGAGTGACTTCAGTGAGTCTGTTCAGCAGGGTGTGAAGCAAAGTGCTCAGGAAAAGCCTGTATGAGTGTACGTGTTTGTGCTGGCCAGCTGCTTTAGACTCATCCTTATTCTCCTTCTGCTACAGTGCAGGTCCTCGTGGATGGAGCCCCAGTCCGAATTCAGCTGTGGGACACTGCTGGACAGGTAAGCTCTATCAAAACGGCTGTCAACTCTGGTCCTGTGGGACAGGCATTGTTTTCAGGCTTTGAGGAAGGAGGTGTTTAATGGGGAAGAAAGGAAATGCAGTGGTCCAGCACCAGCTGTTTGCTGGTATGGTAGTCACAGACAAGGGAATGCGATGCCCTCAACGCTGAAACTTGTGTCTGAAACGTGGCATGGCCACAAAGTCAGTACAGTGCCCTGCCTCTGCTGCTATCCTAGTTAACTTGTAGAAAAGCTACTGCAGCATCATGCTGTCAGAAGAGCAGTCCAGTGAAGATTTTTTTTCCCCCTCCCTTTTCTACAGGAGGACTTTGACTGTTTGCGCTCACTTTGTTACCCTGACACCGACGTCTTCCTTGTCTGCTTCAGTGTGGTAAACCCAAGCTCCTTCCAGAACATTACAGAGAAATGGATCCCTGAGATACGAACTCACAACCCGCGGGCGCCAGTGCTGCTCGTGGGGACACAGGCAGACTTGCGGGACGATGTCAATGTCCTCATCAGCCTGGATCGCTACCACGTGAAGCCTGTGCCCCGGCCTCAGGCAGAAGGTCTAGCTGACAAAATCCGGGCTGAAGCCTACCTGGAATGCTCAGCACTGACCCAGAAGAACCTTAAAGAAGTTTTTGACATGGCCATTGTCAGTGGTGTTGAGCACAAGGCACGTCAGGAAAAGAAGATGACTGCCAAAGGCATCAAGACTCTCTCTAAGTGCCGCTGGAAGAAGTTCTTTTGCTTTGTCTGAAGCTGCTTTGAGGGAAGGGAAAAGAAACACCCAATGCCAGTATTGGCTCTGCACCTTCTTGGAGTGACTGCTCCTGTGGCCCCAGCAAGGAGGGTATGATAAGCTGCTGGGCTTGGAAACCTGTCTCTTGCTGGGTACAGTATCAGATGCCAAGGAGACATGAACTAGATTTCCATTGTGCTGAGATGTGGAATGGTCCAGGCAGCTGTAATACCTGCTGGACATGTCTGTAGTGTCCCAGACTAATGGGAGCCTTTAGTACATGAAGACTCAGTACCCCAGAACAGGCAGGTTCCTTACATTGTTCAAAATGACCAGTTTTGTGGTTGAAGCTCACACACTTTCAGAGTTCTGATGCAGCATAATAAACATGAGGGACTTCTGAAATCAGCCTGTGTTTTGGCTGATTTACAGGCGTGGCAGAAAGTAGGACAGGGGCAGTTACAGGCAACTGCAGTGTGGTCAGGCATGGGGTGCAGAGTTTGTAACGTGAGACTTGGATTCCCCCTCTGATTCCATTTGCCGAAATAGGTAGACTTCACTTGGCTGTGAAAAAGCAGCTCTCTTTCTTAAAGGACCTCTACTAGGAGTACTCTTGAGAAGTTATTTCCTAAATAAAGGCCATTAGCAGGCTGAAGAAAAAATGCAGTGAGAACTACAGTAATACTTTGAGCAAAATCTTCTCTGAGAGGACTCTCTGGTCCTCTGGGTGCAGGTGTTACAGTCCTATCCTAAGAGATAGTTGTGGACTTGGAGACCAACTTTGAAAGGCCTTTTGTGTGTGTGGTGTTTCGAAAGAAAGAAGAGGTGAGGAAGACTGAGGTGTGGCTCTATCTAGCAGAGAGAAAACTGTGTCAGCGAAAGGTTTATAACACTACCAAGGGGTCAAATGTAGATGGAGGGAGAAGGAAGAAAAAGAAGTAAATAGAAAGGAGAAAGATGGAATGAAGAAAGGTAGATGGAGAAGGAAAGGAGAATGAATGTAGTTAAGTGAAAGTTGTGATTCTACTTAGTTGAGATGCTAATATGCAGGGTAACCTTTAGGGACCTGAAAATCTTGCTAGTGATATGAATTTCAAAGTAATATTGTCAATACATTCAGTTCTGAATCAAAAGGAGGGGGATGTACTGAGAGAGAGTTTCTCTTTATTAGGAGAATCCTCCATTTCAGATCGACACAGAAGAATGGAATTTACCTTGTACTGTTCTTCCTGAGGCTGCAGAACAGGAACAGAGGAGTCAGGGCTTTTTTCTGTTATGCTTCCCTTCTTAAAAAGTCACTGCTTGATCTGCTGAAATCAAAAGCAAAGGACATCCATGAAGTTTTTGCTGGAGAAAATAATTCCTTAAGTTTCACTCCCTTCCCCTCTCACCTGTTTCTCAGGGGATTAATACCTCAGAGAGTCTATTCACAATTTATTATATTTTATTACAGAACTTGCAGCAATTTCTAAATCTTCTTTTGCAGAGACATTTCATTTTGGTTTATGTAGCAAAGAGCATGACAGGTCTGTCAAGAGATGCTTTTGATACTCAGGGGGTTCTCTGCATCTGGCCACAGCCCATCGCTTTGAGGATGCTCTGGAGTAATGTGACAGTAATGTGACAGAAAGAGAAATAGCTGTGGATGGTTTGCCCTAGACCAAAAGCAAGCATAGGTGAGCTAGTGAGCCTGTAGCAAGGCAAATGTGACTAATGCAGTCTGGCTCCAAACAAATGCCTCCCAACAGCTCTCACAGCCGGCTGGTTTTGTGTACTGCAGCTTATGTAGTTCCCAGGATGTGAGACAATACTGCTGTCTCCCTGGGCAGTATTGCAGGATGAAAGAGGTGAAGTGTTCCTGGGAAGGGAAGTGGCCCACAGCCTTGGAGCTGCTTCTAGGGTAAGGCTCAGAGACCTGAAAAGGATGGTGCAGCAAAATGAGTTGAACGTTGAAAGGACTCCTCCAACTGAAATGCCATTTGAGTCCAGTGAGGAGTCCCAAGAGATGGCGAGCACAGAGACTGTAGCTAGAAGGGACATGTCTGACACAAGTCTAGGTAGGACACCTGACAAAGCTCTCGCTCAGCAATGCATCCCTGTGTGCATATCCTACCTGTACAGACACCTTTGCTGTATCACTAGTTCAGTTTGTCTGTTGGGTCTTTACACATTTCTTTAGCCTATGAGACCAAGGGCTGTGGTGTGACCTGCCAAAGAACATGCCACATCCCTATGGAGCAAATCCACAGGTGGAAAGAACACCAGCCTCCTTCCTGCCAAGGACAGCAAGGGTTGTCCTGCAGTAGCTTGGTATGAAACAGGGGTTATTTCATTCTGGAAAAGAAACTGTACTGAGAGCTACTTTTGTTCTATGTGATTGTGCCTAAAATTTGTTCAAATAAATTTTTTTAATGTCCACAATTTGTGTTTGTAATTTCATCAGTGCAAATTAAGTTGGGCGTTAATATGGAAAGGGAGTTACTCCATTTTACTGACAAAAAGCATAACAGGGAAGTGTCCCCACCTCTCACTCCATGTCCTAGCCCCCACTAGCAATGGTAAAAATCCCATCATAGATAAAATTTTCCAGGTTCCTTCTGTCACCTCAGTTAATCTTTCTTTACCTCAGGAGCCACTCAGTATGGATGCTGCTGAGGGGGATAGAGGAGCAAACATGCAGGGCTCTCAATGCCTCTCCCCAGAAACCACTCTCCAGGGACCAGTCAGGAAGCCTCCCAGCACCCACTGAGCCAAGCCCATGCAGAACTTGCATTTGGAGCACCCACTGAGCCAAGCCCATGCAGAACTTGCATTTGGAGCACCCACTGAGCCAAGCCCATGCAGGACTTGCATTTGGAGCCTTAATGACAGCATGCTGCTCTGTCATTAGGCTGATGGGTAATTTAGGAGCAGCTTCACTTACCTTAACTTGGCAGTTACTGCTCAAGTGATGAAAAATTTTGCCTGTGCCACATAGAATGCAAAGGCTCCATCAAAGACAGCTCACAGGACTAACCCTTTCAGCCCTATCTTCAGTATTACAGATAGGCCAGGGCTCCTGCCTGTCCAGATGTGGGGCCCCATAGCTATTCCATAGTCAGAGGACTGGAAAGTGAGGTTGCGGAGGGAGGAGTGTGGTGGCTCAGCAGAGAGCTAGAAAAGAAAATGGACAAAAAACCAGAGTAGCAGAGGTAATGGGCAAATTCAGAAATTAGAAGGGAATAGGAAATCACTACCAATACCAATAAATTATTTGGGAACTTGTGTTTTGGGTGAGGGGATTGTTGAGGTTTTTAGGATTTGTTTGGGTTTTTTTGGGGGGGAGGGGGCATGGTTGTTTACCAAGTATGCAATCACACTCTCCTTCTACAGACCCACTGTTTACTAGGTGTAAAGTAACCTATGGGAGTATTTGGAGCTGGCTCCCAGCTTTGTAACATCCTGGCACTAAATCTTACAGAAGCACCTGTGAATGGAAATAGCAGCAAAGTGTGAATTAACTTTACAGGGAGTGAGTCATTCTACTGAGCCATATCCTGTCATATGCACAATAAGCACTCTAAAACTCCCTGAAATCCATGAACAAAGCTGAACTCCTGGGTGTGGGGAGGTGAATCTATCTCATTAAATGGAGTTTCCTACCAAAGCCACCTGAGGTGTCTGTAAAGCCTTGCTCTCATCCTCTTACAGTGCAGTACTGGATCTGTGCTACTACCTGGCTTTGGTAGAGTCTGGGCTTGTTCCTGCCTTGCAGTGCTGCTTGACCAACCTGTATTTTCAGATGCTGCTGAGAGCACAGAGGAGTTCCTCGGAGACTGTTGCTAACACAAACCACCCCACTAGGTTGGGTGAAGCTAGCCCAGTCCATTGCTAGACCAGGACAATTCCTCACAACTGCTGCTTACTTTCTTCCCAAAAGGATCCTTACGATTAGTTGATCTGACTTGTTCCATAGCACAAAGCTCAGCATCAAATGCTAAAAGCACTGACATTCCTACAGGGTGGAAACTCTCCAGTGCCTTCTTTCTTGCTCAGGGCTGTGACTTGGATCCTGGGTAGCAGACTCCTGCATATCCTTGCATCCAGCGAGTAACTGATTAGGAAAACTCTCCTTCCTGTAGTGGAGAATGCTGCTGAGACCCAGCATAGGTAACAGTACAAGTACTACAGTACAGGTACACACCGTGTTTTGTAAATCCACAAGAAGCCAGTGTGCTTGCTGCTACTCTCAGCTGCCATTGCCAAAGCACCTGAGCTTAGATGTCAGCAACAGTGGGGGCACAGTATGGAAAGGACCCTTTAGTTTCCTTTTTCTGTAGGTATCGCACCCTAAATGGGCTTAGCTGTGCCAAAAAGGCTTCCAGCAAATAACACTTTCCTCAGCTTCCACTGAAACCCTGACTGGGAATTAAACCCCAAAATAATACCACATTTCATCTGACTCAGCACATCCTGCTTCCAGCACCAAAAGGGCAAGTCTGAAAGTCCTGGAGATCTTTATGCCCTGTAGGTTACATCCTATTTATTTTAAAGGGACAGGCTGAACTATTACCAGGTCAGAAGCTGACATGAGCCCAGCAGGAGGAACCCTGCTGAAACACAATTACCTTGGAATGGCATCCTCCCCCCATTTCCTGAGAGGGTGTGATTACATTTACAACCTTATCACTTTCTTAACACTCCCCAATTTAATCCTCAGGTGCTAACTGGCTTTTTCTTCAGATTGCTCCAAGTTTAACATTATTTATCAATTAGGCCCAGCTTGGAAGCAGGGTTTGATTTGACTTTTCTCAGCTGTACTGGCAGATAGGTAACCTGCTTCAACTTTGCTCTTAATGCATTCCTGCCCCTAATTTGGGCTAGATTGGTCCTTTCCCATGGTCCTTTCTGCAGTTTCTCAAAGAGCAGCCTGGGAACACCACAAGAGCAGAAGGGAGCAGGGGTGCTGCTCAAACAGATGTTGTCACCACAAGGCATGTTTGTCCTCTCACAGCCTGTGTGCTAACTGAACTGCTGCTCTTCCATTCTGCTGAGAGTCGTTTTTGCCCAGAATGCTGCCCTTGGCCGTGTGGTCTGCTTTACATCATTGCCTCTCTTTGACCATGCTAAATCACTCTGTAGTGAGCCTTGGAGATAAAGCATTTTTCCAAAACAACCACTTGAACTTTACAACATGGCTCTAAGACTGTCCCTCCTGTAGTGCAGAATGCTGGTTGAGACCCAGCACTTGGTCTGCATCTACTCCCAGAGAAGGAATCAAAGAGCTGGCCCAGCTGGCACCTGGGCCTCCTGGAAGCTGCTTACTCATGCCTCTGCAGAGTCCAGCCCTGGGCTCCCCATTCCCACCGTATAAATACAGCATTGTACTTGCAAAGACCTATTGCACAAGAGGGCAGGGTATGTCTCAACTTATCCCTGAGACAGGTTCCCTCTGCTGCAGTCCCACGTGATCCTGGTTCCCAGGGTGACACCATGCCCTTTCCAGCTCCCAGACTAAGCTGCTCGGCATCCAAACTTGCAGGACTTGTTCTAGAGGAGCAGGAGGAGATGTGGGTCCCATCCTCCCCCTCCAACCCCGTATCCCCAGCACTACCCCTAGGGCAGTGTTGTGAACTGAAATACTCTGGTTTCTGCTGCTATGGAGGAACATCAGGTGCAAAGAAATTTGGCTGTGGGACAAGTTTCACCACGAGTCACTGAGCCAGGCTTTTCTTTCCCATGAGATAATCTTGGGCGGGGCAGACAATCTCTTAAAATTAAAATACAATGAAAATACACGGGCTTCCCAGGGTCTAGGGTGAAGCTCTCTTTCCTTGTTTTCTCAGAAAGTGAGCCAGGCACTGCTGAAACCTTCCCCAGGCTTTCAGCGCAGAAGGAAGCACTGCAGTGGCAGCCTCAGAGCCAGGCCTGGTGCCTGCTGCTCTCCCAGCTGGCAGCAGGAGCCCACCCATGGGACCTGGCTCTGCCGGTGGTGAAGGTGGAAGAGCTCGACCTCCTGTGGAAGAGAGCACAGTTTAGTGAGTGAGTCAATCACAGATGGCAAAGCCCCCTTCCTGTGGCTGTGCTGCCAATCACTGTGCTGGTAGCATGGTGGAATTTCCTGGTGAGCACAGCGCTGCTGATTCCCAGGCAGTGAACGGTGGTTCTGGTGGTGCCATCACAAATGTTAAACTCTGCGGGGAGCTCAGGGTGCTTGAGCCGTGGGCTTGTCCCTTCCTCCACCATCCTCATAAGCATCTCACCATGCCACCAAGCTTAAGTCTCTGCTTTTCCAGGTAAACACCTGGTTACATTGTTCAGTCCCTGCAGCAGGGACACAGGGATGTAGCTGGAATCTGCCAAGGCCCTAGCTGGGATCTCCCTTGGAAGGTGGGTCAACACCCCAGCCCTACAGACTCGAGATCCTTTCTCATCCAAAAGGGAAAGTCAGCATCACGTGCTGAAGGAGAGCTCATCGTGGGAGGATTTGGTTTTCCCATCAGAGGCTGCATCCCTGCAGGCTGGATGGGAGAGAGGCTGGGAAAATGCTGCCCAAGCAGTGCCCATGGGTTTCAGATGGTATTGCAGAGCCCTTGCTGCTCTCCTGCAGGGAGCCCTTTGCCGGGCTGCACGCCTGGGGAGCGGCTGTGCCCGGGGACAGCGGGTGTCTGCGTGGCCGGAGCCGCTGGGATGGCTCTCCGCAGTGTGGAGGCAGCAGGAGCACCCAGCTACGGGCAGAGCTTCAGAAAGAGCGCATTCATCCTCCCTGCCAGTAAGGCAGGGAGCGCCCGGGGCAGACTGATGACGCACAGCACACCTGAGATCATTTTCATGGGAATAGACCCGTGAGAGACTGAGAGAGGAAGAGTCAGGGAAACTCTCTCAAGCACTTCAGTCAGTGTCAGCATTCACAGGGCAGATTTCACAAGATAAACAAAAGCCTTTAATAACCGCAGTGGAGGGAGACTTTGAAACCCTGCGAAACCTCTGCCAGGAAAGGAGAGCAGCAGGCTTCTTGCGGAGTGCCAATGCCACCAGCCAGCCAGAGGCTTGGCAGGCATGGAGCAAAAAAGGCTTGCAAAACTCAAACCATAAAGATCCAAGTGTGGGTACCCAGGCTGTACTCCCAGCTGTGAAAAGTTGTACACATGGTGCTATACATAGCACAGAGGAATTTTCTTTCTACTTGCTAAGGGGTTTTAATAACATAGAGCAGATGAAAGATGTCAGCCATCCTGGAATATTATCTAGGCAGCAGTGTATCATTTGAAGGGAGGGTAGGAAAGGATATCTAATGTGATATCTTCTGCAGCATCATTTGGTTTTTTTCTCATAAGCCAAATAGATTTGCAGAGTAATCATTTATTAGCATCTAACAGTAAAGTCTTACATGTATAAAACTCCTGTCAAAGGATGCTGAACCTGAAATACAGGGACTCTGTGCTAATAACTAAAATACAACCATACTTTGGGAGGAAGAGGACTTCCTGCAGTTCCTGCCTGCCTTGTGAGTACCAGTAATGGCAATATCCTAGCTTTACATGCAGTGCACTTATTCACTATCTCCAAACATCTCATTTTGGATAATAAGGATACTGCATTAGGTATTGAGGGAAAAGGTAAGTCTAAATATAATTTAGGTCATCAGAAACCTGGAAATGCTATCCCAGGCTTTAACATCATTTCCCTGTGCAGTTTTGGGTGAATGACTTCCCTTTTCCATTTGCAAAATGGAGTTCCTTCCCCTCCATGGGGTATAATAAACATTTATGAACTGATACACACAGGGTGCCATGGGAGGGGAAGGGTTATTGCAAGGAACATGACAATGCTTATTTTCACGGTCCTTAAAATGGGATAAATGTCCTGAAATGTGTCCATTATTGCCCTCTGTGAGTTTCCAGAGAGAACTGGAAAATCAAACCCTCTTGGTTATACCTCCAGCTCTGAGAGCAAATATATCCGAACTTTAGTGCTGCTGAAGGAAACATGAATCGTATGGTCTGCAAAGTTAGGAGATTATTAAAAGGAAGCTCTATGCCTATTGGTACTTAATAGGGCATATGCCACCTTGGTGATGGGGTGGGAGAAGAGGAAAACTGAAATGTGGTGTCCTCACACAGCTATCAAGTCACCAGATAAAATAAAGAGATGGGCCCAAGAGCAGAATGTGGGACAGTCATGTCTGTTCTGCTTCTTTCATGTGATGCCTGTAGCCCATGTGGATGAGAGGATACCACATAGGAAGTCCAGGAGTCCTGTTCCTCTTCCAGAACAGGAGTTTGAACTAGCTTTAATTATGGGTGTAGAAACAGCATCCCATTCTGAGTCTATAATTTTTAGGAAGGGCAGAGGAAGAAGAGGCATTCTGAGTACTGAGACACCTCTGCAGACTTCAGTAGACAAGGGCAGCTGATGAACAGCACAGGCTTCCAAGAAGGCCAAGGTCTCTGGGTAAGCAGCTGGTGGCCTGGGCAGTCATGTCTGAACCCACACTGAAGTCCATGCTGCTGTCACGATACTCAACGTGGCTGGACGAAGTGAGCCCACCACCCCCAGGCTCTCACCATGCCTCCTGACTGAGGTGCAAACAGATCCACCCAAGGGGCATGAGAGTCTTTGCTGCCTCTTGCTGTCATGCATGGCTTGGACTATTCCTCTCTCCTTCTTCCAGAGGTTAGACCAGAGCGGGGCTGCTGAGCACCTGGGATGTTCATCAGGAGGAAACAGCACACTGGGGCACAGCCTTCTTCCTGCCTCATCCACATAAATAGCCAGTAAAGATGTAGTTTTCCTTCTGCTAAATATCAGTGCTGACTTCAATGATGCTGCCCTTCCATGTTTTATTGGCATCCATTGGAAATCTCTGGCTACATCTGTTGTCTAAATAATTACAGCCTCTGAGCAAGAAAGGGTTAGGGGGCAGACAAGCATTTAAATGCTACAAATGGGACTCCACAGCAATCCTGGGTTGCTCTTCCCTAAACTTCTTTCTACACATCAAGGATCACAAAAGAGTAGGAAGAGACTGAGTCCTGTTCTCAACCCTCTATTCTAGTGCATGGCTTTATTGGTAATTAAAAACTACATCTCAGCTTAATTTTCTTCCCACACTTGGCTGTACTCTATCTTACCCCCATCTCAAAGAGGCATGTCAGTCCTTTCATATCCTCATTGGAGTTCACAGAAGTTTGCCAGCATTAATCAGAGGCAATTACCTTTGCTTCTTTGGGCAGGGATATCAGACCTGAGCCTAGGGTGACTCACTGCAAGATCGCTTCCCCCTGCAAGGTTCTTCCAGACATCTCCTTTGACTGGAGTCCTCAGCTGTTCCCTTTGGTCATTCTATTCTTGGGAAACTCTCCTGGCAGGGAGCAAGTGCCAACTACCATGCAGCCTCATGTAGTCTGCATACCTGTTTTTAATCTCACACAGCATAACTGATAAAAGGTTACAGGCTGGTACTGGCCAGGAATTATCTAACCAACATTTTCACATTTTGATCGAGTATTATTTTTCCAATAGATTTGTGTGTGAAACAGTTGCATTGCAGTTTTGGTGACAACCCATTGCAATGCAACCAGGGCTGCTGGATCACAGGCCTGTTCTCAGCAGTGAGTCTTTATGAACCCTGGAAAAAACCCAACCACACTGACCATTCCTGATTTGGTCATCTCATGGATTCTTGCCTTCCTGCTGAAAAGAAACAAGTCGCACCTTCAGCCCTTGCAGCTCTGATACCATCAGAGCCCTGGCTAGAAGGATATCTCTTTCAAGATCCCTTGTGTCTGTGGGAAAAGAGATCTCTCTGAGGTGAGCACACCATGCTGCTTCTTTCATTTATGAAAGAAAGAACTCATGGTTTCCCAGAGGAGAAGTTTTCTGTCCTACAGAAATCCTGGGGTTCAGTGCAGCTCATAACAAAAATCTGCATCGGAATATTTGCCAGAAATATTCCAAAGCAGTATGAATATATGCCCCAGAGAAGAAATCAAGTTCCAGCAAGCCACAGCACTTGGAAGAAAAGTGAAAATGAGTATTATGCACAATATGAATTAGGTACTATGTTACTATTAGTAACTAATTCATGTTTTTGTTATTCAGCTCAGCCTGCCAACACACACTCCTAGACGCTGGCTGTAGGCATCCTTACCGCTGAAATCTGTGTCAACCTCACAGAGACCCTGACTGAATAAACACTCAGGTGACCCTGGCCTACTAGCCTGCCTGCACCTCCAGACATCCAAGCAAGCATTTGCAGGAGAGCAAAAGAAGCCTGGTGGTTTAAAATTGAGCTTCCATCATGACGTCCAGCACAATTTCTCTGGCTGGTCAGGAGAGAGAGCATTTCACATCACACCTGTCACACTATGAAATGAGGCTGGAAAAGTACAAGTGTTAGGAGCCTGCTAGGAGAACTCCATGAGGATCACTGCCCTTTTATTTCTTCTCTTGCCCTCCAATCAGTCCATCTTCTAGGACAGAATTCTGCTCTCCTGCAATAACATGGATGCATTTTCTGTAGCTCTGGCTGCTGTGCAAATACACTGCTTTGCTGTTCTGGGGTCTAGAAGGAAAAATGAGGCGGAAGAAAAGCAACTGACTGAAAATAAACCACATCCCAGTAAAGAGATGAAAGACTGTAAGGGATAATCTGTTTTTTTGTACAAGTGTCAGAGTTCCAAGAAACCCAGGGAACTGGAAAAAGGCCTGCCTTTCATAGAGGCTGGAAAACACCTTGGAGGGACTCACTCCATATGTGAGGTGCTGCACAGAGAGTCCTGCCTCAGCACTGCTGAGTGAGCAGGGCATGAACGCTTTACACAAAGCATTCCCCTGAAAAGTAAATACTGCTCTGGGTATAAGAAAACTGCCCAGTCATAATATGCATGGCTGATTGCAGAGTTGCACAAGAAGAAGCTGGTTCTGACGTGGGTGAGAGCAGCTCTGAGAGCACCTCAGAATGGCAGGGTCTGGCTGGACAGCAGCTCACAACCCACAGTTTCCCAGATGATGCTGAACACAGACTTAATTTCAAAGGCAGAACCTCAACTCAGTGAGCAAAGAGGAAAAATGGACATGAGGAAAAAATGTAAGGTCTTCTGCATGCTACTTAATGATATGCACAGATGTGCTCCGCTGCTGGCAGCGATGACAAAACAAATGAACTGTCAATTCCATCCCAGGCACTGCTGGTGAAATCCTTTGATAATAGGTACAGAGTTGCAATGAGAAGAACATTTTTTTGCTTGGCACTTCCCTTTTTACTAAGACCTTTTTTCATCTCCTTAGCCAGCAGGTACATCCCTGGCTTCTGTTCTTAAAAGGTGGACAATGGCTTCCTTACCAGCAGGAATTACCTCTGTGCTGTGAAGAGGACAGCGACATGAAAAGCAGGCTTCTCTGACAGGGCAAACCTTTCCTTCACAGCAAAACACTGCAGTGCCTAAACAGGCTACAAAACTGTTTTGGTGCCCATTGTTCCTTTGCATAAAAGCCTTTGAACCAGAGTCAGTAATTATGGGAGCCGCACCGTGCTCAGCTCCTCAGCTGCTGATATGTTTATCAGCAGAGCATCAATCTGACTTGCTTCCTGGAGGTTTAGATGGCTTTAGGCTTGGGGTCTGGAGAGGCATTGCAAAGGGGAGGGGTGCCTCCTGAGAGTTTGGGGAGGTTGAAAACAGATGGGCTTTTAAACTAAATGAGTGAACAGGTCTTGCTATGTTAAAATATATTTTGTCATAAAAACATGGACGTTTGCTTTCCTCTCACCCTGTCTGAACTTTGGCCAAGTATAGCTGGCAAACAAGTGACTTAGAAAGAGTCACTGGCCATGGCAGAATCCTCTTGGATACTAATCCTTGCCTGAGAGGAACAGCGGTGCTGGGACAGCAGGGTAGTCTCTCTAATCTGTCCTAGAGGTGATCAGCAGTCGTAGATTGTTTAGACACCCCAAGAATTTCTGAAATCTCTCTTATTTTGTGAGATTCATTGCTAATCCTATGGAACCAGGAGGTCCAATGCTCTAACAATTACATGCTGCAGTTTGGGACAAACTGCAAGGAGAAGTTCAGACATAGACACTGGATAGCCTAGTCATGAGATTCTCAGCCTGCTCATGCTAGGAATAGAAAAGAAGCTTTTTAAACAAAATAGCAATTTTGGACAAAAATTAAGAAGGTGTGAGCTGGACAAAATTCAAGATAGGTTAGACAGCAGATTTTTTTCATCACAGAGCCTGGAGGTTCTGGAGAGTTTAGCAGATGGAATACTGTAAGGACAACCCCTTCCCCTGGATATCAAACATGTCTTGTTTGTGAAAACTACTAGATGACAAAGTTGTCTAAAATAGAAGGTAAGTAGACATGAGTCAGGAGGCCCTTTCCAGCCCTGCACTCAAAAGCAGTTTCAAAGGACTGCCGTGCCTCACAATTACAATCAGGCTGGGGCTGGCTCCTGAGCTTTGCCCAGCTCCACAACACTCATGTCTATGAGAAATTTGGACTGTACCATAGGCAACATGTATTATTCCACTCTAAAAGCAGCATGAGCAAGCATTGACTTGGTTAGGAACCAAGCATGTTTTGTCTCGGTGCTTTCAGCGGCCACTTTAAAGATGCACCATGCATCATCTTTTCTCTTGTAACAGTGTCCTTAGTAAGGAGCCTGGGCTCCTGATCCCCACTTTTTTTCCAGGGAAAACTGGGCAGAGAGCTGATTTCATTACTGCTTCAGCTGGGACAAGGATCTGCCCCCCCACAGGTTTGGACTCACAAAAATCTACCCAAGACACCAGGAGCACATTTCAGCAGACAGCCCCAAACCCGTGTCACGTAAGCAGGAGTCTGGTCACAAGGAAGTGGCTAGTCAAGCACTGAACATTTTAAGAGGAGTTGTTTTGTCTTCTGCTCTAAGAAGATGAAAGGCACTCTGGAGAGGACAGTTTGGTTCATATTTGCTGAAAAACACCATTAAGCTGGATGAGAGAACAGCCAGGTTGTTTTTATCTTCACACGATTGCTGGACGTTGCCCACAGATAGGAGCTGGAGTGTGGGTCCAACGTGGATATACTGGGGTGAACGTTTCCTTATCTTGAATTTCGCTGTTTACTCAACTGAAGTTGGCTTTCTTCAAATCAGAGGCACTCTATTATTTTTTTTTTATGGACAGGTGTATTTTCAATCATTAGGGATCCCATGGAGCTTTCTGCAAAGTTTGCGAGTGTCCCACCCAGACAGCTATTGCAGGGCTTTGCACAGTGCCAAAAATCCCCTTACTGGTTCAAACTGCGAAAAATTATTCCCACTTCCTTTTTTGACACTCTTACGTCTGATGCAGAAAGTTTACCGTGTCCAGGAACATACAGAGAGACATGGGGCTTCTGCAACTGCAGAAAGATGTTATCTCTACCTGATGCTGTGATATTTAGATTGTGCCACACAATCTGGCAGTTCCAGACATCTTGCAATGCATATCAGAATCTCTGGGGAAAAAAACAGAAAGCCAGGAAAGGAGGGTGTGCTGAGAGTAAAACAAAGGTAGAGTTTATGGGAAAGTGAATGGGAGAGGGGCAAAGGAGCAATAGGAAGTTAAGGCTTTGAACAAGCCCAGTCATGCCCCAGGTACTGGTTCTACCTGTCTGCTGCCTGACCACAGCCCAGTCTGCCCAGTGACTGCAGTGGGAGCTGGAGTGCTGAGCAGCACTGAACATGGGGCTTGTTTGCTGGTCGTGTTCCTGTGGAGGAGAGGCTGCCAAAACACCCTGCAATGAGTGTGCCAGTCAGATGGCAGCCCTTGCCACAGGTTCATGTGCAGGAAACAGAAATGGCTCTGGAGAGGAAACACTGATCCACATGTGGCATCTCCACTGCAGGACTTGGGAAGCAAGCGGATGGTGACAGAGGAGGTTTCAGTGATCTCTGCAGCACACCTCAAGGTGCATCTGCTTGCTGGAAGGGATGGCAGAGAAGGCCCTGGCTACAGGACCAAGTAGATTCACAAGTCATTGCAGTTTAACATGATCCTCTCTCTACAGAAGAGGAATGACCCTCCCTCTCCAGAACATCTGCCTTTCTCCTGTCCTACAAAGTACGATCTTTGTATGGTCTGACCAAGCTCTGAGCTTGATAAGAGGCAGCACTCAAAGCAAACGGATGGGCACACAAGCTCTTCTCCATTTTGAAACAGAAACAGCATACTCCAAAGTCAATTAAAAAATGAGATTAACTGTCCTGGATTTCATTCATTACATACCAATTAGCCCATCTCAGAAGTAAAGCTCATTAGGAGCTATGAAGTGGAAAGAACATTAGGAGGACAGAGTCAGGAAAGACAGTTATCTCCCAGGGAAGGACAAGCTGTGCTCTCTGCCATGCTCATTTCCTCAGTTTCCTCTCAAGGTTTGGAGACAACCACTATGTATTTCTGCTTTGCTTCTGCTCAACACAGCGAGTAAAGGGAGGCTCAAGTGCCCAGTTTGCAGGTTTTCTGAGACCTGGGATCAACTCAGCCACAAAAACCTCAGGAGGAACTTTCTTGAGTACAGGAAGGGGATCAGGGACAAAGGGCTTGGTTCCCTCCAGCCTAGAAACCTACCCAACTCTTCAGCACTACTGAAAAAAAACCAAAAAGGCTTTTCTCCTGACCTGCTGATGGTCACACACAAAACCCTGCCAGGAAATATTTGGCCTGCTGTCTCAGGTGACTTATGCAAAATAACTGGTCACTTTTCTCCCAAAGACAGGTTCTACTTGACACTGCACTCCTGGGCATTTGTAGCCTGCTCCTCCTGCTGCAGAAATCCAGGCTCAAGGGAGAAGCTTTTGCAGTTTCATATGTGGGTTCACCACCACTGTTTCCTGGCTCTTTCCTCATGTTTTCCTTGGAAAAGACAGTCAGAAGAGTTTCCAGTCCACAGCAAACTAATCACTCACAATTAACATAAACCTGAATGTAGTGGGGGATAAAAGAAAGCTGGGAAAGCCCCCTTTTCTCAGCAGCTGGATGAGGCAATTTGCAGAGAGCCCGGAGGCATGGGGGAAGCTGGAGCCTTTCATGAGGCTGTTGCGGGCCCTTGTGTGAAAGGGCAGATGAGGGCAGTTTAGGGCAGCACTTGGGCTCCCTCAGCTTCAGCACTGTGGGCCAAAGCAGGACAGCAGGGAAACAGCCTGCCCAAACACCAGCCTTGCTACAAATGGTGTAGGGGAAAGCTCTCTGAACCATGGGGAGGGCCAAGAGCAAAATGACTTGCAGGACAACAGACAGAACCTGGATGCAATTTCCTAGAGCCTCAGTCCAGCCCAGCCAGAGCATATGGGGCTAGGGGATATGTCAGGACTGACTGGTACAGTTTGATGTTTATGGGTAGCTTCCCTCAGAGATGCTCTCCAGGCCATGCTCCTGTAGGTTCTCTTCTGCCAGCACTGGTGCTCAGCTGGTGCCCTGGGGTGTTGGTTCAAGGAACTGCACTAGCAGAAAACAGGTCCCTGAAAAGTGAATTGCTTTTTTCCAGGATGTTCCAGGGCCAGCAGCACTAATGTGAGGAAAGCTAAATGAGTGTAGAGCTACTCCTTCAGCAGGGGCTGGCCTAGGACAGACTGAGTTGTAATGCTGAGCTGCTCCTTTGGGCTCAATTTTCACCATCAGCTCCGCAGGCCGCTGCTCACGCAGGGGTCCTACCCTGACCTGCACCCTTGGCTGGAGGCTCCCACCACACAGAGGGCCAGGACAGCCCAGCAGAAAGCTCACCCAGCAGAGAAACAGAATGTCCCTCCAGCCTGTCCCACCAAATGGACCTGCCTGGCACATGGCAATATGAAGACCATTGCCCATCTGAAGGAGCACAGCTCACCTCCAGTGCACAGAGACAAACATGCTCTGGAAGAAGCTGCAGTGGATTGTGAAACACCAGTTGTGAGGTACAGCATGTCAGATCTTAGATCAGTTCTTTGAATCCAGGGCCTTGTGGAAAAAGAGGGGCCTAGTGGTGAAAAAATACAGAGGAAAACAAATAGCTATTTTCTTGGTACTTGGACTTCCTTCTGTACCTCACCCACTTGCCCCAGGGTTTGCCAACAGTGGAAGTTCCCCCAGTACACAATGCTTTAATATTTAAATTGCAGTGTCTGGTACATTGACTATTTCCAAGCAGAGCCCTCCAGATGCTTACTCATTTTGTGATGGCCAGGTATTTGCATGGGTTTTACAGCCTTGAATATTTAAGATAATGTGCTGGGAATGCAAGAGAAAAGAGAGAAGATAAGAGAGAAGATAAAGCCTCCCTGGCTGAGAATGTGCATATACAAGGGGATGGGAAGAATGGCATTGGGCACCTACACACTGTGCCAGCTCTTCCCTTCCCTGAGGAAAGCTCTTCCCTTCCCTGCTTTGCACAGATTCTGTCTCTAGCCAGTCCCTTACTTGCTGAATGGGAGGATAAATGGAAGTAGGATGGAAATTGCATGGCTGAGCAGCAGAGGAGTGGTGGATGGATCAGCTAGCCGAAGACATGGCAAGCAAGAGGTGATTCCTGGGGAAATTAATTTTCCATTGAAGTCATATTAGCCCAGGCTTTGGGGTAAAAGGGAGAAGAGCTCCCCCATCCCAAAATACTAAGAGGAGAGGGAAATAAAAATTTGTTGACAGGGTGTAATTCTACAGCATAAGCAGGGATAGTTTCTAAATATGAGAGAGAACCAGTTCAAACTGGTTTAACAGAAACTCCATGCACCAAAAACCTCTAGCGAGGACATTAGAATAAGAGCGTTGCATCCTTGCCGGCAGCTCCTGTCTGCTCACCTGCAGAGCTGCATGGTCCATGCAATGACCCCACAGCTCCCTAGAGCTGCTGAGCCACCTCAAGTGTGTCACAAATGCCCCATCATCCTCTAATGGAGATTTGCAGGGAAGGGTTGTATGGCAAAGCTTGGGAGACAGAGCTAGCAGCTTCTAAATTTGATGACAGTCTATTAAAAGAACTGTTTTGGCTTGTTTTTGTTTTAATGAAGGTTCTACTGCCTGAAGTCCTCTGATTACTGGGAAAAAGTCTCTTATTTCTTTCAAAATGTAGTGCATACAGGGGGACAGCAGTCAAAGTCAGCAAAAGAAATCTCGGAAACTGATCCAAATAGAAAGAGAAAGAGAAGCACCAACGTGGGTTTGTTTTTTTTATTTTTTTAAGTCACACTGATAAGTTTTTAGGGTTAAACTGATGACCCCAGTATCTGGGGCTTCGTCTAGGTAACCCATACAAAACCAAAGGGAAGTAAACCTGGGCACAGAACACCCACAAGAGGTGTGGGAGACCCTAAGTCAATCCTCTGCTCTTCTGAAGGTTTTACCACCTCTCCCTATCTTGCAGGTGTGTAGGATGCTTTGAGACCTGGGGGAGTAAAACACGGACCATAACATTAGACCATGATATAGATGGGGATAAAGGGAACAGCACCTCACATCTCATGGAGCTCACAGAGGCCCACATCTCCCACCAGGAGTGCACCACCTCCCTGCTGCTTTGACAGTAGTGTCCAAGGCAACACCACGAGGGATATTAAGATATTGCTGCCCCCTCTTGTGGACGTCTCAAAAGGAGCTGGCAAAACACCCTGGGCAGCTGCTCTGGCTGAACAACACTCCATACTGAATAAAAAATGCAGCAGTGCAGCCTGCAGTCCATGGCAGAGGCAGAAGTCTTGGGGCCCCTGGGGATGCAGCTGAGGAAGGGAAGGGCTCCCACAATGCCTACATGAGAGGGACATTATAGTTTCATTTAAAGAAGAGTTTCTGGCTGGGGGAGTCCCAGCAGCTCAAATTTCTGGACCAATGTTTTGCTTCACCTGCTCACAAATATTTTTTAACAATCCTGAAGCAGCCGTCATGTGGGTCAGGTGTGTCAGGGCAGAGAACAAAGACACAGGCTCTTTGTATGCACTGAGACTTGTGGAAAAATTCCCTTCCTATTGGAGCGCCTGGCTGGCTCCAGCAGGGCTCCTCTTCCTCTGCATCTCTCATCAGCTGCTCGCTGTCATTTTGTGTATTCTCTCATGTAGGCTGGCTCTGGGCAACCTGGAGAAGATGGTAATTAAACATTGGGTGGCCTCTGCAAAATCTTCTAAAGCTGTTACAGGAACTGATGGTTAGTTTCAAAACTCCTGACACAGCTGGAGATGAGGACATCTTGGAGAGGCAACTATTGAATAAGGGCCACACAAACTCTGTCACACCTCATGTGGCACCTTGCCCAGGAAACACTGACTGGTCAGCCAGGTTTCCTTGCAGAAAGGTTCCTCCATGCCCTGTTAGGTGCTGCAGAAGAGATCAGAGCTGCTAGAATTTCTAGAGGCGACTGTAGTTCTCTGTGACTACAAGCTATAGTAATAACATGCAGTTCTATGCTTGATAACCAAGGGATAACCAAGTATTTACAATTTCTCTCTCCATGATTCCAAGGAGGAAAAGAAAAAAAAAAAGACTGGGAAGTTTTCACAGGCTGTTTCTCATGCAGGCACTATTTTAGTGAGCAAGGTTTGCTTACCACATAGTGAACCAGACTTCAACTCTGCATGTGCACCATTTAGGAGCTCAAAGCACCCTGCAGTAGGAGCAAGTCTGGTCATTCCTAATACTTGAAGTAAGGTGGGCAAAAATGAGATTCAAGATCTGTCTTTACATTATGCAGTGCTTATACCTAACTGTTCCTTCTTTGCCCCAGCTTTAGAGCTCTTCCTTTTAACCAGAATGAACAGTTTGCTCTCAAAACCAAAATAATTTCTTCCTTAGTCAATAAATTAGGCCTGAGGGCTAAAGCAACTTATCAGAAAGTTTCACCCCACTGCAGCTTTTGTGCGTGGAACAGTATTCTGGCCTGCCACTGTGGAGCCATCCCTTGTTGTACCAGGGCAGCTGCTGCATTGGTTTGCAGAGCCATGGTGCCCTGGAGAAGCCAGACACACACACACAATGTTTAGCTGCAAACTAATGCTTCCTGTATCCGGGCCAGTAAGCCACACAAACCCTGTGAGCTCCCTTCCAGCCTGCTGGGATAATCTCAGCCAAAGGCTCCTACCTTACAGTCGAAGCAAAAACAGCTAAACAGCTCTGCTGGTCAGGAAGGGCCGAGGAGTTCCACAGTTTTCCTTCTGCAGAGGGGGACACCTCCAACAGGCCGACTGGACAATGTGAAGGAGCAGTAGTTTCCCGTCAGTGAGGCAGCAGCTCCTGGGGCCTGCCTGGCGCCTGGCTCCTCAAGGCTTGCAAACAACCCTTTAGAAAACACTGACCAGGGCATTGTCTGCATACACTGCAAGGACAAGGGGCACAGCCAGACCTCAGAGCCTCCTGCCCCGAACCAGCCAGCAGCCTCACACAGCTGCATGTTCCTGGCAGCGGGGGAACATGGAGGATGTGCTCCCTGTCCGACACAGCCAGTGCAATGGGGCAGCTCGGCTGCCACTGCACACTGCTCTTGCTTGAGCAGTGAGGCAGCGAGGCAGCCTCCCCTCACTGCTGGCCCCTGAGGAGTGGGATTCCCATTTTGCAGTTTCAGACTCTGGGCTCTTGTTCCCGTCTGAAATCCAAGAGCTGAGATTTCCTGGGAAGCAGGAGCCCTTGTGTCAGGTGGGGGCGCAGGGGCTGAAAGCCGGTGGGATTTGGGGAGGGCGGGCCCGGAGCCCTCACGGGGGAGGGCCCAGGCCGGACCTGCGGCCTCAGTCAGGGCTGTGTCCAACACCCGGGGACACAGAGGTGTGGTGTAAGCGAAAGAGACTGCAAAGCACGTACCCACCTCCCTCTGGAGGCTGTCACGAGAAGCAGTGGTGGTTTCAGGGGGCGCCCCAGGCCAGGGGTCACCGCCGGGAGGGGAGCAGTGACCCCATCGGCCGAGCTGAGCCGGGCTCAGCAGAGCTGCTCCCGGAGGAGCGCTTCAGGCCACAGGAGGGATAATGTCTGCACTCACACCGGTAAGCGGCTGGAGATGGCGCGATGGGAGGGCTGGTGTAGAGTGCCTGGTCATGACAGAGCAAAGGCCACAGCCCAGAGCAGTGCGGGGAGAAAGCGTTCCTGCTTCAAGCAGCACTCGGAGCCCAGCCAGGGTGGCCAGGTCAGTGGCGCAGGGCAGGGCCACCTGGTTGCTGTACAAACCCACTGCCAATTAGCCAGTTACATTTAGCTGACTTTACATCGCAGTTCTTGAGTGATCACCAGCCTGAAGACACAGTTAGAGCAACTGCTGTTTAAAGAATAGTGTCTGCTTTTGGTTTCAGACCCAAAGCCCAAACCAGTCTGACCAGCTGGAACTCAGTTTCAGGTTACACCCTGCCTTGCTCTCTGGCTGACTTAGTGGGTAATAATCTTTCTCCCAGAACACCCCATGCAGTAGTTTCCTCTTCAGGTATCCACATATGGTGCACCCCCGCTTCCAGCCCTCCCCACGCCATGGGACGCTGCTGCAGCAGCTCTCCCGAGATACCACAGCTGGGGCAGATGAAAGGGTGTGAGATAGCAGGCATGAGAACGGTACCTGCACCCTCTGCGGGTCATTGATCCTCAGACACCACTCCCACGCCAGGTAAGACAAACATCTCTTTATTATCAGAGTAAGCACACAAAAAAATAAATCAAGACATTAGGTTTATTGCATAGGCCATGATAGGCTGTGGGAAAAACAAAGAGATGGAAGAACTTATATGAGACAGGTCTCAAAAAGGAGGAATCTGACCCAGGAACACTGAGGCAGTTGCCTATGATGGGGAGGCATGCAGTCAGAATGCCAGCAAACTCTGGGCAGCAGTTTCTTTCCTTTCAGCCTAGCCATCAGCCCAAGTAGGCAGCTCTCCTGTCACTGCACTTGAGAGGACAGGACATGAGCCATGTCCTGAGCTGGGAATGGCTACACCAGAGCGTTCCAGAACCATTCTGCCCTTGGCCCTGAAAGCATCTCAAGAATTTAAACTGAAGTCCGTACATAGATTTATGCTTCTTACACACACACACACACACACACTGGTTTCCTCTCTCTTCACAGCAGTTTTCCAAAAGCAGCAGGCACTGGAAGTTTAGGGATTGATGCCAGCCCCACAGCTGACAGCACATCAGGCCCTTCACAAATAGCTTCTTCTGCCTCAGCAGAAATCCTCAGCTCACTGAGCTACAAGCCTGGACCAGCAGATGCAGGACAGAGCTCAGAAGCATCTCATTGCACAGGCACTACAGGGGAACATGTAGGACCAGGACTGGGAACAGGACATTGGCAAAGTGGGGATTTCACATGCTGCCTTGGGGCAAGAGATGAGATTTGGACCTCCCAGAGCTGGGCTGGGCTCATCTTGCATCAGAAGGGACAAGCCAGCAGGAGCAAGGAAGCCTGTAGATATTAGCTGGTGGTATCCAGCCCACTCCTGTGCTCTGAGAGATGCCAGGGACTCAGGTCAGGCACTGTGCTCAGAGGAACATGCAGTAAAATCAGAGCTGCAGCTTTCCTGCACAATCAGCGGGAAAAGTATGGATGTTTACTTCATGTGAGAATAAATAGATATTTTCTCAATGTGTTTGGGTTCAGACTGAACACCGGGAAAGCAACCAGGGCAACTCACAGGGAGAAAAATGGTGAACACATACTGTACACAGGAGACTGAAACACAGCCAGCCAGCAAAAAGACTAGGTATGCTTTTCTGTTAAAAAAGAAAGCCTAGTGACTTAAGCAGGTATTTCTGTTTCTGTCCATGTTGAAAACAGGAACCGCCAGAGAGTGTCAGAGGGCTCTTGGTTCAGGTCTGAATGATTATGTGAATCCCATAGACCTCAAGGGATGCACCACGACCAGGTACACTGCTGAAAGGCAGGGCACCTTGCAGAAGGGGAGGAAAATACAAGGCTGAGTGGCAGAAAGTGACACTGAAAACAAATTGCTGGCTCTGGTGAGCTTGCACCATTCACCAACATGAATGCTACATAGATCCAGTTCCAGACTCCTTCAGGAAGTTGAGCAAAGTTGTGCCCCAGGTTTGAGCAGGAAGAAAGATGTAATTCAGAGTTTCACTGGATTGTTTGAGGTCAGGAACTGATGGATGTCAGAGAGCAACAGAATGCTCCCAGTTCCTCACTTTCCAGAGCAGCCATTTAGCCTAGACAATCACAAATACTAGTACTGCCAAATCACAGTTAGATCTTGGCCTGATGCTCCAAATGTCTTCACAGAGAACGAGTCCTTCAGGCACAGACCTGTGTCTAAAAACAGAACTCCAAAAGTTTTGGGAAGTGCCCCAGTGCTGAGCTGGAGAGGCTGTAGGTCAGACTGGTTTGATGCCACTGCTGTAGAACAGATGCTCAGTGTCCTCTGTGGTGGAGAGGGTTGAGTTGGTAGCAGTGGGAGGCTGACGGCGGTGGCTGCTCTTCTTCCTTTTCTTCAGGAAGAAGTAGCCAATGAACACCAGGACCACCATGATGCAGATTCCGAGGAGCACAGCAATCACTACCTCAAAGGCACCTGCAGGAATACATGAACATGTTAGAAGGGATGCTCCACAAACTCTGATGCAGCAGGAATGGCCAGGATGAAGCAAGCACAAAAGCCACTGCAGAAATTGTGCTGGCAAAGAGGCAACAGCTGACATGGCAGCACGGTGGTCACTGCACAACCGGCAAAGAAGAAAGATGGCAACTGCATGGCACAGCCAGCCTGCCGCTCCCTAATGATGTTTCCCATCGTTTCCCAGATGCACCACGCCCTCTAAAGGCTGTTCTGTGACTTTGGCAGGGTTGGCCATTTAACAACCCTAGGAATATCAAACCGTTCTGCAACAGCAGCCTTGTGTCATACCTCAACAGGGAGGCCATCAAAGGGTGGTCACAGAAGGCACCTCCTGGCTGGGACAACACTGAGGGAGTGAGCTATGGAGGATAGGCTGAGTTTGTGGGAAAGTATGCTTGGCAGTGGTGTGAGCACTTCTTCTCCAACCAAGCAAACCACTGTCTCATCAGTGGAGACAGTCATACATAATGCTTTTGAGGGACAGTGTGAATTTAAAGATTAAATCAATCTCTAGGATTTAAGAACAATAACCTTCATGTGACATTTTTAAAAGAATTTGTATTTCAGTAGGATTGGCCTTTTTTAGTGCTGTAGAGAGGTTGTATAGGGTCATCACATTTCCCCACAGTCTAGCACTTGATAGTCACATATCCACTTGAGCTTTTTTCTTGTAGAAGTTAGTAGGTCCTTATGTGAAACTGATCCTTAGGAAGTTTTACTTCCCATCTTTTGATGTTGAACTGTGGAACATTCATGCAAGTTGATGGAAAGAAAAACAGGAGTCTCTGTAAGAGCTACTGAGTCACAGACACAGGAAAAAATGGACCACAGTGCACAGAAGCTACTCTTGCCACTGCCAGCATCCCACGAATCCCACACTGCTCCCCCAGCTTCAAAAGGGGTGGGGGAGAGAAGGCTACTCTTTGCAAGGAAAGACTAAGTATTTTTCAGGACAAGGAAAAGCAGTAAGAAAGATTGGTTGGGAAAATTTTTACTCACTTAACATAGCAGTTTGGGACTCAAATGATTCCCATCTTCGGCCAATGACATCTGCTTCTGAATGGGGAACACAGAGGGGAGAAAAAAAGTTTTACAAAGGTTGGGAACAAGGGATTAGACGGGTTTCTGAGGAGCATATTTCCAGTGCTCTGAAGTGACTGGAGGCACACAGCATCTCTCCTCGACAGCCATGGTACTGAGCTCTCAGGGTAGGCTGTGAGGCCCTGTGTAGCTGAGGGAGGTAGTTTGCCCCTTAACAGATACAGTTTGGCACTATTCCTCCCTTGGCCTCCAAAGCAATATGTACCAAGTGTACAGTGTAACCCTTTCCCTATTTTGTTTAAAGCTTCAGACTAGTATGCATCATTGAGGATTTTCTCAATTTCTCCCCTCTCACTTGGGGAAACCTGGAGCCAAGATAGGAGGCTAGATTCTCTTCAAAGCAGATATATCTCTGGTTAGTTTTGTTATCCTCTTTTGTCTCCTCTTCAACATCAGCACCCAAAATGCTTTCCAGCTCTGTGAAATGACAGGCTGCATTGCAGAAAGATGCTGTAGATCCCCCATGCTGTGGGTCATGGCCAGGGTCTGACAGCAGAACAGCTTTGACTGAAAGCTCCCAAGACACTGCCTCTTTGGGACCACAGAACTTAATCTGAAGTGGGTTTCCCAGTTTGATCAGTAAAACTCCAGCCCTCACTATGTATGCTTACTTGTGATGCCTGAACATGATTTCATGCACTCTTCCTCTTGTTCAAAGTTGTTGCTGTTGCCACCACAGCCCCCGTAGGTGAAGGGGTCACATTTCTCCAGGAACGGGTTGTAGTACCAGCGGGAGATGCTCTCGGTGCAGTGTCCAGTATCAGGCAAGTCCACACAGTGGCCTGGCAAAGCAAGGCAGAGGTGCTTTAGTCCAAGCAGTGTCTTCCCTGAGCAGCAAAATTTTCTGCTCACTACAAAAGAGCACAAGCACCATGGCAGAGGAAATCCATAGCCAGAGCAGTGGCTCTCAGGTCCCCACTGCTCAGTTGCCAGCTGGTCAAATTGGCAGTGCCCAGCTGAGCTGGCACCTGCCATAAATCCAACCAGCAAGCAGAAAAAGGAACTTCAGAGTGTGGAATCATGGTAAACCCTGGATTCAGTCCCCTGTGGAAATGACCTGTCCTCCCTGGGAGGCAGAAGGGAACATGAAGAGCCTGGACACACAGAAACCACAGATCAGCTCAGGTCTCCTCTACAACCAAGTTGCATTTAAGTGACTTGGAATATATTCTTTTAGCCCTGTGATAGGTCTACTGTCTACAGTTTAACAAACAAGGCAAAGATACGGGATTGAACACAGACATTGCTGTGTCCCCTACATTGCTTGGGTTTGCACTATTTAAAAAAAAAAAAAAAACGTGCTGCAGGGTTGTGTACAGGCCAGGTACTGTGCCCAGCAAGCAACATGCATGAGACCTACCTGGATGTAAAAAGTTTAGGCAGGAGAGTGAATGCCTGCTGTCAACAGCTGCCCTCAAGGTGAGAGAACAGGCCCTTGCTCACTTTCAGTACAGGGACTATCCAGATGCTACACCTGGTTTTGGATTTATAGAGGGAAGCAGTTTTACCATGGAACAACAAAATGAAGAAAAAACCAAAAGCTGGCAGAGGTCAGCGTAGGTGCTCTGGATGGTACGTACCTTGCTTATGTGTGACATTGATTTTCTGCAGTCTATTGAACTCACGAGCATCTGCAAGGGAAACATTTCATGTTACTTCTCTCACTAGTTGAAAAGAAATGCCTCTGTCCATGCAAACATGGGCAGATAGGGCTTTCCTGCACCTTTCTTTGCTATCACGAGCCAGGGGAAGGGAGATATCCTTTGATGTTCTTACATATCTCAAAGCTATGAGAGGCACATGGGAAAAATAAAATGTAGTAACACAAACTCTACCCAGTTTCCAATCCACAGACACAGAGACAAAACTAAGAAAAATAAAGGCTGCTTTCGTATTTTTGTTTTCCATCAAGAAGCATGGGAAAAGTCAGTCCAGGTTTTAAAAAAATATAAAAGAGCACTAGTGCAGAATATATGAGAGGGCAAGAGAGATGAATCATCGGCTAGCAAATCTAAAAAGGCAACAAAACACCCACACAGAGGAAAGAGATTATGGGAATTCAGAAGAGGTAAGGAGGGATGGAAGAAGAGAGGCGATAGGGTGGATTTGGGCATCTCACCACTGTGCATTTACATTAGCATATTAAGGGGACTGTGCCACTGGACAGACTTGGAGAAATAGTGGTTTCCTTCCCCATTTTCCCACTCTAAGAGAGCAGGTAAGGTCATTCAGTGAGAAAAATATTGAAAGGGAACAGAAAGACAGGCCTGAAGTCTTACAGATAGGTGCAGAGAAGAAAGTCAAAGCCCGTTTAAGAGGCAGGAAACGTCACACAAGGAAAGTCATCTCTTGCAGTCAGCAGAAATACAGGACATGGCAGAACCTGCAAGCAGTAATACTCTGGAAAGAGATAGTGCAGGGTCAGGAGTCAAGAACAGAAGACACCAAACAGTACTGACTCAGCACCTGTAACTTACATTGGACCCATTCCTGGGCAGACTAAAGTTGTCTGAGCCAGAATTTAAAGTACTTACATTGTTCACAGTACATCTCATCCGATTCATCAGCACAGTCGGGAGTTTCATCACACTCCAGATAGGCATCAATACAGCAACCATCCTTGCATCTGAAGAAGGGGGCCTGACAGTTCCCATTGCATACTGCATCAGAAACAGTTCAGATAGCTCATTAAAATTCATTGTTTCTCCCTGCCAGATGCTTTACAAAGGACTTAAAAGCTGCTATGATAGGACTGGCAGACTGCTAAAGGTCTCTCCTCAATGACATCCTAAACCCAAAAATAAAATAAAAAAAAAAAAATCCTGTTTATAAAGGAAACATTACTCTGGAAACAGCCATGTTTCCTCTCAGAAAGAAGTACATAGCAGGTGGAAGCAAAAATGAGCTACTCAGGAAGAATACAGAGACCTTGCCTAATGATGGGGGATTAAATTAGGAAAGCCAAACTGAGACCTGCACTCTGGGCTTCAAAAGCTTCAAGGCTCTTTGCTCTAGAGGTGGTCCCAAGTGCTGAGTACTGTGCCCAGTTCTCAGCTCCCCAGTAACAAAAAACATTGGCATACTAGAGTAAGTCTCAGCAAGAGCCTGGAGCACAAGACCTTGCATAAGGAGAAGACAAATTATAGAAAAGACATTCATTTTGGAGCACAGTAGTAGGATGCGCAGCAGCAGACAGGAGCTGCAACAAGGGAAAGCAATTCAATATTAGGGGAAAACATTATGATGAGGGTTATCAAACACTGGCATGGTTTGACCTGACAAAGTGTACAATCTCCTTTTTCAGAGATACCCAGAACTGAACTGGATAAAGAACTGAGCAACCTAGTGTGACTCAAAGCTGGGCCTGCTTTCAATAGTGGGTTGGATCAGATGACCTCTAGAGGTAATCCCCAACCTAAATTATCCTATGACATGAAAGTGAAAGGCTTACTAAAGAAATTACTCTCCAGTGCCTCACTTTCCACATTGAGTCCAAATCAAAAGCCACAGGAATGGACATGAGACACTCAGCCCAAGCTTGCAGTAGGATTACACTGTCCTATGGGAGACTCACCTGGCTGTTGTCGCCCACCAATAGAACCTGAAGAGACAAGGGGAGAAATAAAATAAAATAATTTTACCACCACAGCATTTTGTTAGCTTAAGATCAGCTTTATATTGCCTTCATGTATCACAAGAGAAGAGCATATTTTCTGTAAGGAGGCCCTGGATTACAGAGGTGAAATATGGATGCCCAGCTCTCAGAGATCCACATGAGCTGTACCTACGTGAAGCACGCCTGGAGGAGTACAGGGGAACTTCCTACCACAAGGTAGATAATTTCCAAATTGCCTTTCTTTTCCAAGGCTTTAACCTCCTTCTTAATCTGTGCACTGCAATGGGCCTGGCAGAGGCTCAACCCATTTATCTGAGCAGCACTAAATTGTTCTCAGTAGCTTGAGGGTGGCAATGAGGGAGATTAATTTCATTTTGGGAGTGAAGCACTTGTGGCCCCCAACTGCATGATGCTGCTCTCTGAATTTAGGCTTCAGATGCAACACAAAGATTTGATGAGGGCTTCTGCAGCCAGAGGAATACCAGGAACACTGTCCAGTGCTTTAGGAGCTGGGTCAGATACGTTGGTAGCTTAAGACAATGACTGCCCATCCATAATTAGCCCAGTCTCCTCAGCTTACGGGGCTCTAAAACTAGGTGTCAGCCTAGAGGCTGCAGTGTTTGTCCATAGGGTAGTCCCAATCCTATGAGAAAGAGGGGGCTGGATTTTTGAAGGACTCACCTCTGACATTCTTGCAGGCGAGTTCACACTCCTCTTCCCGTAAGTAGTTATTCTTGTTGGGCTTGCAGCCACCAAAAATGAACTCCTCACACTGCTGAAGGCTTGGGTTGTAAAACCAGCGTGGAAAAGATCCCCGACACCAACCCACCTTCTTTGGAGTCAAACAATGCTCTATCAAGAAAGTTAACACAAAAGGGTCTGGGTTAGATAAGTCCTTTGGAAGACTTTTTGTTTTGTATATGTCAAGGCAAACAAAATCTTCCAAAGGACATGTCTGAAAGGTTTATAAAATCTTGACCAACATGGAGAAGGAGAGTAGGGAATCATGGAATTAATTTTTTTATATGAAAGGGAGGGTCACAAAACTGAATTAGAAGGTGCCACATGCTTAAAACAAAAGGAACTGCATCTCCACACAGCTCATAGTTAAGCTGTGAAACTCCTTGCTTCAGGAAGCTGCTGCTTTTCAAAGATTACGTGAGGCAAAAAATGGATTCGTACATGGTTATTAAACACAAAGACACCATCTTCTGCTTAAAATCATCTCCCAGCTGCAAAATCCTTGGGGGTTTTTCAAGCCCAGTAGAGATTTACTGATAGCATGTCATGTTATTGCACTTTTTCCAAAGTACCAACCTCTGCACATTGTTGTATTGGACTTTAGCGTCAGTTGACATGGCTGCACTTATATTTTTACGGTACCTGAGGTAGGAGACATCCCCTGCTTCACTACTAGTCAACCATTTGTCCAAGAGCTCCTTACTCCTAATACACTTGTAATGTAAACATTTTCATCATTAAATAAAGCTATTAAAAAAAAAATAAATCCAAGGATACATTGAATTTCCTGCAGATGACTCCACCTACCCTGCAAGCTAAGGGCCTTCATAGCAAAACCACAGAGTCAACAAGACCTTTCACATTCTCCTGTTTGGCAACCTCAGTTGCACTCCAAGCTTCATCCACTCTGGTGTCACCCAGCAGAGAGCAATGACATGCAGAGCAGATGGGGTTATTGCAGGCCCATCTCCTGCAAGGGTCCATGAAAACTCCAAAATAGATCACTAAGAATCCAGAGACCTTGCACTACTGGTGCAGACTATTACTGGGAAAAGATGACATGCAAGTCCAGGCTCTTGGCTGTGCTCTTCTCCTATCCACCCCTCTGAGAAGAGCACCAATAATGCCAGAGCAGCACCCAGGCTGGAGGACTGCAGGTAGATAGGCGTGGGCTCAGGCTCACCTTCTGTCTGCTCAGAGCTCAACACCACGATGGTGATGTTGGTGAAGTCTTGCTGCTGTGCAGTGTCTGTGACAGTGAGCTGGAAGACGTAAGTCCCCACCTGGAGGTTGGAGATTTCTACCTGATCTTCTTCGTGCTTCTGAGAATGCAAAAGAAAGGCTTATGTAGGAGAAAAGTACTTCTAAGGAAGAAGTCACTGAAGCTATGCAAGGTCTGTGTTCCTGTATTAGGGAGAAGGGAACTTGGATGGAAACCGTCAAGCAGATGTCTGGCATGAAAAATGTCTCAGTACTAGACAATCCCCCCAAACCTATAGACTGGTACTTAAACTGGAATAGATAGAGAACAAGTACCACAAGCATAATTAGATATTTCATGGTTTGGAGTATTGTGAAAGCACAAGGAAAAATAAAATTCTTTGGAGAGAACAGAAATACCTGTAATTTTTATTTACCTTTTTAAAACTTGAAACCTATTATGAATCATTTACTTAGTACATAGGGAATAAGGTAGCTGTACTTAATTATTCTGTCAGAAGAGAAAGCTACAATAGTATTGACACAAATTTTTCTTCCATATTTACAATAGAATTGGACATTCATTTCCATGCTATCTCTGGTTTTGATTAGGTTTCGAAAGAACACAGCCTTGCCATATATCATTTTTATGTAGTTAATACAGCGTAATATTAGCAGATCTTCCCCCCCTCCACAGAAGTTGCTTTGGTTGGGCTAGTGTAAAGGGAAAAGGAAAGGAGCACTTGCTGAATTACACAGACCCCTTGGCATTTTAGAGTTTGTCACTGCTGATGTTCAAAATCAGTTGTGGGCCTGATGTACTCATTTGCTAATTCTTCCAAAAGGTGCCTCAAGAACTGCATATCAACTCCATGGCTTTCCAAAGCATTTTGCAGAAGTTTAAAAGAAATAATTTGCCCTTCTAAAGCCGCAATTCACTTCTAATATCTAGCAAATAGGCAGTGTTCACACCCCAGAGATCTTGGATCTCTGCTCCAGCTCAGATAAAACAAGAGGAAGAAATGCTTTAAAAGAGACAAAGTCCAGGAAAAGCCCCAGGAGAACAGAAGCAGAACCTGACACTGGATTGTTCAGAGACAGAAGAGGAAATGCACTGAAGTGGACAGAGTAAAACTCAGAGAAGGCCCTTCACTGAACTATAGGATCTTGGGACCAGAGGCAGCTCTTGCATGGAAGCTCTGCCCTCTCAGCTGCTCCCACCCAGGCAGGTCAGGTGTTGCTCAGGAAGGTTTGTGACAATATCCTGTGCAGGGAGACTGAGACCTAATGAGGCCAAAAATGACACTTCTAAATAGTGTGTGAGACAGGGAGGGCATCCGCAAGGACCGCTGCATAGTTTTTGGGAATAGGCTCCTGCGCAGACTGGCTTGAAGAGGGAAGGACAGGATCAGGGCTCTGACTGACCAACCTAGTGCAGAACACAGGTGCCACTGAGCAAGCTGCTTATTCCCTGCAGCTCCCTACCTTCATCTCTGCAGAGGGGTCGCCAAGGATCTGCTTCCAGTCATAGCTGACTATCCCATGGTCATCCGTGCTCTCTGTGCCTCTCAGCATCACTGGCTCCCCTGGCTGTACCCTCATGTCCTTGACAGCACGGGCTATTGGAGGGTGGTCATCTGCAGAAGAAATGTAGAACAAGGCTTGGGTAAAAGGCTGAAGGGTCCAGTTCTTGTCTCCACTGTAGGAAGACAAGGAAAAGGGATTCTTCCAGGCTAAATCAATCCAGACTTCAACTGCTGAAAGGAAAACACTTTTATACAGCTGTGCTCCTTGCAGCCTGAGCAAGCAACAGGCGTTCAGTACTGTTATTACCACCCTCACTAATTTAATAAGTCCACAGCCCACTATGGCAGTCTCTTTGAGCCAGCTGGCTCCCTGGGCACTTCTGTCCACAGGAACCACCAAGAGAGGGTGGTCCTGTGGCTACAGCCATTGCCTCTGAGTGGGGCCACATCCTTGTAGAAGAGCACAGAGCAATGTCTGCCCTTCACTTGGTGAGATGGCCTGATGTGGGTGTTGAAGAAAGTGGGAGGAATGATGAGAGCCAGTTCCACAGTCTCTAAGCACTACATTAGTGTATTTAGCCAGAGCTACACAATGTGGGACTTGGATGGGAAATGTTTCTCTTCCAGCTCATCTTCCACACCACTCTCTGACATATATGCCTTTAAAACAGCACCAAGAACCATTCATGAGATTGTTATTTTTGTACTGTTCCTTGCATTAGCTTACCAGCAACTTCCACAATCTATTAAATGTTTTTCCAGACTGTAAGTACAAGAGGTGCAAACTGATCCCTGCCCATGCCAGCGAACAGCCTATACAATGACACCACTGAGCCTGACTCATAATTCCTTCTGGCCTGAACGTCTCTGATTGCAGGCTTTGTGCATAGCTCAGCCCATAAAACTCCACCTGGTAGCACCTGTACCAAGTCCAAGACTCAGTGTTCCAGCTCAGCCTGAGTCGTTTGTAAAGACACCAACCATCATTTATAAGCTAGATAGAAATCACTCTGCCATTACACTGCTCTATCACCTGTGACTGAAGGAGAGGATTAGTGTCCAAACCCCTTAGAAAATTACTCCATTAGCTGATTATTTTCACTGTTGCAGACTTGCTCCTAATTTCCTGTACGAATCCTGTGTATCTGGATTCAGATCCCAGCTGCTGACTCTTGCTGCAGTCTACTGAAGGGACATTTAATACAAGGCACATGTACAAACAGACCTGACATTTAAACAGGCCACTTAGTTCTTTTGTCACCTTGTACACACCACTGCAAGCTCTGGAAAGGGGACACATTCCTGCCATTCCTGCTAGGCAAACACCAGGAGCCCAGCAGGGAGGAAGGCAGCCTACTCCCTGCCACCCGTCCTGCCAGGGTGAGCCCAGTAGGTGGGTGCAATTGCACAAGGAAAAGACCAGTTTTTCAACAACACTGAGGCTGATCCTTAACTTGTGACTCCAAATCATGTTTTTCCTTGATATACATAAGTATGTACACTTTAAACAAAAAATTGCAGGCCAAACATCCAGCTACTTTGGGTTGTGGGTTGAATGATCAAGTAAAAGTTCAGTTCTATTCAATGGGTCAGCAACTTCTCCAGTTCCCATCACTGATTAGCCAAATTTACTGACTCTTTTCACATCCAGAAGAAGAGTCAAGTGTATTTCTTTATTTGTGGTGAGTGCCAAGGAGTAATGCTCAGTAGAATTTAAGGACCTGTTTTTCAAGTCTATCCCTTTTCTCCTTAGGATGCCTGAAAGTTCAGTGACTTTGGAGTATTTCTGCCACACTGACTGTAGGAAGCCTTCCCTGGCAACGTGGCTGTTTTCCACCTGAGCTTCAGAACCAAGTGCTGACTGACCCAGTGAGTATCAGCAAACTGCTCATACAATGGAAACTCCACTCTGTTTTGCTCTGAAAGTCTGTAGGAAAAATGAAAGTAACCTTTGCTATAATGCTCTTTCGACCATGGAAAGTTTCTGCTGTAAAACTCTGTAATTAACAGGGAGGTTAAAGCTTTATGATGCTGTCTGTGGCATGCTTTTTACTGTGAAACATACTCCTGGAGTCACATCATAAGCAACGATTTCCTCTCCCACTTACATAACACATCAGTAGGGGACGTAGCTTTTCTTTTTGATTCCAGAGGAAAGGATGATAGAGGGAATCCAAATTGCTTAAAAAAGTTTTATTACTCATGCTGTATTCACGCCTGAGACACTGATTTTTGCTTTTTAAAAAATTTCTTCTTGTTTAAAAGCTCATGCAGTCAGTGGCTTGTCTGGCTTCACCTCTAATGAGTTAACTTTAACCAAAACTGATGGGGGAACTGGAATTTAAAAGATATTCATTTCTACAAGGGCTTAAAATATAAGCATCTAAGTGGGGGAGAGACCCCACTAGGGACCTTGCTATTCTGGCACCATTGAAATCCCATGGCAGAATGTAGTTGCAAAGCTCCCAGTTTGGAGGTATTTCTCTTCTGGAATTCAGATATTAGCTTTTTCCATTGAGATCTATAGAAAACCAGATTTCCTCCATTCCAGAGCTCATGCAGATACACCCTGAGTAGCTGAGACTACAAAGCAATGCTTAAAAATACTCAGAATGATTTGAGGTTGTCACTGGAAAGAGCTGGAAAGCTTTCTCATGGTGACTGAGGGGCCCTTACAGCCCTCTGCTGACTGCCTTTGCAGGAGCAACTTGCAAATGAGACAAGTGTGGTTTGCACTGGGGACCAGGCAAGGGAAAGACCTCAGAGGGGACAAAAGCCACTGACCAGGCCAGGAACAGAGACTGGAGCAAAAATGAGGCCACCCAAATTCCAGCATCCACGAGACAAAGGACCTTGGAGATTTCAAGCGTCAGAAGCCAGGAGAACCTGTCTGCTGCAAAAGCATGTGGGCAGCAGTGTGGCTCTTCCCACAAATGCTTAACTTATGCTCCTGCATTGCTTCCAGGGAAGTCATTCAAAAGTGAACAGCTTCCTCACCCATCCACACTAGAAAACTCTCCATTTCCATGGGCAGAGGTAATGACACTGCTGCCACAGTATTAATTTGCCTGAGGTGGAAAGAGAGAAAAGGGAACAGGGCAATGCAATGCAGTGCCTGGAGAAAGAGAAATAGGGGCTCTTTCTTTAGGGCTTCATCCTGGCTGGGCAGCAAATACAGTCATGATAAAGCCATAAGGTTTTCTAACTATCCATGCACAGCCAAGCAGCTCTCAGCATTAGTTTCTAGAGGTTTTTGTAGTGGTTTGTAAGTGGTGCACACAGCAGGTCAACTTAACCTCTCTAAAACAATACAGTATGACTGAATGAATTATATTTTCTGAATAACATAAGATGCTACTGTCCCTAGGTTCCCTTCATCCTTCCTCAGAGTGTGGGAAACCAGTTCTATTTGCTTTGGCAGGCAGAGGGAAAGACTCTCCCACAGGTATTTATGCTATTTTAGTGAAGACTCTTTAAGGAGACTGGAGCTCTGGAGACAGGACATGATGGAGCCACAAATGGACATGATGCTGCACAACAAATACTCACTTCACAACAAGCAGAGTGGAAGGCCCTCATCACCCACTTCGAGAAGGGAGCTGGACCTTCCAGCTGGTCTTCCAGGACCCTTCCAGTACACATTCGCTTCTGAATCTGTGCTGTGGGTACTGACTGTGCAACTTCCCATCTCCTGGCCTGAGCTTAAGGATGAGCAGCTGTTTCAGGGCTCAACAGCATCACCCAAAGGGGACCTGTCCCAGCCCCAGCTGTAATACCACTGCTGCTCATGTCTACAGAATGGAAACCAGCACTGGACCAAACATTTGAGGAGGGATGAGCTTTATTCTTGGGGAGCTCTTCTTTTGGAAAGCATTACCAAAGTTTTAGGCTGCAAATCTCCCTCCATGATGAGGCAGGAGCAGACAGATCTGACCAGAACCCTGTGGTTCCCAAGCACTTCCTGTATCCCACTCAAGAGCTCTGGAATCAACAGGAGTAGGAGAGTGTCACTGAGAATTTCAAAACAACCACAAAAGGTTCAGTTCAAGAAATGGACAAAGGTTCAGGAAGGTTATTTTCCAGTTTCACACCCAAAACTGGTTTGCCTAGACCAGAATAAGCTGGGCTAGTTACTTAAACACTGGGCTCCATTATAACCAATAAAGTGCATGGTGAGCCTGCCCCTCCCGGATGAGCCAGGCAGAAAACTCGCACCAAAGTTCAGGCTCAGGAATCATTTAAGAAGATTGTGCCTTTTAACAATAACATTAGAGACTTCAGGCTGTACGTTAGCTGAAGCAGGCAAGAGACAGTGCCAAGCTGTCGTCACCAGTTTACAAAGAACTCAGAAGCTCTTGTTCTGCAGAACACTGAAAATATATTCAGAAAATGTGCAGAACCCAGATTTCAGCTGTATTCGTTGTTGACTGTACCCACAGGTTTTTCTGAAGTCATAACAATGTAGGAGTGGCCACAGTGGGTTAGAGCAGGTACCCCTGTCCCTGTGTTCACTTGCCATCTATCACTGTGGATGCTTGAACAAGGGCAGGAGCACTGCAAGGATATGCTTTTCCAGCTTTCCGCTACTTCCATCAGGCTCCAGAAACACTCCAAGATTAAATTTGTCAATTCAGCAGCCCCCAGCTGTGTGCTCTCTTTCAAGTATTACCTAGTCTCCTCCTAAACATATATACACTTCTTAATTCAACAGGTCTGCTCCCTGTAGTAGTAGTAGTAGTGTAGGTCTTATAACCTGTGACTTTTTTGTTTAATGTCACCCACTGGAATCACTAACTGGGTATTTCATTATTCACTAGAAAAAACATGCATTTAATTCTTATCATTGCAGAAAGTGTTAGAAGAGTGATACAGGTAAAGGCTCATAGGACACCTGACAGCAGTGAATACAAGAAAGGAATGCATGATAAAGCAGCAGATAAGCTTCCTGCAGACCCCTAGGGCCAGAATCAGGAGGCTGACAGTAATCTGGGATCCAGAGTAGTCACAAAACTTCAGGTATAGCAGTGATACAGCACAACGGCAGGAAAACTACACAGTTTTGTCTCCAGTCCAAAACCTGGGCCAAGATTTTGGGAGGAACACCTGACATGCCAAAACCAGCTTCCTTTAACACTTGTTTCACCCAGCCTCTTCAGGCATCCCTAAAAGGTCCAGAAGCAAAAATGCTGTAGAGCTTCCTTATGCTGCCAGGCGGACAGGCTCAGTGCCCAGAGGCTCCTTCACCTGGCCTCCTGCACCTGCCCCATTGTGCCCTTCCCCTTTTCCCCCTCACTGGCAGCCAGGCATCCACCTTCCTGTCCAGACAGGTCCTGTGTGGACCTAATTCCAGCATCATGGCTGGAAGGGCTTGGGGTTTTGGTCTGGATTTTTTTGGTTTATATCTGAATCAAAATAGACATCCACATTTTTAAGCGTCTCTGCTGTAGGGAGGAGGACTCAGTTATTTCTCCAGTAGGATAACTCCCTTCATCTCTTTCCCCTGCTAGCCCTTCAGTGTCATTCAAGGTTATTCAGAAAGCTTTTGGTATCAAAGACAATGCCCAAAAAATTCAGAGAGGAGGGAAACACATTTCCAATAAGAGCACAGCACGAACATCGCAGTCTGACCCAAATAACAGCAGTGAGCTGCCCAGTGTCTGTCACTACAGCTGGAGACCTGCCTGGCACCCAACACCCTCAAAGCCAAAGAGAGCTGTAGAAGTGACCAAGCCCTTCCTACACCCACAGCAGCCCGAGGCACAAGGCCCATGTGAGTAAGGAGAGGCACCCAAACTGCATTTCTGGAGTGCTTTTCACCTCTCACTGATAAGCCCTCCTGGGTCTTCCTGCTCCACCGCAGCCATGCCAGGGTCGGGGTAAGGAGCCCTAGGGGTGGATTGAAGACAGCAACTTTGTATGGGTGTCTGGGGTGCTGCAGCTCGGTGCCATATTTTAGCAAACATGTCACTGCTGGCTACACAGAGAGGCCAGTGACCCTGGGACACTTTCTAAAGATCTGCACACATGGCATGCCAGATCCTGGGACCAGCCAAGGGACAAGGGGCTTGCAATCTTCTTGTATGAGGTACTGCTCCACAGAGGCAAAGAGGCTGAATTGCTCAACAGTACATTGTATTTTAATCTAATCTTGTGAAATCGGATGTACTAGAGATGATGCATTCCCTTTTCCTCCTACAGCAAAGCATATAAGAGTTTAGACAGCTGCCAGCATGCCACCTCCAGTCTTGGTGATGTGCTTTCAGCTCCTCCCTAACTGCAGCTCCTGTGAAAAGGATTTTGAGCCTGGAATGGAGATGCGGGAGAACTGCTGAAACAGTTAGACATCTTTACCAAAAGGCCCTAAAATCTAGTAGGAAGCCACAAGTAGGGACAGAGGACCAGGAGGACCACTTCTGCCACACTGCTGTTCAAACCAGCAACACCCAAGGGCCGCTTCAGAGAAGTCGTGCCCTGATCCAAATCTGTCACACTGCTGCTCAGGATGGAGAAGTGGTCATTGTGGAATTTGGGGCCATTTCCCACCCCCAGCACCCACAAGGCCTCAGACTGGCACATCCCAGCAGAAGATCAAAGATCTATTCAGCTCACATCATCAAGCCCATGCACCCACCTGGATGCTCCCCTTGCCATCCTCACAGATCCTTTCCTTTCCACAGGTGGGCTGGGAGGGGGTGTGAGGAGGATTACCCATTGAGATATCCCTGACAGCCCTGCCCAGGGACCAACAAATGATAAACTGGTTATGGTTGCCAAAGACCCAGTCAGGCTAGAAACATGCCAGCCTTCTTAGGCTTCAATCAAAACACAGAAGGAGGGGGCAAAAGGAGAAGCTGCTGTGTTTTTAGTGTTTCTGAGCACACTGCAATTCTTTGGAGATGGCAGGTGGCCAGCTTCAGATTAGTTCATTAGTTCACCTGGCTCTCTGTGTCCACGTGCAATCTTTCAGAGCAGGGAAACAGGGATTGCGGAAGAGAAACCCACCTCCAAAGGGGAAGTTTTATGACCAGCCTCCCCCAGCTGCTCCTCTCCCAGCAGCAACAAGCAGAAACAGCCCCAACAAGCAGAGAAGTACAGACACACCTCACCATCAAGGCTGCTGTTAAATAAAGGTAAGTGGATTGCATCCTGCCTCCAGCCCCTGAGCAATTAAGAGATTAATGCAGCCCTTTAAAACATGGTGATGTATAGATTTTTAGAGGATTTCACTTTCCAACCTCAAAGGCCCAGGGAAAGGGAGAAGAAAAATAACACCTTTTTCTCTACATTGTCAAGTAGCAAAAGCTCCGACTTTGGTTAATCACACACTCCACCTGCTTCAAACAGGTTAAAGAGAGATTCCCTATTCATTCACTAACAAGTAAACTGAGGCACAGATCTTAAAAATGAGCACTGGGGTTTGGGAAAAACCTTTGTGGCAGAAGAAAACACAGAGCCTCTGTGTTTCCTAGCATCACCCTACCCCGAGTGTTTGGCAGCACTGCTGCTCATAGGATGGCCGGAGGAGCTGGCACCAAGTAACCATTAATGCTCTTCCAGAGCCTGCTTGCAGGGATCCATTAGGGGCACCTTACCACTAGGTCTGTGATTCTGCATTGCCAGGTAGGAATCGTACACGTCCTTCTTCAAGAAGTTGAGAAAGCCGATCTTCCTGGCAAACCTGCAAACGAAAGCCTTCTCATAGAGGCAATTGAGGAGAAAGCAGCCCTGGATGCGGTCGTCCTCCGAGTGCGGGCCCTGCTCCACGAGAGCCAGGTTACAAGCGGGGTCCTTACAGCAGGCTCTCATGCAGTCCCTGCTCCGATGCACCATTGGGGACGACAAGAAGGTGGCTCCATTCTGGACGGAGGCGTCTGTGTCCAGCACCCAATCCGGCAGCCCTGCCGTAAAGTCCTCCAGGCACATTTCACCGAAGGGTTTTTCCTTCTGCCCTTCGCCCAAGTCCAGCACCAGCACCAAGCAGACCCAGGGTACAAACCACGGACCCGGACTCCTTCTGGCCATCTTGGCGCCCCGATTCTCACTGTCTTAACACTTCAGTCCTTTCCTAAAGGAAGGGAGAAGACATATGAAGCTAAGAGGGACAGTGTTGAGGTGCATGACAACCCGGGGCCAGAGGGAGCCGGAGCATGGCCGAGGCTGCGCTCTGGATTCCGGCTCGCCCCGAGGTAGCCGGCGTGTCCCCTAACCCTGCACCTCAGCCCCAGGCATGTGCTCTCAGCCCCCACCTGGGCGCTCTCAGCCCCCACCTGGGCGCTCTCAGCCCCCACCTGGGCGCTCTCAGCCCCCACCTGGGCGCTCTCCGCTGAAGCTGCTGTGGGAGCGGGGTGTCCCCGCCGCCCCGTTGTGCCTTCACCCCTCAGGTGCGCCTTCAGCTGCGTCCAGCGGAGACAAAGGCTCGGCGAGCACAGGAAGTGAAAACCAACTCCCTGAGAGAGTGGAAAAAAAAAATCCAGTCACTCCCTTGCATGCTGAATTGCGTAAGAGGAAGGGGAGGAGAGGCAAGCTGATACGATCTTCTACTCCCCTTGGAGCAGAGCCGAGACGGATTCTCTCGCTCCCGCAGGTGCGAGGGCAGGCACTCCAGAGGAGCATCCCACCTGCTGGGTGCTAGCTGCATCCCCGTGCTAAGGATGCTCCAGAGGAACCGAAAGCCGAGAAGCAGGCGATCTGTGTCCTGTGGCAGTCGCCCTTGTGCTCCGGTGTGGTCACTGGCACCATTAGCCTGTGTCTCGCTAACCCAAATGAGTCAGCCTTGCAGCCCCATCTGCAGCGCTCACCGCCGTTGCTGCTGCAAGAGGTTTTGTGCTCAGTGCAGGCATCCCGAAATCATGAATTCACTGCTCTTGGGACACAGTTTTTTTGTTTGTTTGCTTGTTTGTTTTTGTTTTTGTTTGGTTTTGGTTTTGGTTTTTTTTAACAGCTAAAGCCCTTGTGATCATACCTGGAGGGTGCCTGAGTGGCCAGACCCCTGCTACCCCAGCAGTGATAATTTGAAGTAATCACCCCCAGCTCATGAGCAGTACTTCACTGTTCTCCCCAGTCTCTCATAGGTTAGCTGTGGTCCATCTGTAGTGCCCTTGCCTTGGAGGACAGTGCTGTTTGGGGCCATGGGAATGCAAAGGCTGCCTGTCCATATATTTTCCCCCTTTGTGCTTTTACTTGCAGATCCATGATCAAATTCCTCTGTTCAACACATACACCTGTGTCATCCACTCCCTCTGTCTGTAAACAGTCCTAAAACCCCTGGGCAAACTGCTCTTATCCCTCTGTCATTGTCCTTAGGAAGGTTGGGAGGGTTGGTAATTTGCTTGGACATTATTTATAATGAAATATTTCATCAGTTAAAATAACAACAGCAAATCTGAGATGGCATTCCATGGTATGTCTTTGGAAAGAGGTGGTGAGCAGCAGCTATGTATCAAACAGCAGTTGGTTGTGTGGTTTGGGAGACCACTCTGGGGTCCAGGATTTCAATTCTTGCTGTTTCTTTCTGTAACACTGATCCAGGATTTCAGGAATCCTCACAGGGTTTCTTGAGAGTCCTTAGAGACATGTTTTCTGCTTCTGGCTGTAACAACCATGACAGGAGAATAGTATTGTGGGAATATAATTTTTCCTTACCTCTAATGACTTTCTATGGCCTGATGTTGACATTTCTATAGTACTGACATCTGTTAGGAAAAAGGAATTGCTTCAATCTAGCAGTGGTATAGTATAGAATAAGCTTTGAAAATTGTTGGAGAAAACATGAATATCTGCAGAGCAAAGAGATGTTTGCTTTCCTCATTGGCTTTGAGTCTTTGTCAGAAGAAGCATGGGTGTCTCACACCCCATTTAGAAACCAGATCTTTTGGACTTGCCCGCAGACCATGCAAGCAGTAAAGGGGGAGCTGACCTTGCTTGTTTTGTTGTATTTGGACATCTAAATATATGCAGGAAAAATAAAAATGGCAACAAGGTTGTCCCCTTCTTCTGTTCTGCACTGCCTGAGATGCTCTATTGGGAACTCTCTCTTGTGTTTAACCTGGAATAGATTTTTCCTGGATAAATATTCAAAGCCTTCAGAGTGCAACCAGGTAAGGCTCAGTGCAGTTCTCTGACACAGGAGCAGGCAGCAGTTGGCCCCATGGCAAACCAATGACTGTGTTTGGATATCCCCACTGGTAGAATAGTGCCTAAACACTGCAGTTTGGTATTTTTGTCTCACTGGCAGTAATTTAATCTTCCTCAGCAGTAGTGTTGTGTTACGTGTTAGAAGGACATGATGTCTCTTCTGCTTGTGCCAAACAATATAGGAGTAATGTAATTCCTACAAACACAGAACTGTGAGGATTCATTGATTAGCATCTTTAGTGTCTCCCCCCACTTTTAAAAAATATTTATGAAAGGATGAGCCCCTTCATAAGAGGGTGAAGCTTAGTCTTTAGAATAGGGGTTTTTATTGGCTTTTACTCTTAGCAGAGGGCTGTGCTAAGTTCTGCTGCAAGGTTTTCTGCTGTTCACCCTGTCTTTATAGTCACTTCATAGTTAGCTTTATTCAGTATATTCAGTAACAGTAGCACAGTTTCTAAATATGCCCAGTTTATTCTGGAGGAAATCAGTAATTAAAATTTTAATTGAGATGGGGCCCAAGATCAAGGACTTCTACTAGGAGCCCCTCTCTGCAGCAGCAGCTCTTCTTCCAACTCAGTAACTCAAATTTTGCTGTCCTAACCTCAAAATCCCATTACAGACCTCATCTTCTGCAAAATTAATAAATTCCCACAGCTTCAGCTGAGACACGTATTATTCATGTTAGTGTGAAGGGAAAGTAGGGTGTGGGATTTTATAACTTGGGAGTGTTTTTAAGGGGTCCTGATGCAGTGAGTCATTGTTAACTTTTGTCTGTCTCTGAAGTGTCTGCTCAGTCTGGAAAGAGCTATTCCGACGATGACTCAGGGGGGTAAATCACATATAGTTTAATATTTGACTAAGATTAAAAGAGGTCTTAGACATGCATGCCTTGTAACAAATGCAGTGCAGGATTCTGTGTGATTGTTCTTGAGACCACAGCACCTTTGGCAGCTGGATGCTCACCTTCCAGGAGGAAGTGACTCCAAGAGGCAGAAAAATAAGGAAGGCTTGATTCAGGTTCCCCTTTGCCCCGCTGTGCAGCCCAGCTCCACGGCATCATCATCTGCAATGACTTCCTCACAGCAGCTTGTCCCACCGGCTGCTGCAGATGAATCCATTCTGCTGTGTTTTACCTGGGAACCGCTCCATGTGTAATTAACACTTGGGAGACAGGTTTGCTTGCTTGTTTTGTTGTATTTGCCTCAGGTTAAACCTCCTGGTGTGGTTTAGGGGTGAGACCCGGATGCAAGGGATGGCACAAAGATGTGGCAAAGGAAGGAGACAGGAAGGGATCTCAGCAGGCTATGACTAACCACTGGTCCTGTGGAACAAAGCAGGAGAAAGGATGACAGCCTGCTGAGTCCTTCTGAGAGCCATTCCCATTTCATCGAGGTAGCTTTGGGGAAAGGAGTTACAATGAGAGTATATTGTTTCTTTTGGGATGTTCTTGTCTAGGTTTCATGGCACTGGTTTTTATTTTAATGTTGCTGGTCAAGGTAAATCCTTAAAGGCAGGAGCAATGGGAAAAGAAGACATGGAAACAGTATCTAGACTGGTTACACAAAGAAAGTATTTGCATTTTTGCCTTGTCTGTGCTAGGCTTTTACAGGGAGATAGGTATGGAAATGAAGCAAAGAACCTTCAATTTGCAGGAACTAGAAGAAGCTTACATTTCCCACTGAAGTTCTCACAACAACTTGATCTTTTCTTCATTGCACCTGTGGGTGGAACAGGATTTGCCATAGGGTTCCCTATAGACTCTTTTCCACTACTACCTACAGCAACTGCTTACCCAGAAATCTTCTTCCAACTCCTTCAGGCTAGTTGCCAGTGCCTCCTGGGAAAGTCTGCTCTCCCCTCTGCTTGTAGATGGCAATTTCCCTGCAGGTGTGAACAGTACAGTCCCTGCAAATGCAATGGTACCCTTTCAAGGGGACTGGGTCATAATAAACTTATTGGTGCAAGAGCTCTACAACCTCTGCAAGCCTAAAATGTTGAAAGCAGGCTGGAAAAAAAGGAAGATCCCCTTCAACTATTCAGTTTGAATAGTACTTTTTTGTCTTCAAGACTTGCTGAAACTTCTGTGTTACATGAAAACGTTGATCATGCTATGAGTGTCTCAGACCTCTTCCTCTAGGGAAACAGCAGTGTAATGAGGAAGAGGAACAAACAAGAGGGAAAGAAGAAAAAAACAACATGGGCAGGTTTTCAAAGATCTCCAAACAATTATTTTGACATCTAATTCATGTTTCACCTAAATACTCAAGGGGAAGGGGGTCTTCTTCCTCAGTGGAGATGCTTACTCAGCCTGCTGCCTCCAGCCAGTCTGTTGATGGACACAGACAAGGAAAATTGGTGTGCCAAAGGAGTAGGTACAGCTATTTCTCATTTACCCTTCTGAGCTGCTGATGAGACATCAGCCTTTATGCTTCACTTGGCTGCCAGTAACTGAGGCCAGAGGAAGGACCGGTGGGCAGGCCGGCTCACCTGACCTCTTTATTGCTGAGACCTCTCTGTTCTCTGACACAGTGTCAAATGTGCAATTTGGGTCAATCAGTCAAATTGGGGAATGTTTTCCTCTGGCACTTGTCATTATTCCTTCCCAGTGCTCTTTCAGTGCCTTATGAAAGGTGAGCCTGTCAGGAGAAAGGAATAAGTCTGATTTCTGACACCTGGCTGAAGAATGTGGGGTCTTCTCAGCCTGTGCTGATGGGAAGGTGGTAGTACTTCTCAGGTGAAGTTGGGGACTATATGAGCTGGATATGCCTTTCTGCTTCCCTGCATCTCCAGAAGTTGAGGGTGAGAGATGGTGCATTCTCCCCCTACTCACTAGAACTCTGGGGCAATGATGCAAGCTTTTTGGTTTCCATGCTCCCGTGGAGATACTGAAAAATAAAGTGGATGATGGACATCAAGGTGCTGGGTGTGCTGGGGTTACTCACCTAGGACTCTGGATTTTTTAAATATCCAGTCCTGGTTACACTGTCTTATTGCACAACATTTTTACTGTGCCAATTCCTGTTCCCAGGAAGGAACAGAACCTCTTTACCTTGTGGTGTCACTGTAGTATTGATACAGTCACCTCTGCTGTCTTCTCTGGTTTAATTTGTGTTAACTATCACACTTGTAACCACAGGGAAAGTGATTATTTTCTAAAGCAGGTGGAGAGTGGCTTCTGCTGTCTTGAAGGGAAACGTTCCTCACTAGGCTGGGACTCAAGGGAAAGAGGCCAACCTGGTTCTGTGGAAAGATGAGCTGGGGCCCTGCTGAATTATTAAGCACACACCAGAGTCATCAGCTCAGGAAGAAAGAGAAGCACCAGCTTAGGTCACAGGTGTGGGATGGAGATTACTAGCTTCAAGAACAGAGGAGTGTAACTGGATCTGACTCATGCCCTTGGATGCTCTGCTGCCTGGATCAATATCACAGCTGTTTGGTACTATGATGCCTATGCTCAGCTTGGTTTGGTGGCCCTCTCTGGCACCACAGACAGCCATAAAAGTCAAACTCCACAATACTGAATCCTCCCCTCCTTTCAGAGGCACCTCACTTTTAGGGTAGGCCTGGAGGATCAGCAACCCCAGGTCACACACATGGAAACTGAGGCATAGTGCTTCTTTCAGTCTAACAGTTCAAATATGTTGGCCATGTTTAAACTCCCTTTATTCACCAACATAAATGATATGTAGATTTGCAGAGAAGATGATCACAAGCAGCTGCAGCAGGAGGTCCATTGGAGCTTATGTGTGCACAGCTCTTGTGAAAAAACAGATTGTCTGATTAGATTACTTAGTTGCCCAAGTATGTGTGTTCACTCCAGAAATTTGGCTCCAGGTTGTATGTCTGAGGCTATAGGGAGAGATAACTAGGCTGAAAATAAGATTCCATCTCCTAGCCATGCCTGAGATCTCTGAGATTCTATCCAAACAAAATGGTGAATGTCTTTTTGTCCCTTTGGCCATGTGAATCTGCTGTGATGCAAGCAAGGACAGGATGGGGTGCGGCGCTGTGAAGGAAGTCCTGGAGCTGCGTTTGTTTTGGTGGCAGCTGGCATTTACCAGCACTGGCAGGTGGCTGGTGCACCCGTAGGAGATGCTGCCTCATTCAAGGGGACAATATCCCCTACCTTGAATGAGGCACCCAGTCCTGTTCCTGCAGGAACTTCTGCCACACCCACTGATCTTGCACTGGTTTTTCTTCTTCTTGCTTTAATCATAGATTAAAACATTTTGTTACTGGAGGAAGTCTACTTTATCAGTAAAGATTTGTTTCTATATTGCCACCTTCTTATTACAACAAATTCATGACTAAGCTGAAATAAGCCAAAGGAGTATGATGAACATCCTGTAATCTGGCTCATTTTGGCTTGCAGCTTTCCTGAGAGGGCCTCTGACATCATCCTCTGAATGTCTTGTTTAGCTGTAGGGTGGCACTGATGGACCAGCAGGAGGGCTTGTGCCCCTTCTTTGTTACTTTGCTGATGGAGTACAGGCTGTGGGTGAGTCTGTTACTCAGAGAACAGGCCTGTGGACCTTTTCAGATGTGGCGTCTCAGCTTAAGTGAGGTTACAACTTAACAGAAATTCAAGCTATTTGAAGCGCCACTAGAGGAGGTTATGTTCCCTTTTCCCTCATTTTCACAGCTCTCCTGTGACTTCTGGATCCTCTGCTTCATAAATTCAACCATACTGGCAGATTAGTAACAGGGCAAACCCTACCCTTCATGTAGAGATTACCTAAACTGCTCAAGAGCACCGGAGTTAGCACAGGGGATGGAAGAAAGGGGCTTCCCTGCCAGCCCTTCAGCTGCTACAGACATTTGGAGTGACTCAGAGATAACAAGTAGCTTCTCCTTTAAGTCTGGTCCTCTTTCTCTGCTCTTAATGCCAGCCTCTCTGGAGATTCTTGGGACCAAAGAAGAGGAGCTTCCCCCCTCTTTTCCCCCTTCAAATATGTCAATCCTTGGATACCAAAATAGAGCACTTCTATTTGGAAACAGGAATTTATCACCTGAATGTGTGTCCTTTGGTCCAGACTTACCTTGTGAATATCTGCCCACTTTAGGCCATATTAACCTTTGAAAAGTCAATAGTTGTAAAGGCATTATAAGTTGTTCAATGGGTTTTACAAGGTTTCCACTAGTTAAGAATCTCTGAAGAATTTGCACTCACTAAATATGCTACAAGCCTCTCAACACAGATTTTTCTGTGTAACTTTGATCCAAATAAGGAAGTTTTAGGAGCAGAATTAGAGCAGGGATACAGCCAAGCAGTGAGGAAAAATGGGTAAAGCTCTAAAATTAAAGCTAACAGTTGTCTTCTGAATAGAAGTTTTAAGCTGTCAGAGAAACATAGGAGATAATATCACTTTCAGGCATACTTCAACACTTTATTCTTCATGCATGTGAAAGCAAATTGCAGAATTTCTCGACTGAAAAGGATTAAAAAAAAAAAAAAAATTTCACTCACATTAAGGATGAAAAGGGCTGTAATGGGCCTGCTCTTTTTTCTACTACCCTGTGTGCAAGATTTTGCTTGCTGGCTGTACCACCATCCCTCTGGGGACAGAACTGTGCCAGGGATACTGGGCAAGCTTTTGAGAGACCAGCCCCTCTGCAGACTGCCTCATGCTGCCTGGCAGCACCTTGCAGTGGAAGAAAGGTTGGTTGCTTTTCCTTTGGCTTATCTAGCTCTTGGCCTCCAAACTGGAAATACCTTGGCTCCTGACAGCAGAGGCTTACTTGCTTTTTCCACATGAATCATGAGACTGGAGGTGCTTGATCTGCTTCAGGATGGAGGGTCTCAGTTGGTTTGTCCATGTGGTGGGGCAGCTCCCTAGGCAGGCTGCTGGAGGGCTCTGGGAACAGCTGGATAAAGAGATGTTCTGGCACCCTGTAATCACAGCCAGCCTGATTTCTGTTCCTCTGAACAGAACAGCAGTGTGCACTTCTCACACAGATTCTTCTAAATGTTATAGGGCAATAATGCTGCAGACCTTTACCCAGGTGGGGAGGAATTGTAAACCAAGCATTGATAATATAGAGAGTGATAGCCACTTATGATGCCTCAGCAGGTGAACCTGTTTACCTTGAATACTCTTCCGTGGGAAGGAGATGGTGCTATGTCCCAAGTGATGTCTTCCTCTGCAGTACCATCACATCAAATACTGTACTTTTTTGAGCACAGATATGTTCTTTTATCCCAGAATTTCCTTGCTCAAATAATTTCAAATTCATGTCACTGGGATTTCTACAGAAATTTCTGAGAGAGCTGGAGTTAATTTAAGAGAATATAGAACAAAAAATGAAACTGCTGAGCCCATCTTTGGGTTGCAGTGTCATTCCTGACCTATTGCTGTAAAATAATGAATGAGCTGCCTGATTCTAGACCACTTCTTATCTGTGCTGGGTCCAGTATTTTAGCTGGAAAATCCCAAATATACCATCTCAAAGGGAGCTAAACCCTGTAGCTGCAGGCAGTTTACTGAGTATGAACTGCAGCAGGATTCAATGCATTATTCAATGGATCAGCCCTCTGGAATTGCACATGCATGTAAGTTATGCCTGTAGGAAAACAGTAATTTTAAACCTCCTTCTTCCCCACCTCTTGGACCTCACTTGTGTTAAATATTAACAAACATGGTTCCTCAGTTCCCTGGTTCACTTGGCTTCTTTTAACAACAGATGTTATTACAACAACTCTGCCTACCTCCCTGCTCCTGTCAGCACATCTGATGGTGAAACCCAAGAGTCTGTAACTGTAACTCAGCCTGCAGAGCCTGGCTGCTGCCCCAGCCCTGTGGCCACCCCTAACCCTCTCCCTAGGATCACCAATGCCTCCCACCCTTGGTGCCTGTAACTAGCTTGTGCTGGGAAGGGAAGCACTGGTTGCAGAGAGGCTTCGGTTAAAGGAGACAGAGAAAAGGTGTGAGGGAGCCAGGAGGAAGGTGAGTTCCTGCTGTCAGAGGAGGAGGCAGTGAGGATGGCCAGCAACTCCAGTGCACTGCCCCGAGTGACTTTCCAGACGCCAGAGAAACCTGGGGAGGAATCATCACACAGGAAACTGGGCAAGCTGACCATAAAGTACAACCGCAAAGACCTACAGCGCTGGCTAGACCTGGAGGAATGGATCAACGCCCAGCTGCAGGAGCTGTACCAATGCCGGGTGAGTAGCTGGGGTACATGAACCACTTGCTTGTCAGGTGAATGGATCTAGAGGCCTTGTGTGCTGGCACAGAGGTTTGCTTGCTCCACTTCACTGGAAATAGTTCCTTGTCTTCAACTTCCAGCAGGTATCTTCATGCCCCCTTTGCAGCATTCTGACTGGTGTGTTGGCAGGCAGGGAAGCTTGTGCTGGTGCAATCCAACTGGCTTTGAACTGCCTGGAGTTGCACCCACTGAGGGGGTGTAGCTATTGCTCAGCATGAGTAGCACAGCCTAGAGAGATGTATAAACCCGGGATGATTCCTGTTGCTGAACTCCATGTGATGAGTGGCTTTGTGGTGAGCAGTATCCAGGCTAGCTGGGTTAGAGTGGTCAGTGTATCCCTGTTCCCTTTTCATGCAACAGTGAGGTTCTACCTGCTGTTTGAATGAGACATTTCGGAATGTGCTGTATCTGTAACTGCAGAATTGGGACACACTACTGCCAACAGGAAAGATTGGGAAAAAACCTCTTTGCTCAAATGTAGAGATCTTATACCTCCATCTTCACCAATCCCCAGAGCTGTCTGCCTTGCCTGAGCTTCCCTTTGCACCAGGAACAGTCCCTTCCAAATTCTTCCTGCCTGCCTGACAGCTGTCCCAGTAGGAAAGATCCAGGAATGCCTACAGCACCTGAATAGTACAGGTCTTTACTTCAGCTGTTGCATTTTTTGGCTGGGTTAGTGACATTCAAGTTCCAGCACTACCTGGGTATATTGAAATTTTAACCCTGTACTATTGCTTCTATTCATATACTGTCCTTACATGCATGAAAGTTATGCTGGGTGCTTTCAGAAGCAATAGTGTTCCTCTGTGTTTGAGATAATCCTTTGGAGTGTGGTACAGTAAAAGATGAAAGGCTTTCCCCCATTGTACATCATGATCTTAAACACATTTAAATAGCTTGATTAAGGATTTTGCTTTTCTCTCTAGGGCAGGGGCTGACACAGTAAGAGAACACATATTTCTTGACTCACAGAGAATCTCCATCTTCAACAGATGACACAGATGGGTTTAACAAATTCTGTAAAACCACTTATTTATGTTCTGGATGGGGATGGACTAAATGAACTGCCAGGCCCTTGCTGCCCTGTATTCTGTATTTGCACCCCAGTGCAGTGTTAAGCACAGTTTTGAGATGCACGGAAATAAGAGCTGATGATTTTTTAGAGTCTTCTGCTCTGAGCATCAGCAGTTTCAAATTGCAATCAACAATGAAGTGGACATGTTAGAACAGGCCACGAATGGTGGGTTTCGTGCTACTTGCTATGATGGTACAGAGAATTTTTTTCCCTGCTCAGGCTGATTTTCTGGGCCTGAGTGCTACAGAATGATGTCTCACCTTCACAGCTGAGGACCCAGACTTCAGGAACTGCTCCTAAGTCTGGCATTATTCTTGTTGCTGTTGTTTTTATTATTATAATCATTATTATAACAATTCCCTGTGAGACTTTCTGTGTGACTGTGTATTTGATATTTGTGTGGGAATGTGCTAGATTCTCATGCCATGTTGGGAGATAAGAATAGTTCATTTCTGTTTTAATTTATGCCTTATGCAAAGAACAGGCAGAAAACAAATATGGAGAAAAAGGTCCTGTCTTCTGCTGCAACTGCATGGCTCCTCTGAAAATGAGTACATTACTGCTTCTGTTCTGTTAACTAACTGTTTTAGATTTCCCAAACATAGCTTGCTCAGTAAAAATGACTAACCTCTTCAAGTTAGTTGTGAATTTCCAATTGTTTTCAATAGCTTATTAAAATGATAGTAAGAAGTTCTCAGCTGTATCTTAGGCCTCTTGATAATGCATTTTAAAGCATTATACAGTGCACATGGGAGCAGAATTATCAGCAGACCCAGTCAGGCAAAATTCAGTGTGTCTGCAAAGTGCTAGAATGGTAGTTCTAGTGAGTGAAGGCTGTTTAGAAGAGTGTCAGTGACAATATTGCTTTCCAACCATGCCTGCACTGGCATTTAAGGGACCATCCCCTGGAGTAGGTAGTTCCAAGGGACAGCCCTTTTCCTGACTGTTGAGATAAGCAAGGAGAATGGCTGCTGCTTTGAGTAATAGAACATCTTGCCCTTTGGAGAATTACTGCAGTTTTAAGGAGTTACATTTTTGTCACTTTTTTTTCTGAGACAGACAAGAAGCACTTGGTATGACCAGCAACATGACCCAAGATGGGGTCGTCCGTGTGCTACTCTTACTTGCTGAAGTGTACAGAGGTAGACCTTTACACTTCAAAGTCAGTTTATGTTCAGTTCTGTTTTCCAGAGAATTATAGCTGTTTACTGTCATCAGAGCAGATGCCCAAAGGAGATTCTTTTCCCTACTGCAAAATCCCAGCAGGCACAAGTGAGAAACCCGGCCATGCCCTTACAGGAACAGGTTGCCAGTGGATTGCCCTTGCTAGTATTTCTTCAGCACAATAGATTTCCCTGCTTCCTGATGTATTCAGGCCAGCATAAGAGATTTGCTACAAGGAACTACATAATATAATGCTGTGCCAGGTCAGAGACTGTTAACAGGATCTCTTCAAATACATACATGTGCCACAGTAAATTACTTGTAATCACAAAGATGCCCAGCAGGTCATACTGCTCTCCTCCATGCATTGTGACAAGACTGTTTAGTTGCCCTGCTTCTTTGGGCTTCCTTGTATCCATCAACTTCCATTACAATTGCCTCTTTGTTACTTCTTTGCTCCACCTGCCCTTGGCAGTGCACAGTTCCTGGGTGTCTTCCAGATTCAAATGACAGCAATTCAATTGACAGGTTAGCTCAAACATCACCTCCTGATGCAGGGAATGCTATGATGTTTACTGTCACAAGGCTTTTTAGCAACAAAACTAAGACTGATTTTTAAGATGATTCCTTACATATGGAACCCAGAAGAGCATCCACACTAGGACTAAAAACCACAGGGATTTCCTACCCTATCTCACCTTCCCAGCCTACTTAGCTTCTTAACCAGAGGCAAAGTTAGACTGGATCAACACCTGTCTTCTAAAAAGTCACATGAAAACTGTTGCTTTTAAGAAGAAATACTGTGTGGGTCACAGTGCAATATATTTAACTCTGGTTTATTATTTATTCTTAAGTCAGCTGTGTATCAAAGTGAAACAAGGGCTTTCTACTTTCTCTCTGGCTTAGTATCAGTGACTGCTAAGGAAAAGTTTCTTTTTTTCCTGTAAGTATTGCCTTTAATGTTTAATGTTTTACATACACATCCATAAATGCCACAACAACCTGGCAATCAGGAACTGTGCTGTTCACCCAGTATCCTTATTCTACTGATTACTATGCCAAAATATCACTAGTGTTGTGTTGTGAAAGATTAATTTTGCAAATACACTGGAAAAACACAGGCTGCTTTCCATGCAGAGATTTGTGAAGCTAAAATGTGTCTGTGATCAAGTGAACAAATATTTCCAACTTACACTCCCATGCAGTACAAGATTATCACTCCAGTCACCAAAACTTGGAGTCCCTCTTACATTAAAGGAGACTTATATCCCTCTCATATCTATTAGAGAAAGCTGGCAAAATATTGTTAGGTCTTTCAACAGCATAATTTTCTCTCCATTACTGCCAAAAGCCTTAGTATAAATACAAAGTAGGTGAGTGTAATTAGTATTAAAACCCTAAAATCTCCTTCTATTATTTATGCCTCTCTAAGATTAGGCCTGTTGTAGTCCTGTTTGGTGAATTCTTCATAGGGGAAGGGTGTCACAGGCTGGTATATATGGCACTGCAGTTTGATATCCTTGAAATGGTCTTCCAATGATGGGTGATGATCCCAGAGCAGTGTAGTGGTTGGAAAAGATGAAGAATGTGTACATCAGGATGTGTGGCTGTAGCAGACACTACAAAGGGGCTGGAATCCATGCCCTCATTACAAGAACCTCCCTTTTTTGAGATGATTTATATCTTGACGTCAACTTTGCAGCATAGTTTTATTGTAACTCATCTGCTTAGTTCTATAAAGATGGCCTCTAGTGTTCTTAGAAGTTTGAAGGTTAATTAACTCTGGTGGTTTTTTTGCCTTTTAGCTAAGGGAGGAAACAGAGGCAGCAGCTCCTGAACCACAAATTGATCTTGAAGATCTCCTGGAGGTCCCTAATGAAGAACAGAAAATAAAACTACAGGTCAGATAGAGGGACTTGTTGATTTTAAGTTAGTGAAGTTCTCTTCATAAAGACTAGTGGCATGTGGGGTAGAGAATAGGTGTTTGTAGTGTTGCATGATGCTTTCTTGTGCTTTCCTTTTTGTAGGGAGGGGAGAACTAGATCAACTCATAAAATACTAAAATGACAATTGCTTGTTTTTATAGGAAATCCTCCATGAGTGCTCCAGCCCCACAGAGGTGAGTGAAGCACCATATAAATTTACATATACATGTTATACTATTCTGTTACAGTGTCTTTGCTGCTGCTTGGCTGAGTAGATACTACCACGCTGCAGATTTGTTTAATCATAATGGGAGGTATTTGCCACTTTATTCTGTGATTGTAAAATTACATATAAATGCACATGAATGAGCTGAAGGCAGAGCACTATAGCAAATAAGAACTTATGTTTTACAATCAGAGGAAGTTCTTTCCATGTTTCAGACACCCTAAGCAGATCAGTCTGAGCTGCTATTTGATCCTCAGTGTAGAAAAGCCATAGACAGTGACATAGCTCACATAACCTTTTTTACACTGTTACTGAATGCATTCTTAGCTTAAAATACTCTAGGGTTATGATTGACAAGGATGTAGAATGGCCCTTAAGCTGGAGTGGGCAGATAACTGCTGAGCAGTGGCCATGCAGATTAGTTTTACACAAGGATTTTTTTTCCCCATGTAACTTTGCAAGTTTTTACTTTGAATTAGACAGTTGAATCCCACAATGTCCAGACAATTGGAGGCAATACTGTGTGCATGCACCACGCAGGAATTGCCTTTGCTGCACTGCACACCTGTGCAAAATGTGGTCCCCATAACTGCTTCAGCCACATGCACTGCATGTGAAAATTCTGCTTGCACACTATCCATCAGACTCCACGTGTTGTTGAGCCAATGTGGCTGTGCAGTGCTGAACGTACAGGAAATGAGATGAATGCATGACTGAAAATCAATCACTGAATCAATATTAGTATCACTGAAATTAAACTGGGCGTTAGCAATCATCACAGATACTCTCCTAGCAGGGGTTTCAGCAAAGACGGCAATATGAAATAGTTTCCACAGTGTCTGAATGTCAGATCTGAGGCAAGAATCTCACATTCCCAGAGCAGTCACTGAAGAGAGTTTGCTCTGCTAAGTCAGAAGCCATGAAAGTGTCTTGTGGGCAGCACAGTGCCTGCTGACTACAGATACTGCTGCCCCATGGCAAAAACACATACTTTCACCCTGGGGATCTTGAATCCAGTCCCCTTGAAAGATCACAGCAGTTTAACTGCAGAGAGCAGACAAGAAACTGAAAGGACTGACTGAAAAGAAAGGTATGATCCTAGGCATTTACTTCCAGAGCATGCTGAAGCAACCTCTGATCACCCAAGTGAGGACACTGGGCTTTCACACAGCACAAATGGTAACAAGCTGCAATACTTCCGGTGACCCTGCCTAACCACAAGAACATGTAGCGATGTCTTTGGGTAAGAAAGGCTGCACACCTCTTTATGGTGATGTTACTTGCCATACAGAGGGTAAAGTTTGCACTAGTCACATCACCCTCTGCTTGGAATAACCAGATAGGCCAGTTTAGTTCATAGTCCTTGGCTGTGTCAGCAAAGTAGTCAGAGTTTGTCTCCATTAACTGCCCATCTATCTGCTCTGCCTGTCCTCAACCCCTGCTCAACATTATCATTAGTCCTACATGTTTTGCTCCACCTCTTCTCTGCCAGCCACTTCCTTGTAGAACTGGCGCAGCTCCAGGATGGTTTGCAATTCACAACATGGAGCTCTACTGGTTCAACAAGAGGAACAGCTTGCTTTGTCCTAGATTGGGAGGGCAGCAGAAGTGGGCAGGAGGTTATGGTGGCAACAGGAAACAGTGGAACCTAAAAGAGAACAACAGCATCCTGAGGTCATCTCACGGTGGGAAAAGCAGGTATCTGGGATAAAGAGGGTCAGGCTAGCTCCTGAGGAGAAAGTAAACATGGCTGTTCCAAAGGGAGACAGGGAAAGAGGAGGAGCTTTTAGACCCTTCTCATCCATCACAAGGTCTCCTTTCCTAAGCTAAAAGATAGGTTTGCTCAATATATGTCAAAATTCTGGTTTCTGCTCAATGCGAGGGTGAATGTGGGAATGATGGAAATGCCACAGTACGCTTTGGGCTGGTGAGCACTGGAATGAATACAATATCCTTCTTCAACCAACTCTTCTTGTAGGACTTCATCACGGAATTGCTTAGTCGATTGAGAGGTCTCCGAAGAGTCACCAATCCTCAGAAGAAATGACCTTGCTCACATGGAAAACCCAGCTTTGGTTACAAGGAAACATGTATCTTCCTGACAAAAACCAGGATCAGCAACAGAACTTCTGAGTATGTTTAGGACTTATTATTATTGAGAAACTTCACCAAGTTTATGAACTTTGTACCCGTGGTTTGAAGTCTCCACTCCTTCCAGATCTACACACACAGCAGGGAGTTAGATTGTACATTTTCCTGATTCTTAAAGAGTGTGTTAACCTGAGGAACAGGACAAGATGTCCCTCCTTTAGATTCTTCTAGGAATTTCCATGCTGGCCAAGGAGCACTGAATACAATTCTCAGGAGCTCATCAAGACTTCTTTTTTTCGTCCACTGCAAGGAAAACAAGGCATTGGTTATCACTCATTCATCAACATGGAAAATCAGCCACTGCTAATCTGCACCTCATTTCAGTCTGGCTTAAACCCAACTGTGATCTCCTGCCTGTTACTGCTGTATCTGACTCTACAGCATTGCACATACTTTGTAGCTCTTACTAAGCCTCTGCTATTTATGAAGGTTGGACAGAAAATATATGGTAGTTTGGGTGCACCCCACAGGGGTAGTTTGTGAAACAGCTGCTACAGCTAATGGCTATTTTTTTTCCCATTTTGTGGAATTTAAGACTTAAAACGTACAAGCCTTTTCTAAAGGAACAAGGTCTGGGAATGATTTTTCTCCTAGTTCAAAAAGATGTTGGAAAAAGACTTATTTTATATTAAAACAGAGAAAACCAGCCATGCACTGCTTGATTTTGCTCTCTCTTTAGATTCTAAAGAAAAACTGAAGTAAAAAATACCTGCTCCCTTCAGGGAGCATCTTGGAGTGAGTTTTTGCATACAGGTAGGTCTCACAAATGAGCACTGAAGTAGGACACAGTACCTCGCTGCACAAACTCTTCTGGCTACAACTAGTATTTGCCTGGAAAAACACAGAGGAAACTACATCCAGCCTCTCAGCAAGTCAGTAACTTGACACATGTGACTAGGAAATAAGACAGCAAATGGAGGCTGATTGCTTAGGCAGAGAGCTCTCACATTATGCTCTGTCCCTACGTTGATTCCTGCCACGCAAACACAAGAAATGAGTCTGAGTCACATCCAGAGGAGCTCCTGGATGCAGAACAGAGCAGAACATTCAAGGCCTGCTTTTGAGTAATCTTTTGTCTGTTTGGAGAGCCAGGCAGAAGGGACCAACTGTGGAACCAGAGCGGCATGCAGGTTAGCTAACAAAGACAAACAAAGGATTCTTGGGCTGGACCAGTAATATCTTAAATGCATTAGTCTTTCCATCTTTATCAGTAGCAGAGTTATGACTATTATCTTGTTCTTCCCTCCTATTTTCCAGCTGTCAGTGAACAAACTGTAGGTTGTGTCCTCCAAGAATACAAAATCTGAGCTGCAGTAACAACTGTGATGTAAGGGCCTGCTTCCTTTCACATGCTTTTCTTGTATCTGACTGCAAGTTGGCAAGCCATGGACCTCATGTCTTGTTCCAAGATGTTCTAAGCCTCACCCACTAGGCTGGAGAAATGGTCTTTCTTTATCAGGTCCAGTATATGTTTTTGGTAGCCCTGGGAACACGCCAATTTTGCCTTAATAAGTGGCTAGTGGGACACGCCTACTCATGAAATCTCAACTTAATCAGTAAAATAACAACAAAAACTTAAATCCAGACTTGCAGATCTGGCTTATAGATGACACTTAGATGAGTCTACTAAGACTTATATAACATACCCCTAGAGAAAGGAGAGCAGCATATTGACAAAAAGCTCGGAGCACTGGTAAAAAAAGAGTATATTCAAACAGAAGATCAGGTAGAAGAGCTAGGTGGATGGGACATGAGGAGAGTGTCCTAAACTAGAGATGCAACTAGCTACAGGACAGCAGTATAGGAGTTCAGATTACTTACATACCCCACTAACAGGCTTTGTTTAATTCTGCTGAGCTGCAACAGCACAAAGACATGACATGCCGCTCCTCTGGCCCAAGAGAAATAGTTTCTTCCCCCTAGGAACTGTTCTGTATTTCTTCAATATGGAATGATGCAAAAAGAATTTTTGTCTGTGCTTTACGTTAGACATTGTTAGAATCAAAGACAAAGCAGGTTCTGAAAACTCTGCTTGACCGAAGTTGATTTGATGCTTATACTGCAAATAGCAGGAAAAGAGTAAGCTGCAGACCCTATCATGTGCAGTTGGTTCTGATACATAATGGTACTTGAGAGCACTTCAACTGAGCACTCTGAGATCAGGGGAGCAAGGCAACATGTGGCCAGTGGTAGATGGTTCTCAGCTCACTGGTGCAAAAGAAAAAGCAATGTAATTCAATCAGAGTAACTTCTTTTTTGTTTCATTCTTAAACAGTAGTAAATCACACTTGGTTTGATTTACATTTTGGCTGTTCTCACACCAGACCACAAGGATAGATTAAAATCAATGTTTGAAAAATTTTTGTTACAAACATCTTCCAGTTAGCTTTGCTGTTTCTCAGCACCACCACTAGCTTAAGTATGTAGGTACTATCTAAGAATGTTGCTTGAAATGAACTTTGCCCTCTTGATTATACCAAGATAACCCAATGTATGAAAGTTCATGAGCTTTTCTAATTTGAATTCTTGTTAGAGTGGAGCCTACATTTGATAATTCGCATATAAAACATTTTGAGGGGAAAAGAAAATCCCTCATGACTTGCAACAAAGACAAGAGCAAACAAGTTGAATCTCTTTCTGGAAGATGCCAAGCTGTCTTCTGTCCTTGAATAGCTGACTGAAGTTGATCTGGCCTGTCAGGAATTGACTGATTACCAGTATCTTTGTTTACCACCACCTTTTCAAAGACAAGGATAGAGAATAACACAGCTAACAGTGCACTGCCCACTTAAAGGATATGCAGCATTCCTCTTTCACAACACAGATTCAGCTAGGTGTGCTTCCTGCAGACAGCCCTTCTGGATATCCCTCTGCCCCTCCTACATGGAGTGTGAATGGCTTTTCAGGGGAAAGTGATTGGGCTACTACTAAAATGCCCCATTACATGCAGAAAGTGCAGCAGCCACAAAAACGTCCATTAGTGGTGCAGGGAAAGCAGCAGCTTGTGTCTGTACGACTTGAAGAGAGTCTTCCATGTGTGACTAAGTTCTATTTCAGTTAATGGGTTGGGTGCATTTCTTGGGATGGCCCCACAGAAACCAATTTGGGAATCTAAATAAACTGCTTCCGGCTGCAACCTGCTCCATTACTATGGACATGAGCAGGGCAGGGCTTACAAGACAGAGGCTGCCTAAGTGCAAGGGAGCTCAAAGTTTTGTTGTGGCTGATGAAGCATTCAAAATGTTGCAAGTGTCCTACCAGCTCATATTAAGATATTGAAAAAACCAGCAGCTGTAAATCAAGAAACAAAATTACTATTAACTTATTGGGGAAGACACAGGCTGAAGCCCAAAGCAGTGGATCAATTGAGGAGGGAAATAAGAACAGAAAGTTGCACCTTCCCCTCTGTATGTAAAACATGAAGGCTTTAACCTCAGATAGAACAGGGCTGTCTTACTATCTGACTAATTATCCATGTCAAATAGCAATGAAGAAGTGTCACTCCTATGATAACATAAATAAAAGACAGCATTTTGTTTTGATTTTTAAGACTGCAAGTTCCTCAGGGCTTACTTAAATAACTTACTTAAATTTTGTGTGTCACAGGGTTAATTGTGAGCTCTTGCATCAGAATAACTCAAGTAGTTTTCCCATCTACCTGTCCCAAGGAGACAGGCACTGGTGAAGCAAGGGCTGCCAGGAGAAAGATCCTCCACAGAAGTCAGGTTTTGCCACCCCTTCCTAAGAAAAGGTTTTGATGGCACTGCTGGATATGCTTGCCATTTTTAGTGTTAACCTAAAGTATTTCTAGTCTACATTGTTTGAATCAGGTTTTTGTTGAAGAGTCTGATCCAGAGCAACACATTAGCAGAAACCCACCTTCAACAGTGGTTAAATTCATTTGCTCTCCTCTGACCAGAGGTGCAGGTAAACACTGTTTCATCACTTCACCTCGGGGGCACTGACCTCCTCCAGGTCAAGGCAGACAGCTGGGAGTGGCAGTGTCAAACCAGACAGGCAAGATTCATTGGAAATTCCCTGTCAAAGGCAAATCCTTTATTTTGTTGCAATCGGAATTTGTCAGCCTTAGAGAGCTCTCTCACAAGTCACATTATTTGGAAAGAGCTCATCCTGATGGAATAACAGAGCATGTTTACAGCCAATTTACTTGGATATTTAAAGCAGTTCTGGGTGTTCTGGGCACTGGCAAGTGCACTTGCATCTGGATTGTCTCCCAGGAGAAATATGGACATATGCAACTGAGCTTCTCTCCCAACCAGATGAAGAGCATCATACAGGTAACATTTTTATCCTACAAGGGGACCAAATAATAAACAAAGCTTTCAGGCTTATACACAACTCTTTCAGACTAACATGATGCTCTTACAGATGATATGACCTTGGCACAGCCACTGCAGGCCACAACACTATCAGTAGCAGATTACCTTTTCAAAGGATCCTTCCTTTCATGTCAGTGAGCAACACTGCCCTGCATCTTTTCCAGACATGCCACAAAAACATTTTTGATGACTTCACTATTCTTCATTTCTTTCCCTAAGCTGCTTGACACTAGGACTAACATACCATTATGAGAAACCAACACTTTGTTAAGGGCTATCAGGCACTTTCAGGAGAGACTTTAACCACAGGCCTCTGTAAATAATTTTTATTATGCTTTGCAAGTTCCCATCACACACGTGATCACAATGCAAACATTTTTCTCAGTGCAAAGTGTTTTGCTGCCTGTTGAACCAGTGTATAAGCTGTTAGTAAAAGCAGGAAGTTATTTATCAGCCGGTCAGTACTGCTTTAAATACGCATCTTTCCTGCTACCCACATTGTTTTACTATCTGTATTTATGGACTTGTATCCACCTCCTCATATCAAGTCCTCATTTATCCCCAAGCATGCACAGCAAACCCTGCACTTCTCAGGTGTATTTGTGAAGACCAAGTCAAATTCCCTCCAAGCCTCTCTCAAGTTACAGCACATCCTTTAACTGTCCAAAACATCACCCGTTTTGGCTGCAAATCCACTTAGATTCTTCCCATCTGGCTGGCTCCTCTGTTTTCCCATTCTCCAGCTCCTCTTCTGCCCATAAGTGTGGTCACTTCTGTTTGCAAGGAAGATGATAGCGTGAGGTGTGGTGGTCCTTCAGGTCAAACTCCTCATGGCCTTCCCTAAGAAGCAAATACAAAGTGCAGTCAGAAGTAAATATCCAGGCCAGGAACTCACCCTTAGCCACTGCACAAGATATCTCCCAGCACCCTTTAACCAGAAACTTATCCCAAGGGCTGGCTGTGAGGACCTGACTGGCAGCCATGTGGACTAACTACTTAACATATTTGCTTGCAACAGAAATTTCTGAGGTGCTTTATGGGAAGGTCTGCTCATCCTTGTCAGCTGGATTTGAAAATGACAACAGGTCCTTCTGTTTCTTTTCCTCTTGAAGAGATTCATGTAACTTATGGCTCATTTTCAGCACTGTGTCTGTGATTCCAGGGACATTAGCAACTGTGACAACAGACAAAATGAAAGTCTCCTCCAGAAAACCCTGGAAAATAACTGAAAATAATGCAGTGTATTGGCAGCTGTCTTAAGCATGCTCAGGAGCAGGCAATGTTGAGTAAGATACAAGCCTGCATCTGCAGTGTGTGGATGATATACTCACCTGCCAGACTGTTAAATCTGCTTTTACTGATGTTTGTTGTCAGATACTTTTGTTCATATGCTTTGTTTTTAACAATCTAACACTGCCAGTCATATGTTTTCTGAACATTTTCGTATGGATTTCCCCACTGCATTTGCATTTCCCTACAAATACATTTGCAGGAAATGAGAAAATATGCACAAAAAGCATCTCTTATTATCCCAACCGCATTTTTAGCAACCTGCTGTCTTAATGTCATCCAGCACTAATCTGAGAACCCAGCCAACTACCCAATACTTCTGAGGCATGAAAAAAAAGAAGTCATACAACCTGTCAGGAAAACTTGGTATTCAAATGAATTAACCCTCCAAATCTGAGACATGAAAATTTTGTCAAAAAGCAAGCTATGCGTGTTTAAGAACAAAGATTACAGCTGCTGCAAGTCTTTCACCAGCCTGACTGGTGAAAAAAGGCTCACACATACATATTTCAACAGAGAATTTTTTAATATGGTTTAGGATTGCAAAGTCTCAACCTAAGAAAACCCTCAGGAATTCATACTATCTGATCTCCCCCTTTAAGGGAATCCAGCCTAGGTCATCCATCAATGGCATTAACAAGCCATAGGAGTCACTGAACAATGGTCTCATTTATCCCATCCCACGTAATGCAGCATTATCAGCTGCTCCAGAGAACACTCAGACAATGTGCCCAAACATGCACTGAAGCATTTCTGCCTAGGACCAGTTTAGTCCCGGAAGCCTGAGACAACTACTGATCTCACAATGTATTTTTCTAACAACGAGCATTCAGCTCAAATCTGGATTCCTCAAATCTTGCCTCCTACTGCCTGTTTTTCTGCCTAATGACAAAAACACACAAAGGGAGACAAGCTTACCTCTGACCACCTCTCAGACCCAGAGGAATTGCAAGACTCACCAAAAACAGCGCTGACAGTAGAGGTCCCCGTCACAGCCATGGCAGCGCAAAGTGGCATCTTCGTTGCAGATGCAGCACCAGGGTAACTCATCCTCATCACTATCCTCTGCCCTTGCAAGAGCTGTGGTGGCTGGAGTGTGGCTCTAATTCACATAGAAAACAAGAGACAGAGAGTTCAAAGCCCAGCACTTGCAATAAAGGACCTTAACTGTAACACATGATGGCCACAGTGACCTGTCCCATAGTCCACAGTTTCCTCTCTGTTGATCCTCAGTCTGTGAGATGAACTTGCCCAGAGTGCAGGGACAGGCTCCACATGCATCTACTTGTCAAATAAAAACCCAAGAGTACTTTCTAGAATTTGGGTTTAAATCTATGTTGCTTGGAATGTAAACAGGTATTCAGCCTTGTTTATTGTCTACAGTGATCTACACCCACATTGTGTGTGCGTGCTAAGGGCATAAAGCTCAGATATTCTGGCAGGCACCACAACAATACCATGTGACAATTCCTGCTGCAAAAGCAAGAGATCAAACAGTTTTGCTGAAAGGGGCTATATGGGAAGGGAAAGGAATGTGGAGGTGGGGGCATTGTTTTCTCCCTGTTGTAGGAAGAAACTGTGGAACAAAGGAAGTGCTTTGCCAAAAGGCCCCTACTATTCATTCATACCTGAGGCTGGGACAAGAAGATCTTCTGAAATCATAATCTAAATATATCCATACAGCCAATTGTGGCCTCCTTCTCCCTTAGAGAGCTCTTGTGGAGCTGAAAACACACTGAGGCATTGTGCCTGAACACTGGCAAAGACAGCTTCCTGACACAATCTTTTCCTAACACTATCTTTTGCATCAGTAATCCCAGAAATGCAAGGTGTCATACTTGAGATGGATGTTTTTGATAATGTTTACAATTATATAATTTCTTCTACTGGGAGCAGGCCTGACAGGTGCTTGTGAGTCACAGGGGCATTTAATTCTTGTAATATACATTAGAGATTATGTATATATTTCCACAGTAGGCCAGAATCCGCTCTGAGCATAGGGTATCCTGCTACTAATTCCCTCCTCTGACATTACATGAAAACATGAAGAGTAGGATACTATCTAGAGGTTCTATTCTGCACATGCTAAAAGCACTGGTAAACCTCCCATTTACTCTTGTTCAGATTGTATAGTACTAGACCATGGCCTTGTTCATCTTATATATATATAATTCTCTAATATCCATATTGTGAGGTGTTTCCCACCTTCTCTTGGTTTACACAACTCTGTAATATTTAACAAAGCCAGCCTGAAAGGAATTGTATTCCAGGGAACAAGTCCTCTTTTAAGTACAAGGATGATTCACAGCTGAGATCAGAGCTGGTCAGCCTTGCAGAAGCTGCTTGGCTTGTTAGCTCTGGAGAAACTGGTTATTTAATATTTTTTTCCCTGCATCAAGCCTAGGATACAAAAAACTTCTGCTGCAGAACTGTACTCTCCTGACACCCTGGAACATTCCCGACATCAGTTCAAGAGATCCTGACCCGCTCACTGACCTTTTGCTTTGCTTGCTTATACAGATTCTGCTGTGAGGGTCCTGGTTGGGTGGTCTGATCTGGGGGAATGTTGAATCCACTTGCTTCATCCAGGGCTGCTTCCTCTGTGAGCTGGTAACAACACAAAGCAAGAAGCCTCTTGTTTCAAACACAGCTGCGAGCCTCATTCTAGGCCCTAAACCTCCTGTGCTCGTGGCTCTCGTGCAGTAACAGGAGATGACAAGTCTGAATGCAGCTGGTGTTACCCAGACAGATGTAAGCTCGCTCTGCACTCACAACACTGTGTCCATTGTGGACAGTCTGCAGCAGCAGGGGCCTGAAGCTCACACACACTGCTTTGCAGAGCAGCTAGCAGGCCCTCAGCATCATGCTAATCACACACATGTGACATATCAGACAAGCTCAGGTCGGCCTGCAAGACAATTCAGAGACATTTTGAGGAGAAATGTAGGCACAAGCTGAGCTACATAGCACATATCTCATCATCCATGTTCTAACTGGCTGGAGGAAAACAGAACAAGAAGAGAGGAAGTACCAGCAAAGTGTGGTTATACAAGAGACACATGCAGACCACAGGAGACACTAAGCACGAATGAGAAAGACAGTGTGACAGACTAGAAGTATTGTTTTCAATTGCCTGTCAAATAGTTGAATGGCCCGTGGGAGCTAGTGTTGGAAAAGCACTAGGAAAGTAAGGAAGGAAACTCTTCTCAGGAACAGAAACACAACCTTTGTACGCTCACCAGGTAACACGCACACAAGGCATAATCAAGAGGAAGAAAAACAAGGCCACAGCTGCCACTTCTGACCTGTTTCAGCACTCGGCGAATGGCCTCCTCCTCAGCCACTTCCTCATCACTGTCAGGGAGCTTATAGGTTTCCAGTGTAACTGTAGGAGTAAGAAATGTGAGACTGTAACTCACACCTGCCTCAAGCCTTGTGCGCACTAATGTACCAGAGACAATTCTTTGTGGTGTGAGCTGGCTGTGGCATTCTGGCTCTGACCTTTTAAGTTGCAGGTTCCTCATAAAGGACGTTACTGTTTATTTTTAGTACTTGGAAGAGAGTTGGAAAAGATCCCCACCAAAAGCAGTTTTGCTTTTAGAAGTTTTGTTAACCTCACCAGAGCATGCTAGAATTATCCCAAGGAAGGGTGCAAAACAAAGCAGTCTGATCTGACAGTCCCAGTTTCTACCCTCAACTTAGATCTTTCATAATGATTTCATGACAAACCAACCTGTACAACTTTGCAGACTGAACCAAATCTCACTCTGGTTCTTGCAGAACAGAAGAATGAAATGGATAAACACTAATAAAGAATTTACTCTGTCACAGCAACTTGATTCCTCTCCTGGCACTGTATTCTCATCTGCTACCCACCTTTCTCTGGGTCCTCGCCTTTGAGTGCTGCCAGTCTCTTGGCGACCTCTAGGATCTTTTCCTGCCTAGTGTTCTCTTCCTGCAGCTCAGCAGCAGCTTCTGCCAGCAGTTTATTCTTCTCTTCCTCTAGCTGTTTTGGGTCCAGATTTGCAGGGCAAACACAATCTTCACTTGCCCGATTGAGATCATTCAAACTCTGGCTACTAGCAGCTGCAGACAGACACACAGAACACACTGGTGACTCAGCAGCCATGTTCCTTGGGCACAGAAAACATGACAAATAGTGCTATGAGAGCAGCTTGCTGCTCTCCATAAAACAGGATAACAAAAGGAAAAGGCATGCCAGTAGGATCTTTACCATACATGAAGAGAAGAAAATGAGCTAATCTGTGGTTTACAGTGAGATTACAGAGAAGGCAATGCAGCCAGGAAGATAATGGTATGCTGGATTCTGATGTTTCGTAACAGTGCACAGGTGCATTAGGAGTAGCAACAGCTCAGGGAGGAGTCACTTTAGAGAAACAGTAATAATACAACCCTGAGAATCTGAGAATCTGAATAATACATCCCTGACAAGAAGGAACTATCTCCAAGCAAAGACACCAAGACCCAGCATGGAGCCAGATGGCTGCTCTTGGTCAGTGCAAGGGATTATAAGAGGAAGATATGGACAAACTGGACACTCAGCTCAGCTGTTAAGTTACACAGAGAGGCACAAACTTCCTTCTCAGTATAGCACATATACTATTAGACATACACAGATTTGTCTTTAGAAGCCAAAACAGATACCTTGAGGCTGAACTCTTGGTCTGTAATGCTCATCAATGGCAACCTCCTCGGACAGTTGAGTTAATAGGTCATCTGTCTGCTGGACCAGACTTCGGGTATCCGGGGCTTGGTGCACCTAAGAAACCAGATGAGTGTGGGAAAAGGCAAATGAGAGGAAAGTCGCATACTCAATCAAAAGAGAATTTTGGCAAGCAAGATCACCCTAGATGGGAGCAGTAGCATCTATTGTTAAAAATATACACACAAACTACATCTGGCATAAAGGAGCATGCTGCATTCAAACTGAAGCTTTGAACGAGTAAAGGCTGGTGATTTGCTTCTGGAGCAATGACACAATCAGGATTTCTGAAGAAAGCTACCTGGACACAAAAAAGCTCAAGGAGGAAGAATGGTTAGCATGCTGTGACACCAGTTAGTGTGTCAGCTCAGAATAAATTGCTGACCAAAGAGCTGAGGGAGCTTACAGGTCTGGGAGCTTGGGAAGGAGGATCTCTACCCTGCAGGACAGCCAACCGGTCCTCCATTTCCTGTGTGGATGGAACAGGTCCTCGGCCATCCTCCTTCAGGGCTGCCAGCCTAGCTTCGATCTCAGCCTGAGTAGGGATGGACTCTGCAATTCACAATCACCCAAGGGAGGAGATTATTCTGTTATTGAAAATGAAAAGCTACATGTGTTTTTCCTTAAAATTGCATTTCTTTCTCAATCAGACTCTGAACACCTGAGCAAAAACCTCGCCCAGCCCTGACGTGAATGAAGGGTCATACTGCAGTGACTCAGAGACTACCCTGATGCCAACTGCTACCCCTTTCTTCCAAGTCCTTGCCTTCACAGTTTACCTCCTAGCCATAACACAAGCATTAGGGTGATGTCATCTGAAAATCAGCTGACTTGAGATTCTAGGGACAGGCAGAGAAATGAGTATAATTTAGCCAGTTCAGTCCATTGGTCCCACATCTCCTAATGCAATCCCAGCCTTATCAGACTGAAACTCTCCCCTGCCACATAACGGATGAGAGGCAATGGCTGTAAGTTATTTCGGGGGAAGTTTAGATTGAATATTAGGAAAAAACTGCTTCACAGAAAGGGTTGTCAAGCCCTGGAAAAGGCTGCCCAGGGAAGTGGCTGAGTTACCATCCTTGGAGGTACTCAAAAGATGTGTAGATCTGGCACTTTGGGATATGGTTTAGTGGTGGACTTAGCAGTGCTGGGTTAATGGTTGGACTCGATGATTCTATGATAACCAGGTAACCACTCTGGAGAGTGTTCTTTTCCTTTTAGAGACCATGCACAACATTTAAAATAGTTTATTTTCATGCAAGCACCTCAAAGCAGTCCCAGAACCTGACAGCTGTGGACTGGGATGAAAATCCTTTTCCTTCTCTGTGAGACAACACAGAAACTGGAACTGCTGTTGCCCAAGATAGTGACTCACTGGAAACCTTCTTCAAAATAGTTTAGCCAAAGACTTTAATTTCATTCTACTCCAAGTGGGTCTGACACAGGTTTTTCCCCAAAAAATGGAAAATGAGGAAGTGATTTTACAGGTAAGACACTGTTCCAAAACTGAGTAGTTTCAAGAGAAACCCCAAGAAGCAAAATGAAACTGGGACATTGATCTAAAATCATTGTAGAAGTTGGCCATAGTGGCAACAGACCTTGAATGCTCTATTTTAAGCCTCCATCCCCTGAATATCACAGCCACTTAAAGCTCAGCTTTCCTCCCCCTCCAGGTTCCTTGTTTCCCAAATAGTGGTGTTCCCACCCAAGGTGTTTATGGTGTTCTCTAAAACTCACTTGGTTTCCTTTCCTCCCTGAGCCTCTCCAGTCTCTCTGCAATAGCTCTATCTTCTTTTGAGAGCCCCTGGTATCTGCAGCCTGCTCGACCTGGGGGTTTTGCAGCTGTCTTCTGTTGATCTTTCAGCTGGTTTTGTTTAGCCTCAAAAGCTGCTACACGCCTGTGACATGGATGGAAAAAAACACATGTCAATGAGATCAGGGATTTTAACCTGGAGATAAGAAAACCTCTGTGAACCCAATAGGCTATCTGAAATATGCCAGTGCAGAACAGAAATGAAAACACTCCAATATCAGCACAATAAAATACTCCTAAGAGTAAGGAAAACCTTGGCTCACAAGAAGAACACATCTGGCAGCACTTCCCAAGACACACGGAACATTTCACCACCAGGTTCCTGTTTCCAAGCCAACTCTGATCAGCCACAGATAATTGCAGGCAGGTGGCTGTTCAGGAGTCTATTCAAAAGAGCATGTCTCCCACCCCTACAAACAAACTAACAGCCTAAACAGCAAAACAAAAAGTCCATCCTTAATCTAACTCTGAACAAGCAAACACCCACACCACAAGCCCCACTTTTGCTGGTATCCATAGGGGAAGAGGAGGCCCTAAAAGACTCATCTGCAGTAGAAAGAACTGTTTGGCAAGTGCAACTCACTTTTTGTAGTTTTCTGGTGGTGACCATTTTGCTGAACTGCTTTGAGATCCTTCTCTGAAAGACAAAAATTATTTCTCTGAACTGAAGATACTGACAATACTTGACAATACTGACAATCATCTAGTCTCTTATCTCAAGAGGAATCAGTAGGTGTTTCTTGACCTCTTGGTACAGCCCCTTTCTTAACCTCACTAATACTGAGAGGAATCAGCTTATGCAAGAGATTAAGACAATATAGCTGCCCAGGACAGAGGGAGTCTTTATCTCTGTCCTTCGGTCCAGTTGTTTTACATCTGGACAGAATGTGACTTAATACGGTCACCAGTGATCCAAGGAGGTGGGGCTGAAATACCCTTGCCTCCCACAGCCTGCACCTCCTAGTTCAGAGGGCAGGTAGGGAGCACTTAGGTAAGACTCCCAGTGTAATTAGCTTCCATGCAGCAGGACTCTCTGGAAGGAGCTGGGCATACAACAAACACAGAATTATATAACATACAAGTAAAACAAAGCGTTACAAAAGTTATTATATAACATCTTACAAAACACTTGAACACTACACACCAAAACACATCTAACTCATCTACTTTGCTGTGTTCAGGCTGAGGGACTGAAGTAGACACTTATGTAAGTTAGTCAGCATATTTTATTTGTTCTTAGAAATCACAGCTAAGGCCCATATAGTAATGACTGAATGCAACATGTTGGAACACTTTCCAAAGTTCTAAGGCTTCAATTCTGAAAGCTATTTGCATGAAGAACAACAACATATGCAGCTTACAGAACTGCAGCCTATGTGTGTTACCTGCAGGACAGGATGCCATCCAGAGGGACCTGGACAAGCTCAAGAAGTGGGCCCTTGGGAATCTCATGAGGTGAAACAAGACAAAGTGCAAGATGCTGCACTTGGGTCAGGGCAGCCCCCACTAACAACCCAAGTTGGGGGATGAATAGATCAAGAGCAGCCCTGCTGAGAAGGAGCTGGGAGTGCTGGTGAATAGGAGGCTGGACATGGCTCAGCAATGTGTGCTCACAGCCCAGAAAGCCAGCTGTGTCCTGGGCTGTATCCAAAGCAGCATGGCCAGCAGGGCAAGGAAGGGGATTCTATCCATCTCTTCCTCTCTCGTGGGACCACACCAGCAGCGCTGCATTCAGCTCTGGGGTCTTCCCAGAAACTTCCAGGAAAGATGGAGAAGGACTTTTTTAGAAGAGGATGTAGTGGCGGGACAAGGAGGAATAGTTTTAAACTGAAAGAGCACAGGTTTAGATTAGATACTAGAAAAAAATTCTTCACTTGGAGAGTGGTGAAACACTGGAACAGGTTGCCCAGAGAAGCTGTGGATGCCCCATCCCTGGAAATGTTCAAGCTCAGGCGGGATGGAGCTCTTAGCAACCTGGTCTAGAGGAAGGTGTCCCTGCTCACAGCACAGGGGCTGGAAATAGATGATTTTTAAGGTCCCTTCCAACCCATACCATTCTATGATTCTATAATCTACCTGCTATCCAGCCAGGGAAGATTGTTTTTCTGCTGTAGCTCTCTAGTGATACTAAAATTATGAGAAAAAAAAAACAGCCAGAGGAAACGTCAAGACAGGTGGCCCTGTTTTCTCAATGGCTTTGAAGTTGTGAAGGGAAATCAGATAATTTCAAAACTGAAAAGACTAAATACTGTCCTTCACTGTTTTCAGCAGCCTGTGAAGATGAAGACCTTCACTAATGAGGCTCTTCTCCTTTAGACACCTGCAGAGCCAGAAAATCCTCCCCTTGCTGGTGAAAATTCCATGCTATAGGGCAAAAGTTAGGAAAAGGAACAAGAGAAATGCAAGAGAAAAAGGAGAACACAGAAGAATTGGTTTACAGAGAAATTCTGGTGTACACCTGTGTTCTTGTGTTGCTTGTTCAAGTGTATAATCCTGCTGCTACTGAATTATATGTTTTGTTTTCAACAGGAAGTCTACTGGCTATGTTTGCAAATAATTTTTGAAGTTTTCTTTTAAAAGCAAAAATTTTATAGATTTTAGGCTACAAAACTTTATGTCTTCAGGCCACACATGGCAGAGATCACTCAACAAGGGGGATTTATGTCACTGTTTGCCCACAGAATTAATAACACTTTGAACATCTTATTGTCAGGCTACTCAACTATTCACATCTGAGAAGACTGCCAGAACTGTTAAAAGTGGTATAGATTTCTGGGCAAAAACACAGCGTGGCTTAACCTCAGCCCATCTAGTTAAGCTGTCCACAGGAATTCAGTGTCCATCCATGAAGATTTAAACCTGATGCTTTTAAACTACTTTGTCAACCAGAGAGAACAGGAACAAATCCTGATTCCTATTTTAGGACTGCACAGCTCATATAACAGCAAGTTCAGAGATGTCCCGTCTTGAAATTCTGGGGTACAGGCAGCATGGAAGGCAGAGCTCTCCTGCAGAAATCTGCAACACCACATGGAATGTAAACTGAAGGAAAAAAGCAGCAAACTGTCTTTGGGTGAAGAAACACTCCCGTCTTACCCAGTTAATTTTTCATGGCACTGCTTGCACACCTTCTGCTGAGTGTTGCCACAGCGGGGAACAACAGCGCTGAAGCTCCGGCAGCCCGAGCAGAAGGACCGTCCGCAGCTCTTGCAGCCACACTGCAGAGACAGGAGAGAGGGGCGGGACAGGGCTTCACCACATGGCCACCACACTGGTGCCGCTTGCGGGCACAGTGCCCGTGCCGAGGCACACACGAAATAATACTGGGGTTATGCTGATTTTTTGGTGACAGAACTGTTTCACCACCTGCTGCTGAAGATAGGGAGACTCAAGAACCTTGGAGCACCAGCGGATAACTCCTGCTGGGAGCAGAGTCACCACTTCAGCCCGTAGTATAGCGAAGTGTGTGTGTGAACTGTCTGAGACCATGACAGAATCCTGGATTAGAGGGATGGCATTCAATGACTTTTTAGAGTTTTGGTCAGTAATTTCTCATATCTGAAGACATATCGGAATTAGGCACCACGAGAGCTCAGTAAGCAAGGACAACAACGCCAGGATGCTGGCCGGGCAGCGTGTCTCGGCGCCGGGAGAAGCAGCTCCCGGTTCCCTTCTCAGAGCCTCGCACGGCGGGGGAGGCACCCGCGGGACCGGCCCGTTCCTGACCCCCGCAGCCGGACTTGCCTCTTTCTTGAAGACGGAGAACTTGGAAGCGCACCCATAGCACCGGCCATCCATGGCGCTACCGCCCCAGCCCGCCCTCAGGCACGGCGCTGCACCCCCGCTATCCCAAGCTCCATGGTCTGCCCGGTGCTGCGGCTGCCTCAGGCCCAAGGATCGGCGGCGAGCGGGGCTGTCACAAGCCGGGTGCCGCGGACACCACCCTCCCGTCCCCTCAACACAGAGGTGGCGACGCACGGCCCTATGGGAGTTGTAGTCCGTTGCGCTTCCCTCTCCGCCTTCAGACGCCGAGCGTCTCTCCGCAAGTAAACTACACTGCCCAGTACTCCCCACGGTCCCAGTGGCCGGCCCTCTCGGCTACCATAGCCGCGCGGTGCATTGTGGTACATGCAGTCCGGTGCCCCTGCTCGCCCCCGCCGGAGGCGCCCTGGCCCAGAGGGCATTAGCTGTTCTTGGGTGTTAATAAGACAAGAAAGCGAATTCTCTAAGGCTGACAGCGTTGCACTCAAGCTACTCTGGGTGGGGTTTTTTTGTCCTAAACCTGTGGTGAGATCCTGGCTCAGAATAGCAAGAATCAGCTGAATTGCAAAACTCCAGTTATCCACAGCCCATCCTTCTGGCAGTGTTGATCCGCCTGCCCTCAGGAGTAAGTGTCCTGCAGTGTTTGCAAAAAGAGAAAAGAGTCACGGAGTGCACATGAGTCATCCTGGTAACTGCGTGGGTTTGCAGGTGCCTTGTGCATTCTTTCCAGTTTAATATATAACCCCAAATTGTAAAGACTCACACAATTAAATCAGGAAACTCACTGATTTATTCAAGGAAGTAAAACTTATTAATATCTGAATAAAGCTAAACTTAAGGGGGGAAAATTGGGGGGGGGGGGCGTTCTCTCTCAATCTTTCATTTTTTGGCATTTGCTTGCTTGCTGGGGTTTTTGTTTGGTTAGGTTTCTTAATGGTAAAAACCATTAGAAAGACAACTGGAAGCTAAACTTCATACTTGTCCAGCAATTGTGTTAGAGACCATTCGGACATTCAAGGTATTGTAGGCATAAAGCAGGGAATCGGGACAAACCCAAATAAAAGGCGTCATTGTCTTTGCTGGGGAGCTGCTCAGTGGGAAAACAGGAACAGGAGACTTCAATCTTGATGTTACAGTGCAACCTACCGACTGACAGGGGGAATGTGGAGTGCAGCTCCCGGAGAGAAAATACAAGCGGCAGCCCAAGGAATCCTTCCCACCCACGCTCCCGTTCCCGTTCCCTGCAGGTGTCCGCCAGAGGGGGCCCGGCCCCCGCGGCTCTCCCGCTCCTGAGCCATTTGGCAGCCGAGCAGCCGCAGCTTTCCTTTCTCTTTTTTGCCCGCTGCTGTTTCCCATGGTAAAGCGAACTCGATTTTATAATGTGACGACTTAGCCTATAAGGTTTTCAATTTCTATTTGAAATGCAGGAGAGATTAAATGGGCTTTGGTTTGTGTGTCTTCTTGCCAAACTCAGTTGTTGCTCAGTAAGTTGTACATTCTGTGTCCTATAAAGTTATAGCCAGTCTGCTCTGGGCAGCTCCCACCTGGAGTGCTGCATCCTGGTCTGGAGTCCTCAGCACAGAAAAGACAAGGAACTGTTGGAGCACATCCAGAAGAGGGCCACAAAGACGATTAGGGAGCTGGAGCACCTTTCCTATGAGGACATGCTGAGGGAGTTGGGTCGAGTTGAGTCAAGAGATGAGAAGGCTCTGGGGAGACCTTATTGCAACCTTTCATACTTATAGGGGGCTTATATGAGATGGGAACAAGAATTTTAGCAGGGCCTGTTGTGATAGGACAAGGGACAATGGTTTTACACTAATATAAGGAAAAAAGTTTTTGTGTGCGGGTGGTGAGACACTGTAACAGGTTGCCCACAGAGATGGTGGATGCCCCACCTCTGGAAACATTCAAAGTCAGGTTGGATGGGGCTCTGAGCAACTTGGTCTAGTTGAAGATGACTGCTTATTGCAGGGTTTTGGACTAGGTGACCTCTACGTGTCCCTTTCAACCCAAACTATTCTATGATTCAATAACCGGGGTTGTAGTCATGCAAGTGTCATCTCAACCACAGTTATTTGTTTATGTAAGGAAAATGTATGTTAAATTAAACACAGAAATAGACCTATGAGTAGTACATTTTAATGTGCTTCTGTAATGCTTTATTCCAGGCAGTTTTTCTCCTGCAGCAGTAATTGACAGATCTCTGTTCTGGTTCTTACAGACTACAAAAGCATAGCACTCAAAGGCTCTGATTTGCCTCCCAGGCAGGAACCAGGACAGTCTCAAAGCAGGTAAAAAAGGAATACGTGGGCACAAACACTCTTCTTTCTTCCACACACACAGGCTTCTGGAAGTGGGTCTCTTTAAAAACAGCTGGTTTTGTACACAGTTAAGGTAATACCTGTTTGTGTCATGAGTTATGTACATCTATGGGAATGCATATATTCCTCACTGCTAGATACCTCTGTGTTTTAAGGTTAAATCTTTACATTTTGGATTTCAAAAGTGTGTTAAGTGAGTGCTGAACTTCAGCTAGAACTTCTGAAAATCCTCCTATTGTGGTATTTCAATCCTAAACTTTTGACTGCACTGTCCCTTGTGTCTACTAGCTGGTTACTCTTCATATAGTTCAGAATGTGAGTGTATTTATACATGGGCAATGTCCTACTTAAAACCATATTTCTAGGGGCAAATTGCAAGATCAGTATTCTTGTATGTGGTATATTGCTTTAGGAATATGCTGTTGCTCTTTTACCAAGTATGGGTAAACATCTAAAACATTGCACATCTGTAGAGCTCCACATCAGACCAAGGGAAGGAAATCCATAGTAATAATCAAGTTACAAAGCTGTTCAGCACTGTCTGTTTAAAACAGGGACCTGTTCAACTTCATTATATAATCAGAGTTGTCATGGGGTTGTTACTTTTGCACCTCCATCAAAGTCCTCAGACTCAAGGAGAAGAATTAGCATTTTTATAGTCTGAAGCTGAGCTTAAAAATAGAAATAGAGTTTAATTTTCTGACATGCTGATGAAATGGTTACATTCTCCAAAAATATGCCAATCTAAATAGTGAGTCAAATTAAATGAAGGAATGCTTTTTATAACCAGAAGATTGGAGCTTGTAAGAAATACAAATATTTGTTGCCTGCTGTGCATGCATTTTCCCACCATGATGCAAGAAAGCTCTAAACCTTGATGTTCACAACTTATCAGTTATCATTCTTCTGTGGGTGAAAATTAACCAGTGCTTAAAAAGTAAAGCATTACAGACCTTAAACCCCTCCCCCACGCTCCTACAAAGTCATCATAATTCCAAATTGTTTTGGTTGCCCCAGGAACTCAGATTGGCAATTTCTACATGCTCTTCTTCACAAAGACATAATTTCAGCAAGCTCTTTTATTATTCATTATGTTTTGGCATCTCCCAGTTTGGCACTAGCATTTAATTCTGAATACATCAAGTCAAGGCAAACTGTTAGGTGTTTACAGTGGTGATTTCTTTCTCCACTCCAGCCATCTCTTTAGAGGAGGAGGATTTCTCTCTACAGACAAGGTACTTCACACCTAAAGTGCTCTCCAAAGAGAACATTCAATGGTCTTTGCATTAGGTTTTGAAGCCTCATTTTAAAAAAGTATTTTGGTAACGTCTTATGGACAATTTCAATACCTAACTCAGGCCACAGTTAAGTGACAACAGCAGGTGCTTCATTCCATTCCCTCTCCCTCAGTGCTTGTTCCTGCTACTCTTAACTTTAATTACTTTAGTTAAATCTGTTCCCTGACCTGGTCCATCTCACAGAGGAGTAGTGCAAATCTTTGAGTTGAGGTACTGTATGTCGTACTGTACTATGACACCACTTGTTTGGTGTCACGTGGTGATTTCCAGGCTAAGCTCTGGTACCTATATGCCTATATGAATGGTGATCTTAGCTTCAAAATGTAAATAAATGTGTGTGAAGATTTTTCTGTATGTATGCTGGAATGCACATATAGGTTGGGTAACAGCATTTGCCAGAATACAGGTTAAAGTTGCTACACAGCCATGTTCTGAATTTTTTTTTTGGCACAGTTTTAACCACTAAAAGTTCTTGAAAATCTGCTTACATGCTTTCAGCTCTTCTATTGTGTTTGGTCATGCAACACCAGCAATGAGAATACTATAGCAAAAAGCACACAGTCTCAGACAGAAGCGTCCCATGGGCAGGAACATTTCTACCCTTGATTCACCATGGAAATGACACCACTATAGATGTAAGACTAAGAGGTCAAACTTCATGCTTGTTAAAGGTATCAGGCTATGTATTTTTTTTTTTTAATCTGAAATTGGTGGCATCTTCACTTTTACTTGTGGCTAGCTGTACTCTTATTCTCATTCTGGTTTTCAAACCCCATCTGTATTATACTTACCTAGCAAATGTATAACTTATCACAAATCCAGGCAACTCCCACACTAAATCACTGTGGAATTCAACCAGCACAAAGTTCCCAGTGGAAGTAAAGTCTGCAACCTTCTCTGTCCCACAATAAGGGCCAACTGCAGGAGACATAGGGCGGCTTCCATCATGTATGAGCAAGTAGTCATAAATGCATCTGTCACTATATTCCAGCTCAAAGGATAACATTTTGAGAGATATCTGGAGAAAATACAACCAAAGCACTTTGTTTCCAGATTGCAGCCTTTTCTCTTACCCATTTTTTAACAAAAAAAAATACTCTAAACTCCTTGTGTGCAGACACCATTTTTTTATTCTGTGTGTGCACCACATCCTGATCCCATATGGCAATGCAAATTAGTAGCAAATTATTTGCTTAGTTCATCAGTATTTGGATTGGAAGGATTAGCAAGGGACAAGATTGATCTTCTACGCTTCACATTCTTTCCTCTAGAGAAATATAAAAACAGCACCTGCATGATGTTTCAGTTTTCTAGTGGGAGCTCTTGCCTAGGGATTATTTTGAACAAAGCCTTGTGGTACTGGCTAGATTCATGAGTTCACTTGCATGTGTAAAGGTTTTTCTCTTGCAGAGCACCTCAGATACCAAGATTCAGCATAAATTCTTAAAATGGATTTTTGCTTTCAGATTTTTACTCAGAGGATATCTGCTGAAAAGGTGACATAACAGCTCTTATTCTTCAAGGGAAACAGAGGTTTCATCAGAGAACAGTGATGAAACCCACAAATGAATTCATCTGAGCCTTACCTTGTATCCTACTGGAGAAGCGATGACCCAGAAACATGCTCGGTTTTTGGGGTATTTATTGGGGTAGTTTGGAGAGGTGATGACGCCCTTTGAATCTCTGAAAGTGGCTCCACAATTCACTGAGGAGAAAAGGGAGAAAAGCAGATATATTAACAAGAGCGTTTTGTCAGTAGAAATGAGCTTGCGTATAGCCTGTTGTATTATTCCTTCAAACCAAGAAAAAAATGTGCTACCATGAAAGCCCGCTGCTGAAGTACTTTATTTCTTCACTTAGTATTTGTATCAGCAGCTGTACTGAAGGAACTAGAAACATGTCTGATAAATAATCTTTGGAGGACAGGGAAAAGCTGCATCTAAAGCTCTATCTGACCTTCCAATCAACTGTTACCATATTAGCAGAGCATTCTGATGGCACTGACTGCCCTTCAGAAAAGAATCAGCTTATGTATTCAAGATTGCATTATCAAGCTAGATCTAGTGCTTTCTAGAAATTACTCCAGTGAATAAAGCAAAAAGAGTAAAAATAACACTTTTCTAAGACTTTTTCAATTTATGCTCCAAAGAAACTTAGATTTTCAGTGGAAATAAGGCAACTTTGGGTTACTGCCTTCTTGCTGAAAGCAGGACACAGCACAACAGAATTTGTGTGTTTGCAAAAAAGACACCCCTCACATGATTACAGGAAGCACAGTGTTTTGTGTATATAACTTTTAATAAAGTTTTCAATTCAGAAAGTGTAAGGTACTCAAGGTCAGTACCTCTGCTGCTGCATAAAATCCCACAAAACCTTGAATAATGTCTTGCCCAGATACTGGCTTTGTATCTCATTGGTTGAGGTCTCTTGTTGATTCTACAGTCTCTGTGCTCTTTGGCTGCACTGCTCCTATTAATCTCAGTCTTTGCATTGTTTTTATTTAAAGACGTTGTTCTGGAGATATGAAGAAGCCTAACAGAGGCTCTCAGAAGAATGTGAGTGAGATCTCAGGATAACTAACATGAGACCCATGTGACATCCCATTTTCTGTTTCCTGTGAACCTTTAGACACATTATTGCCTGGCCTTCTACATTTCCAATTGCTGTGAAAGCATGAAGAATGACAGTGAAAAGATCTACTCTGTAGTGTATAGTAAAAGTTTTTAGTTCTTCTGTACAAATACTGCTAATGCTGTTCTCCAAGCTTTGTAAAGGAGTGTTCATACCCCTGTTGTAGGAGGCTCTGAATCCTGTGGCTGTAATGCTCTCATCGCTTGCAAACTCCACCAGCATTGTGGGTCCAGATGCCACTAAGGAGGGCAGTGGACCCTTCCCACAGTACTTGTCCAGCAAGACAGGGGAGCTCTTGCTGTTGCCATTGTAAATTTTTATATAGTCAGAAGAACAGTCTGAGGAGCGTTGGAGATCAAAAGCTTCAAACTGCAGGAAGATCTGGAGAAACAAAAAAGCAAAAGTTGGGTATAATGTTATACACAGGGAAAGTCTCAAACCTTCATATTCATTTTACTATCCATGTATTACTGAAACCTTACTTTCTATGTAAAAAGAGCACAGAATTTCATCTAGCTGTCCTATTACTGAGATCCCAGAGACTGATGTTTCACTACTGCTTGTCTTTGAAAAGCCATCCTATCTGAACTGGATAAAAATTGATTGAAATAATCTCTCTAATAATCTTAGTTCTTATGAAAATTGTCGAGACTTTCATTTACTGCATAACAAAATAAATGTCTTGATGCATGAACTGACTCATGGTAATGAAATAATGCTGTGTAGCCTGGCTACTGTGCTTTAAACCTTTTTCTTCCTAATAAAAATTACCTTACTTCGACGGATGCGGATCAGCCACAGACAGTTGCTGTTGTTCGGGTATGGGGATGGGTAATTGACAGAAGAGAACGAGCCTTTGGGTTTAGGCAACACAGAGCTACAGCAATCTGAAGGGAAGAACCAAACAGCGCTGAAGAGAATGAAAACTGCACAAAAATATTCCCATAATGCCTGACAAGTCTCTCCAACCATTTGCAGCTGTCAAGCTTGTATAAATTAATTATACTGCTTACAACTGTATTGCTGTTCCTGGTGTAAAAATTATTGAAAACCTGGAAATGAAATAAAGGCAGTTGAAGTACTTGCCTGTTTCAGCTACTAATGTTTTTTTTTAAAGAAAATAGGGCTTTGTTCACATATATTAGTTTACTGAAAAAAGGCTTGGATCTTTCATGAACTTCCTTAACTTCAGTCACAGAAGTACTTTCAATGACAGCACTACATAAATTTCTGTTAGCAACTGTGTGTATTCATAAGTGTGTGCAAAAATCAAGTTTGAAAACAAGATTTTGTCAAAGCAAAGAGAGGTAGTCACTGAGGGAAAATGGTAACAGAGAGCACCGAAGTCAACCTACAGACCTAGTGACTGGTATACAAAGTCTGATCTCATCTGTCTTTTGTTTTTCCACATCTTCATTTTCTGCTTTTAATGTAACTCCCCAAATTACAAAATATGAATATATGACATCTGCTCATAGGAATTTTTGACATTTTTCTCTTTTTTCCTACTTTCCCTGAGACAACCAGACTTTTTATGGGTTTTTTTTCAGTCCCCAAGTTTTTCTCTCTTTTTTACATTTAGTGCTTTTCTTCCAAAACATACAGATCTAATTATGAAATTGCATAGTAAGGGTACTGAAATGTGATTAATTCCCAGCCCCACTGTCAAGAATAAATATCACAAAATACTTGTTATCACTATCTTTGAGGCATATAAATTGTAAAGTTGTCTCATCTGCTGTTGTGAATTTGGAGGAACCACTCTCAGCAATGATTTCTCTACCTAATCCAACTGAAGGAATGTTAATTCCTTCTAAATTCTAATTATTTACCTATGTTCTAACACAACAGTAGAATTTAGTACACTAATATTTAGGTCTTGCTAATGCTTCTTGCTGTTTTGGTGGAAACTAATTGAATAACATCTCAGAAAAGTCAAATACCATATAAATCAATTAGCCTTTGTCCTGGGAGTTAAAGCAATACCCATGCAGTGGAGGAACATGATGTTATACCTGTTTTGTGCATCTTGGCTGAAAGTTCCTGTTTACAGAGAAATGTTAGGTATTTCTAGACCTTAAGAAACCACAGGGATGAGTTAAGAAATAGATGTGGCAGGAAAGTAGATATCTGTACAAAATGCCTATGGTTTTCTCCTCCAGGGGGTTCTGATCAGGCTGAATGGCACCCATGCTTACAGCCCTGCAGACATTTTGTAATTAAGAGAAATCACAAATCTGCTGGCACTACTGACGCACATGACTCTAAGCTATACTCATGGCTGAGGAGAGCTTACATGCTTTGCAACCTTCACAGCTTTCCTGAAATGAGAATTTGACTGAGGTAGCAACCATGAGTTCTCTGATGGATTTTGCTTATCTCAAAGAGCAGGGATTAGGTGAGGATAACTCAAAATGAGAGTGAATTATCGAAAGTAAAGTGTCCTTTCCAAGAAGGCAGCAGTTTGGCACAGGGGCAGTTCTGTTTCCTGGTGTAGGGTGAGAGAGATGTAGTGAAGGGACTGTGGTCCACATTCCTTTGGGGGATATCTGTCAGTACCTACAGACATCAGCTGCATTCATATGCCTTTTATCTACAGCACTTACTGCACTTGTAGAGCTTATTGATTTTAGCTACATCCAAGTTACTCAGCCCATCTCTCTGCCCAATAGGTACAGAGGGATCAGGAACTGGTACAATAGTTGGTTTTCCTGGAGTGCTGGAGAAGTCATACCTGTAGAAACAAGGAAATCACATTTCTAGATTGATTTTCATTGATAGGAAAGTTCTCTAACTGCATTATCATTTTTCATGCACCATGTAAACAGAATTTTAATGGAAATGGACAAGAAGTTTCTCAGAGACCTGGTAGCCTTCCCTTAGGAGGACTAGCATGGCAGATACTTGATGTTCAGCAGGTGAAAGCAAGGAAGCAGAAAAAGCTGCTCTGTCCTGAGTGAAAAGGCCTTTCAGTAATGCCCAGCAAAATGAACTGAATCCCACTTTCTTGGTTCCTGAGGCAGAGGAGCAGAAATAGTTCTGTCTCAGTTTCTAATTGCCTGTTTGCTATCTGCAATTTCCTGCCTTCTGCTAGTCCATTTTTGTTTCATGGTTTTGTTCAGAAATTATTATTTGCTTGTGGAAATAAAGAAGGTACATGATACAAGCTTGAACATTATGGACTATAATGCAGCCTTAGACAGTGTTCCCAGATTAACAGAAGGCAGCATACAACATCTCAATAATATAAAAAATTTCCATCTTTCTTGCCTCTACACTTGAATGCTGTTGTCTATGATCAGCTGTTACTACGTTTATAAAATAATTTAAACTTCAGGACTGGTTTAGATCAGTGGTTCAGTAGAATTAGGCTTTGGACCAGAGCTCTGTTAAAGACCTTTAGCAAGAGGCAAGAGTACATTGGAAGAAAAATGTTGTCCTATGTTTTGTTGCTATCCATATCAACTCTTGTTTTCCAGGAATCCTGCTGACAAAGGAAGTATGCTCACCCTTAATTATGTCCATGCGCTCAAATGAACAGCAGAAGTCACTCCCTGCACAGAGCAACTTCTTCTTCCTATATGTGAGCAGAATATCTGAAAGCTGTTTGCTCCTTTGAAAGGATATTTCCACCACCAACTTACGCGCCATAGTGCATCACTGAAGAGTAGTCATAGGGAAGGCCCAGATTTTTGGAATTCATTTTTCCAAAGTTCCCTTGTTCTCCTGTAAGGTAAGAAAGCAGCATTTCAGTCAGAACAATTATTACTGCTCTAATACAGCAGTACACTGCCTGCTGTCATAATCCAGAGAGTAACACAGGATACTAATATGTGTTCTAATGAGATCTTGGACCTATCAAAACCACCAGAGATTTTTGAAATCCATGGGAACCCATTTTTACAGTCTAGTAGGTTTCAGAATATAAAGTTAATCAAATAAGTTTTGATATAATGAATGAATAATTCTACTCTTTAAGCAAAGGTATTCCTCTGTCCATCTTCATTTGGGTGTCTCCAAATATATTTCAGTGCATTATCTTGAATAGTATAAGCATCCAACCTATGTTCCCAAAGCTGCATCCATACCTTGAGGGGGAAGTCTGGCTGACCACCTAGATGAAAAATTAGGAGCTATGCATGGGTGATGTCATGCTGAGTCCTAATGCCACAAAAGAAAGGAAAATATTTTCCCTGTCACTTGGCCCAGAGCCTATGCTACCAGACATGTTCTGCCTTTGTCTCTGGTCAAACCCATCAGCAGTGACTAGAGTGAAGTGATATGACTCACATGAAGCAGAAAAACAAATTCTGTCAGAACAGTTGCTGAGCATCTCATCACTTCTCATCAGCCTTAAAAAGCCAATATGAGATAAGGTGTTACACTGATACAGGGCTGGGGCCCAGGGACAGAGACTGGATTTCATGTCACCTAGCTTTATTTCTTCAAGTTAGGCACTAAAGCTATTCCTCAAGGCTTCCAGGATAGTCAGAAGAGAGGGAAAGAACATGAGACACAGTTGGAGGGTGTTTCATGTGAAGAAGGTACTTATTTTTCTCACTGACTGAAGATCATGAGAATGAATTATGTGCTGGGTCTCTTCTCCATGGTGAGACAGGCAAACAAGCACTGTCAGAGCAGGGAGCTGAATGCAGCCAGCCTGGCATTAAGACTAAAGCCCTTGCCACTGAGCACTTCTTTCCAGTTCTGTACCTTCATTATTGTAACTACATGTGTGGTTTGTAAACCACAGACCATCTGGACAAGAGTTCAGAGCTGGATATCCTTGAGATCTACACAACTCAGCTGGCAGGCTTTCAAGCAGAGCAAATCTCAGCCAGTAATGTCCTTCAGCATTGGTCCTGGGCTGAGGGCTAAGAGATGCAAAAAGATTTGAAATCCCAACTAATAGAAAATTTGGGGATAAACAGGAATTTAGAGCTTTTCATAGCTCTAAACCTCAGTTAAGGCTTAAACTGTTTCTCAACAGCATTGGCCTTCCTGACTCTGTTTTAATCTGAGTCCTTCTTATCTGCTATACTAACTTCAGAAAGCATTATCAGCAAGTATGCAGCTTTTTTTGAGGTGATGAACAGAGAACACAGTTCAAACGTGGTGAAACACTGAAGCATTTGGCTACTGTTTGGCACAGAATTGCTTTGCTGAATTACTTTGCTAAATAAAGAAAAAGTGACAGCATCCTATCTGGACTGAGGTGCTGCCAGCAAACTACTACCTACCTCATCACATGCCAAAGAGATCTGGCTGTCTAGACCTGCACATATCTGGGGACTTACCCCATCTTTTCCACTCTCAAAAAACAAAAAACAAAAAATCTACCTCTGCCAGAATGTTAAGTGCCATGACTCAGAAGAACTGAAAAGGAAACTATGGCTTAAGACTCTGAATATTTTTTTTTCCCAAAAATGTAAGAAAAACAAGCTGAGTTTCAAGTAGCTAAGTGGACAGCAACTGATCAGGCTGCATTTTGTCAAAACAAAGAAGTAGGATGGCTTCCAAGGTAAATTGCTGGATAAAAACAAAACCCAGAAAACATTCACAATATGAAAGTCCTGGCAGGAGAAAAACAGCTTGTGTGAGAGAGCTGAGACGCTGGAAAAGGTCTTGAGGTCTAGTTCTACACCACCAAGGTCAGCAGCAGCTCTGCCATCAGCAGTGTTAATAGCAGCAAGTTGTAACATTACAATCCTCATGAACAGAACTCTTTCTTAATTTCCTTTTCCCTGCATATCTTTGCATTTTTTCCCTACAGTGCACACTCTGCATTCCAACTCCCTTGCCACACCAATCATCTCATTCTTCACCTATGGTGAACACTGATGATACACCTCATCTCCTTTGGCATAGCCTTGTCTTCTTTACCTCTTCCCCCTCATTTATCATTTCATGATACTGTGCCTGAATCACAGCTTAGTTACATCTGTATCCTTCAGGAATTATGACATCTGAACCTGTGGAGTTCCCTTTGCAAAACTACTGTAAGACTATGTGTGTTTAGTGTATATAACTTCATGATTTCAACTTCTCTTTCCTAGCACATCCTTTGCTGACATTTCAAACATGGCACACCCTTGTTGTACAATGGCAAACAACTCACAGCAAAATTACACCTTAACGCTGGAGCCGAAACCTCAATAAAGAGCAACACAAATGGAATTTACTTAGGATATCATGGGAATAGCTGAAGCAAGTTTGAAGAGCAGTGTGTTAGGAATTTGCAATAAAAACAATCAAGTTCCATCTGGAGAAAAAGATGGATATATTTTTAGCTGTGCATGATATTGTGTAGTTGAGTATCTTATTTCTTGAAGAGACTTAATAGAATTTGGTATTCAATTGTCTGTCCTAATTTACTATTATTTTCCATAATGAACTAAACAGACTATTGTATTTCTACAATTGTTATGGATTACTCAGCTCTCTAAACAGCTGTCAGACAAGTGACACCCTGCATACTTTCTTCTGGTATTTTCCTTCTGTGTACCACTTTCTCACTTTCCCTTGGATCTCTTGCCATTCTCCCTACCCTTTCCTCCCCAGAGCCTGGAGTTCTTGTGTATGATGAGCCCATGTTCCCAGCACACAGATCATGGGCACGTGCCCAAATGATTCATTCTGCGTTCTTTTCCATAAATAGTATCCACTTGTTTTTCCTCTACAGAATTACCACTCCTGATTGCTTCCCATGGCTCCTTCTTTTCATGTGTCTATGATCCTGTCCACGAGGAGGAAATAATTGCAGTCTTTCCTCTCACATCAAGCCAGGTCCCAGAATTTTGGAAATTCTAATGGTTGCATACGTTTCCAGTGCCTCCACATTGAGCCCCTGGTTCATATATGTTTTAGGATATGTGCATTTCCCTCACTGCCAAGATGCCTGCTGGCTGCCTTCCCCTATTTCCATAGCTTTTCTGGGATAGAACTGTTGTGTGATTCCCCACCATAATCTTGAATGTCACACTTCACCCCCCTCAGTTAAGGGTCCCATAGTCTTGCCTCCTGGCCAAGTCTTTGCACCATTTTGTTATCCTGATGATCCTGTTATTTTGGGGTCTGGGCTCAAGATGGCAATCAAAATAAGAATATAGAGCTACTTTCAGGCTGCCTCTTTCACAGTGCCATAGGTGTAGCCACAGAAATTCCCTTAATACAAACACTGGACAAGGAATTCCATCATATACTGAATGTGCTGCTGCCGCTGCAATTCAGCCAGCATTAATCATAGTTCTTATTTGCATTGTTGTTCACAGGAGAAACGTTCTCCTTTAACTGTAAGTATATATTTTCTCTTAAGATTTAGTGGACGTACCTGCCACTATGTGTTCCCACATAATCTTGACAAACCTGTCCCGATCACTCCGTGCTTGTTCATGGATGAAACCCAGTGCGTGGTTCATTTCATGCTGAATTGCTCCTTTATCCATGCAACCATTTTTCATCAGGCCTACTGCTTGGCGTCCTCCAATCTTTCCAAAGTAAGACCAGCAGCTAAGAAGAAGCAATCAATAACCAAAAGGATCATATTTAGCAAATACAAACATATAGATGTATTGATTTTGTCACCAAGATATGCAGCCACAGCAGGGGACATGCAAATAGTCACTGGCATGAGGTATCTAGACTTCTGAAAGCTGCCAAATGACACGGTGGGAGGGAAATAAAGCCTTTGTGATGAGGATGGCAAATTTCAAACCAGTAAATTTGCTATATCAAACTAAGGTGAAGCAGTATAAAGTGTTAAGCAAAACCCGAAACAATTATACTTATTTAAATTTTTACAATTAAGGAAAATTTTTTATTTTGAATTATACCCCATTATCTTTAAATCCACATACACATTTATTCCTGCAGCCTATTAGCTGATGTAACTACCAGTATATCTAAAGAAAACTGAAAAATTGCACCTTCTCTCTAAATCTTTATTGCTAGTGAGAAAAAAATAAAACTACTACTTAAATCCAAAACAAATCAGGAAAAAATCAGAAAGACCCTTTGAGTGCTGCCACTCTCAGGAGACAGGGAGCTTACCTCTGCCCTCGTTCAACATAAACATAGTCTGTTTCTGTAGTGCGATTTACAAATTGCACACAGGTCAGCGTGGAGATCTCTTGCAAAGCATCAGCAATCCAAGATCTCTCTGTTATTGCTAGAAAGAGAAGGGGACCAGGAGAAATCTTTCTTGGTTAATCAAAAAGCAAGGTGCTTTGATGGGCTGCATTCCTTAAAAACTTCACAGCACTCATTAGCTCTTTATCATACAAGTATAGTAAAAAAAGGGCACCAAACATTCAGAGATATTCAAACTGATTGGACTTTTATGAGGAAGTATAACAATTACAGCTATCTCATATACATATTATTTAGGAGACAGCTGATGGAAAGCAAAAGATTGGCATTGTTCCTTCCATTAGGAAGAACAGAAGAAATGAGGCAGTTTCAGATACAAATAGTTGGAATCTTGTATCCCAAATAAGCCAGTTGATTGTAGCTAAGCACCAAAACCCCAATTTGTTTATCAGAAAGAGCAAATGCCTGCCACAGCCCCCTTGGAATCACTTGAGACAGCCAAGGCTCAGGTACCAAATAAAGATCAGAGTGTTTATCTACTTTGGAACATTTTGGCTTAATTTGGCTTCCTCAGTTATGAATCATCTGCAACTGATGTGTATCTCAATTTCCTAACATTTAAACTTTGGAGAGAGGCCGACAGTGGAAATAACCCTCACCTAACCACAAAAGTATATACTGCAGTTCTGGAGGCACATGGGCAGAGAAGCAGCCTAGATAACAGAGAGATTGAGCTTTTCTCAGTTCCTTTCCCTGAGGAACAGGAATCAGGCTCAGGCTGTATTTTATTTCCATGCCATTTTCTCTCAAGGGAAGCTCTTTGAAGAAGGGTCTGTATGGAATTCACTCCGGCAGCTTTTTGCATAGGACAGAGCTATTGACTGACTAGAGGGAATCAACAACAGAAAAATATCTCCAAGGATTTTTCCTCCATTTTTGCCTCTACAGGGGTTCTAGTGTGGGAATATTTCTATGAGAGATTTAAAATAAAATTATAGCTTTTAAAAACATGTTCCTAGTGATAATTTTGACAAAAATACATTCATAATGTAAACAAATTATGCCTCTTCTAAATGTACTTGTTAAATATCAAAGTACATCATAGCTAACAGAAGCAAGCTAATATTTGAAAATTACAATTAATTACTATTGGCCCAAGTAACCACATATTTTAGTGTGAGTCTTAGCCAAACTTCCATGGGGCTAACAGGATAGAAAAAGAGACATACCAATAAATTCTCACTTGTGCAAAGGTTGCTTCTGGTGCTTATCAGAGAAACATAAAGTAACAGGGAGTTAGGGACTGGAAAATCAAGGCTAACTTTAGAGCATCCATTTGCATACACTCACAGAAATCAGAAGAGATGTTAACTGGAACCTTGACCAGTCCATCTTGTGACTTGGGCCACAGACAGCTCTCACAGTTAATTGCACTGCGTCGCCCTCTTCTCAAGAGGATGTCTCCTTCATACACAGCTATTTCACTACCTAGCAGGTGCAGAAAATAAAGAATATGCAAGGCACTGAGAAAGCAAATACATGTGCAGAAAGGGAGACAAGAGATACATACTAACCAAGATTTGCAGCTTTGGAAATTTCTTTCACTGAAGTTTATTTCCTAATAATGTGAGGAAGGATTAGTATGCTAAGACTGGTTAGGTCTGCCTTGCTTCCTGGATATAAAAGTTTAGTGTTAATATAAGTGTCATAGTGCAGCTGTGATCAAAGTTGTGACTAAATAAACTTTAGCTTAAGAAGCTTTGGGAGCTTTCAGAGGGGAATGCTAAGTGTTGTAAGTCATTGTCCTCTTCATTTGAGCTTGTGGAAAAGAAAAATCATAACTGACCTCTGTAAAAATAGGATTAATAATACATTACTATTAAATGAATTACTATTTTTATCATGCATATTGAGTGTATGCAAGCTATTAATGTCCAGGTTAATTGTGTATTTGATATAAAACATTGTGATGTGCTCCTCAGTTCTGACTCTAAAATACTGGGAATACATTTCTCACAGACAAAAGCTATCTGTTATTAAGCAAAAAAATTACAGAAGTCTTGGATATAGCAGACAGGAAAGTACCATATATCAGATAAGATAGAAAACAAAGTGAAAAATAGTCTGATTTGCTAGAGCTACATATGGAAAAGAACATTTCATGTAGCAATTGTTCAATAATTCTTCATAATTTCTTTATCACAACAGCATAAAAAATCACAATGAATGTGACTTTAAAACACATTTGAGTTCTGTGAATTGCCTTCCAGTGATGGTGGAAAAAATACCGAAAACCTTTTCAAAGAGAAAAATATACCAAATCATGACATTGAAGTATACAGATGTAGGTCCACCAAAGCCTGTAGTTATTGATATAATAATTACAATCAAACTCACCTAAGTCATTCTTTCTAGTAGTTATCTGGAAAAAAAAAAAGAGTACATATATTTTAGTACATGCTCATCTCCTTAGCAGAAAACTTCTGTCAAGTAGATTCACAGAGTTAGAGTTTCTAATTAATTGTAAGATAGAGCAACTCAGCAGCAGCAATGTAAATTCTCAACATCTCAGAGCAGGGACACACCTGGACGGGTCTACTTAGTGCAAAGCTACAGAGAAATGCTAAACGAGTTGGCAGAAGAAAGTACTTCATCTTCACATTTCCAAGATGAACTTCTCTGCTCTGCAGCTCAGTTCTCAAAATTGTGGTTAGTTTACTTGGGGCAAGTTTTATGGGAAAGCTGCTGCTGTTGTTAACAAGCGTAACAAAATTAGATAACAAGAAGTATTTTCACAAAACAAACAAGCTGCAGGACCTCTCAAGAGAATTTCCAGGCTCTCATTTCTTATTTATCTTTAGAAAACAGAGGAAGTGGAGCAATAGGAAAGAAAATTCAGTAACCTTTAAGTGACTCATCTTTAATTCTAAGAAGAATCCATGAGCTGCTGCAGGTCCCCTCACTGCTGACCAAGGGACAGGATATCCGGCAGCAGTCTGTGTACAGCCAAACTCCATCTCAAGGAACGCTTTGATCCATCCACACTGGCTACCTGTAATAGTAACTCCTTAGCTTGCTGCCAGGAGACACCCTGCTCTGCAGGGCCCATCTATCTGCCTGTCCCCTCTGTGCACAGCTCCCAGCCCAGTATTTCTGGCCAGGAGCACTGAAAATCTGTTGGAGTCAGAGATTAATCTGATTGTTGACAGAAATTGTTTTTTCAACATGGTATCTTGCAATGTAATAATTGCTGACAGAAATTGTGTGTCTTTCTGGAGTCTGCAAATGCATAAAACCACCAGGTCACAGAGTTTTGGCTTCCCAGATTCTGGGAAGCCCTCCTTCCTTTGATGTCCATGAATAGAAACAAGACTAGAAAAGCAGGCTCAATCCTAGAAAACTCACACTGTAAGAGTGCGGCAAAGAATTAGAATATTCATGCTAAAGCCACATGAACATCACTATGGGCAGGCAGATCCTGTTTTCTTCTCCAAGCTTCAGTCCCTGCACAAATACTGGGGAACTGTAGAAAATCATAAAGATTTACTGTATCAGATCTTTAAGAAACAAGCAAGAAAACCTTTGACATTTTCTGCAAAGACAGTATTTTGAGGAACCTATGTGGTTGACAGCAAATAAAGATGGCCTGGCAAGTGCCTTTCCAGAGAGATATATGGGCTGGTCCTTTGTTTTTAAAGAGTACTTTGCTAGGAAAATTTTAGCTGATATTATGTACAGCTTTGCTTCTATATATTTTAATTTTACTCTTCTAGTAGTTTTCTCCTCAACTTTCTAAAACAGTCCGCATTTCTGTGACTTCCACAATTTATCTGCATTTATCATTTCCATGTAGAAAAAGAATGAGATGCAGATAAAAAGGGCCCTTTTTTACTTTGGCTGATCAGAGGATGAAGTATAGAAGTCCTCATTAGTTTGTTATATCAACCAGAGGTCCTCCAGTACAGTTCCAAGCAACCTCTGTGTCTATTCAAGATCAGGCTCAAAAGAGAGGCAGAAGGAGTCACAGGAGCATATTTCTGCTGCTACACATCACAAAATGACAGAGGAGAGAGCAGAAGTTATTAGGCAATAAAAGCAAGAGAACAAGTCCAGATCACTGTGGAGAGCCTGCAGCTGGGTCACTCCAGGTGTGCAGTAAGCAGGGATGGGAGGGCCCTTTGAAGTTCTGCCATACAGTTTTGCATATTCATTCCATGGGGAAAAAAACCCAAACCCTCAAATAAGGAGATTTATCCCATGGTTTAATTAGTCTTCCTGACTGCCAGAAACAACTGGGTATTTTTCAAGGCTAATTTATAGACCAAAGTCTTGTATCACCTGATAACACATTATCGGGAGTTGTCTCATAGATGCAAATTTCCTTTCTGATGCTGCTTGTCTACCTTATCTGCTTTGATATTCTACCAGAGTACTCTTCAGGTCTTGGTTTCATTATCTATCCAAATAATTTGACTACACAGCTCTAACTTGCTTTACTTCTCCCATATGCCTTTTCTTACAGTGCATTTGACAGTTTTCATTCTTAGCCACACTGTCCTTGATCTGCTACATATTTTATCACTGCTATTTGTTAGAAATTTTAATATTATGTTTATCACATTTTTGGGGATGCTTATTCAGTTTCACCTTTATTCCATGACAGGGAATGGGCACTTCATTCACCATGTAATCCAAATCCACTCTTGGCAAAACATTAAATGACAAAGTCAGAAAAAACAAACACCTGAAGGTGTTTAAGTAGAAGGTTTTTTCCTGGTTCTGTATCAGTAACAGGTATCATCACAAGCATTAAGTATAGTATGTCCCATGTTTTTTCCATAATGAGAAAGTACAGAGACATTTTCCCTGGCTAAAGCATTAGAGTGAATGAACCTATGAAGGGTTCCCTTCCTGTGAAGGGAAGCAAAATTTAGGAGGGTGAATGGCCATGTAATTGTCTAAGCAGCCAGTGGAATATCACATTAAAGCTCAGTTCCTCAGCTATTCACTCAAAGGTTATGCAGGCAATTTCTAGTGAACAAACAGTTGGCATAACTCAACTGTGGGTTTTCCTTTAGAAGCTTATTGCCTTTGAGGAGGAATCACAGATATCTCTACATGTTTAAAGAGGCCAACTATCCTTACTACATTAAAAATCCCAATTTTTAAAGTAACAGTTATAGAAGGCATTGCACTTCCTACATGACAATTCTTTTCAAGGCTGTTTTGAACAACTCTGCACTTAGGGAGAAATCAGGTTCTGTGGAAGAGCATTTTAAAATGTAGCCATTAAATGAAGCTACTATACTACACTATAACAGGCTGAAAAGAGTTAAACAATAAAAACATACACAAAAATTCCTTTGTGTTTAAAAGGATGATATTTAAGGGTTAAATGTTTGCAGATATTTTGTCTTTCAGGATGCTAGGATTAGTGAAAGCATGCAATTCATGCCTCATTAACTGATTGAGAGAAGAAAATGAGCTTTCCTGCTTTTGAGTTGTCAGTCAGTTAATCAGTTTAGAATAATTAAATCATTGACCTTGATCAAGTACAAAAGTGTTTTGGCTTTTGCAGAAAAGGTCAAAATCACAAAAATAAGATTTAAATCTGGTCCCTGGTCCTTACTTTGTCCCAGTTACCCAGCAGCAAAAGCCAACCTTCCATAGAAAAGGTTTTGAGCAAAGCATACACTTGATACAAAAAACCTTTGAATGCTAGTTTTTTTTTATAATCAATCAGTTGAGGTGTATGTTACAGCATATATTGACATATTTCCACATTTTGGGTATGTTTCAATTTTAAAAAAATATTTATTCTTTAAAAGAAAAAAAATCACCAGTGTCAATACTGGACTATGTTGAAATCAGTTTAAAACCATCATATGTGCAGACTCTGTTCCTCCCAGACCTCCTGCAGCAGTGTGATCTCTGCTGTTTTACCACCACTTATCCTTTACCTTTCCAGTGTCAGAATGATACCATCATGTTGGAAAGGAGAAGCACAAGTCCAAAGACTTTGCACTGGAGATAACTCCAGGGGTCAGTGAGCCTCAGCCCCAGATGATGCCTAGAGACAGGAATCAGCTGAAGCATTTCCAGGACAGTTGGTTTTCTCTGATTTGCAGTAGCTGTAGGCTGAAGAGAATTTACTATAGCTTTTGAACTTGATGCAGGGGGAAGTTGGGTTCCTGGAGACTACAAAGGCTGTTTTCAGTGTTTGAGTATCAGGTACCCAAGGACTTAACTGATGGGATTGGCTGGTCTATAGCTTCCCTGGTTCTGGTAAAATCTGGTCTGAAACCAGAGTCCAACTGCAAGCATCACACTAAAGCATGGTTTTATGTTCAGACACATAGCAGAAGTCCTGAGTTAATGCTGCTCTCTAGTGGTTTGCCATTTGCACAAGTGGGACACATTTCCAGAAACAGCCAGGAATGCCCCATCACCACTCACAGCCTGTTTGCTCCTTTGATCCCTGTCTCAGCAGGGATCACTAACTGCTTCCTGCAGAAAATGCTTACAGGCACGAAGAGTCTGTCCTGTAAGCTGTGCTGAGAAGTGATGCATCAGTTTTAGCCTGAACCACCTCAAAACTTAGGTTTAGCTTCTGCAGCTTGTGGCTGCAGTACATACCTCCTCCAGACACAGATTATACATACAAATACCATAATGTGCTTCTGAGGTGCTTTGATGGCCCATTAGGAAAATGGGCCATTTAACTGCACCATTTTATCTAAGATTCTCAAATCTCAAGATTTGTTTTATTGATGAGTCCTCCCAGGAGCTTTTACCGTGGAACCCAAATAATCCTCCTACTCTGTTCTAGCTCATCTTTAACTACACAGCATAGGTCATTACCCCTTTCCTGATTTGCCTTGAAAGAGAACCAAGACAAATGGGCCAGAAGGGAACTGCCTGAGAAGGGTGACTCTCTAAGGGGGGCTCCCAAGGGGAGCACAGCCTGTTTGATGTGAATTGCATCCAGAAGCCAAAGGCAGAGACAAGACTAAAGACAAGGACACAGCATAGATCCAAGGTCCAGGAAAGAGACCAAGACTAGGCTAAAGACACAGTATGGAGGAAATGCAATTGCTCATCCTGGAGGCTTTTAAAAGTTTGATTGCACTTTCCTGTAGCTCTGACCCTGTGGTGATTTAAGCAGAGCTTACTGAGCTAACTCAGCAGCCAAGCAGTTTCATTTGTAAGCTGCCTCTGAACTCCTGGGTGAGCATCATTTGCTCCTAGTAAGTTGTTAATATTTACTGCACTGATTTGTGCTAAAACCCTTTCTTGTCAGCAGTGATATTTTCTCTGGGACATTCTTCCAAAATGTGAGATTTCTTCAGATCAACTCCTGTAAGGAATGTTTTACCAGGAACATCCCTGTTCTGTAGCACATCAACCTAAGGGATGCATAGCTTTGTTGCAGTAACCTTATCTTCTCCTTTAGTACTTGCTTATCTACTGATTCCATCAAGTTTGATTGATTTTTGTTGGTTTTTTTTTTATTCTCATTTAACCCATGTTATATGATGCCATTTGTCAGAATTTACACTGCTCTTTATTTTCACAATTCAGATCTTCCATTCCTTATTTATGCTGCTTCCTGTGTCCAAGCATGATTGTTGCATTTTTACAATGTCTAGTACACATCTTATTTCCATCTCAGATAATTATATTTTCTTGCCATTTTCAAGTTTTTGTTTCTTTAGTTGCTCCTTTTGTCTAACTTTTTTGCTTTTTGGAAATATTTTTAAAAGCTCATATTACAAGTGTGCATTTTTCAGATCTTTCTCTGCAACCAAAATTTGGACTTTATAAAAACACAGAAACATATACACATGTACATGCATTTCCAGAGCAGCTTTCAGGGCAAGAAAGAAAAATAGTTTCATACAGAAGAGATTATTTTCAGATGAAATTTCATACTAGGTAAGCATTGAGCACCTGGGAGAAAGCAAACATTTCTTTCATAAATCTGTCAGGCTGATACTTCAGAAATCAAATAAGTTCAGTTTCTTTGAATATTTGTAGGGACAGCACATGTTTAGGGACTACACTGCTAGGCTAAAAAAGGTCAAAAAATGTACAAGTGGATAATAATGTACAGAACTTTCTTAGCATGTCTCATTCAAATTATCATGAAACTATATTAAAATATTACACTGAAAAGTGGAGTGAGTAGCTGCATTTCATCAATAAAGAAATTTAGATGCTGGCTCTCTCAGTAGTAGAATGAGAACTGAGTCCCATTTCTTCACTCTCTATGTGGATTGCTACACATTCCTGACAAGCAATATTTGGCAAAGGAACAGAGCCTCCAGTTTTTAAGCACTCTCTTGCAAGCACTTACAAATCATTTGGGTGCTATTATCTCATTTCTACACAGAAATTAAGGCCAAACCTGAAACAGGTAAATCTGAGAACCTGCTGTAGAATCAGTGCTGGTTGATATTTACGTCAGATATTTTAGATGCCCATGTTCTGCTAGGAAAAAAAAATTAAAATTGAGTTGGTCACTGTCTTTCTCCTGGAGATTAAAAGGAGCTAAAACCATATATAAGGATACATTGCTCTCTCTGTCACTTGAAGAACCAGATACCTCATGAATAGTAAAATTAAAGCAAGGTAAGAAGGAAGAGAAAAATATGGTGGCAGAATCTGAGTCTGTTGTATCTGAACCTGTGCTTTCTGACAGCTGTGGAATTGTCACAACATTTTATGCAGTTCTGCTATTCAAACTTAGCACTTTCCCTGCTGCAGTGGAGAACTGACACCTTTAGCATTTTGCTTTTTAAATAGCTCATATATTTTTCAACAGTTACTAGAATCCATATAACTTGCCTGTGCTTTTATCTCCAGGGCAATGCTGGTATCCTATCTCCATGGTAGCTCTACAATAGGCAAACTGAGGTCAATTTTTTTCCTTTTAGAGCTATAATTATCAAGGCACAGCCCATTAGTGGAGAATAGCATGAAGGAGATGAAAGTTCCCTTTCATGGCAGTAATGGTCCCACCACATTTCAACAGGCTCAGAAAAAGGATTAACTGTACGTGCTAATCCCCATATGCAGGCATAAAAGCATAAATACATAAACACAGAAGCACAGTTTTGCAGAGGGGCAGTGTCTCTTGCAAGCACCTAAGCAAACAAACACTAACAAATATTTGCTCCGCAAGGGTTTTTTTAAGAGTGTATGAAATTTGTAACAAGCATTTAAACAGTCTGTGCAAAATACTTCTTGTGTTGTTTTGTGGTGAAGCCAAGGTATGAATCTCACTCCCCCACCCCCTCCAATCCACTGCTGTGAGCTGGGTCTGAGATGGAGCTGGATTCCTGTCAAAATGATGGTTATGTATTATATCATCAGCTCCGAAGCATTGTTGTCACCCACTGTGTGTGCAACTCCAATTAAATATTCAGAAATACACGAGAGTGGATCCTTTGACTAATGTACTTCCAGGCATTTTTTTTAATATGTGTGCCCCCATCATTCCTGGTCATACAGCATCCCCAGTGCATGGTTTAATTCTCCCTCTTTCATGCAGCTTTTGCTTCAAGTAATTATCTGAGAGTCTCTGCTCTTACTAAAGTGAGACCAGCACCTACAGAATGACAGACAGTCCTCTGGAGTTCATTTATCATCTGAAGACTGGGACTTGCTCTAACCCTAATCTATAAGAAGAGAGTCAGTCACCTGTGGCAGCTTGCAATATCTGTGTTGACTGTAAACTGCAAAACCTACACATGGCTTGAATATTACACCAAATAAAGGAACCCTGTTCTTTGTTTAACACTAGTCATTCTGGGATTACATACAGCTGACCAACACCAGACACCATTCCAGGTGCTGACATCTGCCCTAGCCTGACATGATAGGCAGCTTGAACACAGACTTACCCCTGTGGATGCTGTCTGGGGGATTTTTAGATTTTTTTTTTGGCCTAGTGATTGGATTTTCCCATCAATATTAAAGTGTATTGTCAGCTGCTCTTCGTGGAAATTTGTTTTGAGCAGAAGCTGTTGAATGTGAGTAGTTTTAAAAGCTACACAATGTGTGCCTGTGTGAGAAGTGAAGCATCTCTGGCAGTTACTGTGTCAATGTGGTGACACTGACTGTCATTTTTCTTTTTGCTATAGATTCCCAGGTAGATGGTTTCTGCCTGTTTCCTAGTGGTGCAGTTCAACAACACTGTCACTATTCCAGAGGGTGTCTGGGAACATTAGCATGGACCTAATGCAAGGCAATGGATTAGTGGTCAGGGTGGAAAGATGACCTGGCAGAGGGAGTAAGAGGGCAGGACAGAGAGAGTTGACTAAAGCTGCAGTGGACAAGCAGATCTGGACTCAGCTCCAGCCCAAACTACACCTGTAGCTCTTAGGAAAGTTCACACAGTGCCCAGCAGAGAAACAAGCCACTGGAAAAAAGCCACTTTCATCTCTAAAAGAACAAGGGAAAGGAAAACTCCACCTACTCCAAAGGAATACAGAAACTCAGCAGAAGGGTAACCAAATCAATATTTCTTTATGTCTTAACACTGTGAGGTACAATTTATGTTGGAATAAAAGTGTATCTCAGTTCAGAGCCACTAGTATTCTTTCTGGACCACAGATTCTAGGCTTGAAGGCAGCTAGTTGATTTTTCATCCCTTTTGTCAACATTGAGAAGAAACCTTACCCCAGAGAGGGGAGATCACATAATGGATGATAAATTCATTAGAGAATGTTAGCCAGAAGCACAGAATATAGGAAACACCATAACTCTGCAAGCATTATCACCTCAGTGTCTCCTTTCTGTAAAATAATTTACTGTGTAGGTGGAAAAAAAGTACTTAAACAGGTCAAAAATACCCTGTAAAGAGAGGAACCATCATATGAATTTTATTGTTCATGATAGGGGTAAATTATTATCAAGAGCCTTGTTCTGACATCCTGAAAAAAAATCACTGGTGATTCCAAATGTCAGCAGAATCTACTAGCAGGGCTTTGCTGTCTGTACAAGTCTTTGGCATGAGTTCAAAGTAAAAATGAATCTGAAAATTCCTGAAATCTGGGAAGCCCATATGTGAATCCAGTTATGTATCCTGGCATTTTGGCAGAAACTGTTTTCTATTGCAAGACTTTGAAGCCTAAAAATTAAATTGCCTTTGTGCTCTGTAACTAAAGGCATATTAAATATAGCAGCTTTGTTTAAGTGAAGCCAAAAGTTCAAACTTGCTTATTTTAGGGTTTTTTTCCCTCATTAAAATTATCAAAACCTGCTTTTATTGCCAAACACACGGCTTTTGATGAAATGAAGATTTCCGTCACTTTTTAGGCTGGATTTTGCAATTAATGTCATTTGAATTTTAATTTTGGAAACGTATAAATATAGATGCTTTCACAGTTTATTTGGTATGAAGGGATTTCAAATCTTGTTAGTTTATTTTTCTCAGTGATTCAAAGTTAACCATATACTGCATGAACAAGCTGTCTACCTTTATTACATTTTAAATCTAAACTAAAATTAGTATCTTCTTCATTCTCAAAAAACATGAATTATAATTAAAAATAATTCTGTCTTCAGGCAAAATAGAATTCTTGACCAATTTGAGAGTTAAATAGATGTGGTATATGATGTATTCCTATTGTACCGAAACAAAAGATAAATCCTATGGAAATTGGTGAGAATTTTGTATGACCTCAATGATGAAGTCCTAAATTTAATGTTTGAATGTTCCTATAACTATTATCTAATGAGCAGGAGATACAACCATTATAGTTATGCTTCTATAATGGCTCTTACTTTATCATTTATGCCATCCTGGTAGTGTAGCATTTTCTACCTATTGTTTGCAGGGATGTGCATGATAGAAGATGTAGGTGAAAAATCAAGCTCTAAGAATCCTTGGTTGTCAACAATGTGCCCTTTTTTTACAACCATTTTGGACAAAATCTCACTAGAAGATGCCATCATCTGTTGGTGGAAGTGCTTGTCCATTTAATAGAAGCCTCATGAAACCCCTCCTGCCATAATGAAATAGAAACCCATGCTTTCTTGGTGCTCTGAGAACAAGCAGACCCTGTCGACATCAGCGACTCCTCATATCATCTTCAGTGTATTTATTTTGTTGTCATGTAACAGGTTGGGAGAGGCTCTGTCACAGGCATTAAACAGCTTGCCTCATTTAACAATGCTCTTTCAAAGAACTATAAAGAAAAACAACAAAGAACAAAAAATAATAAGCCAAGCTGATGTTTGGAGTTCAGGATTTTACACAACTGAGCTAAAAGCATTTGCATTTAGAGAACTGGGCAGTCTAATCACAGCTCTACAAGGCAATGGGTAAGTGCTCTATCTCTGTAAGAAGGATCTTTAATAGGGACTTGAAATGGATTTTAGATAAAACTTTGCCAATAAGAGGGATATATAGTCACAAAATGTGCCTGATACATGAGGAGTGTAACACATTTTTATTTTATCACAGATACATCAAAATCTCTTCCTTCCATTATAGGGGGATACAATAGAAATTAAAGGTACTATAGAAAATAATCTTACCCCTTGCAGCTGAGCGAATTATTAGAGATTAGGAACAGGCCTGACTTCAACAGGCCTCAGCTGTAGCCAACAAGAAGAAGAGTGTTACAAAAGAGTGGATTGGTTGGTTGAGGGGGAATTGGAGTCAGTTGGCTACTGCAAGAAGGTGGAAGAATCAGTGCTTAGAGGAGCTGCCTATGGGAACCATCAAGGAGGTATGAAACTCTATCAATATGGAACCTTTGCAATATAGTGACAATAGAAACTTTGTAATATAATAACAACATTGTGTGAGCAACACCTAGCTGTTATATGCACAAAGCAATATGCCAAATCCAGTTATAACTTATTTCAGAAACTACTAACAAATCTCCTATTGTTACCATCCCCTAACAAGGCATTTAGGAGTATGCTGACTACTTGTCTACACTTGATTCCATTCCTTTTCTTGATACCTCTCCTGTTTTATGATAAAAAGACTTCCTGTTGTCCAGGGGGAACTGTAGCTTATCTTTATTTCATGCAATACCAAGCCATTATTCTGCATTTAATCATACCTGTACACTTTGCACCTAATGCTAAAATGCCATGTGAAATACTGAAATTTGCACAGAGGAAAAAAATCCTGCTGCATATGAGCTTTTGGCATGTCAAATTCCTCAGCTTGTGTACCACAGGCCCTTCACAGGAGAGGGCAGGTGGAAACCTGGGGACCTCTGAATGGTGCTTTCTACAACTCTGAATCTGATGATGCAGCCAAAACACAAGAATGTCTATGCTTTTCTTGTTATACCATTAGGATTTAAGGGTGTTTGAAAATGAATAGGAACTCCTTGAAAGGAGTCAGTTCCTGAATTAGGCTGTTACCAGTCCAGGATGTAGGAGGCTAAATGATGTTCCTTGCTCTGCCACAAATGTTTTCTGTGGCAGCTGATACCTCATTTAGATTCTAGTGTAGGGTGATGTTTATGCAACTGACTGCTGTGGTTGTATAGCTTCCTTTGGTTCAGTTACCTTTGTGCCTTTAGCTGAACTTTGTGCCAGAGAGAATTTTATTAATTCTCTGCTGGAGTTGGAATATTCTCTGATATCTACAGTATAGCTACCCAGTGCAGCAAGTGCCTCCCTACCTTGCAGGGATGTTGTAGATGTGAAGTTAGGAAAGAGAGAGTATCAAATGTTGTTGTACTGACAGCTATAGAGGCCTGTAAAGATACAAAGTAAGGGTAGGTCTCAATACAGAAGTCCTTCACCAAGATGCAGCCTTAGCAAAAGTAATGCTTGTGTCTTTGCAAAATTGTGGCTAATTTGTTTGTTGGGTCTTCTTGGAATTCTTGAAAAGGCCAGCGGCAAATTTATTTGCTCAAGGTAAGGGAATTTTTTTTTCATCTGCAGCAGAGATGTCGGGAGGAGTTATAAAAGCTCCAGTCATTACTAACCAGCAGCTTTATTGTCTGGAAATAATTTCCTTTCTAGCAGGACCCTTTAACATGAGCCAACTACTACCACCATACTGTGATCACCTGTTTCAATGAATTATTAGTGTGTATTATTTTCCTGTCTTAGACCACCTGGCACTTGCATTTCTTTTTGCAGCATTATGCTTTTTAACAGCAGGCAATGATAAGGCTGCTCAAATGTCACACAGGGCAAGAATAGGACTTAAGAACGTAGGGATGAAAAAATGGAGGTAAACTGGGGTAACAAAGCAGGGCCATTCTGCTTGATGATGGCAGCCACCTGCACTCAGGTGAAATTGAACCTTGCAGCAGTCTAATTTAGTATCAATTATCTCTGTTTTAATGTTTCTGTCCACCTGAGTGCTGTAAAACCATCATTAGTTATCTCAGCCTTTTCAAATGTATCTAAGGGAAAGCTCTGTCATTGTAGGGGTGTGAATTTGGGACTTCAGTTGTTGATATGGTTCTTATCTCTGAGCCAGTGTGTGTTATCAGGATAGGCAAAAAGTGCAGAAATCTTATCTCCTAAAGTTAGTAGACATGAAACTGTTAGTCATTTTGCACCTGAAGATCAGGCTTTCTAGTCTACACAGAAAAAAAAATATACCTGAACATCACTCTTCCACGTATTCACCCCTACACAAAACATGGTAACTTCTAAAAAACTGTCTTTCTTTTTCTAATGAGTAGTTTGGGAATGTACTGTTACCAAATCTAGGTAGACAAATCTCCCCTGTTGGACTACACTTCTTGAAGGCTGGGAGAGGAATTTCTCCATGAAAAGACATCACTTTTAATTTGCAAAAAGTGGACTTTATGGAAGCATATACATTAGCCTTTTTGCTTCAGTAGAGACAGACTTTGGAGGTGAATCTCACCACACCAGGACTGGAGTGCATTAAATGGACTAAATCCTTTTGGATGGAACTAAGTAATAATTTTGGTGCTGCTGAAATAGTTTCACAAATAAAGTTCTTTCTGTGCTTGGCACAAAGTAAACAAATTGCTTTCTCATTCTTTGCCCCCACCCCCCTCATCCCTTATTTGTCTATCATTCAGAATATTCTGACTTTTCAGCTGCATCATTCTTGAACTCTTCTGCAGACATTGTAAACATTGCAACCTAAAGTAAACTTATTTATAATATTGCACTTCAATCTATTTTATTTTATGGGCTTAGGAACTTGCTGAGAAAAAAAATATGTTCATCTGAAATTCACTATTTTAAATAGTGAACTAGAATGAATCATTTAACCTGGCTGAGGGAAAGATATTTTTCTCTTTAACCCTTTATGCTTTAGGGAATATTATTTTATTGTTAATCAGGCTATAATTAACATGTTAAACTCAACGCCAATTTTATATAATCTTCTTTCTACCCACCAAAATATGGATTTGCATTACACAATTAAAAATTTAATATAATTCTACCGATACTACTGACAAGAGTATTTTATATAAGTTTTATTTGTTTTGAAGGAAGGACTTACATTCTGGTTATATTACTGTTAGTTTCATCTATCTAATATAGATGCACACACATATATGTGCAGATCTGTAGAAATTAGTGTGATATTTGAAACGTTCACTGAATTCACTGGTTTCCACTTCTGCTCTTCTGAAAAGATTCACATGCTTGTGGAGTATCTTTATATTTGCATAAGAAATTATAAATTCTGCTATGAGAGTGTGCCAGGAAAGGGCTGCAGAATACTTCCTGTAAGAAGTGATGCAGATAATTATGTAAGGCATGGATTTGTTGTGAAAAGCAAAGGAAATTAATCTTTTTAATTGTCAGCCTGTGTGAGGTGAGGGAATGACTTTGTTTGGTGTCTTTCAAGAGTTTCCTTTTTAACTGAAAAATGGAAACTGGTCTTATGCTACCACTGCAAGGAGGCTCTGCAATTAGAAATGACAGGATGGGACAAACAAAAAATTAACTGTGTGCTGACAGAAGGTATTCCTAGACTTTAAGCGAGGTAGTTGTTCCTTTTATGGTTTCTGACTACATAGGGTCGTCCACTGTATTCCAGAATCCCTTAAAAGACATATATATGTGCCTAGGGTGCTTCTTTAGAGAAGAACTTGCAACATTTCTTATTCCAGAAGTTAAAAAATGGAACAAAAGCAGGATTTCCTCTTTTGGATTCAACCACTTGTTGAGTTAGTTATATTCTCTACATATTAATTCAACCTCATATGTAGAATAATATTAAATCAGGGAAAAATGAACTCTTAAATCACCATCATTCACTTAATGTAGTTTTCTCTCCCTATTTCAGGAATCATAACTTCAAACCACTCTTTTTGTTTTCCTTTGTCTGGCTTTCCTCATTGCACCAAACCATCCACTAGCAGAACATGCTTCTACCCGTGTGTGTGGTTGTGCTCAGTGATAGTTTTAAAGCAATACACAAGAAATAAAACTTTAGACGCCAAAGATGATGTCCAGGCTCTTCTATCTCTGCCACCAAACTGCAGTTCCTGGTGTGAAGCAGCAGCATGCTCACAGCCCCCATCCTGCGGGCTGGAGCCACGCTCCCTTGGCTGAGGATAGTGGGAGGAGAGGGCTCGGAAGCCCCACGTCCCCGTGGGCACCCAGCTCGCTACCGGGATCCTTGTTTCCTTGTTCGGATGGTGAGGGGTCCTGAGGAGCAGCTGAGGGACGTGGGGATGTTTAGCCTGGAGAAAAGGAGGCTCAGGGTGACCTTTCTCCACAACTCCCTGAGCAAAGGCTGTCTCCAGCTGGGGGTTGGTCCCTTCTCCCAGGTAACAAGTGACAAGATGATAGGACATGGACTCAAGCTAGACCAGGGGAGGTTTAGGTTGGACACTAAGAGGAATTTCTTTAGAATAAGGGTGGTTAGACACCGGAATGGATTGACAAGGGAGGTGGTGGAGCAGCTGTCCTTGGAATTAAGACTGGATGTGGCATTTAGTGGGGGTGCTTACGTTAGACTCAGTGATATCATAGATCTTTTCCAACCTAATTGATTCAGTTTGATTCTGTGAATGCCAGCAAGCCTGTAGCGAGGGCAGCGCTGGGAGAACTGGCTCCTCATCTTGGCCAAACCAATGCTGCTTCCATGTTTGACTTAAGGCTGAGTCAATTCATCTTCCTTCGCTGCATTCCCAGCAGTTTACACTGGAAACTGGAAGGGGCCTGCATGTACCACAGGTGAAGCCCTTCGCCTGCTGTGTCAGGCAGGGTGTTGCCTGGCGGGTGTCTCGGTGCGGGCTGCGCGGAGCCCTGGCTCCGCTGTGAGGCGCCGGCTCCGGGCCCCCCTCAGCATCACCGAGCCCCCCGCCAACATGGCGCCCCTGACCCCCGCGCTTCCTCTTCCGGCCGGGTTGCCATGGCGCTGCCCCCCGGCCCAGCCTCCCCCCGCCCGCCGGTGTGTGTTTACATCGGGCAGGAGGAGCCGGAGCCCCAGCGCCGGGGGAGACGGGCACGCAGCCGCCGGCCGCTCGCCCTCCCTCCATCCCCGCCGGGCGGTGCTCCGGGAGACGCGGCATGAAGGTGATGCTGGCGGCTGTCCCCGAGGCGGGGGGTTCGGCTGGGCCGCGGGGGGGCGGGGGCCGGGCCCGGCGGTAACCGGTGGCGGGAGGTGGTGGCGGCCGTGCGCGCTCGTAACCAAGTACACAACTTCCAGAAGCTTCCAACTTCGCGGGGGATGCGGTGTCGCTTCTTGGGTCCGTCTCCCTGGAAAGAATCCCCCCTTCTCTCCGTGAAAACCCGGCTCGTTTCCTACGGTGCTGAGACGGGAAGGGAATAGCGTGGGAGCCGGGGGAGGCTGCCTGGCCCCGCTGCCCTTCTAGCCTGGTGTCTCCACGGGGAAGTTGCCCTCCTTCCCCGGGCATCTTCCCTCATCCACAGCATCCCGTGGGCGGTTCCGCTCCCCGGCCGCCGTGGGGTTCGTGCCTTGGTGTGCGGCCGGGCTGCTCCGGTGCTCACCTGTGCTGCTGCTCCCGCAGGCCCTTCCCTAAGCCTGGCGGAGATCGTCGCCCTTCTCCGTAGTTTGCTGTGGAAAACTGTTAGGATAGGGAATGTCTAACCTGAGCCGGCTAGTGGTGTGGGTGCTGAGGCTGGCTGACTATAGAAGTAGTAATATATGACACTCAGATGTCAGGTTGCATCTTCTGTTGTGTTGGTTCGGAGTCAGTAATGCTGTTGTATTACTTTTTCTTCACTTTATGTTGTCATATCTCTTTAATTTTCAGATATGACTTTTAAAGGTGGTTTCTCTCAATAATCAGTCAAACTTGAGGCACACCAGGTATTCCCTGTCTCCTGAATTTGTCTAGCAGTAAAATAAAAAAATGTATTAGCTAGGTTGTAAGATCTTTGAGGCAGAAACTGTATAGGTCTGTAACAATCCTGGTGGAGAAATTTGGCTCAGGCCTTCCTCCAAGTCATTGTGTGTTAGAAGTTCATCAGCTTGCGCAGGTGTTGGGTTCTGGGAAGTGCATCTGTGGCAGTCACTGGGCTTAACAATTGTGTCTGGGCACCAGGGACTCTTAACAATAATATCTGTACAGCTGGTGGGTGAAAGAAAAGGGGCAGCCTTTGCATATATACAATAAATATATGTAAAAAGAACGTGTCCTTCTATGCAGTGTATATTTTGTGCATTTGTACAAAGTCTGATAGTAAAATGTGTATGTTTTTCTTTCTCTCTGGGTGTTTCTTAGTTCTAATAGTGTAGGACAATAAAATATATTTATTGAGAACGTTATTGATAAACAGCACTATGGCTTGGGGTAATTTGTTGACTTACACTGTAAAACAAAAACCTCAGAGTGCTGTCTGAACAGTACATCCAGTTTGAGGTCAAAACTAAAAAGATTTCCTTCAGCTTCTGTTTTATTGCTGCTTATTCTTGCTAAGACTATTACTTCTGCTGAATTCCTCTTTTGCCCCACTAGAGTGGGGAAAGCTCATGGCTATTTAAGATGAGCTCATTCAAAAATAGAACAAAATGTGAGTGGAATGACTACAAGGAAAATGACTGTGTTTGGGGGGAAAGTTGCCTGTTTGTTTTTAACCAATTTTTCAGGTATAAATGCTGTGTAGAGCTTTTCAGTATGAAAGGGTTCACTTTTTTTCTCAGAGTGGGTAATTTCTTTCAGTGCACATTTCTTTCCATGTGTGCCACCTTTTGCTGTAGGAGTTGCTTCAAGTTTCTTCTAGGTAAGATCATTGCAGATGCGTGATTTACATTCTTAAGCTGAGGGTGGGAATAATTATCTTTTCATTTAACAAGTGGAATGCATTGAAATATGCAGTATTTTCACCCCTTTAAAAGGGTGAGAAAAGGAGAAGTGAAGGGAAGGAACTGGTGTCTGTGTGGTGTGAGTTGGATCTGAATCCCTTTTATGGGCCTGCTTATGAGTAGTTCAGTGTGACTTTAAAGCAAATAAGTTTAAGGTTTTGATCATTGCAGGGAAGACATCAAAACAAAGCTTTTCAAAAGTCATTGCGTCTGTTTCTCCCCTAATTATTGTTACGTCTTGGGAAATACATTTGAGTTTGTGTGTTTCTGGTTGGTTTTGATGCTGAGCTCATTGATGCTGGTTCGAATGTTGCTGAGAAGGCAGAGCAGTCAAAAGAAAACACGTTAATGCTAGTGTGTATCAAAATGGTCTGCCTACTTAGGGAAGGGAAGAAGCAGGCAAAAGGGAGCAAGTGGTGACATCAGGGGATGTTGTCTGCTGTAGAAGTGATCCTTTCAGGATCCATTACTAATGCTGATCATTACTGAGGAAACTGAAGCCTGATGTAGTTTATTTTTAAAGCAATCACTTAATAAGTATCCTGTTGAAAATGTAGAGTGGAGTAAAGTATATGGCAAAGCAATGCATTAACACTTGGTGTTAAAGCTGGACTGGATTCAGGATAGTCTTTATGTGTACTTTATTTCTGTTCCCGTGTCTTTTGAGCTGTGTCTGTGCTGAAGGATGGCGTCTCTGGGCTCTTCCAGGCTATGCAAAGTACAACACTGGTTAAATCCCTTTTCCTGCTTTATAGGACAGGAGTGAGAGACAAGCAGCTCAGATTGTGCCAGGAAGTGGACCTTTTCTGTGTGTAGTAATAAGTGATACCTTTTGAATGTATCAGTAAAGTTTGCTTCCCTTCAAGGGCAGATTGTCCTGATGGCAAGGAAATACACCTTTTCAGGCTGCATTAGGAGCCTGGGCAACGTTCCTGTTCTGTGGGGAGGGCAGTTCCATTTATTAGGGCAGTGGGGAGATAGGCAGGGATTTGGTTATCAGTCAGCTGCTAATTTCTATCCTACAACATAGTATCTTTCTAGTATTCATCTCTTGTGGTTAAATGGATTTCTCAAGTCTTAGGCAGCACTGGAGGAGGTTCTTGTGCCCTTGCTAACAGAAGCTCTTCCTGCTGTATCTTCAATGAGTGAATGAGTTGAGGCATTAGGATAGTTTCTGGTATGGTTCTGCTCTGGTGACTGCTGCTGTCACTGGGCTAACCTAAATCCAAAATCAGAGAAATGAAAGGCATTGAGAGTGGCAGGTCATATTGAAGTTCTTGTTTGTGAAGTAAGCTCATGATGTGATTTAAGTAGCTGGTCCACTCTTTATGGAAAGGATTCTTCAAAGTAGAATGAGAGCTTGTGGTGCTTTGGCATGTGCTCACAGTTAAGTTATATAGTTTGGGATATGACAAGTGTCATAAATGTGACATTTTACTTTGAGAAACTTAAAGCTATATTTAAGAGAAAGAATGTGAACTTACTGCCTATAGTTCTCTTTTTCTGACTGTCTGTGATAATGAGTGTTGACAGATAAATTTTAGAGATCAGAATAAGGCAAGATATTTTGAAGATGCAGTATCAAATTTATGGAAAGCTTAAGTAAATATTTTTCTTGCTTGTGTTTACAGACAGCTCTATTCCTTAAGGATGTCGTGGGTTGTCCTGTCAAAATGATATATATGTAATCTTTTTTTTTTACATATGTCCAATCTTGTTTAGCAGGCCTCTTTATAGTTGAAATGAAAAGTGCTTGGGAAAGGAACAGCTTATAAAAATAAGAGACAAGAGTTATTGCTTTCTATGGAGTATATAGTAATATTTTGTTTTCCTAGCATGTAGTCCTAAATATGGTCTAGGAATGAGGAGGAGTGTGAATGTAAGTGATGGAGTAAAAGTTACATAAAGGTACATAGAATATAGAGTACATATTCTGTAGATAATTTTGATTGAAATATTTGCCTGTGATTGGTCACATCTGTTTTTCTTTATTGCTGAACTGCCTTACAAACCTTGTAGTGGTTTTCTTTTCCAATATTTCAGCTGAATTTCAGAGAGATGGGAAAGGGTTGCATAGCTTTGAAGTTCTGGGCAAAGGTATATTCTTACGTAGCTGGGACAAATAGTAGAGCTCTTCAGTTTCTTCAAAAGAATGTTCTGATTGAACTTAGCAGGTGTCACATAAGTGGCTTGTGCTGGTGTTAGTAAATCTTAGTCTTAATATGTCTGCAGAGCTGCTCAGGGTCTACTGCAATTCTTGGGCTTTGATTCATTCTAAAAACATTTTTGAGGGAGAACCTTTGCACCTCACAGATCTTCAAAGTAGAAGGCAGCAGTTACCAAAAGTATTGCTTGCTGAATGAATTCTTACTAGTGTGTTGCTTGTGTTCATAGTGATGAAGTGTTTTTTCCATCCAATGGCTGTCTGGTTAGTGAGTGTGGTAACTCTGGTTGGACTCTTGTATGCAGCAAGTTGTGACCTTTCTTACTACTTCATGGAGGGAGTTTGGGAGAAAAAGAGCTCTCTATGGAGCCTGAAATAAAGGGGGTGTTACTGCTGGCAGTGCTTCCGGCAGTCAAGTTTTGACTGTGCAGGCTAGGTGTGAAATTGCAGGGCTCAGTACCAGAAGATGTAGCTTTTGTTCTGTAGAGTTAGTAAATATTTTATCTGAAATGTTTCTTCTTTAAAGTACTACAGTAAGTGCATAGAATGACAAGCAATACTGATCTTGAAAAGCTCTGATGTGAGTCAAAACTCATTTGTAAGGAAGGAAATATTTAACTGCCTAGCCATGAACAGAATAAATTTAAAAGTTGTGTGATAAATAAATCATAATACAATCTCCTAGCTAATTACCAAATGCAGAAAATGCATTTTGAAATGCCTAATGAAATAAGGATGGGAGTAAGTTCTGTTCTGAATAATATATTTTATATTTATCCTCAATTTCTAGCATCTAAAATTACTTTTGAATGTTTTGAAACAACTTTTTAACCTCAAATAGATTTACAGGGTTTTTTTTAGTAAAATTTTTTAAAAGAAAATGAAGTTTTTTGGCAAGATGACTTGTGTTTTAAACTCTTGCAGTGATGTCTCTTGTGACTCTTTTGGGAGAGAATGCTCATATTTTTCAAGCTGTATATATGCTGATGTACTTTGAATTAAAGTCTTATAATAAAAATTCTGATGTTCTAGCTGTAAAAGCTCTTGAAAATTACTTAAATTTCAGCTTGTTAAAGCTAAAACAGTAGTAGTGAACTTTTAAGGAAATAAATGAATGGAAATTGAGTCATATGAAACCATAGTTATAGAATTCTGCTTAATGCATCTTTCCATGAGGTTTTTTTTGGTTGCTGTTGTTGTATTTATTGTGGCCCTACTGAGGATAGTGAAAAGGTGATTACATTATCAGTCTCTAGCATGGTTGAGAAAATCTTAATGACCTTTGTCATATATGCCTATATTATTAGGCAAAGGACTTCTCATTTTTCAGACAAATTTCTCATGCTGTCTGCAGCTCCCTAGAGTGATACTTCCACCTCTTGTTAGGAAAATGGAGAATATTCTTTATGTAGAGTGCATTATCTCATTTGTTCAGACAGACTAAAACTGGCATTAATTACTAATTCTGTCTGTCAAGGACCAAGCTGGAAAAGTACATTTATAGTGTGTTATAGTATAGTTACAATATGTTATAATGTAGTATAGTATGTTAGTCATTCTCTTTGGGCCAGGTCAGTACATTACCAAATGAAATGTGATTTGCTTGGTTTAGATTTTGAAAACCACTCTTACATTCTTTCTGTGCTAACATTGATTTAGTAGGTAAAATCTAGATGGAAAATATGTGGTTGATCAAGACAAAATTCAATACAATAATTAATTCAAAATACAGAACTGTCTGGTCTGCCGCTGAGCAGACTGTATTGGCTGTTTGTTGTATAAATGGTGCTATCTATCCATACAAAACATGAACATGGAAAGTGTAAACCATCAGTTTACTGGCTTGCTGAATGGAGAATAGACTGTGGCGTCATTAGTACTCTTGAAAATTTATTTATGCCAAATAAACCCTAATTTGGATTTCTGACAGTACAAAGTTGTTTTATTGCTGTGAAAATAGGATTTGACTGTTCTGCTGAGAATAGAACTCAATCTTAACTTGGCATTTGCAACATTAAATCATGCTCTCATTGCTTCTCTCCACCAGTCGTGTTGTCAAGACAAAATTAAGTGTTAAAATTTTAGCCTCCCTAATGTGTTTGTCCAAACATGGAAGAGAACAAGTAATCTAAGTAACTTTTCTATTCTTTGTTACAGTGTTCTTTGAACAAAGTGCTACAATTTTACACTACTGTCATCCTCAGCACTTCTATTTCTGTACCTTCCTTTAGTGTTCCAGGGGATTTATAACTGCAAGTCAAATTCCCCTTGGGCTGAAACCTGGCACAGAAGCTCTCATTATAAGTGAACTTCGTTTTGCAAAATTAAAAGCAAAGCATCCATCAAGAGGCTTTCTTAAACATAGAGGAAAGCCAAATAAAAAAAGAAAGTTTATGGATGCAGATCAATTTTATTCCCTCTGCAGGAAAAATCCGACTGACATTGGAAATCCCAAAAGTGTGGATGTGCAATCAATAATGATGGCAGATTCAATGGAATGTTCCTATTGCATTTAGAAAACTTTAAATTAAAGTCTTAATTCCTTAATGCGCTGAAAATTCATTGCTGAAGTAAAAGCTGCAGCTGCAAACTGCCTAACAAAAGTGCAGCGATAGTTGTAAACTTGTTCCAGTGTCTGAGCAGCAGAGAATAAGGAGATGGTTGGGTGGTTATGTGCTTCAGCTGAAGTACCTGTAAGTCCTCAGCTCCCTGGAAAAGGTTGTCATCATGTTGAACTACCTACCTAGCGGTTGGTTGTTTAATTTTTATTTTACTTTAAGCAACAGCCTCCTCTTTTTTTCTGTAGGAATTGAGACCTTATGTAATTTTGTAAAAAGCAGAAAGGGCATTGTGAGCCACAAGCCATTTTCAGATATGGAAGATGGAACAATTTAATTTGTTTAAACGTGAAATATCCAAGATAAGTTCTGAGAAACTTTATAACAGTGACTGGATAGAAGAGACATCCCACATTAACAGTGTCATTAATGATGTCATTTTAGGAAAGCCTGATGAAGGTCGGTTTCATTGTTACTGGATCTGACAAGACCTTTGGCATCTGCGAACATTCAGCCCAGTCATAGCATGTATCATCTCTCACGCATTTGGAGAAAGTGAAGTTGGGATGAGAAGAGCTGGGGTTTTGATTTTGTGGTCTTAGGAAGGGGCTAAGTATGCTAATGTGTCGGAAACTGTGGGTTTTAGTCTTGTGGATTTGAAATAAGTATTCTTTAAACCTGATCCTAAATAGCCAATGCTTTCACTGGGATACTTTGGCATCCCAAAGCACTTAACAAACTGTCCTGTGTTTGGGGATTACCTCACTTGTTTCTCCACACAGAAAGAAACACTGACTCTTGTCATTCTTTAGGGGTGCATCCGATCTTTATGATTATCACTTGACATATATTTGATGCTGTATAAAGAAGGCATTGGCTTTGTGCTGGGAAGCTTACAAGTGAAATCAAAGATGTGGAGGTATGAAGCCTGGGCTGCCACGAATTTTCCTCTGCTTAATTGCTTTATTGGACTTGTGCCTACATAGAATGCCAGGTCTGAAAGTCACTGTTAGGCAGGACAGAGGACATGTGATTTATGCTGGCAGTTGAGGATTTACATAGAAAGAAGCAAGTCTGACCTTCTGGCTCTCAAGGAAACGCTTTAGGAGGAATGAGGCAGTTTCTTACGATGGAAGAAGTAAGATTCTCGGCTCAAGTCCAGAATGTAAATGAATGAAGAATAATTTCAGAAAGGAGAAACTGGAATAAAGTGTTTAGAAGCAAGAGTGGGAATACGAAGGTTTAGATCAGGAAATAAATACCATTTTCACTTGAAAATGCACAGGGAAAGTAGTGGCTAAAGCTGCAGATTTTAGAATTATTTCTAAAGCGTAGTCTCAGAACGGAGAGAGTAAACTGCTGCTGAATCCATGACAAGCTTTATATTCCTCCAGTTTCTGTTCTGAAAGGGGAAAATGATTACTTATAAGTTTGAGTATAAGGGAGAAGAGTATTTGCATGGCATATTTCCTTCTGGTTCTGTTTATGGTTGGGGATTAAAAAATTTTTTTTGTCTTTTGTGAGTAGAGTAGGAATGGCGAGAAGGAGCAGATTTGTAAGATACATGGTTCTCTGAAGGAAATTTGAAGCTATTTGTCCCAAACTTGTTCAATTTTATTAATAATTTTTCACAAGATGTATATAAATATTTTAAAATTTGATTGCCCTCCCTCATAGTTGCCCATCTTGGACTTTGTTTTGGAGTTTTGTATTTTGCTGCTCATTAACAAAATGAATTCCTGACTCAGTGAACAGTCAATTGACAGACTTCAGTTTAAGATTATATACCATAATTAATATAATGCTAAGTACAAAAATAGAGTCTAAAAGGCCTAAAAGTGGTGGTGGTGCGGGTAGGATTTTTTGGTTGCTTTGAGATGACTCTTTAGAAAGCTGAGCCATATTGGGGCATTTGCCGTGACAGTCTCATGTTGGTATTGACTTATGAGCAAAATGAGCTGACACTGATCGTTTGGTGGTGGGATTGCTCCTGTACTGTGTGGGTGTTTTGAGTACTTATTACTCTGCTGAGATTGAGGTAGTATGGTTTTTTTTGTGATTGAGCATGCTGGTATCACTTGTTAGTACAAATGTGGTGATAAATGCTGCTCTTGGTTTCAGTGTCATAAACATAACTCTGTACCTTGTGGAAAATGCTGACCCTGACTGCATAGGAACTTGCTTTCTGTCATGCATGCATTTACTACAGCACTTGTGAAATGTACAGCCTTTAAATATACTGAAAATCTGAGTGTATAGCTGAACTTCTGGTCAGGATTATTCTCAAAATATTGCATCCTGTGGAAGACCATGAGGTATACTCTGAAATGCTTGTATGCAATTTGTCACATTTGTTTAGTTCAGTACTGGCAGCCCTCTCTATCCATGAATACATAGCCTTCTATGAAACACATTATAAATCCACAAACACTAGTTTGCCAGGTCACAGCAGTCCATAGCATTTGGGTTAAGCTGCATTGTAAGGTCAGTAGTCATGCAGTGTGATCAGAACAAGGGATTGTATATCTCTTAGTTGTATGTGAGAATTCCTATAGGATTTTGCTCTTGATCTTTTTCATTTGCTGAGTTCATACAAAGCTTTTCAGCTTCCTTAAGAGTTCATTGAAACTGTTGGCAGGGACAGAGTGAGCTACCTTGAAATCTCACGTCTTTAACTTCATTTTGGAAGGGTGGGTGTTGCCTCTGCTTGAGTTTATTTGTTCAGCTTGGAGATGGTGTTAAAATATGACACAAAAGTTGCCACTAAGCCTTAATGGTGCTCCTACTCAAGTACTCATCAAGGAATTGTATGAAGTGCTTGCTTGTTGAGGGCAGGGACTGTCTTTGAAGAGCTAAGAGGTTTTTCTTAGTTATATATTCTTAGGCTCTGTGCCATAACCTAACTTTCTGTAATAATACCTATTTAAGTTTGTGCTTCTCCAGTGGTTCTAGTGAGGAATGGAAACTCATTCCCAATTTAAGAGGCTATACAAACCCTAAATAATCGGAAGAATATTGTACAGTAATATCTGCTGATGTTTCTGAACTGTTGATACACCTTCCTGCATCCCAGATGCTCCTGAGGGTGTGTCAACGCAGCAGCAACCTGTGTACATTCCTTCTGCCACCACTGCAGCTCCAAAGGCTTATTGTTGAACCTGCAAGCCAATAACTTACACAGTTGTGTGCATCCCATTCCCCTACTTGTCTGTCGTGGATCCTTAAGAATGAAAAAAGAAGATTCAACTGATGCCTCATTCTTGAAATGATAGTGTTAAAAGAAGGGTTGAGACAAAGTTGTTGGACTCAACCTTAGCATAGTTACAAACCTTCTCAGAAGATAATTTCCTGGATTGGTTTTTTTTTTTTTTTTTGATTGCTATAAATGACTGTGCTGCTAGAACTGTAGATATGGTAAATGTTCATTACCAAGCTGGCAGCAGGTCCAGTGAATTGAACTCAGCAGATGTAACTAAAAAAGCAATGGACATGCTAACATAAGAAAAAAAAAGCTATTGTAAAGAAACTTTGTAATCTTGTTAATGACCCTTGTCAGTGTTTGAGCCTTAAATATTACTGATATACTGATACTGATAAGTATGATAAACTGATGTTTACAAGACTGCTTTCAGAAGCTCCCTGTGTCATGTCCATGCTTCAGTTTAGACTGTTTTCCTTTTTTGACATTAAATTGAGAAAAAAAAAAAAATAGGTTTTTTGTTTGGCAAGAATTCTCAAAACCATACAAGAAATGTATGCCAAATGCAGTTAAAATATGCTGTGTTATGATTAAGTGGTTTTGAGTAGTGAAAAAAAATCCTCAAAAATTCTGGTAATTTCTTTTAGATATTCAGCATGTTGTGTAGGAGCAGTAGTCTTGGATTGATCATTTTTCTTCTGTAGTATTCCAGTAGCAAGTGTTAAAAGTTTTGAATTGGAGGGAAATTGGTGATGGCAAACAGCATCTCAGCCATGGACTTCGTGGTGGTCTGTAATGGGCTCTGTTTTTCTCGCAGCTGGATTTGTTGATGCTAGCTTAAGTTGACCTTCAGCTAAGATAAATCTTTGTTTTGGAGTAAGTGTTGTCAGTGATATCCACCCTACTGGAGCATTGTATTGCTAGTAAACACCAAGCAGTAGTAGTTCATATGTGAGGACAAAAAAACCATAATGCCACCACTCACTTTGGGTAGCATTTTGCATCCTCATCGTATTTATGTATATGACAGCTGTAATCCAAAGGAGCACCACTTATCATGGACTGTCATTGAGAGAAGCTACTGACCAGGTTTGTCTCTTAAGAAATTGAGAATACTGACTATCCTGAAGAAGGGAAGACAAAGCTTTTCTTGCTGGCTTTTCCTTAGTCCCTGGAAGTTGGATTGTCTCCTTGAGCAGCATTTAGCTAGTATGTGCAGATGGCTCTTACTTGTTTTAAGAAATTAAAGTAATTTTATTGCTGTAAACCAGAAAGTACAGGCACAGGATTCACATTCAAGGCCCCTTCTAGTTTAGGAGTTCCATAGTTGTGGTTCAGAATGTTTCCAAGGCACATATTGGTGCCTCATATCTTACATGTCCACATGTTTTATATGAAAAATAGATCTTCTGATCTGGTATACTGCTGTAGCCTCATCTTCCCTTTTTCTCTTCTCTCCATGGCACTGATGGGTAGGAAGGAATTGTCAATTCACATATTGCCAGTTGGTGTAGAAAGTTACTCAAATACATACTTTATATTCAACTTGTTGCTCTTACCCAGAATTATTGACATGTTCTTAAAATCTGGACCACACTATTTAGCTGAAGTGAGGAGATGGTTAGATCTTGATGTTGATTACTGGCTTCTGGGATTATTTTTTTTAATTGGACTGAGACAACTTAACTACTTTCCCTTCTGTACCATGTGGTAAACACTGCCTTCCCTTTCTGGGATGGCTAATACAAGGCATGACTTAATGTAAGAACTCCTCACTGACCAAAGCTGGGCAATGTTGGTATTGAGCGTGTTTAAGCAAGGAGAAATAGGTAAATAGCCTAGGTAAAACTTGCATAGTCACAGAGTGCAGGTTCTGACCCTGGCACCATCACAGTAGACCTGCACACTTCACATGGGTGGTCTCTTTTTCCCCTGCTGTAAAACATCTGAAAAGTATGGTGGTACTTTTTGTTTTAATGTCCATTTGGTTGAAAAAAGTGGAGAATGGATGAAAATGTGAGCTACTTGTGCAAAGGATGGAATATGACAAGTGTGTTACTTTTCATAATGTGCAAATTGAGGAAAGAAAGTAGCCAATGCTGCTGAGGGTAACCTCTCAGTCACAGGGCTTGGAAAGAATGAAATGAAATTAAATACTGCAGCTTTAGGGCCATGAGCCCCTTTTCTTCCTCACTTAAAATAATAACATTTTGCAAGCTGTTGATGTACCAGCTGTACTTCTGTAACATTCCAGCTGCGTATGTTAGTACACATTTTCAGATAGTTCAGTCATGTTTTCAAAGTGCACAAAAGCTTCATTTCCTAATGACTGCTAAGTTTGTCATTTTACTCTTCACTGTACTAACATTGCAAAGAAAATTAGTTGTTTTTTTTTTTAAAGAAGCCCTCTAGCTATGCCTAGTGTTTACCCTTCTGTAACTTAAAAAAAAAGCTAAGTTGGGTGGAAGAACATGGTGGGATTTTTTTCCTCTGATAGTTTGAAACTGAAAAAGCAACTACACTTTTATAGCTCCACATGTCATGAAAATACTGTGTATGTAAAGTGAGTTCAGCTGCCAATCTTTTAACTCTGCTCATGTCCTTTCAGCAGTAATATTGCAGGCTCTTTACAGGATCAAGAAGGTTGGAACATGGAAATGCAAAACCTGGGAGGGTAGTCCAGTAGTTTTTCAGGAATGGTTAGTTTGGCATATTACACTTGGATGCATAAATGGATGTATCGCGCTTATAGGGGAAAACTCCACGGTCAGTGGACCTGCATAGATTGTAAACCAGTTTGCTTTGTTTTCCTTTGAAACAAGTGGCATTTCAGAGTCTAGTCTTGATAAAACAAATAAGTTTTTTTTCCTGAAAATTCCAGTTGATGGTGGGTCTGCTGCTATCCTTGATAAATGGAAATTTTAATGTATTACTGCATTATGTGTTTTGGAAATAGTAATTTAGAAATTGTGCTTTACTGGTTTTCAGGCAATTAAGAAATTAAGATCCTTGTAAGTTTGTGTGCTGTCTTGAAAAGTCATTTAATTTTCTTTTTTTTTTCCAAATTTTTTTAATGTTTCCCCTTTCTGTAATTTGACTGCAAACAGATCTCCCAGCTATTTCTTTCTCATCAGCTAAAGTGAGCTTCTTGTGTCCTTACTGGCTGGCATATTCTCTAGTCCTGTAACCATTTTTGTGGTTCCTGTCTGAACTTTCTGCAATTTACCTCCTCTTGCTATTCTGTTCTGCAGGGCCCTAGCTTAGAAACACAGATGGTGGATGATGAAACTGAGACTACAAGTGAAGAATTGCCTCCTCATCTGCGGGAAGAGCCTCCCGAAGGTACAGTGCTGGCACTCAATATAAACTCTGTGCAATCAATTGAAGAAAATGTTCTGGCCAAGAAGTCTGATTTATCTGTCTGACTTGAACCTGTATCTGCCTGTTTTCTGAGAGGGATAAAGCTTTGTCAGAGCTGACAGTTTAGCCAACCTCCCAGCCAGAGGTCTAGCCAGCCCCTAAGCCTTCTTTTGCATTCAAAGGAAGGCTTTACCCACTGAGGTGCAGACACAGTTCTGCATTCTCTTTAACAATATGGCTTCTGATTAAAATTGTCCTGCTTGATCATCCTGTCTTCAGGCTTAGGAATAAAATGCTGCCTCTACTGTCTTGTTTGTGATGTTTTGAGTCTTCATTAGGGGAGACATCCTAAGCAGTCCTCTTTTCTCTCTTTACCCCTCTCTGCAACTTCCTACTATTGAAATTGTCCCCAGCAGAGACTTGTCAAAGTTAGGTATTCTAGTGATTTTGTTTCTTTTCACTGTCTCTCTTGGAAGCCAGTTTAGCCATCTGAGGAGGAGGCAATGAGATGCTGTCCGTCAGCAGGAGGCTCAAAGATGCCAATTTTAATTAAAAACCTTATTTGCAATGACATGCCCTGGATTTATACAGGGAACAGATTTTTTTTCCCCCACTGTGCAAAAGTCACAGGCATTGAATATATGCAGCAAAATAGGTATTGCTTTCTTTTGAATAAAAGCTGCTAACATTGCTGCAAGTGATAACACACCCTGAGCTTTGTCTTCAGTTCATTGGCTTCTAAAACACAATCACTCATCATCACTGTGGATGGCTTAAACAGCCCAGAGAGTGCTGAGCTCCTTATTAGCAACTTGCTGTTAAAATATCATGACATGTCTCTGGGAAACATAAATGTGTTTTATATTTTTCCTTTAAGAGAAAAAGATGCTGATACAGCATTTATACTGACAGCCATTCTTAAAGAGAATATGAGCCAAGTGGATGGTTTTAGGAAGTTGCTGTTCCCATCCCTTTTTGTTGAGTATTCTGTTGAAGTTTTCTTATTAAGTTGTAATTTCTTGTTCTGCTGTTTCATATACCTTGTGTTGGTAATTACAGTATATAGAGGTAAGTGAAAGGTAGGTTTCTTTTGTAACTCTTATAAAGCCAGAAGGAAATAAATGTGGAGGATGTTGTGATTATTCTATAAACACATGGAGGATATAATATTAATATTGCCTTCCCCTCCTTTCTTTGTAAGCAATGCCAAGTCAGCATGTAATGACAGTTCATTGAAGTAAGAATTCTGGTCACTAGCTGAAGCTGATGATTACATGAGCCTGGAGACTATATCCTGGAATGTAAAACCCATCTTGTCTCATCAGTTTATCAGGAATAGGTTTAGATTTTGGACTGTGGCTTTTACTTGTATAATCAAAAGAGCTTTTTTCAATGTGGCTCAGTATTTTTGCAAACTAACTTTTTGAAATGAAAGGAAGTTCTGCCTGCAACCTTGTGAGTTTGAATGACAATGAAATGTGTTGGTGTTAATATTCTACTTCTGTGACTTATTGAATGGTCTGGGAGAAGTATGTGGTCTGGATATACCCACTTTGCTGGTGTGAGGAAAAAGAACTGTAGCTGATTTGATTAAGCAGTGATACAGTAGATAAAGTCTGAGCTCAGTATCTACGTTATGAATTTACAATTACCTCAAGAGTACCAGAATAGGAGGGATATTGAGAGCACATCTGAAACTAGAGTCTACTTGGCAGAAGTGGAACATTTGTCCTGAAGGAGAGCAATCAGGATTATGCTGAATTTATAGCTGACTTTGGATATTGGTGGAGTTGAGTAACAGAAGAATTCCTTAGAAGTTGCTGTCTACCAATATAGACTTACCGAAAGTCCTATAAAGAACATGTAGTTGCAGAAAAAATTGTAAATACCTCATGAAAAAAAAAGAACTCTGAAGTTCTTTGACTTAAATAACATTCAGAGTGCTATCTTATCTTTGCTGCTCTTCAGATTTCTTGTTTCTTCTGACAGCACTTTCCTAGTTAAATCAGATGCTTTGCAATACACAAAAAAGTGTTCTTGTGACTACTGCAGTCTTGTTTCCTGGGATCTATGAATTGGAGACCATGTCTGCTTGCTTCTGGTAATGAGTGCATAAGGGATGGAAGGTTCTCCAGAGACTCTCTGTCTAGCACAATCCATTTTTTCCCCAGATTGCATCATAGTAACTTCATTTCCCATCTTGCACAGCATATCTACTGCCTTTCCAAAAGGAGGGGAATTGGACACACTGTTCTATGTATGTATTGCAATAAAATAGAACTTTTCCCTTCATGGATTGTCATATTTCTAAACAGTGCTGCACAGTGGCCATGTACAAATAATGGGACAATTTTACATGTCCATCATGTGCATAACTAAATGGAGTCAGTGTATATGTGGGTAACAACTGGTATGGAATAGCAGACGTTGGTCCCAAGTGCAGTGTGGCAGCCTGGCAGCATTTGCAGCGAGAGAAATGCCAAGACAGAAGCTGGTATCTGTGTGTCACCTGAATCTGATTGTTTTGTCTGCTGTTAAATTTAACTTTTTTTTGTATTTAACTAAGTCAACAGAGTAAATGAGTTAGAAGGACGGCTCCTGCCGGATCCCGTGCATGGTTATTAGATGCCACAAGGGGCTTTTTGCTCGGTGGCGAGGTCGCGTTCCCAGGGCGGCGCTGCTGCGCGGTGCCCGCCGTGAGGAGCGGCCGCGGCGGCCGCGCGGGGGCGCTGCAGGCCCGGCCATGCCGCGGCCGGCCCGCCTTCCGGGCAGCGCTCGCACGTCCCCGCCGTCGGGAGAAAGTGCTCAAAGCTATTCACTCCTGTCCCCTGAGCTGCCTTGTGGTGTCACAAGGGAAGCTCCCACACTCTGCTGCAAGAAGGCTGTTTATGCCTAACGATACTTTACCTCTTGACATCGTGATCCATCTGCCAAATTCACGTTTTCTTTTTTTTAATTCTCCCTTCATCTTTAGTATCTCTATAATCCTTGTGACATACTTTTTTTTTGCCCTCATTTGAAAGGCAGGCGCAGGGGAGCAGTAGCAATTAGCATCTGGAGTGCTGGTGTGCTTAGCGCGCTTCACAGAGCAGGCTGCGTGGGGCAGGTTTACCATCGGCAGCCGGTGAAGGGCAGTGGGCTCTGCAGAGGGACGCACTGCTCTAAATGGAATGAACTGCTTCCTTCTTTGCAAGAAATTCACCGTGGCTTATCTGTGCTGCCACACGTCTGAGCTACTTTCATGTAGATTGTGTGTGATCTTGAATGTTAAATGGAAGTGTGATTGCAGTGAGAGAACTAGATTTAGTTACTCAAGTACAGCAACACCTTGCTGTATCTGTTGCTTCTTTATTCTCCACTTCAGAGTTCTGTTGCTGATCATTTAATCCAGTGCGCTGTTAATTGATATGATCACTTCACTGTTCTGTCCTTTTCCATTGAATTAATCAAGGAAAGGGATAGCAATGAAATCTGGTGATTAAATCTTCTGTGATGTTCTCCATTAGGAAATGCCACTGCCTTCTTTGCTGCATATATCTCCCATTTATTACATTAATTTTTGTGGTAAAAGTAGTTTTACTCTGTCAAACTGCTAAAAACTACACATTTCAGGAGTGTTTACTTTGTTGATATCGGGGCATGGCTATGGTTTGTTTTGGCTGTGCATTACTAAGTAGTACTGCATGTACTAAAGCTCATTTCAAGGTGGTATGGTCTAGTTGCAAAGCCATGCCACTGGTTAACAGTGGTAGTCCCTCTGGGAGTTTACAAAGCAGTGCTTTCTTCCATGGCCTTTAAGTACTAAGCATGAAGTTTTTATCAGCCAACCTACTATGATCAGTTTGGCAATAAGCCTGAGTCTTGTGTCTGAACCGTCTGCTACCTCTTCTGTAGTTTTCAGACCAGCAGAGATGTTCCTTCCTCATTGTAGACAGATTGGGCCTTGTGAAGTAAAGTTTTATTAAAAGCAATTGGTCTTAGTAGCTCCATAGTATATAAGAGATCTTGGGAAATTTCCTTTCCAAATAACTGTGGTGTTCTTAATTCAAATTGTTTTACACTTGCTGTGGGTAAAGAATACACAGAGATAGTTACTGTAAATCAGATGATTTGCAAGAGTTTAAAACATAGAATCTTGTGTGAGCCTTATAATCTTCCTCCATGGAGGCATGTAGTCTTTGCTGTTTTATATCTTCTGTAGGATAAATCTATATTGCATACTTCTGTAGGAAGTTTTAGGACTCCTTATCCACAGTTTGAGAATCAACAATCCAAAGAATCTGGGAGTTTTGTGGATTGCTCATTCAGGATTGAGCTCTGAGACCAGCATCTGACCAGCTTAGATCTGTATGGATCCAACTAAATAAAGTACAGTTGTGTTTTGGTTGAGGTACTACTATCCATTTGAAATGCCTGAAATTAATTAAACTGTTAACTTCATGTTGGTGTATTCCCTTGTAGGAATATGACAGGTTATTGAAACCAGCAGTTGCCAGAGGAACATGCCTTTTCAGGCATCTCATCTGTGATGAGACCTTCAGTTGAAGTCTATGATATAGGTGTTTAATTTCAAAAAGGTATATGCCTATAAACAGATCCAGTTTTGATGAATGGGTGGCACTTTTCCAATTATTGTTGGGCCAAATGTCTGCTGCAACAATTGCCATACCAAGATCTAAATGATGCAAACTTTATCTGTACTGTTTTGCATTTTCTTATTGCAAGTAATATTTTGTATGTCTGTTTCCCAACTCTGCTCATATCCAAAGAACCTCAAAGAAATGACCTTGGAAAATGAGACAGTTAATAGCAGTTCAATTTCCTTTCAGTATCAAGCTTTCTGCTAAATTAGGTTGCCTTTTGTGGTGTAAAGTAACTTAACAAAGTTGCCTGTGCGTGTTAGTGTCGTGTATTACATACTTAGGTAAGTATGTGTGTACGTAGTCTACCAGACCAGTATCTTGAGGTTCTGTGAAGCTGGCAGATGCAGAGCTGTGGTATCTCCTAAGCCCTCCTCTACTTTCCTGAGTCAAACCACTCTCTTCAGTGTGCTGTCTCATAATGTCCCACAGTCAAATCCTTCCACAGAGGACCTATTTAAATGATCTGCTTTTTTTTTCTGATTGCAGTCAGCCTCGATTGACCTCTGCAGTTCTGTGGTCGTGTAACAAAAGCAAAAGACTGGGAAAGGGACAGCTATAATCTATCCCAGCAGTGTGGCCTGGCAGCCAGAAGGGCCAACAATGCCCTGGGGTGCATCAGGGACAGCATCACGAACCAGGCAAGGGAGGGGACTGTCCCATTCTGTTCTGGCACAACCCAAGTTCTATGTGCAGTTTTGGGCACCACAATGTAAGAAAGACATTTAACTATTAGAGAGTGTCCAAAGGAGGGCCATGAGAATGATGAAGGGCCTGGAGGTAAGCCATATGAAGGGAGGCTGAGGTCACTTGGTTCCTTCAGCTTGGAGAAGAGAAGACTGAGGGGAGATGTCATCACAGGCTGCAGCTTCATTGTGGGGGAAGGGGCAGACACTGAATCAGGGGAAGTTTGCATTGGGTATGGAAAAGGTACTTCCCCCAGAGCATGGCTGGGCACTGGAACAGGCTCCCCAGAGAAGTCATCCCCGCACCAAGCCTGACAGAGTTCAAGAGGTGTCTGAACAGTGCTCTCAGGCGCATGGTGTGATTCTTGAGGTTGTCCTGTGCAGGACCAGGAGCTGGATGGACTTTGATGATCTTTGTGTCCCTTCCAACTCAGGATATTCTATGATGCTTAACTCAACTGTTGACTTAGTCTGTGGCTCTGATCAAGTAGTTTGGCCTTCCTTGAACCACAGTATTATTTGTGTATGAAACAGAAATTACTATTCTTATTTATAAATGAGGATGGTGAAAAAGCAAACTGTAAGTTTTTGGGCTTTTATAGGTGGCAGATACTTGAAAATTGAATCAGAAATTGTGATCCTAATGTATAAATAATACAACACTTTGCCTGATACATAACTTATCCATTTCTCTTTTTTTTTTCCATCTTTTTGAGTCCTCAAAAAGGTGATTGGACTTGTCAGATAACCTTAAATAGAAAGGCAGGTTTCTTAAAAAGCAGAAAAAGAAATTAGCAGTGAGGCTGTCTGTTCTTTGGAACTGGGACTTTATGTACCTGGCATGTCCTCTCATCTGTAAAAGCATTTTCTGAGCTACTCCTGTAAATGCCCTGAGGCTGAAGAGCAAAGTTTCAGTATCATCTGTCTCTAAGGCAGGATTCCTTGCAGCCATGCTCTTCTGTTGGCCAAACCAGTTCTTGTTTCTGCAAAAGAAATGGCCTGTAGTGTCAGCTCAGCCTTGTGCACAAAGTCTGGCTTAGTATTTCTGTTAGATTATAAAACATTTTCATATCCATCAAAAATTCTGATGTGTTTCTATTAAATTTATCATAATCATTTTAGTAGACCTGGGGCTCTTCTTTAAGTTCTCCATTGGCTATATTGGCTTACTCATGCTTTATTTAATTTTGTTCTCTGGGGGAAATTGACAATCTGAAATGTGATTAATAAACAGTGTCGGTGTGTACCCCTTTCTCCTTCTCTCAGACCCCACCCATCTGTATTCCTGTTGGTGTATGCTTGGTGCGGACAACAGGCATCTTCCATTCAGCAGCTATGTTACATTGTCTTCTACAGATAGCATGAAAGCTATTTTAAATTGTTTTTATCCCACTTCTCCCTATGTGCTATCCTCTCCACTATTTTCATATGGTTTAATGAGAGGTTCCTTTGACAGCTCAGCATCCCTTTTTTCTAGCCTATGCCATGCCCTGCAAATCATTCTGTCACTAAGTGTTGTTATGTGTGCACAGCATATGCTGTTAAGGGCAGCATAAATAGCCTCCAAGTGCCTGGTGGATTGCAGAAGAAAGGTTCTCATAACTTAAGTGTGGGAAACCTCTTATCAGTGGATCTTGTTAATACATTGATATTGTGAAGTGGGTGAGTAGCCATCTGGTTTTCCCTGAGGGTCTTTGCCCATAGGATGGGGCAACAGTAGTTTTACCATTTGCCTGGAGACAGTAGCTGTAAGAAAAGTGTGATATCCAGATGAAAAGATACTTCAGTGTGAAAGGTCAGTGGGAAGCCTCTGTCAGAAGATACATCTTGGTCAATTGCTAGTGAATGTGGTTTTTTCTGGCAATAGAGGTTTGTACTGTGTATCTTATTACTGGGCTGAAGTGGCAAACATTTGTCACTGGTTTTATACTGGTTAGAGATATATGAAATGGTGTAAAAGAATATATGTTCTTTTACTATGTATGTTTTATTTAGGGGGGCAAATACATTAACATAAAGATACAGATAATTGTTCTTAAAGAAATGTTGTGGTTTAACCCGAGTCAGCAGCCAAGGCCTGCACAGCTGCTCGCTGACTCACTCACTCACCCATCAGTGGACTTGCAGAGGTCAGTGGACTTGCAGGGGGAATCGGAAGGATAAAAGTTAGAAAACTCACATGTTGAGATAAAGACAGTTTAATAAGGAAAACAAAAGCTGTGCATGCTAGCAAAGCAAAAAACGGAATTATTTTACTGCTTCCAGTGGGCAGATGCTCACCTATTCCCAGGAGAGCAGGGCCTTAGGAAGACAAATATGATCACTGCCAAAATCCCCCACTTCCTTTTTCTTCCCCGCATTTTATATGCTGAGCATGATGCCATATGGTCTAGAATATCCCTTTGGTCCACTGGGGTCACCTGTCCTGGCTGTGTCCTCTCAACCTCCCATGCACCCCCAGTCCCCTCACCGCTGTGGCAGTATGAAAACCAGAAAATACTTTGGCTTTTCTGTATAAGTCCTGCTTAGCAATAATAAAAACATCTCTATATTATCATCACTGTGTTCAGCACAAATCCAGAACATAGGCTCATACCAGCTGCTGTGAAGAAAATTAACTCTACCCCAGCCAAAAGCAGCACAATCAATCTTTCAGGCTTGTAGTTATCATCCTGTTTGAAAGCTGAAAAAGGAAGCAGTTCCTGCTTGTTCCTAATGGACTAAAAAAAGTGTCAAGTAAGTCTCGCTTTTACATATAGCTACACTCTGAAGTACTAAATAAGAATGAGCAATGCAGTAAATCCAGGTCAGGAGTGAAATTGAATCAATATATCAGTGTGTTAACAATGATGATATCTTGAACTGCTAAACTATCAGAGTATTATAGCAGGCAATTAAATCATAAGGTTGGTACATGAGGCTGTTAATTCTGCCTCAGAACCGAGTGAAATGCCCAGTTAACATTTCATAAACATCTGTAGTCTCAGCCTGGCTGCCTGCCTTGATTTCAGCTGTTTGTGAACAATTTGAACCACTACTTTGATTACCAGTATGATTGCACAATTGCATCAATCTGGCCTCTTCTGGACTCATCAGTTTGGATCACAAAAACCAATCTGATTCTGAGGAATAGGTTTTTTTTCAAGGCTGTTTATGAACTTATGAATGAGCTGTAAAGTGGGGGGTTTTGTATCAATTTGCTCACCCTCTAGGATAATATTCTAGGAGAAAATAATCTAATTTGAAACTAGGTGGAATTCTAGAGCAATTTTTACAGAAAATGGTCTTGTACTAGTATGGGCATGTGTAATTCTATCTCTTCTTTATTTTCTGAACAAACTGAAGAGGAATGCATGTTCCTTATTAATGTTTTGGATTATTAAACTATTGTGATACACTTCTTTGGCATTTTATGGGGACTCTGTCCTTTTTCTATCTATCTGATACTTATGTGGTGAGAGAATTTATCTAAGGCTACATTTTGTCTCCTGTTATGCTCTCTCTACCAGTAACATACTACTGGTTTCAATTTTTGCCCAAAGTATGTAATATTTAGTAGGATATACCTGCTCTAAAAAGTTTAGGTGGCTTTATATTTTTGGATCTCGTATTATGAAAAATGAATGTATTTTTCTAGTTGGCATCCAAAAGGAAGTAAGTATTCTTTATATAAAATATTTCATCTGTTTTGCAAATAATGCTAAAAATTTGGCCACGATATTTCCATGAATTGTGAGAGGGCCTTAGCATATGTGATTGTTAAATAAGTGTATTGGAATATTGTTGTAGTTGAAAGAACTGATTTATAGTATTGAACTATAACTTACTTTATTTCTTAGCAAATGAGACCTCATTTTTGGAGTTAGGCATTCACCTAATGAATACCCATTCATTCATTTAAGATTTTAAGGAACGGGCAATGTTGTTGACCTCTACTGTTTTTACCTTTCCAAAACTCAAATTTTACTGTAAAGGTATAATCAAAATAATAAAGGTTCTGTCCTGTGCTGAAGTTCTGAGCCAAAACTGTTGTTTGTTTCCTTCCTCTTTCCCCATCCTCCCAAATTCTCTGGTGATTTGTGTGTGGTAGTGATGTGTTCTGGGCTTTTTGATTGGGTTGGGTTATTTTTATTACTTTGTTTTCCCTTAAAAAGGGGGAAGCTTTCCCCTGTATCTCTTGGATGCAGAAGTGGGATAATTCTAGTTAGTTTCATGAACTCATCCTCTTTGGGTGAGCCAGCTGTTCATGTGTATCTAGTACTGGAAAGTGTAATTTTGTAAAAGACCCGGTGCCTCCCACTCACCCCTACAAAAGCCAAAGAACAAACCTCCAAGATTTAATTGCTAGTACAATATGTTAAAGTTAGGGCTCACTTTGGGAAATGCAAATTGAGACTCCAAGTTTGGTTTAGCGTTTTTATAGCTTGAGAATGTTACTGTTACTGTTGTTGCAGTATTTTATTCCTAGCATCTTGAGAGTTAGTTTTTTTTTTCTCTAAATGTTAGACTCAATTGAGCAGGGAAGTGGGTAAATTCTTCCAGTCTATGGATCTCATACTTTTACTTTGAAAAAGGATAAAAACCACATTTACTAAGTTTGATTTTTGTCTAAGAATCTACTTTACATTATATAGAGAAATGTTTTCTGTGATATCTGGAGATGTTTAAAAGATTGTGTCTACCTGAACCCAGCTCTAATTAAGAAACAGTTTGGTCACTGGCTTAAGCTTAACATGTGCTCACACAGCTTCTGAAAGAGAAATTCTGCATTCAGCTCTGGCTGCAGATTGCCAGTTTCACCCCAGTGTATGGCCACGTGTGCTTGGGTGCCAGCACAAAAGCTGCTGAGTGCCCATGGAGACATAATGCCTCTGTCTGGAGTGGGCGTAACTGGAGTGAGCGAACCTTCACATCATCGCCACGATCCAGAGACTGAAGGATAGCTTGTCCAGCCGAGTAGTACCTGTTGTGTGCCTGGGAGCTTGTATGGAATGCAAGATCAGGCTTGGGGTTCTATGTGCGCTGCAGAGCTCACCTGGTTTCCTCGTTGTTCTAGCGAGGAAGAGATGCAGCCACAGGCATCACTTAAAACCTCCTCTGTGATAATATACAAGAGGTCAGTTCTTGATGTTCGTGTTTCTAGCAACTTCAGCGTACAGCACAGTGATTAAGATAGTGAGGAAAGCAGAGGGATCTTGGCTTTTACTACTCCTGGGTCTGATCCGAGTAGCATTAATATGACATGAGACGTTTTGTTGGTATTTGATTAACTGGGAGGTTTGTTCTTGTTTTGTGTGACACATTGTAACTTAACCACCCGGCATGCCGACATGTGCGATTAAAAACAAACACTTAAAACTAAATTGAGGAGCCGGCTGCCAAGCGTGCCGCAGTGAGGGGCTGGCGCAGCCTGCCCTGCACGGCTCCACGGGGACAGGCCTCACCCGCTGCTCTCCTGAGCTTGCGTCGGCACCTTCCCAGGTCACTGCTGTATTGCCGATATTCGCTCTAAAACATTTTATTCAGCTGTCCTGCGCTGTTAAAACACTCCCGACGAAATGTGGGAACGGCAAATGGCAGTTTAGAGCCGCGTTGCTCAAGCAGCCCGCCCTCGGCGACGGCCGCTGTGTTTGGGGGCTATGGGCACCTGCGGGCAGCGCGGTGTCCCTCGGCGCGGGGCGGGAATGCCCGGCGGCCGCGGGCTCCGGCGCTCCGGGCGGCTGCCGCCCAGCAGGGGGCGCCCCAGGGCCGCCCGCCCGCCCCGGGCCCGGCGGCGGCCGCGGCGGTGCCGCTTTTATCCCGTTGCACTTGCGGTTTTCTTCAGCTTAAATTCCGGGACAGCAAGAAAGGGTCTGGGTTTATTTCATAATTAACTAATTAATTTCACAAATAAGACGTGGAGAGTTAACAAAGCTTATTTTCCCTTGTCATTGCCTTCTTTATTACAAGATTTTTAACCTCACCTCCTTGTTAGGGTCCTTGCTGTGGAAACAATTCCTCGTTTCTCAGCCAGGAGCAGGCTGTTTTTAGAGGTAGTGTTACCCAGACAGGGAGCTGGGTTTGTGGTACTAAGCATCCGAAGGAGTGAAAGACGTGGCATGCACAGTTGTTGTTGAAGTCTTGCTAACCTTTGGCTTTATTTTCGGACCTGAATTGAGCTTTCACAGTGTTAACGAAAACCTTCTGCTGATTCAATGGGCACTTTCAATTCCACTTAAAGCAAAATTTGCCCTCTGACCTGTGCAGAGATGCTTGTGAAAACTCACAAATCCTCTAGAGTGGAACTGCTGACCTGCGATTCTGTGGTGTTGGATGGCCTGGGAGGGCCCCTGTTAGCGCCTCTTGGAAGGGACCGTGCTGCGAGGGGTGCGGGAAGGAGGGCGCTCCTACACCTGGCAGGGTGCGGAGCTGTGGTTGCTTCAGCGCACGGCTCCTGTGGCTGTGGCTGCAGCAGGGCTGTTCTTGTCAGCTGAAAGCTTTTCTTCCAGGTTGTATGTAGAATTGTTCCTGAAGTAGAGTAGTTCCTTAATTGATTATTGACTCTGTTAGAAAGTATTTTGGTGAAGGGCTTAGCAGACCTTGTATAAAGCTATTTTGTTCTTCTGCAATATCAGTATCTGCTTTCTTTTCATTTGAGGCAAATACCAGGGGAAAAAATACCTTTACATGTACCTGCTAATTCCCAAGTTGAGATTTTAAGCCTTTTGTGTGTAATGATTTTTTTTCCCCCTGAGGAACAAATTTTATGCTTGCAGATCAAGGACTGACTAGATTAGAGGGGAAACAGCAGCAGCAGCAAGTTGCTGGGGACACACACACACACATTTTCCTGCTGCTGTCATGAATTACAGCCAAGACCAGAAATCTGTAAAGACACTTAAAGTGTGGAGCAAATAAGAGTGTTTCCAAATAGTTGGAGTCATGACATACCAGCAGTTCTTTTAAATGTCCTGTGAATTTATAGTAGCTTCTGGCTAAAAACTATTTTCAGAGTACTAAAGCAGAGTGTTTTTTCACCTGACTTCTTCCTGCAGCACAAAAAAATTGAGAGCTTCAGATGGAGATAAGGAGGGTTTTGCAAGGACAGCTTGGAAAAAATATTCTGACAGCCTCTCAGAAGGACCTAGTTGGAGTCCATTAGTAGTCATAGGTTTGATTTGAGATCATGAGAAAGCTTTTAGTTTGGAGAAGCCAACCATCCCCTGCCCTCACTTTGTCCTGAACAAGCTCTTGTTCTCAGATGATCACTTGAGCTACATTGCTTCTCTCTGCCACACTGGAAAATGGAACTGTGAGTAATGAGTTGACGGCAAAGCAAATCTTCAACCTTTCTTGGAGTACCTAGGATATTTTTGGGCCACTACAACTGATAAATAGGGAAAGGGTAGTCTTTGAATTGCACAGCAACTTTTAACTGCAGATTTAGCTCTTGTTGCTAAAACTTGTCAGAATTTTCCTTTCAGATGTCCAGCCCTTCAGATTTTGACATCCATCTCTGTTGGGCAACTGGAGTTTCACAGCCTTGACAGGGTGGGTTTGAGGGGTGCAAGCCTCACCCCATGTATTTTGCCATTTTTGAGTGCTGAGTTTGGAATGGGCACTATTTGAGCTTAAAGCTGTCTTCATTGTTACATGCAGGGCAAGATATCCTACTTTGCTAGAGAAAACAATGTGGTGTTAAACACTAAAGCAATAAATACGTGCACAGCTGAGTGACTTTAGGACAAGGAGGGAGAAGGCACAGGAAGGGAAGAAGGAGGTAAGTAAACTGACTCTGGTGAAGGTCTTGACAAGAACGTAATAATCTTAAATGAGATTTGTCCCCAGCAGACACTGAAGACATCCTGACCTTTTTTAACTCTGATTTATTCATCATGGGAATGGATTTTGTACCTCATCTACTCTGTGACTGATGGGCAGGAGTAATTTCTCTCTCAATATAGAAGAGTACACTGTGGTAGACTCCATTTGCCACACTGACAGGAGCAGAATGCCATCAGCCACAGAGTTGGCTTAAGAAATATTTTCCTTTTCAGTCTTGCACTCTTAATGTGTGCCTAATGGTAATGTGTAATGGTAGGATGGGGAAAGGCTACTGAATAGTATGAAAGTTGAGTCATGAATTTTCTCTGCTGTCTGAGATCTCAGATCACAAGGAAAAGGAGTATCTATGGCTTTACTTGAAAGAATTCAAAGAAGAAGAAAAAAAAACAGTGAAGAAAATTTCACACACATCCCCAATCCAACTTGTGCTCTTTCTCCTGTTACATAATTTTGTGACTCTTTGCTTGCAAATACGGTCATTCTATATGTAGCTTCTTTAATGACCGTGATCTCCATATCCTGAATTTGCTCTGTATGACTGTCTTGTCATGTGGATGTTATTGAAAGTAGTAGTGATCAGCCCTTTAGAAGGGACAGTTATATCTTTTGTTTCAAAATTCTGGAGCCAGATAATTTTTCACTACTTTTTCTTGTGGATAGCATTGGGGCAAGAATGGGAAATACAAGAAATGAGATGGCAAGATATAACCTGTCAATCAATACCTGCTAAGTGTCTTTGGAGAGGCAGTAAAATATATTCAGGAGCCCGGCCAGCATGTCATTCAGACAGAGAGACTACTGTGCAGCAGAAACCTGCAGGACTTGAGGGGTTTTAAGAAGGTTTGCACAGCTGGGTGGCAAGTCATTGTTTCTCTGATACGTTTGGAGTTCTGTTGCTGGCTGATTTGGGACTTGCTTGGGATCTCAGCTTCTTCATTCAGAAGTCTTTAAAACTTCTGAATGAAATGTAAGGCAGGTGTAAATCTGTTGCACCTGTGGTATCTGAGGAAGTTTGCCAGCATTTTCTGGAAGTTTCTTGAAGTAGAGGCATGTTTATAGGGATTTAAGAAATTGAAATTAATAATAGGTTGATATTTTTTCCCTTTAATCTTTTTCCAGGGTTACTCTGGTCTGGCTGGTTGCAGAGGACACTTCAGTGAACTAACTTAAGACACAGTAGGGGCAAACAGGTCAAATAGTCAGCTTGAAACAAAATCTTCTGTTACCTTCCTCATTTCTAGGGATTTTTCTCTAATGACACATACATTGAATTAACTAGTACTCTCTGAAAAAGACTGATCTTATTCTCTTTATCTCAGCAAATCAAGGCTTGTATCATGTTAATTTCACAGGACCCTCTAAGTCTCAACTGCATCTTTTGAGGCTGACTGCTCCTTATCAATGTCTGCTGTACTATTATTAGAAATAGAAAACTTTTACATACTAGGAAATGAATATTGAAATGCCATCTAGTATACTGGACTTCGAACTGAAATTAATGGAGGTCATGTGGGATTTTTTTCTTTTTTTTGTAATTCATCTATAATTATAAGGGAGCTTCCTTTTATCTGTCTAAATAAGCCTTTGCAGAATATGAAAATTCTACCACTGAATTTTGTACTTGCCTATTACATGATAAACAGTGCCTTGGTATTTGACAGCTGCATGATAAAAGCCTTGGTATTTGCAGAAGAATGAGGATGCTTGCCAGGACTGGATGATTTAATTTCTTCACACTCTTTGCTGCTACTGGACATCTGACTTTTTTCCCCCTTTTATCTTTAGTGATTCTTTCCTTCTTTCACTTTGAAAAGATAATCTACCACTGCCTCTTTGCTTTCATGGCTGTTTGGTGACCTTTAACAAGCCCTGTAAGCATTCAGCCAGGTTGTAGGATTTGTACACTTTTTAACAAGGAAGTTACAGAGCTGGTAAATGTTCCAATAGCAGTGAAGCTTTTTTAATTGTGTAGACCCCAAAAAGAGTGGCTCTAAAGGGACAAAAGGAATAACCATTACAGAAATGTCCTTTCCCAAAGAGCTGTTATCTTTTTAATAGAGCTTCTCTATAATACCAGTTCTACTTTGCATTTCCCCTTTTCTCCATAAAGTGTTGGCACTAGAACAACTGTGGTATTCTGAATTGTTTCCACCAGCATTAGCCCCCAGACCAGAACCCTGGTGGATACAGTTGGTGTTGATTGCTCTCTGCAAACTCTTCACCTTTTCCTTATTTGTGTCTATATGGATGTCATGATGAAGCTGAGACATACTGTGAGACACTAAGGTAGCACTCCTGGGATTTTTTTTTAATGTTTAATATGTTTGGGATTTTAATTTCAAGCCTGACATTAAATTTAATAAGTTCAGTAATTCTTAAAAAAAAAGTCCTTAATTAAACAATTTCATGCTGCTCTTCAAATATGGCTTTCCAGTCTCTCTGTAAAATGTAGCCATGCTGCTGCTTAGCTTGTGCAATAAAACCATAATGGCCTGTGTGACAGTGTCCAATGTGCTGTGATGTTCTCAAGGCTTAGGATTCATTTCATTCTGGAGGGTGAGAATCTATGCCTAATCAAATGAGTGATTCTGGTGTTAACAAGATGCCAAGTTCTCTAGTATTTCCAGCTGATGGTGGATAATAAGTGCATTGTTAATGGAATGCTGACACCTCTTCCATGCTTTTCCTTCTCAGAGGGCTTAATAACCTTTGGAATTTTAATCATTACTAAGTACAACATTTTTCTTTGGTTTGCCTTTTTCTGCTAGCTGTACTGTATTTTCTTGCAAGTGCTGCATCAGAGGTAATAACATCTAGATGCCCGAAAGTGATAACCTGGTGTTGTTTCTCACTAAAAGAGAAAAGAAAATCCTGTTTGTGGGTTTCTACCAGGAAACCCCTTAGCACTGGCATGGCACTGTCCAAATTCACATGCAGGATCCAGCTCCCAAAGATAAATAAAAAGAATTTTTCTGATTTTTTTTCCTTCTTGTAAAATGAATGTGCTTAATCTGCCGTAATCTGTAGCCTAAATGTTTTGTGGGTTACTTGTGTAAGATTGGCTAAAAACACGGGCTTGTAAGGACTGCTTGTCTCTGTGCTGTTAGTTTCCAACCTACCCACCTTATTTAAGGAAATCTGAAATACGTTCTATTGTGTAACACCTATAAAGCACAAAGGATTGCAGAAGAGCAGTCTTCATGAAGTGAAGGATTCCTTCTTGCAGCTGATCAGTCAGAATTACTGGAATATGTTGGACTGGGTTACAGCTGCAGTTTTTGGGATCTCTTGTGTCACGAGACAGCTTTTCATGGTCATGGGACAGCAGAATTTTCAGTTCTGCCATTCATTCTTCAAGTACCAAGCTACCTCTTTGGGTCTGAATGACTCCCTCCTTATGATGCTGTGCCTGACAGTCACAAATGACATATGCCAAAAAGGAACCATCTAGCTTAATTTTTAACTTGTCAAAGAAATAAATGACTTCTTTGTTGTTTTAAATGACTCATCATTTCCCCTCAAGCTGTTACAACAGGTGCATATTTGAATGGATTATGATCTAAAAGATCTTATTTTATGGGAGGAGTCAACCTTTTCTCCCAGGCAGCTAGTGATAGGAGAAGAGAAAATAGCTTCAAGCTGTGCCAGGAGAGGTTCAGGTTGAACATCAGGAAAATTTTCTTCACTGTAAAGGGGTTAAGCATTGGAATGGGCTGGAGAGGTGCTGGAGTCACCATCCCTGGAAGTGTACAAAAAATGTGGCATTTAGTGCTATGGTTTGGTTGACATGGTAGTGTTCAGTCAAAGACTGGATTTGATGATCATGGAGGTCTTTTCCAACATTAATTATTTCTATCATGTGCATTCTGTTCAGTCCTGGAGATAGCAGTGTCATCATTTATCATTTAAAACCCAACCAATGTCCCTATAATTTGTTCTATTATTAGTGGCCAGTATACAGTGCAAGTGTGTAATAAATTTTTTATCTTACCTTATATTATAAAATTTTCACGTAGGCAAAACTAGTCTAAGAACACATTAGTCAATAATGAACTCAGTAGGTAGGTCTAGGTAAGGAAATGTTGGCCTTTATTCTGGCACCTCTGGGCACAGTTTGCAGCAGGTTTTTAACTTCCATTCAAGAACTTCTGTTGTTTTGCAGCATAGTGGGACTATTTTGATACAATCCTTTCATTTTACCATTAATCATGAGGAGGGGAAAAGGGCTGGAGAAGTTTTCCTGAGCATACTTTCACTAGTGCACATCTAACCTTTCTGATCCTCTTCAAGAACTCCTGGTATTTTTCCTTGGTTTGTATAACTATGTGGATGCTTACTGTTTAGTAGAAATGAGTTTAATCTGAAATAGATCTTGTTTCTTCTGTGAAAGATGTGAAGTTGTCCTGAGAGGATTTTACAACAGAAATTTCTACTTGAGGAATGTTATGTTTCTGGTGGTACCCAAGAGATGTGAATTCTATCATCAAGCCTCTACATCTAATTAGAAGGATAGTGAATTGGAAGGCTAAGGTTCATAACTGTGGTATCTGACCTGAATTTGATCCCTTGGATTTGATTTATGTTTTACCCTTCTTTTCATGCTCTTTCAGTGTCTGTAACTTTTGATTTAACAAATGTAACCTAGTGCATATAAAAAAAAAACCCCAAACCACAAAACAAACAACTGTGTTGCTACTGATGTTATATTTTAATTGGACAATTGTATAGCTTTGAGGATGGGCCACAAAGGAACAGCCAATTACTCTGTGTCTGTCTAAAAGCCTTTTCGTTACAGAATACTGATTAAGATTGTATAGTTTCATACTGTATCATGTTATTGATTTCTACCAACCCCAAGTCAATGGTTCATTAATTGACAATTACCTTTTTTTACCATGTTTCAGAAAATTGACATGAGCAACCTGAGGTGTTAAGTTCAATTTCAACTAGGTATCAGTGTGCCTGTTTAATCTCTAACAAGACCCATTAGGTTCCCTGTTTCAATTTTACACAGAACATAAAGGCATCTCCGCAGGGAGGCTATGACCCTCTTAGTATAAGGAGAGCAAAGATAGTCTTTACAGAAATAATAGGGAGTATCTGTGGAAGGGCTTTTTGCCCATCTGTGTTGACAGGGGGAAATCAATATTTTGCTTATCAGAAATGCTGCCGTAAAGTTGGGGGCCATTGACATGTAGCAACCCACTTGAGTTGTACCTTTAATTTTTTCACTGTATGTGTTGTGTTGGAGTTGTTGGAAGTGAAATCTTTCACAAGAAGTGAAATCTTTGTTTTGCATTTCAGAGGTGAGAATGTTTGAAACCTAAAGCACAGAGCTAATTCTTTTTGGGGGACGAACCTTGTGTATTAAACTTTGCTTTGTAAGATAAACATGGCCTTTGTTCAACACTCTTCCCCAAAATGCTTGCCTATGTTATTTAAAGCAGTCAGCCTTTGGTCAACAGCATGCTACATCTACCCTTCTAGCACTTTCATCTAGGTCATCTAGTGCCACTAGTGTTAGTCCTTCAAGTTCTATATCCTACCAGACAAGACAACTCTGTTCCTGAATTTCAATCCTTTTGGAAGTGGCAGTACAGAGCTTGAGGACATCAGCATGCTGATCATGCCACAACCCCAGACTCTTCATGAACTTTCCCAACAGTGCTCAACTACAGTGAGACCCTTCTCTATGTTCAGGAGACATGCTTTAGGGCAAAGGAACAATTGGCACAACCACCTTTGATTTTAAACAGGAAACCGAAAACGGAGCTGTGTGAAAGCAGCTCTACCTACTCTGGCCTGTGTCAGCAGGACTTTATAATGGTGAGTGGCATGAGAAGTTTTCTCATTGTGCTTACTGCTTGTTCAAGCAAAGAGCAAAAGTTATCAATGCTGTGATGCTTCAGTTGATGTTTCTTGGTCTCATGAGGAGGCTCAGTGCTATGAAGTTATGCCAAAGTTTGCCCATTTGTAAAGTAATTGTTGCTTTTCCCAGTCCCTGTCATCTTGTGCACTTCTGTGTCCCACTGTACTCCACTTGTATGCTCTTGACAAATGCATGAGGAGTTGCATTTGCCTTGGAAAGGTTTGTCTTCTGGCTGTTGCCTGAGCTGCTCCCCTACCTGACACAAGTTGGTAAGAGTGAGTAGATCCTTCAAATACTCATCGGTGTGAGGTGGAAGGAAGTTTGCTTGTCAGTATAAATGAACTCATGTTTGGAGCATGCAGTGCCATGTGCCTGCCATTGATTTGAAACCTCCTGCTTGTAACCTGCCAAATTCAGAAGGCAAAGAGTAACTTGTGCTTACTGTTGCAAGGCCGAAGGTCAGGAACTTGATTCCAAATGTAGAGAGAGATGAGAAATTTCGTATTATTATTTTTAAAGAGTTACCAGGATCTTCACTCAGTTTTGTAAAAATGATTTGTTAGAGACAATCTCTGAGATCCCTCCCTGGCTGTTACTACTGTGTGTTGCTCCATAGAATTCATTTTTCTGTCTTCTTGTTTTAGTTCTGATTCGCTGGGTAACCTCAGTGACTCAAAATTAGAAGATGATCTTCAGAGAGTTTCTTGGGAAGCTAGTGTTAATTTAGATTAAAGTAGTCTTCAGAATGTCTTGGGTACTGTCCAAGTAGAGACTATAATCCCTCTTTCCCAAAGGTTATTAATTCATTGATTATTAATTGTATCAATGTTATCCTTGAGAACTTGTGACTGGCACGCAAGGACTCCAGGTTTTAGAGCCATTTCTCTTTGTTCTTCATGCTTTCTTTCAATTTTTTTCCTGATGTGTATTTTAATAAGAGATCATTATAATATTACTTTGAAATAATATTTTGTTTTGTTACTGCTAAGTATATCACTATAAATATCTACAGTTTTGTTTTATTCATTTATTCTCTCTAAGAAAAAAGGAGATTTATGGTTCAATTACAGACATTTCGATCTTTATTGAGCTGTGATAGAGGAGATTGTAGCAATTTTCATTGAGCCAGAATTTGTTACCACTGTTTTCCAAAGAAACAGTTATAGCGTTTTTCATGCTGATGAGTTTAAATATTAATTTTAGCTTCTCTTCAGGTTAAATAGTCAATCCATTTGAAGTTGATTTCAAAAATTCTGCTGACTTGAAAAGCATCAGTATTTTACCCTTCATTTCCTCTTTCCCATCTTAGAAAAATATTATTTTTCCTTTAGCTATTGCAAAAGTGTGTTTCTGAGATGACTGTACACCTATTACATACATGCAGCCGTATACCCATGTTGGTCTCCCACAACCTCACTTTTATTTATTATTATAACTTCACTTGTCTTGATCTGTTTTAGAATTTAATCTCTCCTGTGCTTCATTTCAGGATGTGGTAATATTAAGGAAGAGGCAGTTGTTTTGGTTTTGTTGTTTGTTTGTGTGTTTTACTGGCTTTTTCCCAGAGGAGAAGGAGCTGGTTTTAACATTCCCCCTCTCCTCCTCTCCTTGCTTTATTTGGTTCAACTTCTGTATGGGTTTGGAAGGGGAAAAGATACAATAAACTGCAATTTTTTTTTTCCTTTCACTCTTAAAAGATTTGAAGCTTGGTAGGTCTCCTTTTTTTTATCTTTAAGCCATTGACACAAACCGAATTGATGTGAAGCCTCAGGCCTTCCTCTGCTGAATTTGTCTAGAGCATGAAGAATCTCATTATTACAGAGTGCACTTGAATCTTGAAGTACAGAGAGGATGATGACTACATTGATAGTTAACTGCTGTACCCTATGAGTCAGTGTCATCAGTGCATTTAATGTCTAGGCTTGTGCCAGCATTCACATTCATGTGCTTGAGTGATGGCAGACAATAATGATTCATGCTTCATTTACTGGTGTCCTATCACTTTTTCTCTGGCTTCATAGACTTTTCATGTAATCTCAAAGAGCAGTTACTGGGAAAGAATGAAGTCTCTATGCATAAATAAGGGTCAGAGAACTCAGAGGGACGATGAACATTGTTTTACCTATGAAAACATGTTCTTGTTTCTTCAGTTTTCCTGGTTTGAGTCATGTTTTCGGATTTTATCAGAGTCGTTTACGATCCCATGTTGCAGGTTTAGCCCCCAATATTCATACAGTAGGTGACTGTGTTCATTTGTCCACTTCTTGGTTGAAAAGTAAAGTAGATCTGGTTGCTCTAGTTTAAAAATTAAAGCAAACAGAAACTGTGATATTTAAATATGTTGTACCAAAAGTGGTTCCACAAGTTCCATCTATATGGAGAAAATCGTGTGTTGTACTAACAAAGATCTGGAGAGATTTTAAGCTCATTATTGCTTAAATAAATACTGCTTTAATAAATTAAATGTATTAATTATTTATTATCTAAACAGAGAACCTTTGAAAAGTACTAGACAAAAGACATGTGGCACTTACTATCCTGCCTCCTCTCTATTCCCTGTTTTCCTTCCTGGCAGAGGCAATGCAGAGCAGTGTAGCTGGTGCCACAACCGTGTGACTGTAAAGTGACCAAACCATGGTCTATTCTAAGGCTGCTTTTTGATGCAACATCACATGGTCTAAAAGTTGCAAAAAATGGACCACCTTGATGTGTTTCTCAAAGAGCTGTAAGCTAAGAGGCATCCGCAGCTATTGAATATGGAATATTGCAAGAAGGAAGTTTTAGGTCATATTCGGAAATGAGAAAATATTTTCTGGCATGACTAGTCAAACATCTGTGAGAGCTGTGGGATTTTTGTTTGACTCAAGTCAGATGGGGAGTGTTTTGCAAATTCTCTTGTGTATGAACAACTAAAATTGGTTTCTCATTAGTGGGACTGAGAACTGTAAACTCAACTATCTACAAGTGGAAATAAAGAGATATATTAGAAAATATTGGGTGAGCAGCAGATTTTTGAGGAAGTGTAAAGATGGTCATGTTGGCTGCAGGTCTCTTTCTTCCTCCAGTTGAGAAAGAAACAGAGGCCAAAGCAACTTAAAAGGTCTAATGCATGCATTTTAAGGCAGGTTTGCATGTAGTCCAAATAGGTTTGCAGAGCAATGGCTGTGGCTCTTTAAAAATGAGGAAGCTGATAAAAATATTAGTTCTCAAATGAAGGTATTTCCCTGTAGAGATATTGAAAAGGAAAGGTTGGGAAAGAACTCTTTGCCACAGCAGCTGAGGACCAAGAGTGTTGCTTAGCAAACAAGGATGAAGCTGTGTGAGTTCTCCTTCTGACTGTGAAACTCTTGATATTCCTCAGCTGAAGAGTTGCAATCTCTGTTGCAGATGTTTAGCCACATGCTATATACATTTGCAGGGCTCCTTGGGGAACGATGTGTGTTTATCACCGGTTCAAAAATCCTGAATACGTGAACAGTGTGTTAGCCACTTCTCCTGCCCTTGCAGACTGGTCCTTCTGAGATAGTGCAGCATTTGAGACATCACTTGGCACCCTGACTGTCAGTAACTTGGTGGTGGCTTCTGCACCTTGTTACATTTTAGGGGGCAGTGGTTTGAAATCTGTCCTTTTTAAAGGACAGTTTTTGGCAGAGCATAATTACAGCCTGGCAGGCAATGATACCAACTGGTGCTGAAAGATGATAGCATACACTTACACCAGCCTGAGAGATACACTCATGGCCTTACTTAGATCTCTAGGGTGTAAACTGGAATTGCAGTCTTGACTCTGCAACAAAATTGTGGTTGTGTTCAGTATCTAGGCTTCCCCTTACTGACACATTAGGAGCTCTGCTCACCATCATTAGGGCTGTGCCCTGTCTGAATGCTCACAGATGTACTGGGCTCTTTTTGAGGCTGGATTCCTAGCTCCGTGTGTTGCTCTTGGAGCAAGATGGACTTTTTTCCTGACTTTTTCCCCCTTTTAGTCATCAGTCTTTTTCAATTTATTTTAAAAATTAAAAGCAATTAGGAAGTTTTAATAAAAGACTGAATATCAGATAAATTTGCTACCCATTAATAAAATCACTAGAAGACAGTGCTTCCTGTAGGGAGCTAGAAGGGATGTAAAGAGAGCAGGGCTGGAGTTTCTTCCCTGAATTATCATTATGCTGTGTAATGAAGCAGAAGCTTACACAGCCATGAACTAATTTGTTATGGCTCCTCATGAGGTCTGCAGTCCAGCTGTAGAGAGGTAAAGAGATGACAGTGGTTTGTTAGGGAGGAGAAGGAGGATGCTTTCTTTAATAAGTTATTTGAATTTTTGGATTTTCGAATGCCATCTTTGTTCAAAAGCCATTTGGATTAAATCAGTTGTGGCTGATCCATAAATTGTTAGTGCTTACCTTCTTCCCCCGTTCCCCTCCTCCTGTGCCATTTTTTCAATTTTTTTTTAACATCATGAGTGCAAAAAGAGAAGGTGGCTAAACACTGACGAACGATGCTGTTCACACATTTTAGTCATCTGTTACCAGCTTTAAGGGTAGGATGCTGTTTTGGATCTGTTTAAATGAGAAATATGTTTATCACAAGTGTGCTGAGCTGTGCTTCCTTTTTTGATTCCTTAATTTTTAATGTGTAATGATTCTGCTGAAAGCAGTTCTCTTCACATTTTTCTTAAAGCACTGCAAACTTCATTAATAAGAGCAGCACTGTTGTAAGGTGCAGTGTGTTGCTACTGTATTAAATAATATATATTTGAAAACTGCATTTAAAATGATGGTTTGAAGTTATGTTTCTCATGAGCAGAACAGAGGAACTGCTACTTTGTCCTTAATTCACCTTGTTATGTTACAGATTGCAAGAAATACAAGAACAGTAGTGTTTGGAGAAAGTTTTCTGCTTATGGTTTTTATCACTGTGATCTGTTGTTTTCAACATAGGTTGTAGAGAATGTCCTAATATTTTTTTTTATTTACAGATTTCAGTTTATCTTGCAATGAGAAATATGATGAAACATGTTTAAATAATTTAATCCCATAGCTCAAAAATCTCTAACTTTTTTTCTGAAAACATGAGTTAGGGTTTCATCTCTGAAGCTAATATCCTGGATGTAGAAAAGAGGTCATTCAAGGTCTTTACGAACATTTGATGCACCGGTACTAGAAGTTAGTTTTCCTGTTTGGTAGCTCACCATTCTGTTAGATGGTGCCTATTTAACACATGCAATATTTTGCTTTTTACAGATGAAAATGGTATTTTTATTTTATTGTTTGTCTTATTCCTTCTTTTAGAGTTCCTTCTTTAGGATTATGGAGTCCCTGACTGAGATTTCAACAGCAAAACAAGCATATGTGCTAGTGTGAATCACAGTTGCTACCAGGTTTGTTTGCAAGTGGTCCCAGAGTGCATCTCTGTCTCTTACAATCTGGCTTTTCTGGCATGGGGCTCATCTGCTTTCCCTTGATATGGAACAGAGATTTTTTCCAAAGCCCTTTATCACTCAACACCTTTCCCTCCCATGCATGAAGAGTAGCACACCCAAGAGTGCAGAGTGTCTGTCATTTCTCTTTAGCTTCCCAAGGACTTTTTGGAGGAAAAAAAAAAAAAAATCCAATTCCTGTGTTGCAGCAAAGGGGACGATACCTACTTGTCACTGACAACCATTCTAACTCTTTTGGCTGTCTCTTTTAAAATGCTAGGGGTACTTAGGAACAGCACTCTCAAATTTTAGGTATTTTTTGCATACTTGGAGAATGCCACATAGTTTCTTTGAGTTCTTCTGGCAGTTTTAGACAACTAGTATCTTCTTGCAGGAAAGAAATATGCAGAATGTTTGTACTTCCATTTTGATTTTGAGTTTGTCATAATGAGCTTGGATAAATTGACATCTAGGGAATATTGAAACAGTGCATACTTATCAAACAATGATACAACATTTATGTGTCTTGAATCTACTTGTGTACCTTGCCCCTTGCTTTTGTATGGGAGAAGAGGGTGAGAAACTCTCTTGTTTGTTCATCAGCCTGCCTGACTCCAGCAACCATGCCCGCTGAAATTCAAGGTGAATTCTCAGTAAATGGTCATCAGGTTCCTAATTAGTCCTGTACAGAATGCCTAATTCCCCTGTTTGCTGAAACTTAGAAAAATTTTTAGAAGGGAAAAAACAAAGCAGAAACTCCCTGATGAATAAAATGCCGAAAAGAAATTAAACACTAGTCACAGCAAAGGTGGTGAGTGTTGCCTTGCAGCTGAATTCTGGTACTGTCTGACAGGTGTTTAATGCATAGGGTAAACTAACTAGTGGTTCAAAAAACCCTGGAATTTTGGTGTCGTGGACAAAGTAAATGCATTTCTGTCTCTTAAAGCAGAAAGACAGCCTCTAAACTGCAGAAGCTGAACACAGTCAGGAAGACTCTGAATTGATAATCATAGAGACTTGTAACTAACTTGTGAACTCTCTTGGTATGATGAGTATCCCTCCTTTAGTTTTATGAATTTGGTTGTTGCAAAAGTAGGTATTGAGAGCAGCAGTAAAGAAGTGTCATTTGTGAATAAGTCTCTTGTCTAGTGGTGACTGCCTTTCTGCTTTACTGCTAGTGTGTAGAGGTTGTAAAGCAACACTCTGTATGCACTTCTAACTGAAAATACATATATGTTAAAAATGACATTCAGAATGGGAGGAATAAACACTTTGTTAGGTTAAAGAAAAAATTATCCTAGAGCAAACGTTATATTGAATTGGCACCAAAAAAAAGGGTAGTGACCACTGCACAGGCAAAAGGAAGCAAATTATTCCATTGCATAAAACTGTATTATGTGTGATTGGCAGAAAGGAGAAGGGAAAACCTTTTCCTTCTGTCACACAATAACAATCCAGAACAATGATTCTTTTGTGGGAATAACTTCGATGCCAGGTTCCAAAAGTGAATCCACATGGTTCCGAGTTGGTACATTTTCCCCACTTGTATTGTTGGCTGAATTAAATTTCCTTTTGGAGAGCTTCTTTGATGGCTCCTTTGGTCACTCCATGTAACAAGAGGATTCATCTCACAGTGTTTGTTTGGTAATAACATATCATTTTGATTCAGAATAATAAACCAATATGCTATTGCAACAAGTCAAGCATTGCTAGGCCATTGTGTACCTTGGACATGTGAGAAAGCTTCACTTAATTTAAAAGTAAAACCTCACCATGTCTCATATGTGTCTGAGGATAACTTAGGCAGGGAATGCTATAATGGTGTTCTTCTGAAAGTCATCCGAAGTTATTTTGTTTAGTGTATATAAATACACTTTAAATATATAACTTTAATTTCTTCCTTCCCATTAGCTTTCCCAGTTCTGCTTGTAGAGCAATTCTCTTTAAAATCAAAATAGACAACTCTTAAATTGAGATCTTAAGCAGTGTGCTTAGGTCTTAAGCAAAGTTTAAGATCTGATGCATTTAGGAACAAGCTACTGCCATTTTGTTTTGCTGTGACTATCACTACAGTAGAAAATAATGGAAAGTGCATCCCTTTTTTTAGCTGCTTCAGAACAGTCAACTTCACTGTCTTAAGCTGCTGAAAAAGGTGAGTTTGAGCTGCATTGTGATATAAGGTACACGCACACACACACTGGCTGGGCTTTGTAATGGAGGTTGTGACCCCTGAAAGTGATAACATTCCCATGTGTATTTTCCTGGCGATTTTTTTGAAGGTACAGCATTGCTTTCAGAAGTCACCTCATTTGTAGCATGGTTTTAGGTCATAGAGCCAAATTGTCATTTTTAGTAGCCTGAAGACAGAAGGATGTTGGCACTCCAGTATGTTCTCAAAATAATACTTCTGAAGATGTGTAGAGGAGGGAATGTGGCATATCAAACCCCTTGCTTTTTATCACTGTTAACACATCTGAAATCTTTCAGATTGTTATTCTTTAGTGGTGATGCTTCTATTTATGTAGATCAGGAGGATCATTGACTGCTTGGCCCCAGTAGGTTGGCATATGTGTGATGGTTCTTCCACTAGACTGGGTTGGTTAAAGCTCCATCCAGCCTGGCGTTGAACACTTCCAGGGATGGGGCATCCACAACTTGTATGGGATGTCTCAGTGCCTCATCACCTACATAGTGAAAAATTTCTCCTTAATATCTAAAATAAGCCTACCCTCTTCCAGTTTAAAGACATTCCCCTTGTCCTTATAACTACATGCCTTTGTAGAAGTTCCTCTCCAGCTTTTAAGGTATTGGAAGGTTGCTGTAAGATCCCTCAGAGCCTTCTGTCCTCCAGGCTGAATAACCCCAACTTTCTCAGCCTGTCTTCACAGGGGAAGTGCTCCTGCCCTTTAGATCATATTTCTTGCCCTCCTCTGGACCTGCTCCAACCAGTCTATGCCTTTCTTATGTTGGAGACCCCAGAGCTGGATGCAGTGCTTCAAGAGAGGTCTCACCAAAGTGGAGTAGAGAAGCAGAGTCATCTCCCTCAACCTGCTGTCCACGCTGCTTTTGGTGCAGCCCAGGATATGGTTTGCTTTCTGGGCTGCAGGAGCACATTGCTGGGTCATGCTGAGTCTCTCATCCAACAGTCTTCCCCAGTTCTTCTTCTCAGGGCTGTTAGCAATCCATTTTCTCCTAGCATGTATTTGTACTTGGGACTGCCCCAACCAATGTGCAGGACCTTCCACTGGCCATGTTGAACTTCACGAGGTTCACACAGACCCATCTCTCAAGCCTGCCAAGGTCCCTCTGGAAGTCATCCCTTCCCTCCAGAGTGTCAATCTCAGCACAGAGCCTGGTGCTGTCAGAGCCCTGCCGAGGCTGTGCTCAGTCCCACTGTCTGCGTCACCGACAAAGGTGTTCAACAGTGCTGGTCCCAGTACCAACCCCTGGGGAGCAGCACTCGTCACTGACCTCCTCCTGGACATTGAGCCATGGGCCACAACTCTCTGAGTGTGACCGTCCAACCTGTTGCTTGTCCACCTAGTCATCCATCTGTCAAATCAGCCCATGTGTCCCCAATCTGAGACAAGGATGTCATGTGGGACAGTGTGAAATGCTTTGCCATGTCCAGAACATCTTTGCAGTTCTCAGAACATTACCATGTAGTCATGGAGCTGTGTACATTACACTGTAGTTTGGCACCCTTTTTCTTTACAACATTTTTTGAAGGTAAAAGATAACAAACTTATTACTTAGAAATTATATTTATTTATATAAATTATAAAGTCAAATTCTCTTGCTTCGATTCTGTTTGTAGCTTTGTCCTCAGCCAGCTGTTGTGCTAGGGCTCTGCTACTTTTACAGCTCTACTAAATTTTAAACTTCAAATAACATGAAAATAAATCCAGCCTGCCAACTCTGCATTTAAATCCAAACAGTGCAGAGGCACTTGTAACAAAGCCGTATGAAAGCTCTGATGCTCCTGTCATTCAGTTTCTTCCTAACATGTGTCACCTGGCAGGTTTTATGATTCTAAAGTTTTCCTAAGTTGAATCTAGCACTGTGAGACCTTGTTGTATTGTATTTTGTTTGACTGTATAGGCTGGAGCAGTGCTTCTTCACACAGTACCCTATGGCTTTTGCTCAGAAGCCTATGGATAATGTAATCTTGCCCCACAGTGAGAACAGAGGTTTGGGCTGTTTTTCTGTATTACAAGGCAGCCATGCTGAAGTCTTCACTCTGATAAGAATAGTTATCCTAGCTCATGCTGATTCAGCAGTGCAGTGTCTGAGTCTGTGCTCCCTGCTTTGTGGGGTGACATTCCGTAGGAGGATGGATTGCAAGCAACCTAGCCTCTGATGAGTTGAAGCTGTACTAATTACCAAAAACAGTCATGCCCCTAATAGGTCACAACTATGTCCAATAAGGATGGGTGTTATAAGAGTGGGTTAGGTAGTTGAGAAGAGAGGTCTTCTGTGAGGAGTTTGGGGTCTGCTGGCTGTCAGGAGGCTGGGTGAGGGACAGACCGAGTTAGGCTATTCTGAATGGAGAAACAAGTTCCTTGTCCATCTCATCTCTTAACTTCAGGTCTGTAGTGACCTTTTTTTTCTTTCTCCAGTCTCAATTCCCCCTCCAGTTTTGAGAAATTGTAAGCCAGAGCAGCATTTTTCTTCATACTTTTTGGTTATCTTAAGCGCTGATGAGATTGATGGGCTGTAGATCTGCCATGCACAAAGGCAGGCCGTGCTGTTCTGTACACTAGTGTGTACAGTGTGAGCTAGACAGAAGGCCTCCAAAGGCTTGTCAGCTTTCACTACAGCAAGAAGCATTGCTGTACTTGGGTCTTTGTTCCAGGGATCATTTGTAATGCTAGTGAAACTCTATGAGTATTTGCAGATTAAACCATATCTTGGACTTCAATAACCATCAATGACCCTAGTCTCTACTCTCTTCCTCTAGGCTGTGTTGTTAGGTAGAATAGGCGGCGTATAATTTTACAAAGTTATCTATTTTTGCTCTTTTTCATGCTAATACTGAAGATATTGGTACTTCCTCAGATTGTTACATATACAGAAACTGTATGTCTGTGATGTTAAGCCTTTTACTTTTAGGTAGCTATGCAGGTGTGGGTGGAGAAATAGGAGGTGAGTTATTTTTCCACTTTTATGAGTTCCCTGTGTCTCTGGAGAAGAGTAATATTGCCCACACCATAAGAACAATTGTAAGAAAATTAGAGCATATTCTGGTAGCACACATGCAGTAATTAAGCTTAATATAGTTTAAACAGGAGCTCAAAGTTAGCAGGTAAAGTAGGATACTTAAAATGAGAACAACTGCAAATAATTTTGGCTGATGAAAACTTTGATCAGTAATGGAAGCTGGTTGTACTCTTGCTCATTCAGGTTATTATAAGGTCAAGTTCTAAGAGAATACTAGTGCAGGAAGGCAGTGGTTGTAGCCTGTCTGGGAGGGAGGGAATTCTTTGTTTCCACTTCATTCATTATCCAGCTCTCCACAGATTATGATCTAGATGGGAGCCAGAAACTATCTTTGGGGTACTTTACCCTAGGTTGGAAGCAGCAGCACAAAGTGGTGGTGGGACCCTTTCCCTGAATCTTCTCAAGGTAGCTGAAGCCATTAGATTGGTGTGATTCTTTCAAGCATTTTCAGTATCAACTGACATTGCTACTCCCCCTTCCCTCGCCCCCCCCGCAACAAACGAACCAAAATCTAACCTAAAACGTCAAAAAGTAACTGCTTTGATCTGACATTTTTTGAGGAAGAACTTGGCACCCGCGGTGCTGGAGTAGATAGGCTGTGTAAGGGCCAATGTACAAGGCCAGCAGGCTGCAAAGAAGCACAGAAAACATGAATATTGTGAGAGTGTACTAGTTTTGATTTCTAATGTTTTGGGTATTGTTTGGTTGTATTGTTTGTGTTCAGAGTAGCAATACGAACATTAGCGGTCTCAGATCAAGAAAAAAGTGAAATGGAGCAATTCCAGTTTTGAATGAAGTGAAATCCTGGCCCTAGTACAAGATGTCATGCGGCACAGTGGGAAGTGACTGTACACTTTCAAGACAAACTTTTGCTAGCTTCTAAATCTTAAAATGAGCCAGTGTTTCTTCAATAAAGACTGGCTCTACCAGTTCTTGCCTTGGTGCTTCCCATATCACTTTGCAAGGAATCCATTTCTAATCCTTTTATGGTGGGTGGGCATGACACTTCATGAACTTTAGGATGATGTCAAATTTGACTTGAATAGAGTTGCAGCAGAGATGCAGTGGTATGATTCAGATGAGTTCTCACCGTGTTTTAATTTTGGGAAAGGAGTTCTTAAATCTGGTTGTATACTAATGAAGCACAATCAACATATTTTCCTTGCCACCTCACCTCACGACATTGTTTCTTCCTGTGGCTCGTCCTTTCTGTGACTGAGTATAAGCTTTTTAAGGCAAACAGTCCCTGTGTGAAAGGACTGTATAACTTTCTGACAGATTTAATGCAAGTGGTAGCCTAGCAAAGTTAGTTTTCAAGTCCAAAGCAGGTGTTTGATTTTGTAATTTTAATGAAATGGGGTTAAAGGTGGAAAAGACTTAGAAGTCATCCTGTCCATCCTTCAGCTGATGCTTGGGTCATGAAGCATTAGACTCTTGTGGTGTTTGTTAATGCTGCAGCATGAGATTGTCCAGACTGATTTGTTCATCCACCCATCATCATCTTGGCTTGGAAAATGGTGTCAGATATGATTGTCATTCCTGTGTTTTGTGCTGGCAGATTATTGTTGTTGGTTTCAACTACCATTGCAGCAGGCAAGAAAATAGGCCTTTTCCTCCCCCCTCAAATTCAATTACAGCTTTGGTTGTGGATATCAAATACATTCATAATATCAAAGAACAAAAATACTCTAAAGATGTTTGTCATAGCCATGGGCTGCAATATCATACTGACTCATTTCTGTGTGCAGTGAACTATTAGGGAGGGAGAAAAAGGGGGAGATGAAGCAGAGTGCAGATGCTATGCCAGGCTGTCTGAGCCATAGAAACAGATGAGTAGCTTTTGTGGGGCTAGGCCTTTTCTCATAGGAAATCTTGAATTTACAGATTTGTTCAAGGTGATTTGATCTGTACCATTTCCTCTCGCGCAATGTGCCGTGTTCAGATATTGCAATGCATCTGTTATGACAGATCTGGTAGATTTGGGGAGTTGTATGAATAGTGAGGTGGGGAAACTGAGCTATTCATAATTCTCCTTCAGGATGGCTACCAGAGCACAGCCACTTAGTTTTGTGGTTGATGGTTATTCACTCTGTTTATCTCTTAAGAAAACAAAAAGAAAAGTACTCTGGCACTCTATATATAACCTTTGCTGAAAATTCAGCAGGTATTGTTGCTGCTGCTCTTGGTGGTCTTTCTGTCTGTGTCTTTATTGCTTTTTTGTTGTATCATATCTGTAAATGTTTTCTGTGTTCCTTGAGATAGGAAGCATGGCTATTTTAGTCAACGTTTAGAGGCTTTTTGAGTGCTTCTTGAGGAAGAAAAAGTGAATTTAAAAATGTGCCTGCAAACTAGCAGAGAGGTTGCTTCCTCCCTCTTGAGAGTTTCCCTGTTTGTTGATACCCTGTACAAACAGGAATGGATCTGGGGAGAGCTGTGTGAAATTCCTTCTTTGTGTTTCTTTTGTATAGACCTTGTTAGAGTAAGCTATGACTGAAATAACATTTCAGAGATGTGGCAGTGTTGCAAATGTTTTTTTTGTTTTGCATTTTGTGTGTAGATTTCTTTTTCTTCATATCTTTCTCCTATTAATTGGCACTGTGTGGAAAATCTGATCTGCTTGCTGATTGTTGCCTTCATTATTGAGTTGTAGCACTAAAGCATTGCCATTATCCCATGAACTACTTTATTGTCTTTAATAAATGCACTCTTACTACTTTGCACAGGGTGTAGATCAATGGAAAAAGATCAAGATGAGAGAGCAAGTTTCTTCGCTGTGTTGTGCTATGTTCTGTCTCCTTTGAGCTGCTGGCTCTGGTCCTTGAGCCGTAGGCATAAGGAGCACAATCATTTAAATTGTTGCTTTTCAGTGAAAGAATGAAAATGGGTTACAGTGGGTGCCCCATCTTTGCAAAGTGGCATGAATGTGTTCATTAGAATAATAAAGCTTGATGAATACACACACCTTGAAATGAATGTGTGTTTATGATCATGTATGTGTTCCCAAAATCAGAAATAAAATAAGAGAGATCCTTACCCAAAGACAGGCTTTTTCCTTTTTTTTTTTACTTCTTCAAATGATCTGATTATGCCTTTGGGCATTGAATGACTTCTACCATTAGGAGAAAATAAACAAAGGCCTTGGAAGACTTTTTAAAAATAGTCCAGAAAACAGATGTTGAAGTTGAAAGAAATCTCGTGCATTGATTATGTTTTATCTTATTTCCCAATCTTAGCTCACACTCTTAAACTGAATCACAGCTTGTCCAATATGGTGAGTTTCACAAGTGAATTGATGCTTGTTTCCAGTTCTTTAGACTACTTATAGTAGAAATTAATTTCTTGAGTAGCTAGGCTCTAGGACAATCTTAAATGCATGCTCATGCTTGGAATGACCCCTCAATCCAGAATAACAGAGCAGCAAAACTCATGTGTGTGTGTGTAAGGCTGTCCCATCAGAAGAAGAGTTGTGTACCTGTTCAGACAAAACAGGGCAATGGGGAATGTATTAATTTTACCTACATGGTGGACATTAAATCTGCATAACCCAGGATACAACATATCTCACTGGTAATGTATGACAGAGTTTGGCCCTTGTCCTCATGTTTGTTGTGTTTCAATGTGGGCTCAGGCAGAACAGTGGCAGCCAATCCACCATAACTGTGTTGAATTCTCTTAAAGAGAATACACTGTTCATCAGGATTAGCAGACTGTTTTCTTTCATAGCTGTGCTGTTGTATTATCTCCTTCATGACACACTTTCCTCCTCAGATAGCTATATTTTTCTCCAAGTAAGACTGATTACTTGCTATTACTCATATGAAGGATGAACTTCACCTAAGTGAGAAAACCTTGTAAAATCTTTTACTTGGATAAAATTATTGTGATTCTTCCTTGTGTCAGGTAACTTTAATCTCTTCAAGCATATACTGCCTAAAAAAGGACATGTCCTTCAAAGCCCATCACTCATCTCCTTTTCTAACCTGAATAAATTTCTGGTATGTCAGTCACCTTCATGGGTTGTGTCATTGTTGCTGAAGGATTCTACTAGATTTTTTTTTTTTGTGTTAATCTTTCTAAAGTAACATTTGAATACATAATCACTATTAATGTAGAAATCAAAATCTGTAGTAGATAATAAGTTGCATATAGGCAGAGAAGCTGCCTTAGTTTGGCTAAAGTTGTTTAGAACAGCAAAGTGGAGGCAGGAACTAGCTGGTTGACTAATTCTCATGTTATTGTCTAATTTTCCTTCCTTTGACATCTTCTCTGAACTTACCAGACTGCAGAGAGATCTTAAGACTGATGCAAAGGAAGTGTTCACAGTATAAAGATGAAGCTATGTTAGTGACAAGGTGCCCTGTAGATTGTCTTATCAGTCACAGCAGATTGGGAACAAAGTTGCCTTGGTATTTGCATATTAATTGTTTGTTTTTAATAAACTCTCAATTTACAAACTCTTAAGGGTAGAGTTAAATTCATTTTTTCTCCTGGCTGTGAACTTCCTGGGGAGATGTCTGTAAATGCTCTGTGCGTAGTAAAGCTGACACTTCAGAGGGAAAGAGACTGAGGTGTGCAGCAGACCTATGCAGAGTGTGGCTGTCACAGCCCTTCATGTCCCACCCCCCTTTCTGCCTAGTCCAAGGCACACACACTGCTGCAGTAGTTGTCTTTAGAAGAAGAAAGATTTGGCCATTTCTGTGTGCTTTGCTTATGGCATTGTTGCAAGTCTTCTCTAAGTGTTGATTCCCATGACTTCTGAGAAAGGAAACACAGGTAATCCTACCATGGGCTAGAAGACTGAATAAAAAAGAAGCTTACTGAGTTGTCTGAAACTACACAGCAAGAGAGTGATGAAGGCAGGGAATCCTTAATATTCCACCTCCTTCTCTGACAACTTACTCTGACTGTGCAAAGCAGCATTTATAACCTTAACATTGTGATGCAGTCTGAAATGTTCCAGAAACATGCATTCTGTTCCTGCACGAAGGAGTAAGCTCCCTAGACTAGACCAAACAAGGGTTGTAATGCGTTGCTGTTTGTGGACTCGGTTCTTTCCCAGTGAGCCATTGTGTCAGTGGTGCAGTTCTAATACACTCTGAGCTGGGTGCTCGAGCTGAGTTACACCACTCTGCCTTCTGCTCAGAGCAACCTTTATCTCATAGTGAAACTTTGAAGAAGTTTTGGAATGGTGGAGAAAATCATTCCTTTGAAAGGAACACAGTGCAGTCATGGTGGGATTTGTATTCTCAGATTTATCATAGGATTCCAAACTGCACTTTCCCACTGTTGTTACGAATAAACAGGATATCTGATTTACTGTTGAAAATCAGTTTTATTTAGCAGATTGTTGTTGTGGAATGGGCTATTTAATGTTTTTTCTGTTTCTGCAAGGACACAGAAGTAGCTCTTTCACCTGATGAAAGGGAACTCTTATTAAGAGGCAAAGTAATGCAGGGTATTTAAAGCTCTCAAATTACTCTGGCTGTGGTGAAAATACTTTTTCTCTTAAGACTTTACTGTGGGCATTGTGCTTGCTCTCTGAACTTTAGTAATGATCTTTGCAAGCTAAGCTGTTCCTCCCGTGTGTTGCTTTTGAGAGAAAGCTGAACCTTGTGTAGTAACAGGTATATCTGCAATGTAATTTACTGTGTCTTTTCTTCACTCTTCATAGAAGACTTTGTCTGAAAATGGTAGTATCAACCAGCAGGACTTCTATACAGTACTTTTAGCTCAGCCTTTCCATTATAGATCTCCCCAGTGAGTGACTTATCCTCAAGCTCAGATGTTTGAAGTGCTTTCAGGCTGAAACTAAATGTAGAAGTTCTCTGCCTAGAAGCAATCCCCACCCTAATATTCCCTTAAAAGCAGGTTAGCTGCAGAGAATGTCATGTAATCCTCTGTCTGCCTTCAGCAGTTTCCACATGAAAGTGTTTAAGTACTTTTGCAAACACTAAAGTAATACTTGCAGCACTTCTGTCAAATCAGTGGCTTGATACCCAGGATAAGTAGATCAATTTCATACATATGAAAACAGAAGAGCAGAGTGGCATACAGAAAGTCATGATTGCAGAGCTAGGAAAACAAGAGTATAGTGTCACAACTTCCAGCCTGTTTTAAGAATAAGAGTCCTTAAAACAGCTGAAGAGTTGTTTAGTTTTTGTGTTTCTTCCATCTGAGATCATCTTATTGTTCCCAGAGATCGGTGTGGTGGCAAGTCTCTGATTTTTCAAATGTGCTTGTATGGCTCTTGACTAATCGAGCCAACCTCTTGATCTGGTTTTCTAAAAGTAGCCTTAATAAAATAATAAATCATGTTAAGATTTTGTAACAAATGACCTAATTATATGTTATATATGTAAGTAGGGAATACAGTGCTTTAGAGCTTCCCAGCATCTGCTTTCAAAGCCTTCTTTAAATGGGTTACATACATAGGTATATGTTTCAGTCAGGCAAAACTAAATTAAGCTTTGCTTTGCTTTTATGCTGAGAAACATATCACATTGAGGATGGACTCTCTTGTTTATACTTGACATGATTAGGCCAGTTTCATTCAGCAAAACAAAAGCCTTTGCTGTCAATGGTCCTGTACTTGTAGGGTGCAGCCAGATTGTTGGAATGAGTTTTACAGTAGTTTGACCAAAGAAGAAAACTTATGATCTGCATAAACTGGATGGGTAAGTTTTTTGCTTTCTGCCGTGTTCCCCTTTCTCTGTATTCTTCTTTTTTAGTTCCAGCAGATATAAAAATGGGAAAATATGATTTTGATTTGATCTTGGGATGTCATTTGAATTGTCTCTATCTTCTTAATGTGTATGTCCTCATGACACATCTTAGCCCCCATGATTTCTTCAGGCTGTTGTTCTTACTCACTTGCCTCTAGACAGTAGTTGTCCTATGCCTTGTTTGAATGCTCCTCAAAAATCCTGTAAGCAATTGGTCACTGAATGTCTGATAGTCATTTCCTGGTCTAATTACCCACTCAGCAACCAACCACTGTGCAGTTGACTGTTTGGCATGGGTATTTGGAGAACTATGAGAGGTCTGGGTATACAGAAGCCTTGGCAGATACTTGAGGCAATCATCTTGCTTGTCTAACCTACAATCTTCCATCTGGGAGATGGAGATGTATTATAGCATGAAACAAACCATTTTCCAAAGTGTTTAAATCTATAAAGAAGGAAATGGAAGTTTTAGACTTACGCAGAGTCTTTGTGTAAGCCTCTTGTGTCTCTGTGTTAAGACAACTCTTTGCTATGCAGCAACACAAATAACTGAGTTTCTCTGCTATTATCACTTTCAGACCAAATGGCACCATTTATATATTTGTGTTTAATAATACAGAATTGAGTGAAGGTCTTTAGTTCCCTGCAGAGACAGGAGTTGAAACCTGTGAAGTCTACACAAATGAATCAAGAATTTGAAGATTGACTTACTTTATGAATTACAATAGGCCCCTGCTTGCTATTGCATTTTAATAAGAAGATGAAGGAGGAATGCGATAAAGACACAGCATGTGTGGAAACAGAGATTCCATTAGCCTGAGATCCTGTGGCTTCTGATGCTTGAGCATCACTCAGGATGCATCTGCTCTCAAGATGGAGTTACTTCATGGCACAGCTTTATCTATATTGACCAAGGGATCCAGCGGTGACTTTCCAGGTCTCTGTAGGACCAGATAATTGAAGTGACTTGAGCAGTTGTATAACTCACTGAAGCCTGCATCTTATGCTTGTTGCCATGACACAAATAGGGAGATTACCAAAAGCTGAAAGAGATCTGAAGTAAAGAAGTTAAAGGATACAGTATAATCAGAGGTGGTACTGTTGAATGTTGGGGAAGGTGCAGAGAGGGAGAAAGGAAACAAATTGTTCAACAACAAATATTTCAAGTTCAAAATGCTCTAGGAAAAGTAACCTGTAGGATTTGATTTTGACTTAATGTACTGAATTTTAATTTTTCATCCTCCATAAGCAAGCAAATTAGGGACAAATTTCAAAGGAAAGTTTGCAATCTTTTCTTCTCCCTTAATCTGCAGCTCTATTTCTTTTATAGAACTATCTGCATTCATGAGGCAACCAGATCATTGTTGCTGGGAGCTGTATGGCTCACGTTAAAAAAGGATCTATACACTGGAGGCAACATTCTGCCTAGCATCTGTTAGTAGTTCTTACCCACAAGTAAAGGCAGTTCACAGGTGGCATCATATTCAGGTGACTTCTGGCTTGTGCATGAAGTACTGGAGAGCTTCAGGTGGCACTTAAATCCCATAGAATACACACTGCAATCAAACCTACTGCATTTTTTTTGTGTGGCAGTGTTTTTGACCGTTCACAAAATAGTTTTGGTTTTTTCCTTTCTATTTTTTTCTTTTTACTTTTGTAAAAATAAGTCCTGTTCCTCAAAGTCAAGAGTATGTGATTTTTGATGCTTTTGCTAAAAAGCCTTTTGGGGTCTCTTGGAGTCCCTGGCACATATTGGTGCAGAAGTCTGATTCAGTGATGAGCAGACATAAATTTTAATTTGCATCCCTTAAAGAAACTCCCTCGATGCAAAAGCTCCTGTGAGCTGAGCTAGAGCAGATTAGCTTCCTATGTCCCAGCTCTCCACAGGCACAAGGCTGCAGTCACCTGACAGAGATCTAGTAAAACTGTTTATATAGATGGGTCCTAGTGATCATGTGCCTGTGAGTACCCACAGCAACACTCTCTGCAGTTGTCCTGAAGACTGGAGTTGTACCAATAGCTAGCTCAGTAGGTGGGACTGGCTTTTGTACTGCAGATAGCCTTATAGATCTGCTTTGATGTATTGCTAGAAATCAACAGTAAAAGTTCATGATTGGTTTTATGTTGGCTTTTCTTTTTTAATAACTTGTAATTTGTTCCTTGCTTGCAATTATTCTTCTTTCCCTCATTGATAGTGGAGACAAGCTTTAGCAAACATCACTCTGCTTCTGTCTTTGCATTCTGCTGTGAAATGTGTCCTACTTTGCTTATCCAGTCTGTGGTCATGTGAATATTGGATTTTTTTTTTTGGACTAGATGGACAGAAAGACATTGTAAAAGACATTTTAGAGATACTGTACTGTTGGGAGAGCTGTTAGAAATGAGAAGGAAAAAGCATGATATAATTAGCTGCTGGATGATATTCCTCCTGACTTCCACGCAGAGAATTGCTCATAAATTTTAAAATTATCCCCAAAAATAGGTATCCACCAATTACAAATTCTAAGCATTGGTTCACCAGTCAAATTCAAGTTACTGCTCCTGGCAGCCAAACCACAGAAAGGAATAGTATCTTGGCAATCAGACATGAAAGACCTTCCATCCAAGAGGTTCTCCAAGTCTCTCCCATCAGAAAATACCAGATGCAATGATAAACTTTAATCCTGAAAGTCAAAGCTTGTTTGTAACTAGCAAGTTACTGAACCCTGAGAAGCCAGCCAATACAGACTTTTCACAGCTGCTAGGTGTTGTCATGTGCTGTGCCCATGCTGTTCTCTGAGGACTTGTCATGACAGCATTTTCTCTGTCTGCCAAAATGCAGGGTTATCATCCCTGCCAGGGAAAGTCCATGTGTTCTGAGCACCTGTGATGCAGGTAAAAACTAACAAATAAGGCCAAGATGGGAAAACAAAGACTTGTCAAGCTGTGGCCATCTCTAATTTATGTGTGTTGCTACCAGTGTATTCATGCCCTGATGTTTTGGTATTTCGAAGAGATTTGAAGACTTTCTTTTTAAAAATCTCTTTTTAAGAGATTTTAAAACTTTCTAGTCTTTAGATTTTTTTTTGGTCATATTGTGCTGCTTTATTTCCCTTGACTCTCCACAATCAGTGGAAAGAAAGAGAAAAGTTTTCCCAAGAGAGACAAAAAAGCAAGAGCCTGCTGTAACTGTTCTGGATTATCTCCTAGAAAAGTCTTCATCTCCTTGTATTGACTATATGGGGATGCTGTACAGCTGCAGATCCACATCCTACTATTATGCTTTATAAACAGTTCCAATATTTTTAACCAAGGTTTATAGAAGTGGTTTGAGGTACTAAAGTCCTAGAACGTTGGTTTCATTATGATGCCACTTTTTAACGAAATGGTGACTTGAGGGATTTAGTTTTGATGATCTTGAGAAATCCAGAAGTAATTTTGGTATTGTCTTCTGTTGCTCAAAGGTCACAGCCTACACATGTGAGGTTTCATCTTTTGTTACAGGCCAAAGTTCCTAAGAGCTTTATGGACATCTTTTTATTTCCAGGGTACATCTTTTCCCTGTGTTCCTGGGTACTGTGAGTCTCTACTGCATAGAATCTCTTGATGGTCAGTTATTGTATGCTCAGTTTCTAAACACATTCAAGTTATGCCCTAATCTGAAAATCAGTCTTACCAACAGTGGTGGTACATTTCTGTCAAAATTGAGCAGAATCTGGACTCTTGCAGAAGGAAGATTTAAATAACCCAGTTTAAAGTAAAAGCAAAGATTTTGAGGGGGGCAAATCTTATTTACCTTTTGTAAGATTCCAGCTGCATGCAGGTGTCCACTGTCCGTCTTGTCTTTGGTCACGTAATGCTGTCTCTGTAATGAACAATACAAAGCTAGAATGTGATTATATTGTCACTCTGCAGGTAGGATATAAATAGAGTTTTAACAGATTCTGTATCCCTTGCAAGGCTCCTGCTGCTCACTGGTGGTGGTGATGCCTTAAAATGTTTATTAAAATGACTTGAAGTGTTGTTTAAGCAGAGTGTCTCGCAGAGTCAGCTAACTTGGCTGCTGTTTTCAATTCACTGTATCAATCAGGACTTTAGGTCTCTACATTTTAATTTCTTTTGCGTCAGAATCAACTTTGTCGGCTTGTTTCTGCACTTCAGTTGCATAAATTGCCTTCTGAGCTGTCAAAACTAGGTAATAGACTGCTTTGTAAAGAGCCTGTACTCTGTGGACTCTGGAAAGTTTTTTTCCAGACCAGACATTTTTCAAGTCCAAACTTACAAAAAGTAGTTTCAGCTTTTTCTTCTGAAGTTTAAGCATTACAGCTTAGGCACTGCCTAGTATTTTTAATAATAGCTGATAATAAAGGTTCAGCCATGGGACCTTGTCAGCTGCTAAATGCTGACAAGCTCTGTCAAACATCTGGACTGTAGATGAATTTGGTAGTATTTTGAGATTCTAACCAAGTACACAGATGCATGTCCAGGACTCAAGGGATATTTTTTTTTTTTTTAAACTTGAAAAGCTGAGACTATGTGCTTTAACCTTCCAGATTAATTCCCTCTCTGCCTTAGGGAAGCAACAGGAAAGAGTGTTGAAAGCAGTGGTGCTGGCCTTCTGTAACCATGAACATTCACTTCAGTAGTTCTAATGTTTGATACAGACACTTCGTTTTAACTCAGCTGTAATACTTCCATTGTAAAATTTAAAAATTGATCAATGACTTGGTATTTTTATGATCTGAAACCTGTGAACAGCCTTCAGAAGAAACATGGCTTCTTCTACCTTTTCCTAAAAATCCGTATGGATGAGTTTGCTTTCTGTATTTTCATGCTATGTCATAATGTGCAAGTCTGGTACCTTGTTTTTATCAGGCAGGGCCATATAACCTTCTATATAAAATGATGAGAAGTCCTCCTGGGGCTAGTTAAATTATTGGTCCTTGTACTAAGTGTCTCCTCTTGCAGTTAGAATCTCTTAACTTCTTGTGTAAAAGGGCAGTAGAGCATGTCAGCAATTTGGATCCTTGAGACTGCAAAGAGATTAGTCACAATTTCCATCTCAAGCTTCAGGACTGACCTTTTTGATGAACACAATCCCTGGTTTAGGTGCTAAAAATTAAAACACTGTGTGTTTTATTTGCATATGCTTCCTGTCTTTTTCTTCTGTGACTAGCAGAATTATACAGCAATCAAAATCCTATTGTTTTCTTCCACCTCAGAATTGATTATGGCAAACACTGAGTATATTTTATTATTTCAGCCTTCTGTTCCTTTTATTAGAAAATATTCTGTCTTTGTCACTTTCATGTCACAACCTTTTAAAGGTGAGCTGTTGGATAACTCTTTGGGGACAGTCAGTTCTATCTCTGCTTTCCCTTAAGATGAGACTGCAGTGAGGTTGGCAGTTGTTGGAATTTGAATTTCTAATGACAGTCAGAAGAAAAGGATCTCTGCATTAATGACTATTCATGATACGTTTGAAATACTCATAAACTTTCAGTGGCTATTTCCAAGCTTAAAGGGTAAAAGTTGTGGCTGGTCAACCCACCATAGTGACTCATAGCAGTGGGCAATTTGAAATTTGTTTGCAGAAAAACTCCTGTGTTTCAGTGTTTAAATAATAATAAAGCATTGAATTGTGAGTGTTCAGGCAGGGATCAGGTCTCTTGTGAGACAAGGGAGGCTGCTGCTTTGTGGAAACCAGGGGTAATACAGTCTTCATGTCCAATATTTGATCCTGCAGAAGAGCTTCTGGGATGGCTCATTGTTTTTAACTTTCTTATTTTGGCTTGTTGGGGGCATAAAATGGGCTAGTGATATGAAAAGTATCCATTACTCAAAGCCTGCATAATCTGTGGCATCTAAAAAAAAAAGACAACAAATTTCACACCAAACTGCAAGATCACTGCAGCTGGCCATGGATTTAGTGGCAGTAAGAATAGTGTGGGTCTGAAAAATTCACACCTACAGTATTTCTTCACAGTTTTCCTGAAACTGTGTTCCTGTAGTAACAGGAGAAATGCAAAACCCAAACTCTGAATTTAGGTTCGGTTAATGCATTTTTCGATCCCACCCTCAAACTTTCAGATTCTCATAGCTGTTTTCTTAGTAATGTGTTGGAAGTGCAGCATCCAATATGAAATGCATTTTTTTTTTAGCTCAAGTGAGATTGGTGGTTCTAGATGAGATCTTAATTGCTTTTGCTTCACAATATACTCTGTGTTGCTAGGTAGTGCATAGTGCAGCACAACATCAGTCTGCTGAAATGAGTCTCAGGAGAGGAATAACAGAATTGGGGAGCTTGCAAATTAGGTGTGATGTACAGTGTCAGAGAAGTGGTGGTGAAGTGGACTAGAATTGGCCTTCAACAGCTTTGTCTAGTCCAGGAATAAGAGAAACTGACACAGAGATAAATTTAACACAAGGGGTCAGAACTGCAGTAGCTGTCTGGACTGCAGGTCAGAGCTGAGGCATGTCATCAGGGCTCTGTCTGAAGGTTTTAACAGCATCTGCCTTCTCTCTGCTGGACTTTTAGTGTATGAGCTTGCCTTTGTGAGTGCTAAAATATGCTCATATAAAAATATCTATCATATACTATGTGTAAGGGTTTTCTATAGATTTTGCAAGAGAAGAAGTGAGAAGGATATAGACTCTTTTTGCAGTGTTTGTTTGTAGATGACAGCTCAGCTTTGTCAGCTCTGATGTTTTCCTTGAAAGGGCATGCTCAAAAGATAGAGCAAAAACACTGAGAAGAGAATGTTTTAAAAAGGGCACATACTAGATGAATATGTTGCTGACAGCCCCACTGTATTCTTAATAATCCATTCCACAAGAAGAAAAACTTATAGTGCACAGACTTGAATTTATTTTACATCTATCATGTTTTGCAGTCCTGGCCCTGTCTCCGATTGAGATTTTTTTAAGCTCTTCATCTCCCAGGTAAATTAAATAGTATTGAAACAGCTGTGTGTTGCCTCTGAGAGTATTGCTTTTATGTGAAAGACAGCAGTGTTCCATAGGACAGAAATTAGATATGCTCCTCTGGGGCAAAGTACTTGTAAGTCTAAATGCCAGCCGGTTGAGTGCAGCACCCATATTCTTATGTGGTTTTCAGTGTTGGTCTCTGCTATTTTTGCTGAAAAGATGTGTCCTGACACAAGGTTGACAAATGAGAATGTAATATCTGTGAGGGATAAGGGACAAAAAGATGTACTTCAGACATTGCTAATTCAGAGTATTAGATGCATTTGACCTGCAGTTGTTGAAAACTGCATCTATCAGATCCCTTTCATTCACTTAGTGCAGTAATTTTACCAAAAGAAAGTGGGCAAGACTTTGTGACATTTAATGTTTGTGAACTCAGTGCTGCTCTTTGCTCACAGTTTTATCATCTGGTTATTTATATATTTAAAAAATATTTTTCTACTGAAATCTCTGTACAAAGAGTGGAGAGGTTTGTTTGTAGAACCTCTGCTGCCTACAAATCTTTCTCCTCTCCCTTTTATCACTCTTTTCTTTTCCTACAGTACTTAAAAAAAAAAAAATAATGCACTTAGCTATGCCAGCCAATATTTCTGCATTCTAAGATGGCTATTATTTTGGTCTGCTGATCTGTGTTAGAATTTCTGCATGTACCTAGACTACATTAAAAGAAGGTGAAGTTTTGCACTTGTTCTAAAACTGCTTTGGTTAAACCTTTAGCCACTGGCTTTGTTCTGTATTATGATAGTGATTAGTAACATGTTCACATACTGCTGTAATTTCTCACAGAACAGCTGCCTTGGTGCATTGGCTTTTATTTTTTTCTGTGACTACACCTTAGGTACTGCACATAGGGCAAATCTTATGGTAGGGTCAGAAATAATTTCTTCTCAGGAGCGGTTCTGTAGTAGGACTGTGATACCAATGACAAGTGTGGGTACAGTTATATTTGTAGCAATGAAACAAAGTATTTCCATTCCGGCAGAAACTGCAGCAAAAGGGTATTTGTGATTCTGTTGTGCTGGGCTTTGTGTTCATCATCACAGCAGGTAGCTGGGAAATGTCCTTGTGTTGGCAGGAGGGTGGGGTGGCAGCAGTGCTCCTCCTGTCCCTGCTCCAGTGCCTTGACCTAATGTAGTGCTACAGCTGTGAAGGCTCCACTCCAGGCAGGTGGAAAGGGAGGCTGTGATCTTCTTCCCTGCTGAGATGTGTAAAATGGATTTTTTCAAAAGCTTGTAAACAAATAAATCCAGAGTGTTTTAGATTTTTTAGAGTGGGAAGATCAGGGTTCAGAAGTGTTATGTAGTTGTCACGTGTTTTGCCTCCAGCTCGCTCATAATCTTTAAAAGTTAATGAGTGGTGGTTGGCCTTTGATTGGATCTCGATGTAAAGTCACTCTTGTGTTGACAGCTCTTGATAATTAATTGTTAGCGGACAAAACGTCTCTGTGTGAATCATTCACACCTTCATTTTCTAAGTCCACCTGCCACCCAAAGCCTTTTAGTTCTATCTGGTCTCAATGCAAAACAACTGGATACCAAATTGCAGAAGTTTGAATAACTCCCCTGGTAACATGTGGGAATTATTTTTTCCTCACACAAGTGTGTTTCTGTTATGGAGCTTCATAGAGAGTCTGCCTTGGTGACCCTGCTGTATCTCTGAGCCTATAGAAAACACCAGGACCAATTGAAGTTGTTAAGAGAACATATACAAACATTTCTTAATAAAATCAATGTTCTGTGGGAGGTGAATGATGAACCGCTTTTGCAGGGTTTTCTTTTCTGTTTCCATTGACCTATATAATGTGTAATGAGGTAATTCCTTTGTAGCCAGGGTTATTCTTGGTTTTGTTCCTTTTCTACAAGGGGAGTTACTGCATTGGTGTTTTTTGTATCGCATCACATGTAGCAATTGTAATGTGTAGCGTGAAACACTTTGTTAATTATCCTCAGATTAAAATCATTTTTCTTTGAAGTAATGGAAAAGCTTTGACTTTCCATCTTGGAAAAAATTGTTGTAAGGAGTTAAATTTTATCTTCCGATGTGCTAGAGTAGCTTTTGTGCCAAATAAAATGGATATCTGTACTACCTCTGCAAACAAAAAAACCCAAAGAAAACCCCCTTATTTTCTGTGTTTAACCTCTGGTGTTAGTAGTTCCCAGTAGAGTTTCTTTCAACACTTGAGATTATAAAAAATTAAAATATATCTAAATAAAAATCTATCTAATAAAATAATCATAAAGGTACTTGATGTAGGCAGGCAGATAATTCTAACTTTAAAAATTTGTGCAATGTGGGAAAAAAGTATAAAGGCAGAAGGGCAAGCATAGAAGAAGCATGGGCATCAAAGTGTTCTGTCCAAGAGTGAATGAGAACTGCATAAACAAATGGGACCTGGACAATCCTCACTTCCCATTCAGTAGGAGCCAGGAAAGAACATGAAGTCAGCTGGGAGTTGCTTTGCTGTCTTCATGGCATGATCCGTAAGGCTGAGTTCACAAAGCACAGAGTCTTGCTTTTAGCGGGAGAATTAGCTTATAAATCTGCAGCTGTTGTGTTCAGAAGCACAGGATGTGTGAGTTTACTTGCCAAGCTTTAGAATTGTGGCCGGGGTTTTGCTTGAACTGGGAAATCAAGGTATTAGGGAACACCAGGCAGATAGGCAAGAGTAGGCATGAGAAGTACTGGAGCTGGAGCAGTGCTGAATGTTACTGATCAGAGAGCTTCAGGTCAGCTGGGCAGGATCAGTGTGAAATGTTGTGAAAGACGTTGGGAGCCCTTCTGCCCTAAGCATCTGCAGTGCTTTAAAGTGGCTTTGTCTCCATCCACACAAACCCATAGCTGGAGCCAGCTGTTTACTGCTCTGACTTCAGCAGTGCATGCACCTCTAAGGATTCTTTGTCCTATGTGCCTCTGCTAGCTTAAGGCTGAGGTGGATCTCTGAGAAGCTGTTCTTCTTTTCAGTTTTGTTATGCTGCATTAGAGCTCAAATTGATACATAATCCTCCTCTAGAAGAAGGCAGATGCCACCAAAGAAAAAAAGACCTATGGTCACTTCTGTAGTTTCTGTAGAACAATATTAATGCTACATTAGTATCTCTAAAGCAATGCCCAGATGCTTTGGAGGGATGTGGGGTATAAATGGGCTTGAAAGACTCTTGATGGTAGGACTAAAGAAAAACTCAGTCATAATGTAATGATTAAATGAATGGACAAAGTTCATAATCAGATTGAGTATCTGGCACTGAATGCTGTTTAAATTGGTAACATGTGGCTTGTCTCGTGCCTCTTGGGTAATATATGGAGAGCAAGGTCTGAAATCCAAGTTTTTCATGCTCCTGAGAGTGACTTAACTGCTGAACTTTCCTTTCCCAGATCTGTTTACCAGTTACCAGAATCACACAGTATTACTCATCCATCTTGTTAGCACTGCCACCTGCAACAGGGCTTTATGAGCAAGTAAGCTGAATTTTAGTCCTGAACTACTGTTCTTTGTTTGCTGCCTTTGTTTGCTTTCCTCAGGCTCCTGTCCCTATTGCATCTCCTCTGTAGATAAACTGAGGATGTGTTTTAGAGTGATGCAGCCTGCAGTTCAGCTAAAATGACCTCTTACAGTTCCAGAGAGGCTTCTTTTGTATTGGTGCTGGAATTATTCCATAGATGTCCCTACTTCAGCTCTGATTAGATTTTACAGACTAATTTAATGCCAGATATAAGAGGTACTGAAGACATGTCTGGTCAACTACTCTCTCCTGAGTCCTTGTGGAGTGTGAGATTGTCTCTACTGAATATTTATGAAGACTTATCTTTTTTTATTTCTGAATATTTATCCAGGAGTGGGTGCTTGCACTCTTGCCTTGAAGAGTATACCATATTCTCATTCTTCTAACTCTGGAAGCTTTTCATGATACCAAGACTCTGTTCTCTCCAGAGTTATGTTCTTGCTAACATCTTGAACAGTATATTTTACTGCCTCTCCAAAGACACTTAGCAGGTATTGATTGACAGGTTATTATCTTGCCATCTCATTCTTTAACTTCAAAACAGTAAATATTTTCCTGTCTTCATTTGTCTGCCTGTGTGGTTTTTTTTTATGTTACTCATGGCTGCCTCTTTTTATTTTGCTTCTTTTCATCTGAAGTCTCATGACTTTGGGGAAAAGCTTGTTTAGCCCACTGCCTACTGAGTCAGCAAATGAATTAATGGAACAATTTAGGGGGCCTGTCCAGTATGCTTGTAGTACTGATTCCTCCCTTGCCCCCCTTCAATGGACTAACTAAATTGATTTCCACCTGGAGAGATCTCAGGGGTGCTATTTATACTTTGAGTAGATTGATGAAATTTAGACACAGTTTGTTAGTCTGTGATTTGGTGGTTTTGTTTTGTTTTTCTTTTACATTTTCATGCTAACCAAGCCTTGCCATGCAAGTGGCTGGTACTATCACCTTGTTCCTTTTCCTTGTGCAGACCATGTAAAGCCAGTGGATTTGGTGCTTGACCACAAGCAGGGTACAGAAATGTTCATGTCTCCAGTGGGATAGCTGTGATTTGAGCAGCACAGTGAGGTTTGGGGACTCATTCTCAAAACCTCTTTCTGTCCTTAGGACAATTTATGTCCATATATATCCCTCATTTCTGCTGTTCAACCTTTCAGTTTAAAAATTTAAGGCAATTAAAAAACCACCCCCAACAAAATCCAAACCCGTTCTAGCTGCCTAATCCCCACGGGACATTATAGAGTTTTGCCATGCTTAATAAGTTGCAAGTGTTATTAATTATAACTTCTCAGTATGTTCTTCTCTTTTTCTGACAAAAGATTGACTTTGATCATTTACATGGATCAGGTTTCTCTGAAGCCTTTGAAAAGAAACACCAGCTAGTGCAGCTTCTGTCCCAGAAAGAGGTTGGCATGCTCTCTTTATTCAAGTGCTGTGTTTGTAAAGGAGCCCAGGCTTTCACCTGAGTTACTGATCTCAGCCAAAGACTTTACCTGCCATTGACATGGAAGGACAGAGATGTCTTGTAAGCTACCTGCAGAAAGAAGTGGTCCTGGGGGCTTCTCAGACAACTGTACAAAACCCAGTCCTATTCCCAGGGGAAGAACCCTCTCAGCCAAAACTCTGGTAAAGATGTGCTGAAAGTAGAGGAGAGAGGAGGAATGATCCAGAACTCTTCTTCAAAGGTCCTTGTGCAGCATAATGACCGATGGCCTGTTAAAAGCTGTTCACTATGTTTAAGTGAAAACTGGGAAAAGACATGAATAGGAAGTTAAACTTCATTTCTTCAACTATTTGTTAACATAATTATCTAATGCTCCCAGTAAAATTATCCCAATTTCAGTGTTTTGGATATTCAGTTCCCATTTGGTCAACACAGGGAAGTGGTCAGCTGCCATCTGCTAACAGAAGTGCCAGCCTTCCCTGCAGTGAACACAGATGTGACTGGAAGATCTCACTTAACAGCCAGATACTAAATGTATGAACTCCCAAGTAAAACTGGTGAGAATGCCCCAGGAGTGTAGCTTTCTGTGAGTCATGCCCATCGCCAAGCTGATTGCATCCATGTGTCTCAGTGCTCTGCAGCCTTTGAAATGAGTATCTCTAATAGAGGAGGATGTGATTTTTAAGGCAGTTCTAAAACTATCTAGGTAAAAATAAGTGAAATATGCTGGATAATGAAAAGTGTTTGAAGACTCCAGTGGTGCGTGTAGAGGGGTAATGTTCACTGCTTGTTTTTATCTTATTAAATGCATTCTAGCACTTGAATTGCATTGTTTTAACACCTCCAAATAGCACATGCTCTGAAAAAGGAGAGTTGACATCACAGTAAGTGTTAGCAAGGGACTCTCAACTTGCACAACATTATCACTCTTTTTGTATATGAGCGCATGAGTATACAGATAGGAGCGACTGCTGGGTCATTGAGTGCGCTCCTCCATAGCAGCAACAACTGTGTTAAACTCAGAAATAGTCACAGAAAATGAACTCCACGTATTATGGGTGATAATATGCTTCTTATCAATGTAGTATGAATTGATAACTTGTAATAAAAAATCAGATATTGCAACTAAAATGTGCCATGAAGCAGAGCTGGAAGGTTTGAGGATATCACTAGAGTGTTAGGCCAGTGTATTTGCATAGCATTTATTAACCAAAATTTGTAGATTGTTCTAGGAATTAGACTGTATATCTCATTATAGAGAATGGCAAAAACACCTCCTGGCATTGTGACTGGACTGTGAGGCAGTGGCATGGTTATAGAGTTTCCTTCCTCTCCAAATTCTTGTCAATGATTTAACGTCAAACATGAGCAGGTCACAGCACTTTGGCTGCTGTCCATACCATTGCAGTAAGAACAGTGGCACATGGAGTGGTCCATTCCCTGGCATCTTGGAGCTTTGTTTGCCTCCTCCAGTGTTACTCTATGCATGTGTCCAGACCCCCACCCTCCCGCCCCAGGAGAGGAAAACATGGAGGCCAGAGCATGAAATAGAATTTTATCTCACAACAGGTTTGCTCTAAAAAACAAGAGATGATGTTGGGAAAAGTGTTTGGCAGTGGTTCTTTCTGAGCCCCAGGGTTGACAGTCTAGACTGGAGTCCTCCGTTCTCTGCTCCCACAATTTCTGAACTCTTACAGCTGCCTGGTCTCTCTCTCTGCAACTGTTTTGTTAAGCTTTCCTACCTGATTTGCTCATATCTGTTGCTTCTTTTGTACTGCATATCCATCCCAAAATCAGGCTTACCTTGCCATCTCCTTGCTTGAGCAATCAGTGTATAGTCTCTGTCGAGGAGAGAATAAAAGTATGGAGTGGGAGGCTTGTGATGACAGCAAATCAAGTGCTCTCAAACACTGGAGTAAATACAGGGTAGTTTTTGCTTGGGCTCTGCATAGGTGCTACCAAGGTCAAAATACTGCTCATTTGTAAATCTGTCCTGAAACACACACAGATGCCTACTGAGCACCCAAATCAGATGGAGATGAAATGGAAACAAATCTGCTTCCTAGCTTCTCAAATATAAAGTTAGCAGATGTGTGTATATTTCTTCCTCATGCTGCAAAATCACTTATGACAGTACTTGGGACAAAGTTACAGATATTTGCTGCCTTTTGAAATTGGTTTTTGTTTTCTCCTTCCTTTTGAACTTCTCCTGTCTTGGTGTTTTTTGCCTACAGGATGAAAAAGTGACCAAAAAGAAGATTTTTTTTCTTCATATTTGCCTTGGAAGTCGGACTGATAGGGACTCTTAAGCCAGCACATCATTGCAAAATTATGATACATTGTTGCTTCTGTTTCTCTGCTTTCTCTTTTTGCTGCTGGAAGGATAGGGAAGTTAGGAGAAAACAAAGGTTTAGGCTGCCTTTGGAGGTGGGAAGCTTGAGGAGGGAAGACCATGGCTAAAGCAATAAGAGAAGAGACACATGGAAAGGGAAAGGAAAAGGTGCCCGACAGAGGTGAGACTGCACCAGCAGACAGTGGGTCTGCCCCAGCAGTCACAGAAGTGAGATGTAAACACTGAAAGCCGTCCTGAAAGAAAGGTTAAAATGTGTTTGGAGTTTATCACTTGAGGCACAGGCAAGCTTGCTGTGGTCACACAACAGAGTTGAAGCGGTCACACAACAGATTCTAACCTTGGCACATAGTGAAGCATTTTTTTAAAGCATTCACTTTGCAAATGTGTGTCCATTTAACACATAGAAAAAACAGTATGTGTTCTATAGATCTCTTCCAAGATGAGAGAGCTAACATGTAAATATTTAGTTCTATTCCCTTTGGTGGGATGGAGGCATTTGCCATGACTTCCTTGAAGCTGTGACCTGTTTCCATGTGGTGTGTGACCTGCTTGCTGGTGCCCCTGTGTGCACTGGGGTCTCTCAGCAGGGCAGGTGCCCTCTGCTAGGTCAGCCCCCCAGCTTGAGTTCTCAGGCACGGCTGAAACAAATGGTGCCATGTCTTGCGAATACATATGGTCTTCTCAGGCTGTGGAATTTAAATGAAACCAAGGGTAAAGCCTAGGCATGCCAGAAAATTAAATAACAGGTGAAAGACTATGTATAAAAGAGATATATATATATATAGGGAGAGAATGGGGTTTTTTATATGTATAGGTATATACCTAAGAAGAAAGGAAAAGGAGTAATTTTCATGTGCAGCTGGAGGAAGGGAAGACTGAAAGACTGCCTTGAAAGAGCTGGGGGTGTGGAGGAGGGGCAGGTATAATGTACTTTTTTTTCCTGATGGAAATTAGAGTTCAGAATTTTGCTGTAACTTTTCTGAGCAAGAGCAGCAGTTGATTGATTGTGTTTTAATTAGGTGCTGTAACACACACATGCTGTGGATGCATGTCTCTGAAAATTATGCCCTAAATTAACTCAGTAGTAAAAAGACTTCCTTTTTAGTGCAGTTAACAAACCAAACAAAACCCCAAACAGAAAAATGCCCTTAATCTATACTGATCTGTGGACAATTTAACTCCTAATTTAGTAAGTTACTTAAATTGTAAACTCTTTTTCTGATGTGGTATATGAGCACCTTTTAATTGTTGGGTCACTTCAGTGGTGATTCAGGAAAGCAGACTTGCTAATTGGGTGTTTCAGACAGCAGTTAAATCCAGTTCAAGTTTGGGTACTTTGAGCATATGTTGGTTTTAAGACATGAATTTGACTGCTTTGAGCATGGGTTTTACAAACCTATATTGTCTTTAGAGAGCACCCATTATTCCTCAGAGAAACAAGAAAGCCAACAAGACACTTGCTGTAGTTGAATAAAGTGTTATTCAACTAAAGTGTTTTGGTTTTAAGGTGTTAAATTGCCTACTGAAATTCTGGGAAACCGTTTTTACTCTTTTCAACACTGGGAAAAAAAGTGAAATTACTTGTCTTCATTTTGGAGGGATTTATAGTTTTAATAATGCAGCATTCCCCAGGAATACTGCTTTGCTATTTTGTTCCCTCTAAAGATAATTTGGAGATGTAGATTTAAATTTTTAAAAATAAATCTGATCATGCTAAATTGAACATCAGTAGTTTTCACAGAAATTGTGATCTAGTCCATTAAAGCAGACATGGCAAATTTTTTTGACTATTTATTCTTTCCATATCCAGAACCCTTCATTCAAGAGATAAAGAAGTTAAAACTCTTCAAGCTGTGGGATTCCCATCTGAATTTTAAGAAGCAGACTAAAAGATTGCTAAGAATCTGCAGAAGATATTTTAAATGTAGATAATTATGTCAAGATTGTCCATGAAAGTTATTTTGAGGAGCAGAAGCTCTGAGTTCTCGGCACAGTCAAAGCTCTCAGGCAGTTGGCTTATGTGGTTCTTGCCTTGCTTATATGGCAGTGAGTGGCTGATAAAATGGGGGTGATCTCACAGGACACGGGCTGAGTTTCACATTTGAACAAGTTTATCCAGCCTGCCTGAAAGCTGCACGCCTGTGGTTTGTCAGACGGTGTGTTAGTCTCGGTAACATTTTGTTTGTAATGAATCAACTTCAAATATAGACAATCATCAAACATCATCCTTCATATGTTTATTTCATGTATATTGTGTGTAAGCAGAGGAGCAAAGAGATAATGGTAATGGAGAGGGAATAGCTTCCACTGACTCCTCAGATGTATGAACCTGATGTTTGTCTAATCCTGGAATGTTTAGCAGTAGTACTGGAGAGAGTCTTCCAGAATAAAGTATTTTAATAGTTGGGAAGACAGTAGAGGAATTGTTTTCCAATTTCTGCTTTTATGGCATGTAGTTAAAATGTTGAAGTAGAATCCCTCCCCCTCCTCCTGATCCTGCCTCTGGCAGAAAGGTCAGTAGATGTTTGTGATCTGTCATTTGTATCTAAATTCAGCTGGCATGCTCTGTTGACTTGTACATTTGTAATGGATCACAAGTTCATAAATGACAACAGCAATATAACATGGATAGAGGCCTAAATGCAAAGGGATTTGCAATGTCAGCTTTATTAACATGTTAGCTTCTCTGTCATATTTGTGATAGCTGATATTGCATATCTCTCCAATATTTTTGTTATCATTGACAAGAAATTTAGCTTCTCACTTTTATCTGATTTGGTACTTTGATTATAAATTGTGAAACAATTATTTCTAGCGAGTGCTTCGGGGGAAGTAGTATTTCCAATGGATCTGCTCTTGGAAGCAAAGGCCCCTTATTAATGGTTACAGTTTTATTAGTTGGTTAAAAACAAGCTTTTAGAATATACAATTATCTTTTCGAAAAGTTATTATTCACCCAAATGTAAGTTGTGGAGGTAGAGTGAAGACTTTGAAATGGAGGATTAAAGATTATTTGTAGAGATCTTACTCAATGTATTCTAACTTTCTGAGAGGTAGAGCTCTTTCAAGGATAGAAAATAAATGACTTTTCAGAGGTTGGATGAGAACTAATTCCATGTATTGCTCTGGGTGGTAAACATTGATTTCCTCTTTGATTGAAGAAGCTTAGAATGTGTGAAATCCTCTTTTAAAATGAAGAGCTCCCAGTGCATCAGCACGGCCAGCCTTTTCCACAGTTACTGCAGTTTACTGCAATGCTTACATTGTTGTGAGCTGAGCAAGGACTTTCTTTTCTCAGTACATAATTTTGCAGAGATTAACATGGGAAACAAAACATCTTCCTTGTGCTACACTTTTGGAAGGCATTCTGCATGTAGTTGTTTTCCAGTTATATTCTTAACTTTAAAATCAGATGTTTATCACTATAAACTTCTCATGTAAAAAGATTAATTGATGATCATTTATTGGGAGTAAATTACAACAATACTGTATTGAGTTTCTAAGGTAGGCAGATAGATGTCCACCTAATGTTTTTATTGCCATTCTGTTTAGCAGATGTCTTTTCTTTTCCTGACACCATACTAAAAAACATATGGCATATATAGTAATCCTAATGAGCTAGATGCATTCCTGAGTTAAAAAAAATCTAGTGATAAGTTTTTGAATTCCAGGACAGCTAAAATTACTTATTTCCTTTATAACCACTTTTAACAGCGGCTGGTATCTCAGGTTCAGTGTTTGATCCTGCTGTAGGTGGTCACTGAACATGTACTTTAGCAGACTTTGTAAAATAAGTCTCAGTACAGCACTGTCATTAGTTAATATACTTTATCTGAAGAAGAAGTGATGCCTTTTTCTCAATTTCTCTAAAGTCAGATAAAATCAAAACAGGAGCTTAGTAAGGATGGATGCATATATAATGTGTGTTTAACTTGATGAAACCTGTCAAAGTATTTCCTTTCTGTGGACATAGTCAAATGCCAGGATTCAGTTGAGGTGTAGAGAAGCTAAAGCCAAGTCTGTCCTCATCCTTATCGGGAGTAGAAGAATTAGTTAATGTACAATGAATGCAGTGCAATTGTATTAAGAATCCCTGGTTTTTTGGTTATAGAAAGACTAAAACACTGGGTTTTTTTGGTGCCTATCCAAACATTCAACACTTGAATTTGTTACTAGTGTGTTCGTTTTAACTGCCTTGTATGTGAAGATACATCTGCTCATACATAAATATACATTCTCTGATAAAGCTTGAGACAGAGTTTCTCTGGTGAGGAGATAGTAGATTGCTCTATTTGTCTCTGTCAATATAAATTTCAATAACATGTTTAATAGTATCTGGGTATCATTTTCGGGCAGTTTGAGTGTCTGCCAAAGATCTATGTTGAGAAATAAAGTAGAAGATTCCTGATGTAGCATTTGTACCTGGAAAAGAGCTGAATCTTCAGTGTGAAGAGTGTAAAGTCAGGCTTCTTGTTGTACTCATTGAGTCACTCTTGAAGGGAGGGAGATAGTTCTGGACCAGTAATACTCAGCACATTCATTAGTGCTTTTCATTCTGTCATCTGGATTACAGCTACTGAGTATGTAAATGATGTGCACTTGGGAGGGACTGCAAATATGTTGAAGGACAGAGTGAGAATTAAGCATAATCTTAGCAGGCTGGGGAGGTAGTTTGGGAGGAAAGTGGGATGGCACCATGTAAGAAAAGCATCAATTTAGACTTTAGAGTAATAAGGGGCATAAAATGTATGAACTCAGAGTAGAGAATAACTGGCTGGTGGGCAGTCTGTGGTCCACCAATACTGAAGGGTTAAGCTTGTGAAAAGGATGTCAGAGTGCACACGAGAAGCCTCATGAAGCAATCTCTAAGGCCTAAACTGAAGTGTGGTGGAGGTGAAGCAGTGGGAGTGCAGAGGAGAGCAGTGAGGATGATCAGTCTTAGATAACTTGGTGTTTGGAAGAGAACTGAAATATCTGGGCTGGTTAATCTAAAGAAGAAAAAAATGGGAGAGGGGATTTTAAAAATAATCTTCAAACACTTAAAAGTCTGCTGAAAATAATTTAAAAATCCTTTGTTTACAGGATGAGTAGGAGAAATGGTAAAGAACTCTAAACTGCTCTAGTAAGGTAGATGCAAGTTGGGATATAGATGCAAGTTAGAAATACTTCTAACAAAGAATTCTGTCAAATTGTGAAGTAGATTAGGAGTCATGGAGTCTTGATTGTTGGATTTCTTTCTCATCTGCTGTTGGATTTTTCTCAGGAAAACCATAAACCTTGATTCTTCTGTGAACCATGGATAGACTAAATGACTTTTTATAATTTCTTGTATCCCTTTTATTTGTGGTTTGGTGTTTGTTTTGGTTTTTTTTTTTTGTTTGTTTGTTTGTTTGTATGGGGTTTGGATTACTTTTATTTGTTGGTTTTTTTTTTTTTTTCCTTTCTTTTTGGCACTTCATGTTTGACTGCAGATTTGTCTCAAGTGCTTTTATGGATGAGACATTTTGGACGCTGTAGATGTCTTTTCAAGTATATAAAATACTATGATTTAGCCTCCTGGGTCCAAATTTCTCTGAACAAATCTCTACGAGATCTAGTAGTAAAAGCAAAGTCAATTTTCTTAATAAAAGCACTTTTTTAGAGACTATCAAGAATTGGTAATTTTTCTTCTGTGATGATGTGAGAATTGTGGCTTGGGGTCACATCAAAAACTGCAAGCAGATTTGAGAGTGAAATTGTTTCATTTGTCCCTCTTCCTTTCCATTTTATTGAACTGGCAATAATGGAGAGATGTTTTAATTTTTCATATTTCACTTTTTAATTTAATCTATTAAATTAATTTTAAATATAAACTAGCTTCCTGGACCTACTTAAGGCTGCTTTAGAGTCTGAATATCTTGGCACATTTAATGTAAGTGGAATATTGTATAGAAATTTCTTATCATCTATTTTGTTTTGCTTTTTACTGCTGACCTCATCATTCAAATACATATAGCACATACCCAGCTGGTATAACTTAATTATGTTCAGTTTATGTAACTTAATTATTAAACACCAGTTTTCAGAGATTTGATTTCTGTGCTTCTTTGAGCACTGTTGTTGGCTTCAAGGAGCAGCTGTGTGGAGGAATACATTTTAAAAAAGACGTTCTTATAAAATGGCACCTTTGGTTTTACGTTCTTTTTTCCTCCCTTTTATTTCTGAATTTCAATTAGCTTGGTAAAATACTACTTTAAAACCAAAATAAGCAAACTTATGCAATAAAAAACAGAAGGTAAAGGTGGAGTTTGCCTAAAATTTATTTTAAATACTCTCAGAAATTAGACCTTAGGATGTTCATGAAATGTGACAGTGTAATAGCAGGATAATTTTTTTTCCCCTGCTTCTCAGCAGACTCCACGGAATGGTTGTCTGAGCATAGTGCTGTGAGTGGCAGGCTGAAAAGTTTGCTGCTAGCACTGGAAGACCGTGGATCATCTGTTGTATGTCTGAGTGGGCAACACATATTGTGGGATGGAATTAGATTGCTCAGGAACTGGAGAGCTGAGTGGTGTGTACATGTAGACATTGCCCTTTGTAAATGTTCATCATTCCCTTCCTTCTGCGGTCAGTGAGGCACTTCACAAGGGTGATTCAGAACTTGGTGTGAATCATCTTCTGGAGGTCCTGTTTGTGTAGGAAGATTAGGAAAATTGTGTCTTTCATTCAGGGGTTCAGTCAGCTGCTTAAAACTAGGCTGGATAGATCTAAGCCAAGGTCCCTGCGTCTTTGAAAAGTAAAAACTAAAGAACAAATGAGAAATCACATTAGGGTTACCTGCCTTGGTCTGTTAGATCCATTTCAGGACATGAGGTGACCTTTCAACACCAGATGCCAGAGTGCTGAGCCCCTGTCCCGTTTTGTGTGTGCTCTTGAGGTGTGTGTCAGGCCACGTTCCTGGCTTTAGAGGGGCACAGCAGTTTGCATTTGAGAGCCACCATGGTTCATGTGGGCAGAAGTCCGAGATGGGGAACTTACAGCAGTAAATATACTTACTTACCACACTTAATGCTTAGTGTGGTAAGTATATTTACTACTTACTATAATAAAATATTTAAATGTATACTCACAGTAAAACAAATAAATAAATAAATGTATACTCACGCATTCAACAGCCAGTCCCTGCTCCCCTAACACCCACTCTCCCCCCATTTCTGGAATCCTTCCGTAAGAGAGGGGAGCATCCATCCATCCATCCATCCATCCATCCATCCATCCATCCATCCATCCATCCATCCATCCATCCATCCATCCATCCCAGTTCTACTTCTCATGAAGTGGAGGAGCAGTTCTGACTATCACGCTGTGGTGATGTTATGAGCACATCTGAGCTGAAAACAAATACAATTAACCTAAATGATTTCTTTTAACACAGAAAATGTTTCTGAGCCAGTATTTTGAGTATTTAGTTCTAGAATACCTGCCATTTTAATGCAAAAATTTCATAGCAAAAATGTCGATAGGTTTTCTTAAACTATTTTGCTTAAGAGTTGGTTTTATTCCAAGAGGAAAGATAAATTCAGATGTTTTTCTTCTTCATGGATTCATTTTTTCCTATCCATTCATTAACCACAGCAAAAATACTTGCTCTGCTTTGTTAGGTGTGTCCTTTTGGACTGCATCTTAGAGGCTGTGTTCAGACTAAATTTAGAGGGAGCTTCACCATTCGTTGCAGCCCTGTAATTATAACTGCAGCAACCTCAAAGCTGATCCAACTAAATTAAAACACAAATTGCTTCTGCTGCTCATGCTGTTTGGATCACCTGAGTATTTCTTCAGTTAGTGATAGTTCTGAAATTGGAGAATTTTTGGTTTTGAAGAAGGGGGAGAAAAATAGCCCAGCTAAGCTTTGACATTAGAAACCAATATTCTCTTGGCCCTATTTGTTATGATTTCCCTCTGTTCCCACTATCAGGGAGGCTTTTCATCCAGTCATGACCCCAATGGCAAAGTGCCTGAGCCCTGCTGGTGAGATGTCAATAATTCAGATCACATTATGCTGGCAATTCAATCAAATAGAAAGTTACCTATGTTTCAGAAACATTTAAAATTCCTAGTTATGTAGGAAGTTAATTTGAAAGAGCAGCTGAATGCCTCCTGGAAAATTTGGAGAGTTTGTCTTTAGTACCCATTTTGCTGGCTTGCTCTTATCATATATTTTCTGAATTTCTCTAACCTTGTTCTTGATGACAAAAGACATTTGCATGGAAACAGGATCTTTGTTTCTTAAGTGTTCATCTGTTCCTGCTGTTTATTTCCAACCTAAAGTCATAATCCTCCGTTTGTGGCATCACAATTGGTTGCAGTGGAAATTATTATGTCATCACAAATAGAGGATTATGACTTCAGGTGGGGGGATAAGCAGCAGGAACAGATGAACTCTTAAAAGCAAAAATGCTGTTTCATGTAAATGTCCTTGGTAATAAAGAAGAAAGGGAGGCGAAATATAGAAAACCAGAAAATTTGTATGGGCAGACTTGTGTCTGAACAGTAGGGCAGCAGATTTTCCTTCAGGCAGGAACAGCTATTTTAAATTAAGGACATGTCCATGTTGAATTTAGGCTTTTAAATGTTTTTCCCTCAATTAAAAAAGTTATAAATACTGAAGTTGTTACTCAAATACCCGGATGACTACACTGTTCAGGGAGATATTTTACATCTTCATTAAGCATTCTTTTATTCCTTTGTGTATCTGTTTGTCAAGGTACTTCTAATCTTAGGGGAGTTTCCCTTTTTTGTGCCTGCTGATAGGATTTTCCAAGCCAAATCCCCACCATTTGGAATGGAGCACCTGCCCTGTGTGAAGCAGGATGACCATGGTGGAAGCACATCTAAACCACACTGCTGAGCCAATCATTCAAATGCTTTTCACAGGCTGCTTCCATTTAAAACCACAAGCAGCAAGATGACATTTCTCTTCAGCATCATAAGATGGAAAGCTCTGAAATACCCAGAAGCAATCTCAGCTTGTACCTTATTTGGCTTTATCTAAGCATTTTCCCCCACCCCCTCCATCCTACAGCTGCTCTATTATTTAGTGAAAGGAGGTTAAAAATTATTGATGCAAACTAAAAGGCTTATAAGAACAGAAACTAAAATAACAAATAGAAATGAGGATAGGGAAAGATTAGTAACAAAGCCTATTGTCTGTTTTCTGTGGTGGAAGCCAATTTAACTTGCTTTCATTAAAATTCTCCTTGTTAACTGGGGTGATGTGTTGGTGATGGACTATTTGATGTCTGAGAAGTGGTAAGAAGTTAGCTGTCTAATGATGGACTAATTAGAAAGCCCATCCTAGCAGGATCCATGGAAATTGATTTGCACAGTGCCATTTTTGCTAATGACAGTCATGAATACGTTTGCAGTCCTTTACTTACTCTTCCTACCCCCAGCTAATGAAAGAGAAGCGATCATTAAGAGCTCAGCTATAGTCTATCTGAAGTTTTCTTTACCTTATAGGAATAGCCATAGTTTAAGAACTTCAGCTTTAAGAAATATTCTTCCTAGAGAAACACATGCCTGATGTCTGCCTCCTCTAAAATGAGCGTGTTTTTCTATTGTATCTGGTTTTGAGTTATCCTCACTGAACAGAGAATAAGTGTCCTTTCTGTGCTATTTACAGAAAATGACCATCACTGCATGGGACTCAAAGAAGCCATAAATATGTGGTCTGAATAAAATTAAAATTAATTAGACAGTTTTTCCTACAAGGGCATAATATGTCCATCCACAACTAGGTCAAGCATTTTTAATATTTATCAGTCTAAGGCAAACAAAAACTATTACTCTTAGTATCTCTTCTTATGATTTTATTTACCCAGTTGCTTTCAGATCCTTTAAATCTGCCCAGATGGTATTTGCCCAGCCAGGTCCATGTGGCCCAGTATTCACAAAGTAGAAGTTTTTGCACAAAGACCTCCTGAATAGAATATGACAGTCAATGCGGCGTGCTGACCATAAGTATATCCTTCATTGCCCATAGGGCTCTAGCTTACTACCACCTTCCAAGCTTCTCAATGCCTTCTCTGGTCAATAATGATCTGGCATTGGACTGCTCTTCTGTTTACATCCTGTACTTTAACTTCTGTTTTACTTCTGGTTAAGTTCCTGTAAAATTCTGCCATAATTAAAGAAAAATACAAACCTTTTCAACTATCCCTAAACTTACGTCTTTTAGGTGTGTTCTGACCGATGAAACCAGTAGCTGGGGGTATTGCATTAAGTTCCAGGAGTTAGCTGTACCAAAGTTTTCATATGTTTTCAGTGAAATGGATGTCCTACAAAACCTGTCAGACAAAGGTGGAATCTAAGAAATAGAAGTGTAAAGTGTAAGTGGACAAGCAACTGGGAGTTGAAAGTAAGAGGGCAAGCAACAGTGAAATGTCCTTGCTGGCAGCAGTGAAGGAGTCTGAGGTTGTGCAGTGAAGACTGGAAACAAGGGGAGTGGATAGCCTGAAGCTGCTGATATCCGGATGGATTAGAAGAAGGGACAGCAGAGGAATCAGAGTGAGTTATCAGAGACAAAATAAGAATGAAAAAGGAAGGAGGAAGGTTTGAATGACTGTATCTAAGTTTCTTAGGTCTCTTGGTAGTTAAAAGAGACAAAAACACCCCCGGAATTCTTGGGGAGCCAGAGACAGCAAGAAAGTGGGGAAAACTTGGAAGTCTTCATGAGAGATTCTACCAAGAGGACAGCTAATTTCCTCTGGAACAGGGAGATTGTACGTAGACAGTATCACCAAACAACATCGTGTTGGTTTTAATGTCCGATTTAAATATAAACAAGAAAAATCCACTTAATTGTAATGAAAATTAGTTACTGTGACATAAAGGAAAAAAAAAAGATTGTCCATCTTGCTGCAAAGGAATTTAGGTGAGGTCAGCACTTTAATTTATTTCTGAGATTGAGCCTGCCCAGTTTATCTTGGGCCTGCATTCATTCCTTTACTTTGAAGAAGTTCCTATACATTAGTTCCCTGAAGCAAAAACCTTATCTGATTTTAACAGTGAAAGCAACTGCAAGTATATTCATCTAATGGCTTGGGGTTTCCCCCTGAAAGAAGAAATTTTCTAATTAAAAAATTTATTTCTACCTCCTTCATTCAAGTTTTGTTTTATAGCATCGTAAAATATATATGCATGCACATATTATACCTATATGTCTATATATATGAGAAGCATCTAGATCTGATAGGTGCAAGATTTTGAATTTCCTTCCTCTTTCAGTATTATCTCCCAGCACTAGCTACTCATTCATTTTGTGGGCTTTCATAATATTTATTCCTTGTTGTTCCTGTAGTGCATCCTATGAAAGATATTAAGAAGAAATAGCGAACTTTTATGTACCTCCTGCACTATTATTGGAGGGGGCTTTCAGTAGTCCTGTGATGCATACCATTCAACATCTAAATATGCTAACACATGTAAAGAAACAACTAACACTTTCTTTAAATTAACCTTTTTTGGCATTTTTTGTATGCTAAACTTATTTAAAAATTAAGATTAACCTGGAAAAGCAATTGAATGGATGCATAACTCAGATAAAGATATTCCAAAATGGCAATCAGGGATGAGTATCCAGTAAAGCAGACTAGAGAAGATTTATATGTAGACCATATTAGGACTTTCAGAAGTAATATTTAGAAAAATAAATTATGAAAGATATGGGTATACAGTAATGTGATCTGCTAGCATTACATTACATACAGTATTGATGACTGATCTTTTTAAAGAAATATTGCTATATACAGGCTCAAAATTTGGTTTGATTTAAAGTTCAGGTCATGTAGCTGTTTGCTTACAAATAAATAGTCTAGATTAATGACTTGTTGGCATGCTTAGAACAAAAAAAATGTCAACATGGACAAGTGGTTTGTGGTGTCATTTACTCCTGCACGATTCTGATAAACGTATTAGTTAACTGTGCTATATTGTGTAAGCAGATATAAAACCACATTGAGCGACGGAATTTTGCCGAGACATGATTAACATTGATCATGTGGCTGAGTATTTGTGTGCAGTACTCAAGTCTGATGTGTTCTTTCTGTATGGAAAATATCCCTGTTTCTGAAGAGCTGCTGTATTTTAGAGGATTTGATAGCTTTTGATAATGGATGTGATGGGGAATAGGCAGCCACTGGACAGTGAGTTCACTATAATAATTTAAAATGCTCTGTGAATAAATCTCCTACTCGTCCAGTTCGGGTCAGAGGTGTAATCTTCATAGGCACTGAACTACCTGGCTTCAATGAAGCAAAACAGTAAAGGAAAGGCCACATTAATGAAAAAGCAATGAATGATGTTAGAAACCTAAGACACTTAGAAAAACAGTAGTGATCTACCTAGCTGATATCTGGTGTCCTGCCATCTAAAAAGAAATCACCTACGCAGTTCTGTTCTCACCTAAATGCAGCCTTTGTTCTGCTTTACACGTTCTCCCCCTTCACATGTGCTTCTCATCTTTCTTCCCTTAAAATGCCCTTTCCATTTCATATTCCCAGTGGAACTGCCCTCCCTCCTAAGCAGGCTCTTTTCCTTTTTCCCCCTGCCAAAAACTTTGTATTCTCTCTTCCCTTTCTTCTTCATTATATGGTATTTACTTGCCACTAAAATTTGCTTTTGAGTAACTAGTATTCTTGCTTTTCCTCAATTGTGTTTTAAAAGAGGAAGAATTTGGATTTGTTTAATTGTGGTCAATCTTTTAAGGTAGATGTGTACCATGGAACTTCTGTAGTTCTCCACTGGGAGTTTTTCTTTAGTGGAGCCAGTGGCCTTGCAAAGACAGAGATTAATTAGATGATTGCTGTCACTTCTTGCTCAGGGTGGAGATTGTTTCAATAGACTTGCCAAAATATCCAAAGATACCTAGCTTCTGTGTCATACTTTATTGGGAAATTTCTTTTACAAGATGTTTGGATTTACTTTCAAAAATTAAAAAAAAATAAATTCTGTTGCCCTTGTCATCTTCGTTTCGCTCGAGTTTACTGCAGTCAGAGAATACTGGTGAAAGCCGGGGCAGCAAGCGAGCTCTGGGTAAACTGTCATGCTAGGAGCTCCTCTGGAGCTGCCATTGCTTGTATTAGGAACCTCTTCTGAGTTTTGCTCCAGGTTTTACTTTCCTGTAAGAAGGTGTTAAAATGTAGCCCTTCATAAGCAGGGAAATCAAAGGCACTGTGCAGCTGGCAAAGCCAGCATTTCTATTCTGGAAAGTCTGTCCTGGATTTCATCACTTGTTTAAGACTGGTGAAGAGTTGGAAGTATTTTCATCGTTCTGAAATGTAATTGAAGGAAGCAGTTACAGAAAGCCTTTTGTGTATTTTCAGTAGAGTGGTTAGGAAGCCTAGTCAGGGAACAGAGAATGTCTTCAAATTAAGGTGATGAATCACAATGTTCAAGTTTAGCAATAATGACTATTAGAATAATTTTTGAGTAACTCATTGACTGGAATATGTTTTAATAGTCATATTTCATGTTACTTAAAAAATGGGTACCTTCAAATTTTTTTTAATGTAAGGGTTGCACATAAAGAATAGATAAGTTATCTTGGTTTAGTTGCCTGTTTAGAAATGAGTAGAATATTCTTGTGTTACCTATCCATCAGTCATGTGAATTTTCTGCGTACTCTGATTTCACCAGAGAAAAGTTTGTTTATCCCTGGGAAACTAGAACAGTGAGCTTGTGAGTCATCCTGCATTGGGTAGCCCTCCTACTCGGCCTTTTCCCAACAACCTGTCCTAGCAAAACCAAAAAATAAATATGCTTTGCACTTCAGGGGGCACCTCCTGCCCCCATGATCATCCTTGACTGGTGTACTCTGGATTTTGTTAAATCAGGTGGGGTGAGGAAGAGGATCCCGCTGGATTTTCTTGCTTGCCATGTTTCTTGGCTCACTGCCTATCTGTAGATATGATTTGATTTTTCTCTTTATCCCCTTCACAGTTGGGTTGTATAAGTTAAAGAAAAAAACCAACAAAACGAATAATAAAATCTTCACAGCTTTGAAAATCTGTAGTAAAGAAAAGGATCCATAGCTTTATTCAGAACTTGAGAACAGAATAAAAAGGGTCATATATATTTTCTCTCCTGTCATTTTTCAGGCTATGCTAAAAGGAAATGAAGACCTTTGTTTAGAGAAACATATTAGAGAAAACAGTAAAAAATAGTAAACTGGATTTTTGATACGTTTCTTAGTTTCTAAACTTACAGCCTGAAATCCCTCAGAGTATTACATAGGTGTAGTAGTGGGTCACAGAACACCACTGTTTTCAGCATAAGGCATAAGTCTTTGTCTCAAGAACCCGCAGAAGTTTGATATCCCAGAAGTACAGTGTATGAAAGCTGAAGAACAGCTCCAGGAATGTGATTATCAGTGAAACCATTGTTGCTCCTGTAGCTTCGTTTGCTTTGTTCAAATGACTCAACAGCACAAGAACAGGAATTTTGAAAATGGCAGCTCAGTTATGAAGCATCTGTTAACACCAAACATTAATTAACTTAGAAATGGTTGTGGTTGGCTTCTCATAGCAAACATGCCCTACACAGACAGGCTTTGTATGCATTTGTTCTGCAGTGCAAGAATTTAATTCTCTAAGTTAGGCATGGTTCCATTTAATTTTGACACATACATTTTCATCCAAATCAAGTTATGCAGACTAGCTCCTTGATTCAAATAAATTTAATTTTGCAAATCTTAGCCCTGCCTGAGAGACTCCGGACCCAAACCCTTCTCAGGACCTCACCTATCCAGAGATGCTGCACAAAATTCCTGGCCATGGCCCAGCAGATAGCAAAGGCTCCAGTGCTGCCCTAACTCTCCAGAAAGGTGTGTGTTTGTCACCTTGCATGAGCTGGCTGTTACTGACACCCTGTGAGTATTCTGAGACTACAGTGAAGGAACTGTGCTTGTGCTCTTGGCCCAGCTGCTCCTGCACCTGCCAGTAACAACTGGATTCCAGTTTACCATATAACTTATTGAATTTTGCAAAAGACAGGTTTCATTCCCATGTGTCTAAAAATTGGGATAGTCTCCTAAAACTAAAAGCTGTAGGTTGCCATGAATAGTGACAAAACAAGAGGCTGATTTATTGTTCCTGGGAGAAGAGAAGTGCATGGTAATTGTTACTGAACAAGGCATCCTGCTTGCTGTGACAGGTGAAAATCTTAGTTAGCACAGGTAAGGTTTCCATTACATTATGGATGCAAATGAAGTTAGAGAGAGCAGCTGAAATTCATTATTGTGTATCGTGTCTGCTTGAAATACTTTGGATTTGTTGGTAATGGGTAGTGTGCTTGGGAAATTGGACCATTTAGCCAATGTTCAAAGCAATAGACACATTCAAAGTAAGTCAATGCATCTCTCCCTAATTACATTTTAAATGGAGAGTGTTTTGCCACATAATTATCTATTTCTAATGTATATGGGGTATCTTCTTGGTTGAGTATTTTATGCTCTGCAGGTGGGTCTTTACTAGAGCAAGACCATTTTCTGACACTGAAAAAAGAGATTTATATTGACCAGCTAATGGCCCATCCAGTGATTCAACTTACTGATTCTTCTGAAATTCCTAGCTACTAGAAGGAGAAGCCAAAAGTGAGGGGAAGAGAAGGAATAAAGCAGAAGAAATACATCTATTAACAGTAAAAGTATAGACATAATATTCTCACTTTACTAATAGATTTTTTAAATCTTAATTTCTCCTTGTGAGTGGATAGGCTGTAGATGTCCATGCCCGATGCTTCTGCAAAAATATGTTTCAATTTATACTCATTTATTGATTATAATAATTTATATTCATATAAGCAAGTAGAATGTGACTATTCTGCTTTACTGAGTTGGAGCTATATAGTGCAATATTGATTTCATCTGTCTCCTGTGTTAGGGACCAAGTGTGAGGCAATCAAGAATCTACCATGAAATATTTTTATCAGGCACCTTCAATCACAGGTGCCTGTCAGGATGTAGCATGTTGTGCAATGTTCCTCTCTGAGTACTTGAGTTCATGAGATGCTGCTTTGAACCTGCAGAGAGAATAGTAGGGAAAGGGAAGGAGGGAGGAATACTTGTCTTTCCTAAAGTTTCTCTGTCAAAATGTTTAGCTGTATTTTTATAGTAAGAAATTCTGGAATTATCCTTAGGTGTGTCCACAGCAGTCTTCTGCACCTTGTTTAATAATCTTTCTTTGTTGTAGGAATATTAATGCTAATCTTGTGACAAGAGTGCCTTCACAAGATTTCAGGTCTGTCTCTACAAGCCTAGGGACCTATGAAAGAGGCTATTAAAAAAAAAAATGGAGACATATATGGGCTAGACCTCTAAATATTCAAGTTTTTCATAGGTAGAAATCAAAGGCTAGGTAAGGTGAGAGTTCAAAGCACAATTATTTACTTCTGTGTTTTGAAGGAAGATGAAAAATTCTTATCTTTCTAGCAGTAAAATAACTGAAGTAGGTGACACAGCAAGGAATGCTTAATGGCATGTGTGTTGTCTCATAGTCTCAACCTGAAACTGTTGGGGAGGAAAAACAAGATGAGATTAAACACTTCACAATATTGCTTCTACTGGAGCTCTATGGAGGTGACTGGGTAGCTGGAAACCATGAAGAGTCAGATGAACTGGAGCTGAAAACCAGTGTCAGCTGCTGACAGTGATGAGAATAGTGATCACTGCACACCTGAGTGGAGCTCTCTAGTAGCTCTGCTGCTTAAAACTAGGGGCTTATAAAGACCTGCTTTAAAAGTGCTGTAGTTTTAGCAGAGTGAGCCTGAGGTGTCCTGCCTATGCAACATGAGCCACATGCAAGCAGGACTTGGTACACAGTCTAAACATTGTAGGTAATTTTGGAGCAGAGCTGTTCTTTCATTTTCAGATGTGTCTTCAAAGGCCACGAGTCGCCTGTGTAATTTATGGAAGGGCTTACTTATTCTAGTTGTGACAGGACTACCATCATTTTGACACTCAGGGTGTCACATCTAGAATGTCTGTCAAGCTTTGAGGAGAATATAAGCAACAGATCAATCCAGTCTTGCTCCCCTTTTCTCCCAAGGAAATTTAGAACAAGATTTTTTGAGGTAGAAAAAGGATAAATACTAATAAATTGCTCTTAGGTATTACCTTTGAATGTAAGTTAATAAGTTGGACTCACTGGTGAAATGAAGAGAATCCTGACTGAACTTAATGACCATCCAAACTGACCTTAGGAAGAATGGGGCAGAAAGAAGTTCGCTGAGACTCAGAGCATTGTAATAAGATTTGAGACAGGGTGTTCAGTTTTTATGAATATAAATAGAATTCAAAATCAAATAGGCTTCAAAAGCCAAACTTCGTGTTAGGAATGTTAGTGACTGTTAGGAGAGGAACACAAAATAAAACTGAAAACATAATTATAGCACTGAATAAATTCATGGAGCATCCTCATCTCCAGTTTTTTGTGTGGCTTGTGTTCCTTTGTCCCTTCTATCATCAGTTCCTCCATCTCAGGGGAAAAAAAAAAGACTGCGAAAGATATAAAGTGGCAAATATGATTCAAGGTTTACAACAATTTCTGTATTCAAGTAGACTGAGTCTCTGTACTGTGAAAGAGGAAACTATGTGGAGGAAATCTGGGCTACAGGCTTCTTAAATTGTGGCTATCAAAACAGAACAGTTGTTCACTATGTCTCCTCACAGAAGAATGGGAGATGATAATAAAGTTCTTGAACAAATGAAAGGCAATGTTTCTTTTTCCTCATAGCGTCTGTAAACTGGGATCTTAGTGCCATGGGTTATTTTGATGCAAAAGTTCACATAGGTCTGAAAAGTGAAAAGAAGAATTTGAGAAAGAAAAATCCATCAGGACCTATTAAACACAAGGTTACCAGGTGTAGCTTAGTTCACATGCCTTACCTGGAAATACCTAGAAACTAGGAGAGCATTCAGAAGAAGTATAATCCACTCTAAACTTGCCTTGTTTGTCCCTTCATTTGTGCCCAGGTGTTGTAACCAAGTGAGAGAGATACTGGGCAAGGTGGGGTTTTGGTCTGATCCATTTTTCATTCTCACTTAAAAAAAAATAAAATCCAAGGTTCTTGCTTTAGGACATAACTGATGTTTCCTTTAGGCTAGTTAATTCCTTTATGAGCTTTTCAGAATCTGCCTGTAAACATCTGATAATGATTGCTGTGGAAAGCAGTCTGCTGAGTCCTACCCATTGTTCCTTTCAGCCAGTGCTTTGTATCTCACTGTGCCTATGCATTCCAGTGTAAGTTTCCTTTTTTAAAAATATAGAATACTTTTATAACTATGGTATTTTGTGCAATTGTGGGAAGTGCTGGAATTATTAAAAGGATACTGTGAACTCTAAAGTCAAACAGGCTCTTAGGGACATAGGTGATATGTAATTAGGAATGCTTTACTGACAGTGTTTAATTTACTTTTGCTTTTTTTATTGACACCTTTATTGTAGAATTGAAATCTAGAGCTACAAATGTTACATAGTCCTACTTAATGCCTTGTGTTGAAGTTCCAGTCCTTGCCCCATGTTTGGTCTGTTTGTACTGCTCAGGAGAAATAAATGAAGCACTGAATATACCCAAGCATGGGAACACCTCCAAAGGCGTTTGTATTATGGTCACAGAAGCAGCAGCGGTGTATTGTTAGTGTGGCAGGTGCAAACCTCCTTTGAACTGCAGCTGCTCTGGACATCTTACTCTCAAACTAACTGCTCAGAGATGTCCCCTCAGATGGCCTGAGCAGATCTGTGCTGTGTCCTGCCGAGCTCTCTCACTGTAGCATTTCCAGCCCCCGACTGGGAGGCAGCCTGTTGGAAAGTGCTGCCAGCCTTCTGATTTACGTCATGCCCAGGTTGCTCCAACTTACTGTGGGGCACACTTAGAATAAGCTGTAGAATGGAATAAGCAGCTTATTTGTCAAGTCATACTAACATTTTATGGTCTCTTTTTAATCAGCATAATGCATTTTACAAAATTCTTGGTAGGCAGATACTGAGCTAGAGGGTATTCTTCTGCCTTCCCCTTCTTTGTCCAGTTACATGCATCTCCCTAACCTTGAAGAAGGGGTGAGCAATTTCCCGCTGCTGTTCTCCTCTAGTCTGTGATGTCTGGCTATGTGGAATGGAGTTTCTAAATGCCTGTCACAGACTGTTTTGCACACGAGTGAAAAAAGGCAGGTTAGTGGGAAGTACACAGAATTGGTGACATACTGAGTTGTAAAACAAATGTTGGTTGCTTCCAGGCTGTAGAAGGCAATACATACAAATGTTAATTCATGATGTCGATACAAATGCTCTCTTTGAAAAGCCTTGGGATGCCCTCAGCCGTGTGGTTGTCATGTAACAGCACATGGCCCTTTTCATGTAACAACATATGGTCCTTTTTGTCTTCTTCATTAATACTACAATTAATTTCCAGAATTAAGGAATATTTTGCTTGAGTTTCAGATATGTCTTCCTTTCCTCATGTTTTTATTTAAATAGTTTCATTGGCATCTGTCTCACTAAGGCCATCTCTTATAATGCAGTTCTCATTACTTTTGTGACTTCCCATTCCTTTGTTGGAGTTGCCACAATCAGGCTTTTGTTCCATCATTGGAGAATTTCTTATTGTCATAGTTGCTAAACAGGAATAAAGCAGTTATTAGCATTTTCAGATACAGAAGGGTGACTAACACAATTGAAAGAAAACGTATGGTTTTCTCCACAGTTTGGGGCACAGTGTTACTGATAAGATAGTATTCAACTTGTCATTTGTCTGAAAAGGGAAAGGACAGTCTGTTTTTTTCCAAACTGAAATGAATTCCTTGACTCCTAGCCTCATCCACACTCTTCTAGATGATGAAACCTAGAGCTTTTGCAGATGGAGGAGGAAGTATGAGATCAGTGGCATCTAGGACAAGACTCAGCACCTACTGCTACTGGAGAGCAGGCAGCGCCACAGACAAGGTCCAGCACCACAAACAGGGATGTCTCAAGCCAGCCCAAGGATGTTGAGGTGGTTGTTTGACAAGCACAGAGGGGCATTGGCATGCTGGGCTGATTTCCCCTGGGGTCAGCCTAACTATCTTCTTAATTGGACCTGAGAGTTAGCTCTAAATTTGTCTAGATTTAAAAACAAAACCCAGAACTTCTTGGTTGGTTTTTCATTTTAATATGGCCACTTATGTTGTTGTTCTTTTCTTATAGTGAATGAAACAGGTTAAAATTGAGTTGCTAGCTTACTTATTTTTGGGGTCTTTTAATTGCAAGCTCAGGAAGAAAAAAGGTATGGGTGGAATCTGCTCTGAGCTTTCTGTTCTGGTCTGTGCAGCTCAGTGCAGCACGCAGTGTTTACTGCAGACAAAGAGAAGGAAGTATAGTTAATTCCTGCTGCACCATTTTCTGTGAAACCTGAAAAGAATGGTAGGAGGATTTTGATTTTGTTTCTGTTTTTGTAAAAGCCATTTCATGTTTCCTAGGATGTTGTTCCCAACAAGCCAGATGTCAGCAGAACCCAAACCAGAACTCCAGCCCTGCTTTTCCTAACACCTTGTGGTGCACTTGGAAGCCCGGCAGGAAAATCTGTCATCCATCCTTAACCCATCCTATTTTGCCACCATTTCCCCTAAACAGTAACCCAGCCGAGTCCTGCCCCACGCTGCTCTCGGCTGCGAGCTTTTCAGTCTGCGCCGATAATTAGACTTTGAGATAAGCCATCTGCTTGCTGGCCCCCGGTGGTCTGTGGGCTTGGCACGGAGCTGCCGAGGCCGGTGACAGGTCTGCCGCAGGAGAGGCCCGGCAGTGACACAGCAGCTGCTCGCCGGTACCGAGCGCTCCGGCGTGGAGCCCCTACGTGCCGCGGGTTTCAAACACCGCTGGCCGGGAGCGGCGGAGCGAGCGCTAATGAAGGGGAGTCGGGCTGCGAGGGCAGAGGCCCGAATGCCGTAACGAATTCATTATTTCATCACGCTTTTGAGCATCCAAGCAGGGATGGGAAGGCATGTTTTCCCAAGTTAATTCTGGCTGATTATAAATGGAGGAAAGCGGGGGAAAACCTGGCTCTTAGATGTTGTTTGCTCTGTGTTTTTGGCAGTCTTGTCCCCTTTATTCAGATCAGCACTACATGAAGCTGCAATGGGATAGATAGCTCAAATTAACACCTTATTAGAGGTTTAGAGGTACTAGGCATCAGTTGTAGGTTTTGTACTGTGAATGAAAGACTTTCCTTCGTTTAGAGTCACTTCCAGTTCTTCCTTTTGTTTCTCCTCCTTTCACCCATTAGAGGGATTTGGTTAGAAATCCGTTTCCTTTGCAGACTTCTTTCTGCTGTGACTCTGATGCTGGAGTGCAAAACCATTGTTATTATTATTACTATTATTAACATTATTATTCCTCCAGTCTAGTCCAGTTCTTACTGGTGAACAAAGAACCTGTCCTCTTCTTCTTTTTCCTGTTGTGCAGTGAGCATCTTGTGTGAACAGAGAGGGATAAATGTTGGTTTCTTTTCTTTGCAAAAGCGAGCAGCAGCTTAGCTCAAATCAGTCTCCTTCCATGCGGCTAGATTAACAGCAGGATAGCTGCAATTTTTGTTTTATTTGACAGGAAACTCCTTACTTGTAAGGGTAATCCCATGAATTCCAGCTCTGTGGGTCGGCTGACTTCAAGGGCATCCCAGAGGGTGTAATGGCCTCATTCTGGATGTAGGAAAAAATGGAAGTCTTTCTATTAACTTAATGGTCAGAAGCTTAAATCCTAATATTTGGAGGCTAATTTCATACACCTTTCTAGTGATGAGGTGAAGTTGTAAACAACTGTGAAGAGAGGACTAGGTGCCCACCTCTGCCTCCAAAAAAAGGAAACAGAAGTGTTGGTGTGTTAATTACTTGGAACATACTCCTGATTCTGCAGTGATGGAAACTGAAAACCCCTGTGGTCAAAGCAGATGCAACAGTGACTGCAGTATGCAGTGTGGGGGCAGTGTGGTATGAGCAAGTGCCAAACCATCGATTTAATTACAGCTGGGGTCTGATATCCCAAGCAGCAGTTTGCCTTTCTGCCTTCCTTGGTGGATGAGATGATATTGGTAGTAAGAGGGGAGAGGGACTCAGGACTAAGCAAAGAATAACAGGGCAAAGAAAAAAAAAATGAGAGACTATCAGTGGAAACCATATCAGATTAACAAACTTTAATTACATTTAATTTTAATCCTTAACATTTATCTAAAATGTGATTGAGGGAAGGTTTATTAGGATTCTGTGTCCCTATAGCCCTTCTTTGAAAGAACACTGAAGAAGATGATTGCTTGCGTCTCTAATTAGAAGTTTTTCCCCTCTTGATCACCTAAAGTCAAATTCATTTACTCAGCTTGAAACAAGGATTTAATTTGATTTTTTTTTTTTTGCATCAAAAGATGTCTCTCAAACATGATACAGAACCGCAGCCTGCTAATCAAGACGGAACCCATTACCAGCCCAGTTTTATGAATATTCACATCAGAGGGCAGCACCAACCTCATTAGGAAGGGTGTTGCAATCATTATTAAACTGTTGGAGTCCATTATGATTCCAAGTGCTGTAATGATGACTGATACCCGCTGAGGGCAGCTGAGAAGAATACCAGAGCATAATGACCTCACCTTTTTTCATAAGCCTATAGGGCTTTTAAAGGCTTTCAGCTAGTGTAGTTTGTATTCTTTTAATCAACTGCATGAAAGTGGTCTTAATATCCTTGATTCCCTTGCTCAAGTGATGTGAAGAGAAACACAAGAGCAATTAGGGAATCTAGAGGTTATGTTTGGGTGATATGGTAAGTCAGCAATGTGAATTCTTTCAGATCTTAGGTCTCTGTTAATGAGTAGATTCTTGTCAGTTGGACTAAAAGCTCAAAATTGATAAGCTAGATCAAGCCCCTTCTATTCGGTCCTTGTAGAGTGAGAAGATGTACTGCTGCTAAACCTGAGTTTGATCATTTGGGCAGCAGAACTGCTGTAGTTAATGGACCATGAGCACTGTCAGCACAAGCCCTTTCTCCACTCCTCTTTTGCTTCCCTGCTCTGAGGATAACATCCACTTGAGGTTAACTGTTGCTACAAACAATTTGCTACCCCGTCTTGCTTTCTTCAGATCCCTGCTTTAATCAGGCAGAGTGAAAGAAGGTTAGCATGATTCTCACAACTAACTCTCTGCCTTAGTTATATTTACATGAATTAATTTTGTGCAAATTAGCACAGTACTGGTGGATTTTTTTTGACATGTACAATAACCTGGAGGTTGTGTGTAGCTGTTAGTATACTTTCTGAGCTCAGAAAGAAGTTTCTGATCCCAACCTTCACGTAATTAGGAAGTAGCTGTACCTAATCAGAGAAATTTGTATTATTCTTGCAGTGTCAAGTGGCTGAGATGTCTACGGCTCTTTTTGAATCCTCAAGACAATTTACTATCTTCATTTAATTATACTCCTCTGTTCTTTTTGCATCCTAGAGATCACCTTTCAATCCAGTAAGAAGCTCCCTCTGGAGTCCTTTGGGTTCTCTCTTTGCTCAGCCCTGAAGAGTGCTGAGCAAGTTGTGGAGGCTGCATGTGCCACCTGTTCCTCCTGCAAGCTGGGACTGGAACCTTGATGTCTCTCACAGTGCATCTGTTTTAATGTGGTTTTAATTGACATTTTTTGCTACAATCTTCTTTTTATAAACTTGCAAGAGACTGTTAATGCAACTGGTGAGGCTGATTGTAAATTACTCTATGATAATTATGCTATAAAAGGGGAGGCATTATGGGAAACCAGTAGTAAATTTCATGCAGGACGGTTATGTGCCACCAAAGAGCATCTCTTTCTTTATGATTCTTCCAACTTGGCTTCTACACTAAACTGTGAGAGATCTCTTTGACCTGAGAGTTCTCCCTCCTTCAGTTCCCCACGCTATGAAAAGCCAGTGAACGTGTCCTAGTTGATTGTTAAAGCACTCCGTGGCAAATGTAACGTCGCTCTTTGTAGGATACAAGAGGCAGGAGCTTCAACCAACTCCAGTATTAATTAAATCTGGTGAAGGGAGTGGAAATTAGAGGTCTTGTAATAAGCAGGGAAGAATCTGCCTTTAATTAATGATATTGCCAGGTGAATTAATTAGAAGATAAACTCAAATACTCCTTAGGTGCATTTGTGGAAAAGAATGTCTAGCATTTCAACAAGGGAGACTGCAGTGGGCATCTTACAAAGACTGTGACATATCTCCTTTACAGTGATTTGGCAGAAATGCCAGGCTGTGAAGCAGCCTGTGTCTGGCAGCTGAGAGCATCTCCTAATTAGACAGTTTGCACAACACTTGTTGGCAGGAGAACATATCTTATTTAAGATCTTTGGGGATGTTCCTCAAGTAAACCTTTCCAAGATGAGTATTTAGATTAAGTCTTTAATGTTTCTGTCGTGTCCTCATTCACCCCAGTTTCAAAATTTTATTGCTGGTAGCGTCAACCATTTACTCAGTAATGTTCAGCAAAGATGGTCTCTGATCTGAGGTAAACATGGACCTTATGAGAGGCAGATTTTAGGCAAACCATTGTTGGATGGCAAAATTATTGTTACCACTTCCTAGGCAAACTGTATATTTTGCTGAATCATGCAAGGTCACCTTCTTAGGTTGATGTGTTCCTTCATTATATGGCAATAAGCAAGAAATGGAAAAACTATGCTTCAGGCCTTCCATGTCTTTTGGAATCATTGTAATTTTGTATTTACAAAAGTATAGAAAGCTCATCATTGGTATGAGAACCATCTCTTTAAACAGGGAATTTCCCTTGCCCTGGATTACATTTCATGTGTCCTTTTCAACAGTTTTATTTCAAATAAGTCTATCATAATTAATCCCCTGAGAGCCTCTGAGAGATTCCTTGCTGCACCAGTTTTTGCTCATTAATGTGTTTTACTGTTAATAAAGATATGCAAATACCAAGGTTTTTTTTAAAAGGGCTTCACCTCCATTATTTTGCAATAGGTTTGCCATTCCTGCAGGTATTTGCTGATGTTAGTGAACAACAATGTCTGTTCCTAATGATCATCTTGCCCTGCAAAATAACTTGTGATATGTTGCATGGAACTGAATGAGAAGCAATAGATGGGCTCCAGTAGCTATATCCAGTACATCAAAGGGAAAGCAAGAGTTTGCTGTTCCCTCAAGCCTTAAATTCTCAGGAGACACTAAAGATGCTGGCTTCCCCCCTGCATTGACTTTTGATAGTATTTCAGTACCTGACTTTCTATTTTCTTTTAAAAATCTCTCCTTTTGTGATTTGTGCAATCCTTAAATTGCTAGAGAAATTTTGTCCTTATACCTCACTGAAACTTGAATTACTGACTTTTTTCTTTCTTTTTTTAATCACTTGAGTACAGCTGCCATTTATAGCAGTTCATTTTGTTTGGTCCTTGATAGACCCACATAGATCCCTCGCCAGAAGAGTGATGAAAGGTAGAAGAAATGCACCCACCTTCTGAGATATAATTGTATGCAAGACAAATGATAGGAGAGTCTTTGAAAGCAGGTGGAATTAAAGCACTGACACAGGAAGTATAAAGCCTGAAACAGTTTTGTTAGCATCTCTTCAGTATCCATCACAGTCGGTCTTTCGTGCAGCTTGTCCAGTTTTCTCTTTGTTAGGCATCAGAGGATGACTAATACACTGCTATTCAGAAAAATGAGGCTTTTATTGGCAGTAGTCATTTTATGCAGCAGTAATGCTATTTTTAAGTTATAACATGCATTTTTCACATAAATCTGTGCTGATTTCACTGTGCCTTTTTGACTGTTTTCCACAAAAAGCAAAGCAACCTTATTCCTCCTCTGATAGCTGGGTTGAAGTTATTGTTGGTCCACTGACATATAACCTGATGTTTTCAGAAGCACTAGGCATCTGTTTCTCATATTGGGTTTAGTGGGCTCTCTTCTGTGTATATGAGGAGTTGGTAATTTTTGGTGTCCAAATATAAATCTTGGAGTTCAGCTTTTGGCATCTAGCTTTGGCTACTGTTAAGAGATACTGAAACTTAGAGTGAGAAGTTTGACCCTAGTTAAACAGACATTTAGCCAGGAATTTTCAAGGGGCTTGTTAGTTCTAAAAACTGCAGAAGTATGACTCTGGCTGTGCCTTTCACCTGATGGCAAGGACTATGTGACAGTTGGTGCTTGGGACTGTGTGTACCTGAAACACTCAGAAAAACAATCCAGTGCATTGCCCATCTCTGTTTTTCCATACCAAATAGTGATTCTTCTTTAGGATTGCACAAGCTAGAGGTGTTCTGAAAGTAGACACTAGAAACTGGCTGTTTTCCTTTTTTTGTAAGTGACCAGCCCATTTATAAACCTGGTTGAGTAGGAGGAGAATGGTTTGTCGTATCTTCTCATGTTTATGTGCTCTTCAAATTATATGTCAATAGACAATAACTTTTGCACAGATTCTGGATTTTTTGGTGATGCTTTAGATAGAAACAGTTGCACATTTTTACACATGTTCATTTCAGTATAGTTACAAGGCAGTTGCTGGAAAATCTGTTTCTGACATGTTCTTTCTGATAAACCCCTTAATAGTCATTGTCTTCAGGGGTAGAACACATTTCCCACATATAATTAGCTTGTCTCATTTCAGACTTCACAAGGAAAGCTAAATGAGTGCTTTTCCATCATATTGAAGTTGTCTTCTTGATTCCAACCATAATCCAATTTCATATTTCAGGCTTCCTCTGTGAAGTCAAAACTCTATTCTGAAATAATAGAAAGGAAGTGTGTAGCAAATCAGGAGTAAGTTCACTTTATAATGGCTTATGTTTAAATGTACAGCAAAATATGTTGGTTTAGTACTTGTGCCTTCATGTTTAACAGCTGTGTTACCCATAAGAGCCCCTGAATAGTGAAGTTATACCTTTACCATAGTGAAGTTTGTGGTGCAGAGGAAACCTCAGCCAGCTGGAACTGAGGTACATTGTTACCTGAGAATGGCACACATTTTTGCTCACCTATGATATGTATCTTTACAGGTGTCTATTTGACATAAATGATATGACCTCACATATACAGGATCTACAGTTACCTCAGTATTCCCAGTTTAATAACCTGCTTTCAGTCACAAATTTTGCTTTCCTTGTCAGCCTAGACATTAAATTAAAGGCTTGCTTTCCCCCAAAGGTAAATACATTTGAGAAATTTTAAGGGGGCTTCTCTGAGCACAAGAGGGGGGAATAAAATGTCTGAAGACAGTGTGTAGGGTTTTCCAGAGCTGTGTTGCATCAGTAGAATTGCACTTTCAGTAAGAAGCTGAAATTTATCATGCAAGTGCTTCCATGTGACAAGAAGTGATTTTGCATCTTCCAGTGAAGACTAGCTTACAGGATGACTCCTTGAAGACCTTTTACCTGATTTATTGTGTGACCTTGGTAAGAAAAGGTGTCCAGCTCAGAAAAAAACATGAAGACAAATACTCTTGATTTGTAGTCCTTATAGTTCAATAGAAGACAAGCCCTCTGGATCGTGGTGTTATATATGGAGTTTCCTTCCTAGTATTCCTTTCTACCATCTGAGCATGCAATGTGAAAAAAAGCCTGAGAATATTGTCCTTCACATATTTTTATGCTCAAAATTCAGGCAATAGCAGCATTTGCACTACATGCACAGACTTGTTGCTTTTTCTTTATGTCAATATTTTTGTGCATACTATAATCTAAATGCCTTGTTGCATAGAGCCTCCCAGACTGTGCATTTTTGTACAATCCATAAATCTCTTGGATAGCACCTTTTACATTCCTCCAATCTTGTCAGTTTTCTGCTCCTCTCACTGTTGCTATGGTTTAGAATCTTTATATTTTTTTTCTTTGTCATCAAATTCATTTTATAGAGAATTCATTATATGCATTATGTGGCATGTAGAGAGTAGTAAGGAAGTGCATGTGATTGTTCAGAGAAGCAAGTATTTGTCCAAGTGGTTACAGCTCTGTAAGGTTGGGGCTACAGATCATAAGCTTGAGTTTTACACATCTTTTTCAAACAGCAGCCTTGCCTGCATTCGGTAATTTCCAGAATTACAAGGACCACAAAAAGGCACTTTTATTGGAAAAATAATGTTGCCAGAACACATGTATTTGCCTCTAATCTTGGAAAGTGCCTACATATCTGGATATCTGGAATAAAAGTTCATTCTTATATGTTTAACAACTGCTGTAGGGATGTTATACAGGTTTTAAAACAGCAGTTACAATTTTCTTTTGCTGCCAGGGCATGCACAGTTGGACTTAGAGTATTGAGGTGACTTTTTTTTCAATAGGCCACATGGAAAATAGTTCCAATAGAATACTACAGAACTCTTTAAAATAGCCTAAAATAGAGCAGCATGGTGGATGGGATTTAAAAAAAGTACTTCTGTTTAGGATGACCAGAATGATTTGTTTGCCACCTCCTTAAGTATTTTCATCACACCATGCTACCTTGTATTTGTTTCACTCAAAACCGTTAGAAATTCCTGGAATGTGAGCACTGGATAGTGAAGAATGGATTTAGAGCAACTCAGCTGAGAAGGACCTGTGGATACTGGTAGGTGGAAAAAATTACGTGTGAACTGGCAACATGTGCTTCCAGCCCAGGAAGTCAGTCAAATCCTAGTCTGCCTAAAATACCATGGTCAGCAGGTCAAGGGAGATGGTTCTCCCTCTCAATTCTTCTCTCAGGAGTGCTGCATCCAGATGGAGTCCTCAGACCAGGAAGGATGGACCTGTTGGAAAAAGTCCAGAGGATGGCCACAAAGGCTGATCACAGGGCTGGAGCACCTTTGCTATGAAGACAGACTGAGAGAATTGGAGTTGTTCCGCCTGGGGACGGCACGGGGGAGCTGTCACTACAGCCTTTCCATGTAATTAAAGGGCCTTTTAAGAAAGGTGTAGAAAGACATTTTACCAAGCCCATGAGAAGACAAGAGTGAACTGAAAGAGGGTAGGCTTAGACGAGATTTTAGGCAGAAATTCTTTACTCAGAGGGTGGTGAGGCACTGCAACAGGTTTCCCAGAAAAGTTAACTATGCTTCATCCTTGGAAGTGTCCAAGGTCAAGTTGTACAGAGCTTTGAGTAACCTGATCCAGTGAAGGGTGTCCCTACTCATGGCAGCAGGGATAAACTAGATGGTCTTCAAAGGTCCCTTCCAGTCCAGACTGTTCTTTGATTACACCCAGGGCTCCACAGTGCAATTAAATCTCTTTTGTGTTCAGCTAAGGCAGAGGAGAGGCAGCTGGGCAGTTAGAACTCCTTATTCTTGGGAGCCATGCTCTTTCAGGTGAAAGTCTTAACACATCACATCCTGACAGGATACCTACCTTTAGTGACTGTCTCATGGATTATTCAGTTTAGTTACACAGCAGTCGTGCTTGAATTGGAATAATGCAAGTTATGGTGACACAGAGCCCTGTTGCAGTGGTGTGACATGAGAGGACAGCCAGCAGTTTGATAGGCATTTCTAACAGCTACGTAGTGCAATGGCTAAAACTTCTCAGTTCCTCTATTGAAGGGTAAGCCCTGATGCTGAGCTCATGTGTTTTGTTTATGAGAAAGGGAACATCTGGATATAGTTCAAATTATATTTAATATTGATGATGAAGGAAAATTATGCCAGTGCTAAAATTTAAGCAATTTTAAAAGTAAAGCTGTTGTTTTCTCATGTGATTTTTTTATTCCTGTCTCCAACAAAAAATGTAGCGGAGGTGGAAGGTGGCAGGTTTTAACTCCCATATTGACATCATCTAACAGACCCAGTGGGAGAAAAGTCAAGCTGACCAGGGACCCCTGAAGTCCCCTTCTGCATCAGTGAATGTACACAGATGTGCAGGTGGGAGGTTACAGCTTTTCTGTGACCACAGCTCCAGCAGCCTGAACAGCATCTCACAGTTCAGGCCCTAACTAAACTAATTTCCAATTGTAGTGGGATTTCAAATTAGAATAGGAACATGTGGAAGGGACAAGTGGGCAGGCTTTTACATAACTGAATAGTTGAATTTAACTTGCAGAGCCCATCTGCTGGGGCAGGCTGTCCCATGGAGGTGCACCTTCAGAAATGTTCTGAATAAGGTTAGAAAAGGATGTGTGAGACTGCTAAGGACACATCTGGTTTTGTTCTCTTTAACTCAGGTGTTATATAGATGGTTTAGTCAGCTGGAGAAGATGAATCTGAAGGGCCACTTAGATCAGTTTTCTCAGGAACACAAACACTACTGTTTACTGTGCATGTTATCCTGAGAAGAAAGAGAGATAAAGGCAACTTTTCCTGCAAATCTGGAAGTCTCAGCATTTTAGTCCAATATCATGAATTGGATTGGCAAACAGGGCTGCTCTTACATTAACTAAATTTAGTTAGTGGTAAGGGTGACAAATTGGATTAAAATGCAGAATTTTAAAGTGTAGCTGATAGCCTTACTGATGCCCTTGCACTTCATGAAAATGACAGGGGAAACCTAATTGTCATTCAGCGTAGAAATTTGTGTGGGGAGAGAGGGGCTAGTAGCTGGGGTTCAATTTTTTTAAAAATACACCAGGAGGTGTGTCTACCGATTGCCAATCTGTTTCTAGTGGATTTCCCAGAAACCTAGTGTGCTACATCAAAGAGAACTGGAGGGGGGGCTGGGAAAGATTGTCTGCCTGGTAATGCCAGCTTTTTATGACATTTAGCTACAGCAGAAAACAGATCACAGATCTGAGAGAAAACAGCCTAATGAGAGTATTCAGAGGTGTTGAAATAAAGATAATATTGTCTAGGTGGTGACATAAAAGACGACTTTGTGTCTGGAATGGTAATGAGGATGTTTCCACCTTTTAGTCTCCTGACAGACTTTGAAGTAAAAAAGGGAGGAAATACGGGCAAAAGGGAAGAGTCAGTGGTAGCTAAAATACAGGGTTGGAGAAATCATAAAGCACTGGCAGAAGGAGTTGCCAGAAAGTGCTGGAAATGCACCCATCCTAAATTTGTCCTACATTGAAAAAAAATGGTAAAGCCATGGTTTTACCATTTAAAAACTGGCTGACAGCTTCAAATGTAGTAGTGGTAGGGTGTAATCTAAATAAAGAGCCTGAAGAAACAGACTACAGAAAGCCTTTTATTGTTAGCCCCATCAGAGCTCTCCCAGGGCTGTTGCAGTGGGTCCCTGAGCACCATCACACACTTTGGTGTTTGTGGCTGTCTGCAGGCACTGCCACACCAGATCCTGCTGCCTGCTGAGAACTCAGCCAGCAGCAGGGCAGGTTTTGTCCTCCCATGAGATCTTGCCCATCTGAGCTCTTCTGCCTTGATGCTCCTGGCATGACTTCGTTTACCATCTTGCAGTGCTTCCTTGCAGCCATCTTCTGAACGTGCCTTTCTGTATGGTAAGTTTTGCAAAAGCTGTGGTTGATTCATAGCACAGGATTGCTTGGAAGCTGTGTTAAATCCCCTCTTTTGGTTAGCAGAATGAAACCTGATAGCTTGACCTAGAAATTGAAAGAAAAGAGGCAGAAGGGAAAGGAGAGTTAATGGATTAACTCTGCACAGCAGCTGTGATAAAGGTTCCATGTTTCATACTGCTGCTGTTTCAACAAAGAGAGGTTTTTCTTTAAGTGGCTGCATTAACCTGTGTGGATGGATCTCTGCTAGCTGGTGACCCAGGAGAGCAAAGAACTTTCATCTGCACCAAAGGGACTGCACAGGTCCTTTTTCTTCCCTTGCAAACTGATTTAAAAAATACCGTTCCATGTTATTTAGTGAGAATAATGAAATGCCAAAGGTGAGAGGCTAAAAAGACAGAGGTAAACAACAGAGGGAAAATGTTTTCTAGTTAGGCTAATGGAGAACATGCTTAGAAAAGATGTTGCATGTGGCAGGGACCACAGGGGGAGGTGCCTGTACTGCCAGTGAGAGACGGATCAATTCACTGACCAAATCTTAGTTATATTTTAAAAATAAAATGTACAGTTATTACTGGGTTTCTGAAAGCACATAATGATTGTGTATTTTGTGAGAGGCTTGTGAGTGATTGATTAAGCAGTGGTCTAATTTCCATATTATTCTGAAGGATTCTAAAAAAAAAAAAGCTAGTGTTTATTTACTGCCTTGCAGGTAGCAAAGGTCTGCACATTTTCTTTAGATAAGCCTGTTTCCTATTAAGAAGATGCTGATCATTGACATTTAACATCTATGTCCAATAGAGAGCACACATTTCTCTAAGGGAACTTAGATTTGGGAAGGAGGCAGGGACCTAGAATTGGTTGTGCTCCACTGAAACATTCATATTTACTGATGTCTGAGAGATGCTTAAAGGGCTTGCCTGATAAATTATTCTACTGTCTTGCTTGACTCTGTGGCTGAACGTTGGAAAGATCGCATTTTGCCGTAGAATGAAAAATGCAGGGACAAGAAGGTGTCTGTCTCCCTGCTCTGCCTGTGTGATGGCTTTGCTGGCACCATCCATCTTGCAAAGCTGTGCACTTTTTAGTGACCTAAGAGATAAACTCTGTGTCATGCAGTGTACCCTGCTTCTGCTCAGCTGTTAAACGATCATTAAAAGAGCTCTGACCTTCCCATTTCTTTCCTTATGTGGTTTCTGGTTTGATCTAACAACAGTGGAGTAACAGCCATGGTTGGTAATTCCCCAAATAATTCACTTCTGTTCATTGAGAAACACTGCTCCCCAGCCAACAAACTCATAACAGTTTAACAATTTTATTTTTTTAAAAAAAAAACAACTTCTCTTTGCTTGGGATTTGACACATTCAGATTCATGGCATATGTAATCTTTTGTATTTTTTTCTTTTTTTCTTTTACTTCTGAAATTTTAAATATGTAATTTGATTATTTTGTAGTTTATAAATTTGATTTTTTTTTTTCTTCTGAGAACTTTTTTATTTTACTCATGTAATTTTAATCTTTTCAAGTCAAAGGGCAGTTCAGGTATGTGCTCTCTCTTTGCATTTAGACAGTGTTTGAGGTGCAGGTCTGCAATTTATCAGAGAACTGAGATGTGACACCTGAACTGCTTGGCCCTGCAAGTAATACTGATTACCTGGACACTCAGATGGTTGAACTGCCTTATCTCCCCTAACCGAGTGTGCCAGTGAGGGAATCCAGGGTCATCCTGCACTTACTCTTCTGAATCAGGAAGAGAGTCCTGGAGGGGTGTCCTTATTTTTATTGGTGGTCAATTAACTGAAGGTTCTTAAGTTTCAGTAATTGTCTCTTTGGAGGAATGCACATCAGTTGAAGAGCTACATTATCATCCAGAACTACTGGGCTACACAACTAAGGAATCTTCATAGGAAGATTCTGAACATGACAAGTGCCATCTGAAGTGGAGGCTAAACAAGCTGTACATTGAAAAATTGAGGTCTTAGCCCCACACGTGTACAGAGGTGATCTTCAGTGCTGTGGATGATTCTTTATCTGTACATTGCCAATTTTCCAAACCATGACATAGCGTAAGTTGGGACTTACAGTTTTTCTTTCCAGTTTATTACATGTTAAGCAGAATATAAAAGCTGAGAATGTTAGACTACAGATATGGAGAAATAAAACAAGACATTTTTACTCCTGTCCCATCATAACTCCTAGAGTCTGTAGTGCATGCTTTGAGATAGACTTATGACAAGAATAAATCGTGCACTTCAGCTGGCTGATGATGCACTTCTTGATCCTTAAGTGAGAGTGAAGGCTTGAGGCAAAAGATGTTCATTCTGTAATAGTAGTTAAAATATATATCCACAACTAAATGAATTGGAGTTAGGCATTTGAGACCTTCGCTTGTGATCTGTAGACAGGACAAAGTCTTACCATGAAAAGAAATGGGATTCAGGAATTTCAGACCCCAGACACAGATGAGAATGAAATGTGTTTGTAGCCTTTAAACCCAAGTTCTGAGGTTGCCATAATAATGAGATGCTGCAGTTGCAGATCTTATATAAAAATGCACATCATTTATATTTTTGTTCTTAATGATCACTCACTCAAGCTTCTTTTTTTCATACTCCAGATGAGATTCTCCTCTCATCATGCAACTCTGGGAGCTTAAGCTTTATACAGAATGCTAATATTGCAGGCTTTGTGACAAAACCCAAAGTACTGACAGTGCTATGAGAAGAAGGCTAAGTTGCTTCAGATTATAAACATAATGAATTTTCAAGACCTGTGATGACTTTCAAGAAATCTTTTGTTGTTCTGTTTTTTTTGAAGAAGGTGTATGAAAATCATCTGAGAGCAAACAGCATCTAGAATGGCCCAGGAGGGAGTTTTTCATCACTGTTGTATATATCATTTAGCACATCCTTGAGTTCTGTCAGACTTAAATGGCAAGCTCACTGTTAATTTCAAAGTTTAAAGTGTTCTTTAATCTTTCACTTATTTTGCTCATTCATAAATAGCATTATGGTTTTCACTGATCAGTTCCAGGGTTCCCGCCTGTACTGTCAGGTTGTCCTCAATAGGTGGGAGAATCCATCTTGCTGAGGGTTCAAGAGGTCTCAGGAAACAAGGCCCATAAAATGCAGTTAGCAGCAGGTCTGTTTGCAGTGTGGAGCCTGAACACACGTTTGGTGACTGCCTGGATGTCAGAGCTGAGGAAAGAAATGAAAATAAAGAAAAGAAATACCCAGTACTACTAAGTACTTGCCAATGCACTGAGTAAAAGAAAGAAAATCTTAAAAAGAGACACTTTTTATTTTTTTATTAAGGAGTCTTCTTAAACAAGAATTAGTTCTTACTTTTTGAAATGTCCTCCTGGTATTTTCACTTTCTAACTAAATAGAAAGGAATGTTTTGTGAGAAGCTCTTGCATTTAACCTTTCTTCCCCTACAGCTTTTGTGCTAATGAACTGCAGAGATCCCAGAAGCAGTTTTCTATATGACTGTGACAGGTTTGTTGTAGATTATGTGGTCAAGGTGGATTTATAAAGGGATTTTGTATGTTTGGATCTTGTGAGAGATTTTGAGTTTCAAACTCACTTCTTTTAATTATTCCCAGAAGAGATAAAACCTTGGCAAAAATGAGGGAAATCTCCCGTTTAAAATAATCTGACATGGTTCCTCACAATCTAATATAGGTGAAAGGTAGGTAATATTAATCTTTTCAGTCCTGGATTTACAATCTGGTTGGCTAGCTCTGGTGAGAAAGCTTTGGTCAGAAAGTGGGTCTAGAGCCCAGTCTGCATGTAGCCATATTAATGTTTGGCTGGATTCCAGTCTAAATAGTATTCAGATTGGTAAACTAGAAATTGAAATTTCCATTGCTAATATACTGAGCTGGCCAGCTTGTTTTATTATATTGTTTAACAGCATGTTGCCCTATTGACCAAGTCCATGTCAAACTGGAATGATTGCTCACAAAAAATGCTATGTCAGCCCCTTCTTAGAAGCCACTGGAATTTCATGATGCCTGTATGACTTTGAACTGAACTCTTCCACACAGACACTCACAAGAGTATAATACCTTTGTTGTTGTACTAAAAAGTTCTCATAGTATTTTTAATGATTTTTTGCTTCATGTTACCTGCATTAGAAATGTATTTTCTAAATCAGGACTGCAGGACTGCAACTATTGTCTTTTTCATGGGATCAGTGTAGGCTACTGGTTTTGGAGCTATTTTGCAAATGCAGTTTTTGTGAACTTTGGTTTATTTTTTGTTAATACAGAATACCAAAAGGCAAAGGTAGCTTTTCAGCAATTGATAATTCTCCTAACTTTTAAGGGTATAGGAAAGATACTGAGGACAGTCACTGTGCCGGTCTGATTGATATTATACCTTCAGCCATGGTGGTTCAGTTCCCTACTACCCACCACCTTCCTTGAAGGCAGGAGAATCAAATAAATCTGCGTGTTCTGGACTTGCCACCATTGGGGCAGAATGTCAGCCTTGGACCAGTGATCTAATACCTGATTTAATTCAGTCCTGGGTATGCCTATCAGTTCTCATCAAAGGTTGTCTACTCTGCCTTTTTATGAGGAGCCACTATCAGCAGCATAAAAGCTTGTTTAAAAAAGATGATAAAGCTTGTTTTAAAAAGATGATAAAAAAGTGAGATTCCTCTGCTGATGCATCTGTAGCAGGGTCACGTGTACTGGAAGGCACAGAGGAGCTGAAGAGATCTTCTCCACCTTCTGAAAGATGCAGCAGTGTTAATTTAGGCTGTTGTTATATAAGATGTACCACTCTATGCAAGCAGATGCAGGTAGTCGCTGCTGAAAATAGTTACTGGTAAAACGCTCATCATTTTTTCATGTGTCAATTATATTTGTGAATAGCCCTAATTTCCCTTATCTGTGTGACCTGGCCCATATTCCAAGGTCTCAGCTTGAAGGGCCATTTAAGGCCCTTGCGTTTGTAGAGTCCCAGGATAGGGAAGAGTTGTTCCAGCCATTTATCTTTCTGCCAAGTCAGCAGCTGTTCAGCACGCTCATGTCCAGCTCCCTGACCCCTTTGTGCTGCCCACCTGTGTGGGGCGGCACTGAGGGAGGGCAATGGGAGCCGAGGGGAAAGAGAGCAAGAAAACAAGTCCTGTCTGGAAACTGCAGAGGAAGGTGTGGTGCTTTTGATGGAGCAAAATAATGCTTTCTACAAAAATAATCACTAAATTAGGAGGATGTTTTATTAGGTGCTTGTCAGGTAAAGAGCCTGTGGGGCCATACAGAGTTCTCAGGAACGCTGTTTGAACTTTGCAAAAGGTTGAACATGGCACAGTTGGACTGGTTTGCTGGTTTTAGATGGTCTTTATGTTGATAGGGCCTATTTTTTAACTTATCCTGATGATTTTATGGAAGATGATCAATCTCATTTATGTATATAGCCAACCTCTACTTAGATTAATTGTACTTTGAAGAGAGGGGTTGAGGTTTGAGGAGGCCTCATCCAGCTGACTGATTCCCTGGTTCTGTGGTTCCATACTGCAGGCTGCCAGTTCAGCTCCAGCCATGTCTCTCTTTGCAGTCAGCATCTTTGTTAGCAGCATTGACTTGCTTGTGCTGTCTGGGGGCACCAGCTGGAATTGTTTGGAAATGCTGTCTGTGAAGTAAGTCATGAGGTATTTTCTTAGTATGAATTTAGTTTTCAGGGCAGTGACCATTTCCAAAATGATGTCAGTTTGTCTGTCATGCAAAAGTTCTTCTTTGCCTGAGACTTCATAAGCTTTATGATGATTATTTCTGGGTTTGAAAGTTACAATCATAAGAGTTCTCCAGGCCAACTAGCTTTGCTCCTCCATTAATTTTGGGATGCTTTTTGTTTGCCAGTTTGAAAGAAAATTTCTGTAATGTAAAATGTAAGGCTTCCATGTTGAAATGAAATATAATTGTTCTCAAAAGCACAGATTATAGTGTGGGAAAGCAGCCAATTCCTGATTGAAAGTAATTTCATACTACTGTGTGTAGGCTTGACTCAATTTACATAAGGTCACTGTTCTATCTGTCGATGCTTGTCACAAACTCAGGAGATGATGTAGTCTATATGAAATGGAACAGGTTTTATTTGTTGTTGTTGCTGGGTCTGGGACTTAGGCATTTTTGTTTGTGCCTTTGTTTTAAGTAAACACATCCTACTGATGCCAAACAGGGTTTAGAGCGTCTTCTTATTAAGGATGGCTATAGTGCCATGTGTTCTCAGCTTTTATGTTGCATACACTGACAACTGTGAAGCAGATTCCTTGTTTTCAGGAGAAGCTCAGCTTTGGGCTCTACTGGAGTCATCCTGGTTAGGTGTACCATGTGCTGTGTAATTACATCTGTACAGTTGTGTGTGCACATAGCTGTTTGTAAGCAGAACAGAGCTCAAACAAGGAAAGATTTGATGACAGAACTGCTTTCAGAAGAAGCTTAAAGAATTTCTGCTTCCTGTGATAAAGCAATTTCTAAATTTCACTGGGTATTTTAGCTGTGATTTGACTCTGTTAAGATAATGTTTTCAGTCAACTTTGCCTCTGACAGGTGTAATTTCTCCCCCAACCATTGTTCTCTAGTTCATCTCTTTAGCTAGTGTAAAAGTTTGTGCAACTTCATGGTAAATCAAATTGAGGAGCTGACATGGGGTTTTTGGTCAGGGCCAAGGGTTAAGCCTAAGGGTGATAAGAAGAGGCTGGGGTGGGGAGGAAGGTCTGCTTTCAGCAGCAATGTCAGCTTATGGCCACTTTGCCTATTAGTGATACTGCAGCCAGAGGCACTGGGATGTTTCAGAAAGGAAGCATCAGTCATTTCCTGAAACTGACTTTTGCAAACCACTATGGACTAGATGTGGTGTGTGTTGGATAAAAAAATCTATCCAAATCCAAGAAACCAGTTTCCCCTTGATAGTACTCTGGATGGATTAAGTATGTGTTTGACCTTTTAAATTGCCCTGTGTGCATTTGCCTTCAATGTGCGTGTGTGCCTGCTTCAGCACCAAGAGATTATAAACTTAGCTTGTTTCAGGCTCCTTAGTTCTGCTCTGAATCATGTCAACCATGGGCATGACACAGCTGTAATTCCATTCTGGGGCTGAAGAATATCAAGTCTTTTGCTCACTGAGAGCCTCCAGATTCACTAGTCATCTGCTAGGTAACCAGTCTGGGTGGAACTGAGGGCCCATGTTCTGGCAATTGCTTTTTATGAGGATAATGATTATGTTCAAAAGGGTAGAATGTACATAGGATGACAGAGAGAGACCTTTTTTCACCTTCATTGTAAAGATGCTGGATTGCAGCTGGAAGTAAGTGATAAGGAACATAGCAGAGCTGGAAATAAGCACTGACAGTCTTCTCTTCTTTCAAGTGTGTTGTGCCCTCTTGGGACATCAGGGAGCTTTCTGGTTTATAAAGGCCAGTAAATGGTTGATTAGTGAGCAGAAAGGAGCTGTAAATCCTTTCAAAAACATACTTTGCATTTTTATTAAGTAAAAATTCCCCTTGAATGATGTATGATCAAATGTGTTTGTATTTCCTATCAACTAAGCTAATTGATACGACTCACTGTACAGAAAAGCTTCTTTCCTGCATTTCATTGCTTTATCTTAGTCTAGATAAGCTGGAAAAACAGATCCTTCTTGTAAACTGGCAGTGACCTTCAGGGCCAATAAATTACATAAGTTTTCCAGCAGAAATAAGCATGTTGTTTCATTGTTCTCTGCCCTTTTTCCACAGCTAATCTAGATGCCCTCTAATGCTGCCCACCAGTAGAGCATGCACAGTTTGCTTCTTCATTGCTTCTGAACTGAGGAAAGCCTTAGGAAACCAAATTAATTTCATTAATTGAGAGATGTCAATACAGTCATGAATGTGATCACCAAAAACAGTGAATATGGCAGAAAAAGGTAACAGCCACAGATGTCCTCCAGTTTCTTCACAACCCCTATTCATGCTGTCAGCTTCATGTGAGATGAGGAAATAAGGTGGACTGGAATTCCAGTGCTACCAGGGAAGCCTGAAGCAAAATCTATGGATGAGTGTCCCTGACTGACTTGAGGGCTGTGCTGGCCTGCCCTTACTCTTCTTCACTGTGAACGGTTTTTAAAATCTTTGCTATTTTCAAGTGAAATAATGTAAGCAGCTTGAGAGCAATCTGAACCCAGGCTTTTGTTATATGGTTGCTTTAACAAAATGTGTATTTTCATTAATCAAATACAAATGCAATTAATTTTATTGAATTACTTAATTAGAATGGAGAGAATTCTGTGGTGAAAATACATGGAACTAATGAACTTGATGCTATTTAAGCATCTGGAATTGAGGTACTCTAATTTCAGTGCACATAACAAAAGTAATTTGGGTTCAATTAATTCTCTGTTTTCTAGACTGTACCTTTAAAATTCTTAGCACCTGGTAAAAGGAAAATAGTTAATTGCCTTATCTTTCCTTTTTCTTTGTCTGCTTTAGTTGAATTTGGAAGGGTGAGGGTTGCTCCAGTGGCAAGTGATTAGCTTGTCACTGTGCTTTTTTTTATCATTACTTGCCTGTCATTTTCAATCCTCTTCCCTAATTTTTTCCTATATAACAACTTATATCCATTTCTTCTATCATCTGTGCATCTTCTGCCTCTCCTTTTCTCTACTTACTGATTTTTTAGCTTTCCTTTCGAGTATGCTTATTACTAGCCTGTGCTATCTGGAGTCATAAGTATGCATGTTGCTTAGTTTTCCATGGCTTAGGGAGACTTGGCTAGCACCTTGTTAAATAGTCTGTGACTATTCCTCACAGGTGGACTACATGCTAACTATGAGAGGGGATCTCTGTGCCCAACTGCACAGTTATCAGTGTCACCATAGCTCCGTTGCTTTGCATTAACTGTGTAGTTCTGTCTCCTTTCTGTGAATTTGCTGACTGACAGACTACAAAATGTCTCTCCCCTTTCTCTGTTTTTTTCGTCTCCTGTCTGGGTGTGTTGGGATACAGAAGGGATTCAGTGTGAGATAGGGTTGTGTTCGTGCTTGGATGCTGTAATTACCTGTGTAAATCTGAGCTGCTCTTTCAACTGAATCACTGCATTCAAGTGTTGTTTTCTGCTGTGCCAAAAAGCTGTGTATTTGGGCCTGCTTTTTTTTCCCCTTTCTTTTTCAATCCATGACACAACAGGTAGGATAGCCCATTTGCTTTATGTTCTCAAGGCAGGCATATGTGCAATCAACTCCTCGAGACAAGATGCTGGGTTCTACATTGCTTTGAGGCAATCCTGATTTTCAGTTTCCATTCAGTATATACAACATTCACTTAAGTTTCAGTGTAGTGAGAAGCAGCAGGGCTGTGCAGCTAGTGACACTGTTCTGTTTTCTTACCAACTGCTGTTCCCCAAAAGAAAGGAAAAGAGAATGGAGGCAGGGCAAGGGAAGCCATAGACTTTCCTAGCAATAAAATGATACTGTTTAAATGTGTTTAATACATTCTTAAGGAAAGAATTGATGGTAGTGCTGGATTTGGAGATTTTAATCCAGTAATCCCTAGGACTCATGAATCTTCACTTGCTTTTTTTGGCAGAATACTTCATATGTATGACTCGGGGAGAAAAGAAGTAGCTGGGACTTTGGATTGCTCAATGAGACAGGAGGAAAAGTATGATTGCAAATCCATGTTGATTTGTCATGGTGTGGTGTTTTTTTTTTCCCTCTCAGCTTGAAAACAGAGGTTACTTCAATTTTTTTTATCAGTGTAAAATCAGAGGAACTAACTTAAAACCTTGTTTCCCCCTTCTCTCTCTCTCTTTTTTTTTAAATTTTGTTTTCATATGCCACAGCTTTTTATTTCTTGCTCTTACAGTAGCTAGCTGTACTTCCAAAGTGCCACTTCTAGTGCACAATGCTAGCCACTGGCACTGAAAGAAGAAAAACTGGGGTTTTGCAAAATGAAGCACCACACTGCCAACATCAGCAGATTTATGATCTGCCCTGTTCCTCCCCTTCCTACTCTTCCTGACCCAACATTGTGACTTCCTTCAAAGCCTGTCTTTGATTAAGTCATCATCTGTAGTGTTAATCAGCTGTGAATGCTCAGAGACACCTGGAAGGAGTGGTAGGTCTGTTGACAGAAGTACTGGCTGCTGTGTTTGGAGGTAGCCTGGACAGGATAATCTCTGCTGAAAGGCAGCATGATCTGTAGCTCATCCATGGATATGTGTCAATACACCTGCTCATTAGCCAGATACCATTGCAGCAGAAGATGTGACTTGAAGATGGAGGAGAGAACTTGGTGTGAGAGCACAGTCTGTGCTGCCTGGCATGGTAAGCTGGTACTGCTTGCCAGCTCATCACCACATTGTTGTGAGGTGCATCCACACCTTGCAGTTACTGTGTCCATGGTGATGACATTCATTCTGCTCCTTTGATGAGCAGACTAGAAAAATCACTGGAAAGAGAATAAGAAAATGTAAAATGTTATTTGAAAGGGAAAGATGGAAGGTAAAGGAGAAGTCCATAGCTGTTTAGTTTGACACTTTTACTGTGTTGAGGTTGACTAGAACTTAAGGAAACTCCTTTACTGAAAAGAGTTGATCTAGCATTTCAATGTGGTTGGTTCCATGTAATACTTTTTTTTTCAGTCCCAGGAAATTCCCAAACATTATAAGATACTAGAAGATGGTTTATTTCACTGAATTTTCACTAGGCTAGGATTATAAGAAGCTGGTCTTTGGGACAGTGGAAAACCTCATTTTTCTTGCTACAGCTAAGACATCTCCCCCCTTCTCCTTCCTTCTGCTAAGATTTGGAAGAAAAGGATGTGGTACAGTGAGGAGTCTTACACTCAGAAAGTTTATTTTTTAAATATGCTGGTCTCCATGTGTTTAAGACTTTACAGAAGGCTTTGCTGAATCTTCTCTGTGTGTTTTGCATATTTTCCCTGAAGAGCAAGAGCAGCTTCGTGCTGCAGCCATAGATAATGGGCCTCGAGTGTGGATATTAGACCTGAAAATTTGTTCTGTCAAACTGTCATGGTTGGAGTTGTTTGGTCTGAGGTAGTTTAATAAATGTGAGACTGAAAATAAGACTTAGCCTGGCACTGGGTACAACCAGATTGTCTGAGACTCAGACTGTAGGTTCAGGATAAGATATTTGAACTGTGTTTGTCTAATAAGAATTTTTATAGACTGTGCAGCTAAGGGGAGAATCAGAGCATGAGTGCCAGACATGAGAGAAACAGAGTGGTTCAGGTGGTGTCTCATCTGTTTCTTCTGCTAACTGAGAATGAATACTTTCAGAGATGAATCCACTCAGTTGTTCTCTAAACATTTTAAAGTTTCTTTCAGGCTCTTGCTGTCAGGGAGAGCTTGTGACGCAGAATCACAATGACAGTGCCTTGCAAGGTTTTGCTTAGTACTAATAAAGGAACGTAATGTATCAGAATTCCTGAAATACTACAATGTTGTCTCTATACTAGATGTGCATAGATGTCCATTTGTAAGAAGAAAAAAACAAAGGAGATAATTCTTTGGCATCCTCCAACTTCTTCACATTTGCTTGAAGTACTTAACATTGGAAGAGGCAGTGAAACAGTTTGATCCCATGTCTGTTCAATTTTGGCCTTTTTGCTGACACAGCTAAGAGGAGGGTAGTTATGAATTGTAAGCCAAAGACACACTATGAAGAGATTGTGCTACAATGTCCTCATATGTATTGAAGAGGTGGTTCTGCTGCACCTCACTTTCTCGTTTAGTGTGCTGCTTGCATTGCATGCAGGAATCTGTAACCTTCTGCAGTCAATTCTTTATCTTAAAGATTGTAGAGCACAGTGAAAACAGAAAAAACTGCCAGTGAACAGGACTGATAGTCAAGTGAAATAAACCCATTTTCAACTCTGCTAGTGATGCTTTGTAAATTTTGGCACATCACTTAATTTTTGTGCCTCAGTTTCAATACCTTTAAATGCCATGAGTCCCTAGAAATAACTTTGGAATAAAAATGTTCAGTGCTTTCTCACAAGGGAACCTCCATGTCACAACTGTATGAGACCCAGTTTTTTGATGACTGCTGCACAGCTGTGTGAGAGCCCCTGCATTAGCAGAAACTAAATTTATCAGCTGCTGAGAGCTCCTTTGAAGGTCATCCTGTCCTGAATATTTACTGGGTTCCGTTACATTTTTTTGTCTGTCAGGAAATCTCCTGACTCCTATTGCTCTGTAAACAGCACTTTGAAAACTGGAAGGTTTTTTAAGAAGTGCTCTGCTCTCTGTGCTGCCTCCCTGGTCTCCCTCTCCACCTGCTCCTCTCTCCCTCTCCCTCTCTTTCTCTCTCTTTCTCTCTCTCTCCCCCCCTTTCTCCCTCTCTCTGAGTCTCTGTGCTTCTGCTATTGCTGGCTGAATCTTGCACAGCCTTCTCTCCATCCTTTCTAACTCTTATTAAATGCAGTTTATCTCTCTGCTGTTAAGTAGTCTATTGATTCACTTTGGAGTTTATTAGATTATCGCTGTCTGGGTTTTGAATTTTTTTAAGTGCTTTTTCAGACGTGTACGTGTGCACATATGAAAATAAATCAATGAGCAGGGACAATGCACAATTATTTACACAGCTACAGCCACCACTCTAATGTAATATTATCATTTAAATGCTTGCTGAGTATTCAGTCAGTGAAGGTCTGTACTGGATGCTCCACAGTGCTGGAGCCCGGGGGTAATGTTTTTCATAGCTGTTTATTACTAAATACTCTTGATGGAAATACAAATACTACCAAAGCTCCATATGTGGTTTCAAGTACTGGGGGGCCTGTTTTGTTTATAAAATGGCACTAAAATTTTAAAATGCATCTGAAAAAGAAACTGAGATGCAGTGAGTCTGTTCAGGAGAAAAGCGTGATAAAACCAAGTAGAAAATTGATCTGCAAAGCCTGTAAGTTTATTTGTAAAATTCCCTCTAGCAGAAGCTTAGACACTTGACTGAAAACAAGCTGCCAGTGCTGAGGTTAACCCTTAGCAGCGCAGAGTAGTTTACATCACCTATGCCTTCCTAGGGGAGACCTTTACTGTTACCTTTGCATGATTTTTCTGGTAAGGAAAGGCAAATAATTAATCCCATCCATGCCTTACACTTGTGTCTCTGAAATGTTTTGGTTTATGATTTGCATTTATTTAAGTTTGGAAATGCACTGCATGGTTTTATGTTGTGGTGGAGCTGTGTCATGCCCAATGGGGTTATATTTTTCAATGTGCTGGCAGGGCTCAGACTTCCTCTGCTGGATCAGTTTCAGTTTCACCAGCTGGTGGGAATAGTGACAGGAATTTGGGGATTACAGATGTTCATGCAGCCAAAAAGGAAACAAGCCAATTTAAAGGCACATTGTTAAATCTACTCCAGGGGCTTGGCTTTTATTTTCCTGACGATATGAAGACCTCAAAAGATTTCTTAGTGTTGTAGTTCTTCACTCCCCCCCATTTCTTGGTAATATATCCTCCATTAGGAAAGAGTTCATCTAAAGATTTTCAGTTCACCAAAATGACGTAGTTGCACCAGAAAAGACTCCATCTTTCCATGCAAAACCTCCAGTTTACTGTGGATGGTTTGTATAGGCACGAGCCTTAATTTAGCAGAACATTTAAACGCATATAAAAACTCTGCGGTGGTGATCGAATATTACATTTAGAATCATTTGGAAGGGATTCACAGGAATCACTTTGTCCAGCTCCTGGCCCTGCACAGGCTCATCCCCAGAAGTTACACTATGTGCCCAAGAATATTGTCCAAATACCTCTTGAACTCTGTCAGGCTGGTGAGACCACTTTATTGGGAGCCTGTTCCAATGCCCAAACCATCTTCTGGGTGAAAAACCTTTTCCTAATATCCAACCCATTAGTGACCAGTTGCCAGCCTGATGTAAACCCATTCAATATCACCCTTTGTGCTCAACCTGCGAGCCATATCCTTACTCATCAACTGATGTGTTTGTCACTCACAGTATTCTTGGGGACACTTGGGGGCCACACTCTTGTGGAGGAAAAAATGTAAGTATACACATAGGCATGTATGCTTGAAGGAAGAGCTTTCATATTCAGTATTAAAACTGACACAAAGCCATAGATGTGGATTCACAGGGTTTTTTGTAGGTAAGGTCTCTTTCAAAGAGCTTCTTGTTTGTCACCTCATTTTTAACTGATTTTTCTTTCTTTGCTGAACAATTCCTTTTTTCATTCCCATTTCAGTAGGGTATTTTCTTTCTGTGGCACAGCCATTGGTGTGGCACAATCAGAGCTCCTCTGTTCCATTCTTGTGCTAAAGGCTTCCTCCAGCCTAGCTTTATTTTACCATCAAAGGCTGATGAAAAGCAACTCTATTGCTTCCCTGCTTGTATTTGACAAGCTCCACTGTAAGGTTTGCATTAGTTCAGTTGGAGTTAAAAACACGTAGTCCTATTCTATGCCAGATTTTCTCTGCTGCCATATATAGTGGTGTGTATTGCTTTTAGTATGGTTCTGCAGCCAGTGCTCTCTTGCACAGCCTAATGTGTTCATTTCATTGTCACTTACCTGTGGTTTTGTTGATACAAAACCAAGGGCAGATTGTTGATGTTATCCAAAATAGATTGCATTGCCAGAGGTGTGCAGGGTTTAATTTCAGGTGTTAAGAATTTCTATTCCGAGCACCATGCATCTCTCTGCTGCTCCCCTTTTCTGCACCTGCTTTGCTGGAGCAGTTTCCATAGCAATAACCTCTTCAAGTTTTCCAGAGGTGTTACAGGAATGATTTTCTATCTCCTCCTCCTCAACAATTCAGGAAAATGGAGCTTATTAGAGATACTTTTTTGTCCTCTGTGCCTTGATAGGAGCCTGGCAGGGGCACTCTGCAATTCCAGGTAAAGCTGTCTGCAGCACACAGCTGCTTGTCCATGATGAGGACCCCAGCTGGGCTGCCCACTGCTGCAATTTGCTTGACCTAATATAGGTTGTCTTTGCTTCTCTCTTGACTCAGGCAGCAGTATTCTTATGAAAAGAAGGAGCAGGACAGATGGAAAAAAAAAAGTCTTCTAAAAATGAGGAAAAACTGAAGTCTTGAAGACTGAGAGCCAATAATTCAACTTTCTATCACGTTTTGTTCTTGTGCCAGGCATGTGTGGTACAACTCAACTGTTCAACTTGCAGCTCAGTAGCATATGGGAAAATCTAAATCCCTAGAGAAGGAAAGCATTAAGCAGGTGCCTGGAATCCCTCAGGAGCCTAACAAAAAGGGGAGTTGGATATTAACATGGGCTATTCAGTTATTATCTTAAAAAGTATTGCATTTAGCAGCAGATACGAGGTTGTGATTTGAAAGTGAGATGTAGATGAGTTCTGTAGCAGTGTGGCAAAACCTTTGTGACCACCTAGGCCAGGGCAGAGTGACCTGCTGAGTGCAGGTGTCTGTGCAAATAACCCGAGGAGCCGTTCCGAGATACTGCCTACAGCTACTGCTCTAGCACCAGATATTAGCTCACTGCCATTTCTAAATTGATAAGCAAGCTATTATGCTAGGAAAAGTCGTTGTTATTATTGGTCAAAAAGATGCTGAAAGCAGTTTATAGATAAAGCTGTGAAGTCTTCTAGGGTGAAACGTGCGAAAACAGCTCCCGAGCACAATGAGGATAAGTTTGATTAACAGAAACCTTGGGATTAGCTGATTTTTCTGAAGCACCGTCTGAGACACAAGTCTGTATGGTTGCTGCTTGATGTTCACATTTGGAATTGAAATAGTCGGATGTAAATTTGCTTTATTTTTGTATTCTCTCTCCAGATTTGTGACCAGATAGCAGCAAAGTTGTGAAATCCATGGCAAAAGCCTCTCTGGACACAGGAGATGAGCCCCATCCCAAAGCTAATGATCTCCATGTGCCCTTGCACTTATCTAAAGTCTGCTAGAACCCTCAATGTGCAGGCTTTTTCTCTTTCACCATTTGTTGCAACCTTGAAAAGACCTTTTGAATGCTTTAAAATAACTATGTTGTCATTCCTTAGTTAAAAAAGAGCTTTTCTTCTCTCTGTTTTTCCCCTTCAACCTCCGTTGTTCAGACTTTTTAATAATTCATATCCCTTTTGACTTCACACACTTGCTTGTGCTACCTGTAGTGCTCAGTGAGAAATATGGTCCTTGCAGAGCTCAAAAGATCAGCTGAGAAATTAGTTAGAATGATGTTGGTGGAGGATTGTGCTTCACCTCCTAATTGAAGTAGTAAACCTACAAGTGTTAGGGCTCCTACAGCAGCTTGGTCAAAATGCCAGTGTATTGCTGGCTGTTTTCTCCAGGAAGCATGGATGCAGGCTTTGTGGAAGTGAATTGCTGCTGAGGAAAGTGAATTGGAAATTGCCTATCTCTGTGTCTCACATTTCAGCTGCAACACTGAGCTCTTGTGTTTTGCACAAAGTTACATGCACAGACTAGTACAGGGAAGTTTGGAGAACAACAGTAGTCACCTGTCCCTTTTGCAATTTCTTTAAGCTTCCTTTATGTGGAAATCCCAGGTGTTGTGCTATCTTACTGACTTTAAAAAATACCATTTTGACAACCTAATCTTGCAAAAAAAAAAAAACAAGTCAAGTGTATCTCTTTGGGAAGTGTCTTAGCTGCATACATACAAGATTTGATTTTTAATTATTGCTACACCCTCTAGCTATAATAAAAGACCTGTCAGCATATTCATGCTATCTCTATTCATATTCAGAGGGTTGGAAAGTAGAGGTTTAGATTCATTCTGGATTGAGGTTAGGCAAGCAAGGTCTTTTCTTCGGTGTAATGACTTTCAGCTCAGTTTGGTGACTGATCAGTTCAGTTATCTGAATTGTGTATGCGCAAAGAGAAGAAGGGTTGTGCTTTTGCATACATTCAATTTTTATATTTATAAATCAGAATCTGCCTCCATTTAAAAAATGAAGTGTCGTTGCCTTCAGCTTATAAAGAGCAGCTGGCACTGCCATTAAAACTTTGAAATGTTCCCTTGAGAACTCTGGGGATGCATCTATCTGAGCCTAGTAGTGGTCTGAGCTTACAAGTGGAGCAGAGTGTCCCTTTTTGCTCGAGAGTTTAGGCAATAGATCAAAGACTTCAGGTGTAAGCAGCTATCTTTCTTTGGTGAGCCTGGCTGTGGGGGTAGTCACAGAGTTCCAACTGAAAAGGATAGTCCTGCTGTTGACTTTTTTAGAAAGAGTTTGTTGTCTTAAGCTAACAAACCATTTCACAGCATAAGAAAGACCTCTGGTAGTTTTTGGCAGAAAGCTTTTTCTCATTGTTCCAACAGCCTAGCTACAGAAATAGAAGTGATGTTGCGGAGATCTGCAGGTAAGGGCTCTTTCTTTTCATCAGAGGTCGTGTTTTGGGTGAGGCTCCCCTGAATATTTAAAAGAGCCCATCCACACCTTATGACATGAAAACTTGTGAGGTAGTTGTGGGCAGGTTTTGTCCAAAACCGGAAGCAATTGGTCTGCAGGGGTGGGTGAGATGCAAGGCTAATGAACTCAGGGACCTACTTTCAGTGACATGGCTGTGCTGTTTTTGGGTCTTATGCTGGAATTTCCATCTGGCATTGCACTGCACAGGCTGAGAATTAGGAGGGGAAGGAGGAAATGTAAGAGGTCATTGCCATACTCATTGGCTTAGATTTCTTAGCTTATTTCTATGGGACTTTGTCACTGTGGGCGGTGCCAGCGTGCAGCTGTGGTGGTACCCAGTGCAGCAGTGGGACAAGCACCCAGGAGGGAGTAAGGTCTGAGGTCTCATCCAGGGTGGTATGTCGGGACTGTGCTGCCTCTAAAACTGTCTGCTCAAGCCAGAACACTGTTGCATCCTCATGCTTGGCAAAGTTTTTTTGTGGACATGCTAAGGTGCAGAGGCTGCTTTCTAGCATCTTTTTCCACCAGGTCTCAGCTTCTGGCAGGTAACTGTGTCCCTGCTGTGCACACCACACAAGGAGGCAACCTTACCTCTCCTCACATAAACATCATTTGCCATGGCTGCACTGGAAGGATGCAATGGCACACTTGGAGCAGGCTTTGGCTTCTGTTACATTTACCTTTAAATGTTCAGCACATTAGTAAGAGATGCAGTTGCATTCTATGCTGCAGTTGTAGCCATGCCTCAGTCTTTGTTACTGCAAAACAGTAACTGCACATCAAGGATCTTAAAAAGGGATTTGTGACTACCTCTTACTCAGCTTTGCTGTATCTTACTGTAGCCTGTACCTCTGGCTTTGTGGAGCACAGTCACAAAAACCCTCTTGGGCTCCATTTTGAGTTAATACTCAAATTTCAGACTTTTTTCTCTGGATTTTGTATGCAGAAAATAAGAGGGGATAGAAGAGCTAAAGTTGACTACTGGTATAATTTCATGGTGTCTTTTGGCTTTGTGTGTTTCATATCTAATTAATGAACTGCCTTGGCATCTCTGTAGGTTGTACAGCTCTGAGCTCATTATTGGCACCTTCCAGGCAGTGCCTTGAAAATGCTGAATGCTCTGAAGAAAGTGGTAGCGCTTGGTTGTTTTTTTTTTCTTTTTTTATGAAGAAGGTCATCTGATTTCTTTTGTCTTTTTCTCATTTGGTTTTCTTCTTTATTTTTGAAGGTCTTCCCAAAGATCTTGGTATGACAAAGAACCAGGAATGGTACGTGGGCTCCTCTGTGCTGGGCATGAGGAAAGCAGAATTGTCTTATTTCTTCATGGAGCGTTACAGTCCTTGTGTTGAACTGCTTTCATTTAGCAATAGGGGTTACCGTTGTGCAGTTCAACTTTCAGTGCCAGAGAACTGAGTGATGACACTTGCTTAAGCCCACACTCATTTTATCTCTGAATCATGCCAGCTGAAGTGGGATGATATTCTTAGTGGGTGAGTTTTGGCCTTTCATTCCACAGTTAGTCTTGTGAGACTGGTAGCTTCATATACAGTAAATATCTCAAATGAATGCTGTGTACTTGGACAGATAAGTTGAATATAAAAGAAGTGTAAGCTCAGACCAAGAGTTTTGGCTGTGACATCATCTGGTTTCACCTTGTCCATTGATGAGCGTTATCTGGAGCTTGGCAGCCGCAGTGAGGCAATGGCATTGCTGCCTGCTTGTGAGCTCCAGGCTTCTTGTGTGGCTGTTTCCTGGGGCCAAGGGAGGACAGAGGAGCCAACAGGGCAGGCACGAAGGTGTCCCCTCTCAGGGGGATCAGTGGAGTCACAAACGGGTAAGTGTCAAGCCTGCAGACCTTCCAAGTGCAAGTGTTTGACTGCACTTGAATTCTCTTTCCCTGGGGGAGAAAAAAGAGCTTTAATTTATGAAGTGAAGTGTCACAACACATTACAGCACATCACATCCCAACATGCCGCTACATGGAGCTGACATTTGTTTGCTTTAATTCCTCAAAATAGCTTTTATTTAGAGCAAATGTTCCCTGTTAATTCAAACAGTTCTCATTTTTCTGTGCACTGTACTTGCCAGTTCCCATGGGGACAGTTGTTCCTGCGGAGCTTTGCCCTGTGTTGGGGAGCTGTCAGGCCTTTTCAGAGGTTTTAGTTATTTTTCTTATTAGTAGTGGAGAGCTTCTTCATTGCCCCTCAATCCAAATAATACTAAACAGGAGGCAGTGATGCTTATACTTTTTAATTACACTTCTGTGACATACCAAGTGCTTTGCAGGGAATGGGGGTGTTTCTTGGCAGAGGAGCAGTCTTTGTGCATTTGGTGATCACCTTACTGGCTGAGGTAATGGAAGCCAACATGGGCTGCAAGCTCTGTTCTGGATGAGATTGCTCTAGGGCAGGCTGTGGCACAGCCACCTACAGAAGGTCTGTCTGGACACAGACACCTGCTGTGAAAACCTAGAGAGGATCATCACTTGTGTGTTCAGTGAGGAGTTTCCATCTGGTTTGTGTACATGTCTTGTGGGAGGACAAGTAGTTAGTTGCTGGACCCTGTTCAGAGGTGTATGTGCACTCTTGCTCTTTTTTTATCAACTTCAAGACACCTCATAAAGTCCTTGGGTCAGGATTGTTCTTCCATCTCTCTTTATTTGGTATAAGCAGAAGAGTGAGATGAATGTCAGTGGCATTGCAGTTTCATTCTTTAAATCTTCTTTCTATTCCCCCAGTCTCCTTCACTATCCTTCATTTTGCTCTGTCTCCTGTGAGAAGAGAGCCAGAGCTGCCTGTGCTCAAAAAGGATTTTTGCCTTTCACTTCTCCAAATGGTTCAATGCATTAGCAAATCCCGGGTCTATGTTGCATCAAGCCCCGTGTCGCACTACTTCTCTGGAAAACTGCTGCTGTCAGAAAGTGTGACTACAGGCAAGGTGGGAAGGACACTGAAAAAGCAGGGAAAGCTCTAAAATTAATGATTCTTTCTCTTATGTGCATTCCTGGAGACATTTCTTGATCTCTGCTTGGAACCATACTCATCTTTAGGTAAGTAATGCAAAAACAAAACGGAAAAATATCTATGGGACCAGCAAGCTCGAAGTGGATAAGCATAATACATGAATGAAGCTCCATGAACAGTTTGTGGTGCTTCCTTTGATTACTGTCTCCTGGGCTTTGGGAATCACAAATAATTTAGCCCTTCTTCAGATAACATATCATGCAAACAGATCTGCTTAGACTTCTGAACGTATCTGAATACTCTACTTTGGATGGAGCAGTAACTTGGGCTGTTGGGTAAAGCAAGAACTTAAGATGTCAGAATAATGTCAGAACTGGTTTATTTTCAGAAATATTTTCCCGTATGGTTGAACAAGCTAAATGAGTAAGGGAGGCTGTTTTGGAAGAGAGAGTGTGTGGGGGAACAGTGTGAAGCAGGAGGAGATAAGTGAGCAAGCAAGTTGATCTGTTGATAGGGGAGTCTCAGTTCAATCAAAGCAGTGTTTATGTAATTTAATAGCAAAGTGTGCCTCTTGCTTTCCCTTTTCTTACATCAAAACTATTTTATTCTATTACGTTGTAACGTAACCTACATATGTTTAATCCTAAGTGGTCATGATTTTTGCTTCCTATAGTGTCTCCAGATGTCTGTGTAGGACTTGGCTTCCCTCCTGAAATGCAGAAACAAGGAGACTCTAAAATGAGATGGCCTGAGCATTGAGCATTTGGAGCAGTCCTTTCTGTAGCAGTGGGATCAGCTAGAGATCCTGCCACTATAAAGTTATCAAAGTGGCAGTGAATACTCATGATGGGTAGAAGGCCTGGTTGCATCAGCTCCTTTTCTCAGCAATGTTAGCACCACAATGGTACGCTGCCTTTAAGCAGAGGCTAAGGGATCATTGGTATGTAACAGCCTATAAAAGTTATGTATGGTATTTTTCCCCCTTTGTAACAGCACATTATTTCCCAACCGTCCATCAGCGTTTCTGTGGAGCTGATTCTTTTTCAACTAAATAGCATCCTCCTTCCCTGGGCAGAGACCCAACTCGCTTTCCTCCTCCTTTTCTTCATTTCTATTCCTCACTATACTCCATATCCCATGGTAGATAAATAATAACTTCAGTAGAAACCACAATTGCTCAGCTTATTCCATAGTGCACTGTGCTTTCTTTTCTGCTCATCATGGTGGGATTTTTTTCAGGGTTATTATTTATAAGTTAGAACTCAGAAAGCTTTTCCAACTACAAAGAATGCCAGAGTTTTCCCTGCTTTGGGTGTGGAAGGCTTAAAACACTTTTGACAATACACAAAAATTAGTAGAATTTTTTTGTGTGTACAATTTCATACACAAAAAAATCCCCTCTCGGCTTATGAAAAACAGTTACTATTTTGTATTTGGGAGACCACTGTGTTGCTCATTGATTCTCCCAAATCCAAGAGTCATGGAATAAACCTCAAAGTGTTGATTTTCTGTCTGGAAGGATTATGTGTAAAACTGCTTCTGACAGTGTTGTTCCTTGTCTGAGACACATTTCTCTCAAGGGAGCTTGTGTCACTTCAGTTCCATGCCTGCCTTGCATTCCTCATATAATTTAAGGTGTTGGCTTTAACCTTTAAAGCTTGAATAGGATGAGTAGTGTGTAGTATAGCTCAGGTGCATCTGTTGATTTTCCCATCCTGCTAACAGCCAACTGGCTTAGGCAGGAACAGTTTAACTGGAAGCCTTTGGCACCATGGTACCTTTCATGTGTTGTCTTGCCAGTGTCTCAATGTGTTGTCCTTTGAGAGGATGGAGAAGGTGGATTCTCCTGTGTATTGGGTGTTGGAAGACACAGAAGCAGTCCTATACTCTGTAAAGTTCTGTGGGAATGCATGAGGTATGAGGATATGCATTATGTGTATGTCCCCTGCTGTTATCCAAGCATGGGATACCTAAAATTGTAAAAGCTGTTAAAAATTGTTTAAAGTGAGCATGAGGGCAAACAAATATGGAGTATTTTCCTCTGACAGGTCAAATGAACAAGCCAGAGTCACATTGAAGTACCTGGTGCTTTGTGGAGCTGCCTCTCCCTTTCCTATTTTTTCTATCCTGGGAAAGCATTGGATCCTACCAGAGGCTTCCTCAGCTGCTGTGCTCAGTTAGGCAGAGCCCATGGATTCACTTCACCTTGTGTCCTCTGACAAGGGATCTGTACTTCATTCACACCTACTTCTTACTGCCTATTGAAAGTGATAAAAAGAACTTTCTGGAAAGCTTTCTCTTTAAACTATGTTTATTTGTATTGCCTAGTGCCTTAATGCATTGCTTTGCCTTCAGCAAAAGAGAAGGTACTTGAATGAAAAGAAAGGGGTAAGGCAGTGAAAGAAGAGGGCTGTTATGTATCATAATGTTAGCATTCTTGGGAGAGATGCTACTCTAGTTGGAGGAACTAATCTTTGCTTGCATAAGTAGACAGAAATGCAGGCAATTTACAGCATCCGCTCATACCCAGATGTCAACTCACATTTCCAAAGAGAATCATCAAGTCAGGAGATAAACAGCTGGTACAGGCAAGAGGAAAATAAGCTTGTAAGTGTTTAAAGAAAAAAAAAAGTGTTAATTTTTATGAAGTGTAGTGTGATGGCATCTAAACAAATGAAAGTTAACAGCCAAGAATGGGAAAGTGGAAGGGCTTCTTTTTTTTTTTTTGTAACATGTGAGAATTGACGTCTTGGTACCTCTTGTAGCAGCTTTAAAGCATCCCTGTGTTTTTGTATCAAGTTCCTTCTAGAACAACTTCTTGTATGCTAGCAACAAAATGAGAGGTAGTGTTGATGAATTTTGGTGTCTTGAAGTGCCTTGAACTGACCTGAGTATCACAGTATGTCCACACACACCTCGACTTTTAGATTGTAACCTGGCACACGTGTCTTGCAATTGGAGAGAGTCTCAGTGGCAGCTTCAGTGGCTTCAGGGAGACTGCTGACCAAGAGGCCAGGCAGGCCTTGGAGATATGTTCTGGATGGCACATACTCAAGAGTTCTCAAAATTAGCATCCCTTTCTTCCTGAGAGGCGAGGCATTTGCCTAAACGTGTAAGTATTGATCACTAGATAACTATTAAATATTTTCATGTGAAAACAAAGTGTTTCCGTGGTCAAAAAGCATAAAATTGTAGCTTCAGGGAAAGCCAGTTACTGGGGTTATTGCTGAAAGAGCATCTAATAGAGAATGCTGACTTGCATCATCCTTTGCATGGAATGAGAAACAGCAGGTCTGCTGCTTGCCTGCGGACATCTTTTTGTGCAGGCAGGAGGTAGGTTTGCATCCTAGTTGGCTTGATAACAAAGCAGAGTAAACAAATCTTAGGGAAAAAAACCAAAACTAAAAGAGAACTATAAATTTTGTACTCCTTGAAGGAGAATAAAGTGTGCAGTATTTACTGTCTTCCTCCCTCCTTCCCTCTCATTCCCACTCCAGTCTTCTAATGCTCACGGGGCCTAGCAGGGTTTTATGTGGAAATCATTGGGATTATCTCCCAATTTTTTTCTCAGATAATTCAGTTGAAAGGTTATACAGAACTGAACAATTTGGAGACTGGGAATCACTAAGCTAGGGGCTTTAAGATGCTCTCAGGCTTCTATCCAGCCAGAACAGTTCAATAGTTATTGGATGTGCTACTGGTTGGCTGAAAAATCCATCTTTCCTACTTTTAAAATTTTGTATCAAGGTCATTTTCTGAAGTTTGGCAAGGGCAGGAGGTGGGAGCAAGCATCCTAGCTTTCTGACATCTCAGCCTGTCCAAGAGTACTGAAAATGGCTTTCAATTTAAACTACATATTTCCAACGTAGTGCTTTCCAAATGGAACAGTGACTGGCTGATGATCTCTCTCCTGTCCTGGGAATCCCCACAGTTTAGCCTGACCCATGCAGCACTTCCAAGTCATACATGACCAGTGTGTGGAGGAAGCCAGGCAGCACAGCTTGGAGACTAGACCTGAAGGCATGTTTATGTGCCTGCCTTACTCAGAGAAGGAATCCTGGTTAGCAGGGGTGAAAGGTGCAAGTACAGGTTCCCAGTTGTAGGTCACCCCCAGCAGCCATGCCTACAGCAGCAGCCCCTGTGGCCCCTCTGTCCCACATCTCTTCCAGTAACAGAACCTGCAGCTGCCAGCCCTTCCCTAGACTAGCGTTTGATACAAATAAATTACAATGAGCTGTCTTAGTTGTTACAGTATTTACAGGATAAATAGTTTCCACTTCACAGCCATCAATACATCCACCCTTTAAATCCATTAAATTCCTGACTGCTATATGCTCCCTTAGTAATGGGCTGACACTGATTTAAGGCTGCAAAACCCCTATTTAAAGCTCTGCATTAGTGAGAGTAAATGTAAATTGTGACCATACCATTTGGCCTGGGACTAAAAATGGCTGCAAAAGTGACACATTTCAAACTGTGCTTTGGCTTGAAACAGTGATGGTTCAGTGTTCTTCTAGTCTTAGTTCGTGGATTAGCAAGAAATCTTGAAATTAGTAGCACCAGCTTTCCTGTGAGTCTTTAATCTTAAAACTAGAGAAACATGACTGTTATGGACTGCTCTGTAGCAGTTCTGCCCTGGACTGTCATGCTTGCATATTTTGGTGATGTTGCTTCCCTGAATCAGTGAAAGCCTTTCAGAAAGATAAATATTTCAGCCATGTTCAGTCCCTCTCCTGGACTTGTCACAGTAGCATCAAATGGTAGCTGGTTTTAATCTTTTTTAGCTGATTGGTTTAGAGGAATTGAAACAGACTTCACTTATTTATTGATGGCTGGAAACAAATACTCTGCAGCCTCCCTCTTGCATTCGTAGTGTGACCGAGAGATAAGTGTAGAATTGGAATAGAAGATCTATCACATTCAGCCTGCAAGGCTTTTATTTGGGCTGCTCAGAAATCTTTAATTTTTTTGTTGTTGTGTTAAAACATTGCCAGTCAGATTTTGCTAAAAATGACACAGGTTTTATTTGTATCCCACACACATTATCTTCAGGGATTTATATACAACAGAATAAGAAGCTCCTTCCCATTTTAACATGTTGCAGATTGGCCTTTCTTGTCATGTGATACAGAGAGTGTACATGTTTCAGAGCCTGGAAGGGAGGAAAGGGGAGGGAAAAAAAAAGAGATGCGAGAAGTGCATCCTTTTTATCTTCCCCTGGTATATTTCGTGCATGGTTGGTTAAAGCCTCCACAGCCAGGTACAGCAGGACACAGAGAAATGCAGGCCATGCAAGGACAATCAGTCTAGGCCACTGATGGAATGCCATTTCAGGCTCCCACTGGCCTCTCATGGCCAGAGATTCTGTGCCATGTGTATCTGTGAGCAGCAATTCTGTAGGTGGAAGCGTGTGACCCTGAGCAGCTAATACAAGAGTAGCTGTACTGTCTCCATCCCACAAGAGCAATCAGCACTGAACCATCTTCTCCAAAGACACAAACCTCATGTAATTTCGCTGCTGATGTATTTCTCATGAACCTTTCCTCTCCTGCTTAGATTATTTCTGTCAGGGACATAGAGCAGGCAGTGAGAATATGATTTCTGACATTGTATCCTTCAGTACACAGTGAGAACCAGTCTAATTGTCTTTTTTGCTATTTGTTTCCTTCCTGTTACTATAGTACTGGTAGGAGATTGCTAGTCTCCATTAGAAATAAGCCTCCTCAACTCCATTTGAGGGAGGACTGTGTAGAGAAAATATGTGGCAAGAACTTGTGAAACACAGCCTGTCACTTCCAGGAGGTGAGAAATAAAAGAGAAGGTTGCTCTGCAGTCTGCCACCAACTTCACTTGTGGAGTGAACAAGGGTGGGAGGTTTCCTACAGGGCTATTTGTGGATAAAGCAGCCAAGGATGTTGAGCATCTCTTTCATTATTAAACATTATCATTAGCTAATTTCTCGAAGCCCATTCAGTTTAAGAAGGGGAGCATTCTGCTTTTTGCTGTGTGTATACCTGCAGGTTATTTCATTTTGTTTGTGAATGTGATTACTCTATTTGATGGTTGCTAACTGAAAAACAGTAAAGTCATTAAAAGGCCATAGGTGCCCTCTGGAGCCACTTGCTGAATGTTGATAAAGGAAAATGCTACTGTAATATAAAATATAATCTGATCACTGCATCTAATTACAGACAAGAGTAAGCTGTTAAAGAAGGGTTCTGTAAGAATATTATAATTGCATTCATACAGTATTTCCAACTTGAAAGCTATGAGCAAATATCGACTAATCCTTCCAACAGTCTCTGAGGGTGGGAAGGTAAATCTATTACTATTTATTAAGAATTTGTTTCAATTAACTTTAGCCACTGTTAAAATAACCTATGAATTGATGAAAAAATTACCAGCATTTGCCTTACAACAGTTTTGAACATCTTGGATGCCCCAGTTTTGAGCAGCGTTTCTGATATCTCTTCTAGACGGGCATCATTTGATTGGAATTAATTTTGGAAGCAGCAGAAAAATGCCTATTACTTTTTATTTCCATTAATACCTAGTTCTTATTACATACTAAATATTTGTGTTTGTTAAATATTTAACAGCCTATCTGGGGCTTTGTAGAATGTATTGTATTCAATAAACTCACACAGCATTGTATTATTATTTCTACTATTATTATCATTTGAGGAAATATTTTTCTGTACAGCATAAAACTGCAGATGTTAGTAGTAATGTCTGTTTTTACAGCATAGAATCATTGATATTTGCTCCTTTAATTGGTAACATTCTCTCCCAGCCCCAGGCTGGGGAACAGGGGTGGAAATTGTTCATAAAATCATTAAGTGCAGCCTAGGCCACCTGCAAGGCATGAAATGAACAAAATGCTGGTTTGGCTGCTCCTGGTTTTCAGGTTCTAGATGATAGTCCTTGATGCTGGTTGTCTGGCTGACAGCCCCAACACATTTCTACCGATGTCAGGTTGTGCTGTGGATGGATGCTTGCTCAAACCTTCCCAGCAGAGGAGTGGTATATCCTAGGAAAGGTTGCTCTAGGAAATACAGTGCTTCTTTTTCCACATGGTAGAGACTGAGAAATTCTTGTTTCCTTTTTTAACATGTGTCTCAATGTCAAGTCAAAGATGGACAGTAATTTTTGCTTTGTTTTTTAGTTGGTTGTTTGGTTACTGGTTTTGGGGTGTTTTTTTCATTTGTTTGTTGTTTTGGTTTGGTGAGGTTTTTTTAAATAGTGGTTATATTTTTATTCCAACTTCACGCCTAATGTATAGGCCAAAAAATTTAATATTCTATTTGAAGAATAAAATGGATCATTTATATTAGTCTCATGAGAACTTGGGTTAGTTTAAGTCTAAGGATTTATATCCTGGGCAATCTCGGGGGGGGGAAAAAAAAAGCCATTGTTTTGGTGTTTTGTTATTTATATTATCCTACATCATTCTGGAACTATCCTCTCCATGCAGAAACATGTGGCAGGGTATGTATCGTATTCTTGTTGCTTTCCCAGTGAATGTTTTCGACATCATTTTTTAATATAAAACTCCTGGATTTGACTCAATGTTTAAATAGTTGTCAGGTGCTTGCAATAGATGGCTGAGTGTCATGTGCCCCCTTTTTGCTCATGTATGCTGAATGAAAAGCTGCTGTTTGTCACTTGTTTGGCAGGCTCTCAGTGCCTGTACGCAGCTTGCATTAATGCTAATGGGAGCTGCACACACTCTGAAGAGACAAAAGAGCCAGGTTCCTCCTTAATCTACGCAATCAGATAGTGAATGCCTTGTCATGGTACCCAAGGTGGCCTTTTGCTGCCCAGAAATGCAGTCGACCGTGCTCTTATTGCTTAAACTGCTTCTAGAAGCTAATCGGATTCCTCCCCATTCTGACAGGTGAAATATGGGGTAGTGTATGAAAGACAAAGCTTGAATGAGCAGTAACAATTGAGTAGGCAAACGGTGCGTGCAGAAGATCACCACATCTTTCTTCCCTTGGCAGTGGAAATCACTGGGAAACACCAGGCTGGTGCAACTGAAGCTTTTGGGCAGCTTTCCTCATTGTCTGTTCTTGTTCAAATGTAGCTCCTCACCCTTCTGCTTTTGTCTGTAGGTGGTGTGCTTGGTACCTGCAGCAAACAGTCTCTCCGGGGAGGCGTGATGAGAGGGTGAGCAAGCAGCTGATTCTTCAGCAGCCCTGGGCTCTCCTGAACTCCTCTTGCCTCCCCTCTTCTTGGTCTTTTCATGGATTAAAATAATCTTTTATTGTATGTCTGAGAGTTAAGAATTCTTTTTTTTCTTCAGTATCTCACAATAAAATTGCCAAAGGAGTTGGGACAGGGCAGAACTCTGCCAGAAGCTGCTTGAAAGCAGAGTCAGTACTTCCTGCCTGAGTGCTTCTCTGCCAATTGTGTTTCCTCTACCAGATTCCCTCTGAAATGTCTCTGCCTCAATACAATACAGTGTTTTGAAGCTTGGTAATTTCCATACTTTACCCGAATTTCCTTTTTATGACACTTACAGCCCTTAAGGACAAATTAAAGTGATTGGGGTTTTTGGTGACTTTTATTTTGTGTTACTTTGTCTTTGGAAGCACAGATTGAGGCTCTTAGCTGAGACTCTAGGCATACTTAGTGTGCTTTTTTCTTGTACTGGTGTGTTCCTGTTGTTCTTGAGTGCCTCAGCAGCTCCAGAGTTGCTTTTTCCATAGTCAGAGTTGATTACAGTGATTTTGAGACAGAAGAGTCTGTTTTATGACCCCTCAGCCTGCCTGAGCATAGTCTTCCCAGTGGAGCTGCTGACCTGCTTTGCATGGACTGGCTGCCAGAGGCAGCAGCTGTGGGTCTTCATCAGTTGTCGTGCCCCTTTTACAGATTAACCTCTGCTCTTTTCCCATGGCATTATTTTGCAGGCATGTTGACAAGCTGCTTTGATAATAAGAAGTGGGTGTGTATCAACTGGGAAAATGTTTTGGCTCATCTTTGAATATTGTATGAGCCAATTAAGCAGCTGTGTCCCTCCCTCTGTAACTGGGATCGGGGTGGATAAAGCCAGTGGTTAACTATAGGTGGCAGCAGCTTTCTAATGCTGTTGTATGTGCATGTGGTTGGGTTTCTCTAGAGTGGAAATGATGCTTCACTTGGATCTCAGCTCCCATTCTTCTTTGCTTAGCTGAGGCTTTTTTAGCATAAGCTTCTGTAGGAAAAAACCTAGCTGACTCCACAAGTCATTTCTACTTGAAGGATTTCTTTATCAGCAGAACAGGATATGCTCTGATTGTCACGATCCTTGATACTTATTAATTTGTTACTTATATGTATTTCCAGAAGTACAATGTTTAAAAAGATTTCTAACTTGACCTGATTTCTGACTGCCTTCTCTGCTGTGCTGCCACAGGTTTTCTTGAACTTGGTAGAGGTGTACAGCTTCCTACACCACCATCAGGCTGGTACTGTGCTCTGTGTAAACAACCCTTGAACTGGCTTGCTGTGGCAGAGCAGCAGCCTTCAAGTTGCCATCACTGGGCCCTTGGGGACACATGTGCTAATTGAGAGGGAGCAGTGGGAGTCTGTTTAGAGCAACTAAGAGAAATCAATTGACTGTGGACTCAGGCTTGCTTATAAGGCTCTGCACCTACCCTGGAAAATGCCTTCAGGGGTCTGTAAATTGCAAAGGCTGGAAAATACAGGGTAATATACTGTAAGGAAAAACAAATCTCTGCACTTAAAAATCACCTTTAAAGCTGTCAGTGTTAATGCAACAGACAAAAACATTTTTGACAGTGAAGCCCAAGCACTTCTCTTAACAGTGCTGTAATATATTGGTTTGTGAGAGTTGCAGCAAATGTGGTGATAGACATTCTACTGAAATAGAAGAAACCTGCATCTCTCTTAAATCCCTTGAATTGAAAACTAAATTAACTTGCAGTTTTATTTGCTAGATCAAAACTTTGCACTTGTCTTCACAACTGATCTTTCATGTGCGTACTGTAGGCTGCTTCTCAGTCTGGTGGGCAGTGTGGCACAGACAGTGAAACAGGGATTGCAAGAGGACATTTCAGAAATCTCGTTCTTGAAGCTACCTGAAGGCATTTTGAGAAAATGAAATACTTAGGAAATGGTGGTTTCACAAACAAAAATGGTTTGCGCTATGGAAACTTTCATTGAAATAGTATCTTGTTTCCAGGGAGGAATTTCAAGTAAAATTTGAGAGACTCCTTTCTATGTTCAATACTGTAACTTGCCATGTAAGAGAACACAATTCAGTTTTTTCCTCTCCCTGAATTAAAACCAGGGCTTGGACTTGACTTTTCAAGACTGGGTGAGAGCCCTGACCACTAAATGACTTGGGAGCTGTTAGGAACTTTGTTGTTTGCTTTGGAGCAAAATCTGAAAAGCCTCTTGGTTTCATTCAGGAGAATGTATGGAATTCTGGAGTGGCATGGGATGAACTGCCACTCACCTGTAGACACACCTTGTTTCGCATCTTGACACCTGTTGACTTCTGTAGGCATTCCTTCAGTATTCGGGCAGGTGAGCCATACACTTGTTCTGTACAGCGCATAGGTGAATTTTCACATAAGGACTTTGGTGCTAAATGCAGCTGCACAGCTTTTAATAGGCAGGATAACTGGTTAAAACTAGTTTAGCTGTCATCTCTGTATAAAACCACTTACAGCGCTGAGAAATTAAATCTAACCCTTCTTGTATAGCTGAGAGAGTAGTGCTTCCTCTTCCAGGGGGTTGGGTCTTTTCCTGAGTCCCCAGTGACACTTGACTATCCCTTTGTGTCTCACAATGCTTCTTTCACCCCCAGTATTCTACATCCTAACTTCACCCTGCAGTCAATAAAAAAAGACAATCGCTGCTGTGTCCTTGCAAAAGCCATTTCGTGTTAGTTGGAGAATCAAACCACCAGGTGAGAGATGTGTCTCTCTTGCCCTTCTGCCTGCTCACTCTGCAGCTTTCTGCTGGCCAGGAAGAGGCAGCAGCATGACTGGCCAGTGATATTTCCAGTTGCTGCTGTTGCCTAATGAAATGCTTCAAAGCCAAAGGGATTATGTTCTGATTTGTAGCCCACGCTGAGAAAATGGTGGTTGTGAATGAGACTAAGTTCATAACCTAATACTTTTTGTCTCCTTGTAGAAATTACAGAGCCCCAGCACTACTCATATTTTTTCAGTCTTCATTCCCTCCTTTTGTTTGTTTGCTATATAGTTTTGAGAGGAGACTGTAGTGGGACAGTGAGTGAATGTAACTATTAAATTTTGCTGGAAATGATGAAATGAAAGTGCATATTATATTCATACCTAATGCATCATTCTCCTGCCCTTACCTTCCGGCCCATCACATTCCAGTCTATTTCAGCGATTTAGATGCATTTATGTCAGATCTGCCGTCCCAGAATACAATCTACATCCAATTATCAACCCTTAGGGATACATTAGATGTAACTATTATATCTTCTTCTGTCAATAAAATTATAATCACGAAATGCACAAATGTCGTACTTTGGTTTCTAAAAGCATCACAGATAAGAATGAGATGAAATGAAAAGGCTGTTATGCTACATTTTACACATGCTTATGTGCAGAAGATTGCCAAAATCTCAAGCTGAGGTATGTATCTTCTTTTTCTGTCTGCTACTAACGAATCTCCGCCCTGAGCAAGCAAGTGCCTGCACAGAATCTGACAAAATTACATTCAAAGATGAATTAGTCTTTTCCTCCATTTGTTCACATGCCACGTTCAGGAGAAGCACAGGTGTGTGAGGGACTTTTAAAGGTTCAGCAAGGACTGTCACATACAGATTTCACAGGCCTGTCTACCCAGGAGTACTTGGTTAAGTGAAACCAAGTTAATGAAAAGAGCTAATTTCAGATATATTAGAACTCACTAAACCCCTTCAACACTCAAGAAATAAATTGCTCTGAGTTCTCATTAGCTTGCTCAGACTCGTTTTGACTTCTGAGTGAAAACATCTGTATGGGAGTTCCTTAGTTAATGCACCTTAAACTTACACCTGTACTTAATTTGCCTTACCTTGCCTAAGTTTCCCTTAATTGCAGACATACCCTAGGTGAAATAAGCCATATTAGCTCAGGAGAGACTGGAGAACAGTAGTCACTTTCTATCAGATAGAAGTCCTGTTCTCCCTTTCAGGCAGGCATGGTTAGTTTCCTCTGCTCACGAAACAATCATCACTGATGGTTAAAGAAAGAATTTTATATCCTTAAGAAAACTGCACAGCACTTGAAATTAAAGGAGTAAGGGGAAAGGGAGAAGTTTTACTGTGTGCAGAATATTCTGTAATAGTCTGCTCCAGTGTGGTTTTGCCTTCTTATCTAAATTTTCTGGTATTGGCTATTGTCAGAGATAGAGGAGCAGGCTTGACAGTCTCTCACTGATGCAGGAACATGGGAATTTTTATACTCTGAGCCAAGCCTCTGTGGCAGGGCTGCAGGGAGAGGTAACAGACTGCATAAAACAGAATTTCATTTTTAAATACTTCTAACCCAAGCATTTCAGAAGCTGAAATGCCAATGTAAAATACTGGCATCTGGCAATTTCCCTTGTAATTCTCAGATTTTAAGCTGGAGCTCATACCTGAGTGCCAGGGAAATGGAAGGATGTCTTAAGCTGCAAAAATGTCTGAAAATACAATAACTTGGTAAAGGATCTGATGATCACTACAAGTAAAGAAAAAACACATGGGCTAAATTGTGGGGTTTTTTTTAAAAACAAACAAAAAAACCCCACCAAACAAAAAAAAAAAAGCAGTCAAACACAAAGTTCTATTTCCTTTGACTCTAATTAAGGATGGAATATCGCCCACCCTCCAAGAGGAAAGGTTTTTGGCCAGGTATCAATATAACATTTCACAGGCTGCCACAACTGATAGTACATAATAACAGTTTCTCTACCATATAATATCCAACGGAAATGTTTACCTCAATTCAGAAACATACAGTGATATCAGTGAGATTTGTGCAGTAGCTTGTACATAGGCTGAATGGAAAAGATGGAATTGGAAAGATCATGAGCATAAATCTGATGGTTAGCATTTTAGGTGCATAGAATTTAATGGGTAGTCAGATCTTCAGTTCTGCCATGAGATTATATTAACCAGAATTTTTGCTGAGAGATACCATGGTGAGCATCTATAAAACTCAGACTCCTATTTCATGCAATCAAAAAGTTTGCAAGGATTGAACTGGACTAAATTTCATCCCAGACCTTAAAGGGTCTGTTTATGGTAAACCAGCTATGAGTTACGACTGGGTGAGGGAAGTTTTAAAATGAGACTTCGATCTTTTTTTTTCCAAATTGCCCTTTGCCGTACCACACTGCCATATTGAAGTGGAGGAGCTATCACTATAAGAAATTCTGTCTGTGCCCTTTCACTTTTCACTGTTATTCTCTTTCAAGGTACTACTATTTCTGAAATCACCAGCATATCTGTAGGATGAAGGTTAGTTGTATGTTTACTTAGGCTTCCTTGCAGAAATTGCTTTTCTTGGTGTGTACGCATGCATGTCTCTGCATGTCTGTACTCTGGTATATTAGACAAAAATGACTGGCTGTTTTGGAGGGCTACTTTTTTTTAATCTTTTTTTCCTTTCTGTGACTCTAATTTACAGTGTCCTGTGAGCAGTTTGTGCTTGAGTAGATGACTGCAATATAAGTTCAGGAAGAAAACCAAAGAGACTTGGAAGCAGCAAAGCAGATCTGTTTGCAGGAGGATGGGTAACAAAAGAAACGTGCTGAAAAAATGCTCTTCTGCTCTGCACCTTTGGAGTGCTATATAATTTATAGCTGTTCTCTGCAAAGTGTCTGAGGCAGTGCCAGGTGGTGGGGAGTTAAATTAACCCCCGTGGCGTGTAGTTATCGGCAGAGGCCAGACCTGTGGATCGATACCTCGGTGCTGTGAGTCGCCGTATCAGCTGAGGAAAGTGAATCTGTAAGCTCCTTATTTCTCCATTCTTTTAATCGCAGCGCTCTGTCTGGCTGTGATGAAGATGGAGCAGACGCAAATGTCTGATGCTTGAAGCTCTTTGATTTCTGAGTTGATGGGGTGAAGCCAATGAAATGCTGTGAGAGGCTCAGAGAGCTGATAGTATATTGTCTTTTTCCAAGTATCCTCAGTTCCCATTCTCTTTTTCTTCCTTCCTTACCCACGGATCTGGTTACACTCAGTAGCTGCATGATCTGTGCTTTGCTTGACCGACACAGATAATTTCTAGCATCACTAGTTAAGCCTATTTTTTATTATTATTAATAATAAAGGCTGTTTTAGTCTCGCTTAAATGGATTAGCCTTGCTCCTGCCTGCTTTTTGATTGTTTTTGCTGCTGGGGGCTCACTCTTCCGATGAGAGTTCTTGCAGATAGAGTTATTGCCAAGCTTATCCATCACTGAGGCATACCTAATATGGATCAAACTGGATGGAGTAATTGGGTTTTCAGAGAGCTACAGCACCAGGAGAATGTGTCATCCTCCAGGAACGAGGATTTTTGTTGCAGTTAGGGAAGATACTTGCAAGGCTGCTGAGTCAGCCGCCTCCTTTTGTGCACCCTCACACTTTGTGGGTGCACCCATTTTCTGCTTGCAGCCCCCAGAATTCGTGCCTGCTGACAGCTGAGTCTTCTTGCTTTCCTGAAGACTGTGTGTGTCTTCCAAATCTATTGCTAAGCCCTTCACCACTCTCTTATAAAAATTAATATATAAAATGCTATATTCTTCCCCGGTATATTTCTGTAAACTCAGACTTACCCATAAATCGCCTATGTGGAATGCACTGGTAAGCAAAGTAACGTATCGTTCTTTCCTAGCTGCACCCACTCTCTAGAGGTTTGAAAAATTTCCATCTGTAGCCATCACCCAACAGAAAAATAAACAGGATTAAACAACTGCAATTAGTTTCTTATAAAGCCAAGTGTAATATTCCATGCCAGTCAGACCACTCACCTTCATTTCCCTCACAAGTGAATTGTTTTCTGTTTAAACAGTGGCAGTGACCCTTAGCCTAAAAACCAGTTGCCTCTCAGCTGAGGTGTGAAGCAGTCACAAGGTAAGCTGGCCTTACAGCTGAACAGTGCTAGATGTGGTTGAGTTACTGGTTCTGGTGATTAATGAAAGCTGAATTAAAGGCGGCTTCTCAGCCTAACAGCTGAGCCTTCTGCCTGTTGTTCTGTGCTGTATGTGTCCTTTCCCACATCTTATATTCTGACTTTAACCTTGCTTTCTAGTTCTGTTTCTGTTTATGTTCTGCATCCAAAGTTGCAGACATTGGTCCTTATCCCTGGGCGTGACCATTCATGTCCTGGTCTCTTAACAAAATCATCCAAGCCAGGACTGAGCTTTCCAGATTTCGTGTTGCTTCATTCTCAACCCACTGTCATCCTCTCCCAGCCATGGGGAGTAAATACGTACGTGCAGATTTCTGCATTGCAGTTCCTAGCATAGCCTGGGACATTCCTTTATAACAGGGGGAGGTATAATTTATCTCCATGTGCTGACTGTGTTGTCCAAATTGGTTGTCCCCCTTCATCTTCTCCCCAGCTTCTTTCACATGGTCAATTCTTTATCCCTCAGCTTTCTTCTTTTTTATTGATATATGGAGGTAGGTGTAATACTTAGGTTAAATTCTAAATACTTTTATGATTAAATTAGAATAGCTAGAGAGATTTTCATCCAATAGTTTTATGTGGAAAAACATTGTGTAAGGCCATACTGGACAAGTACCTGTTGATTTTAGATATTTTGATTGGAAAATGTCTTTGTGAGCTTGAACAGAAGTAATCAGTTTTAATTTTTGCAGCTTTTACTTCAGTTCAAGTTTGTTTACAGTCCCAAAGTAGTGGGTGAGACACATGTGAAAGACTCTCAGGGTGAGTTTCTGGTCTTTGAGCTCGGATGACACCAGCATGCTTCATCTCAGCCATAACAGAAAAATAACTGTGGTCATAATAATTGTGTCAGCCACAGGCAAAGGGCTGATATTGCTGCAGGACTGCATTAAAGACGTTTTCTTTGGCTCCCTGGCACTTGAGGAGTGACTGTAAATAAACCACTGCAAGGAAGCCAGTGAACAAACAGGTAGACAGTAGCTGATATTGTCTGTAACCTGCAGATGGGAAGTTACTGGCTTTACTGGTGTACTACTTGCATCTGTTATGATTTATGCATCAGAACAGAGGTTCTTGCAGAGGAGTAACTGAGATTGAAAAAGTATTGATATGAAATATTGAGAAGCAGTGTCGTATGCATAAAAAGGGGAGGAAGGATCAGTGTTGCCTTTGTACATTTCAGCATGATTTGTCTTTGGAGTGCTCTTGGCAGAGTTGTGAATGAGTTTTCCATAGACTGACTGGCGAGGTGAGGTCACTGGGCTTTCGAAATATTTGAGGTAGTGGTTTTAAACAAGGGACTATCTCAACACAAACAGGAATAAAGCCATCTTGTATAGTCTTGGTCATACAGTAACCACTTTGTTCTGCCTTCGCTGCTCACAGTGGAAGGATTTGGCTTGTTAAATTGGAGACTTTGCATCCTTTCATGTTCATCAACCTCCATCTGAAGTCTGCCTGAGTCTGCATTGCAGATTTTCTGTGCTTTGCTTCTCCACAACTGAATTTATGTTTTCAGTTCTTGGAGTGAAAGAATTGAAGCTTTGGTGAAAACAAATAGCTGGAATCAGATTTTTTTTCACGTAACCCTGACCTGACAGAATGTGATGCAATGCAAGGGACTGAGGGAAAACTCCCTGCATCATAGTTGATGTAGAACAAGCCAGCAGCTGGGAAACTTGCTGAAACCAGATGTCTTGTGGTAGCACTGCTATGGTTACAGTTGTGCGCTGAGAGGAGTTTTAATTGGGGTGTATTTTTTTCCCTTTTGAAAGAAGGTGGCTAGCCAGGGACAGATTACACATAGATTTAGTTCTTAAATGTTACTCTGTAATTGTTTGGCTGATTTCTTTATAAAAGCTTAGCATGAAGTCACCAAGTTTGGGTTAAGGCTGAATTATGTATTTCTTGGCAGTCCTGGTTTTCATTATTGACCAGAGAATTAAAAAAAAAAGTATTGTCCAGGTCTGTGAGGATCCCTCAGAAGTGAATCTTGAGTAAATTTGCCAGAGTGTATATATTTGGTTTTTTAATGCTTTTGTTTCTATTTTTTATGTATAAGCCTAAGTGCTGGAGGGTTGGAAACAGACAAGATTGAATGGGTCAATTGTATGAATTGGCAAACACAAGATTCCCTCTTTCACACACTGTGCTTCTCTGTTAAAAGTTCTGCAATAACAAAGAAAGATGAAATGTTTGGTCTGTGTGGTGTATGAGGGCTTTCTTAGAGGCTAAGCACTTCAAGTAAGTAAATAAGCAGAAGTTTCAAGTACAGACGTTATTTGTGAAACAGAGAATGATGCTACACACGCATCTAACACAAGCCTGCAAAAGCAAAGAAATGAAGAGCTGAGTCCTTGCTAGGAGGTTAAACAGCAGCTTTCCAGTAGTAGCTCAGGGCCCTTTGCCATCCCCGTAATCCTGGTGGATTATACTGGAGGTGGGGAACAGTCACGGAATCCAACTGGCTCTAAACAAGTTTGGTGGTTTTTGTTTTCTTTGTAACAGGAGTGAGAAGAAAAAAAAAACAAAACCTCACGTTTTACCAAGTCTTTTATGCCTGAAAGTTTCAAACATTGCTCTCATTTTGTCCTGTTTCTTATCTTTCACTTCTTGTATCATATTTGATGTGCACGGCATCAGTCAGATGCATTGTTTCCTCCCAATGTGTATTGGCATCTTTCTATAGAGCTGAGTTGGATTTGGTTGGACAAAAAGAAACCTGTGGCCCCAGATCTACACACCCATTTCTGTCAGCAAGCTCTGAGAGAGGGGTGTTCATCTGACATTTCTGCCAGAAATACATGATTTTTCCCTTGGGGATGTTGCCTTGAATCAGCAGAACAGCTCCACATTGCCCTAGATCTACCTCATAAGGACACCACCACACTTTGGAGCAAGGCCACAATTTTGCTGACAATGTGGGAGTCAAGTTTCCCACTGCTGAAGTATAGCTGCCTCTCAAAAGGAACACAGCAGCTGTTTTATGACAACCTTGTTTAAGAAAACTACTTGTGCTAATGGTGAAACGTTGCTTTTCAGCATTGCATTTATTTAGAAATTATATGTAATTTAGAATTAGTTTTCATTTCCAAACATCAAAGGGAAGTGCAGCCCATTTATCTCTTGAGTACTGGTGAGAGAATAACTTGTGTAGACTAACTTTCTGCACAGAAGAAGACTGGCAATGGGCTGTGAAATAAAGGTGGTTTTGGGGTTGTGCAGCTCAAAATAATGTATTTCATAATTGGACATGTAATGTGTCTGGGAGTTGCACAGCATTACATGCACCAGAGGTATATTCATGGACACATTGTGGGCAGCATCATACCTTCTACATCATGCAGTGTTCTGTCTTCCCACCTGAAAATAAGCTTTTTTAGCCTTCATGGCTTTGCTATCTGCTTATTTGAGATGACTTCTCTGTAGTTGGCGTTGTTTTGTTGGCAGCATACATCAGGCATCTTGTCAGAGAGCAGCTGTTCATTTCTTCCCTCCCCATTATATCCCAACCCACTTGCATGTCAGCTTCACTGTACTGTTGTCTTATCAGTCATCTTGGAGAAGGGGTGGTTTGAATTATTTTCACCAGAAGCATCGTGCCTACTAGTTTGCAGTGAAAAAGATTTGTAATTACATCAAAAACAGAAGTACTGCCTCATCCCTTGTCATGCCCAGTAATAGCAAGACCCTTGGGGTTATATTTTCTTACCCTTCTGCATCAGAGGCCGACTGTTTTGCTGAATTGTGTAAAAAGACAAGGTGATTACCATGTTTCTGCCTCATTCTCCTCTGACTGTATTGCCATTCCTCATGTCTTTCTAAGGATTGACTTGGCACACAGCATGGATGTTATATCCTGGTTTCCATGGAAGTTAGCAGAGCAGAATAATGGATACTCCAGTAACAGGACCTAGGTGGCTGAGTTGTATGCTGGATTTTCCAAATTCTCACGTTTTCACCTATCTGATCCAGTAATTTGTGAAATGCCCATGACTCCTGAGGTTGTGAGATGTGAGCTTCATGAGGTGATAGGGTTCCCCAGAGAACAGCTTACAAAAGGATCAGAGCTTTGTCTGAGAGAAAGCATTGGAAAAGGAGCGTGTGCAATATATTATCACACTCAGTAGGAAGACAGATTTTCTGGAAATTTGAGCTAAGTAGAGCTAGAAGTCAGTGGTGTTAAATCATCCAAACAGGGTTATGCCACCTGGTTGGAGATCTTATGACAATCTAACCCATGTGGATTTTTAAAATTCATCATGGGAATCAAAACTTACACTTGAATAAATAACTTGCCAGAAACTTGATTTTGCCATCTTTGAGGTCAGCAGGGGCTATGAAGAAAAAGGTATAAAACTGAAAGACTTGGAGCAGTAGATTGAGTCAAACATAACATAGATAGATAGCGTGCCACATTTAGAAATCAGGCTATGCTTAAGTCACAGACCACAGCAGTCCCTCAACTGCCAGGTTTAGGCTTCTCTTGAACCTACTGCCAGATAATCAGTTATTGCTGGCAGAGAGCTTAGAGCCTGACTTGAGGGCTGAACGTAGTTATGAGGCTGGCATGCATCACGCTGTCCACTGGTGTGAAGACATTATGGTGTAGAGTAGAGCGATTCCAATTACTCCTCCTCCTTTGCAGTCCTACTTCTGAAATTAAAGGCTGCTGCTGTAACCCACAGTTCACTCTGATTCTTCTCCCTGTGGATTTCAGGGTATTCACATATAATTGTAACATAAGGTTTTATCAGCCATTATCCTGCTCCTGTGAGCATCACCAGTGAAAACTAGCAGATATGACCCATAATCTGCACAAAACCTTATCAGGCAACGACACTCCTGCCACTCTGTTTAGGCAAGCCCAGGCACCACACAGGCAGGAGTTGGAACTGCCATCAACATTTTCATTGTTTCTTTGATGCTGTTGATCATGGAGGTAGACGGCAACAGTGAAAATCTCAGGAAAAGCAGTTTTTAGCAAATTTTCAGTGGAATGATAGAGGTTTGGCTTAGCTTGTCTTAAATGGCTTGTCCCACTTCACTTGCATTTCCTTTCTTTGTAATGTGAGACAGCTGGTCCTGAAGTTAATCCCCAGGGTTTTAGGGGCTTTTTCTTCTCCTGGCAAACTTGAGAGGGAAGATGCTTCAGAAATATTAGCCATCGGCTGTCACTTAGTAGAAGCTATAACAGTTGGTGATGGTAATAGCATTGGCTTGAAACTAGCAGGGAAATGCAGGTCTAGCATATGGGCATCTAAAAATCTGCAGTGATGGAGCTGAGGAACACGACACATTCAACTAGCTTTTGAGTTGAGGGCTCTGAGTTCAGGTTTTACAGCCTCAAGCTGTCTTGGAATTTGGCTGCAGTAGGCAGTTAGTGCTTCAGCAGAGAAATTTCCAGTTAATCTTTTTACCTGCATTTGCCAGGCAGACTGCACTGAGTCAGCTCAGCACGGTCCCCACTGTGCAGCGGCTGCAGCCAGTCTCACTCCATCACTTTTAATGAATCTGAGTCTCTGTGGTTTTCACTAATTTACTCATTCGCAAGAGAAATGAGGAAGTGTTTTCCTGTCTCTCTCTGATAATGAATGAGATATGAAAGAGCTTCATGGCCAGTAAGCACCCTGGAGGGACTTGAGTTTGTCAAAACGTGCAAGGCGTCTTCATCAAAGCAACAAAATTATTTTCTTTCCCCTTACTCTATGAATTGAAAATTCACATGACAACAGCCAGAAACATGCCCAGTTTTGCTTAGACAATGGAATTGACTTTGAAAAACTGAACGTGTGGCAAAACGGATAACATCTTTTGCATCAGTGCTTTTCAGAGGTGTATCTTGAAGTAATAAATGGTTGCCTGAGGCAGGCTTTAATGTGGGGTTTTTGCTGTAGTCTGGCTTGGTGTTTGTGAACCCCAACTTGCACAATGTGGCATTTTGCACTCAGTGCAGACTGCGGGCAGCAAACGTTTCCTTCAAGGGATGTGTTGAATTCTGTTTACCATGCATTTTCTTTTCTGTTTGCTGCCCTCTTCAAATGCACTTTGTATACATCAGAAGGGCAGAGATAAGACTTTACAGAAGATTAAACAGGCACAAACACATTAGGAGAGACAGTAAGGGATTCAAATTGTTAAACAGAAATATTGAAGTCCACTCTCTAAGTCTTTGGGGCTTTTCAGTACCCAAACTTAATAAAATTACCCAACTGCTGCAGCTTGGTTAATTTTAGCACTAGCTCTAGTGCTTAGCATTGCTATCAGAATCAATAGGAAATCTAGCTTTATATGGTATAGCTTTGAGGTACAAACTGTAGGTTCCGCTTTGAAGTGAAGAACAGCTGCCCAGGAATATTGTGAGCCATGCACTTTCAACAAGGTAACTTGTCGCAGTGCTCCTGATTGCACTCCTGTACTCCAACCCTTTTTAACACACAGTCCCCTTTGAAAGGTAGAGTAAATAATTTGAACTATTGCTCCAGTTTCATGTGTAAAAGCAGACAGTGCTTGTAGGAAATATGAGTCTTGGAAGGTGAGCTGAACACTTGTTAGTCCAAGGATTAAATTAGCTGGCCAAGAGAGAATTACCACCCTACAAGCCTCCCATTAAAACCTGAAGGGGTACAAGTATTTTTTGCTGTTACATTTGAACGTATGGTTATTCGAGTGATGACAAATATTCACTGAAGTGACTATTTAAATATTGCATATTAATGGAATATTGTGCCAGTAGCATGCAATGTTGCATGCAGTTTGAATGTCACTTAGTCGTCCCCTGTCTCTCACTACTTCACTTCGATTTTAGCATTTTATGGGCTCTTAAGCATTTGTCATGTATTGATTCTTACAGAGTTCCCAATTTTTTATCCCCCACAGGGAGCCTAAACATGCTTGGTTCTCAGGTCTTTTTGTTTTGGATGTATGCTAGATGCTGACTAGGTGTGATACTATTTCAGATTTGTTCAAATTTTAAGATTTTATGGTTTGTATCAGATAGGACCTGGTGGCACCAAGTTCAGGTGAGTGTTGTGGTGTGTGTTTTACATGCTTATGACAAGGCAGTTTCTGGTCCAAAGGACTTGTCTGTGTTCTAAGATGAAACCCATCAAGTGAATGCAGCAGGGAAGCAGAGGAATAAAATTGTGACACAAACACCTCATTAGATGGATTGTCTTCCTGCATCTTTTGCCAGTTCAAAATCAATTTTTTTAATATGGTTTAACTATTAACAGCATTCAACCCTGCTAGCAAAGAGGAGAGTGTCTCCAATGCCTCCTTCTGTATGTGCAATAATTACCATCACAGCAGTTAATGCCCTGCAGTCTGTGGCTTGTCCCTCAAGCATGGAGAGCACAGGACAAGCTCTTCTGAGGTAAGATGAAGGTTACCTCCATTGCTCCTGCAATTTCTCAGTTTTCATCTTAACCTAGCTTCATCCTGAAATGCAGGTCTGAGGAAGCAGCTCCTCTGAGGCCATTTGGGCTCTTCTGTGCTGAGCTGTGGTTGTGGCAGCACATCTCCCTGGCCCCACAGCCTTTGTGGGGAGTGGCTGAACAGCAGGAGCATCTATCGGAACAGCCCCTCACCAGGGCAGAACGGTCCCTGCCCTCACTGTAGACAGCTCTAAAGAAAGACACAAATCTATGACCTCCTAAGGCTGGCACAATCTATGACCTTCTTCTGGAAGGAGCCAGGTGTGGGGGAGCCATTTGGCCTCTGTTGACATCTGGACTCTCCCTGGACACCTGTGCCTTATCAGTGCCCATCAACAGACTGATCAGACTCGCAGCTGGCAACCTTTAGGAAGTGATCTCTGAGGCTGTATTTCCCTCACAGCCAGATCCTGAGCAACAGACCTGTCACCTGCAATATCTGTTGCAATGCTGTGACGGCATGAGTTTGAATTTCAGGTTCCAATGCTCTGTGCAACATCTCTAATTCTTCACTTCCTATAATGAAAAGTTTTCACAGTTCCTGTGCTGGATGATATTTTCATCCTGTGTTAATCAGGAGTGTGAAATACATCTCACCTGTACATATACAGAGAAGTTTCTTCAAATAAATATTTGAGTCATTAAGGATGCATTACATGGAGCTGAAGCTCCACACACAGTTTCCACTGCTGTGGGTTCTTTACCAGCAGAAAGAATGATTCTAAAAATCTATTTAAAATTAACAAAAAGAATCATTAAGCAGAGTAGGATTTTAAAAAATGCACTTTCAAGCTGGGAAACCACCTCATTTAGTATAATGAGTGAGCAGATCCTTGGGCCCTGAAGAGAAGCAAATTGAAACAAAATGGCTCCAGCACTGACTTGCATAATGATGGACTGAGCACGTGTCCTGGCATGTAATGATCCCATCTTTCCCACGAGGCTTCAGAAAATAGTGGTTATTGTGACAGTACCTCTGGCCAGGATACTGTTTCCATGAGGAAGAGAAAAAAGGCTGGTAAAAGTTTGGATTTAGAGTAGAAGAAGAGGATGAGAAACATTAGCAAAGTTTGATGTCACAAGCGTTGGAAAGGAGAACAGTGATAATGCTCACAGAAGCAGAGTGGGAGGCAGGAAAAGGGGAAGGACTCAAGGGACACCACAGCCCTTGAGCTGGGGCAGCTGAAAGATGCTTCAAGGCGGGGACAGTTAACTGGGTTAAGAAGGAATGAGCAATTCCTGATGGGATAACTAGCCTTCGCATCATCCCTTGCCAGTCCTAAAACCTCTTTCCATCTCTTTTTTCCAAAGCAGCTCAAAGCTGTTTTGAGAAAGGAGGAACCAGTGCACCAAACACCAACTGATAGCAGTAGTGTACCTGGCAGGTGCATGTACTTGCACCTGCCCCACACGCTTCTGCCTTTCCAGCAGAAATGAATATAGCTACATGTACTGGTACCTGCCTCATGCTCTTCTACCTTTCCTGCATAGTGAGGATTTCCTTAAGTGGAAGTTTCCTTGGCCTCTCTACTGAGTAATGTGGTGCAGATGTTATCTCCTGAGAACTGGACTGGATCTTTTAACAGCTATTTCATGTTTTCCATGCTAGAAATTACTAGGCAGCTGTGAAATGTAAATGAAGCAGTGGATCTCAGCTGATGAATGCTAGGATTTTCCTGTGCCACCCAAAAAGTCCTTCGAGGTCTTGCTCCATTTGTAAATTCCAGCTGCTACTTAGTCTATTCTGGCTAAGTAGGTTTAATGGGTCACTGTGCTGAATATGGCCCTGCAGCAAAATCACTTGTCCACTTTGCAGGTACAGTCTGAAGAGTAGAAGATCCTCAATTAATGACCCACTTTGTAATGGAGGCAGGGGGATTGCTTTTTCCAGAGTGTCAGCTAGTCCAAATGTGGCCACACCATGGGTAATTTAAAGCTAGATTATTGCCCTTTACAGTAGCATCAGAAAAAGTCCAACTGTCCTTATCCATGTTGGTTAAGAATTCGGGAAAAGCCTGGAACTGATGTAGCAACTGCATGCATACTCTTCAATACTTGGTGGTCCCAGTGGAACAAGGCAGTGCACTGTCTGTTCTGCATGCAGCCTGCTGCTGCCTGCTCTGTCATCCATTCCCTTTCATCTGTGATTGTGCATGGGAAGCAGGGAGGCTCTTTGCTCCTCTGTCTGTGGCTTCCGTCATTTTTTTTTATTATTGTATACTGTCAAAATGTTGTCTCTCCCTACACCTCCCTTTCGCCTGTTTCCCTTTGGAATTTGTGCTGGAGGATGAAAGCAAACCCATCTTTCTTGGCTACTAAAAAGGCAGAAGGTTTATTCTGACATGTGCACGGCCCATGGAGACACAGAGATCACACTGGGGATGAAGAGGTGAGTATTTGGGTGGAGAGAAGCCATCTGTTGCTCTGGCTAGAGTACAGTCTACCTTCTTGTGTGCTCTGGGAGGTTTCCTTACTGAAAGAACGCTTATCTTGCTTATCTAAGCCTCCAGCCACTTGAATGCATCTGTGACCCAGTCTAGCACATTATTACTAGGCAACACATCAACCTCAGCCATAGATAAGAACATGTAAATCTGTGATTCCTACTCCTGCAAATCTCCACTGACCACAGGACTGCCCTGCCTGCTGGCTCATCTTTCCTGGGAAGGCCGGCACACACAAATGTTGGTCCCTGGATTTTTACTGCATGCACCATTTAGATTCAGCTCTTTCTTTTCCAGAGTCTCCTTTCCATGGCAGAGACTCCTTCAAAAGCACTCAGAGAGGAAGAGGAGGAGCTTTGGGAACAGGCTGATGTTGGCATTTGGTGTGAGGGTCCCTGGAAGAATCAACAAGCACTTTAGGTTCCCAAGGGTAATGATAGGAAACTGCAAGGGAAGCTGTGGTCTCATGAAATGTTGGTCTTTCCAGCAACTTTGCACACCAGCGAGATATAGAGTGGAGAGTTGTCTTTACCTCTGATCTGAAATAGGATTTATGTGTTCCCTCACATGTGTCACCATTCCTGCCACCCTGAGCAATAGCTGTGTTGATGAAGAGCTTGTTAAGAAATACAATTTCTAATGTGACCTTTGAAATTTGGCCATGCTTCCTTGCTCTTTCTGTTTGTTTGTTTTCTACCTTCTTTTTATATTCACTGTTTTGAAAACTTTTCCCTACATGTTTAAATACATCACAGAAACACAGAATCATTTAGCTTGGAAAAGACCTCTGAGATCATCGAGTCCAGCCTTTGACTGATTGCCACCTTGTCAACTAGGCCATGGCACTAAGTGCCACGTCATGTTGTTCCTTGAACACCTTCAGGGATGGTGACTCCACCACCTTCATGGGCAGTTCATTTCAATGTTTAACAAGCCTTTTCTTGAAGAAATCTCTTCCAATGTCTGGCCTGAATCTCCCCTGGCACAGCTGGAGGCTATGTTCCTCTTATCCTGTTGCTGCTTGGCTGGGAGAGGAAGCTGACCCTCACCTGGCTTCACCGTCCTTTCAGGGAGTTGTAGAGAGCAATAAGGTCTCCCCTGCACCAGAACTTCTGTGTCCTTCTTGTAGTGAGGGTCCCACAACTGGACACAGCACTTGAGGAGTGGCCTCACCTGTGCTGAGTACATGGGTATCATCACTTGTGTGGTCCCGCTGGCTGACACAGGCCAGGATGCCACTGGCCTTCTTGGCCACCTGGACACACACACACACACTGGATCATGTTCAGCTGATGTCAGCCAGCACCCTCAGGTCCTTTTCTGCTGGGCCTTCCTACCCTCCAGCAGATCAACACTCCTGTCCAATTTGGTGTCCTCTATGAATTTACTGAAGGTGCACTGGATCCCCTCATCCAGACATTAAGGTTGGGCTGCAGTGGAAGGGACTGAACTACAGTTAGTGCCACACTGACATTACAAGGAACCTGCATGTGGTAGGGGTATTTATCTCTCCAGCACTCATCTATTACCAGGAACTTTGGTACTGGAGAGGGATTTGTAACTGACTTCAGATTTAAGGATTGCCAAAACTCTAATGTTACTATTTAGAATTCCTCATGCTTCTCCATCCAAAGCACCATTCTTAATCTGGTTGGATCCTGAGGTCTTCTTAGATCTTCTGGTCCCTTTTCCCAAACAGCTGGACTGTTGAAACCTGGTGCTCTGGTTGGATTTCAGTAAACGTGGCTATGACAATGTGCATCTCTGCAGTTTCAACTGTATTCTCTCATGTTTGTTTCCTTCTTAAATATTTTTATAATGGTGTTATGTTTTTTCTGTCATGCATCAGAGACCACTGGAATTTAGGGTATATAAACTATAAGTTGCCTTCTTTTGTTGTTTTTTTAAATCAAATACTGATGGCAATTTGAGTGCCTTAGAAGGCCATTAGATTTGTGCTGATTTTTTGGAGGCTTTTGTGGTTAGTTCTTAGTAACTTTAGTACTGTTACTAAGTTACAGAATGTGCAGATGTCCCAAAGATTTTGTGCAGCATTAGGTTGGGTAAACCAGCTGTGTTATCTGCCATCCCACCATACATGTCCCAGCAGTTCAGCTGCAATGCCAAGTATTGGCACCTCACAATGTGATTCCAGGCCAGTCCTGACACTGACCTCCTGCAAAAGAGATTACTGGCAGCCAACACAGCAGGGCAGGATTAGGAGAGGAAGAGTGGATCATGTAAATACAGTAATAGTAACTGATAAACAGAGAATGGAATCTTCCTGAGCTCAGAGGAAGGAGTGATCAGTTATAGAATAGGAGTTTTTCCTTTTCCCTTGACAGGTATGGGATTTCACTTATTCTGCCATCCCAGTCCTGGCCCCCTTTTAAAGACAGTGAGATATTCTGGTTAATATCCCTGCTATATGTGAAATTGAAGGTTTATCACTGTCCTTGAAAATAAGAATTAATGCAGTTGCTTCTATAGTGCCAATTAAATCCCTCATTTAATTCTGTGAGCCAGCTGGAGATGTTGGTGACTGAGACTTTAGATGTACTCATCTTAATCTGAGTTGCTGGTGGTGTTTTCCCTCTCTCTGGTGCCTTACATTCAGGACAGCTGCTTCTGAGGACATTAGCACTTTCTGATCCCCTGTGTTCACAGCCTGCTTGTTCAACCCCTGTCTTTGATCTCAGATGGAAAACTGTATTAGTTGTCTAAATTTGAAACCCAGGGTGGTCTCATCCTTACATATGAAAATGAACAGTTAAGAATTGGTTTAAAACTGCCCAACTGAACAGAAACTTAATGCTGGTTGTTAGAGGATTACAGTTCCTTCTAGCAAATCATATTTAAATCATATTTATTGTGTGGAGGTAGCAGGGATGAAGTTGTTTCTTAATCAAAATTTCTAGGTGTTGTCTAATGCTTCTTGCAAAGCTTGCTGGTCCTCAGAAAGTTTCTGAAGCAATTGCTGTTCTGGGATTTGTCTTTTACCAGCATTGTCAGGCTTGTTGAGCTTTGGCCAGTGATAGGGTGGGAAGAGCTACTACTTTATGGATTTCTTCATTTAATGCAAATTCCCTCTTTTTTTTTTTTTTTTTTTTCCTGCTGCAGTATGTTTCCTGCTTCTTGCTACAGGTACAGGCGAGTGAAGGCTAATATTCAGGGAACAACATTGAATTCAAGCTGAGGGCTCTGATTCATGACCTAGCCCATCTGTGTCCACCAAACTGGAATAGCTTCTTGTATGTGTATTTTTATCCAACTGGAGGTAATTTGGTTGATTTCACTTTCCTGTGAAAGAGGATTACTGGATTTGTGTTACCTTACTTTACTTTTCCCACTGATAACCACCACCCACAAAGCAGAACTTGATAGTTTCTGAATCACTACTCAAACCACAGTACCTTGTGAGTCTCTAATACCATAAGTTTGTGAATTGTGAAACTTTGCAGTGACCAAATGATAAATTAGCAAATGGAGGTGACTTTAAAAATTCCTTTCTAAGCTAATCTCTTTTTAAAACTTAGTGAGCCTTTTCTGACTGTACCTTTGAAAAGCTTTGTAGACTTAGCCAAGTGTTACTGTATTCAGAACTATTGGTATGAATACAGCTAGTTCCTTGAGCAGTGGGATTTTCATCAAGCTGTTTGCTCTTCTTGCAAAACTCCAAGGTTATCCATAGCTGTGAGTGTAGAAGCCTGGTCAGTCATGCTTTCTGAAGGACCACTCCTAAGTGTCTGCACAGAACCAAAAGCCTTTTACTTAGGACTTTGTGAAGCAATAGAAGAAATTGATGAAAGGAAAGCGAGTCTTGCATGTTCTCTGGCAGTCAGTTCAGGCAGCGTAACCGGTGCTGTCAACATCGTGGGGCAGGGGAGGTTGGCTCTCTCGAATCACTTCGTGTTCAGAACTTGCCTTTTCTCTTAGACTTGACTCACTGGAGTACTTGTCAGCTGGCCTAGCTCACTTGTCATGTTACCTGTTGTGTCTCTTCAACTAGTCTGTCTCCCTTGCATGATTGATAACTCTTTAATTGGGTTATTATGGGATGATGGACCTGGCTGCAGGTCTCTGTTAGAAGCATCATCATCCATTTTTGAAATGAACAGTGCATTGCCTTACTTCCCAAGGGCTCATCTGGCTCCAGCTAACTTTTCCAATGAGACTTGTTTTTATAATGAAGAAAACAATATTTTTATTTTTTTATTTTATTTTTCCCCCCAGAGAGACCTGATATTAAGATATTCAGCTGTCTGTCTCATTTGCTAACATGCAATTTGTCAGGAAGTGAGTTTCCATTAAATTCTTGATAATTAGCATACTTGGACTTTGATAGACATTTTTCCTTTTTGCAGCAACTTTTTTTTTTTAGGTCATTATCTGCATGCAAGATCAGTCAGCTAAATTCCTGTCTGTCAGGCATCTCTATCTTTGCTCATTTTTAACCATTTTGAGGTCCATAAGTATTGCAGTGAATTACTGCACTGAATCTCAGATTTTACATGGATCACAGGTGAAATGAACTGGAAAGACTACCTAGAACAGGTTAAATGCTTTTTCCTTCCATGCCACCTGTTTTGAAATTACACTTTTCCCTGTTTTTCTATGCTAAAAAAGGGAGCACTGCTTCGGGTCAGCAGTGGGGTAGTATCTGGACAGCCCTAATCCTTTTTAACAGGGTGTTTAGTCCTCAGTCCCCCCTTTGAAAGGAATTGAGAGAACTTGAGAGAACTCTCTATGTACATAATGCTTAGTTCTAGCTCGGTTTATTGAGGCTATCACAGGCACTGGATTCAACTAATTTTTATATTATCACAATGAATTCTATGTCTAAATTGAGTTTTCTATTGCTATTGCAGCTGCTTTTTCAAAAGAACTGGTTGTAAATGCACAGCCTCTTTTTTTTTTCCCTGAACATAGTGCTTAAAAAACACATGGACATGGCTGTATTAACATAAAAATCTCCTCTTGCTCAGTTAGTCATCCACTGGCCTTTCTCTTGTGGGTGGCTATTGTAAAAGACCTCTTGGAAGTGGAAACAGTGCTGCTAGCTCTCAACCAGTTCTGTCCAACAGCTTGTCAAGATGTCAGAGGAGAAGACAGCTGCAGCAAAAATCCAAGCCCTCACCCTGAATGACATCTGTGGCAACGTTGAGTAATTTTTGCCCCAGGGTAATGCTAAAGTAAATTACATATTAAAAATGAAGTAGGGGAAGTAGCAAAGAAGTAGCTAATCCCACTAAGCCATGGGCTGGAGAGAGCTTTTGGCCATGAGCATGGAGTGGATAGATCCCAGCTGGCCGCAGCAGACCATCCAGTCGCATTAACTTCAAAGGGGTGCTCAGCAGCTATGGGTTCTCCTAGGGATATTAACACCATCCAGGAGCAGAGAGAGGAGGAGAGGATGCTCAAAGGGGGCAGACTGCAAAGACCACATGACAATTCCTGAAAGGAGATTAGGGAGAAGTAAAAATTGTCATGGCTCTGTATAAATACATTCCTCTCTGAAGAAGCATGGAGGCTCTGGGATGCTCTCACAATAAGGCAGGAAGCACAAACAGCAGATGACATGAAAAGCTCTTCTCAAACTCTTCTTCTAATTAGTCCTCACTGTTGCTGTGCTGGTGTGCTTTGTGTCAGGTACTGTGTAGCTCTGACTTTGAATCCAGGGCAGACAGGGAAATGGCATTTGAAAAGAGAGCCAACTCTTCGTGGCCTGTGTTATATCCCTTCAGTCTGGAGTGCAGATGGAAGCATGAGCCAGCTCTTTGGACTTTCCTGGCCCCAAGCAGCATGGCTGTCAATGGGGCCTCAGGTCCCCTATTTGCAACTGATTTGAATCTTGTGCACTTCAAAGGTACTGTCTGCAAAAGATTTTGATGAATGTTATGCATCAGCCTGTGGCTTCTGGCAGTCTTATTTTAAAAGAGGTAGAACAAACTTTGAAAATAATACCAGCGGTTTTTAGTTCCTGTCACTCTTTCATATACCTAAACCTTGCTCATACCGCTGCCTAGTTAGTGTTGAGAGAAAGCAAGCATATGGAAATCAATGCAGAAGTTGAATATAAGCTAAAGACCAGTGAGTCACACCATGACCTGACCATGATTCTGGGACAGTAACTTCTTTGGGAGCCTTCATTCTGTGTGGGCTACTTAGACAACAAGGCAAGGAGGAGAACACAGGTTAACAGGGCTCCAGTGTTTGCTGTTGAATTATCTCTTCATATACAGATATTGATGCAGGATGGTGGGTGAGGCTGTCAGACTTCTCGTTCAGGTAGCTGAGTCACTTAAAAGCCACACAGCCGAAAAGTTTAGCCAAGGACAAAGAGCAAACCACTTTCTCCACTGAGGTGGCTGCAAGCCTCCACACACTGGGGTGAGGTTTGCAGGCAACTTGTCCGTGTGGTGCTGAGGGAGCTGCCTCACAGCTGCCAGCTGATCAAAGTCAGTGCTCCTCCCTGCTCTCCTTCCAAAGGGGACCCTGTCCTCGTTTCTGAGCTGCTGCAAGCCGAATGGCTGCTTTTAATAGAGTGTGCACAGAAGATGGTTGTAGGCAATTGAATTAGGGTTGCGTTATTAGTCCATCTGTGCAATATGCTCTGTTTATTGACAATCTGGTTAGAGTGGCTGGAGCTTGTTAAAGGTAAAGTGTTTCCTACTGTTGAATTTTGGGAGTTGTCTACCTGTTAAGAAGCAGTGCTTGAGGATGGGCTTTCTTTGGACTGAAAAGGGGCTCCCTAAGAACTGTCTGCGCTACCTATCTGGCTTTCTGGGAGGGGAAAGAATTGCATGAGAAAGGCTCATCAGATAGCAGGATTTGCTCTGTAGCTCATTGTGATGTGCACGTTCCCACTCCATCCGCTTGCGGCAAGGGGCAGCTGCTGGCATGTGGGATTGGATGCAGGGCTTTAGGAAGAGCTCTCTTGCTTACATTTCTAAAGGTTGCCTGATAGGGTCTGATCTGTGTCAACCATAAACCAAAGTCATTTTCTTAGTGTCATTGGGTCTATGAGGTATCTTTGAACGAAATGGGCGCATCAGAGAGAAAAAGCATGTACTGAGCCATTGGTTCAGGAAAGCGTGACGTGACTTTTGCAGCAGGTTTTGCGTGTGTGTCAAGATCTCGCCTGTAACAGCCTCACTGTGGTATTTGAAATGGAAAGCTTATCTCTAAGGTTGGTCACTATGAAAGTAGGGAGCCAATACAGCAGCCGCTTATGCAACAAGCACACTGCTTTTTGAAGATAGCGGGTGCGCACTGTTGCCTGGGGAATAGAAAAATGGTCAGAATCATAACTCTTTACAAAAACCATCAGGCTTTAGACTTCACTGCAAGCCCTTATTTCAGAGCTTGACTGTCAGTGTGCTCCCCTTCTGCTCACCAGCCTCAGGTGTTTGTTCTTGTGTACCAGAGCTATCCATAGTGGTGCAGTCATGGCCTGTAAATAAATAATTTCGCTAGGTCTTTTTCAAGACTATGTCCCCATAAGTGAACTCAATTGTTGCACTTTACAAGGCAACACAAAATGTCTTTGTTATCTGTATCTGCATATACATTTATAGTGAAAACCCCATGCAGAGAAGCAGCAGTGATGACTAAAGAGGGTGTGGGAGTGACTTAGGAGAACAGACATTGAAAAGCTTACATAGGTGTAATTTGACTACAAGGCAGTTTATAAGACATGCTGTAACTGTATTTGGAGTTTGAAAGTAACAGGAATATGGATAATTGTTTTGGGTGATCTAATGGGGATTCAATTTAAGCAAAGGATCAAGTATCAGAATTATTTATGATAAGATTCTTCACTCTGAATAAAAGGAACCTCTGTCACTTTCTCTGTACAGAGGACAAAGTAGTCTTAATCTGTGGAATATTACTGCATGACAAAAGAGATGCATTTAAACATTTTAAAATAAGTACTGTTTTTGAATTTATGTTAGGAAGGAACTTCATTTTCTAGAGGTCCAAGCTACAAAGGACAGCTCTTGAGAGCTGTGAGGGTTCTTATTGTGGCTAATTATTTTCAAAAGAATCAGGAGCCGAACAACAAGCTCTTACTGAAACACAGTACTCAACTTGGAAAATTTTAAGCAGTTTTGTTTGTACCACCATGAAGGTTGATGTAAACCTGGGACAGCTGTTCTTCAGTTACCTGAAGCAACACCTGTGAAGCAACACAGTATGAAAAGAGGAAAAGAGGAATAGCACACAAGAATGTGCTATTCTTCAGACTGTCAGCTTTTTACTGTAGTGTGTCAGTCCTGCACAGGAGCATCTCTTCACAGAGAGCTGTGAGACTGCAAAAGTCAGTCCATATAAAAATTAGCAACACAGTTCAGAGACAGTCTGCAGTTACAGGGATCAAACCTTGAAAAGCCAAGGATCACATAATGTATCTACATTGTGTATTCATTCTCTTCATCTGGGAGAAGGAAAAACTTAATAACTGAAAGCTAGACTTGGAAATTCAATCCATCCAGATACTACAGAGGGGGAAGACTGTGGAATATCAATGCACTTTGAAATCAGTATCCTTGTAGACCCGGTGTACTTGTGATGATTTGCAAGTAACCTGACAGTGCATGAAATAATTGTCTTTGTAGATATGAAACAACATTGACATCAACTTTGAAATTTAAATGAAAGAAACAAAGTAAAGTTCTTTTAGATGCATAACCTTGGTGCATTGACTTACTTTTTTTCTATAATAGGTTAATTACTTGAACAGGTATTAGTTAAATAGGTTTCTGGTTTATTATAAAACAGAAAGAACCATGTAAGGATCCGTGTTCTTGAGCAGTTACAGCATATTGCTTCCCACCCTGATATAAATAAAAGCTAAATCAAAGTGATTTAATTGTCTGGGAATAAATAATTGTTATTCAGGAAATGCTTTGTTTGACCTGTGCTGTTGCCGCTGTGAAATGCAAATCACAAAGCAAGTAGCACTATAGTCTCTTTTGTTTGTGTGCTGTGTGTGGTGCACACAGCAAATGCACAAGCAGTGGCTTTGGTAGCCAGTTAGGAAGCTGCACTGGTGTCCAGTGTCTCCAGTGCAATTTCTTTGTACCAAAGAGTTGTATTGGAGCAGAAACTTTGAGTGAACTATTCTGTCCTTTTCAGCACCTTGGGTTTGCTGTGGTATGGCATCTGCAGATTAGTAGGGAGTTATTCAATATTAATAGGTTTATTTTGTATATTTTTAATTATCATATTGAATAATAGTTATTCAATATTAATAGGTTTAGTTTAAGTGTTTATTAAAGAAAGTTCCCTAGTATATGATAAAATCTTTATTCAAAGCTATGAAAAAGTGATAGAATTTGATGATCCTTCTAGAGCATTTGATACAAAAACATTTCACATTTCCAACAAAGACCGGTGCTGCCCTAATTACAAACTGTTACACTCTAAATAATAGAATTTAATCTTGTCTAGTCTCAATATCAGCATTTGCTTTATCAGTCTTGTGAGGTGGTGTATGCTGGGAGGGCATTCAATTTCATGCCATTTTTAGCAATTTCACTGGCAAAGAACATAGAGTCACAAAGTATTTAAATGGAAAATGGAAATTCTCAGTAAAACATTCAGAAGATCTCATTTGAATTAGCATATGGGTCTCTGTGGGACTCTGTGGGACGCTGTGTACAATCTTAGGTGTTTCTGTAGCAGCATCCTTCAACAGTCTCCTCCACATTGCTTTGTGGAAGAGTAATGAGTTTAGTTTTACATTTGGCACCTGAGTTCTCCACTCAATAATTAAAGTAAATTCACAGTGTAAAATACATAGAATTGAGAATGTCCAGCTGAGGTGAGCTCCAGCTGTTAGCCAGAGCTAATGAGCAAGGTATTGTGTTGTGAGTAGCTTAAAAGTTATTTTTTCCATAAAACCAACACAACAATGCCACAGTTGCTGTCATTTTTGGTGGAGGGGGAGGACCAGTTGCACTGCTTTCTGTGGCTTTGCCAGATTCTAGGTGTGTTCAGAACCAAGTGCACTCTGGGGAAAACATATTGAAGTCCTGACAGCAGTGCAGGTATGAGCACGCGTGCAATGAAATAGATTGTCTCTTCTGCTGTAAAACATGGCAGGGTCCCACTGGGCGAATGTGCTCTGGCAGGAGATTGAGTGGTACAGAGAGACTCTTCTCACATGATCCCAAACCTCCAGGTGATCTGCATGCTTTCCTTTTGTTCCTAAAACCCCAGCTGTGGCAAGGTGCTGACTGCTGGTATTGTCCTGCTTGCTGATATGAGGAGTGCACGTGAGCTGTGGAGGAATATTTGCTTACCAGGATTTCTTACTTTTCCTCTTTTCCTTTTTTCCTTTCCTTACCTGCAACACAAGGGAATAAATCAATAATAAGTGAGAAAATACTGCTTGGGTTTATTGTTTAATTCCCTCAGTGCTTGGTTTCTGGAGAACATAGGTTTAGTTTAAAGCAGTCCCTCAGCAACAATCTGGCTGTAATTCATGCTTTCTTTTCTTACCAAGACACAGGAAGCCCTAGGTCTTCACAGAGATGAGTCTTTCTGAGATTGAAAATATATCCTCCTTGCTCCTAAGTGTGCTCGAAATGTTTTATCACTCTGGACAATAGTCACGTCTGGGTAATGGCAACCTGACTTCCAGAAGTATTACATTTGCCCTGAAGTCTGGTTTTTTCACCAGTTTTTTTCAAAAGTTGTCAACATGAGGGCAATATCCAGCTCCCACTGAGAATCTGGCTATTTCTTTTAAGTGCCTCCATGGGAAATAAAATATTTTCAAAAGCTACCTCCAGTCTGTGCTTGATGAGCAGGCTGAACATGTAACTCCCAAGCTGCTGTTCAGGCATCTTATTTTGTGTCTTAACTGCAGAAATCACTGAAATCAGGAGATGTAGGAATGCAGCTGGTAATTTGTGCTAGCCAGTCTTTTTAGCTTGCTGGACTTAATGAAAGTGCCATTTCAGTTTGGTAATATGAACAGTTAAGCCTGGTTTCATTACTGCTTGCACAGACTTTTGTGTGAAAGAGATCAGATAAAAGCTGGAATTGTGACTGCAAACCAGAAAAGGAGAGGAAGTCAGAGCAGGAAATGGGCATGTCATGTCCCATAATTTGCCAGCACTTCTTAATTCTCCATTGTTGTAAACTTCATATTCTATTTCTGTTTATCCATCCTTTTCTCCAAGGCTGAAAGCTCAGAATAGCTTTGCTTGTGCTATCCCCATCTGTCCCAGCTGTGTGCTATTTCTGAGCGGATGATGCCATTTGCAGCATGCTGCCATACTGTGTAACTTCTGCAACAGGCAAATATCCACCAAAGTCTTTGGGGGCAACACCAAAATTTATTACCCTTATGACCTCAGTCAGCTCTCCAAGAGTTGAAGGTTAATGCACTAATTTATGGTATCAGTCTACCTTCTGCTCTGGTGCTGTTTCAAAGTGCCTTCTGCGTTTCAGGGAGTGTCTTGAGTTCAGTACATTTAAATCACTTTTATATGATTTCAGGTTCAGTAAGGTAAATTTGTTGCCAATATAAAATGTCTTCAAGTATTTTGGGAAGAAGGTTTTATTTCAGCTGGTGTTCATTATGGGAAGACTAATGGAGCCACTGATCCCATTAATTTGTTATTGACCCTTAACTTCCTAGGATGGGTCAGGCATCCTTACTTTAGTTTCAGGACAAGTTCACCCAGTGAACGCAGTGAACAATATCCTGTTGTATAATATCTTTCTTTAGAAAAGTTCCAGTCATCTTTAGTGTCTGATTTTAACAATTTCTACTTTGTATCCCATCCTACCTGTGTGTAACTTGAGCTATTAGAGGCAGGTTACGCAGCTTTGCCAGGGTCCCCTACCACATCTTGGTGTCTCCCCAGTAGTGTCATATGACTGCCAAGAGATCTGTGTTTGTAGAGTCATAGATAATATCTTTTTCCAACTCATCTGTCTTGGGTTGTGGCTTTTCTAGTTCATCATATAGAGACATGTGAAATGTTCTGCAGAAGACTTCAAAACAGCCCAGCCTGCTTCTGGAAAGAAGAACGCTAACTCCAGGAGGCTTGGCATTTCTCTAAAAGTGCTTGTGTTGTGGAAGTGCCCAAACACAAGTAGTATGCATGGAGATACAACTTATTTGGATCGCTTAGTGGATAGGGAATTGATGGTCACACTCAAAGAGTTGCAGTCAACAGCTCAATGTCCAGGTGGAGATCAGTGATGAGTGGGGTTGGTACTGGGACTGGCACTGCTGAACACCTTTGTCGGTGACACGGACAGTGGGACTGAGCACAGCCTCGGCAGGGCTCTGACAGCACCAGGCTCTGTGCTGAGATTGACACTCTGGAGGGAAGGGATGACTTCCAGAGGGACCTTGGCAGGCTTGAGAGATGGGTCTGTGTGAACCTCATGAAGTTCAACACAGCCAAGTGCAAGGTTCTGCACCTGGCTTGGGGCAATCCCATGTGCAAACACAGGCTGGGCAAAGAATGGATTGAGAACAGCCCTGAGGAGAAGGACTGTGGGGTGTTTGTGGATGAGAAGCTCTACATGACCCAGCCCATGCTCCTGCAGCCCAGAAAGGCAACCGTGTGCTGGCCTGCAGCAAAATCAAAGTGAACAGCAGGTTGAGGGAGATGATTCTGCCCCTTTACTCCATTTTCATGAGACCCCACCCTGAAGTACTGAGTCCAGCTCTGCAGTCTCCAATATAAGAAGAACATGGACTTGCTGGATCAAGCCCGGGGGAAAGTGAGAAAGATGATCAGAGGGCTGGAGCAATTCTCCTGTGTGGACAGGGTGAAAGAGGTGGAGCTGTTCAGCCTGGAGAAGAGAAGGCTCCAGGAAGATTTTATTGCAACCCTCCAGTAGTGACAGAATGGCTTCAAACTGAGAGTAGATTTAGATTAGATGTTAGGAAGAAGTTCTTTACTGTGAGGGTGATGAAGCACTGGAACAGGTCAGTGAGGTTGTGGATGCCCCATCATTGGAAGTGTTCAAGACAAGACTGAATGGGGCTTTGAGCAATCTGGTCTAGTGGAAGATGTTCCTCTCCATGTCAGGCCTGCTCTGGATCTGGATGCTCTTCAAGGTCCCTTCCAACCCAAACCATTCTAAAAGTCTATAATTCTATAAGTGTCATCATAATAATAGAATTCCTTGGTTTTCCATAATGCGTTTCTTCAGCTTTTTACTTTCTCTGTCCTCCTGAAACAAAGAGAGTGTTCATGCCTTCCCTTATGTGAGAAGCTTTTCAGGAAGGACCTCTTCTGACAACTGAGAAGAATGCTGTGTGCTGCAACAGTGCCTTATCAGCCAAGCCAGGGTGACTTTTTGTCAGGTGTCTGCTGTCTCTGCAAGCAGCTTTTCAGTCTGGCTTCCCTGGTTGTCAGCTTGGCAGCCAGAGCTCTGGTGAAGAAGGATAGTGCAGCTGTGCTTCTCTGTCTGACTATAACATTCCCAGCCCAGGATACAGTGCCTCATCTCCGCCACATTGAAGAGGCTAACAAAATTAGGAGGGGAGGAAGGAGTTTAAAGTTTTACAACAATTTGTCTTTAATTTCCAGACAACCTATGCCTTTCCTTGAAAATTTGTGTGTCTTCAGGAACCCGTCAGTGTAAGACAGTGAGCTGGTCCAGGGTGGAAACCTGAGCTGTCTCTTCTCCTGCTTCCTTGAAAGAGCAGTACATTTCCTGCACCATCCTGCCTAGGGCTGAGGTGCAGTCCTACAAATGCAGATTCAATATGGCAAGATACTACACAGCACCTCCCAGCCCAGCTCCCTGGTTTGTAAATGAAAGCAAAGGGTGTCTTCATTGACATTTGCCTGTACATTTGGAACCCCTTTAACAGGCGTTACTGCGTGTACCATCTGTGCACCCTACAAGTGTGCTGTGTCCCGATGCTCCCTCATCTGTGTGCCCTGAGGGCAGGCAGCACCGGGCTTGTGTTCAACAGCTCATGCTGCCTTCTGTGCTCAGTGCTTTGTTGAATTGCTACTGTCCTGTCATGCAACATGCCTTCTGTCTTGACTCTCTTCTTATCAGACTGGAATGTTACCTGGTAGGGGAGAACATGGCCATCCTCATCTGGCTATTGGGTCTGGTCTTTTGCCATGCTACTAACACTACTAATGGCCCAGAACTTCTTATAAACTCTTCTTCTAATGAATTAATCTTGTAAGTTTATGTTTTCTAATAGACCATTTTTATTAGGAAATCCTATTTATATACAAACATACAGTAAAAATGTGAGAAAGATGTACCTTGCTGAAAGCATACCCACTGCAACTTAAAAGGCTTTTTTTAAGCCTCTATTTTAGTTTCCGTATGCTTTTTATCTTTTGAACTACAGAGAACAATTTCCTCTGCTTTGAGGAAGTTCTGTAATTTAACTTCTCATTTCCAACGTCCTCCTGTGTCTTTTATCTCATGTCTCAGAATTTTAAAGAATTTCATTAGCCACTTTAAGGACATTGCTTTAGCTGGAATCTGCTTTTCTCTGTTAAGCCTTTTAAAAAAATCTTTTAAAGCCTTATATTTCTTATAATGTCTCTTATAAGGGCTGTATTTCACATTTGAACCAAAAGTACTCATCTTGCTAAAGTCTACATCTTCCCTGTAACTCTTGGAATGAAAAGCATTCAAAGGGTTTCCAGGTTCCAATTTGGTCTCATTTCTGTGGATCTACCCAGCTCCTTCACTCCTACCTGTGGGTCTGGACCTTCCTCTCTCACCCATGCTCTCCAGGGAGCTCTTGCTGTCCACCCTATGCCATGATCTCTTCGGCATCTGAGCAAAAAGGAGAAGATGGTCTCAGCTGGGGGGTTGTTTTTCACATTGTCTGAGTTTCTTCTGCCTCTTCCCTGGAATCTCTACCTCCAAAGCATGTGCAGTTATAGTGCCAAATTTTCCAGGTGTCTTTGTTCAAAAAGTATGGTCTAGTGTTCCTGTGTAACTTCTTGGAATAGCTTGTCTTGTCCAAAATCTCTGCTTTTTCAGTAATACCGCTTAGCTGCAGATTAATAATGATCTTGTAGTCATCCTGCTTCTTATTAAATATTTATATTGTGGTAGCACATAAAGACTGTAAGTGGGGTCTAATTGTGCTGATTTATTCAGACAGTTCCAAGACCTTTGGTACTACTAACTAAGCTAGCGACCCTCCTACGTGTCCCGGTCCTTCAGTGTCATTTTCCTTGGTCGGGTCAGCACATGAAATGGATCCCTGATTCCCTGCTGTGGAAACTGAGCAGCTGAAAACTGCAGTGTGCTGACAGCTCCCAGCACTTGTTCTCTCTTCATCCTTTCTTTGATTTATTCTTGGAGTTTTCTAAAAGAAGGGGACAGGGCAGCCTGTCTTCCAAATTCCCCTGCAAATTTTTGCCTTTGTCAGTGTGTCTTTTCTATGTCTGTTGATTGTAAAGATCGTGAGGCAGCACAGGTGAGCAACTGCCTACTTCCCTCACACACATAATGCAAATTGCTTCTCAGCTCAAACTATATAGCTCAGCTGCTGCCTGTGCCTTATACATGCTGAAGAATCTTAATATCTTTCCCATTTTTAAAAAATTAATCTCCTTTAATCCTGGCTGCACTGTAAAGTTCAAAGATGTTCTACATTATGTGCAGGTAGGATTATGGTTTATTCCTTAGTAGAAGGGAAAGATGGATTTTTATTTATTTTTTTTTTCATTGCATCCCTGGTAGTTTTTTCTTTGCTGAAATCCTCATTGGTGCTTTTTTTCTCTGCTTAGCCTGACTCTGCAGAAGGTGAAGGTATAACATTCAATACAAAAAGTAAATGCCACAAGTCCTGTTGAAAGCAGAAAACTATCATTACTCTTTCTGTGACAGATGTGTAGTATTCTGAATCAAGCTGTGCAAGGTGATCTACCCTTACACCATCCACTCTCCTGTTAGCCACTGTGTTATCAACTCCAGTTTTCATTGTTTTAATGGGTGCTCTGCTTTAGAAGGAGGAGAATTTTGGATCCAGAGCGAGACATAAGCTTGTCAATAAATATTCCCTTCTTGCTGTAGGATTTCCTTAAACTCGTAAGGTCCAGTTGTCAACACAAATCTGTCATCTTAGGCAGCAAATCACTCTAAGGCAAAGCAAAAGAAATTCTCAGCTTGAAGTGCCCCCAAACCCTTCTTATAGCGATAGGAGTGCTGCAAGATGTGCTTCGCCTTGTCTCTCTGGGTGATTGAAAATGGAGCTTTGTTGACAAGCATCAGACCAATTGTTTATTTTAAGAAAGTGGAACAGAATACATTGTTGCATTACGGAGCAATGTCATCTAGTAGAAATAATGAAGGCAATTCTGAAATAGTATAGTTTTCTTAAGGGGGTTTTTCATTTGGTTTGGGGTTTTTTAGGGGGGATGGTGGGGGGGGGTTTGTTTTGTTTTTTTGTTTATTTTTGTAATAGCTGGAAGTCTTTATTAGCACTTTGCTGAAGGTAGGAATCTTTTTGTTCATGTCCTTATGTTTTGTAAGCACTAGACAGCACAAAAGACAGGTGAGCCCTGGTCTCGCAGATCCTTATATGTCCAATGACTTCTTTTGCACAAGCACATTCTCAACTATTTCTGTATATTAAAGAGGCTTTTAGGGCTAAAAATCCTTTGTGTCCTAGTCACAGCTCAGTTAAGTCCTGTCTGTAGATTATGATTACTGAGATCTGACATGGGACCAAGAGTTTTAAGAATTGCAGGGGTTCTGTCTAGATTATAAAGTGGGTATAAACTATCCGTGTAAGAACACAGAGCAGAACTGGATGCTTCAGCGTTTGGAAAAGACACAAATAGGAAGTCAGGTGCAATTCTGAGCGTGTCCAGAATTTACACAGTTAGCGTGGTAAGTGAGGATATATGGACATGAGAAAAGAGGAGGAAGTACAAAAATAAACCTTTCAGCAGTTCAGTCTGGAAAGTCTTTGGGCATGATTCAATGACTGGTAATTAGTAAGCAAGTAAGATCCAGAAAAAGAAGGGAAATATGAAAAAAACCAAAAAAACCCCAACCCAACAAAAAGCAACAGCAAACAACAGTGAATGAGTTCAATAAATTATGAAAATTATATGGCCATGCAGAAGAGTATGGGCATAGACCCAGATGCTTGGGGTGGGCATTCTCCATCTAGAGTCAGAAACCTCTGATGTAACCTATAACTGAGTTTGAAGATGATTAGAACATGGATGATTAGAACTACAATTAGAACATGTTACAGTGGTCCCAGCTATCTGAGTATGACTTTATGCAGCATTTGGAATTCACAAAAACAGCCTGTGTAACACAAAAGCATCTGCAGATTCATCTGGAGGTTGTGTCTGGGCTGAGCAGGAGTATTTGTGGTCCGTCTGCTGGATGCCTCTAAATTGGGCTGCAAGGTTCTGTGGGTGATCAGAATGTTGTCAAATTTGGTTCCTGGTGTCCTGGTTTTAGCCTGACTCTGCTAAGGTGCTCCATAAAGCCGCTGTTGGCACCGATGCCAGCCCAACACTGATGTTTACAAGAAGGAGCAGAGGCCAGTTACCTAAGCTGTAGCCAGAAATACGAAAGAGAGGGATCACAGACTCATAAGAGAAGCTGGGAGAGCATTGTCTTCCTTTCTGCAGAATTTCCATTGGTCAGGTATGAGGTAAGCTTCCCTTCTGGCCATTACCAGGTTCGTGCCCTCAATACCTTACTCCTAAAGATTTTCATGGCAGTATTATAAAGTTAAATAGTTCTGCTTTGTAATTGTTCTGCTTTGTAACTGTGAACCTCAAATCAGGCTAAAATGCCCAGTGCTTCTCTTGCCAATGGGTTTCATCCTTGGTGTGCAGGAATTGAAGACTGGGTTGATTGTCTGGTCCTCCATGTGGCGCTGGTGAGACTGCCAAGAGAGAGGCAGCCCATTACATTCTGCAGTATTTAGATTTTTGTTGTGGAGAGTTTTGACTGACTAGGAACTGGTGTGAATCAATGCTATTCCAGCTAAAACAATGAAGTTTTATATCTTCCTTCTGATTCCTGAGCCATTCAGTTTCCCTTTTACAAGTATTTTCAAGTAAAGAACGTGTGAAGTTAGAAATGTAACATGAGCCAGAGGGACCCGAGCAGCAGGGGTGAGACAGTCATGCTACTGTGAACAGGGGGAATGGAAAGTGTGGCTTCTCACCATCTCCCAGTCTTTTCTAGCCTGCCACTTTCTTTCCCCTGTGTACAGTATCTGCCGTCTGTGTGAGTGTAATTTAGTGCTAATTAAGAAGTGAGTGGGAGCCATAAGCTCATTTCATTTAGAACCTGGAAATGGCCTCCTGGGAGCCCGGAGAGGGTACCGTCTGCTTTCTCGCCACAAAAGCTTCTCCACCTCGCTGCTGTTATTCTAACCACCAAGCTCCAGATCTCAAAATTCAATGCCAACTCAGATTTACAGCGCATTAAGCGACTGAATTAAATCCTCAGCATTCACTTGGCGTCAGCCTGACTGAGTAAAGGATTTCACGGGCTGGGGTGCTCTACAAGGCCATAATTTATAACGTTATGCAGAAGCTGCTCCTCCGAGTTTTATTTTGGCTTGCCGCAATTTCTTTTTATTAAGGCCCCAATAGTATTTGTTGTTTTTCTGTTTGCTTTGATGTGGGAGTTTTAGATTAAATCTAAATAAATAAATGAAGTTTGAAATTAAATTAGGTTTCATTTGCATGAGTTGGGGAGAGAAGTGCATCTTTCTTTCACCATATAAAACGTAACAGACCCATTACCCATCACAGAGCCCTCAGTTGCTCCTGAAGAAAAATGACATTTCCCTCTGCGTAGAAAATACTTAAAAGTCCCAAGAATAGATTTATAGGAATATTTTAACCTTTTCTTTGATCCTTGAAATGTCATTGTTCTGTAGGCTACATTGCAAAACGTGACCTTTTATAGGAACCGTGGGATGGATTTGATCTTTGGAAGACGTTTTAGAGATAATGCACTACAGGGTGCAAAGAACTCACAAAAAAAGAGCTGGAAATGGTTTTGTCTGCAGATATTTGTGGTGTACCTGGAGGACAAAAGGATTGTTTATTATGAGGTTGATACTTCAGGGACAACAATGAAGAAAATAAGATAACACAGCATCTTCTTCTGGTTTAATGTGCAACAGTTTTATTTTCATTACACTTAAAAGAATAATGTAAGTAGCAGAAGCTGTTCACAGGGAGGGTGCTTGCAAATTGATGCATCTGAAATCTAACATTTTTTATGATCACTAGATGTTTGCTTTTCTCTATGCACTCTGACTTCCTGACTGGCAAAACACGAAGCTGAGCAGTTCTGGAAGGAAAAGAACTGTCTCTTTGCTTCAGATTCACGTTTGCCCTGGTAGTTTTCTCCTTCATGGTGCTGCAGCCTGGCTCTCCTGAGCCTGTACTCTAGTTAACTCACACCCAGCATTGTCCATGCCATTCACAGGATCAGTTCCCTGGCAAGAAATCTTGGCATGAAAAGATAGGTTTCAGCATTTTCGCAATGACTGCAAGAAGCTTGTGAGTGAAGGCAGATGTGAGTCCATGGAATCACACTGTGTGGGTGCTGTCTCTTTGCTTTGCTGGTAACTCTTCCAAACCAGATCATTCTGAAAAATGTCACCGATATTGTGACCAAATACAGTCAGGTTGTACCTAATTCCATAATTCTTGTATGTGCAGAATTTTTACTGAAACCGATTGTCGTTGGCAATATGAATTATCTTTTCCCCAGAACATGAGAGATGTTTTTTCTGTCCCACTAGGGCTTGCAGCCTAAGCAGATCCAGTGAGAATGCAGTAAGAAAGAAAGTGCATGAGAGAACAAAGATCCTAGGTTGGCACCCTAGTACTGTTTCTCCAAGTTTAGGGTGAAATAGAAGGCAAAAGCACCAAATGAATTCTGAGGCCATACCAATAGTAAGAGCTCCTGGCACTGACTCTTCAGGCTTCTGAACTGCCTGACCCCTAGTGAAACTGTGCTGGACCCCTGCCACTTCAGAGCTTGGAGTGAAGGTTTAGTCAAGAATTCACAAACACCTTAAGAAGTCAAAGTGCTGAAGACTGAAGGGTAGGAAAGAGATACTGGCCTTGAGGAGATGAAGTTCTAGATGGCAACAGCCCTGTCTTGCAGGGGCTGAGAACCGTGATATGTCACAGACAGTCCTAGGGACCTTTCAGGGAGGCCATGGAGACCTGAGCAACATTGTCTTCAGAGACACTGGGCCTGAAAGGATTTCATACACACCTAATGTGCTGGAAAAAAAAATTAGTGTCTGGGAGTCACTGGCCTTTTTCAGTGTGACATGCCTATTGGGAAGTGATGGCTGGTGACATTTTGAATGTAGGAAGTGAAATGAGAAAAACAAAGACAGCTCAATGGCAAGTTGCATCAGGAGAATTATGCACATGTATATTAAGTGACAGTATAGGTTCCTCATATTGCTCAAATAATTGCGCTGTTACTCTGATGCTTTATACAGATGACTTTTTACAGGGTTGTCCCTCTACTGGGCAAGCAGGGTTCTGCATAGAACAGACACCTGTCTGGTGTGTGTATGATGTTTGGTCTCTGTGTGCTGCCAAAGACAAGTTGAAAAACACAAGTGAAGTGGTATATGAATTTTTCTCTGATTCTGTGATAGTGGTGTTGAAACACGTAAATGTAATGTAGTTAACCCCAAACTGCTTTGAACAGCTAAGAAAAACTTCCAGATGAGCATGGGATATTTTGCTTGTATTGTAGGAAAAAGGTGATGATGTGTAAAGCCTGTTGTCAAGTGAGTTGTCAGCAATATTAATGTGATGTGTACCATATCTAGCTGCATCGTGCACTCTGTTAGAGGTCATGAGATTATCAGAAAATCATTATAGCATGAATACGTTTTATGCTTGGTGATTCGTACGACACTGTGAGATCAGAAAGAGGATTTTGTTGTCTAGGGAAGCAGCCTAATCTGTGATAATCCAAGCATGTAGTAAATCATAAGAAATCACTGCGTGTAAAAAGTCTCCCCCAACAACCAAAAGCGAACTTGCCCCCAGATGCATTTAGGGTTGTTTCCTTTGCCTTCCTCCTATATGTCATTAAACTATGGCTGCAGGATAGTGTACTTACCTGTATTAAAGAGTAGGTGAGGGATAAGAAAGGCAGTATCAGATGCCTTAAGAAAAAATGCCCTAAGGAAAAAAAAATTCTAGCTGTTTAGTGAGACTATACTTCTAAGTCATGATTTGAATGCATGAGACACCATATTGCATTGTGAATTCTAGCCCCCTGTGCCAGTGCTTAGGAAGAGCATCTCCAGCTTAGTTGTCTGAAATAATACTCAGTAGTGAAGTGTTGCTGGGTTTGTCCTCTACACCTGGATGTGGGAGGAAGCACTGAACAGAATCCAGAGCAGAAAATCAGAATGAAGTTTCAAGTAGATCTTAACACACTTTGTTGTTTTCCCCCTTTTCCCAGAAAACTGCACAAAACAGGCACTTCCCAAGATCCAAGGAGACAATGAAAGTCTGTGGCAGAGCTCCTTCAGCATTACTGTACCTGTTTTTCCTCTCAGTTGTATAATCCAAATAATTGCCTTTGTTCTGTAATCTAGTGAAATTGATTCATCCTATTCTTAAATCTCTTTCCAGCTGGCACTCCCAAGGTGATCTGTGATACTAGGCGTGCCATTCCACAGGCACAAGGAATCTGCCTGGGTCAGTGGTCAGACTTGCCTTCAAAGTGAGATGCTTTTGAGACTTTTAAGTGTTATTGTGTGTTTTCCACTCCACTGTTAGAGAAGGTTTGGGGTGAATATTCCCCAATGTATCTTTCTGATTTATAGCAATCTGCATTTTATGCATTTTCTGAACCAAATACTCCATCTCAGCCATCATGTCTGATAGTTACTGATAGACCTGTCTTCAGTGAATTTATCTGACTACATTTGGATCCATTTATACATTTGACCTCCAGAGAAATCCATGGTCTAATTCCCCAATTCAAGTGTGTGTTATTTTTAAGAAATCCTTTTTCATTTGTTTTAAACCTGCTGCTTGATCATTTTACTGGCTGCCTCCTAGTTTGGGTGGTATAAAAAATAATGAATAATCATCCCCTATTCAATTTCTGTATACCATTCTTGGCATTAAAGCTTTCTATCATATTTATCTTCAGTCATATCTTTTCCAAACTTCAGAGATCCAAACTATTTATTTCTTTTTCATCTGGAAGCTGCTTTGTAACTCTCAACCAACAGAATTGCAACATTATTTTATCTAGTTCTATTATGTTCTTTTCAGGGTGAAAAAAAATCACAATTGTGCATAGTATTGTAGATGTGTACTCCACGCTGATTTATACAGTAGCATATTTAGAACTTCTTCATTCTTTCTTGGTTATTGTTCATTCATGAGGGCTACATCCCTGGTTTAATTTCACAGCAAAAGAATGCAGAGGGATGTAATTCGAAAGCTGTGGTCTAACACAATCCGGTCGAGTCAGAGGAAGCCACGTTCTCCAGAATTGCACATCTGTAGCTCAGATCATGATTTATCATTTTCTTTGCTACAGTCTCCATCCATCACCCTTCATTTCACATTCTAATGATCTCGTTTCTTCAGTGTCATGAATTGCTCATCTAGAAAACTTACTAATGGAAGATGTCAGAAATGTAGGTGGATTCTGCTTTTCTGTTACTTAGAAAAATTAACTCCTGGATGCCTTGCATTTCTGAGCTATTTGTTTTCACTTTGGATGCCGTATTTTCAAGGAGTTATTGCTTAATAATACCAAGGTACTCTAGTTATTGCTTAATAATAGCAAGTTGCTCTAACACAGAAGACTGAATGCCTAAAATTTGTTTTATTGTATGAACTTAGTGCATCCCCCATCTCTTCAGCAAGGACCATTTTCCTTCTATTTTAAGAGGTACCAATCAGGGAGTGTGAGAAGAATTCTATTCCTCAGTTATTTTGTGACATGAGCCACATTGCATGAGTGCACATATGAATTTAAGAGTGATTTTTGTCATTCCCATTGGCATTTGGTGGGTTTCACCGCGCTTAAGCTTTGCCAGCCCTCAAAAACGTAATCTTTGAGTTGAATGTTCAAAGGAGCATGAGTTTTGAAGACTGAATTGAATTGCTAAGTTCAGAATGTAACTTGTTTTCATACTGGAAATTGCATCCACGTCCCAAACCTTTTCTTTCATCTGTCAATTCATTCCCCCACTCTGAACTCCACATCCTACTAAACTCTTGGATAGTCTCTTGTGCCACTGTTCTGAACTTAGGAAAACATGATCTTGGGGAATATCTTCTCAAGAAGAAGTTGTTGGGAACCTGCTGTGGAAGTGCAGGAGAAGAAGTGGGAGAGATGTGCTTGGGAGGGAGTGGCTGTGTCATGGGCAGCTCAAGGACTACACAGTTGCATCTGCCTAAGAAAACTCCAGCTAACAGAAAGGTGAACTCACCAGGCAGAAAGTAAAGCTTTCCAGAAGAGTAAAAGCAAGGTGGTGTATCTTAGACAATTATTATTACAACTGAGTCTTGTCCTGGAATTCTTGCAGGAAGTTGTGGCCCAGCTCTACTGCTCTTGGAAGCCACAAGTTCCTTTTCCTCTTCAGTATCACCCTTTTGCTGCCAGTGACCCTGAAGATGGACAGTCACAATACAAATGACCCACCCCTCTACAGGACATAGTTTGAAACCCACCACACTGGCACAGCGCTTGCATATAGAACAACAGGCTGTAGAAAGCATTTGCAACTATTTTAAACCAGATCAAGATTTTTGCAGCCAGCTTCCTGACAAGTTGTGCTTGGAGAAATAAGAAAGAAAACCAGATGTATCAAAATATGGGCTGAAAGTTCCTCGTATAGGTCTGTTTAAGATTTACTGTTGTCCAGTGTGAAAGCATGATGCCTGACCGGGGATCAGAACAGTAAGTCTGCCAGGGGCTTTGTCCCCAGTGGTGTACTGCCACTTGTCATGATGAAAGAAAACCTCTCTAGCTTTGTAAAGAGACACCTGAACTTTTTGTCAGCTTGAACACTGTGCTTATCCTAGCTCTTCTCTTCCCCTCTGAGCCTTCATCTCTGCTAAGGTTCTTAGAACAACATTTTTTCCAGGTGTCTGGGGAAGTGTTTTTTCCCAAGGACCTGTATGTGCTGTCATTTAGTGTAGCTCTGTGATGCACATTAGAATATCTCCTCTGCCTTCACCTCACAAAGCCCAAATGTGAAACCCTCTTCACTTTCTTTCTTTTTTTCTTCCCCTCCCCATGCTGACAGCAATGCACAAGTGATGCATTAGCAACGCATCTGAACTCAAGTCATGGCTGTCTGAAATTTCAGCCCTTATGAGAGACAGCAGACTGTGGAAGCCACAATATTTTATTGTGCCCTAGGGTTGTTGTGAATGAATCATCAAAAGAGTATGATTCAGTTGTAGCCATAACGTTGTTTTTCCTCTGGTGCCACAGGCGTGGAAATGCAGAATTGATATGCTCCGAGTGCTGGTCACAGGTGCTGCCTGATCCCTTTAATGCACAAACTGTAATGGTTCTTATTTCTAGTGAATCTAATCCCTGGTACACAACTCCTCTTCTCAGGCTAGGCTTAATTCAGGGACAAACAGTAATACAAGGACTTTGCTCGTCCGTCTGGCTCTGTCTCTTACTCAGATGCTTCACTCTCCAGTGCCTTTTTAGATCTTTCCTATCAGAGCACAACCATCTCTGACACAGACACCAACCAAATGTGTTCAGACAGCCCATGCTGCAGGATTTTTGCTTGTTTCAAAATGAGTGTCACCCATGCTCACCAGTGTGGGCCTGGAGACCATAACTGCACAAGCAAACTGTGTCAGGGATGAAAAGGTGCCAGACACAGGCACAGATTAAGACAAAGGACTAGGTAGTTCTAGAGAGTTCATTTCTTGGTGTAGCTCAGGTTAGTTTTGTCAGATTGTCAGTCTGTATGGCATGATTCATTCATGAGATGTTAATTCTGTGTCTGGATCACAGACTAACAGCATACTTGCCCAAATTCTTGCCCTGATGCCAAACCACCTCCCTTTCCTGTTCCTACTTATAAAATGTGTTGTACTTGTGAATTTATGGAATTAAACCCTTCATTTCAAACCAGACGGTAGCTGCAAAAATCCTGAGGAAACATCTATGGGGAATTTTCTTTATGTGGTTTCTGTTTCTTCCCTTCTTCCTTCTCCTTTGTGACTTCTGAGAGCAAAACAATACCTCTGTGGACATGTTTCAAAACAGTGAACAGGTTTCATGTCAGTGTTCCTCCTGTGCTTTGCAGATACAGTTCTGCATTCTTGTCTTCAGAATAATTGTATGAGCTTCTGCTCTGCATCTCCTGCCATGAATCAGCTTTACTACTGTTCATTATTTCTGTGACTGTCAGGAAGCTAGATGGAAGTCGCCTCTTCAGATCTTCTCATTCTCTCTTTCACTATTGGACATGACAAATAAATGAAGATCTCTTCTCCAGAAAGTTTACGGAAGTCCAGAGGAAGAGAGATGCTGTGCAAGGTGATGCATTGCGTGGTTGTACTGGCTAGAGGGCTTCTTGTTTGCCTGCCTTTAGCTGATGTATTGGAAAGGATTGGTTCATGGTACCCATGGAAGCAGGTCTTCCTGGAGTGGGAACAGGTGAAATGAAGCAGGAGGTGGAGCAAAGAGAGAGAAAATTTTCAGAGTGGCCACTAGAAAAATGCAGAAGATTGTAGTGGCATGAGCAAAGCTTCAGTATGTGGGTTTGTTTGTTTATCTAGCTCTTGCTTCCCAGATCTCCATCGCTTCCCTGAGCTCACACAACTAGAGAATAACGGCAGGACTATGCAGACCTTGATGGCCCTTTTAAATGATGTGAGAGGTAGAAGGTTTGCCTGCTGTCCACTGATTTCCAAATGTCTTTAGAGAACCTTCATTTTTCTTTCACATTTCATGCACTTTCTTCTACTCCAATACAAAAAAATAATCAGACAAAATCCCATTTTTTACAAAAGTCTATCTAAAATTCTGTATGAGTGGATTCATGTTGTAGTGCATTTTCCAGAGTGCTCCCACTCCTTAATGCCCAGGTTTTGTGTCTGGTCTTACATCATTCCTTTCAAAGGCATCCTGATGAAGAAATCTAATGGCTGACTTCTAAAAGATTGCTTGAAACTTGGCAGCACCTCAGTTCATGGAGTAGAATAGTACATCAGTGTAAGATAATGTCTGGGCAGTACTTACAGGGCAAGCAATTAAACTGCAACAGCGACCCTTGAAATGCAATGTTCCAGCATACAGTAAATTTTTTCATGTTAAAGGTTATGTTGCTTCCTCGGGAACCATTTTGGGAGATTTTTCACATTACAGTCTGGATGTAATTGGTGCATGCTGCAGATTTATTCCTCCAACAGGTCAAATAACCAGTATATTTCATTGCTAAGCTGAGCGCAGCTTTTATTTTCTTGGATTATATTTCTATCAAACATTTGTTTGTCTGTTTCATGGTTCACAGAAGATTTGGGCCTTTTGGTGCTTGCAGTAAGTGGATTTACCCAATGGGTCTGTTCTTCCTTCAGCTTCTCCTTTAGTGGCAGCTGTTGCCAGCAGAGGAGTAGTTTGTGTGGCCACTAGTGCTTCATTTATGTAGCCATGGCTTTCTCCCCCTGCCTCCCTCACCCTAGATGGAAATGTGAAAATACATGACAAACTATCTTCAGTAGATGGCTTGTAAACTCTTACTATTCCAGCAGTTTGGGGTCCAGTAGCAGTTTCTGTATTTATTGTGCTTTCCATGAGTTGTAGGGTTTCAGTGTGAGCAGTTTATACTGAGCCTGAACTTCATAGTCTGTGCCCTACCATGGCTCAGTAGAGGGTACAGGACTCTGGAGAGTTGAAGAGAAAGCAGGAGAACACTAAGGAGGCAAGGGAAACAATACAAAATTCTGAAATTACATATCATCAGTTTTTGCAGAGAAATCCTGTCTCTGCTTTTTGCTGCATTTGCATTACAATATAATATTACTATGACAAGAGTTCTCAAATAAAACATTATAATGGAATATGGTAATTTGTATGCAAGTTTAGAAACATTTGTAGGATTTTAATTTTCTTGTGCTATGTGTCCCTGTTTTCATTGTCATGGGGTGTCTGAATTGGACCTCATACAGACATTCTCAGTAAATAATTTGCACTAATAATTTTGCTAGTAACCCTATTAGACATGTTCTTTCCTGAAGCTGAGGCAGTTAATGATGTACCTGATTTGACTATTCATACATACACTGAATGCAGTATTCCTTAGCTGTAATGCAGAGAATAAAGTAAATAAATAGGGATCTTAATTATCTGCAGTCTTGCATTAACCCTACACGTGATTCAATTTCCTTTTTCCCCCAGGAAATAAAGTCCATCTCTGGTCTGTTAAGGTCAGTCTGCGTATACTAAAATTTAAATTACATTCTTTTAACTGCAATTATTTTTCATATTTAGTTGAACTTGGCAACATTTTTATAAGGTAAGTATGTTTGAGGAAAGGGATGGGAGGTAATTACCTAACCATTTTCTCACGTAAACCTCTATTTTCTAGTAATGTTCAATGAGGAAACAGCAAGGGGTAGGCAAGGAGATATTGCAAGAAATTACTATCTGAATCCTATCCTGCCTGTGGAAGACTTCTAGTTTAAGTGCTCATGCAGAAAATAGGAGAGGCAGATGGAAGTCCATCCTTTCGGGTCAGAGGGCTTTTCATTCTTTAAGAAAGTTCCTTTCCTAACAAGTTAGAGAGTGTTTTGAGGCCAAGGCCCTTAGTCATGCTTCTTGCAGTCTTGTGAAGGTATTGATGGTGAGAATCCTGAACTGGTAGGGAGAATGCTTTAATTCCACTTATTCCTCCATTGCATTTTTAATTATTTTTGCATAGAAAAAATTGCTAAAAGAAGTTCATTCAGTACAACAGTAACCTAAATATATAGAACTCCACAAGCAGTTTGAAGATAAAAATTTGAATCTTTAGTGTCATTAAGCCTAATTTTCTTCTATCCTTGGTGAATGCTCTCACCTCTGAGCTGTTACATAAAATTTCATGCACTGCCAGTTTTGTGAATCCAGTCATTCATTTTCCTAATTTTTTTTTCCTTCTAAAAAGCACTATAAAGGGCATGTTGTTTTCTGGATAAACTAGTGTTTCCTGTTGAGCAAGGCAATGGTTTCTGGTTCTGTCTTCTCTGTGCTGAAGGATTTTGTACTGAACTTGAGTTGAAGCAGATCTTTCTCTCAGTTAATACTTTTTTTTCATAATATATCTGTTTCACATACTTGGAGTGGTATTATTGTTATTATTATCATCGTCGTCATCATCATCATTAGTAGTATATAGCTTGGGAGCAGGTCTGGATTATTTTGAATGGGTCTGCAAAGTTTGTTAAGATAACTTAATATTTGTAAACATTTGCAAAGTGCCACATTTGCAAAATTTCAGAGAGATCGGGATCTCTGTTAGAAAGTCATTCTGGGACCAAAGATTGAATTCATGGAAAACCACAGGTCAAGTCTAATCCAGCAAGGCACAAAGACACCTGCTTAACTTTAAGGAATATGCAGTGTCCTATGGACTTTTATGAGTCTCATGGCTTTACAAAGCATTTTTCAGGTCTGAGGTAGAACACTTGGTGCAGGACAAAATCAACTCTTTAATGAGCTTAGCAGAAAACCCCACAGGCATACTCAGCATGTGCTTTTTAAACATGTATAATTGGGTCAAATGAAAACTAATTCCCACTGGAGTCCGGCCATGCCCAAGGAACCCTTCCAGGATTATTCTTTGAAATCCTTCAGGCAGAAATATTTCCATGCCAATTTTTACTTCAAAACCTTTTGATTGTGGAGCTGTTCAAGAATAGGCTAACAAGAATTCTTCTTCTATGAGAATTTTTCCTGTTCTCCATATGCCTCCCCTACCAACCTTCTCCCTCTTGCTTTCCTCACTGCTTCTCAGCATACTGGAAAAGGTCAGAAGCAATTTGATCAAGTGTCCCAAGAAACGAGTGTCTTTGAAGAGGGTGCAGGACTGTGAAATTTGAATATGAGAACTTAATCTTTTGAGGAATTGTTGGGTTAAAAATAGAGCTTTATAATGAAAAATCACCTTTGAACCTTACATCTAAGTATTTTAGGTTAAAGAAAAGTAAGTCCTTTCATTGGGAGGAAAAAAACCACCTTCCTTCCAAAGGTGTCTTCCCTCCACCTTGCTGCCTGGATAATATATTTGGGCTGGGTTTTTTTCCATCCTTTGATACATACTCTACAGACACCAAATGAATTAACAGTCTCAGAGGGCTGTCAAAATGCAGAAAGTTATAAATTAAAGACAAACTTAGCCTAAATTGGTGTCTGAATTTGTGAATGAATTGACACATGACTGTGCTTGTTCTCTGAAGCAAGAGCTGTTGAATCTCTTCAGCTACTGACCTTCTCCTCCCTCACCAGAACTGCCTAGCCTTTTCTTTAGCTGATAGTGCATAACAGATGCTGTATTACTGTTGAAGTGTACATCATTCTTATCTGCTGGTAAAAGTTGCAAAGCTGTCTGTTTACTTATTGATACAATCTGAGACTTTAGTGGATCTCTGGCACATGTTTGCCTATGTTTTCTCCTTGATATCTCAGTAGGATTTGTCTACATTGGAGACTGAGCATCTTCACTTTTGCTATAGCTCATTTAAAAACATGCAGGAAGTCAAGCTGCAAAGCAACTGGTTAACTTTGCAAGTGGAGGAGGAAGCTTACACTTACCAGTGCTGTACATTAAATCTGGTTCTGATTTGGGTTGCACATTTCACTGTCAGGTGTTGGTCTTTTCAGTAGTAGCAGGATTCCTCCTCATAACTGAGACACAAGGTGAGAAACCCTCCAACACTTAAAGACAGGCTTTAACTCAAAGTGTTTGGTGCATTTCATTTTGATCTTTGTTCTCTGATTTCCACAAGTTCCACTTTACTTTGAGATTCTTGGGTTGTTGAAAGCTGACACACGGTGTGATACTTCTCATTGAAAATTAAGGTGTACTTGCCAGAGGACAGTATCAGCCCTCCCTGGTATGGGTCATTTAATGTGTCGTCTCTGCTAAATGCATCTTCTCTGGGATATTTTTCATTCTTGACAGTGAGGACAGACAATCTGTTGAAAACAAAGGGGAATTATTTCTTGGTTTTTGGCAGTGAGATCTCTCTTTGCTTTAGGACTGCTGAGCAGAATAGCTAGATTTCATCTCTGGATGAACTTTAGTCTTCATGCTCCTGTAGGAATACCTGCAGGCAAGGAGTGTTTAACTTCCAGCCAGTGACAGGAGAACACAGCTGATATCATATACTTTCTCTAGCTGCAGCCTCCTCATGCAATAATACATAGTTGTCACTTTGTCCATGCTGCACTGTGTCAGCAGCAAGGAGCTAATAATGTCCAGCAAATGGTAGAAAAATGATGATATCTGTTTTGTTTTGAACAGAGTAGTTTGGGCTTTCTGGCTTGCCTTTTTTTTTTTTTTCTTTTTTTTTTTTTGGGGGGGGGGGGGAAGTTATTTTCATGCTTCTGTAAGGAAAAGTGTTCTAGATGGCAGCTGCAGGGGGTGGATTGGTCACCATGCTCCAAGCAACTCAGTAGAGCTGATTTCCACCATAGGGGCAGGCTCCTGGTGATGCAGAACCCATTAAAAGGGAGAGAAGCCTCCTGGGTTTGCATAGCCAAGGGCAGGGTCTGGCCCCAAGCACACAAATAGGCTGCTGGGGAGTGCAAGTCTTGGGGTTTTCCCATCAGGCAGCAGCCCTGATTTTTGGTGAATTCAACATGAGGTAGACTGCAGTTTAGCCTAATGCACACTGGTGCTTTGGGAGGGCCCAGAGCTTTAGAGTTTTGCTGCATTTAAACAAATTAACATAGTCATGGCAGCAAATGACTGTGATTTTTCCTAAAGATGAACAAACTGTGGGTCTAATAGAGACCTGCTATTTCTCAGAAATAAAATGAGGCTGCTTCCCTAAATGAGGCCAGGGAGGATGATCAGATGTATAAAGAAGGAAAACATTGCCAGACAGTATCTGGGACTGGATAATTCACATGAAAATACTCCCTGTGTCAGAAACAAGTAGTCTCTGTGATAAGAAAATAATTTTTCCCCAGCTCAGAGGATATTGAGTACCACAATTTTTACATCCTCTTAAAAACAGCCCTTTGTTCCTATCAGTGCTGGTGGTTTATTTTTTTTTCCAGTGGACAAACATTGATTTTTCTTGCTGCAAAGCCCTGCATTTCTAATGGAGCTTGAAATTAACACGATTTTTTTTTTGTGGTTGTTGTTGTTTACCTCCTTGTTTGCACACCAACAACCTAAATGATGTTGGCAGAGCTTGAGGAACAGGTTTCTTGAAGTTTTAGTTGAATGCAACAGGGAAAGCACAACACATCTTTTTCTCTGGGCACTACACAGGTAACGACAGCTGCATGGTATTGAGGGGTGGTTTTCTGTATCTGTGACACTGATTGAAAGGCTTGGGAAAGCTTGCATTTGTTTTAGATATCTGGGATCCAGAGGGCATTCTTTATCATACTCTGCTGGGATGAGTTCAGTGTGCTGCACATACAACCTTGAAGTAGCAGCTGCTGCAGTACCCCGTAATTCTGCTCCAAGAACCTATTCCTATGGAGAATCTATTCCCACCTTTTAGAGGAACCTTTTGCGAGGTCTGTAAATTAATCAGAGATATCTGATTCAGAGAAAGTGACAATTAAGTTTAGATGAACAGCGTTCCTAAAACTGTCTTATGTATCAGAATTCCCAGTCCCTCCCAACCTTATACATTGGGATGCTGAATTGGGATGGTACCCTTGTACAAAGCCTTAGTCAATACAACTAACTTTTGTTGTCTTGCTAACTTTTGCAGTTTCAACTGGCTATAAATTACAGCACATATCTGTTAAAATAAGTTGAAAATCTAAATATCTGAGTATTTTTTTGAAACTTCACAGCTGTCCTTTGCTCACCGTACCAGTTCCTCTTAATCCTCTCGTTCAGAAGAATCCTTGTAGTTAGAGATAATGGTCATACACTACGGCTAAATTTCCTTGCTGTAAGTTTGATTAGATAATAATAGCAACAGATTTCTCCCTTCCTTTGATGTTCACATAACAGATTTTTTTAAAATGATGTTTCAAAGCCTGTAACTAGAAATTATTAAAGATAAGATACTCCTGACCTCTTGCACTTGGGACCTTTTGATAATGTGGGTTATTTGAGAGAGCTTTTTACCCCTCCACAGCAAGAAAGTCTCTGACTGAATCCCAGCTCTGCTGTCAGCAATTTGGATCCATACAGGCCTAGTTTCATTTTCTTAGCCATCTATTGAATAAGATGTGATCTTGAGCAAGAGCTCATGCTTGCTTGTATTGAGAGTGGGAGATACACACCACAGAACCATTCTGTCTCAAACCTGACTGGCAAAGTGTCCAGCAATTTTCAAGGTCAGCAATTTTCCATCAAATTGCTATCAGTTATTGTTGATCCAGTGTGAAGGTCATGAATTAATAAGCAGAAAGGATTTGGGCAGTTCGGGGTCAAGATCTGAGCAGCTCTTATTCTTTGAGTAAGAGCTTCCTATCAAGGCCCTTGTTAGCTACTGCAGCTGGAAATACTTTTGAAAATATTCTGTTAATGTACTGTTCTACTTAGGAAAATGACTGAGCAGCAGTGTGACACTCTACATTTTGTGTTTGTTTTCACTCACTGACTTACAAAATCTGTTCACTTTCCATCTCCAGCAATGATTTTTCTTCCTGCCAGAGGCACAGGCTTCACCTGGGATCTAGAAAAATCAATCTATGGCATTGTTGTTCTAGTGGAGCAGACATAAGGCAGGACTCAAGGCACATGTCCTGGAAGTGCAGAGCATCCTCATTGGTGCTGCACTGCAGATTCCAGTCGCCTCCGCCTCTCTCAGCTCTGCAAGACCAGGAGTTGAAAATTTCTGCATGTTGGTCAAGACAGTAGGTTTAAAGCTTAGGAGGGGCAGGAAGCAGAGATGGTAGATAAGATCACCACTTCTCAGCGCTACCTTTTCTTGCTCATTCCCTTCAGTTTTCTTGGTGCAAAGCCCCCAGAGGTGAGGTTGTATACCACAATAGAATCGCTATCATGTGGGAGAAAGCCAAGGAATTTGTGGTCTCAGACAGTTTGGAGGAACTAATTTGGGGGTAAGTCAGCAGTCTTCTGTCAGTGAGATAAAGATGTTAATGAACCAGCACCTTTGTTCGATCAAGTTTATTGCAAGCCAGAATTAGAAAGTTTTTTCTAAGGACTTCTGCATCTCTTGGCTGTGATGCTGTGGGGCTTGACTCAGCAGCATTCAGTGGCTTTCCCTGCACTGTGTTTTACTCCTGTTCATTTCTGCTCTTAAGATTGAAATGTCGTATTAGATTAAGAGTTCTACACATGTCAACACCATGAAAGGCTTCCCTTTCACTTTAGCAGGAGAGGGGGCTGAGGTACTGTGCTGCTGAGGGTGTCTGATGGAGTTTGGCTAATAAGATCTGATTTCATGAGGTTTGCATCCTATTAAGGCAAGAAGGGATCAGGCCTGTGAGCATGATAGAAAAGTGCAAACACAATAAAACTGCTCTTATGAATATTAATAGGCCTTGAAACAATACAAGGCAAAAATGGTGATGAGGTGGGGGTTGAGTAACTGCTATCTGTTGTAGCACAACAGCCTCCTTTTCACCTTGCTTCTGCTTGCAGCTCATCACTCACAAACCCTGACAGATTTGGGGATCAGGCTAGGGAATTTGATAGCTTCCCTGAACCCATTTCAGCTCTGCAGCTTGCAGTCTCTGTGTAGGTATGAGTGCAACTAAAGTAGCTGATCCCTATGCACCAGTTGTCAATCTTTCCTAGCAGTCCTAACCAAGCCATGGTCTACTCTTCAGCTATCCAAAGCATTGTTTTTAAAAGCAGCTTGGCTTATTCTTTATAATCCCCTTCATGGGTGAGATACCATCCATGTCAATGATCTCTCTGCATCTCTAACCTCAGTATAAAACATTGGCTGGGAAAGCTCCTATATTTCCCTGCATGTCTTGGACTGGCTCACAGCCACGGCTCCATCTCCCTCTGCATGGATTGCTTCCTCAGCTGTAGCTCAGGAAATTGCTGGTTATGTTTTTGCGTGATCTGTCCTGTGATGCACCAGCTTTGATGCTTTTCTGCAGTAAAAAACTTTCACGGAGGAATCAGTTAATGCCTGCCTGGTATCATCCATTGTAGGTCACTTTCCCTGCCTGCCTAGCAAAGAAATTCCCTTCTTTGTGCATCTTTAGCTTTTGAAATGAAATGCACATATGACCCATCCCAGAATCCCACAGCAGACCTTCCTTAGCCCCATTTTATGGACTGAGACACAGAAGCAAAGAAATTAGGATCAACAGACACTTAGGACTAAATGTTTTGTTTCAAGTGTGCTCCCATGGGCAACCCTTCAGTGGTCCCCTGCCCAGCCCCCAGTGCCACTCCCATTTCTTCATGCAGCATGTGGGAGTTGCCAGACCTCTGGGCTACAAGAATTCAGGGCATGTACTGGCCTTCCAATTTGTTCGCATTTTATTTCTTAAAATGTTCATCTCTCTGCAGAAGTGTCTGAAATCCCCAAGACATTGATTATATTTCTTTAAACACATTTCTTTATCAATTGAATTATTTAGTAAAGAGGTATGTTCATATTTTATTGATATAATTTGAGGTGTAATCTCACTCCTTTTCCCTTAGCGCTTGTTTAAAGAAAACAGTATTTCATCCTCTGTTGCTTTGGTTTGTTTTTCTTTCATTCATCCCTGAATCTCTAAGCATTTTACTTCTTCTTTTGGGTGAGAAAACTCACTTGTGGCGGTTAAGTGATTTGCTGTTATTTGTAGAAGCAAGCGGCAGTCAATGAGAAACAGCATCTGGGTTTCATGCCTGCTACTCTGGCACTGGCCACACTGAAGTGGTACCAGGCAACAGATGGGCCAACAGTGCTGTCCTTCCATTTATTAGTAACCTGCACGTGGGGGGGCTTTTTTAAGAAGGCCCCACTTAGAGTGATGCTTTCAATTGCTCATTAATGGTTTCACAGCTTGCACTGACTTTGTTGCTGAACCGCTTTCTTTCATCATCTTTGCTGGTCCTTTTCTGTTGCTTTCTGCCTCAGTTTCCCATCTGTTAACTGGGGTCAGCTGCATCAGCTTGCTTCACTGCAAAGGTGAATGCATCAGAGCCATAAAGGGTTCTGACACTGTGAGGACTGTAGAAGCTGGGACACCAAGATAGCCCTCTTCAGGAATCTGTATTAACAGAAAAACTCCCTAGGAAAATGGGGCCTGGGCAGGATTGACTGAAGCACCTAAAGCTTGTTAAAGTCAGTAATGGTAGCTTCATTAAACTGCCCTCTGCTCTTCGGTGGTAGAGAATTGAGAGGCCAAGTCCTGTGCCTGCACCATCGTCTCTGGCCCCTGGTGGTGAGGGAGGTGTTTTATGCTTGGCCTGTTCAGGGAAGGGCTGCTTGTTTGCGTTGTATTTGTGGCATAATTACTAATGGTACGTTTTTATTAGCCAAGCTGTCTGCATTAAAATGATAGATTTTTTGGTATTATTAAGAACATCCGAGGGAGTCTCCCCAGCAGCAGGAGAAAGATGATAATTTTTCGTTTAGCTTAAGAGCAGATGGTTACAGAAACATTCAATGTAAATAAATTAAAGAGAAGCCATCCTCGCTAATAGTTAAGTAAACAGGTTTGGAAACAGCCGTCTCAGGAGCAGGCTTTTCTGTTCTCTTCCTTTCATCTGCTCTTCAGCTTTCAGGCCCATATGGATAGGGTATTAATTAAACCAATTTGCTTTTGGGCCAAAGTCATCTAAAACAACTTGAGTCCTGCTAGAGCAAGACTATCACTCTCATGCAGCTTTCTTGAGCACTAGAGAATACTTAGCCAGCCTAAGCATCTGGGTTGTAATCAATGTTATTGATAAGCTTTTCCACATGCTTTTTGTTATGGCAGCAAGGCTGTGAGTGATCTGAGAGAAGTATTACTACCGTTGCTGTATTTTAGAGTTGCATCCTGCAGTCTCTGATGAGTGCTGTAGTCACAATGCCGTGCTGCCTCAAGAATTTCAACTCAACAAAACAAGTAGAAGTGGAGAAATGAGAGGGAATTAGGGAAGGAAAGGAATTTTGTAGCACGAGGGCTGCAAATGCCTCAGATATGGTAGCTGTGGAAGAAAGCAGCTTCTCTTCCCACCATCCAAAAGCAAACAACACATACTGTAAGGAGAAAATTGTGAAAGGCCTAGAGCTCAATAGGTTCAAAAAATGAAAAGCAGCAAGAGCTTGGAGGACCAAGAAGGCTATGCTTGATCTTCTTTGAGTTGTTCTCTCTACACGTGGGGTTGGAACAGGAAGGTTGGCTGGTACTCAGAAAACTCAGTATGCTGTCGGGACAGGACAGTTCCCTCTTCTGTCTTTGCAACCAGACTGATGCAAAAACATCACCTGGGCTTCTTCCCAAAGTCTCCAGTCGCAGCCAGGATTCAACATGTTTGTAAGAGGTTTTTGGAGTCTCAGGGAGTAGCAAAATGCAGCTTGTGCCCATACCAGGAGGAGATCCCATGCTGATGAAACAGTGGTTTTCTCAGTTGGTGGAGGCTGGAGCTGGAGGAAGACCAATCCTCTTCCTAGTCTGGAGCAGGTACTTGCCTGGGATGATTGGCACCATTTCTAGATTCCAGCACAGATTTTTCGTTGGTTATGGATATATGAAAAAGCCTGATTGAAAGCAATTAGAATATTGCCATTACTGAGAGTAATGCTTGGATGTCATACAGCAAAAACTGATGACTAATGGCAAATATAATAGAAATGTAACATTTGTTAACAGTACCAGGAAAAAAAAAGACTGTGAGCTAACTACTGCTAACAAGAAGTGTGATATAAACTGAGAGCTCATTAGGGGGTTGAGGGAAGAGAAAGGTTAGAGGTTAGAGCACGTTAGTTAATGAAAGAAATTCCTATACCCTATCAGTACAGGGTATAGGAATTTCTGCAAACCAACTGCAATTCTAGATTGTATAAGGCAAGCTGTCCCTTGAGGGAGAAGGCAGTATCATGGCTTTGTCAGTTCTCTGAACACTACCACACACCACATGCAAGGAAATCAACATTAGACTGCCATGTAGATAGAGGGAAAGGCTCTAGGGGGACAGTGCAGAATCCATTGTATACAGGAGAACTAGAAGTGTTTGGCTTGTTTAATCCAGCAAAACAGAGGCTGAGGGGAGATATGAATGCTCTCTATAAACACGTCAGAGGGGTAAACACCAGAGAGGGAGAATTGCAATTTAAACTGAAAGACAATATTGCCACAAGAGGAAATGGGTATAAATGGCCCATGAATAAATTTAGGCTGCAAATTAAGTTTCTAAGCAAAAAAAAACAGTATGATATTTAGATATCCAAGTACAGATACTAGGGTAAATAACCTGTTTCTAAAATAGGATCTGGTTACTTTTATGATAACAGAAAAAATGTGCTTAGCTGTGGCACCTCCACTACCATACCTGATACTGGCAGACTGAAAATTATTATCCTGTGTTTTTTTATTTGCATATGGGAAGATCATCCTGAAAAAAACACTCTCCATATTTGATATTTCCAGAGTCAGAGACATCCTATGTATAACTTGTGTGCTTCACTATAATTTCTACTGTTTAATTCTTCATAAGTAAAAAGAAGTTTTAAACAAATGAGGGTCTGCCCTCAAAATTATGAATTTAAAGTAAAACTTGTACTTACCTAATTAGCTATGATAGGGTCCTAAGTTATGAGAGCAGGCTCTTTTTTTCAAGGCCTTGGACTGCTTCTAAGTAGGGAAATGCTTAGATGCAGGTGTTAACAGCTATAATGCCAAGACTCAAATTGTCATTTGTGCACAGTGAAAATTTCCCAGCCAACCTTAACTGCTGCTGATCTTTCACCATCCAAAGCCAGTGACAGGCCTGTTCTCAAGCAACATATATCCTCACTGCATCAGTGACTCTGAAAATTGAGAAGTGGTCTGTGTGTGGTCTGCCTTTTTCTTGTTTGATAGACTGATTTTTTTCCTTCCTTACTGTAGCATTTAAACCAAAGTCTGTGTGTCTCAAAGCAGCAAGCTACTTTAAAAGAAGGAGTTTGCAGTGAAGAAAATTCTGTTGTTTACTAGAAGTAACCACACAGTGAACTGCATTGACCAGAATAAAATATGTAAGGTTTTGATATATGATATACACTCCAGTGCATGACAGAAATATGGACTGAGGGGGATGTTTAGGCCAACAAAAGATTTTTGTCTAGACAAACAACATTTATATACTACAGATTTGAGATTTGAAAAGCTACAGGCAGTAGCATCCTATATTTTTTCCCTAAACCTCCTTGTTAACAGTTTCTTATCCAAGTGGTGTAAGGTAGAAATGAAGGCAGAAGGTTTTAAGGAGGTAGAGTGGAGTAAAATTTCAAAACCTTTCCAACCTTCCTATTAATTCACTTTCTAGCATATAGGGTAGCTCAGGGTTAAATGTCTGAGCTGTGGATCTGCAGCCTTTTGCTGGCTGGATTTGCAAAACTGAAGGATTTTTACTTTGATTAACAGGATAATTAATGTTCTATTGTAAGCATAAGCCTCGCTGAGCTTTGTAAGTATTAATTTCTTACCTTGACCTCAGAGACTCACCACAGTCCTTAATGCTGTACAGACCAGACCTGGGGTGTCTATTTAAAGACCTCCAGTGCCTTTAGCCAGTGCCTCTCTTTTGCCCTGTATTAAGCTCCCCTTTGGCAATGGTGCAGTCTCATAGCTCCTAGGTGGGTTTTTTCCAGGTTTCTGTCAATCAGCTTAAAAAATTCTCACTGAGATCATTAATGCAGTGAAGTCATGTGAGCCATGAGAGCCAGGGTCAGGAAGCTGTGAGCCTCTCTGTCACCAGGGGACAGAGGAGAGGAGACTGGTAGCATTATAATGGGGCAGCTTGGATGCCGCTCCCCTGTGCTGACCCAACACCAGTCCCCACATCTTTGTCCTCCTGCTCCCTCTGCTCCTCCTTTCACAGTGGAAATCAATCCCACAAGTGAGTCTAACTTGCAATAAAGTCTTTGTAGTTAAGTTGCTGACTCCAGAGAAAAGCTGGATATTGTCATCAGTCATTTTGCCTGTACAATATCTCTCAGTAGGCAAATTTTCTGCTGGCAGCATCCACTGTCACTCTTGAATCTTTTTGCAAAGTGCCCATTAGGTAGCTCCAACCTATACACTAAACTTGAGAGAATTCAGAGTTACACATCAGGAATCTGTGCTGCTCTGAATTTCCTAACTTGAGTGAGTTACTTCATAAGTAACAAACTGATGAACCATGATCCTGAACAGGAAAGGTTGGGTGTGGGGCCATTGGTCTGTTAGCTGAGGAGGCTCAGACATGATCTGGGAGATCTCCCAGAAATTAAACAGGTGGCACAGCACAGCTTGTTTAGCGTAAATCAATCAACATTAAATCAACACTGATTCTGCATTTGCAGGTCTTACATTATAATTAAACGTGAACTTGAGATGCCTGAAACTTTGCAACCCCTGTTGTGATACTAAAGTAGTGGAAGCCTTCTGAACCTGGGATACATGACACTTCATCCAGGTGGTTACTGCCCTGCTGACCACTCTTGAAACACTTGTGGTGTTTTCTGAAACCAGGAACAGCCCTTCTAGACAGATTTTAGTTTTTCCAGACCCAACAACTGCCTTTTCATTTACCACTGTTTACGGATGGAAACTTTGGTGTTCCAGAGTCTATCATCTTAGTGAAAGCTAATTCCCAGACAAACTTCAGTTTTCCATGGAGAGCCTGGACAGGTTGTGGGGCAGAGGAGGAAGGTGAAGGTAGTAGTGAGTGGGCTGCAGTGCTGTGTCTGTGCTGCAGTCCAGTGGTTTTCCTGGCATTCAAGACCAGCTAGACTGAATACCTAGAAATGCTCCTCCAAACATGCCAGCTCTGTCTTGGTGCACTGCCTCCTGGGAAGCTCTGGTATGTAGAATCCAACCATCCTCAGCGCTTGCCATAAGAATAAATTTGTGAGCAGACCGGTTTTGGCTCTTGCTGTAACAGTCTCTGAAAAGAGCCATTCTTTCTGTCTCTCCTCCACCTCCCTTTCAGAGACATGACCAATGTTTTCCACAAATGGAGAAATTTACAGTTCTCCACATATAGTAGCTCCTGCCAGAAATTTTGTTTTTGTTGCCACAGCAACAACTTAATGGATTTTTAAAGCCCCTGCCACTGGCCATGCCGCTGCCCTGTTTGTTCTTCCCGTGCATTCCCCCAGCACCCGTGTGAAGCTGCAGAGGCAGTGACTGAGAGCTCTAATAACCCAGTAATGGATCCAATTATGGCCGTTGGTGCTTCTGTTGAGAATACATGAATAAGTAAATCCATGCATAAGGATGAAGGAGTGTGTTTTTAAAACTGCCTTAGCAGTCTCAAGGAGTGGTGGCCAGGTTGCTTTTGCCAGGCCCTGGTGGAGATGGCAGCTGAGGACTCAGCAGCCACTGAGCTTCCCTTGTGACCATGGCCGCCCACAGGCTCCCTAGCTGATGGCTGTTGTCTTACAGGCATGGCCTCACACCAAAGCATTTGTTTGTGCTTCTTCCACTTGCACTTCTGTGGGGCATCTGAGTGCTGATGTGTCTACTGACAGAGCCTCCCCCTTGGTGGCAGCCCAAACACTATAACTAGCACTCCATTTTCATTAGCGTTCACACAGGTATGAAGGTTGTGGCTGGGAATGGATTGGGCAGGACAGAAAAAGTACTAGCAGACTTTTGCAAGAAAAGTTGCGTGCTTTGAGTGCTGCTCTGTAAGTGCAGGATGATCCTTGCATCCTCTTCACACCACCAGAAAATCTGTTTCTTCCTGTATCACTGTGTTTCATTCACCATCTACTTGATAGAAGAGGCGCCCATCTTTACCTGGCTGGCACACATGGTGACACGCATCTGTGGCCTTCTGTCATCCAGAAGTTGATCAGACAGGGAAAAGTGCCCTCTTCTGTTCCCAATCTTCCTTCCTTGTCTGTCTTTTCTGAGCTTATGAATGGAGTGGTAGGAGAATAAATGTCTTTTGGACCGTGTCTGGCAGATTTTGAAAAGAAGGAGTCTAGAGTATCATCTGTCCCAGAAGAGAGCTGAAGGGACAGATATCCGAGCAGGAGAGGTTGGCTGCAGAAGACCTTTCAAGACCTTTCTTTTCCCATTCCCTGCATATCTGTGGTGGCAGGAGGAGATAGCCATACTCCAAGATTCAGGCAGTGAGCTCATCACACCCAAAGTCATTTGTAGGCACCAAGTCCTACTGTAATGTATATACAGACATAAATCCTTATGCTTGTTCTAGCTACTCTTCCTATGTCATTGTCCATTTGTCCCAGACCGCAGGGTTGCACAGCTGCACTGCCTGGGTTTATTTTTCTGGTACTCTCAGAGTGTCTCTGTGTTGATTGGGTCAAACCAACTACCAAGGCCATAGTGGTAATTCCCCAGAGCCAGGCTTCCGTATACTATGGGTAGAAGTGAGTGAATCTCTTGAGAAAATTATGTCCTGTAAGGCACCTTGTGGCCCCTGTAAGCACAAGGGTGGTGGTGTCCCATTAGTGTTCAGAAAGATCTGTGAAAGGGATTCAGCATCAGCATTTTCTGGATTGAAACTACTATTTTCTGAGGAGTTGTTGGAGAGCTGTTTTATAGATGAACCAGCGAGGAGTAGGCTGGGAAAGGCTAGCAATACATCTGTCATTGGGTGTAGATCTCCCTTTGAAACCCGAGATTCCTTTCTATGCGTGTTCGTTCTATATAGCCTTTCTTTCCCAAGTGAGGTCTTGCTTTCCTACCATTCAGGGGCTTGCAGAATTCACCAGCCCTTGCTAACTGTTGGAAATCTGAAATATTAGGGTGGGAATTACAGTTTGGAAGAGATCTCTTGTATTGGTTTGACCCTGCTGGATGCCAGGTTCTCACCAAAGCCACTCTTTCACTCCCCTTTTCAACAGGACAGGGGAGAGAAAATATAATGAAAACTTGAGTTGAGATAAGTATGGGGAGAGATCACTCACTGATTACCATCAGAAGCAAAACAGACTCAACATGATGAGATTATTTAATTTATTACAAAGCAAAATCAAAGTAGGATAATGAGAAGTAAAACAAATCTTTAAAACATTCTTCCCCCCCACCCCTCCCTCCTTCCCATGCTAAACTTTATTCCCAATTCTCTGCCTTCTCCCCACCAGAGATGCAGGGAGACAGAAATGGGGATTATGGTCTGTTCATCACGTGGTTCCTGCTGCTCTTTCCTCCTCAGGGGAAAGACTCCTTCCCCTGCTCCAGTGTGGGGTCTCACCCAGAGGAGAGAGTCCTCCACAACCTTCTTCAACACGAGTCCTTCCCACAAACCACAGTTCTTCACAAACTGCTCCGGTGTGGGTCCCTTTCCATGAGTTGCAGTCCTTCAAGAACAGTGTCCAACATGGGTCCGCCCCACGGTCACAGGTGCCACCAAACCTGCTCCAGCATGGGCTCCTCACTCCATGGGTCCTCAAGTTCTGCCAGGAGCCTGTCCCAGCCTGGGCTTCCAGCAGGTCACAGCCTGCTTTGGGCATCCCCCTGCTCCAGCCTGGGGTCCTCTGGGGCTGCAGGAGGATCTCTGCACCCCCGTTGACCTCCATGGGCTGCAGGGACACAGCTGCCCCACCAAGGTCTGCACCACAGGCAGCAGGGGAGTCTGGGCTTTGGTTCCTGGAGCACCTCCTGCCCCTCCTTCTGCACTGACTCTGGTGTCTGTGCAGTTGTTTCTCCTTACATATTCTCACTTCTCTGGCCACAAGTACTTCTGAGCAATATTTTTTTTCATTTCCCTTCTTAAGTGTGTTATCATGGAGGCATTACCACCATTGCTGATGGGTTTATCCTTGTCCAGTGGTGGATCCATCTTCTAGTGGGCTGGCATTGGCTCTGTCAGACATGAGGGATACTTCTGGAAGCCTCTTACAGAAGACAACCCTGTGGCACCCCAGCTACCAAAAGCTTGCCATGCAAATCTAATACATTTCTGAAAGCAGTTTCTGGTCAGTGAGCCCAATTCACTTCCAGACCTGCCCACATGTGTCAGATCCTAAGAAAGTTAAAATTACTCTGCAAAATAAGATATTCTTTGATATTTGTCTCCCAGACATCAGAGAAGATGAGAAGAGAGTTAAAGGGTGGCTCATCTCCTCCTTACTTAGTTGATACCTCCAGGTAAAAGGAGTGATTCTTCTTTTCCCCCCTCTCCTAACCTCACCTAGCTGTGTCACTAGAGAGTTCATTTCTGTTATGCATCATTAATCTGAGTTTCTAATAGCAGTAAAAGACTCTGAACTTGGTTGACAGAGAAGTTAACAACCAGTTTGCCTGAGCCCTAACACTTGATCATTTAGCCTTGGTTATTAACTGCAGGCAAGGACCAGTTTCTGGGAGATAATTGGGGTCATAAACAATAGCTGTGTAATGGAGAGCATGCCCTAGGAGAGGGACTAAACATATTCAGCTGCAAGAAACTTACTGCCTTTGGATGGCTTCCAGGTACTGCCTTTAGCCAGCTAGGGAATGGGCAGCCAAGTTGTTGCTGTAGGGGAAGAGAGGCCTTTAGTGCTTGGCAGAATGCAGCTGTGCGTGCACAGGATGGCCCCAAGCTGGAGAGATGCTTGAATGCAGCCTCAGGAGGCTTGATAAAACTTCTTAAACATCAGTCTGGAAGTTGGGGGTTGGAGGCTGTGTGTCTTGTAGTCCATTTCAGGACTCAGCATTTAGGAGTAGTAAGTTTTGCAGCCTGGGCTAGTTTGGTGGTGGCAACTGGATTTTCCAAGTTGCAGGTCTCTCTCGGCCTGCTCTTGGGTGCCTTTTACCTCATGCAGAGAATGTGGAGACCCCTGCTGCAACCTGGGCAGCAGAACAGTGGCACCTCATCCAGGACACCTTCCAGAATGTGGTGGAATGTTTGATTTGGGCCCAGGGAGCTCTCCTGGGCTCTCTCTGCCTCTTCCAGATGTGCCAGAGCTCCTGTGAGATGTGTCCCCCAGTGGCCACTCTGTGGGCCAGTGCCCTTCCCAGTACACTGCCCCTCCCAGCCCTCTCCTCAGAGACCACGTGCCGAGGGGCTTCCCTGCAGCACCTGGTGCCAGGGCCTCCGTCTGTGACTCCTGCTTGATAAATTAGAGGAGCAGCTGAATTTTCCTCTTATGCTGGGGTCTCTGCCAGCGTCTCCTGGTCAACAGCTTGAGGAGTGGCTGCATTTTCCTCTTGTGCCAGAGTCTCTGGGTTGCCTGCATGACACACAGAGAGGGGCCAAATTTGCCTCCTGTGGTGCCGGAGGTGCAAGGGGTGTGCAGTGCCCCTCTTTCTCTGGAGCACCAGGCAGGGCTGGCTGGTTCTCTGGCACTGCCAGGTTTGCCCACCCTGCTGCTCCTCCCAGCTGCTTACTGGGGCCAGAGGCTTCCAGCCCTTCTAGCACTTCCTTCTTCTTGCAGGTGGCATCATTCAGGTGCAGGTCAGGAGGTGATTTCCACTTGTATTCCTGACAGGAGAGCAGGGGATTTGCAGAGGTTGCCTGGCTCCCTCCAGCCAACACCTGCTGAGCCCTGCTTGTGCACAGCAGACATGAAATGCTAAGTGCAGGGGCTCCTAGGCCATTTAGGCTCTGTGTTGTTGGAAAATTAAGATTCTTCTGCCTGGAATCCCTCAATACAGAATTGGTTTTGGTAGGAAAAGCTCCAGAAAAACCCCAATAAGAGCTAGATAGGTGTTTAAATAGAGAAGATTTTTGTCGATAGTTTGTAAAATAAAAAGTTTCTGACTCATGAGCCCATGAAGAAACCTTGCTGGGAACACAATATACACAGGGGTTCTCCAAGACATGACAAGATGGTTTGTTTCAGGGGAAGGCTTGTTGGGACTGGAAGATAGCTTGATGGGATTTCTGATGTGGCATCAGCCTCTGATTAGATTTACGTCACTCCAGTTGTTCCCGGTATGCATGTGATTGGAAACAAAGGGAAGAAAATAAAGGTGCAAACAAATTTCTGTAATGATTGCACTAGCCAAGCTGGACTGTGGCATGGTGAGATCTGGAGTTTCAAAAGTTTTATTCTATCAAGAAGGAGGGCAGCGTGTGCATGCATGGGGACCACAAGCTGAGCTGGAAATCCTTGTGTGAAATTTGGGAAGAGCCTGACACATAGATCCTGCAGCTCTGCAGTGTGGTACTTGAAAGCATCCTTGGATGCTCCCTCATTTTTAAAGGAATCAATTGTTCTGCCCTGTTGCTCCCCTGTGTGTACAGAACTGCAGAAGAAAATTTAGGGGAATCAGTAGAGGAGGGTTATGTTGCTCTCAATTTCCCAACAGTAGAAGCATGACAGCGTTGCCAGGCTGGGCTGCATCACAGAATCAAGACAGTACATGTCTTAACTGGAAGGCCTGAATGGCTGCTGTAGGTGTGATGCTGATTTTTTTTCACAGAGCCCTGTTCTGACAGCCAAGTTGGCTTTGCTTGACAACAGGTAGATACCAGAGGAGGGTAGTGATCCAGAGGGGTCTTGGATTCTCCAGCCTTTCAGCCTTCTGCAGCACATCACTGTCCCATGGGAAGACTTTCAGCAATTGTTAAAGCAAATGAGAGCAGAAGTATTAGTAATGTTTTTGAAACTGACATTAAATCCCTGCTGGGAACTGGGTTCCCTAGACTGAAGGGACATCTTTGAGTTAGGGAAGGTCTTGCTGAAATGGACAGGAGATAGTTTGATACTCCCCCTCCCAGTGCAACAGAGATGTCCTGCAGAATAGAAACTCTTCAGGAGAACTAAAACTGGAATAGAGAGGGAATTGGGCTCTCTCACTTCACACACTGTGATTCTACTATTTAATGGTCAACTGGTCTTCTCCAGGCAGTGACAGGCGGCGTCTCAAGCTAGAGTCAAGACTGGCTCAGGAGAAAGCCAAGAGGCAATAGGGGCTCCTCCCTTTCAGACAAAGCACAGCCTGTTTACCAGGCCCTCCCATGACAGACTGAGAGTGTAGGGACTGATTTGTGGCAGCAAGCAGGAGTCTCTCTTATTCCAGATATTCCTCCAACTATATAAAGCACTAATCTTAAAGGGAGGCCTAGATATCCTAGCATTTCTGAGAGCCAGGCTGGACCCTGGCTCCATGGCAGTCCCGCCACAATGTCAGAGTCCAATTTACCTGCAGCACCAGGGAGAGTTCAGTAACCACCCAAAAAGCCAAGTGTGCATAGCATCCCTGCTGTGCTGTATTGAAATGTGCCCTGGAAAGAGAAAGGACATGAATATGGACAGAAGCAAAGGGAACTGTCACAATTCCATGTTTGTGTTCCTAAGCAGCAGCTTTTTGTCTGTGCAGTACAGAGGCCAGGTTTGATGTCTCTTTGGGCAGTGTTAGTGCTATCTCTAATTTATGCATTCCAGGCTGAGATTTCCTGGTGATGGGCTCACTGAGGAAACAACAGGTAGCACCATCTGGCTCTCTCTGAAGTGACAGGGTGAGGGGACACTGAGAGGTTTGGGTGCAGAGCTGGGGGATGATTTTTGCACTAGAAGAGATCTAATAGTCTGAGACACGGATGAGTCCCCAACCTTCTCTGTTCAGCCTGGCTGTGGGGGAGAGATGCTCTGCTTGTTTGCTCCCAGAGGCAGCATACCTGCCCACTCATAACTGCAGTGCTCTCCCCTTGTCAGCTGAGATGTGAAAATGAGTTTTTGAGACTAGGCCATCAAATCACCTTCCTCTAGCAGAATAATAAAGGCCTATCCTGCCTGTTCCTGGCATACTGGAGCATGAGCAGGCAAGCATATCTGTACCTACCCAGTAAATCCCCCCCTCAGCTGCTTCTGTAGGATGCAGCTTTTAGCTTAACTGCCTTGTTATCCTTTGGATAGACAGAAAGACCCCTGTATAGCCTCTGGGATGAACGGGTCATTTCTTTGAGTCAAAGGTCATTTAAATTTCTGCCTTTGCTTCTTGAGCTGCCATTCATTTTTTTCTTCAATTCTTCCATGTGCCTTGGAGAGAAGTAGGGAACACGTAATCAGAATAAATGAGGAATTTCTGAATATTTCACTGGTGCCAGCCATCCTGCTGAAAAGCATCAGCATCCATTGCTCAACTTCTCCAGGAGTGGAAAAACTAAATGTCTGGACTTGGATCCTTCCCTACTACCAAGGCAGGATACGTTCCCAACTTAACTAGGAGTATTTTTTGATAAATTCTTGGATATCTCAGATGTAAAATGCTCAAGTTACTGAAAAGCCATGGGGGCATGCTCCTAGCCAGATAGCTGGATCCCTGCAGGATCAGGGTGCCCCAGGCAAGCAGGCTTGGGGCGGATTGCTCAGCCTTCCGGAGGCCAAGCATCCAAAACCCAAACTGCTCTATAGCTGTGGCTACCTTAGCAAGCTCAGTGATTATCAGCTCTTAGTGATCTCAGCTCTTTTATAGTTTCAGCTCTCAGCTTGCTAAAGGCGCCTTGGCTTGAGCAGTGGCTTCAGGCAGGCAGAGAGAGGAAGAAGATGCCTCGGAGAATCCACAGTGATGGTTTTATTGAGAGGTCCATGAAGGGTTCTGGCGACAGCTCTTCTGCTAGAATGGGCTAAAGTAGCCTCTTTTATAAGGGTACAAGGGCTCAGGAACTGACCAATTGTACAGGTTAGGGAGAATGGCCTATGGGGTCACAGAGAGATAAGCTAGGCCTGGAGACCGGAGTGAGGACTTCTGGCTTAGTTACTATGGCTTGGCGTTTGCTTATCTCTAGGTCTCAGAGCTCTAGCTAGCTCTGTGTCTGCTACAAGTTACCATCACGTGTTTCCAGAGATTACAAGATAACGCCTTTGATAATGTAATGGCAGAGTACACCAAATATTCATGGCAGTTTGTGAACAAATAAAGGGGACTTTTGATGTCTGATTTTGGCAGCCTAGAGCACCTTCCTCTTAGTTAGTCTCACTCCTATGTTTCTCCCCAAACTGCTGCTGGGACCTAACTTCATGTGCTTTTTTGATAAATTGTGAGTTAGCAATACTGTTGTGGGAAGGACTTTTAGCCTCACTGGACAGAGGAGGCTCAACGGAGTCTGCCTTTGTTTAAAATCCACTGGGTAGCACTGGAGCATGGAAGAAAAGTTATTTCTTACATAAGCTTGGATTATGTTATTTGCTCTCCATTGTTTGTAAGGGCCTCATAGCTCCGTGAAAATTACCTTTATTTCTCTATGGATTTTGTCCCTTTTCACTTTACAAATATTGATTTTTTTTTCCTCCTGTGTCTTTATCAGAGCTGAATTAACAAGACTGTTTAACAAGATCCTCTGATTCATTTGTGGTCTCTTTGTGCCAGGTACTATCACAAGCAGCTGAAAGCAGCTCAGTGAAGAATGTGCAGCCACTGCTACAGAATTGACAGAGGAGGTGATGTGCCCTGACAAGAGCTGAGCTAGCATGGGTCAAAGAGCAAGCTTAAAAAGATGGTCTCTTCATCCTGGGCACAAATGCTAGGAAGGGTTATTTGTAAGGAATAAATTTTTCTGTTGGAAAGCTCTCCTCCTCAAATCTTTAAAGCTTGAGGCCACTGAAAATTGTTGAGTCTGCTGGATTACTCCTGTTCCACCCACAGATCCCTAAGTGGGCTCAAGAGTCCATATTCATGGCAAGAGGTGATTCCTGTCCTTGTGATCCAAAAATCTCAGTGTAGCAGTGATGAGACTCCAAAAGGAAAAGGAGCCATTGGTGGAGCTTTATGTGCTCCTTCTTGCCAAGCTATTAAGCAAGCCGCTGAACTGCTCCGAGTGCCTGTAGGTGGAGCAAAAAGTGGAAATTGAAGATAGGCAGGAACATAAAGTTCAAACAAGTCAAGTCTGCTGGCTGCTTTTGATGCTTCTAACACAAGTACAGGAAAGGTGGAGCCCAGCTGATAGCTGTCCCTTGCTGTTCATACTTGCCTTAATGCACCAGTGCATTTTCTAGCCCAGGGCCCAGAGGGTGGCGATGGTAGGGAGGAAGCAGTCACTGTGCTCAGTTCTTTGTGGCAAGCTGGAATCTCTTGCCTTTCAAGATCATCTTTCCACTCTGTCAGAAGCCTTGAAACATCCTTTAGGCTCTTTAGTGGCGTGTCTGGCAGCAGCAAAAGCCTGTTTCTGTATCTGTTCCACATGGAAAGAGATATTGCAATGGAGATAGAAGGGGAAATGTCCAGATTTCTTTCTTCCTGAAGGGCCAACATCACTGGTAGTTTTGCTCTAGTTCTCTCCTGTGGGCTCATCTTTCTTACAACCATACACCATTGTAAGAGATGATATTTACATCAAATGACACAAGAGTCCTAAACCAGCTGCCTACAGAAAGGGTAAATCCTCATCCTTAAGCCCTTGTGAGCTGCATCAGAAGGATGGCATGCTTCGGAGAACTTTGTCCTGGTGCGCATTTGTTTCTCTCTAGGATGAGAGGGTGGGTATGTCAGTGGGAGCTGGGAGATTGTTTCTAAGTACCACAAGGCCAACCAGTTAGTGTTCATTAGTTCCCCGTCTGCAAAGGGTGGGATTCTTCCTTTCCCAACTTGCTGGGCTTTGAAGAGCTGGGATTAACTCTTGCCTGCCAGCCCACTCCACTGCAGGTCGTGCAGGATCCCCAGCGTGTTGTCTGGGCAGTCACACCATCCATGGCTGAAACAAGCCAGGAACGTGCAGAGGAAGCAGAGGAGACGTAGCTGTCAGCAATAATGCTGAGAACAGATCTGGGTCTCATGGCTCCTACCTCATCCACATCTTTTCTAGTAGATGATACTACCTGTCTGGCAGCTCACTTGTGTTTTTCTGAGGCACATGGACCACTACTCTGGACTGTGGGACATCCTGTCTTCATCTCTATGCACCAGTAGCTGAAGACTTGTAAGAATCAAACAGTCGCAGGAAATCCTGATGGAAGGAGACTCTGGCTGTTCCTGACAAAATGTTGTACCTATATAAAAGAGATATTTCTGGATCAAAAAACCCAGTCACCTCCTGCAAAGGAATGGTAAAGCAAAGGAACAACTATATTTCAAGAAACAGAAACCCATGTCAGAGGAGATCCTGGCTCTGGTATTTGAAAGCACTTAGGAAGTGAGAGGATAAGTTTATGCATCTCCCCCAGTTAGTACAGTTAGTATCTCTTCTTGCAAAGTGAAACAGTTTTAAAAAAGTGCAAATCACTGAGCTTAGGCCATTTTGTGTGTGTGCATGTGCGTGTGTGTGCGTGTGCATGCGTGTGTGCTTGTGTGGCTGGCAGTGTCCTTGCGTTGACTCAAGCCTGGTCAAATCCCTTGACCATGGGTTATTACCTGCTCTGAGTCAATCTCCCTGAAGGCTTTCTTCAGTGAAAGTTTGAAGAACATGGTTGTGTTTTTACAAAGAGTTTCTGTTTTGGTGACACGAAGCTTCCTAGCAAAGAGAGTCAGGAAGCTCCCAACCAACCAAGCCTCGCACTTCCAAAGTCAGAACTTTGGCTGCTTCTCTCCCAGGGCTCAGCTGAGGAAAACAAGCCACTCCATATCACTGTTCATTTACCCTCCTGAACCCTATCTCTCAGTGCTTCAAGGTAGATGCTTCAGCAGTTAATACTGCTCCTGGGGCATGTGCAAGGAACAATTAAAGCTCATTGTGCCAGTGAAGAGCCCTGGGGTAAGCTGGGCTGCAGAGACAGCTGCCCCATTTTGCTGTGTGCAGCAGCTTCCTGAACAGTCATGTTGCAGAGAGACGAGTATGTCTTGCTGATTGCAGAGTTAAAGTTTAAAACTCCAGGGCTAAATTTCATGTGGCATTTCTAGGCTTTTTGCTGGTGGCAGCCATCGTGGTTTTTAGCATTTGGGTAGAGCCCAGCTGCTGAGCCTGCAAAGCCTTTTCCAACAGCTGCCGCATAGGACTGATGGCAGGAGTGAAGCACGAGTGTTTGAAGAACAAACATTTGGTAGCTCTCCCTTTAACATTTGCCTGTGACACTGCAGGATCTCGATCTTTGATCCAAAAATGACAAAAAGGACATGAACAGCAGTTCCTTCCTCTCAGACGTAAATGCCTGTTACAGATGTGACCTGCAAGATTCAGCTAAGCTTTCTCCAGCAGCAGACAGGGCCTGGAAGAAGGCAGTGTTGGTGATTCTCTGGAGAAGGGTCCTGCTAGGTGATAGTGAGATTTCAGTTGTGCCCAGCAGTCAGAGTGGTCTCTGCCTGCTTCAGCTGCTTGTGCCAGCCGAGGAGCGCGTCACCCAAAGGAAGGTCTCGGCTGCAGGAGAACCTTGTGTAGCCCCACAACAGCAGGCTGGTGTGCGTGGGGGTGGGGCAAGTTTTCTTTTCATCTTTGTGATTTGTCTGGAAATTGGAAACCTGTCCAGAGATAAACTGGAAGTTGTCGTTGGTGTCTTCACTGAGAATGGGAACAGGAATCATATCAGTGCCAGTCATGATGGTACAAGTACAATTTCCTTGTTTAAAGCACTGCACCAACTGTACCTAATTAACCTTCATGACAGCATGGCAATACAAGGAAATGGGGATCATTAACTTCAGTTTTGCTTTACAGAAAGGGAAGAGAAACATCAGTGCCAGCCCCATGCATTTCAAATTGAGGTAGGCTTGAAAAAGTCACAAGGTTAAAAATAACAATAATCCACTTGGGGTTGTCAGAGCATTAAGAGTGCACTTGAATCAAACTTTCAGTTTTTTCTCCAAGAAACATCGGGACTGGAAACTTCTCTCTTGTTTGTGACTCAACAACCAAGGCTTTCAGAAAATCACCCATTTTCAGTCACAGTGGGGCAGAGACAGTAAAGGTCAGAATGACTTCCTTAGTGTTGCTTAAAAAAGAGCTGGGAAAAGATGGAACTAAACTCTGTAAGTAGTTGACCTTCCACCCCCTGCTTGTTCCTGAGGCAACCTGCCTAAATCAACCAGTGGCCACTTAATAGCTGTCAGAGGAGTAATTCAGGTTTGAACTAGTGACCTCACCCCTTCCTCTCACATCTGCTGAGGGACAGACTGATGACATTGACTGTTTTTAGTAGGCCTCTGAGCAGCCTGGCTGCTTTGTCTGGAGCCCAGCAGGAATGGAAAGATGCAAAACTAGTGCTGCTCTCTGACACTGCTTTCGTGGCTTGGGGCTGTTTTTATAAGTTAGTAGGAACAAACAACTTGCACAAGTCCTTCTTAAAGAGTTCGCCCTGCCTGTCATATCACCTGCTGGCAGGGGCTGAGGGCAAGAGTACTGCCTGTGCAATTTGTACTGGGCACTAGCACAGGCTTGCCTTTTGTCTCTCCAAATGACTGCAGTGCAAAGCCCTGAAAAGTGTCATGGCAGCACAGAAAGTTGTATCTGTTATTAACAATCTCACCGTTGCTTAATTCACAGGTGCTGTTAGGATCAGGTGAGAAGAGCTCCCCCAGTGGGCAGGACCCCTGCTCTGGCAGAGAAGCCAGCGGGGAATGCGGGTGGCAGTGGCCAAGGAGGAGAGTGTGGGGAAACACCTCTGTTGTGTGGGGTGCCAGCCCCAGCCCAGAATGCAGGCATTGATACAGGAGGGCCTTTTAGTCAACTCTTTTCTCCTACTTATTCTTCTGTTCTAAGCTGCCATGGGGTGAAGTGAAGCTGAAGGGACCCTTGAAAAGGCCAGGTCATTGATGGAGAGGAAAAAGGTTGTGAAGAGCTTTCATGAACAGCATGGGCTGCAGCCAGCTCCAGGGAACAGAACTGTTTCCCTGCTTAGGCAGTGTGTCTGTCTCTCTGATTATTTTGTGTTTTTCATCTCTGCTGTCTGTCTTGCTCTTAATCTGGACTCCTCTGTGCCAACAAAATGCTTAGCTCGCTCCATTGTCTGAGAGACTAATTTGCACTGTAAATCTGATGCTTATCTTACATGACAGCTTACTGTGGGGTTTATTGCAATCCTGAAGACAAACTAACCAGGGATAGCTTGAAAGCTTTCAGTGCATCATCTGGAATATAGAACAAATATGACTCATTTCAGCTTGCCACCAGGTTAGGATGTGGTCCCTTGTGGTTGGGGTCACCAGGGATTTACCTTTTCTGTTCAAATCTATTCAAACCTGAGCATCTTTGGGTTTTGGTTTGGGTTTTTGTATATTTGGTTGATGGGTTTGGAGTTTTTTTGGTGTAGTACATCTGCTTTGTGTTGGAGCTGTTAAGAGTGCTTCTGCAGCAGCCTCCCACCCTCCCAGGGCCAGATCTTCCATCCCTTATGCCTGAGGAGTTTTAAGGACTGTGAAAGTGGCTGCAGACCAGGTGCAGGCAGTGTGTAAGCACTCGTGCTCCAGTGCGCTGGAGCTTTGTTGTCTCTGCCAAGCTTAAGCAGAAAGAACCTTTGTCCTTGCCTTGTCTTCATTAGTGTTTCCTGACACATTGTCCAATATGTTCTACTCTCTGCTGGCAGAGTCCTCCCTCAACCTCGTCTGCAGTTGCCACCTTCTCTCTGGTCTGTAGGCTGTCCACCTGCAGGCATTCACATTCCATGTAAGAGATTCTTACACTAGTGTAGTTCAGATAGCTGGGCAGCTCCAGAGTCATAATTCTCCCTACAGATAGGTTCCAGGTAGCCTAAGATGCAGTTTTACTGGGGGAGAGCCAGAAAGATTATTGCTACATTGATATAGGTCTTGGTTCTGCAGCTGAGCATGCCAGTAGGTGTTTATTGCCCAAAGGTTCTGCATTGCAGTCCTCTGGGACACAAAGGATCCCTTTCCTCACACAGGGGAGCAAGAATACAAGACCTGCTATCCTTGAAGAATAGTGGTTGTTTGGAGGATCACTCTAGTTTTTACCTTGTCCTGCTTTACAGTTGCATGGATTTCTGGACCCCTCAGTTCTTTCTGTCCTTGCACTGCAGACAAAACACAGAAATGGCTGTACTGGATAAGCACTGTGGAGCAGTTGAGGACTAGCAGCTGAACTGGACATGGAGCCGATGGGTCTCAGTAACATTGAGGGAGAGGAGAAAAAGAAAACCATTGAGAAGCTGTTGAGGAATAGGTAAAGAATAGGCTGTATACTGGGTAGAACTGTACACTGGAAACTCTGTACTGGCCCTTCTCCATATTTCAGTCCATGTTATCAGATAGATGTGCAGTTTAAGGGTTATTCCAAGTCATCAGAGCCAGTGAATATCAGACTCCCTGCCCAAGGGAGACCTCTGTTCACACTGAGAGAAGCTATGGGGAAAATGTATGAATCCAAGAAACTCCAAACTCTGCAGAATTTTAGAGGAATCCAGGACAAAAATACCTAGGGAAGGATCATCACGCCATGATTCTGGGTTCGGGTTGAGAGAGTCAAAGAGTCTACAGCTCCACAAACTCTATGGCTTGAAAAGGCATGGCACCTCTGCCATGGTGATTGCAGCAGGGCCCCAACATTGCTACTCCCACATTTTTCTGATAAGGAGACCCTTGGTGTTGTATTAGGGCTCCTCTTAGGCTAATGGGGAATATTTCAGCCCCTTCTGCTGGACTGTGATAAGCAGGATCTGGATGCTTTCACGAAAAATTGGAGTCTGATATCACTTTATGCAAATACAACAAAACTGCAGTGATTGAACAGGCAGCAATATCCTTCTGTAGTCCTCTCCACCTAACAAGATGCTTCAGTGAATAAAGTCAGGGGAGCTTCCATCCTTCAGGAAAAGATCTAACAAAACTGTTGGATAACCAAGTATGTGCCAGCATCATTCTCAAGTAACTGCTATTTAGCTTTTTACAGACCTAACTCATGTTTTTTTTAACCTTTTTTTGTCTGCATTATTTTTTTGCTGATGCTCACTTCATTGAGGGAGGGGAAAAACTGAGCCTATAAACATTTAGGTTTTCTGCTCCTATTTTGTTGTCCATCTAAAAATTATTCCCACTCAGCACCATCTGCAGTTGTAGAAGCACAAACATTCACCACTTTGCTGTCTTTGTAACAGAGTGGGAAATACAATATTCATTACCCCAGCTAAAGCTATTTTCTTACACTATGAGGTCAGAGGCATTATTTCATGCTGGAGAATTAGGAAGATTAACAAGTTGGGTGGACTGGCCACTTTCTGAACTGAATCACCATTCCAGAATGGAAACTTCAATGGATTTGATATCACCTGCCCACCATCTCTACTTTTGTGGGTGTTGTCACTTGTGTTTAAACACAGCGCAAGCTACAGTGGAATAATAAAAGCAGAAAATGAATTCTCATCGTTGGATCTGCAAACCTTCCACACCAGCTCCCCGTGGATTTCAGGGTGAACGCGCTCCTTTTTTTTCCTGCCGGGATTGCTTTATTGTGTTTTTCAATTTTTAGTAACTCATCTCATGGAGAGAACTGGCAGTGAATCAGAAGTCAGAGTATCCAAATACCTTGGCCCATGAAAAGAGCTGCTCTTGCTTTGCTGCCTGCACACTTTGTTAGCTGATGCAGAGGGAGAGGGTTGTGTGCAGGCCAGCAGTAGAGTTGTCAGGTTTGAATCCCGTGAGAAGCAGTTCAGAGTCAACCATTTCCCAAGAAGTGGTTGAGCTGTGAACATTATATCTGCAGTGTTGTGGGCAGGTGTGATGGCAGCTTGGGTGGGTATATCATGCTGGCCTTGATCCAGCTGGCACAGGTAAACTGGCAGTGACACAGTGTAGTAACTTAAGCACTGTCTTAACACTATTAAATACATAGCTGGGATCTCTGGAGGGCTTGTACAACCCGAGGTGACGTTTCTGTCACTGTATCTTAACTGCAGTTTGCTATCTCTGCTCACTCAATTACCACTCTCGCAGATAAGTCTGTGCTGTGCCTCAGTTCCACATCTGACACGAGCCCAGACCTGCTTCCAAACAGATGTTTCTGAGGACCTGCAGGCCACACAAACATCAGCTGTTGCTGTCTGTAGTTCATGTCTCCTATGCTAACATTAGTCTTTATGATTTACTGGCATTAGCCAACACACACGGAAGGGGAATTATATCTCTTGTAAAGTGGGATTTGCTTTGCACTACAGCACAAAGGCTTCCAAGTTTGGGGCTGTAACTGACCTGTCTTATTCCCTTCTCTGTCACATATGCAATTCTGCTCCCACTCCTCCCCTCTCAAAGTCCTTTCCTGCTATGCCATAGGCCTGGGATTGCCTTGGTTTCTCCTTCAGGCACCAAGAAGTCTAGGGCTGCAAGGCAAGGCATTTTGCACATAAAAGCATGTGCCATGTGCCAGCACAACCATCCTCAGCCGGATGGGGTGCCCAAGGAAGTCTCCAGCATGACCACTTCTGACGTTCTCTTTCTCTGTCTCCTCACAGATGCCAGCAAGGACCATCCACAGCAGCAGGCAGGAGTCATCTGGAGAGTGACAGGAGGCCTATTCAGTATCACCCGGGGAGCTGTGGGGGCCACGCTGGGAGGAGTTGCCTGGGTGGGCAGCAAGAGTCTGGAGCTCACCAAAACAGCTGTGACCAGTGTCCCCGCTGCTGGCGTTGGACTGGTGAAGGGCAGCGTCTCAGCAGTGACCGGCGGCGTCGGAGCTGTGGGCAGCGCGGTTGCCAGCAAAGTCCCTTTCACTGCAAAGAAGAAGGACAAGGCTGACTAATCCCTGTCACGGCTCCCTTCCAAAAGATCAACCTGCCCATACTGTCCCCCTACCCAGCACCTCTTTGAGTTGGAACCAGCCGCTTCAGGGAGGGTCGAGCACCCGAGCAGACTCTCAGCTGCAGTCTGCTCAGCACCGCCTGCCTAGCTCAGAGCTCACAGAGCCACTGTCAATGCCTTTCACTCCCATCACCTACTGGGAACCATCTTTACTCCGAGGACTTTAAAGGCGCGGTTGTCTCTGTCTTGTAGTTTCCTTCCTCCCTTCTTGTTCTTGTAAGCATGGAGGGATGGGAGAAGGCATCAGGCTCCATCTGCCTGGAGGTGAAGGGAGTAACAAGGGATGGGGGGAACTATGCCTGGCTTGAAGTGTGGGTTGTGTAGTCAAATTCAACTTCAGCTGGGAAGACAGCCTCTGAAACACCCCTTCTCTCTGGAAGGTGTGTTTGGGAGGTGTGCCTGGCAGAGAACTGCAGAAGTCCCATCGACACAAAGGAGATATACTGTGAAGAGGGGGAAGCCTCCCTCCTGCCCTGCACCTCTTACCTTTTCTTTGCAGGGCCTATCCCCACAAGCTGCTCCCAGTCATTCTACTCCCCAGCTGAACTGAACCCTTCAGAGAGGGAACCCTCAAGTTCAGCAGAGCAGCTCTGGGTTGATGCCACACCAGAGCATGATACATCCCAGACCATCAACTTCTGCACAGATTTTCTTGGTGAGAGGGAGGAATATGAAAGCTGCTGTATGTTCCCATTTGGGGAAGGAGCAGACACTGGCACTTGCCAGGCCTCTGTGATATTGCAGTACAGGCAGTGATGTTACACAGAGAGACCAGGCCTTTTGTTTGACCCTTGAAGTCCTTCCAGTATCCCACTCTGTAACAAGGGCATTTTGTCTCTTGGCCACACTCACACTCCACAGATATCACTAGTAACCAGGAGCAAGTGTGTTCCCAAATGCCATCCAAATTTTGCTGCAGGGATGGAGGGGAAGCTGAGAGTCTTGCTCTCCCCATGACTCAGCACCCTGGGAGTAGAGGCCTGGGTGTGAGTGGGCTGCACCATGTTGGAGAACACTTCCCAAGGGGCTGAGCATGCTCCAACAGCAGTTAGCCTGCACAGGGCACCAGCAACTCCTCTTCTGCACGCTGCTCCTGCGGCCCCAGCCCAGCTCCTCTAAAGGACCATGTTGCACTAAATAGCCCACCCATAGTCGTAGTGCCGCAGAAACCCAGACACCTGCATCCATCTGAGAGTCACAACCATCCTCAGCCCATGATGCTCAAGGGGCCACATGGCATTGTACCCACACATACAAACACAAACATGCACGCACTCACTCACTCACTCCTTCCAAGGTCCCCTGTAATTCTTGGGATGAGGAAAGCCACAGGCTTCACCGTTAACTGCTGCTCCTGGCTTTGGTGGGTGATTTGCCTAGGTCTGTAGGTGTTGGATGCATAGGCAAGTGAAGCAGTGCTTGTGCTTGTGTATTTTATAAACATGCATCTGTGTTAGCGTGCGTGTGTACGTGTAAGTCCACAGGCATGTCTTCAGCCAGGGAAACAAACCTGTGCCACTGCCACAGAGGAGTTCACGCAGTCATCTCTGGCACTGTCAGCGTATAGTTTTTATATAGGGTCCTGGTCAAAAGAAAAAATCATGTTTTAGAGGATGTTTTGCCCTCTGTTGCCCAAGAGAATAGTTTATTGAAACCAAAGGAATGTGAAAAATCCCCTTTCTCCTGTCTGTGCTGTTTGTTTTCTCTGAGCCCTATCTTTTGGACGTTGAAGCCAATTTTCTTGATCTTCATTTCCCCTTGGAGGTCATTGCACTTCCTGACTGCTCTCTTGTGCTTATGACTTAGACATCAGGGAATATTTAAGTATAACACACACACACCCCCGCCACCATTTTTGCTGAGTGTTCTTGAGCTTGTGATGCAGTTTTCATTCTGACCTTTATTAAATCCACATTTTGGGATGTATGTTGCTGTGTCCCCCTGATAATCATGCTGGTGTTAGTCACTTTCCATACCCTTTGCTAGGTAGCCCTTGCTGTTTGCAGTGGTAAGAAGCTGCTGATCTCCACAGTTTGCTACTCTTGATAGCATGAGAAAGGATCGACTTACATTTTTGTTTCTGAAGAGGAAGCAGCATTTGGTCGGTGTGTGCATTTCCTCACTTTGTGTCCTTTGTTCTGGTGGAGGCCAAGTTGACCCTGACATGCCGGTTTTGTCTCTGAAGGCAGTGGCTTCACAGAAAGATCAGGCCTTGATGTGTGCCTGTACTTTGCTGGGATGCTCGTGGCAGTTGTCAAGGCCAGAAGTCTTGTCTGTTCTCCCTTTGTCTCAAACACCCTGGAAAGCTGGAGGACAGTTCGTACCACATGGATCTCTGCTCACTGCTCTCCCTGAGCACCACTCATCTCTTATTCCAGATCACAGACTGCCTCTGAAGCAAGCTCTAGCCCCAAAGCTGAAAGCTGCTTGCATGTAAGTAGCTGTGTTGTCACCAACCCTCTGAGAAAGATAGCTTCTGGCCAATTGGGACAGAAGAATCTTCTTCCTCAACGTCTCTCCTAGGTCTTGGACAGGAGAAGATAGAATGCAAGAACCTTCAGCAGCCAGCCCTGGGTGGGTGGTGGGAGGCTGATTGTGCTTCTGGCTAAATAGTGTCTCACACAGTCTCTTGTTGGGGGAGGCAGTACCTCCTGCCCAAGCTGTTGTCTGCAGGCCCTGTGTGTACACAGCAGGCATGGCAAATGGGATAAAGATGATGTAAGGAAGGCCACTGGGGCCCCGAGGGTTTCCCATCTTTTTATTTCTTCTCTTCTGTGCATCCTTGCAGGAAATAGAGTAAAGCCTATCATTTGTCTGGAACTGCCATTTCTTTGCAGGATGGCCTGGAGAAGAAGAGATGAGCTGGAGAGGAGAGCTCACAAGCCTAAATTGCTGCTCTTACAGCTGAGCTAAAGGACAGCTTAGGGACCATGAGTAGAAAGAGATCAAATTAGCAGGCAGGGGTAGAAGATTAAATCTACTCCAAAAACAAGGCCTCACACTGCTAAACAAGCGTTCAGGAATAAGTGACTCTCCAAGACGCAAAGGCTTTAAGAAAGTCTGTGCTAGGCCCGCTCAGTTCACCATGGTGACCCAGTCCCAGCCTGCTTTTGTGGGCATTTACAGTGCCACAGCAGAGGGAAAACAGGGTCAGTCTTCCCAGTCTGAAAGTAAAGATGTCTTCTGACAGCTTTGGTTGCAGGACAGTGGGATCTGGATTGGCTGGGGAAGCTGTCGGCTCTTGTCAGATGCCCTGTCTTTCCTCCTCCAGCCACCTGGGCCACCGGTGCAGCCCTTCTTTCACTGCCCATTCATGGTATGAAGGACAGAAACTGTGTTGTGCATAAATCCCATGGCTACTGGATGGGGTAGCTTGGTACAAAATAGGAGGTGGTGGCATCGGGGTAGAGGGAAGGATTAAAGGGAGTTGATACACAGAAGATGAAGAGAGAGTGGTGTGACAAGAGGAGTTGAGTGATGGAACAAGAAAACAAAGACCATGGAAAGAATTTGTTTCTTAGGACAGGCTTTGCAATGGGGTTTGTGCTAGGGAAGAGCACAGAAAGGGCAGTGAGTCAATGTGGGTTTTGGTGGGTGGTGGTGGCACATGCCTGGCTTGTGCCCTGCTTCCATAGTAAGGATGATTGCTAGCAATTCCCATTTAGATAGATCAGTGGATGGTTGAAGCATCAGATCAGCTCCCTTCTTATCACCCACTCTTCCCAAATCTCCCCCAGGCTTTTGTCATGATCTCCCCATGATGAGACTGGGTCTCCCCCACAGTGGAGGTGGGATGTGGCCATGTTCACAGCCCTGTGTCCCACCTTGCCTGGCTGTTCCCTGTGCCCGACAAACATGTCCTGGCTTAAAGGAGACCCACAGGTGCATCCTCTCCTCCCTTTTCCCTGACCTTAGTCTCATTATCCTTTACTTTTTTATCCCTCCCTTAGCTTTTGGTCTTGCCCGTGGATAGAGCTCCCCAAAGCTTTTGGTGAGACCGTCATGAAACATCCACACTCACAGTGTCTCCTCACAGGCAGGGCAGAGGCTGATTGCCCCCGCAGCTCCCCTGGCTGGGAGAGAAGTGCATGTCTTCCACCCCTCTCTGTCCCCTTGAGTTTAGTGTGTGGAAAATCTTAACCTGCTTCTTTTTCTCTGGGTTCCCTTGTTGGCTCTTATCCCTGTGGGTGGGTCATTTCCATGTCTCCATTGCAAAGTCATCCTTGTAAAAACAACAACATGAGTGGGAATATGGAGATGGTTAGAGAGGGCCGCAGAGCCAGGGCCCAGCTCTGCTTCTGTAGGAGCTGAGGAGGCCTTTGGCAACTCAAAACTCTGGCCACGCGGTCCTGTGCACAGTGCTGGGCTCCAGAGAACACTTTTGTTCTTTATCATTTCATTGTCTGTAATTGGTTTCCTACTGAATTTGTTTGCTTGGTTTGTTTTGCAGTGTGTTTCTGGGAATATTCTGCATCTCTGTATTTTAATTACAGTAAAATTTGAGGATAAAAACCGTGATTATGCTGGCTCTTGTTCCTAGTGGGGGGAAATGAGGAGAGGAAGCACAATTGAAGGAAGATGTTAGAGATTCCTTGGGAAATTAGATCTCTCCCCTAAGGGCTCTAGATGAGGCACCAAGCAAGGCAGAATCTCCATCCCTGCTTAAACTAGGACAGAGCTTTCAAGTGTGGTTCAAAAGCCATTTTGCTGCAGGCGCCTTTCCTGATTGGAATGGTAAAAACAGTTTGGATAAGACTTCTAAACTCAATTTTTTGTGTTGGTTTAAAGACCAGTGCATAAGAGGGCTTTCAGGCTGGGGACAGCTGGCCTAGCCCTGAAAGTGGGATCTCAGCGGCTGAAGAGGGGAAATTTTGCCTCTGCAGCCACTGTTCCTTCAGGCAGGTTTGCATAGCCACTTTTCCCAGCTGAGGAAGCAAATTCTCCTCACAGCAGCCTGCTCCTTCTGCAGGAGATGGGGGTTTGACATCCCTCCCCAGGGCTGCAGCGAGCCCCCGTGGAGCAGCCTAACCCTCTGCTGGCTGGCTGGCAGTGTTGGTGCTGGGGGGCACAGCCAGTAACTCCAGGCACCTCATCTGCTCCACAGGCACTTAACACCAGGGCAGAGCCACACAGTGCTCCTGGGAATGCACAGCCCTCAGGGAGGATTGCAGGCCAGTGGCTGGGCAGTGCTGGATCAGCCACAAGACAGGGTGTCCCTTTTACTGGGTCGAGGCCAGGAGCCAACAGCTCAGCATTTGTTAAGTGCTGACAAAAGGATTAATTTAGTAACTAATAACAGGGCAATCAAGCCATTTATTTGGTTGGCAATTTGCTGCCAGCTGCTTGGGAAGAGCAGCACACAGTGCACCAATAAGGCTGTCTGCCGCCACCTCTGCCACCTGCCCCGTTCCTCCATCCTCGCTTGCAGACTCAGCCAGGCAGTGTGGCTTGGGAGGCACCAAGCTGGTGGCAGGAGCAGGTTTGGCAATGACAGGTAGGTGAAGACACCTGGGGACGTGGTCTCTTCCAGGGGCTGCCCCTGTGCCCACTGTGGGGAGGGAGATGAGGAAAGTGCCCATCCCGCAGCAAGTGCATGCTATTCCCTCATTCCTCCTCCCAGAGCTGGAACCACCCATGTAGCCTTGCAGACAGCACAGATGAAGTACAGGTGCTGGAGCCAGGAGCCCTGAGAAGCTCTCAGGTACTTCACACCTTCTCACCTTTCCTGCAGCCCAGCTGGTTTGCCACATTAAGCCAAGTCGCAAAACACCACTAACGAGCTGCTCCTCCAGAGGTCTTTTAGGGGTGAAAGGATGGTGCAAAATCACCTATAGTTACAGCTTTGTCCTGTCTCAGGCAGTGTGTCCCGTCCCCCTGTGTACAACTGCAACACCCAGTCCTCTCCCAAGAAAGAGTGAAGCAAAAGCTGGTGGGCAGCAGAGCTTGGAAGAGACCTTTGGAGAGAAGACCTGCCCAGGTAGGTGGGCTGTGGGTGGCTCAGACACCTCTGGGGCGGAAGCGGGCTCAAAGCTGGGAGCGTGCAGCTGTGAGTAATGTCACAAGTTGTGGTCTCATCTCTCTGTGGGTCACTGCCCTGCCTGGCTCCAGGAGCAACTGGAAAACTGCTGGGCCACTTTTGTCCTCTGTACCCAGGAGACTGGCCCCAGTGGCTTCCCATCTGCAGCTGCTCGTGGTCTGCAGGACATGTCTTGAGGGCTTGACTGTTGGGACTGTGCCAGCTCGGCTGGAGGAGCTGGCCAGCTGTTTCATCAGACAGGGATCAAGTAGACCAGCAATGTTTTGTGTAAGGCCTTCAGTGTTCCTGCCCTGCATGCCTGGCTCCCCCATTCAGCAGCTTTCTGCGTGTCATGGCTGTAGCTGGCATGGAGCTGCCCGATAAATGTGGCCATATCAGACCTCCACACTCGACCAGCCTAGAACATGGCCCTATTTATCTGGCAGCTGCATGCCAGCTACAGCCATGACACCTGCCCAGGCCCAGGTGTCTTGCAGGCAGCAAGCAGCTCATGAAGGAATACTTGTGTATTGCCAGGATCATCTTGTTCATTCATTTTCGTTCTGGCAGTTTCATGACCTGCACCAGAGCATCTTCCCTGTCCTCCAGGGCAGGCTATGCCAGCACTGGCATCAGCACTGTCAGACATGGTGGGGGGCAGCCTCATGGGAATGGGTTCACTCTGCTGGTGCCATTAGCACTCTGGAGTCAGGCACTCCAGCAAGTATCAGGCCCCCATGCAAACCAACAAGTTTTCAGGTCAGTAAATAACCATGGGTTCTTGCTTTTGGCTTAACTGCTTGCATTTTGACACACTTCAGATGCAAACACGCACACGCCTGGAGGCGGCTGCAGCTCCCTGCCACCTGGGGGCTGTGGTGTCTCCTCCCCCAGCCTTGTCCTACCCACTCCCAGCCTCGCTCCCGGCCTCGAAGGAGTCAGGCAAACCAGAAGATGCTGCTTTTTGCCTGGTGATGCATCCACCCCGGTATACTTGCTGAGGTCTTTCAGTTGAAGTTCACCCCCAGGTCAGTTTTATTGCACTTTATTTACAGAAAACACAGAAATAAAGCATTAAATGTGTTGGGCTGTTACCAAATGACCCAATCACTTTTTTCCCTTTTTTTTTTTTTCTTTTTTCTTCCTTTTAGTGGGTTTTTGGCACAAAGAAATATCACAGGTGTTACCAAACAATCATGTAGGAGCAGCTGACCAACTGCCCAGCCCAATAACAGGACTTAAACAGACAGACATGTCGCACTGAGATCAAAAATGAGGAGGTTGTTCCACTTTCGGCTTCCAGTCTAACGTGTTGATTGGGGGCAGGGGGAATTATTCTGGAGGGGATGACACCATTCATAAATTATATTTATATTTACCTCTTACATTGTAAAAGTAAACAGTGCAAAAGTACAGTACCCCAGACACCCTTCGGTTTGGAAAGCTTGAAGGTTGCTTTATACATTTTGTGTGTTTTGTAAACATTGTTACCCATCCAGAGTTCTAGCTCTTGATTGGAGAGACCCAACTCCTCCTGGCATCCAAAATGTACTGAGGGGCAGCAGTCACTTCCCCTGGACTCGGCCTTTGAGATTCCCGCTCAAGGTTTAGTGCAAATTTTGGAGAGAAAAAGACAAGAGAGAGAAAGAGGGGGAAACAAAAGGAAAGAAAATAAAATAAGGCATCAGTTAGAAACAGTACGCATCAAAACCAGGCCCGTTGGGGCTGCCTTAGGAGAAGGGCAGGAAGTCTCTCTCCTCTACCAGGCTGATGGAGAGGTTCTTCAGCTCCTCCTCGGAGCCAGCAGTTTTGTAGCCAAGCTGCGCCAGCACCTGTTGGCAGGCGTGCTGGGTGAACGCCACGATCTCGTAGGACAGACGGAAGCGCCACTTCTCCGCCGTCGCCGCCGAGTTGCGCACTGTCCCGTACTTGTGTTTGGAGGAGGACCTGTCTCCTCGAGTGTTGTTCTGTATCCAGCGCTCGACGTTGCTGTCCATGGGGATGCCCAGGAAATCATAGATCTCCTCAGTCTTTTTCATGGGGTTCCTGGCCAGGTCTTCGTACCGCACCAGCATGTACTTGCCCTTGAGCCACGGTGGCCGGTTGAGGCCGGTGGACACAGAGTTCCAGAAGTCCTCGCACACTGTGGTGAGCTGGGTCACATCCAGGTTGTATGGCTTCCTGCCAGTGCCGTCCCAGATCCTCCACAGCCTGTAGGTGTCTCGGAAGGTCTCACTCCGGGATGCCAGGATCCCCCGGGGGTCCCTCACCAGCTGGATGACCTTCAGGTTCAGCCGTGGGTCCTCCACCAGGGCCCGGAGGTCACTGACCTCGGGCACCCGTACGGTTTTGATGGCAACGTGGCCATGCTCTCTGCAGGACTCAGTGGCCAGCGTCAGGTTCAAGGTCCCACACTTCTTCACACAGTCTCCTTCCTCCAAGTGGAGATCCACAGCTCCCAGGGACTCACATACAGGTGGGGAGCACAGGGCCTTGCTGGCTCCCCTGCGGAAGAGGCGGTCGGTGGTGTGGTTGACGGGCTGGGGCTTGATGTAGTTCTCCAAGAAGTAGAGGTCGCAGTCATACAGGCTCCTCAGCAGGTCTCGGCTGGCGCCCAGCATGACCCGCCTGTCTGTCGTACTCTTGCTCTGGGTCAGCTTTGGGATCAGGGTGTACTGGACATGGTAGAGGGGTTCAAATAAATAGAAGACATCGAAGTGCTGGTTGAACAGCTGCCCGACAAATGAGGAGCCGCTGCGGGTGGTGGCAAGGATGAGAACATGAGTCTTCCTGGAGAGGTTGTACGGGAAAGTGGGATTCTCATCGCACAGCCTGTCAGCCACATCAGTGTCCTGGCTCAGGCTGCAGTTCACAGGATTAGGGATGGGGCAGCTGTGGAAGGACTTGGCAGTGAAGGTCCGGATTGCTGTGTACTGGATTGCAATGGATGCCAAGGCTAGGAGGAGTACAGCCTTCCAGGAACATTGCATGGCTGGTCACCTTCATGGAGCTTCTTCGCAGGTTGTCTTGGTGTCTGCAACCCAACAGAGAATTCACAGGTTGAGCATGGACTGCCTAGTATCCAACTAATGCAGGTACCAACAAATGCCCTCCTAATGTATGTGCATCAGTCATAACCGTGTGAATCCCAGTCACACACTGCTGAGCCCCATTTCAGACAAGAAAAATAACAGGCAAGAGGCTGGCAAGCCTGGAGAAACATGTTCAGCCAGCACTTCAGCCCTGATCCTTCCAGGCAGTGAGTGTACATAAATCTTGTGGCCCATAGCTCACCCCATGCATTGCAGCCCAGGCAGGGGGATGTTAGAACCTGGCAGTGACACCATCTGTCTCCATCCAGCTGCTGCAAACTCTCTTCCCCAGCTGCCTTGTGAGTCACTTGTCACTTGGAACCCCAGTGCAGGAGTTGTGCAAGGAAAGGTCAGGGGATGGTGCTATCTTGTCTCCATCCATTCTGTCCAGCTGTCAGGAAAAGGCATGGCCCATCCAGGCCAGCAACCTCCTGCCTGGGAGAGTGGCAATGTCTTTCCTGGAGCTGCAAACCTCTTTGCACAGAGGTCCAACAGCCAGCTCGGTCTGTCAGCCTCTGGGGACGAGTGCAGCAAGAGCTGTGCCCTCAGCAATGAGCTCATGGGGCTGGTAAGATCCTGCTCCACTCTGGGATTCAGGGCTCTCCTATTCTGAGCACCAGAGGGGAAAAACAATACTACAAAGGAGGAAGCATGCAAAACTGAATCTCTTCCATACTCTATTGCCAATCAGGGCAGTAGCCCTTGGCATCAGGGATGGGTGCACAGAAGAGTGGGGCTGTAGTTGCAAAGAACAACCTCAGTGGTGCTAGCCTTGCCTTGCTGCTGCCAACACACAGGCAAGGGTAGGGGAAACTGAGCAGGACTGTTGGATGGGATGCTCAGGGACCACGATAAGGGGGGAGGACCTGTCATGCCTGGGGAGCTGCCACATTGCTGGGAGGGGATGTAACTGTGGTGGTGCTTCAGTATTCCCCCTGTTCACTAACCAAATAATGTTCATGGACTGCCTGCTGCTCTCCAAAGCGCAGACATTTCAGACCCACACACTATTCGTCTCAGGGGATCGGTGGGGCTGGGAGACGGAACATAGAGGATGCATCCCAGAAACTCCAGACAAGCTAAAACACCTGTGTGTGGGAGACACACCAGTATAAGCAATGGTTTTGAAGCTCCCCTGCCCCCATGTTCCCTTGCCCATCTTCCTTCCATGTCTCTCCTCCCACAGTGTGATATATTCACCTGTCCATCCACCTCTGGCAAACCAAGGGGACAAGACTCAAGTATCTCTGTTCCTCGCCCAGCAGAGCCCACTGTATCATCACTGCCATTGCTTCCTCTTGCCTGCTCTCTGTGGGTCCCCAGGGAGAACAACATGCTGGCCCCAAGCTCATGCTGAGTGCCTGGTCCCCTGTTCAGCCCCAGCACCAGGTCACTGTGGGTGGGACTGTCAGAGCCAGTGCTGTTGCTGCTTGTACAAGGTCTCTGAGGGAGACCAGTGGGCCAGCGATGGATTTCAGCATGTAAGGGCTGTTATAACCCAGAGCACATTGAAATCCCTGATGGGCTTGGGACAGCACAATGTTCCTGCTGTGTAGTCCCTGCAGAGTCCATAGCAGCTGCCACGATGTGTTTTTTCCATGTCCTCAATATGTTCCACACCCTGGGGAGACCCTGTCAGCCAGCAAGTGACACCAGGAGGGCAGGTGAGACCTGCAGGTGAGTAAAAAAGCCTTGCTTTTTTAAAATTAATATTTTTATTGTTTACTGATTGTCCCAGCTGATTTGTGGAGGCAGGAAGCTTCAGAAGCTATCAGCTCCAGAGACCTCTCTGGGACTGGGAGGCGGGTTTAGAGCAGGACCCCAGGACAGGGGGGCTGGCACAGCTGTTGCATGCAGCTGCCCACTAGCACTCCCTGTGTCTGTGCACTAAGAACTGTGCTTTAGATCCAAAATGATGCTTTGAATTCAGGTTGCTTTCACCTGGACTGCTGCCTACCAAGGACTGTGGCACATGGCTGGAGGACTGAAGTCAGAGATGCTTGGCTGTTGCTGCTGCTGGATTTGGGTTATCCACCCTGCAAAGGGGAACTTCAACCCCAGTGTCCACATGGGATATTCTGTCCCTTGAATAAAGTGTTTTTCCAGGTCTGGTAAGGCAGAACAGGACAGGAGAGTCCCTGCTGGCATCTCCTGGCCCAAGTGTCTTCTGCATGCATCCCCAGGTAGTGGGAATGCTTTCCTGCTCTCTAGTGATAGCCAACCACACTGCATCCCTCACACACCACCTGAATTCCTACTCTTTGCTTCATTGCTGATGGATGCTGGAGCAGATGAGACTCAGATTGTCCTGGTTATAGCAGAAAACTGCTACCAGCTCCCCAAAAAAGGCAAACCAGAGACGCGATGCCTTCTTGGTCTCAATTCCCACCAGATCACTCACCGGCTGTGAGCATTTCAGCTTCTCCACCCATGCTGACCCATTCCCCTTTGCAATGTCCCAAGTGGCAGAGGGGAAAAAATGGGGCATTGATTCACCTCCTTGGCTGAGCAAGTGCTAAGCCACAGCTCAGCTTCAGCCTTTGCTGCCCCTTGACATGTGCCCTGCCCATCTGCTGAGCTGTAGCCAGGGAGGGGAAGGTTTTGGGAGAATGCTTTCCTCCCTGATGTCTCATCTGTGGCCTTTAAAGCCAGCCAGAGCCTCCTCTCACCTCCCAGCTGGCTCTTCTGCCTCCTCCCATCACTGTCTGTCCCTGAGGGGCTGCAGTTCCTGCTCAGTCCAGCCCGGGGCTTCAGGGACAGTGGCCACTGGCAGCTGGGTGCTCTGGAGGAGCTCCCGGGGCAGCAAAAGCACATGGCACCTGGGACTGCCAGGACAACTGAGGATCACTTTTACTCCCACTGCCCCTTGTTCATCTGTCAGACAGAGCCAGGCTGGTGTGACCACCTGCCAAGGTGGAGCTGTGCCGGGCTCCACATGGCTCGGAGGGGCCGGCTGAGCAGCGGCTGCAGCCAGCCTGCTCCAGGAGGATGTGTCCTGCACACAGGCACAGCAGGACAGCTGCTCACACTCCCATTCCTGTCCTGAGGAACCTTGTTCTTAAATTGGCCTGATAGCCAGGGTCAGCAGCTCAGACAGCAGCTGAGAGAGGGCCATGCCCACATGGAGCTGCATCTGAGAGTCCTGTGTGAGGCATGGATTGTTTTGGCTCCTCAGCCCCAGACCATGGGAGTCACCTGATACGCTGGCCTCCTAGATGTTTCTGTGCTAGAAGTGTTCTCAGTCGAAATCACCCTCTGCTCTGTCTCCAGCTCAGCTCCACCAAAGATGATGAGCAAATGCAGCCCAAGGGTGGGAGCTGAGTTCAGTGTGTCCCTCCAGGCAGTGGGGACTATGAGATGGAGCATGGGGTGGGGGTACATCACTCACACCTTCCAGCCCCTGGCACTGTGGTACGGCAAGAGGCCTGCCACAAGGCACATGGGCTCTTTTGGGACTGTGCCGGGGCCACCACTGCCCCTTTCTAAGCCCTAACCCCCTTGTGGTCACGGCATGACAGATGGCACTCTGCTGCCTTGCCTGCATTTCTGTGCAGCTGCCTGCAGTCGCACTGGGACCAGACTGTCCACAAGGGATACACAGCATCCGGCAACCGGCTCTAAGTGCAGCAGGAGGCCAGCCAGGGCCTGGCACAGGGACAGGAGCATTGTCTGTGTGAAGAGGAAGGTGCTGAGCCTTTCCTCTACCCTGCCCCACTTCCCGCAGCCTTGAGCCTAGAGGAAGGGAAAGGATGGGCGCAGGCAGCGCAACCTCCCCCACGCTGTGCACCTGCCAACAGCAGCGGATGCGTGATCACCTGCCTTCCTCTTCCTCCTCCTCCTCGTCCGCTGACTCCCAGCACTGCTCTGAGGGAGATGAGCAGGCAAGAAGCCAGCAAGACAGCCCCAGAGTGCCGGGGAGATCGGAGGTGATGAATTAAGCTGAATGGCATCTGTGAGTCACCGGTGGTGCGGTGCGGGGAGCATGGTGCAGCAGGGACCGGGGGCTCCTCTTCTGGGCATGGTCTTCCTAGGTTTGATGGGAATTACCTGCTTTTGGAGCCATGCAGCCAGGCCGTGGCACTGAAGGCTGCACTGGCAGCTGAGTTCAGGTGCTGTCAGGCAGGCTGGAGTCCATGGGGAAGTTGCAGGGGTCAGTTACCACTCACAGGTCTGCTCCACTCCAAAAGCAGCTGGGTGTTACGCAGGGCAGTGCCTCACGGCACTGTGGCACACTCATCCTCGTGGAGCACTCCCACAGCATCTCCACACGGGCAGCTCCTGCCCCAAGCCTTCCCCACCGGTTCCCTTGCTCCCCTGAGGTGGCCGTGTTCAGGCAACTCAGGGGTGATGGCAGCTTTAGGCAGGACCCTTGCAGTTACTGCTACTGCTGTTCTGAAGGCTCTCTCACAGGGCAGTCAAAAAGAACCCTGCTCTTTTTGGTTGCCTTCCAGGCTGTCCCTCTCTCTCAACAGCTCCCCAGAAGCTGTATCCTCAGCCAGGCTGGGCACATCCTGAGCTCCCTTTCCACTGTCAGGGAAACCTCTCTGCTTCCCCATGGCAGGAAGGGAAAAGGTGTGAGGGTCTGTGCAACAGAGGTGCCTGCTCCAGCCTTTGCAAAAGCCCTGGCACACTGGAGGAGTGCCTGAGCCTTGCCAGTTCTTCCCGCAGGCCTGCCTGGTGCCAGTCCACCTACCGGCACCCTCTACCCCCAAAACTGATTCCCGCCAGCAAGGCTGTTTCCATGGAAACGGCAGAGTGACTCAGGACTTTGGGACCAGCTGGAAAACACAACTGTGAGCAGTGATCGCCTGAGAAGCGCCGGGCCGGGGTCTCAGTGCCAGGCAGAGGGGTGGATGACTGCAGGAGTGGGCAGGGCTGCCTGCCCACCTGCCCACACGCCGGGCACAGGCACACCGGCACAGAGGAGCGCACCGCACACCCTGCACAAGGCCGTGAGTTGTAAGGCAAAACCCCTCTCCTGACACAAGTGAGACTGCAGCAGGCTCACCAGGGGACACATCCCAAAATGTGACTCATGACAGACAACCCCTCTCCCCCCTTTCCCTCCCCCCACCCAGAGACTCATGCATGCGTAGTCACCCAGAGAATTCATAGCACCAACTTCAGCGCCTGCTCAGCCCTGCACCTGCACCTCTATCCCCTGCCCAGCATGTAACACCCCTGCATGCCCTGCCCAAAGCAGTATGGCTGGTTGAGGGATGCTGGAGGGGACAAGTGGCAGCCAGCACACAGGACTTTCAACAGGGAATCAGTCTCTTTCCCACTGGCACACAGCATACACATTTTCAGTTAATTAATCACTATCAAGTAATGCCAACCCCAGCCGGTCCCAGAGTTTTCTTATCGCAACATCCACCTGTACCTGTTTATCCCTCATCCCCACCCAGCCAGCAGCTCCCTCCTGCAGCCCCACTACTCCCCACCTCACCAGCCAGGCACAAAAGTCAAGTCACAGGTTTGCAAAACAACTCTCAGCCAGTGACCCACTGGTAAGGGCCCTAACACATCCCAGCATTCTCCCACTGAGCAAAGAGTTTATCCTGTACAACAACATTATGGCCACTGAGGCAGGAAAGACAGGCTCCTGGTGGGGTGCAAGCACCCACTTGGTCGCAGTGGCTTAGTCATGCTGTTAGCTCTGCAAGGGCTAGCGGACACAAAACACGCCTGTGGGCCACCCAGCCTGGGCGCTGGCTGGCGGCACCCCACACTCCCCACAGGAAGGAGAGACCACTGAGAAAACCAGCGCTGAGCTGTCCCCTATCCCCTACTTGACTTGACCACCACAGACACGTGAGCAGGGCTGGTCTCTGCCCCCACGCTCCCCCCTCAGCAAGCCCCACCAACATGAGATCCTGACGTTGTGGAGATGAATTTTCAGCCTTGCCTCCTCTTCAGCCGTACAGGATTAGAGCTTCCCTAGAGTCACAGCTCCAAATGCCAGCTGGGACTTGTGCCCGCCACCTTCCTCGGGTGCCTCACCGTGTGCCAAGTGGAGGTGCTTTGTGCCCCCAGACTCATTCTGCTCTTGCATTCATCACCTCCTGCAGCACTTTTCTTATGATAAGGCACAGGGCTCCTGTGCTCAAAGCCACCCTGGCATGTCCCCTGTTCCTCTATCTCTGTTCTTTCCCTCTGCATTTCAGAAGGACCGACACATCCTTTAACACCATAAGATTACGGCTCGCTTTGACCAGCACTTAAACAATCACAGGACTTTCAACAGGGAATCAGTCTCTTTCCCACTGGCGCACAGCATGCACATTTTCAGTTAATTAATCACTATCAAGTAATGCCAACCCCAGTCGGTCCCAGAGTTTTCTTATCGCAACATCCACCTGTGCCTGTTTATCCCTCATCCGCTGAACTGCATCTGCCTCTTCCCGAGGATGCGAACGCCTCGGTAAACCAAATACAGGGGGTTTTGTGCTCTTTGCCTTCCCCTGAGCCATCTACCAGCCTGCTGGTGCCTGCTCACTCGCATAGCATTCCCTGGCAGGAGCTGGGAAGGCTCTTTTGGGATGAACGCGCTCATTCACCACCTCAAAACACTCTTTTTGCAACGTCCCTAACCCACGGCCGCGTCAAGAGCCCAAATCGCGAACCGCACAGCTTTCCCGTAGGATTGCTCCATGCTATGGCGTGCTTGCACCCCGCTCTGCGAGGTCTCCTCGTCAGCCTGCGTCCTCTCGGCAGGTTTCTCAGACCGCCTGGAGGTCTGACAGCAAACGCCGGGGCATTTGCTCCGCCGCCTGGCGCGGCTACGCGGCCGGGCAGGGCATCTGGCCTCCCTGTGCCACCGGGGACTTACTCACTTGCTCCAGGCGCAGCTCCTCGCCCAACAGCAGCCCAAGTTTCGCGGCAGCTCGTTCCCCCGGGGGTCTGGGGCCAGGGCTGCTGCGCCCCCGCCGCTAAGGCAGCCCCGGGCGGCGGCTCCCCCTGGGCGCTCGCAGCCCGGGCCGGGGTCCCGCCGCAGCCAGGCTGGGCACCAGCGGGAAAAGTCCTTCCCGCCGCTGCGGGCGACGTCTCGCCGCCTTGGAAAGTTGGTGGCGCGGAAAGGGTTACGAGAGAGTCCCAGCCCGCCGCCCCCGGGCACCCCCGCCGATCTGCGCCGCTCTCCCCCCACCGCCGGCGCTCCTTACCTGGCGGAACGCCCCGGCGGGCTGCCCCCAGCATCCCCGGCCGCGGATCCTGGGGCGGGGGACGCCGAGCCCGGCCCAGCCCGGCCCGGCCCGGGGGCGGCAGCCGGCGGAGCTCAGCGGGCGGCGCTGCGGGGGCTCATCCCTGCCCGCGCTGCCGCCCTGCCCTGCCCTGCCCGCGCGGGCACCCGCCGAGCGGGGCCGCCTCTCCACGCCCTCCGCGCCGGGCGAGGGGCGGGCGGTGAGGGGGCTGCGCCGCTTCCCTCCCTTCCTCCCTCCCTCCCTCCCTTCCTCTCTCCGGCCGGCAGCGCGCACGGGCGCACGCAGCGCAGCGCCAGGCACCGGCATCGGCTCCGGCCGAGCCTCCCCTCCGCTGCGCGCCGCCCCGTGCTGCCCGCGCCGCGCCGCCCGCACACCCCAGCCCGGCCGCCGGGCTCCCCGGCTTTGCCGGGCAGGAAACTCCCCTTTCCTTATTTACCTCCCCGAGGCGCCCGGCCGGAGCGGCCAGAGCCCCTCCCGTCGCGGGGGCGGGAGGGGGCCCGGTGAGGCTCCCCCCGTGAGACGTGTCCCCCAGGCTGGGTGCTGATAGGGACAGGGGATCCCTGCGGACCGGCTGGACGCAGGGCAGAGGGTCCCTCACACCTCCTCTCGCCCCACTGCTCGGGCACCGGCGGCCCCTCGGGCCCTGCCGGACTTAGTAGTGATGATGGTGCACATTCATCCCCGCGTTTTCCGGTGGCCTTTGCTCATCAAAAACAATATTGTCAGGGGGACTGGTTCTCCAGCGCCAGGAATCCTCCCGGTGCCACCTAAATCAGGGCTCACCGCTACGAGCAGTGTCCAAAACCATCCTCAGTGGTGCCAGTGCAAAGATACTGGCAGGTGATGGCACCTTCCCACCGTCCATCCCACCTTGGAAGGTGGGACAGGACAGAGGAAAAGAAGCATGGGACTGTGTCAGAGCAGCTGAAGTGGCTGTGCTCTGACAGTCACATTCCTCCTTCTGCTTCTGTTCGACCCCTAGAAACAGGTCAGACATTTACTCTTGGCAACTTCTGAATGTTTAGCGCTTGCCAACTAAACTGCATTTTTAGCAGTTTAACTGCAGCTCTGCTGAAATGGCAGCTGCCAGCAAAAGACAGGTTATGATCCTGGAGATGCAACAATGGATATTCATTTTTTATATCCCTGTTTTATTTGAGGCATGTTTGGAGCTGCCTGGGCACTGGGCACAGCAGTTTTCTTCTTACACCCACATGAGCAACATGCATCTCCTGAAAAATCCTGAGCTCTGCAAGGAGCTGCCTCTCCAGCTGAGGGGTTTCCAAATCTTTACCTCTGACTCTAGGATTTGCAACATGTAACTGTGGGATCACAGGACCAGCATGTTCAGCAGCCGCTCGGCACTACCCTTGGCAGAGAGCAGGCTACGAGTAGCAGTGGGGCCCAAGTCTCTGCGCTGCGCTTGTCTCAAGAGAAGAATAAATCCCTGGGAACACTGGGCTCGCCTTCCACTCTCAGAGGCCTGCCAGGCTGCCACAGTGAGTTCAGAGCTATGAGATTGCCTTTAAAACTCGGGAAGCACAACAGCAGATTGTCACGTTTGTTGTTCAGCATTTTGGACTTACATTTGCTGTTTTAGGAGTACTCAGATCTTGTGTGTCCAAAAATACTGGTGTTTCTCAAGTTTTTTACAATACCCTGACAGCCCTAGCCCTCTTAATCTAATTTTAGAAAACTTTGTAGGGATTTTTTATTTATAAACAGTTGGTGCTTAAATATTATTTCCCTCACCATAGCAACAGCTCCCCATTGTAGCATTCGCTATACAGTGCTGTTGCATTGGTGTATCCCTGTTTTGAATGAGAAAGCCCTGAAGCCGCTCTCTCTCGCTTGTTTTCCTACACCTTGCAAAGGACAAGGACTGAGGCTCCTGCCTGTCTGACTCTTCCTGGAGCTGGGAAAGAGCCATGCCACCAGCTGCTGCTGGAAACAAGCCGGTGGCCCTGGGGTTTCTGTTGCTGGTGCTTCTCAGGTGATGTGCTGGCCTTCCTGCTGATTCATTTGCCATGGTGTAGCCCACCCGGTATCTGTGCAATGGCCCCAAGTGCCACCCTTGTGTGACTTACAGGCCTTGGACAGCTCTGGGTGCCCATGGCATGCACCTGACCTGTGCTCTCACTTAGCTGGCACCTCCAGCGAGCCATGGGGAGCAGCTGCAAGCCGGCATCCAGCTGGCCCACAGCCATGGCTGTGCTCCACTCCCACTGGGGGCCAAGTGCAGGAATGGCAGGATTTCAAGAAGTTTGGCCAAAGGGGGTATAAACCAATCCAGGGACCAGTGCCAGGAAGAAATCAAGGGGCTCGCAGTAAGAATATGAGACCTGCATGCTTCCCAGTCTTTCCAAGGAGTCAGGGTTTGCTCCTCTCTTACACATCACTGAGACTGCTCTAAAGTTCATCTGCAGAAATCCAGGGTGTCCCACAACTTGGAACAGTCCCACAGATACTTGGACTCATACCCACAGGTGCTGTAGAGGCTGTCTCATACGAAAGAAAGCAATTTGAGAGAATAGTGCAAAAAAATGAGGAATAAAACCAGAGTTGAAGGAGAAACAGATGTTTCTGATTATTTCAGCTGGGCATGATCATGTTTTCTGATGCTGCCTTGGTATTTTAAGTGTTAATCTAGAGAGATGCTGTTTCTTAGTACATATTTACAGCTCTCTATCTCTGACTGTTAAGTATTAAAATATTAATTAGGCTCTGTGGTATGTGTTTGTGGTCAGTTTGTTTTCAGAGGGAAGGACTGCTGTGGCTGTACCTCACCCTCATCAAGAAAATTTGGTTCTGTTTAAAAGGCATCATTTTTCCCCTCTGTGGCTCCAGGCAGGAGAGCAGAGACACTGCTGGTGACTTGGTGAGTCAAGTAAACTCACCTTGTAAATTTTCATCTGAGCCAAAATGCAGTTTGAAAATATCCAATTTCCATGCTCTTCAGCAACAGATTTCTGCAAAGGGTTTGTATTTTCTTCTCTAAAGGTCAAAAAAACCTACGTTAACAACATGTTTGGGAATATATGTAATAAAATATCGACATGGCTGTTAAGGTGATATGAAGGTTACCGTTCTAATCACTCCAAATTCAGTCGGGAGCACAGTTATGATTCCGTCAGTAACCTGGCCACGTTACATACCTCGCATATCCCGCAAAACGGCCGTAACATGAAGAGCAATTCATTAGGGCACGTACATTTAAAGGCAAACTAATAGAAAACATTATTTGTGTGCTTAAGCACGGCATTTTGCAAGTCCGTGTCAGACGGCAGTGAAGTGTTTGTAAGCCCACCTGCGTGCTACGGGTTTTCTCTGCCGGAGGAGGGGAGGCTGTCCCTGGGCTGCAGTACCAGCAGCCGCTCCGGCAGCAATGCAGGAGCCCTCCCGCCTGGATCAGGCTTTCCATGCCGGAGGAAGCGCCTCTCTGGAAGGGCCGAGAAGGTAAAAACTTTGCCGCCGTCCCCGGAGGATGGGGAGGTGTGTGGCACAGGAGGAGCTGCTGTTGGCTCGCTGGCGGCCGGGGCATTGCAGCAGGCTGGGAGCCGCGGGAGGGCTGCGGCGAAGCGGGGCTGCCGCTGCCTTCTCCCCGCCCTGTGGCTCCCTTTGAAGGGCTGGAGGGTGCAAACCTCCCTCCGAGGAGTTTCGGAAGTCTGCCAGCGCCCCATGGGGTTACTGAAATCCTTCCTAAGCCCCGCAGGAGCGCCAGCCGAGATTTCTCGCGGAGTGATTTTTTTGATACTTTGATCTTAAGGGACCCAGACTGGAATATTTTGGGGACACCTGACTTTCAGAAAATGTTCTTTCTCATTGGCCTTCATGTAGAAGCTTTAACAAAATACTCGACACTTATCGTGCTTCTGAAGTTTAGAAGGGGAGATAAACAGCTCATGCTATAATCCCTTCTCTTGAGCAGCTTATAAATTCTGTGCGTGCAGGAGTGGCAATGTCCCAAGGATGTGTTTATTTACCCCGGCCTTTCACTCCCCCTTCCTCTTCAGTTTGCCCTCCCAAGAGCCACAAGAAGTCAATATAACACGTAAGGTAAAGGAAATGGATGAGGACAAAAGTAACTGCCTCAGTGTTACGCAGTCACTTTGACATACTCACAGAATCGTGGCTACAGATCAGTTTTAAATTGCTGAGCAGGCGTGGTGGGAGAGATTCTCCTCCTCTCTACAAAAATAAACTCAATCAACCCCTCATTTGTAAAATCCCAGATTTTCGGTGCCAAATAGTGATGGTGGCTGTGGGTGACAGGCTACAGCCTTGTACCCAGTAATTCCTGCACCACAGCTGTCAGCATGGGCACACCTTTGTCTCAGGAGAGATGCCTTTGCTGCTGTGAGTGAGTTGTTCCAGAGCTTGATGTGTGTGATGGTGAAACATTCCCCTTATTTCTAGGCTGGAGACATTGAGTTTTGGCTTCCAGCCACTGGATCACATTATGCCTTTGCCTATTAGATTAAAGAGCTATCTACTATCTGAACTATTTCTCCTGTGTAGGTATTAATAGATCATGATCAAGGCACCTCTTAACCTTCTCTCTGAGAAGTTAAATAGACTAAACTTCTTTATCTCTCGTACTGAAGCAGAGTCTTCTGGGCTTTTAGTGATTCTTGCTGGTCTCTCCAGCCTGCCTGATGTCTGTTTGAAGGCACACACCCACAAGCACAGAGAGCGTCTCAGGACTGACCGTGAGAGCAGCTGTGCTAACTCAGCTGAGGATCCTGCCTTGGCTCAGCACACCTGCTTAGCACACTGTGACCCATAACAGCCTGGGCTGGTCATCCCAGCATCCCATCTTACTCCTGAGAAACCTCCCTGGAAAAAGTCAAACCTTATAAGCTCCTGGGGTCTGCCTTACTCCTAGCACAGAAAATAACATAAATGGGACACAGTGCAGTTCTCCCCCAGCTTTCCTCAGCCCCCAGGTCATCCCTCCCAGGCCTGTTCCCACCTCCCTTGAGGCTGAGGTCAAGAGGAAAATCATCTACTGCTGGAGACCCCAAGCCAGTGTCAAAAGCAGTATTGAACTTACACAAGTCTTTGTATTTTTGTTTTCTTCTCTTTAAAGGTGTATTTCAGGTGCTAAATATGCCCCATAAATCATGCTGTATCCAAGTCAACACTTTTACTCAGCCTGTATCTTTTGTAGTCCCATTTCCTTGGGAGTTAGAAATACAGTAGTAACTTTAGTGCTGCTTCTGGTGTTTTTAATAAAATTCATTCACATAGTATGAATCTGCAGAGAGGTTGGGTGTGAATTTACCAAGACACTCCATATTTCACTGGACTGAAAAAGGGGGATTTGTGAAAGTGTCAGTGGGGATTGAAAGCCTTGTTAAAGAGCAGTTTGTCTTTTTGACAACCTACACCCCTTCCTAACCAGTCCTGGGCTGCTGCCTCCCTGACAGCCCACAGAGCCTTCCTAGCTGCCTCACAGAGGTAGAAAAAACCCTCAGAAACTATCTCTCAGAAATCCTTGGTGGCATCAGGTACATGGGTTGCTTTGATCCCAGAACAAATGACAGGTCTGTCAAAGCCAGCCACGAGCGCTGCCTTCGTGCCATGCCAGGGTAAGGTGCTCTACATTCACACACTCACATGTCCTGAAAATTCCTGTCAGGGACTGAAGAGCGGGGGTCATTCAGTCATGGTGCAAGACAGCAAGGTCTTACGGAGGGGAAGGTGACTTTGTGATACAAAACCTCTAATGTATTTCCCCATTCACGTTCTCTTATGTACCAACACCAAGATGTGTGTCCCCAAGGGACCTCCAGGATCTCTGTGACCCAGAGGACAGGAAATGCTATTTGCTGGGTCCCATCTATGATTCCTGCCTTTCTCTTACTGGGAAATCCTGAACTAGATTTTTTGACAGATATTGTCTGTCTGTTCAGAGTTGTCTTTTGCAACTATGTTCCTACTGGGTTAACAGGAAGTAATAACATGCTGCTGTCTTCTGCTAACACAGCATTTGTCCTGAGGCTTATCAGACCTGGGATTGGTGGTGCTCTGCTTGACTAACTGGAAATGCATCCTTGCTTATGAATACAGCCCTTCTTTTTGCCCCCATTCTGCTTTCCCCCCAGTTCATGCACACGAGTTTGCATTTGTCTAGCATCCATACCAGCCTTTGTATTTCCATTAAAAGACTCTGGAAGGACTAAGACAGGGAACAGCCTGCCACCTGCTAGGCCTGGATGCCGTGTGTCCTGTGTGTAGGGGGAAATGAGAGCCCCTCCTTGTGAACTGCCAAGGCTGGGATGCTGGCCTGAGAGGAAGGCATAGGCTCTGCTGGCTCTTAGAGCAGCTCTGTCTCAGTATTCAGGCATTTTGGGTCAGATTATTTTCCCATGTTGGGAAAAAGGATGCAAGGTCTTGGATTGTACGTGGTGCTGTTTGTTACTTGCAGTGCTTTGGGGGTTTTTAAGTTGCTGTGAGGTTGGTACGGCCATGACCACCACATTTGATAGGGATCCCCACAGAGCAGAGACACCCTGAGAGGAACTGGTCAGTTCCCAGGGAAAGTGTGGAGGCTGCTGCATCCTGTCTGCAGTATTTGAAACTAGAGAAAAGTCTGACTGGAGGGCTACAGTTCTGTCCTGAGATAGTTTTGCCTCTATTCCAGCTCAGGGATTGCACTGGTGAGGGCATGTTTGCCATAAGGGCTCAGGTGTTTGCCCAGGAAGGGGCTGCTGGCTTGGCCATGCAGCAGCAGGAGGTGATGGGACCCGCTGTGTCCCCAGCCCTGACCCCAAGAGGCAAGCACTGTCTCTGGCAGAGTGCCCAGGGCACTGGTACAGGAGCATCCCAGAGCTGTGTCCCTGCTGGAGAGCCGGGTGTGACCCATGTCCCCGGCATGCACAGCATCTGCTCCACCTCCCCAGCCCTTCTCATGTGGTTGTCCCACTTCCGCAGAACCTTAAATTACCTTAGCATCAGTGGAGTCTCTCATTTCATCCTAAACTGCCTCAAGTTCACAAAGTTCACAAGTTCACAAAGTTGCACATGAGCTGGTGACATTGCCGCTGCAAACCCAGCCCAAGCAGCTGCCTGTCTCTCTAAGGACAGAGGGGTCCCCAAGGAGACCCTGCCTCCTCCAGCTGCTGCTCAGAGGGTGCAGCAGTGTGTGCTCTGAATCCCTATACAGTGTTGGGTACCAGCTCCACGCCCTCTCCCCAAAACCCCATGGCACCCAGGAGCCTGAAAGGGCTTCCTCACTGGCAGTGCCCTGCTCCTTGCTAAGTGTGCAGGGCTGCCCTGGGAGGGAAAGGGGTGAACCTGCTTCCCACTGGCTCTGTGCTGGCAAAGGTGGGGAGCTGCTGCTTCACCCTGCCCTGAAACCCCAGTCCCTGAAACACTGCCCACGTGTCCTGGCACAGGACCTGGCTTCAGGGCTCGGAGAGAAAATGCTGTTTAACATCTGACAGGTCATGCAGCCAGGACTGTGGAAGTAATTTTTCCTTTGACACACCTCTCATGAGAGTAGGGTGGGAGAGGCTGGGGGGCTTGCCTCTGGCTCCCTGCCACCCCTTGCGAGGTATGTCCCAGCCTGGCCTCCCTTGGCTGCAGGTGCCGGAAGCCTTGGGGCCAGCTTCACCGAGCCGGCGTCCTTCCTTCCTCTCATTTGTGCGCGTACTGGTGGCTGCAGGGTCTCACCTGTGTTTACTGGTGGCTGCAGGAGCTCCAAGGGCCAGGGAGAGCTGGCATCCTGCCGCTGTTCCCTCCCCAGCCAGGCTGGATGCACCCAGCTGTATGCCAAGGAGAGGAGGAGCAGAGAGCACAGGAGAGCCCATCAGCGGCTCTGAGGAGCACGGGAGCAGTGGTGGCCTTGCTGAGCAGAGCTGCAGCTTCACACGGCGGGGCTGGGCACGGGCAGCACAGTCGCGTCTGGAGAGCTCAAAGAGGCGGGATGCTGTGCCGGGGTGGTGGGACCGGCAGGGCACGGGGCAGGAGGAGCAGAGCCGAGGCTGCTCTCGTTCGGGAGCCGCAGGAGCGCACGCCAGGTGCCTCATGCCGCTGCAGCTCCGATACAAACCAGCCCTCTCAAGGAGCTCTGTGAGCTCGGGGCTGCCAGCGGCCAGGCATGGGGCAGGCGGCAGGGAGCAGGGGCACCCAGCCCCTTCCCTGCTCCAACCCTGCCCGCAATGAGCCCTTCCAGGGAGCCGCGGCAGCCCAGCCTCCAGCCAGGCAGCAGGGGGAGCCGGGCCGGGGCCATCCCCCACCCTGCCAGCCACCCTGCTGTTCCAGCTCGCTCCCTTCCCGGGCCCGCAGGTTGATAACTGGGCTTCCCCTGCGAGCCAGGCTGGGGAAGAGGGTGGAAGGTCAGGGCTTTGTTCAAGATGTCAATAGGGAGTTCTAGATGGTCCCGTGGGACCATGAAGGTCGTGTAGGAGCTTAGGTTGGGCACCAGGCAGCCAAAGAGGCCACAGCACCACGGCATGGGGCAGAGGCTGGCTGGGGTCACGGGAGTCTTCACTTCTGACTTCCACTTGTGTACCTGTAGCTACTGCTGTCAGTACCTGAGCATCAACATCCTGGATTAGCTCTATGATACAGATTCGGGAGGTGCCTGCCAAGTTCACCCAGCTCCCTAAGCCCTCCTGCTGCTTCCTGCTTCCCTGCCCTTGCTCAGGGCTTGCCCATGCTTTTGGCCGTGCTGGAGGGGGAACAGGGAAGCAGCTTTTTTCCCCACAGGACACCTCTTGTGCTGAGTCTGCATCTTGGTGCTGCTTCTCCTCCAGGCATAACACTGGAGCCAATTCCCAGGCTGCTGACCCAGCACAGTGACAGGAGCAGACAAGGACACTGTCTAGGGCAGGCACACTGCCTGGTGCCCCAGAGGAGGGCAAGAGGGTACCTTGGGTCCTCTCAGGCCAAAGCAATGAGCAGGGTCTCTGGGCTGGGACACCTCCGCCCTAAACAGGGGCAGCCTGGCCCTTCCAGAAGGTGCCCATGAAAAAGGCTCATGGCTGCAAAAGTGGATGACAGAGTACATTGTGTTTGTGCACTGTTCTCACAGCAGACAGCAACACATCTCAGGAGTGTCTCAGGGCCTGATCCTTCCCTGAGGAGCGTGGTTAGATAGCATGCAGTGAAGTCAGAAATAAGGAAGAGTCCCACATGGAGCAGGAGGCACCAGCACAAGAGGTCAGCTGAGGCACAGGGCCTTGCTGGCTCCCCAGACAGGTGCAAGAAATCTCTGCAGAGAGCACTGCCTTGGACTCGTGGAGGCTTGATACTGGGAGTGTGATGTCTTGAGCCATTTTGTTGCCCCACATATTTTGAGCTCTTACTCTATCTTTGCTCCTCCTCAGTAGCTTCCTGCTGTCCCAGGCAGCTGTGAAGCTTCTTGCTTGGACCTTCCAGTTTGATTTGGTGGGCCACTTGATTTTTTCCACTTGTTCTTTTGTCATGCCTGTTTTAGAGCTGTATTGATTTCTCTCTTTGCGTGACTTCCACAAAAGCTGCTCTTTGCCCCCAGCTGTGGATGCTGTTTTTTGCTATCCCTTCACTTCCCTTTGAAAACACTCGCTTTGCTAACCCCTGCAAGCAAAGAGACACTTAAAACCCCTGAGGATGGATAGATGAAAGGCTTGGATTTATTCCCCAGTGTAAACTACAGCAGCTCAGGGTCTGCTGTAGTTTAAACAGCCTCCTCTGAGCTGGCTGTGCCTCATCTACGAGCCACCCCCTCTAGAACTGGTCCAGAGCTGGCAGCAATTCGATGGAAACCGCGGGGTGATATTTTGGGTTTGATGAAAACTGCCCTTTCCCAAAAATTTATTGGGTTCCTTCCCATTTCATTGTGGCTTTCACCTGCCTGCTGCTGTTCCAGGAACAAGGGAACCCTCCTGTGGCTTCCTAAGAATGGAATCAGAGACCACCATGGTGCTTGCAGAGTCAAGGTTTCTTCTGACTTCCTGTAGCCTTTGGAGAGGAAGAGGAGAGCAAAGCAGGGATTTCAGGCACTCACTGGGGATGGACTGTACCCACCATCTTTGCCAGATGAAGAGGTGGAACTGGGACAATGCCCTGCTCTGCAAAGGGTCATGACTGGCTCCAGGGGAAGGGACAAAACCAGGTGTCTGACTGGACCTGAGTGGGTTTGTGTATTGCCCAGCCCCCCCCAGAAATCTGTCCCCTCTCCCTCCTGGCCCAAGGCAGTAGTCCCCAAAGCCCTGGGAGAGCAGGTGAGAAGGCTCATTGCTTTCTTCTGGAGCTGGGGCAGCCTGAGCCATCTGACAGTGGGGTTGCATCCAACATGCACAGGCACCATCTGCTGCAGCACGATGCCACCTGTCCCTGCTGCCCCCACTGTTGTCCCCTCTCCCCCTGCGCTGCCTGGTCCCGCCATGCTCCAAGCAGAGCCAACAAGCCAAGCACATAAAAAACTTAATGTAAAACTAATTTGTCAGCCATAAAAAAGTGGAAAAGGCTTCAATGCATTTTCTGCTCATTTTATTCAGCTCCCCCAGCAGGCAGCGTGTGCCTCCCATCTCTGACGAGCCAGCTCTCACTCAGCCCCATGGTGGGAGCCTGCACTGCCAGGGGGAGAGGGGCTCCCTCGGGGAGTCAGTGAAGGGGAAGGTTGGAAGGGGCCTGTGAAGCACGGGGACCCTGGAGGAGGGAGCTTCTGGCTGTGAGGGGAGAACTTCAAAGAAGATGCTGCCACCAACCTGAGCAAAGTTTAGCCCCTTGCAGCTTGGGAAAGGTCTGGGACCACCTCTCAAGTTTGTGTGGGCAGGGGCTTAGGGCCACAAGAAAACTCACAGGGACTTCAGTGGGTTTCAAGTCCTACCTCCTCCTCAAATCAGGATGAGCTATGGGGCCAGACTGTGCTTCTCATGGCATTATCCAGTCAGGTCTTGCAAATCTCCAAGGATGGAGGATGCCGTGATATTTGTGGGACTTTTCTCCTTAAATAGTGGCACCAGACCAAATTTCCAGGACTGTGAAGTGTGTGAGGGACCTGGGCATCCGCCTGCCGGGGGAAGGGTAGGTTGAGGCATGAGAAGGGAAAGCTTGATGGTCATGTTTCATTGTCTTGCAAGGGATGGAAGAATGATGGATCCCTACAGGACTGGAGGTTAAAACTGAGAGTAGGATTTGAGGTTGGGCATGTTTTTGGCATGGCTGAGGCAATGAATGGGCAGTCTGTGCCTCTGGAGAGCCCCAGCAGCACCCTGGGGTACCATGTCCAGCCCAGGGGGGCTGCCAGAGGCTGAAACAGACTGGGACAGTTTGTTTAAAAGCAGGAGAACAGGCTGGGAAGCTGGAAAGTAGAGAGCAAAGGAGCCTTATGTCTGCTTTAGAGGTGGAGCCAGGGTAGCAAATACCCAAGGGTGGAGGGAGAAAAGGGATGAAGCTAGAGAGAAAGAAGTGAAAGTGGGTGGGAAGCTGCCTGGTAATCCCGGGTCCAAGCCTGCAGAATGGTCCCTGGGAAAGAAGTGTAAATCTTTCACATGAGCCTGGACAAAAGTCCTCAGGGAATCAAGCACCAGCCAGAGAGCTGCAGGCTGTGGGGGTTGCCCATGGCATGGCCTCTCCCCAGGCTGCTGGGGGCAGGGTGGCAGCAAGGAGAATGTGACTTCCCTAGGGGACTCCACTCCCCACGTCATGCCGGTGGCTCACTGGCACCGTGGAGCTCAGTGCCAGCAGGGCTGGTGGCTGAGCAGCAGGAGCTGAGACATCTGTCCCCAGGAGGGAGCTGCTCAGAGAGGGCGTGGTGAGCCTGTCCCTTGGGATGTGTCCATGTCAAGTCACCCCAAAAAGCATTATCTGGGAACCAAGACTGTTTGTCCTTTCCTACTCTTCCAAACTTGAAGGACCCACAAATGGGAGCCAGGAGGGCCTGACCTCCACTTAGCCCTCTGGTCATTGGGTGCTTCTCCAAAATATTGCATTAGGGTCTTTGAAAGCTCTAGATTAGCACTGGCATTTGAATGTTGCCCATTTCATATTAGCATGCACACAGAAGTGCAGCAATTCAATACAAACTATGTACTGGTGCCTTGTACTAAATGCATATTAATCCAAAGTGCTTCGTGTACTGAGTGTGCAGTGAGGTATTTAAATTTGTAGCACCAATTACTATTGCCTCACATTAAACCACATATTTATCAGAATTGGTGTTTTGATGTCTGTAATATACCACCAGAAGCTGTGATTCTTTTTAGCCTTCCAAAATGTTTTTTCCCCCTGGTTACCATATCTGTGATACCAGGTCAGATTGAGTCAAATCCCTGGGAGCTGTGGAACAGCAATGCCCCCATGGAGACATCCCTGCCACAGGAGGTGTTATTGTGGAAATCTCAGAGGTGGAAGCACTGGGATTTCCCTGCTGTCATTTTTCTGCTGGATCAGTCAGGGCTGTAATGTTTCTTGTAGCAGCACATGTTTGCCCACTGCTCTCCCCAGAGCACACAGAGGGGCTAGAACTGCTCTGGGAGGGAAGGAGGGAGGGGTTGGTGGGTGGGGGGCTCAGGAGGGCAGCTGTGGCATATGTAGGAAGGCTGTACCTGGCTGTCGGGAGGGTTTGCAGGGGAGCAGCACAAGGAGTGCAGGCACTGGAATGCGGGGGTGCTGCAGGCTAAAGCCCCTGCATGGAGGAGTGGAAAAGTCAAAGAATGGGAGGGAAACTCAACAAAGTGGCATCAGGGAGAAATACCAGAGTAAGGAATAGGCTTCTGCCTCTGAAATTTTATGGTCTTGGGCAAAATCATTCATGTGCTGGGCAAAAACTGGCCCCATCCTCTCTCACATGCCTGTGCCCCTGTCTGTGCTCTGGGCTGCTGGGCACTCCCAGCCTCCCTGCCAGCCTCCCTCAAAGAGAGGGCACTGAGCTCCCTCCTGGCAGTGCAGAACATACTGCAGCCCTGGGGGGACTAGCCAGGACATGGCAACTGGGAGGGCTTTAGCTGTCTGTGGTCCACAGCGGTGGCATTCAGGACATCCCATCTGCCACAACCTCCATCTCCAAGGATCACAGGTGGTGCCCACAGTTCAGGCAGCTCTATGGACTTTGTGGGACTTTGGAGAGTTGGAGCCAGCAGAGCTCCAGCCCTGCAGCACAGCCCCACAGGGCCAAGGCGTGAGCGTGCCTGGGGTTCAGCAGAGGAACTGCTTGCTCCCAGCTGCCTTCCTCCACTGCTGTCTGGAGAAGTGAAGGGTAATGTGCTCAGGCAGTCAGTGATGGATGGCAGGGCAAGTCCTGAGATGAGGAGATGGATTGCACTGCTTGCGGGAGGAGCAGGAGGGAGGCTCAAGGGCAGGGGCAGCGCATTCCCTGGAGCTGTGCAGAGCTGCTGACGTGGGAGTTACGGCCCTTCAGCATTGCAGCAAGGAACCCGAAGCTGGAGGAATGGGAGAAAGGCTACAGGAACAACTGGGAGCAGTTGAGGTACTTGAGGGGCTGCTTAGATCCCACTCCCAGCACCTCCTTGCTGGATGTGTGGAAGACACTGTGGTCAGTCTGTCCCACAGCTCTGAGCTGCCCCAGCTGCAGAGAGCAACATCCTGCCACGGAGGGGGCCTCCTTCCCAGGGCACAGAAACACCTCTGGCTTGGAACAAGGCAAGAGAAGGAGCAAACAGGTGGGGACCTGAAACACCCTCTCAGGCAAGCAGCAGTCACAGCCTGTCCTGGGAGGCCAGGGAGAAGTGATGCTTGTGCTCATGCAGCACAACCTGGGTTGTGCTAGTGCCTACAGCATGATTGGGGTTTGCTTTTATATTGATGGGCAAAAGAACAAAGCAGTGATCTTTCTCCAAAGATCAGGCAGCTCCTAAGCCTGGCTCCAGCAAGTTCTCCATTTCCCAACAAACCAGACAGTGGTTTTTGGGTGGAAGGGGATACAGTGAGTCCATTACTATCCACAGGGCACCTGCTGCTTCTGTCATTTCTAACCAGCTATATGAGAGGAGTGAGTGGGAGTTACTAATTTCTGCAGTAATCTCTGTTTCCCAACGGCATCAACAAATGCAGTCTGTATCCCAGAAAATGGCAAGGGAAAAAAGCAATGTGTCCTTCTGGCTAAGGGCAGTGCTTTTTCTCCAAGCAGATCCTTGCTCAGAGATGGAAGATTTGCCACAAGACAGGGGGACACCCAAAATGTGCCCAAACCCACACAAGAGTAAATTGTTGTCCTATCTTCCCCTCTCATATTCTCCTGGGAGGGAGGAAAGCCATGTGCTGGCATCCAGAGTTTCAAGCATCATCCTCTGCTGGATAGTCACGGCTGAGGTTCTGGTCCAGCAAAGTGGGGAGAGGCAGCCCCTGGGGGCCACTGTGACCAGTGCACTGTTGGGTTAAACGTGAACCCACCTGAGAGGGAAAGTGGGTCAGGGTAGTCTCCCTCAGCTCACTATCAGGTTAATTTGATTGCTCGTTTAGTTGGAGCAGAAGGAAATTGTGGGCTCTGACTCCCACCCTTCCCTTTGATCTGTTTTGCTTGCTACAGGCACTTGCTTCTTTCGGCAAAGACTGGATTCAGAGCCCTAAAAAGCTGATGATTGTTTGCAAGACAAGACCCTGGAGCAGGGTGAGATTAATCTGGAGGATGGGCCTGGGAAGAGCCCCTTCCCTCAGCAGAGCAGTGGCATGGGTCAAAGCACCAGCTTTTTGCACATCAACCCTCCTAACCTTGCCTTGCTGCTGTGCTGCAGTAGCAGCTCCCCAGGGCTCACCATCAAGGACACCTGGACATCACTGTCCTCCCTGCAAAGTGCAGTGGTGAGTCCAGGTCTCCCTGAGAAACAGAGACAGCACAAAGCTCAGCACTAAAATAACCTGTTCCCATTTCTGCTTCCAGTGGTGAGCAGCGAGGCAGGGTCTGGGGAAGGCCATTCATCCCTGGGCTGATGGGATTGGATCTCTTCTGCTCACCTGGAGCCTGGGAGAAGTTGGACAAAGAGCAGCATGGTGCTGACAGGTGGCACTGATGCCTTTGTGGTCCCAGAGCTGTGTGTTTGTCCCATATGCCGCAGCTGCCCTGAACCTGTCTGGTTCCAACGCAGCCGGTGTGGCCTGGCAGCAGCTTCCCACGCTGGAGGTAATGGCTGTGCAGGTGCAGGAGCTGTGGATTCACCTACCCGAGCACCAGGCACCGGGGATCCACCTGTCCATCCGTGCTGCTGCTGCCAGGGCTGGCTGCACGTGCTTTGGAGGGGGAGAGCGAAGCCATCCGAGTGGTGCTGGTTTATTTTGCAGGCGACGATCATTTTCTGCCTGCTGCACACTCTTTAATTAAGCGCTCAGAGGATGTGGGGCAGAGGCGTAATGAGCACTCCGTTTGCATATCAAAAGGCACATCATTAATATCCCCGGCTCACAGGAGCTCTCAGAAGGCGGGCGGGTCACGGGCAGGGAGGCTGGGGCCCTGCCCTGCTCAGGGTGCTGTGCTGAGGGGCCCTGGGCTGCCGCGCTGGGCTGATGGCAGGGAGCAGGGAGCCTCGTGCCTGGGGTGGCAGCAGAAGGGCTTTGTCAAGGCAGGGAGGTAACAGGGCACTTTCTAAGCAAAGGGGAGCCTCACTGAGGATTTTTAGCAATGTTGCCCAAATCCAGCCACATCCCAGGCTGCTCTGCAGCAGTTCCTTTTCTTGACTCTCCTACCAGGCTGGAGGAGTTGTCCCCAGGCGACCCCTTGCTGGCCAGTTCGAGTGGCCCTGGAAGGCTGCACTGAAGTGGCTGATTGTTCAGATAAAGCTTATCCTGTTACCCAGGCTGTTTGTTGCCATACAGCATTTGCACAGAGAAGTCCCTGTAGATCTCAATTTGGCCATGCTCAGACAGCAGGATTAAATGTTCCTTTGCTTCTGTCTCCTGCACGGAGGAAATCAGCTACCCGGGTGATGGTTTACTCCTACACATGCACTTGTCTTTCTCCTTAACTCTCCTCTAATTAAATATAAAAAATTCCCAGGGGATAGGGAAGATGGCATGCCAGGGCATCCTTGGCTCTCTCTGCATGTCTGGACACAGTGTGCTTACTGGGATTCTGTCCTTGCCAGGCTCTTGAGGTTTTTTGTCAGCAAGAGACTTGTTTTGAACACTCGGGTTAGCCCGTGCACTTACCGGCAGGCTGAGCAGGCAGCCCCAGGTGGGACTTGTCTGGCAGGCACTTGGTTTTGCTTCTGAAAAGCTGGGGGAAGTCTATGTAGGCTTTGCAAAGTTCTGGGATGAGGAATGTGATGCCCAGGATTTCTTCTGCTCTGCTCCCACTTTCTCTTGGCTCCTTCTGCTTCCGTGGTGCCTGTGTTTGTGTGGATAACCTCACCTAGATGGTCTCAAGGAGACAAGGATTTCCAGCTTCTGAGGAAAGGGGACAAAAGAATTTCTAAGGCTTGATTTTCTCCCTTGATCATCCTTCCTTTTAGACTGGGCACTGAGAGATACTGTTAGGGGCTGCCTGTAGCTAAGAGCACACAAGCCGACACACCAAGAGGGAAAAACACCCTGGTGGAGCTGTAGCGAATACCTGGCTCTTTTCCTCCCTGTTCAGGTGCACTTGGAAATGCCTTTGGAGGAAGTAACCCCGTCTGAACAGGAATATATGCACTCCCTCAGCTGAGGAAAGCCTTCCTGACTCCCCTGACCCTGCCTGGCTCCCCAGCAACCATCTCTGTCTGAAACCCTCCGTGGCCATGGGAAGGACAGGGGAGGCTTTGTGAAATACAGGAGCTCTGGTTCAGTAGCAGAGCGTGTTATCAAAGGGAATTCTACCCTCCAAGTTCATTATCCATGCTGCCAGTCAACAAAATAAACTGATTTCTGTGCTGTGCCTCAAAAACTTTATATAAAAGCCAACCAAAGATACACTTAAGTGGATCATATTGTAAGGCAAATTTACTACCAGGTTCCTTTAAGCCAGTTAGAGGTAGAACAACACAATGATCAAATTAAGGGCACAATTAAGATTAAATTGATAGGTCTGAATGTTCAAGTGCCAAGTGAACACCGCAGGTAATCACATCAAACGGTGAGGCTGATATTAGAAAGGATGACATGATATTCATCTTCCTTGTGCTCTGAGAGCCAGGGGAACAGCTGAGTCACTTTCAGGTGGGGCTTCTGCCCGTGTCATGAGGGCATGGAAGCAGGGAAGGAATTGCAGGACATGCAGGTCCCTAAGATCAAGCACCTGCTGCTGAGTGAAACTCCTGGAAGCAGTCCTCCACCTGGCTGAAGCTGAAGCCATTCAGGGTAGGGTGGCACAGACCTTTTGAGTCTCAGATTTGACTGTTGAAAAGACACACATGGAAGAATAAAAGTAGGTTTAAATGAGTATTAGTTCAAAGAGCTGATTGTGGCTACCAAACACTTCCTTGAATTGACAAGTCCTTACAATATGTTGTATATGGATATTGAGCACACGAATTTTAGTATTTTCATCATGTCTAATGAGCCAGATATGTGCTTCCTTCCTTATTTGCTGGGATCAGAGCAAAAAAGTCCATGTAAACAAACTTTCTCGTCATCCCAAAAGACCTCACTTCCTTCTATAGAGGGTTTTCTGAACGTTTGAGTTTGTTTCATTTCTTCCAGCAATGCTGCTCTATTCAGAGCTCTTTTTCTTGGGAAGAAAAGGAGCTGCTGCCCATGAACCACCACAAGAAGAATGTATAGTTCACATGGAACCCATGGTGGTTTGTGATTCCCAGCATGGCTTGCCTTGGTGAGCAGATGTCCGGGATGAGGAGGCCAGGATCTTCCTTCACATGCACAGCAAGGTCTTGCACTCTTCCTGTTTTGGAGATCAATTTCCTGAGGAGCATTTGGCAACTTGTCTGTGCAGCAGGAGGAAGGATTAACCATGATCATCATCACTGTCATACCTGACCGAAATATGGGGACTCTCAGTATTGACACTCAAAAAGGAGGAGCTGTTACAGTGTGTGTCCCATGCAGGTGCTGGGAGCTCTTAGTCCTGTCCCTCTTCACTGCCTGTTATTTACCTGCACTGCTTCAGTGTCTCATTCCTTTTCCAAGGGGTTGAGGACAGCCAGCTGCTCCTATCAGCAGTGTTGGCACACGGGCTGTGGCATTAGGTAGGAGAAGGGCACATAGCAGTGGAGGTGGCTGGCACAGCATGGCTTTTTGGGGAGAAATCCTGCCCATCCTTGTTTTTGTCCAGGACAGTTTAATTGCATTTCCTCGGGGAGAAGCATTTCCATCTAATTCAGCTCTTAATTAACCCCGTGCACCCCAAAGAAGTTCCGCAACCACTTGTAAATTAAATATGAAAAGCATTATTTATCTAGGAATAGCAGCCTAATGGCTGCAGGTCTGATGTTTATAGTCACTAATGATGATGGATACGGGAGAGAGAAGTTGGGAAGGAAATGGAGGGGAAGAGTTTCTTTGCTCTTAAAAGGTACAGGCACAGATGTGTAAGGGATATGTTCCTGGGGCAGAAATGGACTCTTTCCTCCCTTGATTAAAAATTGGTGTGAAAGAAGCACCAGGAAATTGGAGGAGCATATTCCCACTGTAATAACCTGTGTCCTATACTGTGTTGTGGCAAGGGGAGCCACGGGGCTGGTGTTGCTTGAAAAAGTGGAAAATCAAATCTTCCTGTTGCAATGGGAAATAGTTTTGTGGCTCATAGGAGCCAAAGAAAAGTGCCAGGACCACTTCCAACTTTCCAAAGGAGGGCATGAGAGATGAAGATGTCATTAATGGGCTGATACACTCACGTGTTGCCCCTACAAGCTCTTTTTGAGCCTGGGCTTTACCCCCAGCAGGGCAATTGCAGGGTTTACTCATTTAACACTGGCTCTGTTTGTTGGCATCAAAAAGGAAAAAAAAATGCCCACAAGCACGGCTGCCTCTTTGGAGGCTCAGAGGGAGAGAAAAACCAGGAGACTGGCGGGCTGGGGCTGATCCCAGTGCGAGGGTTGGCTTGGCTGGGGAGAAGCCGCGTGTGAGCCGGCCGGAGCTCGAGCAGCCCTGCGAGCCTGCAGCTTGGCATTTCCTTAAGGATTTCCACTTCCTATTTTGTCTCCGCTCAAAGGTTTTGTCCCCTTCAGCAGGCGGGAGAGCCGAAGCCAGCTGTCTGCCTTCTCACAGGGGAGGTTTCTTCCTGGCACAGATGGAAGATATTCCCGGTGAGGCATTCCCCAGGGCTCCCCGTGGCTGCCCGTGACAGGTACGCAGCTGTCACGCAGACCAGGACAGGGGTGGGATGGTGCCGATGGGGGGTGAAGGCCATGTCTGGGGCAGCTCCCCTGCTATGGGATGCTCTGTGCTGAGATTTAAGACTGTCAAAAGTTTGCAGGCACAGAGTGCCAAGAAGGAGAATTTTTGTTCCTGGGAGCTTTCCTTGTGCCACCCTCCTGCTGTGCATTCATTGTCCCATTCAGCAGCGCAGTATTAACTCTTGATGGCGAGGTTTGTTCAGGTAGGAGCTGCTTCTGCATCCCTGGATGCAGACCTGGGGCAGGGTAAGGAGCAAGGATCGAGGCTGGCACAGCAGACAAGGGACAGCCTGGCCCCCCAAGTCAGGCAGAGCCCCAAGCACAAGGCACAAATGCACAAAATGTCACCAGTAATGCTGATGTTCTGGGTTACGTGTTTGTCTAATAGAGCATCGGATCTCACTGAGTTTCTGGCCTCAAACAGCTATTTCCTGTGTCAAAACCACCGTTATTTAATCTCACATCGGGTCAAGTGGTGTTTTCCCGCCTCATCCCTGCTTTTGTTTCACTGACCGGCCTTTCTGCTAGGCAACAGGGAAAACTCAGCTTTCACATCTTCTCTCTGCCCCTTGTTAATTTGTAAGGCTGGCTAGTGCCTCCCCTCCCCGGCAGCTGGGGTCCCCATGCCTCGGTCTCCCCCTCCTCTTGCTGTCCCCGCTGCAGCCCTGCAGCCTGGTGCCCGTCCCTGCGCTGCTCTGCGTCCCCCCGTCTGTCCCGGCTGCAGGGAGGCTTCACCGGCTGCTTCTGCCCTGTCAGCCGGGACTGTGGCCCGAGGTGTTTCTGGGGCGCTCCCAGCTTCTTCTGGAGGATGATACAGAAACCTCCCCGGGTTTACAAAAGCCTGCAAGTTTTGTGCTGCAGAAGTGCATTTCTTGTCGTCAATGCGATTTGTCACCGTAGTACTCATTCATAGAGTACCTTTGGGACTCTCTGATGCTCCCTGCTATCCTGTGCTCACTAATCACCTGAAAAATTTTGCACTTGTTCCTGCCTCCCCTCTCTGCTCCTCCATCCAGGCTGTTAATAACACCCTTGCATAGCAGGAAGTGCATAGCACGTGTCCCAACTTCACCACTGCTAATCTTCTGCCATTATAAACCCAAACTATTTATCCTCTCTGCCTTGGGACTCCTTGCCAGGTTCCCATGCAAGAAAAAGATGGTGCCTTTTGCCCTCTGGCTAATTATCTTTTTTAGCAGCAGTCTGGACAATCTTTTGTCAGAGGAGCTCTAAATAAATAGCCACTTCGTTGTTCTGCATCCGCCACTGGGCTGATACGTTCAAGGAAATCTGGGAGATTAGTGAGACATGGTTTTCCTCTGAGACACGCACACTGGGCTGTATTATGAGATGTTCTGTTTTTAATTATCATTCCAATCAATTTGGTGCACGCAGATGTGCAATTTACTGATCTGTAATTCCCCAAATTACCCCTGGAGGCTTCATTTTTATTGTCAGTGTAACATTTGCTACCAACTATCTGCTGTTTGGTTTTTTTGGGGGGAAGGCTTTCTTCTTGTTGTTTTTTTGTTTTTACACCTTCAGCCATCTGCTCTCCAGAAATCCATTTTGCCTCATTTTTTTCTTTCTTGTTACCTGCTGTAATTTCTTGTTGCCAGGCAAGGTTTTGATTTCCCCATTTGGGAGTACCCCTGTGTGCTGCAGCCGAGCTGCAGGTACGTGGAGCCCATTCTGGGCTGTCACAGCGATCCACTCTGCAGCCAAACCCTTTCTGCTACAACCCCACCTGGGTTTCCCTGCCATAGCAGGCAGACACCGATCCCACTGCAGCTCCAGATATACAGCTTAATTAATTAGTGCTTGTAGAATGCAGTCAGGAGGTTCTGGGGAAGATGAACGTGTCGTAAGTGCCCTCTTTACGGAGAGATGTAATTGCTCCTCTCAGGGAGCTGCTGGTGTGAGGCAGAGGCAGCTCACAGGGCTGGCACAGACACACCCTCCGTGAGGAGGGGGGCAGTTGGCTATGTCTCCTCAAGGAGACGCAATTTCCTCTCAGGAAACAGGTGAACAAAGCAAAGAAACAAAGCAGCAGGATGGAGGTGTCTGTGTCTGGCCAACAGCTCTGCCACCTGGGGGCATTCCCTGTGGGGCCGGGTGCCAGTCTCACAGACCCCAGTCCTGGGCATTCCTGGACTTGCCCTTGCCCCAGCAGCCCTGGAAAATCCTCTCCTTATCCGAGCCTTGCGTCTGTGACCCCAGAGGATCCCAGAGCCAGGGGTTCTCCTTATAAACACCCACATCTGTGGCTCACAGGTCACCTGCTCGGCACTGGCCTCCTCCAGGAGGTGCTGAATCTCGCACTCCTGGGATGCTCTGTGTCCCGTGGGCTGCTGCAGCCCCCTCTGCTTACACTCTGTGGAGGCTTAATTATTAATAACAAATTCCTCCAGCCCTGCTCTGACGTAGGGAGCCACAGACAAGCTTGTAGCCCCTTGAGTCTCTCACACTGGACCTAGGCAGGAGACACGGGGGAGATTTAAATCCAGCCCTTGTGATGGGGGCACCTGGGCTGCCAGCGCTGCAGGGGGCAGGGGCTGCCTGAGAGGGAGATTTAAAAAGCACAGCGACCTGGCAGTGGCAATGCGTGCTAGGTTGGAGTTAATCTCCATTTAATTCTTTTTCAGATAATCCGGTCTCGGCTGTGGTCCCATGCTCCCTGACCCCTTAATCCTATTGCCACAGAACCTGTTTAATGGGGACGCTAGTGAGGGCTTCTGTGAAATGGCTTGGGACATCCCTCTGGGCCCCAGCTCTTTGTCTGCCCCCCTTGCCTCCTCCCTTCCTGAGGCATGGATCTGGCATTGACAGATCGCTTTCTCCCCCTTCTCTTCTCAGCTCTCTTTCCTCCCCGCTGGCTGAGAGAGACCCTCAGCCCCGAAGCGAAGAGCAGGCAGGGAAGGGGGACCCAGCTCCCAGGCACATTTACTGGGCAGCTGTGAGGTTTTTTATCTGGCAACACGAGCTAGACACCAGTTCTGCGAGCTTTGCTCTGCTTTGGAGAGGGGTGGTTGTGATGGAGGCAGCTGCAGGGGGGGAGCAGAGCAGCCATCCCTCGCATCCCACCTTTCAGGCAGGAGGCTGGTGCGTGGCAAAGCACCCAGTCAGTGGTGAGGACATGGCCAGGAGGAAATTCGGGTTATAAATTTCAGAAATAGAGCTGGTGGAAAAGCAGGTGGGTTTGCAGTACAAAGTCTCCCCCACAGTTCTCCTCGTCCAGGGGCCAGAGCAGAGCACAGGATCCACTGGGGCTGGATCCTCCTGGCTTTGGTCAGCTGGAAACACATCCACCCTGCTGTTCCTACTGCTGCTGACACATTTGCCTTTGTACTTGCAGAGCAGTGGGGCTGGAAGCACACAGATACACACACACACTACTGAGGGTTCACTTGAGCAGCTTCCCTGGGTGCCCAGTGAGCAGCCTGCAGCTCCAAGCGTTCCCTGGGGATGGCTTCTCTGTTTGTGAGGGATCCACGTAGCTCGGCTGGGGTGGTCACTGCTGGTGCCTTGCCAGGGCTTGCTGGGCTGCTGCCAGGCTGTAGAGGACTCTGAGCCTCCTCTGTGGCTGTAGAGCCACTCATTCATGACCAGGTTGTTCCTGGGAGTCACGCAGTCAAGCAGTGTGGTGCTCTGGGGACAGCAGCCGTGCCCGACCGACAGACTGCGCTCCCTTGTTGGCTCCCCACCATCCTTCTCTGGAAGGCTGGTGGGGTTTGGATGCTGCCATGCCCCGCAAGTTCCCAGCAGGAGCCTTTACCCTCCACTGAATTTGGGAGTGAGAGCACAGATGTTCAGCTCCTTGGAGCCAGACAACAGGGAAACAACCTGTTCCTGTTCCTCTTCACGCTTCCCTGGACTGACACTAAGGGCAGATTCAATCATTTGTGAGCCCGGAGAGGAAACAGAAAGGTGAAGTGTCCTGAATTGCCTGGGAAAGTTCATGTCTTTTCTGCCTTGCTCATCACCCCTCATCCCTTCTCAGTGTGAGTAAGGCCACAGAAGACATGGGATCAAAGGGTAGTGGGTTCAGTGCAGGCTCTGAGTGGCTCCCAGGATGCTCTTTTCTGTCAGCTTTTCCTGCAGTGTCTCTCCTTGGCTCTCCAGCAGTGCCCACAGAGCTGGAACCCTGTGGAGGTGGTGGATGGCTCTGCTAAAACTGTCTTTTGAACCTGAAGTTTTGCAGGGAGACACTTCATCTCTTGCTCCTTTGCTCTTGCGTGCACATTCAGCCAGAAAAAGTGCTGTTCCCCTAAGGTGAAGTGGTAGGATATTAATTTTCTGAAGTTCTCGATAAGCTATTGAAGATTAATTTTAGGGAAAGCCAGGGGATATGATGGATTGGAGCCCAAGCTTGCTTAAATATGCAATATTAAAAATTGATCGTTGTCTCTCCTTGTCATACACCCTGCCCTGGTGTCTGGGGCAATCCCACAGTCTGACAAAATGCCAGGAAGATACTCAATAAGCCCCATGCCCAGCTGAGTGCAGATTTTAATAACTTGTGTTGTCATTATTATTTTTTAAATCACTTTTATGAGTTTTTGTTTTGTTTAATGCCTGGCTCTGTTGTGCAGATTGGCAGCTGGGGGCTTGAAAATCCTCTGCTACATGCCAGGCAGTGAGACATCAGTACCCACCACAGCCTGCTTCCCTGTCCTCCCCACCAAGCCCAGCCACAGGAGTGATGCTCCAGGTGACTGAGGAGCCACAGTGAAGGCAGCTCATGGTGGGATCAGGGGCCTTGGCCAGGGAGGTGCAGAGGGCTGGTTCAGCCTGGAGACATCCAGAGTGGTGGATGCAGCATCATTCACACTTTTGAGGTTTCTTGGCTGCAGGAAGCAGCACTTGGTGCACAAGTGGAAGTTGCATCTCAGTCTTACCTTCCTCAGTTGGAGCTTGTGGGATGTTAATCCTTTTGCATCAACATGGCATTGTAAACAGTAACTCCGATATTTCTCACCTGCTGAGAAGCAGCAATATTTTGCCAAAATACCGGAGTTCATCAAAGCAGTGAAGAACTCTTACCGGTATTTTTGAAGCTGGCTGCAAAGTGAGGGTCCCTCTGCAGTATAGAGTCCACGATGACTCCATCAGGGCACTCTGCAGCAAGAAGAAAGCTCAGTGGAATTCCCATTCATTCCTGCCTGGCTGAGGGAAGTCCAGGCAAAATCCACCTTATCCACTCTAATCAGAAAGCTGCTGACTTTATTTTCCTCCCTGCAGTTAATGATTGCAGGAGGAGGGATTTGCTGGCATTTGCACTTCACAGAGAGCTGCAAGAAGAGAAAGTGGGTCCCACAGAGGTTTCAGGAAGAACAAGAGGCACGGTGTAATCTGGAAGCAGGCTTTTCTAGCCAAGGTCCATAAGCAGCATAACAATACTGAGAAACTGAAGTGCCTGATGCAACACAACCATCTTCCCAACCAGTCTGACCACTGGCTACTCCTTTGTTGTTGGTGACTGAGTTTCAGCTGGACTGCAGAGGCATGTGTGTGGGACCCTGAGGGGTGGCACTGTGACCCTTTTTGCCACACATCTCCTGAGATGAGGTCAGCATGAGGAGCCACAGATGAATACAGAAGAGTAGCATGGTTGATCAAAGAGCTATCATTTGCCAAAGTTCTAGTCTTCCCTGATTTGCACTTGGGCTGTAGTAGCATTTCTTCTAATGATTCATCCATGCTCTTCATTGCAGCAGGCTGATGGTGAGGAGTGATATGTTTCCACAGCTCCCAGGGGTGTGCTTGGAGTGCTGACACCCTTGTCAGCAGCACCTGCAAAGGGATGGGTTCAAAGCACTTATCTGGACAGTCTGAAATAGATGGCAGCTGGCCTCCACAGCTGTAGTCAGTGGTGGCCACCTTCTTCTCACCCATGTCCGGGGGTCCCAGGAAGGGGGAGCAGAAGGGGTAGGAGCCCACTGCCAGCAAGCCCTAGCTTGAATGGACAGGCAAAGACTGATCTCAGGCTGGTGTGTGAGCTGGGGGACAGTGGTGATGCAAGCACTGAAGAGTGGTGCCAAGCATGAGTGCTACATGGGCACTGGTGGCAGGATGGTACAAGCTGAGGCCACACTGGGTCACTTTGGGTGACAGTTCAGGACACAGCATTTTTGTGACTACATTTAATGACACAATAGAGCGTGGCTCTGTGCAGTGTGACCCCCTCCATCCCCAGCAGCTCGGGCAGGTGTGCTAACGTAGTGCTCTTGTGCAGATAAATCCACCCTGCAGAAATATCAGCTCCATGCACACATCAGCAGCCATGGGTGCAGCAACGTGTTCCACCATTGGCAAGGCCAGGCAAGGGAGGAAAGATAGCAGGAAGGGGCAAGGAGTGGGGTGTTTCTTTTCTCCACCAAATGCAGTTTTATTTCTACGTTAAAAATTTATAGAGCCCTTCATTTAATATTTATAAAGTGAGTGTCTTGGTGATAAATTACTAAGGAACACAACAGGGCAGCCTTAGTGCTTGTTTTGGAGTGAGGACTGGGAGCTCCCCTTTCATCCAGTCTGCCCATACCCTTCATCCAGCATCCCTAGGTGATATCTTGGTTTGTGGGACTGATAGAGACACAGGACTGGGAAGGAGGCTCCTCACTTTCCCTGGCCAAACTTCAGAGGGCCTCCGAGATAGCTGCTTTCTCCAATCCACCCTCAGTTTGGAGAGTGAGACTGCTTCGAGCCATGAAGTGCTGTGAGGGACCCTGGACTGGGATCAGAAGGGGTTCCCAGGCAGCCTGCAGCATGTGCTGGGGAGAAGGAAAACTGGGGTTCAGGTGAGGCCAGAGAGCAACCATCAAGAGCTCTGGCGGGAGGAAGACTGGGTTTCCATGAACTAGGACAACATTTCAAGGTGACCTGAGCATCTTTTGGAAACTGGGCTGGATCAATGCTATTGATACTCTTAATCATGTCCTCTCCAACAAATCATGGAGCAGAACTCCTGAGTTCACAGACAACCCATCAGCCTCCTGCCACAGTGTTCCAGGGACTAGCCAGGAGCCTAAGGACTCCCATCCTGGTGGATGTGGACTTCTGTGACACCTCCCGTTCCTTCATGATGTGCCAGAGCTGAAGGAACACAGGGCAGTGAGGAGGGTCAGACCCTGGCACTGGGGACAGCACATCCCTTCCACGCTGCTCCCCCCACCCCTGAGATGTGGCACAGGGCAGTGGTGCTGGCAGGAGGAAGGGGTGGTTCTGACATGTTACCCAAGCTCTGTTCCACATCTTCCACGCAGCAGCCACACATCCCTGAGCTTTCCTGCTGCTGCAGGTCGTACCTGCAGCCAGCAAAACAGTGAAAGCATCAGCCTAGGCAAAATATCCCAAACTGCCTGCATTTCAGCTACAGAGCCACCGTCTGCTCTGGGCCAGGTTAAATGGCACTTCCCTGGAGCATTCCAGGAACATTTTCTCTCTCGCTCAAGCTTCCTAACTAGGCCCAAGGAGGCAGCAAGGGAGCAGACAAGGTGGCCGAAAGCAATTTCAGCCCTTCTAAAGAAATAACTGGCATGTAACAGTGGCAGGAAATTGTGCAATTAGTACAACAGGGCAGTGTCAACAAGCTCTTAACGCCAGTTGTTATGGCAACACCAGGAAAAGCGATGTCGGTGCTGGAAAAATCCAGAGGATGAGAAATAACAACAGCAGCCGCGGCTGCCGGGACGGCTCCGGCTTTGCCTGCGGGGCTGCGGCACGGGCAGCATCCCGAGAGCAGCCCGGTCCTGACCGGCACCCCGGGCCAGCCCGGCCCTGCGCCGGAGAGCACATGGGCAGAGGTACCGCACCTGATCCAGCATGCAGGAAGCCAGAGCCATCGACAGGGACCAGGGAAGACTTTCCTGCATGCAGCCCCATGAAGCTCTTCCCTGTGGCACTGCCCTGCAGGAGGCACAGCCTGGAGCAGCCCCCATCATCCCTGGACACAGGAGTAGAGCATCAAACAGCGGAGAGCCGGCATCCCCAGCTTGGCTCGTGTGCCAGTAAAGTGGCAACGAGTGAACTGGGGAGAGAGGAGATTGAGCGTTTTTCTGCTGGCAGAATTGTGGTGATTTGGGTCTGGCAGCACATTCTCTAATCCTGGTCACATGTGTGGCTAAGCATGTCAACCAGGTGCATCTCAGGTGGCTCTGTGGGCAGCTGGCTCCTTTGCATCCATGCCGGGCACAACCAGGCCTTTCTAGCCCCCTGTGCTCCCCCATTTTAACCCAGCACTCGCTCTCCATGCCCACTGTGGGGTTGGTGCTGGGGAGAGGAGGGAGACAGAGAGCTGCCCTGGAATTAGCTCAGCCCTCTGTTCCAGCCTGAGCCCTGCTACAGCTGTGACCTGCACCAGCACACAGACCCTGAGCTACTTTGGAGAGCTTTGGCTTTCCAGCTTGAGCCTGGACCTGCCTGGCTGAGCTGAGGCTGTCCTCCCTGGGTGCCACCAGCCCAGCTCTGCACCCCTGGCTCAGCTCTGGTGGGAAGCTCAGCTGCCCAGAGAGGCTGTGATTTGTGTGGTGCAGATGGAGGGGTCTGCAGTAACGTGAGAGACAGCCATTGATGCTGGGCCTCAGAGCAACTGTGACACTCACCAGTAGAAAGGCAGGGAATTTCTCAACATGCACAAAATGTGCCTCTTTTACCCTGTCCCAAAAATGTCAAAATGGAAAGGATTTGATTTCAGCTCACTGGGGCGTACAGCAGCTCTCTCCCTCCCTCTCTCCCTGTGCTCCTGCCAGCCAGGGCAAATCCCTACAGCAGGGTTCCCCCAGGAGTCATTCAGACTTCTCTGTGGTTGTGCCCTCTGGTTTACCCCAGAATAAGCCAATGTATACTTCTTTCTCAGCATTGATAGAGCTCTCTTGGTACGAAATTTGGTGCCCACAGAGCAAAGCAAAAGATTCGGGTTACTCCCTGCTCCCTTTTTGTGTGACATTAGATCTTTTCTGGACAAAAAGCCTTTGCAGGAGGAGCAGGAGAGACTGTAAGATGCTTTCAGAGAGAGCCAGGACTCCCAGAGTCACAGAGAGCATCATCCTTTGTAGCTCAGCTCTGTTGTTGAGGTCTCCTCTAAGGCTTGAGAATCTGGAGGGGGAACAGCAGAAGGATGCGGGTCCATGAGAAGCTGCTGCAACATGTACACCCACGAAAGTTAAAAGCATATGGCTTCAAAGGGAGCAACATTCTGAGCCCTATGGAGAAAGCTGAGCAATGGAAAGATCAAAGCACTAGAGAGAATTATGTGTTGTTTAAAACTGTGGCCTTACAGCAGCTTTTGAGGGAATCTTAAGAAAACATAATGGGATCTCTTAGGAAACAGCAATGCAAGCCTTGCAGCTGGTACAATGAAGACGACCAAAGAATTCCATGTGTTGTTTGTGAAAAGTTATTGCCCTTGAAGCAGTAGTTGACTCAGTCACTCAAGTAATGTAAGATGTTGGTGACTGAGTTTTTTTGTTGGTGACTCTGTTTTAAGTACAAGGAGGTGCTTCTCTACCAGCAGACAGCTATGTGTTGTGCTTCCATCTGACCAGACAGTAACACCTTTCTTCATTCCACAAAGCATCTTTCCTTGGGACTGCTCTTATCGATTTTGCTGGAGCTGTTTGCAGAGCAAACACTGTGATGTGTCTGTAAGGAGGCACAACTGAGTCCTCAGTGAGGTGGAAGCTTCCTGAAGGCTAATGAGCTCCTAATGAATGTGGCTGATTACCTGATGCTCTTGACTGAAGGCAGTAACACCATGTGTACGATGGTAGATCACTATAGCCTAGCTTTGGAAAACCTCTACACTGATCCTTCCCAAAGATGACAGAACCATCAGGTCTCTGCACTTCTGGGCCTGGTGGGATGTGATGTGGTGCATCAGTCCACTCTGCAGGTTAGGTCCAGGTGAAGGAGCATGACAGCAGAGTGCAGAGGGTGGGGATGGACCTGTGCTGCCTCTGCACCCCTCTGCAGCTGCTACATCAATTTCAGAAAGAGAAAACTACTCCAGACAGGTAACAGGGAGCTTTGATGACCCTATTTCCCATCCCACCTGCTAGGAAACATCTGGAGAGCTTCAGCATGACATTCCCTCCAGCACAACTGGTTGGTTCCTTGCTGAGGATCACAGTGAGCATCCTACACTGCCTGTGGCTGTTTGGTCCCTCACTGGTTTCCTGCCTGGGATCAGAAGCAAGGCAGGAGTGATCCCATGTCTCACACTGACCCTCAGCTCCATTTCATCCTTGTCTTCTTCCTTCTCTTCATCTGTTTATTCCCTGATCCCTGTCTAAATAACACCAGCTGTCTGCTGGTGTTATTTAGAACTGAGGGAGGGAGACTTTCTCCCCATGCCAGTGAGCATGGTCACTCTCCAGCCCATGCTGAGCATCCATGGTCAGGAGACTCTCTCTAGGAGAGAAGCTCCAGCCTGTCAATACATTTCTTTCATCCTTGATCCTAGTGAGGTCACAAGGAGGGCAAGTCTCTGATGCCACAAGCAGCTCTGGGACACCTGCAGGAAATCAGCTTCCTCCTGAAGACATCATGGATGGATGTTCACTCACATCTGTACCAACTCTCTACTCTGCATGAATATACACAGAGTAAAGAAACTAGCAGTTTTGGAGTGTAGCTCGTTTGAGTTCCTGATAAGTCTGTCCTGGGTGCACTTCATCCTTTTTGGGAGGGAATAAAGTGAGTGGGCTGGAGAATATGTGTGAAGGAAATGTGGGCAGTTGGACAGCACACTGGAAACACAGGAGGCAGGAGATCTCCAGCAGCAATCCCAAGCTCACCTTGGCACACTTGGGCTCACAGCAGGGAGGGAAAGAAAGATGAAAAATCTTTGTCAGGATAGTAAATTCTCTCCTCTTCTTGTGCTCCTTCTCTCAAAGACAACCTTGCACCTGGCAGCACTGTTGGTGTGCTGCCAGGACACATGGCTGCTGAAGGTGAGTGTGGCAAAGGCTCTGCTCAAACACCTAGTGCCTCTTTGTGCTGTAGTCTAAGCCCAGGAGAGGTCAGAAGCAAAGGGAGCCTGAAACACTGGAAAGGGCTTGCTTCTCTGGCAGGAAAATCTCAGTAAGGACTTTTGCATATGAATGGTTACAGTTTGGACAGAGGAAGAATGTGCAGAGAGCACCAGAAATAGGACACAGGACAGGGCCTGCTGCCCTGGAGTTTTTTGCAGGTGATTTTTGCACACTTGTGTAAAGTTTTCCAGAGGCTGCAGCAAATCTGCAGATGAGAGGAATGATGCCCCTGAATCACTGTCTTCTCAAGGGCCAGGAAGCACAATCTGAAAATATATGGTGAAAATAGTGTACACAGTAGGACTTCTCTTAATGAATGGTGCAAAGAGGAGCACGAAAGTAATCTGATTTACCCATCACCGTGTATTTCAGCATCCCAGCTTTTGTGCTTCTGAGTCATGCAACTTGAGGGACTCTCCTTCCTCCAGTAGTCAAGGTTTCTTATGTCCTGGCTTTTCCTCTTGCTCCCAGCTCAGTTTTCCAAGTTCTGTGATCAGCCGAGGCTGACCTCACCCCCTCCCTCCTCTCTCTGGACTGCTCCTTGGATAATACTTGCAGGAACAAGAGAGAAGTCATAACTTCTCCAGCCCTGTTACTGAGTGTGTAAGTTTAACTCCCAGTCTTCGTGCTCCTTGGCCATACTGAATATATGCCGGTTCTGTGCAGCCTCCTTTGATATCTGCAGAGGAAGCCTTTGCCAGCAGTGGATCTGTCTGATTTTTCTCACTTCACTGTGGCAGCTTTAGAGCTGCTGAGATCCCCGGAGACTCAGCAAGTCTTCAAACAGTCAAAGGAGCTGAGATCCGGTCTCCTGAGACAACTGAGCATAGCACAGCATCCGCTTTTTGATACAATGCTATCAAGACATTTCTCTGTATTTCTTTTTTTTTTTTTTTTTCAAATCAAGAAAATGGAGCTGGTTTCTCTCCTGCTGTTGTTGGGGGCCATTGGAGAAGGAGGTGTTTTCATTTCAGCTCTTGAGTCAGAGAATAAAGGAGGAGGAGAAGGTGGGGGAGAGGAGGCAGGAAAGGAATATCTGAGAGGATGACAAGGGAGAACATCTGCTCATGGCTTTTCTGTGGGGCTGATCCTCTCTGAGTCACAGGAGGAGGCAGTCAAAGGGCATTGCGTGGTGCTGGAAAGCAAAGCCCAAGTTGCTGGAGGTGAGCAGTAATGAAGGGGAGGTGGACAGCTGGGGGCTGCAGGGGGATAGGACACACCAGCACTTGGATCCCAGCAGCACTTGGCAGGACAGGCCTGAAGGAGCCACTGGCTTTGCTGAGCTTCCAACCAGATGCTTTGACCCTTGGCAAGTAAGTTGGTGTGGCACAAGCCGACCTCCTCCTTTCACCCTCGCAGGGGAGGTGTTAGTTTTGCCTCCTCCCAGCTCTGTGAGGCACCTTGTTGTACCTCTAATGCCATGCAAAGGCACCCACAGGGCTTCCTGACCTGTCCTGTGCTCTGCCCCGCTGCCTAAGCCCACCCTTTAAGGACTCATGGCTCCTTGTCCTGGGAGCCACCTCTGCCAGTGCTTCCTGGATCCCAGTCCCTGCTCCTGCCCTGGGGTGCTTTTCACAGAGAGTGTCACAGGGCTCAAGCTACTCAGATACAGTGATGCTCCAGGTTATTTGGATGAACACCCACATTGTCCCTGGGTAGCACCTGCCAAGCAGCCGGGCCTGGAGCAGGATCTGGCAACATTCAGCCTTGAGTTGCAAGGCAAATTGAGTTGAGCTCCTTCCTTGGGTTTAGCTTGCGACCATTAGTATAAAAAATTAGCCTTGGCATACAGTACCCTCCTGCTTGGCTTAGCTCCAAACTTCTGCCCCACTGGACATCCCAGAGCCTTCTGCAGGAGTCTGCTTTGTCCCAGTTCTGCTTTGCCATGCTGTAATTTCTGCCTCAATAAAACCACCTTGAAACCAGAGCCTTGCTGAAGCCCTGCAGGCACACTCTGTGTCCATGCAGGTACTCTCTGTTCACTTTCCTCTCATGTCCCCTGGCACCAGCAGGACATAGGATCTTCAGCCAAGCTTCTGCTGTCTTGGTGGGTCATCTCAGCAGGGACCTTGCTTTCCCTTGGAGCTGGCTGCAGGTATGGTGCCGCTGATAATAGGCCCTTAAAAGTCTCTCTGTACATGCAGGGAATGCGTCAGCTGTTAATACCCATATTTCCCATACTGCCCATACTTATTCCCTGCTTCCATATGCATATTCTCTGACAAGCTTCCTTTCTTCTGCCCGAAGCAGGTTCATTTTTAATTCATCTCTGATTTCCTCTAGCTGCTCAGGGCACACAGACTCTACGGCTGCATCCCTGCATGAGAGGGAAGGAAGAAATGAAGGATGCTGGCAGACTATGGCACTCCTCCCCCACCTCTCTGCACTTGATCCCAGGATCTTGAGAGTGCATTGCTCCCTCATTCTCCCCACAGAGGTCTAAGAGGCTTTTAAGCCCCCCTCACACAGGCATGCACTCAACTCTCCACTAATCTGTGGTGCTATTTATTAACAGGCACAGCAAAGGCTGGGCAAAACGTGTGAGTCATTAATTCAGCTGGAATGATGAGCTAATGAGAGGAACCTTGCGAGCTTCCCTCCCCACTCCTGGTTGTTCAGTGCATATTAATCTTCCTGAGTACATGTGCCAGCAGCATCCCCAGCAGCTGAGCACACTGCTGCATGTTTGCTTTATGGGCCGTTGTTCCCCGTGCCCAAGACCTCTGCTTGACTTGCTATAGTTCTTCCCAGTGAATTTGTTCCAAACCAGATGATTTAGTGGCAAGCAGAGACCTCGAGATAGCGAGGAGAGGCTGTGCACATTAATGAAGCCCCTGTTAGCCCCTGTGCTGTCACCTGGGCCGGGCCAAGCCGAGGTCCCCAGTTCCCTTTTGCCTGGTGGGAGCGAGCATGGTGCGTCCTCCTGCGCATGGTGAGGGGCTCTGGGATATGAATCTGTCCAGATGGGCTGGATCACGGCACTTCAGCTGCTACAGGGCGGTCGTAGCATTGCTGAAGTATAATTAATTCTTTGCACTACCCAGGGGGCAGTGGGGAGTTTGAATATGAAGGCTGTAAAACTCTCCTGGGTGAATGCATCCATCCTGATTTGAGCTCTGTGAGCTTTCCCAGTTGTATATCTCTTAAAAATATTTCCACAGAGTCACAAATTCCTGTAGAGGAACTGAAAGGCTGCCAACAAGAGGCTCACTTTTCTTACTGTTAGAAATAGCCCACAGCACTCTCGAGATCCATTGACCCCCAGCTGTAAACCACCGACCTGCAGCTTGTAGGGGCGGGAAATGAGAGGGCAGCACTGTGATTTCCACCCAGATAAAGCTGTGCACTCCAAAGGTACCAGGGCAGGCTGTAAGTCAAAAACCCCTGCCTGCCAGTATAATAAACCTGGCACCATCAGGGGCTGCACGGTCCCTGAGATGCTGGAACAGGCACCGGTCCAGTCCCTGCCAGGGTCTGGCGCAGGACGAGGCTCGGCACACGCTGCGCTCCAGTGCGCATTGTCTGCAGTTTTCAGTTCATCTTCTGACCATAAATGTTTGCTTTCTCTTTAAAGGAAAATTTCAGAGGTCTGGTGGCTGCCCCCAGTGGAAGGACAACCACTGGGTCTCAGCCTGGGCCAGGAAAGAGTGAGTGTGGTTTGATGCCATCAAGCAACAACCCAGTTTTAGGTTTGAGCGTAGGAGGACTCTGCTTCTTCCTCAAGCTCAGATGGCTGCTATTGCCTGAGCCCTAAGAGCAGGATGTATTTAAATATTACTGCTAATTGGGAGTATTTTAGGTCTGTATTTCTCCTAAAAATTAGTTCTCTTGATTGGAAACTCTAAGTCAAGGCATAAAATAATCGTAGGTTGATAAACCTCATGTAAATGTAAGTACTCACAAAATGCATGTTTATTGCTCAAAAGCTAACGCTGAGCCAAGAACCCAGGAGGCAACCAAAACCTGGAATGAAACACAGCACCAGAATATGGCAGCAGCAATGGGCTTGGTGCAGCAAAGCACTGTCCTTAGCTCAAGGATGAGCTTGGTCACACTTGAGAGTCTGCTGCAAACACCAAAAAGGAGAAAGGCTCATTTTCCACCCTTGTCCTAGCAGTGACATCTGCAAGGCTGAAATCTATACCGCTGAAAGTCCACAAGGACCCCATAGCCAGAAACCAAGCCGAGTTCATTAACTGCCTCTAATGCTGCCTTTAATAAATTGCATGGCTTTTAAATGCAAACATATTTTGAGAGACCTCTTTTGTCTTGTATCTAGGACAGGTAAGGCAGGATCATAAAATCAAGTGCAGATTCTGACTTTGCACATGTTTCGGTTAATTAACATCCAAATTAAAGCTTATTCAACTGATGAATTTTAAAAAATCATCTAGTGAATAAATGCAATATTAAGCCTTTCAACACAAAGTGAAAAAAAAATCGAATAAATGTTAATTACATAATAGCTCTAATAAGCTGGTTTAACTACAGTGGAAGCTGGCAAAAAGCAAGCATTGGGTTTTGCTGACCAGCACCAGTCAGCTTGCTTCAGGAAAACAGGGAAGTAGCTCAAATGTGAAACAAGATTAGAGTGGATTATTTAAAGGCTTCCTGTTTACAGATTTAGATCAACTTGAATTGAAATCAATTTATCCTTCCTGCCTGGAAGTGATTTGGTGAGGAAAACTATGATGGTGGCAGATCAGGGATTGTGGCAGGTGTGATTCCCCCTCACTAGCTTTTCACCTCTCTCCACAGAGAGGTGTTGTACCATGTTTATATTTTTCAAAAGAATGCTATGAGACGAGTGGATCATGTAGCAGTACTTCTACTGAAGAGACATTATTGAGCAAGGCATTTCCACTCAACCTAGGATGTCTCAGCTGCTGGATCATGCCATGGAACTGCACGGTTGGCAATACCCTCGTGAGGTCCTCACCCTTGCAGGGGGGGAAGCAGGATGCTGGGTGCCTGGCCATGGTCCCCAAGCACCCCAAAGCTGTGGCTAGACCCTTGTGTCCCCATCTGCCCAGCCAGGAGAGGGCCTCCTGCTCACCACCCCCTCAGAGAGCTGCTGCAGATGGGGCTGGTGTGACAGACAAATCCCCAGCGCCCCGGCCCTGCCAGATGCCTGGCACGTCAGTGTTGCTAAGCGAGGAGAAGTTCTAACGTGTTGATTAATGCCCTGACTCTGGGTGAGTAATTAGAATTAATGTGGGATATCAAATCAGGAAATCAGGCATTATTAGGAGGAATTAGTGATTTATTTTCATTTTACGCCTGGCTCACCCCAATCCCCCAACACAGACGGGGGATTTGGCAAGAGATGAAGTTCCTTACTTAGAGCACAAGGATGGAGAAATAAGTGGTGATGGGAGGAGGAGAAAGAAAGTGGAGAGACAGCTCCTACATAGTTAATCTCATCACAGCCAAGTCTCATCACTGCCTGTGCCTGCTGTGAGCAAGGTGCACAGCAGCAGTGCGGGACCATCGCCGCTGCTTGGAGTCCCAGCCGGCTACAGCAGGAGACATGGCAAAGGCCCAGAAGCCACTTGAGCAGGGAAGTGCCATTCTGTGGGTAGAACAAACACGCCAGAGGTTAATCTGTGCCCCTACAACAGGCGGCACGGCAGCATGGCAAATCAAGGGAGAGCCTCAGGGGTGCTGATGCTGGGGATCTTGGTCCTCAGAGGGGTCCTGCTCTGGCACAGCAATGGTGGCCAAGTGGGCTGCAGAGCCGCACTGGGCTGCAGAACCTTTGCCCAAACACCCTGCCACATCACAGCCAACTGCTCCAAGGCTGCTGTCAGTCAGGGCGTTGTTGTGAGCCAGCACCTGTGGCTGACAAACAGCTTGTAGCAGACAGCAGGGTGGGCTGGAAATAGCCTTACAGGATTTACAGACTGACACAGACTTACAGAATTGCTAAGGTTGTAAAACACCTTCAACATCACCAAGTCCAACCATTAACCTAGCACCAAGTCCACCACTAAACCATATTCCTAAGTGCCACATCTACACATCTTTTAAAATACCTCCAGGGATGCTGACTCCAACACTTCTTTGGGCAGCCTATTCCAATGCTTGACAACCCCTTCAGTGAAGAAATTTTACTAATATCCAACTTAAACATCCCTTGGCACAGCATGTGGCCATTGTCTCTTGTCCTATACTTGTTACTTGGAGGAAGAGACCAACCTCCACCTCGTTACAACCTTGGTGAAAGGAGCAGGAATGCTTGGGGTGGCATAGCAGGGACAAATGGCAGCAGAAGCGTCCCACTAGCTTTTCATCACCCAAACTCTGCATTTGCAGGGAGAATTTAAATGCTAAGGAGACCAGAGCTGGTGGTGGAGTAACAGACTCAGAACTGCTGGTGCCCAGCTGGAGTGCTGGTAGGAAGAGGCAGGGGGTAACCTCAGGGGGCAGTGCCCCAAAAAGCTCCCTTTCATGATCAGACCCATTTGCAAATTCATCTTCTTAGGCAGAAGTTTTAGGCAGAATTTTTTCACTCTTTCTTTTTTTTTCCCAAGATGAAAATGTCATTGCTATAGTTCATAGTACCCCCTGTAGCATCTCAGCCGTATTTAGTGCCTTTGATATGTGCAGCATGTGTCCTCTCTCCCTCCCATGCAGAGGGAGAGAGCTTCAGGAGCAGTGCTCAATATGCACAAAGGCTGTCTCTCAAGAAGTTTATCTTCACCAAAAAAGGCAGGCAACCTTTCTATTTATAATTACTTTGAGTCTATAAACAGGTTAAAAAGCCTTCTCTCTCTCTCTCTCTCTTTCATTTCTGTTCATTTGCCAGAGGAGAGAGGAAAGCAAACAAGCATAATACAAGATGCAGCACTGTGTGGCTCAGTCAGGCTGCGTAGTGGAAAAATCCTGTGCCATCCTGGGCGCTGCAGATGGAGCCTGAGTGCCAGCTCAGCCTTTACCTCACACCTGAACTTTTCGTCCCAGCTGAAGAGACAGTCGATCTGCTCTTGCACAAAAAGAAAGCAAGACTTAATCAACGAGGTGCCCAGGAAAAAAACAGTCCCTGCCCTGGCACACAGTCCTGTGCAGGGAGGCAAGGATGAAGAGCTGGGTTTGGCAGGGTATGAAGACAGCAAGAGTCCTGTCTCCCAAGCAGGAGGGCTTGGGAAGTTTCAACGCCCACTAAGGTTCATTGACCATGCACTCTCTGAGGAGGCATAAGAAATTGCAGAGCCAACTGCTAAAATGCAGCCTGCTGTGAAACATCACAACGATTTACATGTAGATTTTAATCAGAATTGAGATGTATTTGTTTAATTAGCACCACAGGCTTGGATGGAAAAGCTTCACTGGGGAGTCAGGTTAATGTAGAGCTGGACACTGGGCAGCCCAGGAGAACAGGCTGCATCCAAGGAACTGCTGCATTGGGACAGCTCAGTCACTCCTGCACGAGGAGCCAGAAGAGGCTTTCTAATGTGGCACTAGCAGGGCAATCAGCTCTTGGCTTTGACAGAAGATGCTTTAGCCGGAGGAAGAAAAGCTAGGGGCCATCACAGCAGTCTGCAATCCCAGCCCAAGTGTGGCAGGAAACAGTGCTTTTTCACCAAAAGCTGCATATGTCACTCAGTTGAGGCTTAAAAACAAAACCAAAAAAACCCCAAAACAAACTAATCCAAAGAGAAAAAAACATGTCTTTAGAATAGTCTGCTTTCTCAGCCAGTGTCTGGAACATTTAGTCTCTACCTGAAGACACCCCAACCAAACCTGGAGCAGGAAGGAAGTGGGGGTGCCAACTGGCACCTGCCAGCCCAACCACAAGGACACTCTTCAGAGCAAACCCAGGAGCTGCCCCAGCTGCATCTGAAGGGACAGAGTCATCCAGCTGGGGTTGCAACATGCTCCCAGCTGCTCTGTGGTGGCCCTGACAGCCCAGCTGTGCAGTTGCACGTCAGCCACACCAACAGCCAAGAGACACGAAGATACCACAAAAAACCTGCAGATGTCTACATGTAAATTTTTGCCATATCAGGTGTTTCCAGCCTCACAGGAGGGCATCTGCTCAGACCTGCTGGCAGAGCAGTGGTATTCTGGAACCTGGGCTTGGGCACAGCTACTGAGGGACACCATGGCAAGGAGCTGATGAGGGACAAGAAGCAAAGCCAAGGCTGGGGAAGAGAGAGAAACAGAACTATGTGAAGGGGAAAGCCCAGTACAGAGGGATGTGAAATCACCAGTGGGACAGGGCAGATGGCAAGGGACAGAGGTCCCAGCTGGCAGGTGCCTGCTGGCTGTAGAATAGGAACTGTGTCCTCCTCTGGCCATTTTCAGGAAGCAGACAGTGGACAGTGACTTTCCCTGACCAGCTGGGCAGGAAAACTTGGATTATTTTTGGTGCTGACTCCTGTACAGGGCTGGAGCAGGCTGAGGATGTTAAATAATGAGGCACGATATGCCTGTGAGCTCAGTGATGGATAGAGAGTGGCATTAAATGGGACTTGGTGCCTGTCTTTATCTTGTCTTTAGCCATCACAGAGTGGGTGACATAAATGCTGAGCACTGAGGCCATGGGATCTGCCGCCTTTGCTGGCCTGGAGGCAGGTAATGCCAGCAGCAGAGTGCACAGGGGGCTGGGGGCATCACAGACCCCACAGCCCTCTTTGCTCCACGGTGCTCTGGAAGGTCCCTTCTGAAAGGAAATGTGTTTGGAGGTCCTGTAATCCTAGCTTACTAAAAATTCTTCTCATGTTCATCCTCAATTCCAAAGAATTTGAGGAAGAACAAGTCAAAGCAAATCAAAGCTTTTCTTCCTATGAAGAAAAATGTGCCCACTGCCACTTATGTCCCTGTGAACCTCTTCCTTTGGTGCTGTCAGCCCTGATGTCTCAGGGATGGGCTTGACTCACCCTGTCCAGTGCTGCAGCTCCTCCTCCCAGGGCAGTACTTCCAAGGGAGTCCAGAGTGGGAGAGGGTGGATGGGCAATCCCCAGTGTAACCCGGCCTTAATGCTGGGTTCTGCAGAGCTTGTCTCAGGGGCTGCCATCCCTCTTGGCACATGGGCTGCCACGCTACTTTCTACAGTGCCCCTCTGCTCCTTCTTGTCCAGGGGCTGGGATAGGTCTGCCTGCTGCCAGACACCAGTGCCCTTCTCCCCCTCATCTCCTGGAACCTGCAGGGCACGCCTCAGCCAGCCCAAAGCAGGGGGCTGCTGAAACAAAGCGCTAAGGAAGGGAGCAGCAAGTGCCACGTGGGCACAGGCCAAGGGCCAGAGCAGGCATAGAGGTCCCTGGCTGCATCCCAATGCCTCACCTGCTGCCCTGGCCCCGGGATGGAGCCCTGCACTCCGAGTGCTGCAGGATGGGCAGCTCCCAGGCAGGAGAGAAGGCAGGGTGGTGGGCTGGCCACAGGCAGGAGGCTGCAGGCAGGCTTTGGCACTGGCAGCGGCGGGCACACAGACAAGGCTGGGCTCCACTGCGGCAGATTGATAGGTGTCTGGTGGAAAACATCCTACTGATAGTCAAGAACAAAACGCAAACAGGGAGAAATGACAGCTGTTCCTGTAGCTTTTCCATCATCTCTGCCGATAGCAGCCGCAGCGCCTGCAGCTCCGCGATTGATGCATCTCCGGGGACGCCGGGAGTGCGGATGCCACAATCAGGAAGGATAAAAGAATTGCTGCTGGAACCCAGAGGAGACTTCGGATCCTTATCAGGAACAAAAAGGACATCAATCTGGTGCCAGCACAGGCCCGGCAGATGCAGCCACACACTCAGCAGCCAGCCCAGCCAGGCTGGCAAAGCACATCCATCGCTGCCCGGCCCCCCTCCCTCTCTCCCTCCCTCCCTCTCAGGGCAGCTCTGTTTCAGCCAAGCAGCATCGGGCAGCAGCACTGAGACCCAGCCACTGCTTGGCCAAGAAAATCCTTGGCAGGAAGGATGTGGTAAACAGAGCAGGAGACGAGTCTCTTCGGAGTCCCAGCTGGCTCTGGAGGGGTCGGCCCTCCGGCCTCACACAGCCTGACAGACCAGCTGGCTGCCCGGTGAGCCCTGGCCAGAGCTGAGGTGCCTCCCAGCTGGCCCCCTGCTATCCAACCCTTCGCAGTCCTGGTGCCCTCAGCACACAGAACTGCTTTGCACAGCACTGCCAGTGGTAAGCATCAGCTCCTCCACAATGCACAAAGCTGGCATTTCTCTTTCAGGTCTACAATCAGGTTTAGTTTCTGGGCATGCTGAGAAGTAGGGAGGAGGCACAGAGCATGCCTGTTGGCTGAAAAGCACCCAGGTGCTTGTGTAAACTGGTCTCCTGGGACTTCCAGCCACACGCTGCTGTGGGAAGCCCAGCTGCTGCACCCCTGATCTGTGTGAGGGGCCTGGTACTCACGTGCCATGGCAAACACCTGGTACTCACGTGCCATAGCAAACAAACACCTGGTACTCACGTGCCATAGCAATCACAAACAGCATCTCTTTGTCTGGCAGCACTCGTGGCTTGGAGCTCCCCACTCGGGGCACAGTGATCCCAAAGGACCTTGCTGCTGCCTCTCCTGATGCAACCTGGCTGGTATGCCTCCAGCTTCTTCTGGGGTTGGACAAACCAGCTGCTTGTTAACAATACCTTTCAAACATGCAAAGATTAAAGACAGCCTCGCAGGACAGTGTCACCTCAGCACAGCCAGGTCCTGGGCTGTGGCTCTGTCATGGGTGGCTGGGGCTGCTGGGCTGGTGACTCTGGAGCTGGCCAGAAGGATGGAGGCTGCCAGCACTGACTCTGAGGCTGCTTCCTGCAGCATCCATGCCTCCTGCTGAAGGCTGACATCCCCAGAGTCAGGTGTGGAGCTTCTTTACTCTCTGGTGTGCCACAACAGGGCTGAGAGGACCAAGGCTGCTTTCAGGACTGCACCCATCCCCGTCACCCACTGTCCTCCACCCCAAAGCAGATGTATAGCACCCTCCCCATAAAGCTAGGAAGAGCTGCTTGGCATTACCGTGCAAAGAGCTACTGCCTAATGCACTTGGGACAGCTTTTGGTGAGAATACAGCTATTTCTTAAAGTCCACTCCCTGTCTGATGGGGGAAGTAGAACAGCACATCAGCAGCCTGCTCTGAGCTGCTCCCCAGCCTGCAGACTGGCTCGGGGATCATGAAATGTCATGGCACAGAGGTATTATGGGATGTGCAGGTACACCAAACCTCTTCTTTAAGCTTTCCTGGTCATGGTGATCAGTAGCAAAACTGAAAAATTTGGGTGGCAAAAACAGTTTTTAGCCAGAGAGGTGTTTTGTTTGGCACGCAGAGCCAGGGCCCTCAGGCGTGCACCGCTGCAGGGAGCAGTGCTGATCCTGAAGTGTGCCAAGACCTCGCTGCGGTGCACAGCAAGGGCTGAGGCTGTGCAGAGTTCTGCTCAGCTTAGAACACAAGCCAAGAGAGAGTTTTCAACATCATGGGGAAATTACATTGTGGCTTTTTGAATGTCCACTGCTACTGCCCTCCAGGGAAGGCTGGAGATACTTCTCCCTCTTCTGGAACATTTGTGACACTATTTTGCATGAGCACTTCAGCTGATACAGGGCTACTGGAGAGCTGAGCTCCAGAGGGGGAAGGGGTTTTGGGATGGGTTTGTAGTGCTGCAGCCCACACACTGAACCATGTAGGGCAAGATGCAGTGGTGAAGGAAGGTAATGAGAAACACTTGGAAAAATAGGAGGGTTTGGGGACGAGGTTTTGAGACTCCCAGCAAGCTGGAGAGCTGTAAAGGGTGACCCCATTGCTGTGCCTTTCTCAGGACTAGCTGTTTCTTCTGCAAACCCAGACGCAGGAGCATGTTTTTCTCTCTCTCCCACCTCACTTCACTTTTAAATAAGCTTCTATCCCTCACTGCTTGGAGAAACACTTTGAAAACCTGACCCTGATGCACCCTAAAAGCTCAGAAAGCAAGAAGTAAATAAAAAGAGCATTTTCTCTTCTAACTTAAAAAATCACATTTAAGAAAAAAGCCCAGCAATCTCCTAACCCTTCTTGCCCTGATTCAGGAGAATTTTTTTCCCTCTTTCCTTTCAAGGCTAGTTCCTCTGGGGGATTTGGAGTTGTGGTGCCAGTGCAGAAGAAGCCAGTGTGGCCTCTGTGCCCCTTCCTGAGGACATTCAGTTGTCCCAGTAGCTGATGAATGCTGTCACCTGCCAGCCAGCACTTAGTGGCTGTGGGGGACCATAGCACTGCTCTCACTGACATCCTTTCCTGATGTAGAGCTTTACCATGAGCATGGATGCAGCCACAGAAGCTGTACTTGTGCTGAGAGACTTGCCATCCTTCTCTGGCCACAGTGACTTTGCTAATTTATAGTCTGGCCAGGGGCTAATGCAGCCACCTAGAGCTCTCTGGTGGCCAGAGCTCTTTTGGCTCTTCTGGTCCCTGTCCTAGTCCCAGAACCATGTCCTGGGCACATGGATGTCTCTGGCAGAGAGGGCATCCAGCCCTCAGAGCATCCATGGATGAAGGTGCCCGGCTCCATATTTGCTCCCCACTTCTACTCATCAGCTGTAGATGCTGGCAGGAGATCTCGAGCTGGAAGGCTGTGAGGCACTGGCAGGTAATTGCTAGAGCAAGCAGGGCTGCATTAGTGGGGATGACAGCAGCCAGCGATGTGCTCTCCTTTAGGCTTGGCTCTGCAGCAGCCTGTGGGGAGGCAGGAAAGACAGGGGAACGGGGGACAGAGTCTGCTTGGCTGCAGTGGTGCTTCAGGCAAGGCACTGCAAGGGGGCAGATGGGAAACCTGTCTCCCTCTGGGTACTCTGAGCACTGTTAGCTGCGCCTCTGCCACCCGCTGTGGCTCCACACCCCGCTGCTGTGGCCGTGCCTCATCCAGCACCAGAACTGGCTTTGCTGATGTGCACTGGGGGATCCCTGCCCGCTGGACAGTCATGCCAAGGAGATGCAAGTGGCTGATGCAGCCACAGGGTGGGAGGCAAGCAGCCATCTGTGACAGGCATGTGCGTGCCTAGCAGGGAGGAGCGGGGGATCCGAGCCCCCCTTTTCGCCCCCTCTCCTCCCACCTGTTCTAGCATCGTGCTTGGAGGCACTGCAGGCCCTGGGGGGATGTTGCAGCACCCTCTTCCCAAATGACTCGTTAATGAAAAGGGAAGATATTACTCATGCAACACGTGAGAGTGGGAGAAGAGGGAGGAGCAAGGGCTGTAAACTGAACTGAGGACAGCTCAGGGCTGTCAAGGCAGAAATTTGGCCTCTCAGAGCTGGGGAGTGGCTGCAGACCTGGCTGGCTGAAGGTGTAGCAGGATAGAGGGGCGCAGCACAGCCAGATGTGGTTCAGGTCCTACTGCCTCAGATCTTGCCTGGGGCCACTCTGCCAAGCTGCTACCCAAGAGCAGGGATGCTTTGGATTAGCCTGGGCTTGCCAGACCAGAGGGTTCACAGCACAGTCCAAGGCTGCTCTGCCACTGTGGAGGAACTGGGAGCTGTGGCCACAGGAGCTAATGGTTGCAAAGCAAATTGGAAAGAAACAGGTTAGTTGCTGTGGTTTGTCTGCAGTGACAATGAGATCAGCAGGGCTGGAACGGGGTGCCCAGAAGATGGGCAGCAGCCAGTGACCACCTGTGCCATCTTCCCTGCTGTGTGTCATGGCTGGGCTGCTCTGGAGATGGATGCTCCTCAAGCAAGTGTGTCCCATCCACCAGGGATGCACCACTGCCTGGAGAAGGCTGCCTCCAAGATGAGGGACCTTGCTCTGTATGGGGGCCAGAAAACAGATGCAGCTGCCCAATGCTGTGTGCTGTAGAGATCAAAGCCACCCTCCTCACAGGTGTTCCTTTCAGCTCAGCCACAACGCTGCCCACTGAGCTGCAGGACAATGGTTCAGTCAAGGGCTTTAGGAGAAATGACCAGCCAGTGTCACTGATGTGGGATGTGAGGGCAGAGGCCCTCCCCTGTGTAAGAGAGGGGCTTGCAGGCACTGCATGGCCCAGAGATGCTCTTTCAGCAGGCTGTCTCTCCCACACCCAGCACACAGAGGCATGAGGAAGGGACACAACCACCTGCAGGAGTATCAACATCTCCTCTGGCCCTGACCACGAGGGGCTCAGGGACCCCAAAGGCAGAACCTCACTGCATCCCATAGTGGGGCAGCTGACAGGGAGAAAGGAGGAGCTGGATGCAGCTGTTATGGCAACAGAAGTTCTCAAGATAGGGAAGGGAAAAGGCACTCTTTAAAGCATGTTTCCATGGCAACAAGCATCTTCAAAGGCCTCTATAAAAACAGAAATTAAAAAAAATAATAAAAAGGTTTCCACAGAGGTGGGGACTTCTATGAGCTGAGCTGCCTCAGGTGCTTTGAGAGCTAAGTGAAGAGCCTGGGACTTCCTGGGAGGGGCAAAGGAGTGGGGGCAGAGTTTTGCAGCCTGGGGGCTGTGTCATGCCCCCTTCCTCCACCCCATGTTTGCTGGTTTTTGCTAGGCGGGCCTTTGCCCCATAAGATGGCCAAGTCTGGCAAAGATGTCAGGAAACAAATAGCCTGGAAGAAGCTGAGGGGCAAAAAATGCCAGTGCTCTCGCTCTGGCTCTTCCAGCCTTACTTTCCTTACCCAGGGAAGGACAACCTCACAACCTCCCTGCTGCAAAGCTTGTGAGCTCTGCACCTCCCAGGGATGGAAGGCTGTAGATGGTGAGCTCTGGGTCAACACTGCAGCTGGGAACATGCAGAGTGACTGCCTGCTGATGTGGCAGCATGGCCATGGCTGATGTGCCAGCAAAGGGCCAGCTGTCCCTGTGGGAGCAGCAGTGACAGCTGCTCTGTGTGGGGATGGGCTGGCATGGCATGGCATGGCATGGCATGGCATGGCATGGCATGGCATGGCATGGCATGGCATGGCATGGCATGGCATGGCATGGCATAGCATGGCATGGCATGGCGCTACCGTGGTCAGGCACCAGGTCCACCCTGCACAATTCTGAACTCTTTTTGAGCCGTTTGTGCTCCAGTGCTACAGGAACTTTGCAAGCATAGACAGAAAGGATTTTCTTTCTTTTTAGCACACACCCCTTCACTAGAGAAATATCAGACATTCCTGGAAGGGCACAAGCTCCTGACAAAATTGTATTTGGCCCTGGTCCTGGCTGCACTGTGTGCTGGGGGGGTAGGTTACCCCAACCAGGCACCACAGCAAATGCTTTCAGAAGGGGGCTTCAGCCTGCTTGGTGTTCTTTCCCCTTTTCTCTTCAAAGGCAAATTTGTCACTCTGATTTTTTAAGATTTTCTAAGCTTCTGATGTTGACATTCTTGTAGCGAACTTTCTCACACGCTTTCTGTAAATAATTCATTGTTTTGCATTCTTTTATGGAGGAGGAGAAATTTGAGGGACTGTTGGTTTGTCCAGTGTCATTGGAGAGGTGGCACTGGCACCCCCCAATCCACTGTCACTTTTGGAAAACTATAAATGCTGGAGTCAGAAAATAAACTTTCCTTTTTTTTCTTCACCTTGAGAGCAGCGGTGTGCACTTGTGTTCTTTCATGTCCTAGAGTGACACAAATTTGCCCAGGCTCTCCCTATTGTGTCATCACAAGTCTTGGGGTCCCTTTCCTCCCTCTGTGGGGTTGCTGCCTGATCTGCAGCAGGGACTGGCACGCAGCACTGTGAGCAGAAATGGGTGTCCATGGGCTGGTTTCAGAGTAATGAACTTCATTAGTTGGTGCTGAACTGCAGCCCCTTTCTCTGCTTTTACCATTGCCCTCACACACCCCCTTACCAGGCAGCATTATGATTGTTCCACTCTGCAAACAAAGCCTCCCTTTGCTTGCTCAGAAATGGTGAACACTGACTTTCCTCTACTTTGGGGTGGGAGCAGAGGGGTGGTGGGTAGGAGATGTGCCCTGATGCTGAACAGGTCTTGGCTGGAGGAACTTTTTGAGACTGTGGGAAACCATGGGGGCTCCCAATCTTTAAGAACTATTCAATAAGACAGATGAAAAGACATGTCCAAGATAGCCTTTGCTTCCTGGATCTCTTCAGTGTGGGATGCATGCAGTTTTAGCTGATATAATTTAATCTGTGGTCATTCTTCAAAGAAAAGAGCTGGCAATTAAAGGGAGGGACAATAGCTGTCAGAGTCCTTGCCCTGCAACTGCCACTGGTTTTCTCAGATTATTCCCTGAGGGGTTATGGACTTCCCTGAGAGAAGATCAACCACCCTGTAGTGCCTAGCTCCACATCTGGAGAAGATTGTCCAACCCCTTGTCTGCAGAAACCTGGACTTCCATGCCTTATTTTAATACTGCTACTTAGCTTGTTGACTAACAAGCTCTACACTCAAATGATCCTAATGCAGAATAATGCTCCCAATCCTGCAACTAGCCCTTGGGATGCTGGAGAACAAGCACTTTCCCAAATCCATGCTCTACAATCACATTCTTCCTCCCCTTTATGCCTGATGCAATAGTCCTGCACATGCTGTGGTCACCACTTTTACCAATAGATTTTGGATGTAACCTTACCTGAAGAGTTCTTTGAGAGGCTTTTTTGTTTAATTGCCTGCCACAGCACAGTATTGTTGGCAAGTGGTGCAGGAGAGTTTGGCTTCACAAACAGGCTACAGGTATATTGAAAAGGACAAGTAATAAACCAGAAGTGCATTAAGGGGCTTCCTTCAAGTGTGTGAGGGAGATTTTACAAAACCAAAAAGGTGCAGCTTAAAGGACTGTCTGAGCTAGCTGGATACAGCAGGGCTGCATGGCAGAGCCTTTACCTAGCTTGGAGGAAGCAGGAAGGGAGCCATCCAGAGCACAGCACTGACTGCCCTGTGCTGCTGCAAAGGCAGGTGGCACCACAGCTGCACTCCAGCTACTGTTAGCTCCCACCAGCAGCTCCAGGTAATAACACCAGGGTAAACCACTCACTTCAGTTACATTTCTCAGGCAATCAGAGTCACATCAGCAGCCCCACTAGCACAAAATGAGATATGAGAGCCCATGTGCTGGGGAATGTGGAGCTCAGCACAGGGTGTGTAACAGAGAGTGTGGTTAGTGATCCTGGGAGGATCAGGGTGATGCCATTCCAAGTGTGCTAGGAAGTGTGAGCAAGGGATGATGCACACCAACAGACCTCACTCCTCTCCCTGTCAGCCCTCAGGCACCTGCATCAGGACCAGTTAATGTGGAACATGTTGTGGGACTGGCTGTGCCTGTGAGATGATTCCCCTCCAGCCTTTGGCATTTGTTTTTCTCTAGTCTGTCTGCCTATCCAGCAGAGGATCCTGGAGATCAGACAGAGCTGGAGTGGGGCAGCAATTACGTGAGTGCTTGTGTTCAGTGAGCTCTTAGACATTATCTTTATACCCTTTTTATATCCTTTGATGAATAAGTGGAAGCAAGGAAGGGGTGCCTACCTTTTGGCTCTTACTATATGGACCCACACAGAACAGAGCATCAGGGAGGCCATGCCACAGGATGCACTTCTGTTATCAGAATACAAGCTGCTGCAAGGAGCCCTGCAGCTCCTGGGCTATGTTACAGCAGCCAACAGCTCCTCTGTGAGGCGTAAACTGGCTCTTCTATGCTTTAATCCATGGAATAATTTTTCAGGCTGCAACTTGCTGTGCATTGGAGCACTGTCAGCAGCCCTCTTGCTGCTCATATCCTGCGTTCTTGATACACACAGAAAGATAAAAGAGATTGTTTCAGTTCCGCCACAGCAGGAGCACTGAGCCACCTTCCTGGCCCCATGCCCAGCCTGAGCCTGCTTCTCAGCCTCACACAGGCTTCTCCTCAATTGCATTTACCTTTCTATTCACACAGAATCACAGAAGATGCTGAGTTGGAAGGGACCCACAAGGATCATCAAGTCCAACTCCTGGCCTTGCAGAGGATCATCCCCAGAAGTCACACCCTGTGTCCAAGTGTATTGTCCAAAACTCTTGAACACTGTCAGGCTTGGCGCTGGGACCTTTTCCCTGGAGAGCCTGTTCCAGTACCCAACCCCCTTCTGGGTGAAGAACCTTTTCCTAATATCCAATCTAAACCTTCCCTGACACAGCTTCAGGCCATTCCCTTGGGTCCTGTCACTGATCACCAGAGTGAAGAGATCAACATCTGCCCCTCCTCTTCCCCTCATGAGGAAGTTGCAGACTGCAATGAGTCCTCTCTTCTCTGGGCTCAACAGACCAAGTGACCTCAGCCACTCCTCATACAGCTTCCCCTCCAGGCTCTTCAACATCCTTGTGGCCCTCCTTTGGACACTCTCTAATAGTTTCATGTCTTTCTTATATTGTGGCACCCAAAACTGCACACAGGGCTCAGCTTTACTGATCCAAAAAGATTACATCAGCTGGCTTCCCTTGATCAACCAGATGGGTTTCCCTGTCATTAAAGAAAATCAGGTTTGATAAGCAGAACTTTTCTCTCATGAAGCCCTCTGGCTGTGGCCAGTGACTGCATTATCTTTCAGTTGTCTTTCAACATCTCCCAGAATAATGTCCTCTGTAACTTTACCAGGCCCTGATGTGAGATTGATAGGCCTGTAGTTTCTGGAGTTCTTCTTGCCCTTGAAAATCAGGATAACATTCACCAGCTCCCAGTCAGCTCAGACCTCTCTGGAGTCCCACGACTACTCAAAAACCATTGAGAGAGGTTTTGTGATGACATTAGCAGCTCATTGAGGCTTCTTCGATGAATCCCATCAGGCCCCATAGATTTGTAGGGATCCAGCTGGAGCAGCAGTCCTGCACAATTTTGGGATCAGCTGGGAGGTGATCATTCTCACAGTCATGGTCCCCAAGTGCAGGGCTCTGAGACTCCCTTCAACCCTCATCTGTGTTGAAGACAGAGGCAAAGAATGCATTAAACACATCCAGCAGCTCCTACCTGTGGGAGGAGCTGCTCACTTGCTTTCCTGCTGCTCCAAGAAGTTTGGGAGGTCAGGGTTCCTTGCCCCATTTCCTCCCATCCATTCATGAGTGCTGGACTCCTGTGTGTCTTTCAATCTTCTTATTAATATTCTGGATGTGAGAACATCATGTCAACATCATGTCAACAGGAGCCAGAGGTTAAAAAGCACAAATATAATGACATGAAAATTCTCCTGTGCAGCCAAGTGGAATGGCAGGGGAGGAGAGAGAACTTTGCTGTCAGCCTCTACTCTGCCCTGGCTTCCTCAGACCAGGACTTTTTATTGACTTGAGGTGGTGCCTCCTCAATATCAAGATCCCAAGCTACAGGGAGGTTAAGGATTTCAGCTTATTAGTTTTGGAAGACAGCTCCAATTTGATCCCCTGTGCCCCATGCCAGCTCCTGTGCTCCCTAATTGCTCACAGGTCCTTCAGGTGTACAGAACTGGGTGCTGGCTTTAAAGCATCCACTCCTGCATTTGCAGCGTGGTCTTCATGCTATACATATTCATTTAATAATAGCCAAGGCCCAGTGTATTCCCAGCCAAGCTTGACCTAAATTCAACAGCAAGGTTTATTCTGCAGCTTGAACTGCAGTGGAGGAAAAAAAACAAACCTTGAAAGGGAGAAACTTGAATTGAATTAAATCTGAATCAAATCACAGTCATCTCCTCTGTGTTTCTTTAATTGGAAGTTCAAATTCCATTTATTGTTCTCAGCCCCATCATTTTTAGTTTCCAATGTGCTGCAGGATTTGTGATCTCAAATGACTGTAATTGTTATGCAGGGAAATTTTGACTGCTGTGGCTGCTAGAAATTGAGCAAGGGCTGTGCTGTTGCAGTTTGGATGATGGTTCACTGGGTTCAGAGCTAGCCCTGGGCAGAAGGTTACTGCCTCTGTGAGGCATTACTGGTTTGTTCTTTCATCACCTGTGGAAGGTATTCACTGGGCTGATTTATTTTGTGTTACTGCCATGACATTCAGGCATAAAGGACATAAAAAGGTAGCTCCAAAGAACTCTGTTCTTGGGGAAAAAGAAAATATTCAGGGCTTAATAATGACAAGATAAACAGGCCTTACTCACGTGCCTTTAACCACTGTAACCCCAGGAGGGTTAGAGCAATGATATGCTTAATCCTGGCCTGCTTGGCCACCTCTTAACTTTGTTAGTCAGCTCCCTGGAGGAGGAACAAAGCTGCTCACGTATGTACAGCTCTAAGCTATTGGCTGTGCTCCAGAAAACGGTCCTCTCTGCTGCTGTAGAAGGATGCTCACCAAAGCTTTGCTTGTGCTCATTCAGACACAACCCCTTAAGAAATTAATGCTCAACAGATCCCACCTGAAATGTGCAGAGAAAGGAAAATGCCACTCTTCCCTGATGAGTGGCACAGGCACACTGTTGGCTTCAACAGAGGACAGGAGCCAATGCAGGGAGCTTTCTGTTAATGCCTTGTGTTCCTGAAGAAGCTCAGGCTCTGACACTCTCTTTAGCAAAGCCTCGGGTCCACCTCCGCCATCTCAGCCAGCTCAGCAGTGCTGGAAGAGACTGGGAACTGAGCTGGATGGAGTAGGATGAGGAGGGAGATGCCTCAGCTGGCCTTCCCCAAAAACACATCAGAACAAACCAAACACCTGAGGGAGCCAGGCAGGAGTTTTCAGAGCCCAGTTAGGGCCCAACTGGCCAGCAAAGCAGATGCCACAACAGATCCACATCTTACCTAAAAAGCCAACTTCAGCCCAACTGCAGAGAACGAAGTCAGAGCAGAGCAAAAGCAGAGTCACCCTTTGGTTTCTCCACCTGGCCTAGCCTTAAAAACTCAATTTGAAGGTGGCATTAGGGAAGTAAGACATCGTTTATCAGGAGTGACAGATACAATCTATAAATTAGCATGCTCAGCCTGGGAGTCAGGAGGCAGAGATATCTATCACTTCCTCCCCAGCAGGCTGATACAGGCACACAAATTTGCCCAGTTCCCCAGAGCATCGTCTGGTCTCCAGCAGATCTGACAACCCAGAAGTGCTGGGGAGGCAAGTGGGGATATTACGTAGGGGAGAAGAATGCAGATCCTGACTCCACCCCACCCTGTCCTCGCTGACCTGGGGACAAGTGGACCCCCAGGAAAATGGGGTCCACATCTCAGTCCAAAGGCATGCTACATTTTTAAACACACTGTCAAGGCATCTGAAATAGGATGAGTTGCAAAATGGCTGCAGTCCATTAGAGAAAAGCTGGCTATTTTAAGATGTTTCTACACACCTTGCATCCAAAAGAAAGGATAATCTACGGAAATTATATTTTCTTTTTATGTAGATAAACTACTGTTTTGTGCTCAGTAAATCCGGGGTTTTAGCCTAGCCCTGGAAGGTTCTGGGTGGCTTTTGGTGATAAAGTATGACTTTGTTGTAAAAGACACACAAACAAGGACATTCACAACACTGTCATGAGGCACTTGTCTCATTGAATCCCTTTTTTACGTAAAACCAGGGAAACTGGCCCAGATGCTGGAAATGGATTCATCAGGATTCCCCAGCACAGCCTCACTCCCACCCCAGGTACCTGGGTCTGTGAATCAGCCAGTCCCTGTGGGGAGGAATGGCTGTTGGGGTGGCTAAAGGGACCACACCTCCCAAGGCACATGGAAAGGAAATGATTAGGGGGCTCAGATGGTGCAGCCAGGAAGACTTTTAAAGGCCTCGTAAATAAGAGCTCATGTAGACAGCAGGTACTGTGGGGCTTTATAGGGCTATAAAACACCCTGAGCTGCCATGAAGGCTGGAAGGGTTGGGTAGGAAATCTAATTTCACAGGATTTAAAGCAGGTGAGAGAGATATAAATGTATGTTTTTAATAGTAATTAATGCTGCCATTCAGAAGCACTTAAGCACTGGGTTTGGAGAGTTTCCAAGGGCTTGCCTCATAAATCACAGCCCTCTACCTGCCTGCCTTGCTCCTAAGGGGCTGGGCTACTGCTCCCTCACCTGACCTGGCCTTGGCAGCAGGGGCATTTCCAGCTCCAGGCAGAGAACTCAGCATCACTGCAGCTGATGCTCCTGAGTCATGGCAAGCAGAGCCATCCCCAGCCACCCTTTTGAACTGGGGGTCACCCTAGGATGCTGCCCACCTTCCCTTAAGGCTATCCCCTCTTCTTTAGAGACAGAGGGACAAAGGAGCATCTTCTTCAAGCTTTTTTGCTGTGGGCTGCCAGTTTTCACCCTTCCTTGTAGTCATTTCTGCTGCACAGGCAGTTGGGTCCCAGCCAGCTCTTGCCTGGCATGAGTGGAAAGCAGAGGCTGCTGCAGCCCACAGGGATGAGGTGGATAGTAGGGGGTGCCCAGGAAACATTCAGGAACTAGGCAATGTATTTAATCCGTGCTGTTTTGTGTCATGCTGTGATTTCTAATTTGTCACCTGGGCCTTTAAGGCTTGATTCTATACCGTTCTTGGGTGGTGACAGAGGCTAGCATGGGCAGCTAGCCATGCCTTAGCATCCCCATGCCCCCCAGAAAGCAGTCTGCACCTGCACCCAGTCCAGCCCCAGGCTTGTCCCACCTCGCCTGGGGAGGCTCCAACCGTGTGCCAGCCCTGCCCTCTAGTGTCACTTCTGCCACAGCCGCTCCTTGCGATCCAGAGCGCTCCCCCAGCACCGCTGGTACAGATGTGCAGTCGGGACTTCGGTGTGACTGTTTCAAACAGAGCTTGGCTTTCACGCCAGGGGAGAAGGAGAGGGGAAGAAGGATCGAGGCTCACATATTTGCCAGCTGATGATGGGGTGGAAGGAACTTGCTATCTTTATCTCCAGTCTCTGCCCATGGTCAAAGAAGGTACCCACCATTTTAAAATACTTAGGAAGCCAGGAAGGGACAAGACAACCAGGAGAAACCTTTATTAACTCTTTCTTATGCATTTCCACTTATGTGCAGTGAGACCATCCCGGCTGGGGATACAGCATGCCCTAGGCACAGAGTCTGAGGTGTGGCCAATCTTATTGGCTGATGGGCACCTGCACTGCTTCCAGAAACAGCTCAGATTTGCAAAGCTCAGGGCTGCTTTGATGTGGTAGAGCCCTTGTAGAGGTCCTGTTGCCTCTCCACAGAGCTGAGTCAGCATGACTGCTCCAGGGACCTGGCACCAGGCATCCAGAGATGGAAGAGCCCAGGCAGTGCTGGTTTTGATCCAGCTTCATAGCTAGTTTGGATCCAGCTGGGAGTTTGCCCCTTCTGGGCTGAGCTCCAGCAGATTCTGTGTGAGTGCCCCCTGTTCTAGGGTCCAGGAAGGTGTCTGAGCTGGGTGCAGCTGGATCCAAGCACTTTCCGGCTAGGGTCACCAGACTGCTGGAGGACAGCATGTGGGGGAGGCACCAAAGCATCTTTGCAGCAGCTACCTGGGCCAACAAAGCTGGCACAGAACCACAGCTAAAATATCCACCTAGACCAAAATTGTTCCAATTCCGCAGTGACACCAAGCCTCCTCTGCACTGGACTCCCCTGGAGTTCCATGTTTTTCCACAAAGAAACTGCAGCAAGATCTATTATTCTGCTACAGCAGCAGGTGGGCTAGAGCAGGAAAACTCTGCCAAGGCCATTTCTCCTACAGACGGGGGGAGTCTGGAAAGAAGCTGCATTGTAATGGGAAACACCGGTGCTACAAACAGGTGTTGTTTGAGGACAATACCAAGACATTACTCAATTGTCACCCCTGATTCATGTTTACTACCCTAGCAGAGAGAGACCTGATTCAGCTAATCTGATCTGATAAATCTTAGATTTTGCACCAGCCTTCTTCTCCTGTATTGATTATCAGCAAATGCTAAATAACGGTATGACAGCTGAGACCTGTTGTTACCAGGCAAGATCTGCAGTTCAAACTTGAAACCTCAAGCTCAAGCTAATTTTAATGAGATACACAGCAAACCAGAGGAATTACCAGCAGGTCCAGTAAAGCAATACCCCTGTCACAGTAAAGTAATACTCCTGTGACAGATGAGCCCTCCTGGGTTGTTGGTCCCTGCTTGGACACTATTGTGGCACTACACCACCTGTACATATTCTGAGCATACTCACACACATACACATATGTACAGATATAAATTTACTTATATGCTTATACATATGTGTGTATTGATACATGTATGAATCTGGATTGATATCTTCACTTGTAAGCTCCATACTTTACAAATGTCAGCATCAAGGATGTTTGTGTTAACTGGAAATCAAATACCATTGCTTGTAAGGAACAATCAAATTCTTAAATACAATGGAATGACCTCTCTGCTGAGTGGATTTTTTCCCATGTCCCATTCTAGGTAGTGGAATGAGTTCTTTTTCTAATCCCAGACCCAGAAACAAAACTGCCAATGTTTTCTGCTGCATGGTTTGCCCTTCTACATGACTCACAGAGGGCCTATTCCTACACTGGTCGATAGGTCCAGGTCTCTTGTGTGGCCAGGAAATGCAATCTGTGCTGTCTCACCACCAGGTTTGACATACACCCCAAAGCCCATTGCTGTTTTATAAGCCAGGCTGCTGGCTATCAGCTGATTTGCATGCTTCCAAGTAGGTCACCTAATTTTAGTGGGAAGGGGAGAGCTCTCCCCTCAGAGGAGCAGCACCTCTCATAGTTAAAAAGGTTTTCTGATCACATAGGAAAAAATTAAATAAGATGCAGGAGTGCATGTATGTGTGTGCACACCAGCAGCAGGCAGGGCATCAGGCATGCCAGACACCATTAGCAGTGCAGGCACCTCACAAGACATGGGACCAAGGACACTTCCAGCCAGATTTCTCTACATAAAGAACCTGTCAAAGCTGCTTATTTTCCAGTCTCAGACCTTTACCAGTGATAATTGCTTATTTTGTAAGCACTCAGGCAATATGGAGCAGCACACTCCTAAGCCAGGAATAATCCTGAGCTGGCTCCTCACAATATGTGCTAGCATGTTAATACACAACCAGGCAGCAGGGCAGGAAAATATTTAGGTCTCATCTGCATGTAGAAGTGAATCCTTGCTGCTGTAGCATAATAAACATGCTCTGTAATGAAGTTAAAATTATTTATTTTCACCAAAAACAAGGCTAAAAGGTGACTTCATCTGCCTGTAACTGCTTGCTTGTAAAAAAGTCAGCAAAGCTATAACGTGATCCATCGAACTGGGCAATGCCAAGCATGAAAAGGAGTGTGCATTATTTAATGGGAAAGAACCAGCCATCAGAATAACATCGCTGTGCCCTATTGAATTCAGTCTCTGGAATTATTTTTAATCAAAATTGATTTTGTTTTTCTCATAGAAAATCAGGTTTAATTCAAGTAAGATTTAATTCAGGGAAGCCTAAGACTGATGTTGTGCAGGAGGCCAGGCTACATTGCCTAAACCTACTTGTTCCTACCTTTACTCTGAAATTTCTAAACCTATGGCTTTAAACCTTCCCCCCAAAGCAAAGCACCCTTGGGAGGCAGGCAGGGCTATGGCAGAGTAATTCTGCTGGTCAGTTTTTGCACCTAGGAAAGCCTTTATTCAAAGCACTTGTCAAACCATTGCCATGCTGTAGACAAGCTCTGCCTAGGGAGACTGACCAGCACAACTATCACAGAACTACCTCATTATTCAAGAACAAATCACTTTTATTTTGGAATACACTGTCAGCACAAGGGAGTTATATTGGCAGAGGTGAGAGAGTTATTCTGGTTGATTTTCCCATGCAGACGTGCCATACATGTGTGATAGGGCTGTAGGATAATCCCCCAGGAGAAGCAACAAGGATTTTATTGATTGTGATATTTCAAACTTCTGCAGGCCAAAGCAATCTTCTGTGCACTGAATGAGTCAACAAAATGCAGTGGGAGGGGGGTTTTGCCTTCTCCAACTCCTGTGTTTAGTTTAGAGAAGGCACTTTGAACAATGCTAGCAGGTGGCAGAGAGAAGAAAATAAAATTATATCTGACTCTGAATCTGCCAGAAGCATGCCATTCTTGCAACATTAGTGGTAGGAAAGGTCAAATTCCTTGAAATTCAAGCCAAATTATGTGATGCTGAAGCCACAGGTATGTATAACAGGCCATGAGGACCTATGGAACCAACCAAGTGCCCCCCACACAGACTGTTTGCTTTGTTTTTTTTCTTGACTGACACCACTTATGAGATGAGTGCTGGGACAAGCACTGGAAGAAGGTGGATGGAAGGAACACAGGATATGAAGTAATGAGTAAATGCTAGCTGAATTCCAGCAGCAGGATCAAAGCATGGCTGAGCTACAGGGAACACCCACTGGTCATTTCAATAACAGCTTTCCCTGCCTTAATGCCAGCCCCCCTGCAGTCACAATCTGCTGTTTCCATGGCAGGAGCTGCAGGCCTGCATCCAGGGGATGTCACACCCTGTGTGAGCTTGGCCAAGCACCGTGCATGGGGTGGCTCTCCCGGCTGTGCAGGCAGAGCGGGGGGGTGGGTGAGGTGAGCAGGCTAAACTCACTTGGGGTTGTAAGGGCTCTACCAGGCACCTATCACAAGGTGCAGTGCTGAAAAGTGTTGATCAGAACACAACCCTGAACACTCCCTCACCCTGCAGGCACTTGGGTAGTCCAAAACAAGCACACCAGCACCAGCTTTCTTTGTCCAGAGGGAACATGATTCCCATCAGAGCCCAGATGCTGCTTAGAAGGCAAGGGTTGTGAGGAAGGGCAGCATCATTTACTAAACCCACTGATGCACCTGGGAGGAAAAAAATCAAGTGACTTCAGAGTTTTGAGGAAAGCATGTTATGACTGAAACATTTTCCAGCTGCACCAACTGGCCTAATTAAGTACTTTTCTCCCCCAAACCCCTACTATGCTTCCGTCCTTCCCAACTGTAAGAGCAGCAAGGATTGCTATGGGGGCCAATTAACGCTGCTGGCTTTGCTTCCAAAATCCTCTTAATTATGCCCTGTGCAAATTGCTGGGCCTCGGGACATGGCAAACCAGACACTTTGCAGCAGTCTCAGCTGACATATGCGAGGGTCACGCTGACCAATGTTTGACAGAGCTCACTGCTGCCTCCCTCACCACATGGAATCCGGCATTAATTCTAATTTATTTCATCCTGTCCAGCAGTTTGAATTCACAACATGCTAGAGTTTCTTATTGAAAGGCTTCTTTGTTATAAGGCACCATTAAGAGAACCTGGGATGACTTGGCATGTGATTATGGGCAGATGGGTGTTTCGTACCTGGAATGATGGTGTGGGACTGTGGGATGAGTTAGCATGAGAATGTGTGCAGCCTATCCTAACACCCAGGCTACATTGAATGCCATTAGCCCCTGTATTGCTTGCAATGTAGCAGGGTAGTGCACAAGCCAGCACAGGCTGTACCTCAGTTCTGGAGAGGTAAATGGCATTGGCAGAGACATTCTCCTGGTTAGATATCAAAATTATTGATGCAGGAATGGGAACTAGGCAGCCAACTCTTGCCTGTGCTGTCCTTGCTTGTACATGTCACCATGCCTGCTTCATTTAGGTTGTATTGGGAAGGTTTTATTTACCTCCACAAAAATGAAAACCTGCTTTCTGTACAGAAGATTTAGGCAGCAGAGCACACTGTGCTTTTGATGGGATGTGGGCAAAATCCATGCTAGCAAACCACTGCATGTCCAACGCCCAGATCTCACTTGCTCCAACCAGCACATAAAGGATGCTGACATGAGCCAGCAGAGCAGTCTTGTTCCTAACACAAGGACCACTACAGTCCCCTCCTGCCGCCCACTGCCCAGTGATGCCAGGTGGATACAATGCTGGTCAGGATCAATATCCATGAGCGTGGCAGCCCCCCCCAGGCGTGCCACAGCAAGGCTCTCCCTCCTGGCTGCAGAGGGTGCCCAAGGACCATCCTCAGGGCCTCCTTAAACTGCCCCAGTTGCTGTCTGCCCCGTTTTCCCAAAACACGTTTTTTCACCTGGTGTGCAAGATACAAATCCACACACAGAGTTGAGGTATTTGATTTATTTACCGTTCTGCACATTAAGGGGTGCTGGGTGGCAAATCCACAAGGCCAGTGTGACAGCTACCAAAACTTCTAACTATTCACACATTTTCGCAAAAAAAGACATTGTTTGCTAGAGAACAAGGCTAATTCTTGTTGGTACCTAGATTTTTTGTTGATTAATATTCTATCTTCTATCAACAGATGATTTTCTCACTTCTCACGGTCATTAGTCTGCATGATCAGTCTTTCTCTTCTTTTGGGTCAGTGGGTTTCCTGAGCTGGTGGTCGGGAAGTTGGTGGTTATAATCTCCCCCCATGGGAATCACCTTTTAGCCAGCTGAAGCTGATGTCAGCAGAGTTGCTGAGTTCCCTTTATTAGTTTCTTCTCTTAGGGGTACAGCCAAATGTCCCTAGGACCTGTAAATTCTACATTCTCTGTGTGCCCTGTCAGCTTGCCCCCCAGGCTGTGCTAGCTTCCGTCTGAGATCGTTGAAATGTGTCCAGACCTGAACCTTAACAAGGCTATTCTGCCGACAAGTAATTTCTTTTTCACACCGGGGCATCACTTAGAGCTTGCTTGTTCGCTGCTCTCTGTTCCACGGATTAAATCTCCTATCTTGTTGATTCGGCCTCGAAGTACACCAAGTTCAAATATCAAAGAGCATCCTTTCTTAAGAAATTTTTAATAAATTTCACATTCGCACCAGCCACGCTGCCCCGGGGCGGAGCGGGCGGCGGGGCCGGGCCGGGCCTTCCCCCGACATGGCGCCGCGGCCGGGGCGGTGCCGAGCGGCGCCCGCGGGGCGTGAATAAAGGACGGCGGGCGGGGCCGCGCCGCTCCGGGACGCGCGGGGCCGGCGGCGCAGGCGGGTGAGCGGGGCAGGCGGCGGCCGGAGGAGGCGGGAAGAGGCGGGGGCCGGCGGGTGTCGCTGGCGGCCCGGCCCGCCCGGCCCGCCATGAGCAGAGCGCAGCTGACGCGGACGGGGATCCTGCGGATGGCGCTGGGCGGCGGCGGCGCTGACCCGCTGCTGCCGGCGGAGGGCGGCGGGGACCGGCGGGCGCCCTTCCTGCTGCGGGCGCTGCGCATCGCCGTGGTGGTCTGCCTCTACTGGTTCACCTCCATCGCCATGGTCTTCCTCAACAAGTACCTGCTGGACAGCCCCTCGCTGCGCCTCGACGCCCCTCTCTTCGTCACCTTCTTCCAGTGCGCCCTCACGGCCGCCCTCTGCCTGGGCCTCAGCCTGGGGGCGGCCTGCGGGGCCCCCTGCGCCGGCCTGCCCACCCTCCGCCTGGACCCCAAGGTGTCCCGCAGCGTCCTGCCCCTCTCCGCCGTCTTCATCGGCATGGTCACCTCCAACAACCTCTGCCTCAAGCATGTCGGCGTGGCCTTCTACAACGTGGGGCGCTCCCTCACCACCGTATTCAACGTGCTGCTCTCCTACCTCCTCCTCAAGCAGACCACCTCCCTCTATGCCCTTCTGGCCTGCGGAGTCATCATAGGTGAGGGGGAGCAGGAAGGGCTGCTCCCATCCGACAGCCAGCCCCGGAGAGACGGTGGTGGGGTGTCTTTCCCTTGGGAAGTCATCCCCACCTGCATGATAGCTCCCTGGTCAGGTCAGGTAGCTCAGGGCTCAGCAAATTTGGTTGCTCTGTCTATGGCAACCAAATTTGTATGTCTGGAGGATGTAGGTGACTCATTAAGAGAAGAAATTGCACTCGTTTGACACGGCTCCCTTTTTCCTTCGAGCACTAAAACTTCTCTGCCCTCTAATGACGTTTAACTTGCCTTACCTTTTTCTTTCTTCGTCTTTTACAGGCCATAAAATAGCAGGTGGCTTTCTCCCTGTTCCCAAGTTCTTGTTGATTATTAACTTTGGTAACAATAGCATTTATGTCAGCACCACTGGGACCATACAATAGAGTCAGCCAGTTGGTTTTTACAATGGGCTGAATGCATGTGATAAAGGGTTGGTTAGCTGATCAAGCCAAGCGTAGAATACCACCAGAAGATCCAGGTGTATGGTTAGGATGTAGGCCAAGGCATTGAGTGGCTAAACAGGAATGCTTATAAGTCATCTGTTCCAAAGACAAAATAATCCCAAAAGCTGCCTTCCACTGAAGGGCCATTTAGATGCCAAGAATGGTGAACTGTTGGTTTCAGCCTGATTCCAGGTGTGCATGCGTTCACTTAGTGTTAGACGGCCGGATGGAATCAGATGACAATAAGAAAATCTCATCTCCATGGAAGAAATGAACAGGAACAGAACTACTGTATTTTCCACAAGCGATGAAAGCAATTGCCTTCAGCTGATCTTTTGTTCAGGCACTGCCCAGGAGTGTGGTGCCTGGCAGCCTGACAGGGTTTCTCTAAGGTTAAGACTCTGTCCTCCTGGCTCCATCTCCTTTTGCTGTGAGAGCATCACCTGTGTGCCTATAGCAGCATAGCTGAGCATCCTCTGTGGCCTGACGCAAAGCCCCTCCTGTTGGTGCATGGAACCCATTTGTATCTGGCCTTAGTTTCAAGCCTGTTAGGTTGCTTTGCAGGCAACTTTCCAACAAGAAGCAGCTAATGAAAATGTGCTGCAGTACTCCTTCAGTAGCTCATCTCCCTTTTATGTTTGCTTATGAGCTGGATGGGGAGAGGTCTCCCTCTCTGCCCTGGAGATGCAAAGCCTGTAGCTCCTGTTTTGGAGGCGGTTAGACAGTGCTTTGCCCATCAAAGTTTTAACATGAAGATACTGCACACAGATTCTGCCTTTTGATTTATTTTTTTATCATGCTTAATATTGCATCCATCTTTTTACTATCTTTCTTCTCTGACCTATATTTTCCTTCCTTTTAACAGCAGAGAAAAGTTGGGTTTTTTTCAAACTTTGAAGAATATTTTTTCTACCTGTCTGTCAATTTTCAGCCTTTTCAATTAAAAATAAAATGCTCTCCTGAAAATTACCTATATGCAAAGACTAGCTGGAACAGTAGTTTCTGAACTGCTGCCTGCTCAGTGTGGGAATTAGTCCTCCAAGGTTGAGTTACCCGCACAATAAATTTCCTGCACTAGCAAAATAAATCTTCCCAGTCATGGAATTTTGTGGGTTCGTGTAATAGAAGGGGGAAGCCCTTAAGCCTGTCTCTTGCTGTTGTTGTTCCCTATCAAGTAAATGATGAATTTCTGATTGTATGTTTTGAACCTTTCAGCAGTTGTTTAGATGATGCCTGATTTGTTTGGTTGCAGGTGGCTTCTGGCTGGGTGTTGACCAGGAAGGAGCAGAGGGCACTCTGTCATGGACAGGTATATTCTTTGGGATCTTAGCAAGCCTTTGTGTCTCTCTCAATGCCATCTACACCAAGAAAGTGCTGCCTGTGGTGGATGGTAGCATCTGGCGCCTGACCTTCTACAACAACGTCAACGCTTGTGTCCTGTTCTTCCCCCTCATGGTGCTGCTGGGCGAATTCCGCACCCTCTACCACTTTGACAAGCTGGGGAGCCCCAGTTTTTGGGGCATGATGACCTTGGGGGGAGTGTTTGGCTTTGCCATTGGGTATGTGACTGGACTTCAGATTAAGTTCACTAGCCCACTCACCCACAACGTGTCTGGGACAGCCAAGGCCTGTGCACAAACAGTGCTGGCTGTTATCTACTTTGAGGAGACAAAGAGCTTCTTGTGGTGGACAAGTAACTTGATGGTTCTGGGGGGCTCCTTTGCATACACATGGGTGAAAGGACTGGAAATGAGAAAGGTGCAAGAGGATCCTAATGTCAAAAGCGGTGAAAGAAATGAGACTGGTGTGTAGGCGGCTCCTGCACCTCTATTTTTGGGCCTGGGAGGGATAACCTTTGGTGCTCCTTTCCTCCTGGGGAGAAGAAGAGCAAGGAGCAGGGAAAAATACCTGCAAAATGTATGGGGAAGTGTGTCAGGAACCAGAGCCAAAGACCTAACTGGATCATGTTTTATCTCACCCCGTGTCAGAGTTGGGGAGAGCACATGTTGTGGAGATCAACTGGGTTGGGGTTTTTTTTGTGATTGTTTTTTAAAATGGATGTTGTTATTTACCTAATCTGGGAAATTTGCATCTGGGGGGGTGTGGGCTCATGGGCTCATATCAGACAAAGACTGAAATGAGAACTTTGTGTAGTTAGGGATCTAAACTTAACTGAATGAATGCAATCTGGAGTTATAAAATCCTGAACCTGCAGGCAAGGAAGAGGCAAGTAGCCCAGACTGCTTGGGTTAGACTTCAGTAAACTGTTTTGCTGTGTAAGGTTTTTGCAACAGCTGTTCTCCTGTTGCCCCATTCAGTGCAGAGGATGGAAATTCTCTCCCTTCTGGCTATGTACAAGTCTAAGCAACAGCAGTGCCTCCAAAATGCCTCTCCAAAGAGTCAGTATCACATCCTTCTGAGGTTTTTTCCTGTGTTGCTTTACATCTGGCTCCTCAATTTGAGGAAGCATGGTGAGAATCAGGAATTAAACTTCTCATTCTCTCTGCACTGTTTGCAGTGAGGGAGTGGCCTTTCTCACAGAAGAGTGAGCTTGGCCTCTGAGTCGCTTGGTGACACGCATGAGCGGAAAAGTTACTCTGAAATGCTGCTGTAGGGTGGGGATCCGGGTTCACCAAGAGTTTGCAACACTTCTCCTTACCCTCTTTGTAGGGGTAGGTTTGTATTGAAAATGGGGTTGTTACCCATTCCCTTGTTTCAGGGGGCTTGTTCCATGTTTACTTTGTAGCTCCTCTGTGAATCCTTCAATGCAATGAGTTTTGCTCAACTGTATCAATTCCTTTGCTTGGAACTTGCTCCTGAACAGATTTGAGGAAATCTCTGCCCAACCCACCCCTCCACTTGGCTCTATGCAATAGAGTATGTCTGTGATTTCTGATTCCTGGGCTCAGTAGCAGCAAACATCCTGTGGTGAGCTGTGATGTTGCACCAGCTTTCTAAATCCCTGGCCCTTTTAAACATAAAGTTACTCCCAATAGCGATCCTGGGCAGTCCATGCCATTGCTTCATACCCTGCTCCATGTCTCCTGAGTGATATATGACCACACCTACCGAAGTACACTCCATTTCTGCCCAAAATATGTTCCTGTTGAATTTGGGGCGGGTGGAAGGGGCTCCTGCTCCGGGGTTCATGGCCACAGGTACCTTTTCGGTGCAGGCAGCCATTTGGGGTCTTTGAGTATATATATATTTTTTTTTTTAATTGGAATGAGGATTTTCAACGTTGACCTGTAGCGACCAACCCTGCTGACTAAATTGGGGGGGTCGCTCTCTGGGGGTGGCCGCGACATTTCCGGGGCGGTTTCGGAGGACGCCGCCCCGCGGGCGACAGCTGCGGCCTCGGCCGCTAGAGGGCAGCACAGCGCCCCCGGCGCGCCGCCCGCCCCCCCCCCCGCTGATTGGCTGCCACCGTGCGCGCCAATCACGCGGTAGGGCGGGGCGGGACCGTGGCTCGGGCGGCGACGATGGCGGCGGCGGCGGCGGCCGCGCTGGGCCCGGCGCCGGCCCTGTGCCGCTCCGTGCACTGGTTCCGCCGCGGGTTGCGGCTCCACGACAACCCGGCGCTGCAGGAAGCGCTGCGGGACGCCACGTCCCTCCGCTGCATCTATATCCTGGACCCCTGGTTCGCCGCCTCCTCCGCCGTGGGCATCAACCGCTGGCGGTGAGTGGCACCGGGCCTGCGGGCCGCGGGTGGGACCGTACGGGACGAGGCTCCCGCGGCACCGGAGCGCTTTGAGCGGGGCCGCAGCTGCATACGCTTCCGTGTCGGGCCCACTTAGTGCTGCCCCCGGCCCATCTGCAGGCGAGCGGCTGTGCCCCGTCCGCTTGGCCTCGCCACGGTTTTCTCAGCCGTGCTGCCTGTGTGGGAGGATGCCTTCAACTTTATGTAATGTCATTAGATTTTATCAGTGGGGCGAGTGTATGAGAGCAGCAACCGATGGACACTTAGCTTTGGGAAACCCTTTTCCCAGAATCTAGAGACGAGGGCAAAGAATCCTCAGCTTCGTGGCTGCACCACGCCTCCTCTCTGCCCTTGGGCTTGCCGGGCGCGCGTAGGCATGTGCGCACGCCGCTCCGTTCCTGCCGTCGCTCAGATTTTTTAGGGCAATGCACATCGGCTGCTGCTAAGAAACTAGAGATGAAGCTAATGGGCTTTTCCTCATCTCTGCAAATGGGAAAATGTATAGCATGAGTCACGTCTGTGCAAAGATCAAGACCTCACTGTAGCCAGTAACATTACATAATGCTCTTGTGTCAGGTCTCAGCAGCCTAAACATTTGGAACCCCAGTCCAGATAGAGAGTCTCCCGGGCAAGACTCCCATGCATGCAAGTGAAGCACATCTCCCACTTCCCCCTCAGAGGAAGTCGACAGACAACTACCCGGCTTTGAGAGCTCTTGGAAATGTCACGTGGCTGTGCACTAGGGAAGCTGTAGTTGTAATTGATAGCTTCTGCTGTGCACCTTGGCTTCATTTCAAGGAATGGACTTGTATGGGTCATATCTGTATGTTTCCAGAATCCCACAGCAGAGGATGGCTAAAAAATTGTAAATGTGCAGAAGTCACCTCAGTGTAGTCATTCAAAGTACAGACAATTGTGAATTCTGTTACAGGAATCTGAATTGATCTTTCCATAGACCAGGCTCTCTGCAGGCAGCAGCAGACAGAAATGCCTTTCACGTGCTGCTGTTGTTGCTGACTGTCCTCATTTGGAAGAACCAAAGTGGTGGCACAACAGATTAATTCCTGATCTGTTTAATCCTTGTTTGTTTCCACCAACGTTATAAAGGGAGGGAAACAGTTAGGAGTCTTCTTTATGTTGTAATCATGGAATATATGAGCAAGTAGAGTTTTTAAAAATAGTGTTTTCTTGAGGTGTGGAACTACTGCAGAAGTCAGAAATGAGCACCACTGGCTATTAGGCAAAAAACATATTAGCATATTACTTATGTTGGCTAAAGTTCCATTCATTCCCATTGTGAGTCTTGGCTTTGTTTTGCTAATTTTTTTAATCCAAATGTTTGTATTCATAGTTCTGTTCTTCAAAGGCAAATGCTTATGTTTTACCTAGTTCTCACAAATTTATCGTGTTGGAAAACTCTTGTTATTTAACTGCACAGCATGTGTGAGCCATATAGGAGTAATGCTTGTTAAAATTTTTATAACCCCTTGGGCAGTTGATGCGCGTACTTAATAAGTGAAAAGTGGGCTGGGGCTCAGGGAGTGGTTGGTTTAGGTTACTTGGACCTGGTTCTGGGTGTTCTCCTTTGGGATAGAGTGCCCTGCTTTCTGTGAACCCTACACCCTTTTCTCCTTCCAGAAGTGCAGAGTAAATTTGTTCTAGCTGGAAGCTCACAGTTCTCATTGTGGGCAGTGTAGCTGAGGAGAGAGAAGTTGCCACTTTGCAGTGCAGTTGTAGTAGCTTGGCTTTCCTTGGCTGGGGGGGGGCGGTGGGTCTTTAGGGAGCTGAGTGGGTATGGAGGATGGAGGGAAAGGTAAGGGTTGGCAGGCTCACTTACAAAGGGTTGTGGGTTTGTCAGCAGCGCCAGGTGCTGAAGAGACATTAAAGTTTTAAAGCTGGTGTCTTTTGCAGAGTTAAATAAAACAAAGTGAAGTTACTATGTAGATGGGGTGATGTGTGACTGGGAAAGTAAATGTTATACATTTGGTGGTTTATAGCTTAGTGGGGGATCAGTAAGACATACCATTAAATGCAGAAAGCATTTACATGGCTTTTTAGAGTTTTGGGATGAGAGGGAATGGAAGAATATCTTGGTGTGCTCTCATCTCTGTGCCTTCATGGTGCAAGGTGAATTGCAGTTCTCTTTGCGATTATTCAAAGTACAGATGATTCTTGCCTTGGGAGATCTTGGTGCTCAGTCTTGTGCTACTGATGAGCTAGGAGAGTACATTTCTCTGCTGTGACATGGTGTATTTATAGCTAGAACTGTAAAACCTGCACAATTCTTGCAGTATTTAATTACTTTCTTTGGAGTAATGCATCAAAATTTTTCTCCTTCATATGCAAAATCCCTTTTTGCCCCAAAACCTGTGAAAAAATGTACAGTAAGGAATTACATGGTTTATACTTTCTCCATGTAATGTGGAGAGAAGAATTGACAAGGGTGTTCTCCCACCTCTGAGGGAGAATGTGGGAAGTGGGTTGCAGTAAGAAGAAAATCCTCAAAGCCTCTTGAGTCTGGACAAGTACAAATTGCATATGAGTGAATGGGAGCTAGCTGGTGCTGCAATCTCATAAAAGTTGTTAGACAGACCAGAAGTAAATATGAATTCTTGTTTTCTGGTTCTTGTCCAGACTTCCAATTTCATTTGGTGATGCAGGTTTGCTGGAGTTCCATGCAAATTCTCATTTGCCTTTTAGCTGTAACCCATCTGACTGACACTAACTGCTGGTGTTTCTTCTCTGCAGATTTCTTCTCCAGTCCCTGGAAGATCTGGACAATAGTTTAAGGAAACTGAACTCTCGCTTGTTTGTTGTGCGAGGGCAACCAACAGATGTCTTCCCAAGACTCTTTAAAGTAAGAGAATAATTTTTTGGAGCATAACAAAGAAAAATTGGTGACCTGGTGCTAAACTTGCTTTCAGTCGCTAATGATTGGTGATTCCCTCAGCATCTCTTTAACTATAACTAGTTCTTCACTATAACAAACTTTCCTCCTTAACTACAACTAACTACTATCTATAAGGACCAGCTGGAGAGCCAGATCTGCACCTGAACTCAGACTCACAAAGAAATGTAGTTGTAGGGTGTAACCTGCTATCAGAGTGCTCAGGCTTCTGTTTTTGGATGGTGGTCTTGAACTTCGTTTCTCTAAGTCATCTCTCACAGGGCTGCACTGTGACACACAGACCCTTCTTTGTTGAGAGCTTCTTCCCTAGTGGCAATTTGCTTATTGCAGTTTTTACTTAGGAAGACTGCTGTGTCCATAGACCTTTACAGACAGCAGAAGTAAGTACACTGATCTGTATGTGAATTGCAAGTAGGATTTTCCTTTTATTTTTCTGTTCAAGACTGCAGTTTAGTCATCTCAGCAGCAGGATAGAGCTTGGGTCCAAGATTTCTCCTGATGTACTGTTTAGGAATATGCAGTTACCTTAGTGATCAATAATGGATTAGTGGGGTACATTTCTAATATGATATGTCAGTGCTGCAGATGTCAGGGCTGACAACAGCATCTCCTTGAATATCAGGGCTTGTCATTCTTCTCCATCCTGCTCTAAGATTGTATTTCCCAAAGTCTTTGAAGCTTTTTGACAATGTCTTTGATAGTGTTACAAAACTAAATGAAAAAAAACATGGCTCTTAATAGTCATATGAGTTGGGGGTGTCATGTGGGCTGTGCCTTACATATGGTTGACAGAACTAGTGTCCCCCAATTCCTACTATAGAGCAGCTGCCAGAGAAGGAGAGGTGAACTTGAATATGTACCCTCCTTCTGTAAATGGTTTTGATGTGTATTTTCTGGAGGAGGGCAGTTAGTACTGGGGAGGAACTGGACTGTGCAGATGAGAAGGGGCAGAGATACTTATTTTGGCTTCTGCATCTTAACACATGACACAAACTATGTGCTGCTTTTAGCCTTTTCAGAGTCTGGATTATTTTTATCTTTTGATCTGCAAGTAAGTTCCTAGTAGTTCATGGCCTCTTTAGTTCATGGTACTCACAGGACAATTAAAACTCTTATTGGAGAAAAATGCTCAATTGGTTAAAGAACAAAAACTAGTTGGCAGTCTGAAGTTTGGAGACATTGGTTGTGTAATCAGCCAGAACTGCTTTTTGCTGCAGTCTGTTTTGTCTGGGTAGGTGAGCTGATGAATATCTCAGGAGTAGTATAACAGAGCTGTAAAAGGTAGAGGGAAGTTGATGCTTTTACATGATAAATGTATGGCTTTGGTAGGGATTGAGGCCTCTCCAGAGCTGCTGCACTGAACACAGAATTAGCAGCAGCTCATGGCTTGCTGTCAGCTTTTGTGAAGAGGAGAGTTATGTCACATTTGCTACTGCAATACTTAGACCTAATGTAATTTCTGCTCTCGCTGCCAGTAGCTGAGCTATGTTGTCATTAACAGTCACCACAAAGGCGCTGCTGTGTATGGATACCATGACAGGTGCACTTGTTAGCAATGTGTTAACCTTTGCAGAAGTTTTTTGTCTGACTTCTTCTGAATAAGCATCTAGTTTTACCTCTTCTATAGAAGTACACTGTTCACTGAAGTGTTTTCACAATTCCTTTGGTGCTTTTTCCCCTACAGTTTTTCTTTGCTCTAGGTTAGATACTAAGAGGCAAGTCATCAGTCATGACTTTTCTTTTGCAATTTACTGTCATACAGGTAACAGATTTTCTGGTTGCTTGTGCTCTGCTTCCTGTGTACTACTGCATCACGTAGAGCAGTGGACTTCTCAAAACTGTAGGAAATACCTGAATTTAAAGTGTTGGCTGCCTACCTAAAATCCCTCTAAACCTAATGTTTTTTATTCTATTCCATTCTTTCAGGGTAGTAATGTGTGTTCCTTTGAGACCTAATCCATCTTTTCCAAGTCCTCCAGTTGCTCGTGGCTTTCTTATAGAAGGAAGAAAAGTTTAAAATGAAGCTATTAAATCACGTAGGAGCAGGACAGGGCCTGGAATGTCTGTCTGACCCCTGCTCTGAGTTATGGATGCTGTCATGTTCTTACTTTGAAAAATGGGTGGAAGATCTCTTTAAGATTCATTGGTACATAACTTGTTAATTTCTCTGTCTTTCCTAAAATTAACTTTAGAGCTGAGTCTGCAAGTTTAGAAATGTAAGTAGTTTGTACAGTTGTTTTCTGCTTCAAAATCCCCTTCCCCATCTTTGGCATTACTTTTAATGGTCTTCAGGGAGCTACCACATTTGTTCTTTGTGCTTTGCTTCTCTTTCACAGGTAAAGTCTCCTGTATGTACAGGGGTGATTTAGACTGACTTGGAGAATGTGGTTCTTAGTTGTGTGAGGGTGTTTTTTAAATGTCTGTAGATTTCTGGTTGTGTTTGCTAAACAAATCTGAGGGCTGCTGCTTGATGGATGTCTTGGGAAGGTCGCTGTGGAAACCATTAAGCCTCTTCTCATAGGATTCATTTTCTGAGGAAAACTAGGCCATAGACTTTGAGAACAATCTGTGCTCTAGAAAAGCCTGGAAGAGTCTGAGTGCTCTTTCGTAAGGCCTATGCTATGTAATTTGTGAGGGATCTATTAAAGCTATGAAGCTGAGAATAAGTGCATGGCTTGACTAGGGGGGTTGGAACTAAGTGATCTTTAAGGTTCCTTCCAGTTCCAACCATTCTATAATTCTACAATTCTAAAATAACTCCAGAAAGGCAGGACTTCAAATCTGAATTGCAGTATCATACTCTACTGTGCTCACCAGAAAGGACAGTAACTGAGTGAACCTATGTCCTGCAATTTCCTGTTTCTATTTGGGATAGACAATGGTTTCCTATTATGTGATGTTTTTAAAGAGATATCAGAAAAAATTTAGACTGTATTGGTTTTACTTAATGTCACCACAGAAAAACACGGGGGGGTTGAGCAGAACTTCTGTTGAAAGAGCTTTCTGAAATGCTTTTTCTGCAAATGCTGGAAGAGGATGGTAAGGTTACTTCAGGACAGCATGTGCAACAAAACGTGTTATTGATAGGCTCAGGAACTGAGCTGAAATCTAAGAACGGTAATAGACAAGAACTGAACCTCCTCTGATGTGTTTTAAACCTGACATCTACAAATTTGCATAGCAGATCTGATGTTTGCTAGAGCTGATAAAATTGTTGCTTCTTTGCTTATCTCAAATTCAGATTGCTGTTCCTCACAGCAACACTCTCAAGGCTTCCAGAACTTTAAACTGCTCAGGAATTCTGAAATCTTCATTTGTAACTGTGCTGGTTAGAAATAGTCTTCTGTTTGACAGCTGGGTGTATTGTTTTTCTTGCAGGAATGGGGAGTCACTCGTCTCACCTTTGAATATGACTCGGAGCCATTTGGGAAGGAAAGGGATGCAGCTATCGTCAAACTGGCCAAGGAGGCTGGTGTGGAGGTGGTGATAGAGAACTCCCACACCCTCTATGACCTGGACAGGTATGGGGAGAGAAAGGGCAGAGGTGCTGTCAGGGCTAGGCTGGGATTGTCCTGTCTGCAAAGACTTCGGTCTGTTCCATTACACTGATCACTGTCATCCCGAGTGAGCCTATAAGGATTACTTGGCACACTCCTCTTTCAATTAGAACACGTCAAAGTGCTGACAGTGACGTGAATGTACAGAAAGGTGTTGCCTCAAGCATATTAAACTCTGTACTTGAGTGTCATTTAATTTGCTCAGCTGTGTCCTATTGATTGCTCTCCTTGAGCATGTCCTCAGTGTATGGACTGCTTTTTTTTTTGCTTCATTGTAATGAAGGTAGTTGAGCTGTTGTCTCAAACATGTTATGAAAGCAGGGCTTTTAACTGATGGATGTGTCAGTACAGCTGGAAGAAGTAAAGCAAGGTAGATTGGAACAAACTTTCCTTTTTCTAAAACCTGAATGCTTTGTCTTTGTTGTGTGTTTGCTATGTTTGTTTTTTGATGTTGAGTTTTTATATATATTACTTATATGTAATCCCTCTATATACATATAATTTTAAATGGTGGTGACAGTCTTTCAGCTAAGACTCTAAGGTATGCTTGACTTCAAAGCCAGTACAGTGTTTTAGTATTATTCTTACAGGTTGCTTGCTTTTTTTTTCTTTCTCTTTTTTTTCCCTTTTCTTTCTGATGTGACTTGTGCCAGTAATGCTGAATGTAGATTTTCTCCTATAAATCTTTAACATCCATAATTTCCTATGGGCAGGAGCTTTGTAGTTAGCACATACTGTGTGGAAATGTTTGTCCCTGGAGTGAGGAGGATTCTTGAACCTGTCTCGTGAGCAGGTGCTGTTTTCTAATTCTGCATTAGAAGACCATGTTTATTACCAAAGTTTATTACATCCTCACCCCTCCAAAGTCAATGGCCATCACATTCTTCTTCATGTCACCTATGTCTTTTCCAAAGTGGAGAGTTTCAGGTGGAATCTGTTCTAAATCTCTTGTTTTGTCATCTTTCTTTGTACTTCTAGGTATTTCTAGAGGTGGAGAGCAGTGGTGAAAATGACAACGAGTGTGCAAAATGTAGAGGCAACATAGATTTTTGAGTGTTATAATGTGTCCTGTCTTTCCCTAACAGTAGCATTATTTCTGTTTTTTCTGAGTGCTGCTAAACATAAAACTGATGTCTCAGGGCTTCCTTCCAGAATGGTCATAGCTATTTGAGAGGCTGCTACTGTATAAATAAGATTGCATATGGAGAAACAACATGACCAACACTGCAATTTAATCTGATATTTTTGGCAGCTGGTTATGTGGTATATAGGGAAATTGTAAAGTTACCTTTTATCTTTAGCTATCCCAGATAGCTTATTGTGTCAGTAATCTTTATCATCATGCTGTTTTTTGTCTCTTCCCAGATATTTTGTAAAAAATATTGAGCAGCACAAGCCCTAGCTCAGCTCTGTGTTGGATTTCTCTTCCTATTGGAAAAATAGATTCCTTCTCTAATTCTGTAAATCAAAGGATTTTCTGTCTGCATTGACTTTTTCCTTTCTTGCAAATTGTTGTGGTTTCTTTAAATTTTTTCAGTGAGGGATCTAGTCAGATGGCTTCTCAAAATTCACATAGAATATATCAACTAAATCTCCTTTGCCTCAGGCTCAAATGTCTCTAATAGATTTTCAGGCACAACCTCCCTTTTACCAAAGCCAAATTAACCCTCCAACATATTGCATATATCTATGCATTCACTGTTTCCATTAGTGTTTTCTACCCATCTGCTTAATGTTCACATCCGTCTATTCATTTGTCCCTCCGATGCCCCTGAAATGCTTTTAAAATCTAGAGTGGTATTTACTTTCTTTTTCCCCCCCCATAGTATTTGGGCAGTTTTATATTACATGCAGCAAGCAGCTATTAGTTTGTGTATTTCATGATGTCCTTTACAGTATCTGGGTGAGTATTTGGTGGCCCTGGCAAGCTTTTCAAGCATAGTATTATTTTGTGCACTTTTTTTCACCAGGCACTTTTTCCTGGTCTCCCAATGTGTCACAGCATCTGATAACATTTTCTTTTAAAAAACCAAGAGTCATAACCTCCCTAGATACCTCCATAGTGAATACACCTGCAAAAATATATGCAGGGGTTTTCTTGTGCTCTTACAGTCTCTCCTTTCTTTAATGAGTTGATCACCTCTTGGGCCTATAAATATCTTGGAGTGTCTGTAAATGGATGGTTTTGGTTAGGTTTCTTTTACTACTCACACTTTTTTCTCAAACTTTGATTTCGATTAGGAGATGCAAGAAGGCTGTGGTTTTTAATTTAACCTACCAAAGTTTGGTGGGTTTCTATCTTTGTCTTCATTTTTCCAAAAGATTCTGCCTCTCTTGTCTTAGCTGATGCTATTCTTTAATTGTTTTGACTCTTGTGATCTTTCTGAAGATCTTTTTTACATATGTGGTCTTTTCACATATGTATGGTATTGTTGCTCCTGGAGGAGTGTTAAATTGACACATGCTCAAGTAACAGAGCAGGCAAGTGATAACTAACATTTTCAGCTTAGCACTGTCTAAGACTTAAGTAATGAATTATCACTTCTTGTGGGTTCTTGATTTCTTGTTTCATGGGGCAGTCATTTATGGCAACTAGAAAACTGGGTTTTGGCAGGTGATGGGCTGTGATAGATACCCAGTCTGTGTAGATGTACTTGAGGTGTCCTGTAACTGACATTTCTTGGTTCTTGGTATCTCCGAGATTTCTCAGCAGGTGATAATACAGTTTTTGATACTGTATTTCTCCTGGAAGTCTCACACTATCTCTCCCTCCAGATTCTAACTCTTGGTATGTGTTGTCCCTCTGCTCACCCTAATGTTTTTCCTGCATAATTAGCAAGTGGTAATAATACCTGGTGATGGCATCCTACTTCTCATCTTTGTTTAATCAGGTTTCTGACAAGATTGTCAGCCCAGTTTCAAACAATTTAGACTAATCTTTCACTCCTACATAAATTAATCCAGCACGTCTCTTGTCCTCTGCAGTGTATTCCTGGTACCACCTTCACCAGCTTCTTTTAAACATTTGCCAAGAACCTGTTAACTTGTGAATTTGACCACTTTTACCCAGTAGGAAGATTACAATTTGCCCCTTGTTGGCACTGCCAGTATAGCTGTGTGATTATCGGAGCGTCTTTCACCTCCTCTTCCCCAAAACAAGGAGAGGGGTGTAGAAAATGAGCATCAGTGCTGGTAAAAACTCCTAAGAAAATCTGGGAATTCCCAATAAAGATGAGCAATGTTCAGATTGTAGAAGTCAGACAGAAAAGATAATTTCTTGGGTATCAGCTTAGCCTGCTCATAAGCCTTTACTTGACAGTTATTCTGACAATTTCCAGATGACAGATTGTTTTGTCTCTTCCCTGGATCTGCCTGTTTTCTCCTCCTTAGGATCTAAATCCTTTGTAGTGTGTTTACTTATGGTCAGCACTGTGGGTTCTGTAACCCAGGCAGGCTGGGTTGTTCAGCAAGCTGGGAGTGGTTTAGGTCAGAAAAGAACACCGTGATCTTGTGTGTTTGTAGCATGCATCAGGATCACCTTTTCCTCAATTACCCGAGCCTAAGGCTGAAATGACAGTAGAATGTGTTCTCATAGGAGCACGTGCTAACTTAAATGAACCAAGCGCAGGGAAGTGTGCATGCCTTGGTGCTTCTGCAGTTCATTACATTGTGCCAAAAAGGTGGGTTATTTCTAAGGAGGTCTAGTCAAACTTCTGCCTCCCACATCTAGTTATCCTCTCCTGTCTTGCATGGTGCTCTGGTGTCAGGTATTTTCCCTCACTGCCAATACCCAGCCTGTCATCAAGTCACTTCTTCATCTCTCTTCTTCTCAGTATGTGTTTCTGTGGAAGTTGAACTGCTTGTTCTTTGTTCAGCATCTATCAGATGGACAGATCAGTTGGTTATCCCTCCATCTCCTCTCTGAATCTGTAGAAATACCCTTTGTTCTACTAGACAGAGCCCTCCGTGAGCTCTGTGGAGCAGGGATTTGGATCAGAGCAATTGCATAAGCTGGCAAGGCTAGCAAAGCAGTCCGTGTGAATTGGTACTGGGGTGCTTTGGGCAGCCTGTGTGCTGAGTGCTGGCATCCAGCTCTTCCTCCCGCAAGGAAGCGGGGGAGCACCTTCAGTCCCTTGCCAGAACCCAGCCTTGTCATTTGCAAGCAAGCTGAGGTGTCAGGTGTTTGGGGCCAGCAGCTTTCCTAAGCCCATTAGCCATCCTGCAGGGGCACTGCTATGGAGATGATTCAGAAGCTGACACCTGTGGGGGCGTGAATTTGAGTCTGCAGACACTCTGCTGTCACAGGTGACTGACTGTAGGATACCTTATAAATCATAGCAATGCTGCAATTGTTTGGTCAGGTTTGGGTTGCCTGCTCTCCTGAGGTGAAGTGTGACTGATGGTCAAACAGACCTTCATAACTTCTGGCATCCAGGTACCACTGTCAGATAGTGCTGGGCAGCATATTGCTAGTTTTGGGTGTGCTCACTAACTAAGGTTAGGTTCTGTGTGATGAATACAGTGATTCTCTGTTCCACTTCAAGAAAACTAGAACAATTGCTGCATGTGGCAAATTGGGCTGGGGGAGATGGGTGAAGTGTGGGTATTAAATCCTAGGGAGGTGTTGTATTGCACAAAGTAGTTTCTTTAGTTGTTTTGCACTGGGTGATCTCTCTGCCCTATAGCCCTGGTGGTCCGTCCCCTGGCTACCCCTCCCCTCGCCCCTCCTCAGTGGTATCCCTTGGGCTGTGGTTCTCTTCCCCCACCCCCATTCCTTCAGGTATAGAAGTTCCCTGCAAGAAGGGAACCTCCTCTTTTCTACCTGGGGAGTTGCCAGAGTCTGAGGTGTTCCTTCCCAAGCCAATAAACAGGACACTCGTCCCCACGTGGAGAAGAGCACTTCTCGTCTTTTGCTTTTGTCCATGTAAGACCGTGTGGGCCAGGGTCCATAGCTAGCTGGAGTGGACTCAAACAACAGCCCGAGAGACACGGATCTTACAGGGAGGAGCCTCCCTTTTTTTGTCATTGAAAGTCCCGTGAAAGTGTATGGCCTGGATTAGAAGGTCAGTATAAGGAAGGAAAGAACTCCTGTTTGGGGAGCTTCCTGCACAATTTTTTGTACAGAAGCCCTGAACAGTACTACAATACCCATATCCCATACATATCCCATATTGTGCAATATCCAATATTCAATACTTCTTTTCCTGGCAGTATTGGGAAAGGTCCAGATTTAGTGCGTAATGCCTATGTCAGGTGCTGTGAAATGTGCAACTTGTCCTAGTCCTGTCTTAAAATATTTGTGTCCCCGATCCAGTAAGTCTTTAGGAATTCTGGAGCAGTACTAGGTAACTTCACTCATATTCACATCCTTGAGGATTTCAAGTACAGACGCTAGCATCCATTTGCTAGTCACAGTGATTTGCTTCAAGTAGCTAGCTGTCCACAGAAGTTTTAGCTGTGCTTCTTGTACAATGGTGTGCATCTCGAGCTCAAAGGCAGCTTTAGCTGGGCTGAAAAGAGTGGTGGTGTGGAAGAAGTAGCTTCCCTGCCTTCATCACAAGCGCCTCAGGGCAAACACGGTGCAGCTTTGTCGCATATTCTCTTCCAAGCTCTGAATTCCTATGGAAACAAGTGAGCCTCTCTAGAGTGCTATAGCTGGAAATGCCTCAGTTCTCATCCAGTGGAAACACTGATTTTCTGGGGATCTTTGGCTGGTCTTGTTTGGGGACTCACAAAGCAGCCACAGAGAAGAGTGTGGTGGGTAGTATTCATGAGTTCTGTCATTTCTTGCCATCTCTGGGGTGGAACATGGAGACGGGAAGAAAGTGCGTGCAGGAAAGCAGAGATGCGCTGTGGTGTGCTGTTGCAGGATAGAAGGTGTTGGCTGTAAGACAAATGCAAATGTATCTGTCTATGTCAGAGTGCTGTGCCCACACCGTGGCCATGTCTGTTTTAGCCCGGCACTAAAAATGTACAGTGCTTTGCACTCTGTCCACATCCGGATGGCCTTCCCTCCCTCCCTGCCCTGTTCGTTAATGTCGTTATCTCCCAGTGTTTACAACTTAAAAGGAGAAACCCGGGAGGAAACTGCAGGAGGCTTCATTTTTAATCTGTTCAACCGTGCTGCCCGTGGGGAAGGCTCCGCTTCCCTCGGCCGGGGTGTGTGGGAGGGCTGGCTCCGGGCCGGGGCCGCTGCCGGTGCGGCGGGGAAGCCGGGTCACCGCGGAGCACACGTGCGGGAGCCCCGGCCCGGCGTGTCGCTCCGCCCCGCCACACGTGCGGCCCCGGGGGAAGGGCCGGCACATGGCGCCGCCGGAACACTCGGCTTTAAGCCCGGCCCCTTGCATAAGCTGTTGATTGTAATGGGTGGGGAAGGCTGCTGTGCTGCAGCTCTTCTGTGAGCTGTGGGGTTGCCGGCCTCCGCTTTATGTAATGCTGGCGATCCCTGTGCTGTCGGCTTTGCTGTTAACTCCTTCCACTCCTACAGGAGAGGGGTTAAAAATGGCATCTTTCAGCCTGGGGAAGTTTATCTTGCCCAGGGGGCTTCTCATAGTTGTCTGTCCCAGGAAAAATAAGACTGCATGGCCCCAGCAGGCTGTGGATGCTTGGTGAAGTAGAGGAATGGAGAACCCTGACTGTCTTTTTCTATAGTGTGATCTGACGAAGGTCAATACCATGAGACAGGGCTGCTTGTGACTTTATGGCATAGAGGAGGATAGTGATCTCTCTAATCACAGGGAGAGAGGAATGATGCAAACTGGGATTTGTCTCATCCAAGACAGGTGGAGGACGGGTCACTAACAGGCTGAGTCTTTTGTGTCAGACAAGAAGGAAGTATGGTCAGAATCAGATTAGGACATCAGAAGGTGTCAGGGGACCCAGATGCAGGTCTAGGATTTGCCACCTTGGGGAGACAGACAGGCAGCAACCAGGTAGAGATTTCATACAGGGGTCTGATGAGGAGCTCCAGGAGAGAGATGTGATGCTCAGCTTGATTCAGCTGGGGCTGTTTTGAGGTGGTTTTTTTCCCCCTGTGGAGATGAGGAAATATATGATGCTTTGTCTTCTGATGTATTTTAGAATTTTGTTTGGTTGATTTTAATATCCCTTTGAGGGATGCATCAAGTGAAACGTGGGTCTATAAGGATTTCTGTATCCAGAGTGAAAGGCTATCCTGAGCAGAGATAGCAGGGTCCAGTTTGGATGTCATTTCCCTGTGTTGTCTGTGGTAGTGAGGCTGTGTTGTTTCACCTTGTTTATTTTATCTCCAGAATAATTGAGCTGAATGGCCACAAGCCACCCCTCACCTACAAGCGCTTCCAGGCCATCATTAGCCGTATGGAGCTCCCAAAGAAGCCAGTGAGCACTGTAATAAGTCAGCAGATGGAAACATGTAAAGTGGACATCCAGGAAAACCATGACGATGTCTATGGGGTCCCATCCCTGGAAGAGCTGGGTATGTGTCAAGAGTGAAGGCAAGGACTACTGCTAGCTGAAACAGGATCTAGTGGAACTGTTTCCAGTGGCTGGCACATGTTCTCACCTGACATGGGCTGCCTCTAGCCATAGCATGGCCTAATTTTTTCAGCAAGTGCCGGACCTTGTGATAACAAGCTGGTGTCCCTTGCACTGCTGTTGATGCCCAGCATCCCCTTTAGCACTGCTCTGAAGTGCTCTGCATCTGTCATTGTGCTCTCTGCTGTACTGAGCATGTAACCACTGTACTCGGAGCTCATGTCCTCACCAGCTGCTTTCCTCCTACTGCAGTCTCAGGTGTGTTGTGTAACAGACCTGAAGAGGTAAACTAACTGTGTACCAGGTTTAGGTAATTTCATTCTGTTATTGCCAAGCAGCACCAATTTGGGAACTTAGCAAGACAAAAGATATTACAAAAATTTCTTTCACTCGTCCTGCTGTGCCTTACAGTCCTGTAAGACTTGAAGAAGGAGAGTGAATAGCTGAGGCATGAGGAATGCAAGACCTACATCAGGGAAGTAAATCTAAATGCAAGGGAAGAAAGGACTAATGCAGAATACTGTCTGTGTGTCTATGACTGGAGGCTCCATACCACCTTTATAGGAAGTATCGCCTGGCACCTTAAAGCACAGCTTCAACAGTCATGTAAAAGTATGGGGCTTCACAACAGGAGTATCCTAAGGGCTGCAGTCCTGCATGGGTCTACTTTCTTTATTGTCTAACCAAATGTGAGACTACCTGTAACCTTACACTGCTCTGCTTGCTGCCAGGGGAGGCTCCTCTGTCTGCCCAGAGCACTGCAGGAGGACTGTATTATTGCTTCCCCCTTTGCAGTGGTTCTTTTGCACTAATCCAGTGCCTTTCCCAGCACCAGCCTCAGCAGAATAGGAGCCTCACCAGGAGCAGCTGGGCTATCTAGTGAGTGGCTGATGTCAATGACAAGGTTGTAAGGCAGAGCTATGAAGCAGATGTTTCATTGCCAGCTGCTCTGGCCTTTCGAGCAGAACCCTTTGGGTAGTGCTGACACACCAGAGAGAATGCTGGCTGTGAGCAATGGGGAAAGTCACCATGAGGCTGCCTGTAGCATTGCAGGGAGAGGCCCTTGAAGTGCAGTGTCATGAGCAGGCTCTCCCTATATCCTACATGATTTGCCTGCTGTACAAGGATTAGAGCAGCAAGTAAGCCACATTAGGCAACTGTAATATGTACTGTCTTGCTGTTGTTAATGCGTTATCCCATATCTATGCCCTTTGTCTGGCACAGCTTCAAATCTTACAAAGTTCTTTCTCTCAGGCTTTCCTACAGATGGTCTTGCCCCTGCAGTCTGGCAAGGAGGGGAGACAGAAGCTCTGGCACGGCTGGATAAACACTTGGAAAGAAAGGTAACCCCTTATTTAAGTGGCGTTTCCTGCAAACTGCCTCCAAATGAAAAATGTAGTGTTTGTTGCCTATTACCCTATTCCCTGCTCTTCCTAGCAGTGGTCATAGTGTTCACCTGTGGAAATGAGTGTATGCTATTGTTGGCATGCTCCTGTGGTCTTAGGTTTTGTGTGGAGCAGGGAGCTCATTGGGCTTCCTCAGGTCCAAAAATTTAGAGCAGTATGTTATTTATGCTGCTGTTTGAAGCACATTGGATTCTTTTCCTTGTTTCTACTTCTCAGTTTCCAGTAGAGGAGTGCAAACTTGGAAATTCTTCTGTTAAGTTGTTCAGTCCCTGCTGCACACTGTACACCATCTGTTTTTATCTTAGGTATTAGTGCAAGTACATGCTTATAAAAGAATGCCTTCCCATTGTCCATCAGCATGTTAATAGGGTGTCTCACTGGCTGGAATTCCTTGAGCTCCTTGTTGAAATAATCAGATTTTTTTCAATGGGGCTGGTGTTCTTGATTATAGTGTACAAGGCAAATAATTTTAAAGTAACAAAAGGTGACCCATCTGCCAAACCATGGTTCAGTTTTAACCATTTTATACTTCTTTAGTCCATCAAGCTGGGTAGCTTGATGTCAGTTGTGGAAATCAAAGCATAAAATACTTGTGCTGAAGAGGGAATAATTTATCAACATAATGCTCCACAAAAGGGTCTGAATTTCCCCAGTTTACTTGTTCAGTGTATGAAGTAAGATAGTCATACCTGCACATAAACAGTTGTGTTAGCTTGTATCCCTAGGAACCCCAGGTTGTTAGCTCCTGTATGCAAAGCAAAATAATCTTCTTGGGCAAAATAACTGGGTCCTTTAAATCCTGAGGCAAAGGTTTTGCATTTCTTGAATGGGGCTTGGGGTTGGGATTGCCTGCTGGAGATCTCTCCCAGCAGTGGTTGGAAGTAAATAGAAGAGACTGTTATCAGATGTAAGTGGCCTCACCACCTGCACAGAGGCTTGCCTTTAGCAGTGTCCCACCACTACAAGGGGTTTTTGGCTCATTTCTCCTGAATCTGTCTAGGCATGGGTTGCAAATTACGAAAGACCACGGATGAACGCCAATTCATTGCTGGCCAGCCCTACAGGACTCAGTCCCTACCTGCGTTTTGGCTGCTTGTCCTGCCGCTTGTTTTACTATCGTCTCTGGGAGCTGTATAAGAAGGTAAGACAAAGGGTTCACCTGGAGGGCAGGTGGGGTTTGAGCATATATAGCATGAGGCTGGTTGCCAGACAGTGTGCCAGAATTGGTGCAAAAGATAAGTTGCCTCCCTGGCATTTAATTGTTGGGCTGAGCTTGTTGCTACTACCAGAGGAGGCTGTTGGGAAAGAAAGTAATTCTCATGTATGTACTCACACAGGCCTTAAATCTGGTAGTACTTTGCTTTTCAGTCTGGACTTGTGTTATGTAGAGCCATTTACAGTTAGTTTTAAATCATTCCAGTCACTTGTCATTGTACTGAGTGACTTCTGTCAGTGCTCTGACTTCACTGTCTGGGCTTTCTGATAAGGGGGGATCTGCCACTGAGCTCCTTTATGGCAGTGGTCAGTAGGTGACTTGGGAAATGTGTGTAAGTGCATGGGTGCCTCACAGCTCAGCTTCAAGAAGCCAGTCCTTCTGTGCTTGTGAGCAGCCGTGTTCCCTCTCCACAGGTGAAGCGGAACAGCACACCCCCCCTCTCTCTGTACGGACAGCTGCTGTGGCGGGAGTTCTTCTACACAGCCGCCACCAACAACCCCAAGTTTGATCGCATGGAGGGGAACCCCATCTGCATACAAATCCCCTGGGACAGGAACCCTGAAGCCTTGGCAAAGTGGGCAGAGGGCAAGACAGGCTTCCCTTGGATTGACGCAATCATGACCCAGCTGAGACAAGAAGGGTGGATCCACCATCTGGCCAGACACGCAGTGGCCTGCTTCCTGACCAGGGGTGACCTCTGGATCAGCTGGGAGTCAGGAGTCAGGGTGAGTCTTGGCATTTTCAGATATTTGCAGGAGGCCATAAGGAAAACAAAGTCTCCCTGGCACTTGCTGCAAGGATGGGCCCACAGGTATGGCTTTTCCTTCACATGTAAAAGGTGCATGGAAGAGAGGATTTGCTAGCAGGCTCTTGGCCAGCCAACAGCCTGACTTCTTTCTGCCTTCTACTGCAAGGCTCTGACTGTGTCACAAGCCTCAAGTAACCATAACTAAATGGGGGGGGGGCTTTTAGTTTTGGCGGGTTTTTTTGTAAAAATTCTCTCAGTCCGTCTGTTTTCTTTGCAAGTTCAATGTCACTTCTTAACTGACCTTTTTCCTCATTATAAAATCCATCACCGTGCCGGTCAGGGAGTGCTCCATGACTGTGAAATCTGAGTCTAGAGTCTCTCAAGGAAAGAGGTAAAAGACCCTCCTCTTGGGCCATCTGAAAGGACAGACAGCTTGAACCTGCCCAGTGTACATACTGCCCTGCACAAGAAGTGGAGGCAGGGGCGTCTAGTCATAAAGCTGACAAAGAGCATAATTGAAGGTGCTGCCTAAAGTGAAGCATCTGTGCATGGATGTGAGTTACTGCTGAAACCTTTCTGCCCCTCGATGGTACTGTGAACTGGGATGTTCAGAGGGGTTCTTTCTTCTTGCTTTGGTGCACGTTCTTCTGTGCAGCATCCTCTCCTTCCCAAGGTTCATGCTTTACACTTGCTGTGCCTGCCAGGCTAGGATCAATACCCAAAGCTTGCTGCAACACTAGGTAGTGATTTAGTCTGTAGCTGCATGAGAGATGAGCCAGCACTTTATCAGTGTGAGCAGACCATGCCTCCCTAAGGGAAAGTGTCAGGAAGTGAGATGCATTGACCAGCCAACTGATTTCAGCCAGCAGATGACCTCTCTGCTGCTGCTCTGTTCTCATAGCTCAGTGCCTGCCATTTGAAATAGCATCTTGGGTCCTACTGCCACAAAGTTCTCTCCAGGGAAGGTCTCAGTGCCTTTTCCTCCAATTGCTGCAGGTGTTTGACGAACTGTTGCTGGATGCAGATTTCAGTGTGAATGCGGGCAGCTGGATGTGGCTCTCGTGCAGCGCGTTCTTCCAACAGTTCTTCCACTGTTACTGTCCTGTGGGCTTTGGACGTCGCACAGACCCCAGTGGTGACTATGTGAAGTAAGTGATGTTAACTGGAGCTGATCTTTGTTTCTGCATCTCTAAGCTGAAGTCAGTCAGTGGCTTACAGGTACGCGGCACTTTCTGTGCATTGTGTGCGCTACACTGCTTTTTCCTTGTGTTGCAGGAGGTATCTGCCCAAACTAAAGGGTTTCCCTTCACGATATATCTACGAACCATGGAATGCCCCAGAGTCTGTGCAGAAGGCAGCCAAGTGCATCATTGGGGTGGACTACCCCAAACCCATGGTGAACCACGCAGAGACCAGCCGACTGAACATCGAGCGGATGAAGCAGATCTACCAGCAGCTGTCACGCTATAGGGGCCTCTGTAAGTACCAGCAATTGCAAAAGTTTGTGTCTTTAATAGGAGGTAAAATGCTGGGAGAAAAAGTCATGATTTAAAATAGGTATTACTTGCTTCTCTGGCCTGTTCTTGCAAGAGGAAGCAGTGCCTGCCAAATCTGCTCAACTGGTTTCCAGGGAGAGCTCCATTATGTTCTCAGACAACTGAGAGTGGAGTGTTTAGGTCTGAGAGCTGCTGATAGCGTGGCACAATCTATATACCAGTGGTGAATGGTCCATTCTTCACTTTGTAAGAAAACCTAAGCAGTATATTCTAAATAAATGCACAGCTGGATCATGGTGTGTGTCTGTAGTCAGCACTGGGTTAGTGCAGCTCTGAGCTCCTCCTGCTTTGGGATATGGATGTGCTGGTTGGTGATCACTAAGGTATTTCTGTGAAAAGCTTCTCCCGGCCCAGTTGTGTTTTGTTTCTTAACTCATCCTCTTGCCGTTCTCTAGGTTTGCTGGCATCTGTCCCTTCTTGTGTGGAAGATCTCAGTGGCCCGGTCACAGACTCAGCTGCAGGGCAGGGCTGCAGCACCAGTACAGGTGAGTTGGAGCTATTTGTGTGCTTTTGATTTGCATGGCACGTTAAAGGTTACAGGCAGGAGAGGATCCTTTTCTAATAAGAAGAGGCTATGTAGCTAGGAAAACATTCACATTCCTTTACGCTTTCTTCAAAAGTCCCCAGTGAGCCTTCATGTCTAAAATGGCCGAAGAATAAGAGTTCATTAATGTGAATCTTTTATTGCCTGTATGGGATCTCATACAGCCACTTAAAGGAGAAGTGCAGATCACTGTAGGGTTAATCAGGTATAATTAAGTTGTCATCTGTCAAAGGAGGATACTTTGTGTTTGTTTGGGGTGACTTAATTCTGCTTTTAACAAAGATTTTTTGGTAAAAGTTTTCAGGGAGGCTGTGATCAAATGGCTCTGTGCTTGTGCAGTCTTTTTTCTCCCAGCTCTGTGGCAGGTTAGGCATAGGTGTACGTGTGAGGCCATCTAAACACAGGGGAACCATTGCAGTGACTCTTCTCCCTTCTACAGCAGTGAGGCTGTCTCAAGCAGACCAGGCTTCTCCAAAACGCAAACACGAGGGAGTGGAAGAGCCATGCCCTGAAGAACTCTACAAACGAGCCAAAGTGACAGGTCTCCCCACTTCAGAGATCTCTGGAAAGAGTTTGTGATTGTGAGTACTTCCTTGTGTGAGCTGGCTTAAACTACCTGGTTCTGGAAGCTTATAAGGCTCAGTTTTTACTCCCACCATTTTAATGAACAAAATGGACTTCCTGTGGAGGGATGTGTAAGGCTCCTAAGTGTAATTCCGCAGCCCAGAAGTATGGCAGTGGTCTGCCTGCCGGCCGTTTGGATTTTGTGTAACACGCTGTTAGCCCCCTTGTCCAGTGGAGAGCGGTGCCCTGCTGCTGGAGCTGTCACAAAGCACAGTTGTTGGTGCATTTGCTCTTGTGAGGCTGCTTCTCCTTCCACAGAGTGGGCTCACAGCCAGGTTCTCCCGTCTGGTGGGGCTATGGGCTAGAACAGGAGATCAAACAGGTCCAGTCATCTGCCTGCAGTGCTTCAGATCCCAGGAGGCAAGGAGCTGGTCATATGTTCTGACAACTTTTCAATATGACAAGGGAGGTCAAGGCAAATTGTCTCTTTTACTGTCTCCTACAGCCAGCGACAAGCACCTTGCAAGTGAAGAGAAAGAATGCTGAAGAGGTGACCAGAAGAGTAGGAGCTGCTGTCACAGAGGGACTGGAACTTGGGATCTGCAACAGAAAATCCAGGGTCTCATATAACTGTGTAATTCCAATAGCTGCCACAGAAGGGCGCTGCATTACTTGTGCTTGGGAATATTTGGCTTTCTGGTTTCCAGAGAGCCAAATACATCTCTTCTCAGCCATGCCCAAAATCTGCCCACATTAAAGAGGGCAAAAACATTCTGTCAGCTTGCTCACTCCCATGTGTATCTTTCTTTTCTGACAATGGCTCAGTGCGTATGAGTTGATACATTGATGTAGGATCAGCACCTGCACATCTGAGAAATACTGAGCATCTTTTCTCAGCAATAGTTCTTGGTAGTGATGTATGCTGATTAATTCAAATTATAGTAGGAGTTAAGAAGGAAGCTGCTACAATGTCAAAAATAGAGAATCCATCCTACGAGAGAACAGGGAAAACTCAGTATTTCTTTCCTTAGGCTGACGAGAAAGGAAATGCTTTCTGAGTAAATCAAGGTAATGCTTATGTGGGATGGAAACAAAATGAAGGTCAGCTGTAGCACAAGAACAGATACACTCGAAAGACACTTAAAACTTTCCCTGCAAAATAACCTTGCCACTGCAACGTGAGTCATAGTGGTATTGCCTGGAATGGGCGGCTTCAGAGCTGTTTGACATCTGGGGAAGAGGAACTTTCTACAACTCCCTGGAAGGAGGTTGTAGCCAGGTGGGGGTTGGTCTCTTCTCCCAGGCAACCAGTGACAGTACAAAAAGACAAAGTCTTAAGCTGCACTGGTGGAAGTTAAGGCTGAAGAAAGTTCTTCACAGGAAGAATGGTTGGGCATTGGAACGGGCTGCCCAGAGAAGTGGTGGAGTCATCATCCCAGAGGTGTTTAAGAAAAGATTGGATATGGCACTCAGTGCCATGGTCTAGTTGACATATTGATGTTAGGTCATATAGGTTAGACTCAGAGATCTCAATGGTCTTTTCCAACCTAGTTGATTTTATGACTCTGAGAAGGAGGAATTCTTCAGAGAATTGAAGATCATGCCTTCCTGTGAGCAAAGTAGTATCTCAGAATAGATCTGATCCAAATAATAAGGAAGCTACACCTGGGCCCAGCCCTCTACAGCATTTCCTTCCCTGACTGAGAGCTCTCAAATGGAGCCTGTGTCCGGTGTGTAGCCTGTGCAGTGCCTCATACTGATAGAGGATGTATTACACATCAGCTCCTTGAAGTGAGTCTTCCTCGAGGTCAGAGTCCAGTGTCCATTTTGTTTGCTCTCTTCTGTATTGGCATCTGTGTTTTGAATTTCCACACAGTGAACTCCTGTACCTGCCCGCTGTTCCTCCTTGCCACTTGCATTCACGCTGGTGCTTTGTAGCCTAGCAAGGTGATTGTGTAGCTTTCCTGGCTCTTAACCATACACTCCTTGCTGGGTCCTGTTACTTGTCAGGTCAGCACAGTGCTGGCAGAGCACCTCTGCCTGCCACCAAAGAGTGCAAGGGGGAGGGTGCTACTGCAGGAGGTTCTCTCTCGAGGTTGTTTCCAAGAGGAATTACATTGAGTAGCTCGTCCCATGCAATGGGCTGCTGTTGGCACTGTTTTTATTTGCTGTCCAAAACCTTTCATTCCTGCCTGACACAGATAGTGTGGGGCTATATGTGAGCTTATGGAACTAACTGCTTGGGGAGTACAGGAGTTGTCTCCCACTGGGATAATCAGATTCAGTTTTGGAGCCTGTGTTTGAACCCAGAGCAACAGGGCCGTGAATAGAAACTGAGTCAAACGTACCTGAGAAACCTGAAGTGGTTGAATTGAGTCTGTGAATAAATTTAATGAATAGCTGAATAACCTTTCCTTCCCGTTCCCTGGGGCTTTGATCTTACGTTCTTTTTCCACAGAGAATCCACTGGACAGACTGAACAAGTAAACAAAGAGTCACTTTTCCTAACCTTACTTTATTCTAAACTACTATTTGTAGTCTGCCTGGTGGATAACCCAGTCATCAACAGGTCTTGTCCCCTTCAGTGTGACCCAGCTGTTACTCCCATTGTCTTGGGGGCAGAAAGGTAGAAAAAAAAAGAGATACTCCCCTACCCCCATCTTCTGCTACAGAGAGAAGAAAGGGGAAAGACATGCACTTTGTATACATAGGTTACAGAAATTGTGACTTTTGTCATTTGGAGAGTTTCATGCTTAGGCAATGGTCTGTAAATAAAACTTTTTATAAATGTCTTTAACCCTCTTTTTGATGTCATCCAATTATTTCACTTGGTAAATGGAATTTTTGGGGCTGGATCTGTGGGGGTAAAGAGTCAAAGGGAGGGGAGGCTGCATCTCCTACGTGATCTAGAAGGCTTTGTGGAGGCAAGGGAGATCGCACTTGCAAAGTTTCTTTCAGTACCTGGGATGTGGATGGTGGTATTTGGAAGAACTGCAGCTGAGGTAGTAGCACTGGAAATGACGCACGCACACATCAGGCTAGCCAAAGAAAGATAAGGGAAAAGCTCCCTTCAAAAAACCTTGTAAGTAGGCTGGGATTCATCCACTCTGGCATCTTTTCCCAACTGAAATGATAAAGGTGGGTAAAACTGTGTGGCAAGTAGGGAATGACTGTTCATTGTTTTCATTAATATTTAGAATTGGGCATCCTTGGTTGAAGTACAAGATGGCAGATTGAACAAGTCTATGCCTTGCTTAGCTTTCTGACAAGTCCTTCCTTAGTTGTGGTGCTAACAGTTTGAGTTCAAAAAGATTTCACCAGTTTGTGGGGAAGGAAGAAGCCATCAGTAACCATTAGTAAAGATACCATCTTTGTTTCAGAAGCAGCAGAGGACTGCTGGCGGCTGTTGTAAAGAAGGTAGCATGAAATAGATGCCAGTTTGGGCGTTTCTGTTTCCTCTGTTCTGTCTCTTGGGGCAAGCTGGCAATACCTGACCTGGCACAGGCACCCCCAGCACAGGCATAGTGTGAGCTCTTGGCTCGGGCAGAGGGAACAGTTGCCTTTTCATGCTCTGAGAGCAGTGGCTTTGGGGTGCTCACCAGGGTGGCGTGAAGGCTCCTTTCCACTGAGGGTGGATACTGGGGCAGAAAGTCCTACAGAGCGGTGAGCAGTTGTTCAGCTTGGGTCCCGTGTCAGTGGTGGACCCTTGGCTAATGACTTCCAAGCTAAGTCATGAGCTTGTATTAAATACACCAGACTTAGCAATCTAATAACTAGCAAGGACACAGTCAAGTTCTTGGGCATCCTGCCATCCTCCTTGGTGCTCCTGTGTAGACCCACTTACTGGAACCTTTATCTTAGCAGAGTTCCATGAGGTACATAACTTTTCTTAGGAAGCAGCAGGACTTAGAAAGTGCGTGTAGCCAGGTAGTTCCTTGTCGAGGTTCAGCAGTGGGACTGATCTGGGACGGAAGTGCCTCAGCTCATGGTATTGCTGAATTGTTCTCTTGTTTCTGGCAAGGACCTTCTAGTCTTGAAAAAATAAAACTTCAGTGCTTGGGGTAGCTCACACATGGCAAAAACCTTTTGAAAACAGCAGCCTGTGCCTTAGAAAATGACAAGCCAGAATGACAGTAAGCTCAGTCCAGCTTTTTCTAGCCCAAGTGGAATAATGTAAATTAAAGCTGGAGAGATTGGGTTTGAGGTTTCTCCTCTGTGCTGGCCAGGATGTCTGTTTTACCTGTCACAGGAATGATGGTGATGTGGCTCAGGATTAGAAATGCCTAACCTTGGATTTTTAGCAGAACTCCCTGCTCCATGTGCTGGTGCTTGAAAAAATTTCTGTCCTCCATGTCTCTTCTGTCTGCATAAGGAAGGAGCTGGAGTGGCTTCAAGAGGTGCTGGCTGAAAGGTCTGAAAATAGAAAACTCACCTGGATATGAAGAAATGGACCTGGAAATGTGGCCATTTGAGGTACAGGGGGAAAGAGCAGTGAGAAGGATGGCTGACGTAAAGAGAGCAGTCTGGTGTGACAACTGCATCTGGGTGGAGACCAGGTGGTTCAGCTGGGGAAGAAGAAGAGCAAAACTTCTCTGAGCACATAACCTCTCCTCAGGTTTCTCTAAGGCTGAGTTGGTCTGAAGTGAACCTGATGGTCAGTTGGACAATTTGAAGAAGAAAAATCAGCAGATGCCCTGTGAGCAGAGATGCTTAATTTGCAGCAGATGTGTGTGCACTCTCCCAGAGGCCCTGTGCTCTACTGTGCATCTAAGGAATAGACCTGACTGGCAGTAGCGCAGGTAGGAAGGTCAAACTGAGTCTTCTGCCAGGCCAGCCTAAGCCAGGGCTGGTGACCTGACTAAAGGTCAGGTCACTAAGGGGTGAGTGTCATGGGTTGACCCTGGCACAGTGCCAGCGCCCCCATGAAAGGTGGATTTTCCAAAATGGTTACCGTGAGATGTGACCCAGGAACAGAACAAAACAGGCTCCAACTTGGGAATGGAGGGAAAAAAAAACAACATTTTATTAATCTACATAGACACAAAAGGGGAAAAGGAAAAAACTACACACAACAATCCACAATAGAACATCTTCAAAAACACTTCTCCTCCCCCCACCTCTCCAAACAAACAAATCCCCTCTAACACATCAATTCTCAATTCCAATACCCTCCTTCACACACACTCTCCCCAGTTCGTCAGGAGAGAGGAGTCTTCCTCTCACACCATGGGCCTCCCCAGGAAAACACTGCAAAGTCCCCAGTGCTTCCACGTCACACACTGCAGCCGCCCGAAGAAAATCTGTAGCGGTGACCATTCTTCCTTCCATGTCCAGCGCTCTCACCACTGTCCATGGATCCAAACTGCTCCTTAGGTCCTTTTAAGAATGCTTTGCCTAGTTCCAAGAAGTGGCCGCCTCTCACCATTTGGGACACCTGTCCCCCCCATATTATTTCCCCTGGGGCCTGGGGCTCTCAGGAACAGAGATCCTTCCCTGGAGGCAGAGGGCTCCACCACACCCTCCCCCTCAGTCTCTGTTCTCTCCGCTTCTCTTCGCGGCCTTGTCACTCCTGGCTTCTAGCCAACCGCCTCCCCCAAGGAGCAGTCTCTGTATTATCAGAAGAACTTGGTTTCGCCCGTGGCTGTGTAAGAGAAAAGTCCAGCCAAAGCCACTCCACTCATCTCCTCCACCTAGGGCACTCTCATCTACAAGCATTTCTTCACCTAGTCAAACTTCTTCTTCTTTCCCATCCTCTTTCTCCTCTCACTCCTCAGCTGGGGAGGATCAGTGTTTTTAAAGCTTCCAAAGGTTCAAAAAGGTTACAAGCTCGGCCTGGTCTGCTGACGGCTGGGCACCTTGCCCCCCCCCACTTTCTCCTCCTGGCTGTGCTCCCGGCACCAGATAACAAATTTCCAGCCTGCACAGTCTCTATCATTCTCTCTCCCAGGGGGGGGGCTGCCCAAACCATCCCAGGACTCCTCCACCCCTGCACCTTGCCGGGGCTCCGGCCTTCCTTCCCAGGCCGCATGGCCTCCCCTCCCCCGCCCAGACACAGCTGGGCAGGGGAGAGGTCAGAGCAACTCACCGGCCGGACTCCAAAGAGGAAGGTCTTCTCTAAATCCTCTGCTTTCAACCCACTGAGTGTGTTCTCGGAGGCGTACCCAAATCCTCAGTGGCCACACCAAATGCCAATTTCACATCTGGCCACTGATTGGTTTGACCATAACTTTCCAAAAAAAAACTCTCTTCCGGGTCAAACCATGACAGTGAGGTTTTGGTGCTTGGCATCCAAGCAGAAGGTGAGCTGCAGTGGCAGTGATCTGGCTGTGGGACAAGGCAGCATCCTTACCTTCTGCCCCAGGTCAGAGGCCAGAAAATAGCCATGCTGCAGAGAAATCACATCTTGGTAGGCAGGGTTTGTGCTTTGAGATGGAGCTACATCAAAGCTCCCCCGAAGCTCCCTGAATGAATGCTGGTTAGTCTCTTGGGTCCTGCATGTAATACAGTTTAGTATGTGCATCCAAACGGCAAAGGGAACACTTAGGTCACCCTCAAGAGGCTGCCCCAGGGTTACCTGCACATGGTGACCCTGGGGATGTGTGCTTGTCTCCACACTAGTCCAGGAGTAACATCTCTTTCCAGTTTGTCTGGCAGGAGACTAAGATTCCTGAGAGAGAGCAGGACTGTATGCCTTGGAGGGCTCTACTTGCTCTTCTCTGGAGGAGCAGCTGACCTGCTGGGTCTTGGCCAAGAGCTAATACATGGCCTCAATGGCAGTGAGCTCTGCTGTGTGAGAAACACTGATGGGACCGCATGTTTGAATGCTAAAGAAGTGCCACTCATGCCATCCAGGACTGTCACAGACAGGACTGGGAGCACAATGGGCATTCAGGGAATAAGGAAAGGTCTCCTGTTCAGGTACAGAAGTAGCCTTGAGATCTAAAAATACTGATGCTCTCCACTTCTGTCCACAGCCCAACCTGCGCAGTTTTCTGAGCTTGCAAAGCATGGGGAGGAGAGGCAGGGAAGGTAAACCTGCCCAGGCTGGTAAGGAAGAGTAGCAGCAATGAGCTGAAGACAAAATGCTTCTCGAGACAGAGCTGGATACAAAAATGGGTCTGCTCTTTCTGGGGAGAGACCTGAAACCTTGAGATGCATTTTTCCCCTCCTTTGTGCCTGTGGAAGGTGTGTGTATGCTGCTTTTTAAATTCCCTTTGCAGTACTTGCAGCCCTGGTGAACTTCGACAGGGATAGGGTTTGCACTGGGGCTGCCAGACCTGTTGCCCGGCGCAGCAAACACGCCATGGGTGCCAAAGCGCAGCGTGGCTGTCCCCGCTGCTCCTACTGCGGAAGAGACCCCTGCGAGTGCCCCTCTGTCCAGCCCCTCTCCCTGGGCTCCTGCCTGCCCGCTCAGCCGGCCGGCCCCGCTCCTGGCCTTGCTCTTCCCGGCCTTGGGAGACCCCGGCCGTCCCCCGCACCTGCCCTTGAGGGCGCAGCCTCCAGCTGCGGGCACATCTGTCCCGCCGGGACCGGCGTTCCCCGAGGCCCGGGCGGAGCGGATGGGGTCGGGGCGCGAGGTGACGCTTCCATCCATGCCGTGCCTGTCCTGCAGCTGCCTCCGGGAGCCGCGGGATGGAGCCTCCGGGCCGCGCCCCCGCTCCCCCCGCCCCGGCGGCAGGTATGTCCCTCCCCGCCGGCACCGCCAGCATCCCCCTCCCTTCATCCCTCCTTCCCTGCCTCCCTCCCTCCCGCCCGCCCTCCGCCTGCATGGAGAGAGCCACAGAATGGCGGAGCGAGAGAAAGGAGCTGCATCCCCGCCCGCCTCCTCACCCTTCCTGGGGCTGCACCTCGCCTCGCCCCCCAATTTCAGGTACCGGCCGCCGTCCCCCCGCGGAACCCTCTCGGGGCTGCCCCTGCCCCCTGCCCGGGGCAGCGCTCCCCCTCTGCTGCAGCCCCCGCCCGCACGGCCGCGCCGGCCCCCGCCTCCTCCAGCGCTTCTGCCCCCTCGGCGCGCAGCCCCCCGGCCCGGCCATCCCTTCTGCCCCCCGCCCCAGCCACCGCTGAACCCCCACCGCAGACATGGCTCCAGCCCCCCATGGCTGCTTAGCCCGCCCACCCAAGCCATGTTGGCCCTCACCCCACACATACAGCACTGCAGCTTCCCAGCCCCCTGCTTGGCCTCATGTTCCCCTAGCACCCCATCCCGCCTCCTTACCTGTCTTATCTCCTCTTCCACACCTCTTCCTCATGGAAAAAAAAAAAAAGCTTCATCTCTCTCCCCTCCCCAAGAAAAGCCTTTTTCCAGCCCTTTCCTAGAAGTCCCAGGTGCTTCTGCTTCCTTCCTGCCCCTGTGAAACAGGAACCCCAAGTGAGACGGTGGGAGAGTGCCAGAATTGATCCTCCTAGCAATACCAAGTGCTCCCATCGATTTGGGATGCAGGGGGCTGTGTCTCCTCTGAAACCCAATGAGGCTTGCCACAGGGACTTCCGATGGCATGGGCTGGGCCGGGCCAGGGATGCCTGTGGGTTTTGGAGCCTCCGGTGCCTGCTAAGGGTATCTCTGGGAGAGGGATGTGCTGGATGGGTAAGGGAGGAGTCCTGCCCCTGCCCGCAGGTGGGGTGTTCACTCGCCGTCAGGTGTGGCTCGCTGCTCCTGGCAGCTGTGCCCTCGTCAGCCATTGCTCTCTGCTTGCATCTGCCACTCAGGGTGCTGGGGGGAGCTGCCTGTGAAGGGGGGAATGGTACCAGCTGCCTTGCACGCTGAGATTTTGGGTGGAAAGGAGAGGATGGTCCTCACTTGGGACCACAGCTAAGATCATGCCCTCCTCTGTCAGGCCCAGCCCCTAAGGCTGGGGAACCCGTGGGTCCCTGTGAGGAAACAGATGGCTGCAGTCGAGCAAAGGTAGCGTTCAGGCAATTAATATTTGAAGGGCTCTGCTTCTGGCCCCCCGTCGCTGGCTCCGGGTCTTTGGCAGCAGCCTCCTATTGCAGCGCTGCCTGCGAGAGCTGCTGGGAGCTGTTGCAACATGGCTGGTGTACCCTGCAAAGCCAGCGATTAAACGCTGCCTCTGGAATCCTCCACCATGGAGAAGGGGCTTGGCCACCGAGCCAGGGGCCGCAGGCTGAGCTGCCGAGCAGCTCTGGGCCTACCACCTGCTGTCCTGGAGGTAGTGGCTGTCCCCTGGGCACCCTCCTGCTCCCCAGCAGACAGCCGTGCCCTGGGAGGGAGAACGAGCTGCTGCTTCTGGCTGTGCCTCAGATCTTTGGAAAAGGAGCCCCGTGTGCTGCCAGCCTGCTCCAGGGAAGAACTGACCTCGTGAAGGAGGCTGTGCAGCTGGGTGGAAAACCGGGGAATCAAGGCAGGAGTGCAAAATCTTCCCCGGGCACCAAGCTCAGGGTGTAAGCGGAAGAAAATGCAGTGATGTGTCTGAGCCTGGGGCAGGGTCTGGCAGATCAGAGGCGATGTTGTGGCGGGGAGTGTCGTGTGAGAAGGGAGCCGTGCTTGTGAAACACAAGCTGGGTTATGTGTCCCAGGTCCTGCATCCCTGCTGCAGACCTCAGGAGGGGCTGTGCCCCGCAGATGAGCTGGACCCAGCAGTGATGAGCGTGGTTCAGAGTGAAGGCTCAGACCATGGCTGGCAGTGAGGTGGGCCCTGCCCTCTGCTCCTGCTTGCTGCCTGCAGGATGAGGTGTTTCAGATTTCTGCCCTTTGGTACATGCACTTGCACTCCCAGCTCCGAGTGGTGACATGCCAGCCCAAGCATTAGGTGATCGGTTGGCTTGAATTGAGAGAGGGCTTGGTCCTGGCCAGCAAGCATGCTGAAGCTCTGAAGAGTCCAGGCATAGTGGCCTGCCAGTGATGGTTTGGTGCTGTCTGAGAAGTGGGAGGAAAAGGATGATCCCTCCTTTAGTCAGGAGGTCCTCCAGAGGTGTCTGGTTATCACAACAAGAATAACAGCATTTTAGGAGACAGCAGTAAAAAAGTCATTCTCATCCATCCTCCCTGTTGTCCTTAAGCTTCCCAAAGCCTTGCAGTGCAGTCTGTGTTCACTGGACCTCCTCAATATCTTTCTCTGGGACACTGTGTTGCAGCTCCTTGCCCTGCTAAGAAGCTTTGGCAGTGCTTTGTGGCAGGCTTTCCTGTGAGGGGCTCTCTGGGGCCTCTCTGGGTTAGGGGTCCCTCTACCCAGTATTAGAGGAACAGAGAGGACTGGCACAACTGGGGCACAGCTGGATGCAAGGCCCTGCAGAGCTCACAGCGTTGCCTGCCCCACTGTTCCCAGGACTGTGGCTCTAATGTAGCTGGAACCTGGGAGGGGTCACTGAATGATCCCCTCTATCTCCTTCAGCTTTCCCTGATAAAAGCAAAGGGCATCCGCCCAGCTACTGGGCAGGAAGGCACCTAGGAAAAGAAACCCTTAGGGAGTTATTTCCACAGGTCAGGAGAGAGGGGGAACTACTCCACTACTCAGGGAGCTCTGTCAGAAATCACAGCCCTTTGGGAAGGGAAGGGCTCTCTGGGGGAAGAAGTTCTCTCAGTCTTGTCGGGAAGTTCAAAGAGGCACCTTCAGGCTGAGGCAAAAATCAGTTTAGCTCTGTGGTTTGTTTTATGTGTCTGTCGTGCTCACCTGGAGCTGTCAGCAAAGCCTGTTTGGAGGCAGTGAATGAGCTGGGCGTCGGAATGGGGCTACCTGTCTTCTTGTGAGGGGAGACAAAAAGGTTGTCTTCCTGTGATGGAGGGGGAGAGGCGCCTTCTCATCCGTTCAAATAAAACAGTCTCTGGGGCCACTGAGATGGAAGAAAAAGACGGGCCAGCCAAATGTAGGTTAGTATTATTTTTTCCACTGGTGCTGGTTACAGGACTTGCTCACAGCACCTAACAGCAGACTGTCAGAGCATGGCTCAGGCAGCCAGGCCTGTTGGAGCGCCAAGCTTCATCACATCATTTTTTTGCCCTGTTTTTGCCCCCCATAGAAAATCCTCTGCAGTGGCAGTGGGCTGACAGGGGATGGGATCAGGAGAGGCACAGCAGCCAGGACTGATTTTAAGGCTGTTCTTAGGACTGTGATCAAGCTGCACCTGCCATGGGCAGGTAACATCTGCCTCTGTTCATGCACCCCACGTGTGTACTCTTGCTCATAGCTCCTGGGAATCCCAAGTTTATCACTTCTCATGCATACAGGAGGCCTGCCCACCTTCAGGTGCCTCTTGGCACATCCGTCAGGAAAGCACTCATAACCTGCACGGACGGGGTTCTCCCACCCTCACAAATGGAGACAGACTCCCATACTCCTGTGATGCTGTGGCTATTGGCAAGAGAATTTGGCCAAAATGCACATGTAGGTCCTGCTCAGACCTTCACTGCCAATGATGGAGCTGAGAGGAGTCAGAGCTGTTTCATTTTCATTATATTTTTAGCCTCTTTGAGAGGAAGGAAGGGGTGTTTCTACCACAGGGAGCAGAGGTGGGTAATGGAGAGCCTTCCTTGTGTTTCCTAGGAAGTCCTGGAGCATCCATGCGAGAGGAGCAAAGGGCTCGAGTAATACAGAGATAGAGACTTCTTTATTCATTGCATTAATTGAGGTTTCAAGCAGATGAGGTGCCTCCAGGCAGAGCTGATAGGGAAGATGGAGTCCTGCATACTGTTCTTGTGGGGCTGAGTGACAATGACCACAGTATCACAGCATTCACAATGATCACAGCATTCACCAGTAGAGCCAAGCAGGTGGTGGGAGATGCACCCATTGCTTGAAGCTGCTGGAGTGGGTGTCAGTGAGGGCAAGAGAGCAGTGCTGTGATGGGTGGGAGTGGGGGTGCCACCCCACTGTGTATCAGAGTGGGTGCAGCTCATGGGGAGGGGGATGCCCTGTCCCCATCTCAGAGTCATGCAGGGTGCCTCTTCTCGAGCTATTTTGGCTTCATCTTGATGGGGCAAGGAGTGAGTGAGTCTGAGAGGCGTGGGGGTGGTTTAGGATTATCTGAGGCTGCTGTACCAACAGTTTGTCAGCAACACCTGATAGCCCCCTCCTGGGAAAGACCCCTATTTCCTTCAGCAGCAGAAGAGGGGTGGGAGCTGGCAGAGCAGCTCACCAGATATTTCTCTGCCCCTCAGGACGGGTTAGAGGCTGGGGAAGCCCAGGAATGATCCTGCCTGAGGCAGGAGTGGGTCTGGGGGATAGGTGGGGGCAGACAGGGAAGAGGCAATGCTGCTAGCACTGCTCTGCACTGGCTGGGCTTGTCCCTTGGCGAAGGCGCTCCCCTCAGCTTGGAAGTGCAGCTGGCCGTGACGCCAGTCCTGCTGTGCTGGAAACACTCTGGCCTTTGCATCAGCGAGGGGCCTCGCTCCACCTCGTGAGAGGCCGGACAGATGCTCCTGTCTGTGTCCCCCTGCTGTGGGGGACAGCAGCGCTGCAAGGGCAGGAGTATGCCGGGTGCTGAGGGTTTCCATGATGGGGTTAGCAGATCCCCTGTGCCCACTGTGGGTGCTGAGGAGCCGAGAGCTGGAGCAGGACCAGGAGCCAGGCTGGCTGGCTGGCAGGCAGAGGCAGTCAGCATCCCCAGCAGAGTGCAGGGACTTGGCACTGGCTCAGCTGGGGAGGTTATTTTTTTTTTATTTTTTTTTTCCCCTCCAGGACAGCTGATTCCATCTATTTTTAATGAGCTTCCCCAGGTTGCGCAGTGAGGATACAGAGCAGTGCCGGCAGCCACAGACTGCGACGGGGCAGGCGGAGAGGCAGCGGGCACCCGGGGCTCAGCTGTCACCTCCATCACCGCTCCTCACATCAGGTCTGGGGGTGTTTTTTGGTGTGGGAGTGTGTCCCCCAGTGAAGGGGGGTCCTCCTCGATGCAGCTGCCCTTGAAAATGGAGTCGAGCACCGAGGAGGAGAGCTGGCTGGAAGATCAGTGGGAGAAATGGTAGGGGACCGGCTGGGCCTAGGGAAGGGGGGAGTGTCCCGCGGGCATGCAGGGGAATGAGGGGCAGCCCCTCGCTCCTGGGCACATCACCCTTCTCTGCGAGTGATGGCCGCAGGACAGGAGCAAACTTGGCACGCAGCTCAGCCCAAAGTTTTGCCGGCTGTGCAGGGAGCTGTGTGACAGCCAGGCACCGGAGTGGCAGGAGGTGTCTGGACACCTCCTGCTGTGCCCCAGCTTTGGCAGGCAGGGCCAGTGCTGGGGAACCCGCTCAGCATCTCCCCGTCCCTGAGAGCATGGGCTGGGCTGCCTGTCCCCGTCCAGAGTGGGGGGCACTGCCACCCTGCCAGGCTGCTCCTGCAGAGCCGGGGAGCCCCTGGCAGCCCCCGGGCAGCGCTGTGCCCTCGGCGGCCCGCAGCGCTCGCTGCGCTCCCACCGCATGGCGGGCGGAGGCCCCAGCATTAGCAGCGGATGATGTCCCACCCTGGCGACCCGTGTAACCGGAGAAGAAATCAATTTGTGCTTTGAAGGCTCATCATGAGCCTCCTGCTCCGCATTGCCTCCCTTCCATGGGCAGCAGGAGGAGATAGGCAAAGGGGGGTCCAGTCGTCCCACCGTGGGCTGAAGGGTGTGTCCTTGCATTCCTGTTGTGCCTTGCAGGGGCTGCCTCCATGGCTGTGGTTGTTCCCAGTTGTCTTCACCCCAGGAGACCACTACTAGTGGGGTCCTCAGAAACACAGAGGGAAGATGCTGCTTCCCCCATAGGCTTCCCCCACTCTTTTCCCTCTCCAGGAGCTGGGGCAGGGGAGATGTTACCCCTCCATGCCACTGGGTTGGTGGCTCTGCGTTGGGAGCATGTGCAGGCAATGTTTAAAGTGAGAGTGGGAGCTCTGCAGATCACAAAGAACCATTCTCATTCCTTTCTCACTGCGCTGCTGGGGACCAGTCCAGAGAGGGGTGATGGACTTGGCACAGCCCTTTCACCCAAGTGTCTCCCAGCCAGAGGAGCTGGGAGCAAAGGGAAATGGTGGCAAGCAAAGCAATGTCCATGGCCACTCCAGACAAAACTCAGGGGTCTGAGTAGGTTGGCCAAGGATTTTTGAGTCTTTTATTTACCCCTGTGGTAATGAATAAGTGAGAAGAGCATTGGGGTACCACCATGTTGAAATGTTTTAATGCTCAGAAGCCAGGAGCACCTCACCGCTCCCCCGGGGCTCATCAGCACATTTTCAGCTGCTAAAAGGATCTCTCTTGTTTTGAAGGGGTGTCAGGAGTCTGTGTGGCTGGGGCTGAGAGCCCTGGGGGACCCCTGAGGCCATGCAGACCAGCTCAGCAGCACTGATGTTCCCAGGGATGCCCATAGTCACCCTGGGGAGTGATTTTGGTGCAGAGGGAAATCACTGCCCTCTCTTACTGCAGGCAGCTGGGCTGGGACATCCCTGGTTGTGCCATGGCTGAGAGGTTTGCTGTGCTTACAAGTTCTGTGGGTCTTGATGTGGTCACCTGTCCCAGCAGGTCCATCCTCCAGCTGTGCCCTGGACACATCCTTTCCCCTTCCTGTAACCCCGGCCTTTGCCCTCTTGGGTGTCTGTGCCCAGCCGGGACAATTCCAGAGGCTCCCTGGGATGGTGTGAGAACAAGCCTCCTGTGATGGGGCTGGCTGTACTGTCTGTTCCATGTTCTCTCAACCTGCATGTCCCTGCTGTCTTTGGTCAGGCAAGGGACTGCTTTGGGACACACTCCTCCTGGCTCCCAACAGCCATGGACCGTGCCAAGCCCAGCCATTCCATGGGGGCAGACCTATCCCCTATGGGAAGAAGCTGCCTTCCCAGTCTTTCTGCCTAGTAGAGACTGGAAGAGCCTCTCCTGGGGTGTCAGTGCTCCTCCCAGCCCACAGGCACCATGGCACCCTGCACCCTCCTGTCCACCTCTGGGGCAGTGGGTGACCAGGCCATCTCCACTCCCTCCAGGCTCACCCATGACATCAGCCTTGAGGAATTTGAGGATGAAGACCTCTCTGAGATCACTGATGAGTGTGGAATCAGCCTGCACTGCAAGGAGAGCCTGGCCAGCAGGGTAAGTGTGATGGGGATGGGGAGAGGGATAGGGATGGGCAGAATGTGCCAGTGGGGCTGGCAGGACCATCAGCCCACATGCAGGACCACCAGATGCCCAGATGAGTTATGCTTTTTCAAGGAACCCACTGCCATGGCCCCAATCCCCTCTGCTTGGCAGTGCCCTCTCCTCACTCCAGCACAGTGCACGTCCTTTCTGAACCAGCCAAACTCAAGGGACTCAATCTCAAAGCTGCTGTAATTTGGTTCCTCCTGTGCTATAGGGGTTGGAGTTTGTTCCTCAGGGATGAGCCCAAGGATTTGGGTGCAAATGGGGGCATGCCCCTGTTTGATGAGGATGACCAGCAAGCATCTGGCACCTGACAAGCATTCTCAGGAATCAAGGACATTTGCACGATGGCTCCAGAGGTCCCACCTGGGCTGTGCCTCCTGTCCCCACATGCATCCCTGGACCTGGGGATGCAGCTGGGCTGGCATGGTGAGAGCTGTCCTCTGTTCACTAGAGCTGTTCTCTCTGGCTTGCTAGCTAGCTTTAGCTAGAGCTGTTCGCAGATCTTTAGGAGGCTGGAAACCTGGAGGCTCCTGAAACAGAGATGAAGGAGGTAGCTCTGACACCAGCAGGCAGCAGGTGGAATAAAGATGGAGCTGGGAAGCCTGTGCAGATACCTCAATTGGGTGTCCCATCCATCTTAGAGCAGGCTGTCAAAAACCTGATGGGGTTCACACCACTGTTTGAATTTCCCTAGAAGGCCATGGGGGCAGAAATGTGGAGATAATTTGATAATTACATTGGATTTGGAAATATGCAGGGTGTTAAAGGAAAAGCCACGGCCTGAGCATTCTCACACCACTCAAGGAATCACATACACACTCCTGAGACTTTCAACTGCAGGGAGCAGGGTCTCTTTGTAGCAGGCAGCTTCAGTAAGCTGACAGGTGCCCTTTTTGACCCCTCACTCAAACACACACTCGCTCTAAGGCTGACTTCTCCTCCTTCATGCTCGACCCTAGGTTTCCTGTAGCAAAGCCCCCAGCTCAGATTTTATAAAAATAAATAAATACTTTAGTGGTACAGCATCAGGTCAGCTCAAGCTGGGTCCCTGTGGAGAGGGACCCTGAACAAAAAAACCCCTGAGCAATTATACCCATACAACTCCTGCACTCACCCCTCAGACACTCTCCATGCAACCTCTTGGTCCAGGGGTGATTTTTGGTCTGGGGTCTTCTAACATCTTACTGGGTTCTTTCTCTGTGTCTGTGCAGGCAGGCCATACACTGTTGTTATCTTGTGGAGTTACAGCTTCTGCTGACAGCTGGAGTCTCCTTGTCTTCTGGTTTGTACTTCTGGTGCACCTGCTCGCTGGCAGAGCATGGGGAAATAAAAAAGCCCTAGGCTTGGGATAAACACTATTCAGCAACAACCACAGCAGCATCAGTGTGTTATCAATGCTCCTCTCATAAGAAAGACAAAACAGAGCATTGCACCAGCTACTAGGAGAATTACTAGGAGAATTAACTCAATTCCAGCCAAAAACATCTCTAGGTGTAAACTCGCAGCTTGTGTCCCAAGGCTTCAGCAGTTCCAGCTACTGATGCTAGGCAAGTAAAGCTGAGCAAACAACATACTAGATGACACAGTATTATAACTCTGTGAACCCGTTCTAACTCATTCCACTGAAAACTTACTTATTTAAGCTAAGGACTAATACATCTCAACACAGAGTTTCTGCATTTTGTCAATGTGTTTCATGCTAAAGGATGCAAATGCTGGAGGAGCAGCCAAGTGGTTTGAGAATCATTCTGTCCCTCAGAGGAAATACTTCCTCTGCAAAACTGATAAAGACCCAGCGAGGACAGGAAAGGCACAAGAATTTGTCGCAGATTTAAAATTAGAAAGCGAATTTGTGTCGTTTGGAATTCCTCACTGCAGGCAGGACGGTACAGGCAGACCTCATCCTTGGGAGGTGAAGGTGTCTTGCTGTGCTCCTTGGTCTAATTCATGACCTTCCCAGCAAAAATTTGTCTGTTCCCAGCTATGGGGCTGCTGCTTGGTATCTCTGCTCCAGCTGCAGGCTCCTCCTGCTGCAGGATGTTATGGCCAGACTTCCCTGGGACAGTCAGGGCTCATGGGCTGTGTATGCTGAAGGGAGGAGGGATAATGCTGCAGGGAAAACCAAGGGCAAACCCAGTGCTGGGCATCCATGAGGGCACAGCCACAGTGAGGGCCTGGCATTGGGAAAATCCTCCTGCCTGCAATAGTGAGGCAGAGACTGTGGGTTTGTTGCTGGATTCTTCCCATTCCCGGTTCCCCACTGCTGATAGCACCACTGGGCCATCCCAGTCATCCCAGTTCCCCACTGCTGATAGCACCACTGTGCTCAGGGCAGGATTTTTTTTTTTTCTCTACAGATTGACAGCCCTCGGCTGAAGTTTGGCAGGGAGGGGAAGGGGCAGGGGGGATTTGCATCTCAAGTGCTGCAGCCCTTCCTCGAGGGAGAGGAAAACTAGTCTCTTTTGCCCATTTGAAACAGTTTACTCAGGGGTTTCTGTTTCCCTGTGCTGCAACACAGAGACCTGACCCTCAGCAGAGGGTTTGCTCAGGCTCTGGGAGCGAGCCACATGCCTTCCCTGGGGACAGCTCAGAGCTGCTTTACGCAAATGTCCGGGCGCACTGAGAGTCTGCTGGAGTGGGAGGGGGATGCGAGGCTGCTGTAGGGGAAGCAATGAGTTATTCATAAGCACGGCAAAGGAGGAAGTTTATCATGCTCAGAAAAAATGCCTGCTAAAAATACGTGCAAATGGTTTATATGGGACACGGAGGATTGCCCGAGGAGGAGAACCCAAAGTGGTGACAACAATGGCTGTGAGAGAGGCTTTTCAATCCCAAATGTTGAAGGCGAGAGCCAGGGAGCTTTCCAAGCTGATTGCCATCCAGAGCGAGCTCAGGGCGACAAGGTTGCAGGATCTGCCTGATGGAAGCAGTCAGGCCCAGAGGGAGCAGCGTGGCCGGGTCTGCGTGCGGCACAGGGGCCGGCAGATCAGGGATGGACAGCAGATCAGGGATGGCCAGCAGATCAGGGATGGCCAGCAGATCAGGGATGGCCAGCAGATCAGGGATGGCCAGCAGATCAGGGATGGACAGCAGATCAGGAATGGACAGCAGATCAGGAATGGACAGCAGATCAGGGATGGACAGCAGATCAGGGATGGACAGCAGATCAGGGATGGACAGCAGATCAGGAATGGCTGGCAGGCAGATCAGGAATGGCCAGCAGATCAGGAATGGCCAGCAGATCAGGAATGGCTGGCAGGCAGATCAGGGATGGACAGCAGATCAGGAATGGCCAGCAGATCAGGAATGGCTGGCAGGCAGATCAGGAATGGCCAGCAGATCAGGAATGGCCAGCAGATCAGGAATGGCTGGCAGGCAGATCAGGAATGGACAGCAGATCAGGGATGGACAGCAGATCAGGGATGGACAGCAGATCAGGAATGGCCGGCAGGCAGATCAGGGATGGACAGCAGATCAGGAATGGCCAGCAGGCAGATCAGGGATGGACAGCAGATCAGGAATGGCCGGCAGGCAGATCAGGGATGGACAGCAGATCAGGAATGGCCGGCAGGCAGATCAGGGATGGACAGCAGATCAGGCATGGCCGGCAGGCAGCATCAGCCCGCTAATTGCGTGGTGTGGGGCTGCCTGGGGGTGGCGGGTCAGGTGCGCTGGGACCCGGGCGTGAGGGGGCCGTGCCGACGCCCTGCCCGGGGCGAGCGCTCAGTGCTACAGAGCAGCTGTGGTAGGGAGCTTGAAGGGTTGGCCCTGGTCACCCCTGCAGGCCAGGCAGAGGATGAAAGCCTGGCAGTGGAGCAATGTGAGGTGAAAGCAAGCTGCTGGCTCACTGAGTCACTCCAGAGCAGAGAGCCACGGACAAGGGGGCAGAAGGATCTGGGGAGCACCGTGAGACAAGGGGCTGGAGTCATCCCACTGCCCAGCAGTGAGTCTCTGGAGAGGTGGGCAGGCACAGTAACCCAACAGCGAGCAGGAAAGCACTGACCAGGAGCAAGGGGCACAAACCCTCCCTGAGGGCTGCGAAGGTGACTGATGGATGGGGACAATCTGAGGTGGGGGGGGTCTGGGCAGAACTGGTTGATGACAAAACCTGTGGCAGTAACAGGCAGCTGGTGTGGAGGTCAACACCCAAACAGAGATGGGTTTTGGGGATTGTTTTGGTCCCAGAAAAACAATGACCTCGTTATGGGCTATTTTAGCAGTTCTTCAGAAACAGTGGCTCAGACACACAGAAACTGCAAGGAGGCGAAAGGTGATGATTGTGCAGAAGAGAACTCTCCACTGACAAGGACCACACTTCATGGACAAGAGACCATGTTCTTAGAGTGAGGAGTAATACCATGTGTGGCTGAAAAGAACCTTAATTTCAAGAAGAAGTCCCCAGTGAATGAAATGAGAAGTGAGATAGGCTGAGGAGAGAGGGCTCATAGAAGAAGCAGAGCTGTCTTTGGGGCTGTTGAATGGCAAGGCAGGAGGCCAGCTGGGAAGGAGTGGGGACCAGCAGGGTGAGCGACACAATCTCTACCTCACCAATGGCAGCAGTCAGGTACGTGTAGAGGGATAGTTGCAACAAAAGCACCAGACTTGGGGTTTGGCCTTGTTTGAGTGGCTTGGAAATCCAGGGTGACAAACTCTGGTTTCAGCAAGATGGATCCCTGCAAACAGCCAGGCAGAGGTTAATAGAAGTTTAGTGCCACATCTATTTTCCAGGAACTGTGGAAAACGGTTAATGCAGGAATGAAAAAAACATTTTAAAAAAGAAATACCTCTCTTGGAGGTACCTAAGAGCATGAGAACAAGTGCCCAAAGGGAAAAGAGCCGATGAAGGCTCTGCTGAGCCTTCATGGGTCTGCATGAAAAGGTCTGAAACAGCCACAAAGATACAGATATGTAGAGAAAAAACCAGTTTTTTCAGCATAATAATATTGCTGGAAATGCCAGAGGCTTTTTCTTGATGTTCAGTGCCACTGCTCCAAGTGTGGTGCTGCTGCTTGCAGCTGCTCCCAGAAGGCCAGCGGGACCCACTGCAAAGAGGAAAGCAGCTGCCATGAGCCTGCAATCCAGGGACTAGTGGGGAACTGGATGTGTGGGCTGGGAGCAAAGGATAGGGCAGCAAGGTGGCTGCTTACTCCGTGCAGCTTTACACAGGCTGTCCCATGAAGCTGCCTCTGTGGTCCATGGCCAGCTGTGGAGGCTGTGGTGGCTGTGCCAGGCTGGGGGAGAGAGGCTTCTGGCGCTTTGAATCCAGCTGGTGGCGGGGAGAAGGGGCACAGCTGTGCCCTCTGCTCAGCAAGTGCCCCTTGCTTCCCTGCGCTCACAAAATGCTTTTCCCAGCTGAAGGTTTTGCCACTGCTCTGTCAGTGAAGGCTGCGAGAGTGGGGCAGCAGGGAAGAGACTTGCATCAGTCAAGCAACATCTTGTGTATCACCCCACTCTTTCTGCAAGAGCCTTTCTTTCCTAGGGAAGCAAACAGCTTCCTCAGGTGGGCAGCAGCCCTCACACAGGGGATTCCTCAGCTTAGACCAGTGCTCCAGGGTGATTCCAGTACCTCTCAGTTGCAGCAGGGTTCATTCTGCTCCAGCCCCCTGGAACCATGGATCACAGCATTGGGGCTGTCAGAGAGAGACCAGTTGCTGGACACTGGGACTTTTTGCCGTTGCGACGACACCGTGCAGGTAGGAGGTAGGATCAGCAGGGGCACACCAGCATCACTTCAATCCCAGGGACAGGTCTGTAAGGAAGCACAAGTGTCCCCATGACTGCACTGGGGATAGGTGTGCATCTTGTGTTTGTCCTACCACAAGATTTGGGCACTGGTACTTCTCTCCCATGCACCCTAATCTCCCCCACAGGGGGAAGGGACTTTGGGAAGTCACCTCACTCTTGCATCTGTGCTGACACATGAGTGTGCTCGAGTGCTGACCTTACGTGACATTAACTTGTTCCTAGAGGGCTCCCAAGGCAGCCTGCTCTGGTGTGGCAGTATCCTTGCAGTTAGAAAGGCTTCCTGATGTCTAGTCCCTGTCCTTGCTCTGCAGATCACTGCAGGTCTCACTCATATGGTAAGGCGATTGATTTCTGTGTGGTTTCAAAATCACTTTGTTGAGCTACAGGCTATAAATAATACCTGCACTGGCTGTAGTTTCCTCCTAGTTTTTGAACCTGGAATGCTGCACCCCTGCTAGGGCACCTTTTTCTTCAGAATGACAGCAATTTGCTTTTCTGCATCCTTCTGGGACTTTTTCCTCTGTGAGTTTTCCAAGTGATTGCTGCAGCTACAGGATTATGGAAGCAGCATTATTAGCAGTCTAGATTGAATGTCACCAGCTGACTCCAATACACCCACTTTGGCTAGGTATAATCTGTTCAGCTGGCATTTCCCTCCAGTTTTTTTCCCGTGCCTCGGTTTCCTTGTTAAAATCCATGGGATTGTCACAGACATGCAGAACTTGTAGCATGAAGGCAAATGCTTAAAACAAGGGATTTAAATGTTTAAAGCCTCAAGAGGACAAGTATCGGTGGCAGTGCTTCTCCAGTTGCTCACCCACTGCAGGACTTCAGCAAGGACACTGGGGGGAATGACTCCCATGAGAGGGTTTGTACTGTGCCTGCAGCAGGCAGAGCCCTCCTGTGCTGGCTTTTGTCTGACAGTTCAGGAGCTGGTAGCAACAAGAGCTCTTGGAGTGGCTGCCCAAGCTGCTGGGGCTGTTTCTTCTCTCATGACTCTGGGGGCATCCTCCATGCAGCTGGAGACATGGGTAGTATTCAGTGCAAAAACCCTTCCTTCCCCACCTCTGCCTGCTGAGGAGCTTGCAGTCACCACAAACAGCTGAAAACACAGGCAATTCAACTCCACGATGCCAAGTTGCTGCCTTTATTGCTGGCTGCAGCAACTTGTGCATGCGCAAGCTCCGGTTAATGCAAGGAAGGGGCCTTGGGAAGGCACTCAGGGACTTTTAAACACACACAGAGGTGACACTGGTGCCTCTTCGCCCAGCAACACAGCCACAAGGAGTGTGGTGGCTCAGCACTTGGGCCCAGCCAGGGTGATGGGATGGGACACCTGCTCCTCACAGTCCCCACAGGCCACAATGGCCACCCTGTTCCAAAAGGGTACAGGGGGAAGAGTGGAGCTGCCTCTAGCCAGAGCACAGCCACCACCAGCAGGTGACTGGAGAGCCAGTGCCAGGCATCCCTCCCGTATAGCCTCAGGTCTGAGATATGCAAATGCATGCAAGGAGTGGGCAGAGAAAGCTGTCCTCAATGCGTAAGACAAGGGGGAAGGAGCTGCTCGTCCAAGTGGGCATTACAGGGAAGGAGGAGCCTGATTCCTTTCTGAGGTGTGCAGTGAAAATTTCAACCCCCTAGAGAGAAAAAGTAGTAGTAGCAATGCTATACACGGTGCCAGCATGGTGGTGGGTTCTCCAGCTGTGAGGATGTTCAGGTGTGATGGACAAGACCCCAGGTGACCTGCTCCAGTCAGGGGGTAGACCAAGTCTGATCAAACTGATTACATGCTTGCATGAGTCCCACCTGCCAGGACAAGAACCCAGAAAAGGCACAGTCTGCCTTGGAAGGAAGAGTCATAGGGCAGCCCAGGCTGGAAAGGACTTCAAAGGATCACCTGGCCAAACCCTGTGTGGGAAAGGGAGTCTGGGTGAGACGATCTGGCACACTCTCTAGTGGCGTCTTGAAAATCTTCAGCGATGAGGACTCTACCATTTCCCTGGGGAGGTTGTTCTGCAGAATGGTTGTTCTCACTGTAAAAAATGTCCTTGTTATGTCGAGATGAAACCTGGGTGTGCACGTTTGCGTGCTTCGTAGTGAATATGACGGCTGCATGTACCTACAGACAGACACCTGCCGGGAATAAGCCCCATCACTAAGGGAGGAAGGATGCTGCTCACACCTACCTGCCTGGGGAGGCGGGGAGGGGGCGCGGGGCTCCCCGGCTCCGGGAATAACATCGCTGCCCCTTTAAAAGGCAGCGGCCGCGGGTGCCGATGCGGCGGCCCCGGCCCCCCTGCCCGGCCCCGGCGGGAGGCGCGGCGGCCCGTCCCGCCCGCCCGGTGGCCTGATCGCGGGCACTAATCCCGGCAGGGCCATGTGAGCCGGGCGGGCGGCGCGGCCCGGGCGGCGGGCGGCGGGGAGGCCAGCCGGCTGCAGGCCGAGATGCTCCAGCTCGACCTCATCGACGCGGCGGGGGACACGCCGGCCGAGGAGCAGACGGCGCCCGAGCCGCTGCAGAAAGACCCCCCGGCCGGGACCACCGAAGTCTACAGGCCGAAGCGACCCACAACCCTCAACCTCTTCCCGCAGGTGCCTCGCAGCCAGGTGAGGCGGGATGGGGGCTCGGGGCGATTGGGTGGTGCGGAGGAGGAGGAGGTGGAAGGATGCTCCCGCCGTCTGCCGGGGCTTTTGTCTCGGGCGGATGGAGGGAGGGGGAGGGAATAGAAAGGGATGGTAGGGCTCGGCTGGAGGGGTGCGGGGCTCGGCTCCGCTGCCCGCGATGCTCGGCGGGGCAGCCGCCCCCGCCATCCGGGGGTCCCTTCTCACGGCCGCTCGCGTTACCCCGGGCGGGCGCAGCGCAGGCCGAGCCGGAGGGAGCGATCTGCGGACCCGGGGGTCCCCGGGTGTCGGGGACCTGAGCACGCTCTGCCCGGCCGCCCCTGCGCAGCGCCGAGCATCCCAGCACTGCGCTCGGCGGGGGTTCTTTGAGGGGGCTTAGGCGCCGGGTGGGTCCTTCTTTCATCTCTGGTGCCGAGGTGGAGAGAAAGCACGCCAGGAATCGTGCCGGGACAGAGATGTGGCCCAGCAGGGTCCGGGGGCCTGGCAAGAGCCGTGCGGCAGGGCCAGGGTGGGAGCTGCGAAGGGCTCCCGTGGGCTGGGGAGCAAACGAGGCGTGGATACCGAACGCTTGAATGAGCCATCGCGGGACGGGGCATCACGCCACGGACTGGCGAGCCCAGGGCCGGCACCAACAGCTGGCTGGGCTCCAACTGCCGCGGGCTGGGGCAGCACCAGCTCTAGGGCAGGTTGGTGACACCAGGTGCCCCATGCCTGGCAGTGGGGACCTGGTGGCCTCAGCTTCTGAGCGGTGGTGCTTGGCAAGAGAAACATTAACGTCAGAACCCCGTACAAAATCTGAGAGAGAGAAAAGCAACGCCCAAAATGGTGGCCAGGAGAACAAGGGGGTACTGTTGTCTCCCTCACACTCAGATTTTGTAAAGATTTTGGATGGTTTTAGCCAAGACTGCCTGCCCCACACAGCCATAGTGTTACTGTCACCCCTGCCTGGAGTGGATGATGTGTTGGTGCCCTGCATCCTGACCCCCGAGGCAGCGGCTGGAGTCCCTTTGCTCTGCCACTTCTGCAAACTTCACAAGCCCACGCAAAGTGCACAACATGCAGGGCTATTTTTGCCGCCCTCCTCCATTCAGCTCTGCCTTCTGCCAAGTAGGAGGATTTTCGTCGCGGTGACGTTCAGCCGAGGAGCATGAAGTGAGAGGCAGGTGTCCCCGTGGGTGACAGATGGGGAGTAGTCAGAGCTGGGTGTCACCAGCCCAGCACCGGCAGCTGATGCCAGCTCTCTGCCTGAGGCCATGGGTGGGAGGAGGAGGAGGAAGGCACAGAGCCAAGGATAGGCGCCCGCAGGCAGCTGGCACCGGGGACAAAGGCAGCAGGGCTGGGGACGGGGGGGAGCTCCACTGAGCATAATGGACAAGGGGACAGCAGCAGCCTTGTCCCACCCTGTGCAGGGACCCCCAGGAGCAAGTGGTGTGTGGCAGCCACATCCAGCTGGGGGAGGTGGGGAAAAGCTGGGCCTTCTCCCAGACACTTGGTCCCAACCAGTGTCCGGGGGTGGGAGCAGGTGTCTGGAGAGGGATGGGGGTGGGGGGAGTTGCAGAGATGGTAGGGGGAAGGGGAAGCTGATGGCTCCCTTGCAAGGAGATGGTGGAGGCTGTGGAGCTCACTGTGAGATGGAGAATGGGAGAGGGGGCTTTGCTGCAGCTGGAAATGGGAGCCTGGAGCCAGCGGGGATGGTGGCACAGGTCTGTGGCATGGCTGGCAGGCTAGGATAGCGCTGTTGGTAGGATCTAGTGAAAGACTGGCTGTAAGGTGTTTGGGGTCCCTGTTCCCTACCTCTAGCCAGAGGCGTTTTCTCCCTGTCAACATGTGGTGCCCTGGGGAGAGGGCAGTGTGCAGGGCATGCCTTGAGGACCAGCCTGTCCCCAGTTTGTCTCCACTTGTGTGAGACACTGCATCCCCTTGAGCTGCCCAGCTCCCTTCTCCTACAAATAGTCAGAAGAGAGGGACCATTGCCATGCATCCTGTCTTGAATGCCCAGTTGGGGCACCAGGCACTCTGCCAGACAGGGTGTTCACAAAGCAAAGCATCATCCCACCCTCTGCTCTTGTGGGACCAGGGCCCAGTCTGGTGAAGACTCAGTTGCTGCAGGGCCCTCTATAATCATCATCCCAGGCAGGTGGCCTGGAAGTGGTGAGAGAAACATCGTCAGCTTCGCAGAGGGCAAGAAAAAGCTATTGTGACTGGCTAGGTTCTTCCTCTAAGACTTTGTGAATGCCTCTGCAGCCTGGCGGGGCATTACAGACCCCGGAGTGCTCTGGCCCTGTGGGCATGGGCAGGCTCAGTGGGCTGTGCCTGCTGCATTGCTGCCTCCTGTCCCAGTCCAGGCAGCCAGGCTGGCTTGTGTGTGCTGGCCCCGTGGCACTCTGCACGCAGAGGCCATCGTTGTGACAGCTTGCCTGGCCCACATCCCGGCCCATCGTGTCCCTGGGAAAGGCTAGCAGGGATGTGCTGTTATTTGCCTTGGCACAGGCGGGACTCATGGAGGCCATGGTGGGGGGTTGCCAGAGCTCTTTGAAGGGTGTCTGTCCCTCCCCACATGGAGGCAGGGATCTGGCAGGCATGGTTCAGCAGTGTGTGACATGATGGAATTTTGGGGCAAAGGCTTCCTTCATTCAGTGAGGAGGCAAAGTAAGGACAGGGCAGCTCCTGTGCTGCTGGGAACAGCTGCGGGTTGGTGATAAGGCCGTGAGAAAATCCAGGGAGTCCCAGCGGGGCCTTGGTACTTAAGTAAGACCTAACAGTGCAAAATGCTGCTGCTGGGGCAGAAACATTCAGTGCCCCATAGGAGGGGCTGAGAGCGTGTAGCCAGGGAGACCCTGGGGATGGATAAGGGCTGGCATTGCACGAGGCAGGATGCCACAGCCTGTGGAGGCAGGCAGGGAGGACTTGTCCCTCATCTGCAGGAGGGTCCTCATTAGAGGGGACTTGGTGCCCTTTGCTCCCTGGGTGTTGCAGCGAGGCTGAGCATGTGTTCCCTTGTGCCCAGGCATGGCCAGCCACCCAGGGCTGGGCAGGCAGGGCACAGCACCCACAGAAACACACCCAGGCATGGGCAGCATGGATGGCCCGATCCCGCCTCTCCTCTCATGCTGCTCAGGATTGACAGCTGCTAGTGAACTGTGTATGTGTAGATTTGCATATGTACACGCTATCTGTGTATGCCCCTGTGTACACCCAATACAGATGTCTCCAGGGGTAGGCATTAATCTGTCCAGTGTCTCTGACTTCTAGCTGAGCAGCAGCACAACACCTGGTCCTTGGCATTTCCCCCATTTCATTAAGCTGAGTGGTTTGAAGGTGGGCAGGGCTGGCAGGATGGGAGCAAAGCATGCAGGCAGGCTCAGGTCTTGAATTTTTTGTCTTGGGACTGTCCAGCTGTGGGCTTCTGCAGCCAAGTTTCCTCTGGTGGAGAAATGCAGCCCAGCTGGCTCCTTGTCCACCCTGCTTCAGCCATCATGCCAGCTCTTGCAGCAGCAGCATGGTGAGATGTGGGGCTGGTGGTCTCTCTGAGCATCACGTGCCCCAGCAGAGAGGGGTGCTGTGGACCCAGGGAGGAATGGGTGCTGCCATGCCACATGCTGTTTACTGTTCAGGCTATAAGGCAGCTTTGTTCTTCTCCTCAGGACACTCTGAATAACAACTCTCTGGGGAAAAAGCACAGTTGGCAGGAGCGGGTGTCCCGGTCGTCGTCCCCTCTGAAAACGGGTGAGTTCTCAGGCTTTTGGCCAGGGTCAGCTCCTTGCACCCTTTCATGGTGCTCAGGAGCCTGAGGCAAGTGGTGCTGGAGCAGGAGGTTGGGGAAAACATACCACATGGATGCAGGGTGCATGTACGTCTTGCTCTCTACAATTACCTGAAAAGAGTTTGTTAGTGAGCTGGGAGTTGTTCTCTTCTCCCAAGCAGCACACAGTAGGACAAGAGGAAATAGCCTCAAGATGCACCAGGGAAGGTCTAGGTTGGATATTAGAAAATATTTCTTTATTGAAATATTGAACAAGCATTGGAACAGAGAAGTGCTGGAATCACCGTCCCCGGAAGTGTGGAAAATTGTGTGGATATGGTGCTTAGAGACATGGTTTAGTGGTGAACTTGACAGTGTTAATGCTTAGACTTGAGAATCTTAGAGGTCCTTTCCAACTTAAATGATTCTATGATTCTGTGAGTCTGGGTGGCATCCCTGGACACCTTCCCCATCGGGGAGCATTCCCTCTGTGTGGCTGTCTACACTGCTCTCCTCTCCCTACAGGTGAGCAGACCCCTCCCCATGACCACGTTTGCCTGAGTGATGAGGTCAATCACCAAAACAGCACAACCTCCACCAAAGACCGGGGCACATCCACGGAGAGCCCGTGCCGGCGCACAGCAGCCACGCAGATGGCCCCAGCCTGCGTCGCCTCGTCCCGGCCGCCCGAGAAGCACCAGGCCCCCAGCCGGGCCCCACCACACGGTGCCAGCGTCGTGGTGGTAACGAGGGGCCCCGAGGCCCACCGGGACCGCATCCGCTACCAGACGGATGTGAGGCTGGAGGCCACAGAGGAGATCTACCTGACGCCCGTGCAGAAGAACTCGGACCCCCTGGAGACTGACAAGCCCTTCCTGTCTCAGTCCAGTGAGAACCGCATGTCCATCAGCTCCGACATTGACACCTCTGGCTATTCTGCCCTGGCAGGGAAAACCAACCCCTCCATCAGTGAGGAGGATGAGGTGCTGGACTACATGTCCTCCCCTGACAAGACAAACCTGCCCAGGGCGTCCTGTGGTGGCGGGAGCGGTGGCTCCCGGCCGGGGCACAACCTTCAGAGAGCCTCTGTGAGTTCGGACACCAGTGCCCTCTCCTATGACTCTGTCAAATACACGCTGGTGGTGGATGAGAACGTGCAGCTGGAGCTGGTCAGCCTCAAGCAGTGCTACTCAGGCTACAGTGATGAGAGCGACTCGGCCACGGTCTACGACAATTGCATCTCGTCGCCCTATGAGTCGGCCATTGGCGAGGAGTACGAGGAGGATGCGCTGAAGCGTGACTCAGTCTGCCTCTCTGAGGACTCCACCCCCGAGGCAGACATCCACTTCTCCAAGAAGTTCCTCAATGTCTTCATGAGTGGTCGGGCACGCTCCTCCAGTGAGTGCTGGGTACTGGGGGAAGGTGGGCTGGAGGCTGCCTGCCTTGGCAGCCCTGCCTGTCTCTGGTACATGCTCAGGAGATAGGAAGCTGCCAGCAGACATCAGCCCCAGTTCTGCTTGCTGCAGCCTGTGGCTTTGTCCCTGGTGGTCCAGGAGGCATGGTGGGGCTTGGAAAAATGTCATGAGTGTCAGGTGGGGGTGGCAGTAGCTGTTTGAGGCTGCATTGAGGCATGCCCAAGATATGGCCATGCTGAGGGGAAGGCTGAGTGAGCTCACAAGGGGCCATCATATTCCTGGCATGCCACATTCCTCTGCAAGCCCAGAAGAGCACTGTTGGCATGCGCCAGCAGGCAGGGTTTCCCATGGTGTGGCTGGTCCCATGCCGGTGTCACAGCTGTTTGTGTTGGCGCAGGGAGGCCTTGTTCCCAGCAGGGACTGATGGGCACCAGCGCAGCAGCTCCAGCCATGTCTCTCTCTCCTGTGGCATCACATGGCTTTGTCTTGGATGAGCCATCCTGCAGGAGCCTCAGCAGGCAGCTGAGCCCATGTCCTTCTCCAGGCTGTGATGCTGATCCCTCAATGCTGACATGTCCTCCTCTGCCTTTGTCCCCAGGTGCCGAGTCCTTTGGGTTGTTCTCCTGCATGATCAACGGGGAGGAGCAGGAGCAGACTCACCGTGCTGTCTTTAGGTGAGCTTGCAGGCACCTGGCAGTGTCCCCAGCCTCTATCAGGGGAAAGCTGGTGCTGCACTCCCACCGAGGTGGGGCCAGCACAAACTCCAGTGTTTCTGCTGTGGGAAGCCCTGGGGAGCAAACCTGTAGCCTGTAGCTCATGCCCTGCCCAGGAGCAACATTTGCCCAGGCTGCTGCATGGGCAAGACCTCCAAGGGCAGTGAGGGCCTCTGAGGAGCAGGTTGGGTGGTGCAATAGGAGATACCCTCACATTAGGTGTCAGGATGCTGCTGCCTGTTGAGCCCAAACCTCCTCCAGTGCTTTATTTAGCATGTCGGGTCCCCATGGCTACCAGGGCACTGCCTGGGTTGTGGCAAGTGCCCCAGCAGTGTGTGCCAGTGAGAAGGTCACCAGCACTGCTAGCCAGCCAGCTGCTAGTGCCTCTCTGCCCAGGTTTGTGCCTCGCCACGCGGATGAGCTGGAGCTGGAGGTGGATGATCCTTTGCTGGTGGAGGTGCAGGCAGAAGATTATTGGTATGAGGCTTACAACATGCGCACAGGAGATCGAGGCATCTTCCCTGCCTACTATGCTATTGAAGTCACCAAGGACCCAGACCATGTAACAGGTATCAAGCCTCTGTGTGCAGCCTGCTGATGTCCCTGGCTTGTACCACATCCTCCCTGCTGAGCAGTCTGGTGCTGAGCAGGGGGCAGGGAGACCAAACTGGGCATCCACCAGGAACAAATGAGCAGGTTCTGCTGTGATGCTGGGAGTTGGTAGCTCGTGTTGAGGGAAGCTTTTCTTGGGCAGGGAAAAGCACAGGGGTGGGAAGTTGGAGAGGGGAGGTGGAGCTCAGCCCGCATAGCTGGTCACCAGAGATGATCCCTGGCCTGTGCTCTCTCTTCCAGCTCTGGCCAAGAGCAGTGACTGGGTGGACCAGTTTCGGGTGAAGTTCCTTGGCTCCGTGCAGGTTCCCTACCACAAGGGCAATGATGTGCTCTGTGCGGCCATGCAGAAGGTAGTGTCCCACTCCATCCCAGGGAGCAGGAGTGCCTGCTCCATCTGGCAGCAGGGCAGAGCCTCAGTGGGGAATCATCATCGCTGCTCACGTGTCCCACGGCTTTGTCTCTCTCTGCAGATTGCCACCACGCGCCGCCTCACTGTGCACTTTAACCCACCCTCCAGCTGCGTCCTGGAGATCAGTGTGCGCGGGGTCAAGATTGCTGTCAAAGCTGACGACTCCAAGGAGAACAGCAAGGTAGTGCCCCACTCCCTGCTCATCTCATCCCTTCCCTGATTGCTGCTCTGAACTGGCTCACACCCTCTGTGCTACAGGCCATGATTGCATATCAAAATTAAGGGTCTCCGCCCCACATCTGAGGGTGTGAGAAAGACCATCATCAGCATTTTAGGCCCACCATCGAGGTCCCCAATGCCTCACAAGGCCCCAGCTCCAGGCAGTACTGCCAGCTGATGCTCTCACAGCTGCCAGGCACGTCACTGCGCTGGGATGCTGCGAGCTGAGCCGTACCCGGTAATCTGTCAGCTGCTTCTAAACCTTTCTGCTGCTATTTTGAGTGGTGTCCTCCAGATCTGCCCTGTAATCTCTTTATCTGGCAAGGGCAGGCTGCTGATTAGCATTCTGCATAAGTAGCCTAGTAAAGCACATTGGGATGCTGAGCAGAGGAAAGTGAGGGCTTTGCAGCAAGCTGTTGGGAAACCTCTCTTCCAGCTGAGGGATAGGAGTAGCTCATGGCTGTGAGTGTTGTGATAGAGCTGGGTGAGGTTTCTGCAAATCTTGCCTATATCTAGAGGATGCCATCAATTTAGCTGCATTTTAGACTTGTATAAATAAGTTTTCATTTCTGGCTGGGACCCTTTGACACCCGGGCTTGAATTGACTTGTTTAGTTCTAAGTTATCCATCTGTCTCCTGTGTACTAGTGTTTCTGGGAGCCTCTTTAGTGAAGGAGGGCTGTGTGTGCTGGTGAACAGCAGCGCTGACTCTAACCTGAGTACAGTCTGACTCAGGGCCTCCAGGGAAATCCTGCAGGAGCTACTGGCGGTAAAGGCAGCTGAGGTGACAGCCAGCAGGGCTGCCTGGAAAAGCTCCCTTTGTTCAGGTGCTTGGAACAATCCTGAAACTGCTGCTGATAGCAGCCCAAGATTAGTCTCCAATTAATTTCACCCTTCAGTCTCCAAGTGCATATTTCCAGTGGCCAGAGACCAGCTGCACTGCAGGGTGTGGGGAGAAAAACTCTGACAGTTCCCCTCTCTCTCTCTCCTCCCCAGGTAAACAAGTGTAGCCATTTTTTCCAGCTGAAGAACATTTCCTTTTGTGGGTACCATCCAAAGAACAACAAGTGAGTAGCAAGGAAGTGTCGTGCAGCTCTCAACACCCGTAGGTCAGCAGTGAGGCTTTGCTGCCTTCCTGCTCCCTGGGGGTAGCACAACTGGGGCTAGGAAGGGAAGAAGAGGTTTCCCAGGGCCCTGGTTTGGAGGGCTCCCTGTGAGCCCAGTGCTACAGCTCTGGACATGGGCTGTGGCATGAGCCTGGGGTGGCCACCAGGATTTATGGGGGGAGGAGATTTCAGGTCCCAAATCCCTATGCTTAAGGGAGGGTATACGCCTCAGAGATGCTGGGGTACCTATGCCTGCTGGTCCGCTGGTCCAGTCACATCCACTTTCTCTGCCCTCAGATATTTTGGGTTCATCACGAAGCACCCTGCTGACCACAGATTTGCCTGTCATGTCTTCGTCTCGGAGGAGTCCACGAAGCCCCTGGCAGAGTCTGTAGGGTGAGTCCTGGCTGGGCAGAGAAGGCTGGCTCATAAAGGGCAGAAGGAACAAGACAGCCAGGCTGAATCCTGCCATCTCCCCCTACATGTGGGGCTTGGACCTGGCCCCAGGCTGGCACTTCTTCCTCAAGTGAGATGCTTGGCTTGAGAGTCAGGGCTGACAGGGCTGTGGGCATCATATTCCTGACAGTACTGGAACAAGTCCCAGGGCAAGGCTTTGCAGGCAGATGGCTGAAAGTCATGCTCTGTGCAGGGAATCAGAGCAAGGATGGAGACCCTGTGGCTCTGATGGCAGCTCTGGGGCTAATGCAGAAGAGGTTAGGGCCTGGGGGGTCAAACAGGCCACAGGGTAAGGAGTGAGGGTCAGGATGGAAACAAGGATCTATAATTGCCTTGTGAGGAGGCTGCTGCTAAGCTTTGCCTGGTGCTGTGTTGCAGGAGGGCTTTTCAGCAATTCTACAAGGAGTATGTGGAGTACACGTGCCCCACAGAGGACATCTACCTGGAGTAGGGGCTGGCACAGGCACCTCCTGCACAGCCAGGGCTGCAGTCTCGCCCCTTCCCCGTGTCGTGCATGGACAAGAGCTGCTTTGAGCCTGGAGGAGGAGCGGGCCCGGGGCAGGGCTCCCCGGGGCACGGAGCACCGCCTCTTTTCGTGACTCCCCTTCCTCGGGCTGGGGGGACGGGAGGGGGGAGGGCTGGACAAATTGTGTTTATTGTACAAAATATTCTTAGTTTATTCTATTGGAGAAGCACCCTCTGGGTGCCCTGCTTGTGAGCAGTTGGCGGGGGGCAGTAGTGTGCTCGTGCCCTTTACAGCTGCAGGCTGGGGTGACAGCATCTCCTTGTGACCATAGCACAGCTTCCTGTCACATCCATCTGGGGTGACTTTTAATTGCAGTGGCAGAGTCAGTCTCTTGCAGTATGATGATGCAGCAGCTAAAGAAAACAAGACCCACATGCTGGCTCCTGTCTGGGAGATGGGATCACCTCCCTGCCAAGCCCTGGGGAGGTGGCTGCAGGGCAGGGGTGGCAGAGGAAGCCCCGGTATCTCCTCTGCCAGATCCAGAATGCAATGAGACAGCTTTCCCCTGCCTCTGTCACCATCCCCACCCCTTCCATGTTGTATCCATGCCCTGGGGAGAGAGAAAAATTCCCCTCATACCTCCCTGCAGTAACTATACCCTCGGGAGGGAAGCCTTTCTCTGCCCCTTTCCCCTCTCCCCCAAGCTGCAGGTGGCAGAGGCAGGGCAGGGGCACCCCAGCTCAGTGGGGCTCAGCCCCTGCACAAAGGTGGGTGTCTGCCTGAAGTGGGGCAGGGAAGGGCTAAAGGCTACAGGGAGCCGTGCGAAGCACCAGGGAGGTAGAAGAGCTCTCCCGGTCCCGGTCCCTGCAGCCAGTGATCTCTGTGCTTCAGCTGGATCTGCTGTGATGGCAACAACTATTAAATATGATGGTTCCTGGAGCAGAGCTACTGTGGTGTTTGTTTCCCACGACAAAGGGTTTGGGCCCTGGCTGCTTCTTTCCCGTGGGACCCTAAGAGGAACTGGAGCTTCTCAGTGTTGGTCCAAGAGCCCTGACTGCAATCCTGGAGGCCAGAGATCATATGCTGGCCCAAAGGGCCTTCTGGCAGGTGCTGCTCCAGCCCTCACCTGCTGGGCTGTGGTGGGCATGGGGGCACGCTGGCTCACAGGCGCCCATCCTCGTAGTACTCCAGCAGGTCCAGCCCGTCGCGCTTGCTTTTGCGAGCTCTGCGCAGCTCCGCCGGCCGCGCCAGGGCCACCCATGTCCTGAAGCCAGGCTGCTTGGGTTTGATGCCGTAATCTGCGGGTGCAGCAGAGGCTGGGCTCAGCTCCGGGACAACCACCCACCTGGAGAGGGGGTTCAGAGGGGCAAGGAGAGCACTGTACCATCCACCAGGCCGAAGTGCTTCTGTGGAAGCTCCAGAGGAGCAGAGAAATCCTCAGGAACTGAGTAGCTGTCCCTACAGAGGAAAACAAGGGCCAGGAGTGAGCCAAGGTCCTACACCACTTACCCAGGCTGGCACAGGAGCTCCCACGTGCTGCATCTTCCGCCCAGTCTGGCCAGCTCTCAAGGCCTGGTGCCACAAGTCCCAGCCCATGTCAGAGGCCCTGGGGTACCTGCAGGTACCGGGGCAGGGAGGAGGAGAAGGAGGGAAGTGCCGTCACCTCTGGTGCGCAGGCTGTGGGAGGGCAGCTCCCAGCAGCAGGGCGAGGAGCAGCAGGCAGCACAGCATGGTGCACACTGACCGGTTCCACTGGTTCCACAGCAAGGTCACAGAGGAGCCACCCCGGTTGCCCAGGACACGTGCTCTGGGTGGGGCACGGACAGGGCACGTCCAAGGTACTGCTGCTGTCCCTTCCTACCTTGTCCCCTTCAGGTCCAGGGCTGCCTCTGCCTGGGCCCTGCTAGCTGCTGACCCTTCATTGTGCTGGTGCATGTCCCTCCATATAGTCAGAGCTCCAGGGCTGTCTCTGTCCCTCAGGATCTGCTTGTACCTTCCTCTCAAACCCCTAAAAGCAGACCCTTGCATCTCATCTCAGTACCACTCTGTCCCAGGAGACACATCTCACATCACATCTTCCTCTGCTATAAGACTGACTGAGCAAAGGGAGCACAGTTCCTTGGTCATGGCTTTTCTGTGCTGCTGTTACCACGTTGCAGGGCCTTGCCAGCTGAGATGGCAACACAGACCACTCACACTGACAAAGTCCCCTTGTCCCAGCTGTGGTGGCCCATGAGAGATGTGTGTGACTACATTTCCAATGCTGGGTGCTGAGGCAAAAAGGCTGTGACCCCTGCAGCCTGAGAATCCCTCAGGGATGGTTCAGGTAGGAATGTTCCTGATACCACTTGGGGCACACTTACTACCCAGACAACTGCCTGTGAGGCAGTCCAGTGCCACCAGCTGACTAACCCTTTGTCCTGGCCAAGGGAGCCTCCACAGAAGCTCACTGTGCAGACAGGTGCCTCAACTGTCCCCCCATTAGAAGAGACACGGGCCTGTCCTAGGCCCTTTATTAAATGCGACACAGCAGAGTTGCTGAATTAATCACTTCTCCTCTGCCCTTGGCCAAGCCCCCAGGCACTGGCTGGCAGCCATTCTGCAAACCCTTTTAACACACATTAGGTGCTAGGAAAGCAGCCTGCACACTGCAGCTCTGTGTACCCCCAGGGGAATCCCAGGATTCTGGGGACTGAGGCAGGCACTGGGAATTAGAGAGGCTATAGTCATCAGCTGAGCAACATGTGGGGCCCTGATTGACACAGGCCAGAGCAAAAGGCTTTTAAAGGACAGAGCATCCCAGGGTAGACAACTGCAAAAGCTGCTGTTTCTGACAGAGAGACCTGCTGGCAACCAGATACAAGGGATCCCATGCAAAGAGGCAGAGGATCTTCAGCTCAGTTCTCTCCATTTAGTCAGTTTATTTGACAGACAAATCCGCTCCAAGCAGATGGGCCAGGCATGGCCAACACAAGCAGGTTGTGGGTCAACCTCAGCGCCACGACATGTGAGACAGTGCTCTCCCAAAATCCACTAAGCTGCCTGGCTTTATTATAGCGCAGCTGTACAAAAGAAGAAAAATCAAGTGCTTCAAAACAGAAGTTGTCCCATCACTATCACTGCAGCCACAGAATGGTCCAGAGAAATAGGTGGCCAGGGTCTCCCCACACATTTAGTGTCCATCATTCACACCTAGATCTGTTAAAAAATTACATACAACCCCCTCCCCGCTCTGCAGAACAGGAACTTTTCATTTATGGTTTAACTGAAAATTAGACGTTATTATCAACATCCCTCCCCCAGCCTGCTTGCCCTCCTGAGGAATGCCCAGCCATGATTTTAGCAGAAAGTAAGCATCTTCTTTTCTTATCAGCCCCAGTTATAGAAATAGATTTTCTGCCAAGCAGGCAAGTAATCCATCAGTGGCCCTGAAACAAGAAAACAGAGAGATCATACATGTAGAAAGGCAACAATTTAAAGCGCTGTGTCTGTGGGGTATATCCTTCAATTCTCATTATGATCCAAACAACCCCAAATCTTCACACTTACACAACTCAGATGAACCCAAGAATACAGTACAGTTACTCCTGCCAAGATGTAAGGGAACACTGCAATGTGGTGCCAGAGATCAGAGCAGGACCAAGAGGGGTGTGAAACATGGTCAGCACGGCCATGGCATGGGACACCAACCACTCCCTCAGAGCTGACACATTCAAACTGCAGTGGGAAAGGGGGTCTGCAATGTGCAAGGGGAAAACCCACATGCAGAGTCAGGAGAACACTGCTGTGACAGGGAAGAAGGAAGATAACGCAGCAATTCTGAGCAGGTGCAAACATAGAAGCATCTGCTGTAGAGCGAAAATGCTTACTTTGCACAGGGTTTATTTAATGCAGGCTCCAAAGCCTCTCTGAAATCACTCACTGGAGGAAGTGGCTCCTGAGCTAGCTAGCTTTGTGACCTCCCCAAAGAAAGGGCAATCCCATGATGCCAGGCTGATGTAATGTCATATCACTGCCATGAATCACTCCACAAAAAGATTAACATCATCAGGGGAAGAGTGGAGGGAAATGAAATGCTGGCCTATAATAAAGGGATCCTCTGGTGAAGAGCTAGAACACAGACCTGGTTTGGCCCTTTGATTTACAGTCAGTTTCTGCTTGGTTCAATACTTCCATGCACCCATTTACCCCTCATGTCCACACTGCAGATCAAGGAAAAGAGTTCAGTACAGGGCTGCAAAGCTGGGGCCCTGGTGTACCAGCTGAGGTACAGAAAGGAAGCTCAGGAGAACAGGCCTAAGTGGCAGACACCGAGCTCTGCAGCCTCAGGGCACACAGAGGCTCACTACTGTCATCAAGCCAGGAAGCAATTAATCTTTTCCTTCAGCATTTAAAAATTACTCAAGCATCAACAGAGGGTGCTCTAGTGCTAACCTCTCTAGGGACTTCCCAATTCCTTCCCCAAATTGGAAACCCACTGACAAATATTCCCAATTGCCCTCATTTTTCTTCACCAGGCAGAAATTGGGATATAAATAAATAAATGGGGATATAACAGTGGGACCCACTTACGTGTGATGAAGCCAACTCCAGGCACATAATCAGCCAACAAGCGCAGAAGGAGGAGGATCCTGCCCCTAGAAAGGGAGAGAATATGAGCAAGTCCAGCAACAGACATCTCCTGCCCCAGCTGCTACACACAAACAGCAATGGCAGCTGTTATACAAGGGCTCAGATTAACCTGGTCACAGGCACCCACATATCTTCAGACCTACTCACCCAGTCCCCTGATGCTATTTCAGTTAAAAGGGAAACTTTCAGGAAAAGCCCAGCAAGGGCCCCTTACTCTGAGTATCGGTCATAGAAAGGAGATCTCAGCAGGTAGTACAGCAGTAGGATGGTGCGTCGCCTCAGCTCCGCCCGCTCTCGCCTGTTCAGGTCTTTCAGATCACTCAGCAAACTCAGACTGGAAGGAGGAGGGCAGAGAGCTAAGTCACAGCAAAAGCAGCCAGCAGGGAATAGAAAGGGGGCTTCTAAAGCCCTCCACTCTCAGCTCCACGCAGAGCAGCCCGCACCAGCTCAGAACAGAGAGCACTGTAAGTGTTGTAAAAGACGTGTCAACCTCCAAGCTAAAGACCATCCCAGGTGCATATTTCTCTCAGTAGGGCCTGCCCAGGACTGGGAAACGGGGAAGTGTGATGCCACCACCAAACCAAGCACCTAAAAGACTCTTCATCAGACTGACCTCGAGATGTCCAGGACTGCTGAGAGGAGCCAGGGCTTCCATGATCTCTGGCCCCATACTCCTAAACTCAATACTAGGAATACACAGTCAAGGAATAAAAAGATGAGAGATTCCTAACAAGAGGCATGCAGAGAAGTGATCCCCTGTGTACTCACAAAGCTCTTCCAAGCACAGGTGAATACATGCTAACGCAGGGCTGGGGGCCCCGGGGAAAAGGCTGGAGGACTTGCACCCACAGCTCCAGTGGCTGAGGCCAGGCACCAAAGCGTAAGAACGGGAAGAGACGTGAGTCCCGTGCCCAAGGGGGGCCGCGCAGGGAGCGGAGCTGGCGAGGCCCTGCCCGGCACCCGGCCGAGCCCGCAGCACCCTCTGCTGGCACCCGCGAGTGCTGGGAGCCCGCACGGAGAAGGGCAGGATACGGTGGAGCAGGGGGCGGGTAATGTAGATGGATTCTGCGATGGTTTCTTGGAGACCCAGAGGAGTGGGAGGCTGGTTGATCTCCTCCGTTCTTCGGCTCTGCGATTCCTCCCTCTGCTGGGGGGACCCCCAGTGCCGGGACTGCAGGGACGGAGCTGAAACAAGCAGGTCTGCTTACTAACACAAATAAAAGCTTTGTCCCAGCTGGAAACTATGTATCACATGACTTCTAGCTCACTCCACCAGGCCCTGGAACCCTTCACACCCCCGCCCCAGCCGGTTGGATGGGGAGAAGAATCAGGAAAAGGTAAAACTCCTGCATTGACATAGAACAGTTTAATAACTGAAATAAAAATAATAACAATATTAACAGTAATGAAAAGGAAGATAACAAAACCCAAGAAACACATCCCCAGACTGATGTCCATTCCGTTCCCAAACAATGATTGGCCCCTCCCAGCCAACTCCCCCTGTTTATACAGCGGGCATGAGGTTCTACGGCATGGAAGATCCCTTTTGCCAGTTCAGGTCACCCATCCTGGCCATGCTCCCTCCCAGGTTTTTGTGCATCTCCTCACTAGCAGAACCCAGGAAACTGAAAAGTCCTTGACTTGGAGTAATAGCTACTTCTCAGCAACCTACAATATCAGTTATAATAATGTTATCAACATTACTCTGATACTAAACCCAAAACTCAGCACCATACCAGTTACCAGGAAGAAAACTAATTCTATCCCAGCCCAAACCAAGACACCTTCCTATCTTGTTTCCCTGCTTTCTGCACTGTGAAGGTGGAAAGCTTGAAGAGGTACTTGTAAGATCCATGCTCCTCAAAGCATATCCATGATGAAGAGCTGTCTCTGTTGCACAGCTCACTTGGGAAGCACAATTTAGTGCTAGCCTTGCAGCACATCTCTGGTTGCTTTGATACCCCCCACCTACCCACAGTGGGCCCAGTGACTGGCAAGATATGTCCCAATACAAGGTTCTACCCCTTATTGCTCACACCCATGTCATCCATGAAGGCACAGAGCAGGAACAGCTCAGGCTGCAAAACAGGCTCAGTTACTTACTGCTCTGCAGAGAGCGCACAACACGGTTGGAACGCCTGCCAACATAGGTCTGATCCTTCCCTGAGGAGTTGTCTTCCATGCCTGCAGAAGGAAACAGCCACAGGGATCAGGCTTCAAAGCATTACACTTCACACTCCAGAGCTGCCACTAAGAAGAGCAGATTGAAAAGCTGATTTAGTGCGAACTGGACCATTGTGCAGGGGCTAACAGAAGGCAGAGGGTGAAAAGGTAGATTTGCCTGACATTGCCCAGGTCTCAGGCCTCTTTCCTCATCACTAGACCAGGGCATGTGCAGCCTGACTCATGGTTCAGCCAGAAATTCACAGCTTGGACTTCTCCATTCTCTCCTTCCAGATACTAGGGCAATCCTGCCACTAAGCTAACTAGTCCTCTGCAAGGAGTGGAAAGTTGAACACAGCTCAGCCTTGAGTACAGATACCTTATGGTTCCATGTGCTGCACAAGCCACTGCTCTCATTAGTAATTCTAGCAGGACAAGACATGTGGCTCAGCAAGGCACCAAGCCAATGATGACAACACCATGGGCTCACCTTGAGGGTGGAGAGGCTGTTGCTTCTCCCTGTTCAGTGGCACAATGGGAGGAGACGTCTGGATGCCAGCTTTGTACCACAGCAGGAGCAGGAGACGAAGGATGGCTCTGTGAATAGACATGTGGAAGTCTTCAATACCAGACTATGGAGCTGTGTTCCTGTTACACTGGAGAGATGGCTTCCATAGAAGAGGGAAACACTCGGACCTCCTCAGAGCAACTGGCAAGGTGAGAGGTGTAAGTGCTCCCTTGTGTGGCACAGAGTCCAGTACACCATGGGGCTCCAAATTCCCCCAGCCTCAGGGACTGGCAGCTCAGTCCTGTGTGGGATTTTTTTCGGGGTACTATGGAGCGCCCTCCAGGTCCCCTTTCCGAGCGCACGCTGCCCCTTCCCCTCTGCCCGCAGCACTTACTTAGCCAGCTGGATGAGGACAATGATGGTCCACCGGCCCATCTCCCCCCACACCCTGGCTGTCCCCATCTCTGCAAAGACCTCCACGCATTCTAGTACACTCAGCCAGGTCAGCAGCTTCTGCTGGGGCAGCGACTGCAAAACACAGAGGGGAGGAGGGGGACAGGATGCAGGTTCTGCTTGGGAGTTAAAGAGGGCAGAAACACAGCCCAGTCTGGTGGGACTCTCGGAAATAAGCACCAGATGGCCTTGGAAGTCACAGCTCCAGAAACAAAAAGCAATGTCTTCACTGTGGCTGAAGCCTACTCACAAGCCCACTTATCTACGTCCAGGCAGGGGCTGACTGAGACATCACAGCATCACATGGAGCTACCACTCCAAAAATAGGGAGAACATCACATCTGTGTTGTATATTGCCTCTACCCCAACTGACACAGCAGGATAGCCTCCCAGGTTGTGGCACTGTGCCTGAGCTCCATAGCAAAACCCTCCCCTCCTCCTTATCCCAGAGTTGAGACAGAAGACAACCTCCTCTCTGGACAGAGCTGATGAGGGAGTGTACTTGAAGTAGAAGGAAGGGAACCCAGAGTCCACAGCCACATCAGAATGAATGCTGGCTGAACACAGCACCAGACTAGATTTCAGGCATGAACCCCAAGACAGCGGGCCCTCTTCCAGTCTAGGTCTCTGCTATCCATGTGGGAACTTACTACTGCTGTCAACCACAGGGTTTGATTCACTGAAAAGCATCAATAAAGACAATACAGTTGAAATTATATTCAATTTTAACCAGGGAAGCAAGTCTTGTGCATTTCTGTTTGTTACACACCTGATGTTCCATTCAGGGAGCTGCTGACACCCAAGCCACACACTGGGCAGGTTTGTAACAGAAGAGCCTTTTCTGGAAAAAACCAACCTCTTCCCCATTCCCCAAAGGGTTAACAATGCTGGGAGCCAGCCTGGGGCTCATGCAAGACAGACACAGTAGCAAACCACTTATATTTGTTTTACTCAATACACTATGCAAAGGAAGAGATGGAATCAAGAGCTTCAGTGCTCCAGAGCCACTGCTGTGTAAACAGCAATGGTTTATTCATCAACACCTCTACCTAGCTCAAGTTCTGAGCTTCTCAAAAAAGCCTGTGGAGCTTCTGGCGCAAGTCAGGGCCTGATTTCTGTGGTCCAGGGAGTGCTCTGGCCACACCTCCAAGCCAGGAGCTGAGGGACAGGGCTGATTATTTTACTTGCATTCAGAGGTTGCCTCTGGCTTCTCCATACCTGACCACAAAGAGAGGCCTTAGCAAAGACCTGTTAAGTTTCTACAGACACTCTCTGAAAGCTCCTGCAAGGAAGAAAGCATGTGTCCCAAATCCTCCTCCCACACGCTCCAGCCTTACCACTGGCAGGCTTTCCTGCAAGTCCTTTCGGAGAATCCAGTCATTTAACAGCACTAGGAGGTTGGAGGCAGAGTACACTGGAAAAGGAAGAGAACAACGCAGAATGGATGCACAGAAAGCAAGCCAAACCGGCCCTGCTGTCTGCCTCCGACAGGGGATGAGGGAAGGAGGGTAGCAAGATGTGCAGACTCCTCCCAGGAGTTGCCCGAGAATGCATGGAAAAGAGCAGAGCCCGGGGAGCAAGACCCGCATGCACCCGGCCCCGGCCCCGGCCCGCTGCCCACCTACCGAGCTCCGAGAGCGCGTGAGAGTCCGAGAAGCGACCTGCGAAGGGAAGAGAGCGGCTACAGCGAGCGCCCGGAGCCGGGGGAGCCCCCACTCCCCGCTGGGTCCCGGTGCCCGCGCCGCCCCGGCCCAGATCCCGGCCGGAGGGACGAAGGCTCGCCCACCTCCCCGCTCCCGCACCTGGCAGCAGGTAGGAGAGCCCCCGCACGGTGCCCTCTAGCTGGGCCGTGGCGGCCGGGTGCCGCCTCACGTACTCCTGGTAGCGCTGGCACAGCAGGCGCAGCCGCCACACCGGGCCGGCTCTACGGGCACGGGCCGAGGCCGCCGCCGCCGCCGCCGCCGCCGCCATGGTGCAGCCGCCGCGCTGCTTCCGGGGCCGCCCCCGCCGCGCCCCGCCCCGACCAGCCGAGCCGGGCCGAGCGCCGAGCGGGCGATGGGCGGCGGGGCGGGGGTTTGAAGGAGCGGCGGCGGCAGCCGGGCAGGTAAGGGTGGGCTGGAGGTGTCCCGAGCGGGGACCCAGTTGTCGCCGGGTGAGGAGCTGGGGTGCGGTCAGTTTTGGGGGGCCCCGAGAAGGAGTCGTTCCTCGAGCGATGCGGCGGGCGGGGGTCTGCCCACGCGTGGGTCTGGCGCTCCGCGGCACGGCTGGGGGCGGTGTGCGGGGAACCGGCTGCCCGTCGGGGGCTGCTCGGCGCAGCTGCCGGGGCTGGCTACGGCGCCGGTAAAAAGTTCCCAGTGGCGCTGGGGAATGAGAGCGGGCGCCGGGAGCGGTGCTTGCCCCTTCGTCATCCGCCGGGGAGCGGCGTGCTGCAACCCCCGTCCCAGCCGGGGGCTCCCATGGGCACCCGGGTCGCTGCTTGCCCGGCACTGGGGAGCCTCGCTCTGCACCTGGCGAGGGCTCTGCGTGGGGAAGGGTGAGGTGTGACCGAGGAGGCAGGGACCGCCCCGCTCTGCTCGGGGCTGAACGGCCCGTGCCCGCTCGCTGCCTGCGGAGCAGGGGAGGTGCTGCCCTGGGGGCACGGAAAGGTCGGGGGGCCGCGGGGACGGGGCTTTCATCCTCGCGTCCGTGCGTGACAGTGTCTGTCCCCGCCCGGGGCCGGAGCGGGGAGCAGAAGGGCGGTGGTCGGGCCGTGCAGTGGGGGCTCTCCCGGAGCCCACGCGGGACTCGCGCGGCCCCCGCAGCGCTCAGTGTTTGCCGCACTAGCACGGGTGTCCCGGTTGGCAGGCGGCAGGAGGCACGGGGCCCGCCTGGCTGCAGCCTGTTGCAGAAGTGGCTCCAGCCTGTGCCCGGTCCCGCGACCTTCTTCCCGCCGTGCCGTGCCGTGCCCTGCCCCGGCTCTGCCTCCCGCTCAGCCGAGGCTGCCGGCCAGCACCCCTGCCCGCAGCCGGGTCTAGCTCCGCACGCTGCCCGGGGCAAAGATCGGCGGTGCCCGTGGGCTAGGAGGCGCTTCGTGGCCTCTCGGGTGCGCACAGAGCTGGGCCGAGCCGCCCCTCCTTCCTCCTGTCCGGTTACCTCCGCACAATGGGCACAGTGTGTGCCTGCGGCTTCCTCGGCGGGAATTACAGTTGCATGGGCAGGCACTTTATCCTTCCTGATCTCTCCTCTTCCCCCGAGGGTTTGTTTTCCAGCAGGCTGAGTTCAAAAAGGGCACGAGATACCGCTGGCAAGCAGTCTGGCGCTAAACAAACCTTTTTAGTCAGAATCACATGGATTAGACCCAACTTTCCATTTACATGCAGTGCTACCTGCGAGTTTCTCTGAATTTCACGGTGGCTGGGCTGCTACTGTAAGTGCGAAGGCGGGTGAGATAGCACCCGAAGCCTGTGACAGAGGTTTCCAGCACAGCTTACTGGGGTAGGTGTGTGCTGCTGGTGACTCTAGGGGCATATCCAGTGCAGACTGCCAAAGCTGCTCTCCTACAAGGAGATGCTCTAGCTCTGCCAGACAGCAATCTGAGAGCTGGCTCCCTAGGAGACTGCCAAAGACACCTTGTCTTCAGCCAGAGGTGAAGCTTGATGCACAAAGTCCTTGGGCTACTCTGAACAGCACAGCTAGATTCTGTCCCTAAATAAGGAGAATTTTGGCAGATGCTTTCTCTTCACCCCTTGCCCCCAAACTCTGTCCCACCAACTATCATGTCCCTTTTTGTTCATCTCCTGCTTGCAGAAAGCGAGTTTGGAGGACAGTTTGAATAGCATCATGCTGCCTTTTTATGGTAAGTATGTTGCAAGGCAGCACTGTAGGATGGGCGGCTTCTCAGAGCAGCAGCAAGTCCATGGGACTGGGCAAGACTTCAATTGCCTTGGCTTATGGTGCCCATGGCGTGTGTGGCAGCAGGAGGTGAAAGGCGTGAGATTGTCTTGACTGTGCCCAGAATGATCTAGGAGCAACTCTCCTTAGTGCTTACTGCCAGTCTGGGTGCTGAGGGCTTGTGCTTACTGGAAAGCCGCTGGCTGTAACCGAGGCCAAATAGTTCCAATGCTCTGATGATGAGGGGTGCAGGCTCAGCACTAACACTAAGAAAAGAAGCAAACCAAAAAAAAATAGCAAATGTTCTGCCAGCCCATCTGTGAGTACAGTGCTGAAGTCCAGCTTGCTTGGCTGCCAGTATCTTGCTCTTTGCTCCATGAGACCATGCCATTTCTGGGAAGCCTGACTCCAGGTGCAGCACTGCCATGGGTATAAGGCAGCTCATCCTAAGTAAGCCTCAAAACATGTCTTTCAGAGTGCTGGGGATGTTTTTGTACAGGGTTGGAGCTGAGGAGCAGGATGTGGGAGGATACACTCCATATATTTGATGCTTGGCTGTATCTTAGGAGATGGGTATTTGGGGTGGGAAGTGGATGTTCTCCCCAACCTTGTCTTCCTGCTGACCTTCCCTTGCCAGAAGGGAAGTGGCCTGGCAGTATGGGGTTGGGGATGTGGATCTTTTTGGCTGTGGTTGAAAGCAAGCAGTTGTGATGAAGAATGAGATGGCCTTTCTGGCCCTGCTTCTTTAGGGCATGCCTTCCTGCCCTCCTCAGCTCTCACACTGTGGTCTGGCTCTGTATTTTCTTTGCTTCTGCATGAGCTCAGCCAATACTTTGGGATAGCTAGGGATAAATTACTACTTGCTCCAAATAACCTGTAGATGGAGGCATGTCCAGGGAGTATTTTAGTCCCTGTTACATGAACCCTGCCTAGAATGGAAGGCCTTGTTCACTCATGATATCCCACTGGAGGCCAACACCTTTCGGGAGAGCTCCAAATCTGTCCAAATGAGGAGACAAGGGCAATGAAGCACACATGCTCTGAGCATGGCAATGCTGGTGGTGGTGGCTTGTACTTCTGATCTTGGAAAGCCCTCCTGGGGTCTGGAAAGGCAACAGCTGGCAGGGGAAGCTGGTGGTGTAGTACTTAAGTTCCTGAAGTGTTGCTGACAGGTCCGTTACGTGAAGCAGTAGTCTGATAGGAAGGGAAACGCAGGTCAAACAAGCTTAAGGGGCCTTTTAATGCGTGTTTTGACTTGGAGGCATTTTGTTGCTATTCTCTGTCAGGGTGCCCCTGCCCTTCCCAGCTTAGCTCAGACTTGGCATCTCTGGAGAAAGACTCTTTTTGGCTTCCCAGGAGGAACAACATATCTGGCAATGTGTGCAGAGCCCTGCTGCGAGATACTGACTGCCTCCAGATGCCTTTTCCAGAAAGCCATTTAGAGCCGCAGATTGGTCCTTGGATAACTCCCTTCCCTGATTCATTAGCAATGTGTGGTCTCTCCTGTAATACTCAAATCTGTCTGTGCCAAATGCTGAGAGGGAGAGGCCATGTCTTTTAATAACCATGTGATGCAGTTGGAAAAAACTTTTGGACACGTAGTTCTCTGGTGGCCTGAGTTGATGGAAACAGTCCAAAGGAGAGACACAGCTGGGTACTGAGGGAGAGGACACTGCAACTCCTCTTGGGTGTATGACAGGTAACTGCTTGTAGATTCTGACCTTTCTTTCCCCCAGCATCACCCCAAGCTCCCCTGACCCCACCTGGAGAAGGCAGCAGACCTTGAGATCGGTCCCACCACACTGCAGATCTTGCGGGTCCTGTGTGTGGTGCTGTGTAAATAACTGCTGGTGGCTGGGTTGTGGCCGTGTGATGTGGGCTCCATCATGGAGATGAGGCTCTTGCCACGTGGGAATGGGAACTCTGCTGTCCCAGAGATGCTGTGGTGGATCCCAGAGTGCTGCTGTGTGACAGGCACATATCTGAGTCTCCCCACTCAGTATTATCTCTGCTGAAGGGGCCTTTGCTTTTCAAGCTCTTTGCTGTTGAAAGTACTCAGTGTTGTTGCCAGCAGCTTCTGCTTCCCAGCCCAGGTGGAGGGTCCTGGCTCTTACTTGGCTGAACTGTTCCCTGGAAATATAAAGCTCTGGTAGCACCTGGGCGAGGGCTGTGGGGTGTATGCCAGAAGGGTTTGGCACTCTGGTTCTGTCCCTGCTGCTCCAGAAGTATCTCCTGAGCTTCCTCTCTTAAACCCCTTTGGTCTGAGGTGGGAGCTGACCGTTCAGGACAAGCAGAGTGGGGATGATGGAGGAGACAGATGTCTGTTTACTGTCGTGTGCTGTAGGGTCCATACATGTCCTCTCTCGCTGGCTGCCACCTTGTAGCCAGAATCTGAGGGAGACTCAAAAAGCAGAAGTTTTGTTGGGCCTTGTTGCTGAAGAAGGGTTTTGCTGAGCAGTGCAGTGCTGTACTTCACTCTTAGAATCGCTGGATTTCACTGTTCAGGTAGCAGCTGTTGTTACTATTTTTTATTTCCAGCCCTTGTTGGGATTGATGTCACCTCCCTTCTGTCATACTGTACTGTGCCAGGCTGGCCTGGGGTTTGCTGTGGCTAGAGAGGTGAAGAAATACAGCACACTTGTTTCTCTGTCTGGCCTTTTAAAACAGGTGGGACAGATCAGACCCATGCTTTTACTAGGTTTTTACCTGCTTTTAAGGTCCTGCTCCTGCTGCGTCTGTGATGTGTGGATAGAGGGTCTTTAAAACAAAATTCCCAGTTCTTCTCCAATTCCTTTGCCCCAGCATATTAGTATGTCTGTGCTTCTGTTTTGGGCTTTTTGCTGATAAGAAGCTAAGAATCCTTCTAGCCTCCTGGGAGAATGGCTTATTCATTTCATCCTGCAGTTGTGGCATGTGTATGCCCAACTCTGTGGGAGTTGGAGGAAAGGGGTGCACTGGAAAGATCCCAGCAGAGAAAGAGGATTTCCTCTGAGGAGGAGTAACATGTGCAGCCTGCTGTGCTCTCTTCGGCGCAAGTTGCATGTGTGATGTTTTTTTGCCTGCTTTCTCTCTCCGCTGCCTTTACTCTTTCTCTCTCCCTGTAGGCACCTATTTGGATAGACTCTCTTAACTGCCATTATGGGGCTGCCCAAAGCATGTCACGGGGGCTCAGGTTACTGGACAAGATAGTTAATCCCTTTATTGCCTCACAAGTTAGATGCTGCTGCTGTCGTGTTTGGGAGGGGGCCAGAGAGCTTGCATCCCTCCCTCAGCTCCTGATGCTGCTGAAAGATTGGTGTGAGGACTCACATGTGTTGCGATGGAACATGGTGGCTGTGGCTTTACCAGCAATTCTGGGGACACGTGTACAGTCCTCCTTGCATGAGTGGGGAACTTGCAAAGGGCAGTGCAGTGAACTGGGACTATGCAGCATGCAGGTAGTCATTCTCCCCTGGGCTGTCTGGGTAGCCTTGGGTGACACTGAGCTATGCTTTGTGGCAGGCTGGAGGATAGGGACAGGACCAAGGTGTTGGGTGCTCTTATCTGTGACTCTCGGATGTGCAGGGGCCTGTCCTCAGAGCTCTCTTATGCAGTAGCTCTTCACGTGACTGTCTTTTGGGTTTCAGGTGACAGGAAGCTCCAAAACTCTCAAGTACAGCTGAGATGTCTTATCTGCCCTTCAAGCTGAGAATCTTTGGTTAGAGAGGGGTCCTCACAGGCACCACCAGGCCATGCCAACTTCTCCAGCTGTTCCTAGCCACTCCTGCAACATTGGCAGCCTTCAAAGGTTAGTTATCATGTATGTTAAGTAGACGGTTTACATGTGGTTGCTCCCTTGCTGTTTTAGTGCTTCTAAGTCGGTATACAGGGGATAATCACATCGCAGAAGGGCTTGACTCTGTGGGTGTTTGGGACCTGTGGGGGGCTCTGGAGACAACACTGGGACTTGCAAACCCCCATGGCCCAGATCTCTGGAGGGAAGGATCAGATTCTCTACAGCAATCCACCTGTGGCTGTTCACCTGAGTGTGCATGCCTGGATCCTTCTCCCCAAACAATACCATGGTCTATTGCTTATTTCGTGCATAGTGGGCAGTGAGTCGCTGGGACCTGAACTGAGGAGCTGGAACAAGCTCTCTGGGCCAGGGAAAATGGGAAGACCCCCTTCTGAAGGCTGGGAGCTTGTGCTGGCATTGTTCCCTCTGTCTGTTACATCAAATGTTTCTTTGGGGCCACTGTTCCCAGTGGCCACCTCTCTCTCCCTCATTAGTGTAGGGCTTGGCATGCCAGCAGGAGGGAGCCTCAGCAATGTCTATGCCTTGATCGGATTTGTCAAGGCTCCTTCCCTTTTCTTCCTGTTCATTGAGGTCTGAAACAAAGCAAACAGAGGAGAGGAATTCCAAAGAATAGGAGTGAGGAAAGAGAGGAACGCTGGAGTGACAGGCTGCCCCTGCACACAGGCAACCCCCTGCCTTGGTCAGGTGGGGCAGAGCTGGTGGCAGAGCATTTAGGGAGGGTGAAGCCATTCCTTGGCACCTCTGTCCCCAGCTCTGGCAGCAGCTGTCTGTCTCCCCGTGCTGTGCTGTGGGACTCCTATCCTCAGTGCTCAGGGAGCTCCCGGAGCCTCAGGCTCGCTGCCCACTCTGCACGGGCACGTGCACCTGAGCACAGCTTGAGGGAAATTCTTTATTTGACTTGGGCTGTGGTAAAAGGTTTCCCTCTTTACCTGCATCAGGAAATTTTCCTCTGCTAGGCAGATCCAAAGAAGCCCGACATGGAGGTGAAAGTCCTGCCTGGTGCCAGGGCAGTGGGGCACTGGCCCCTCCCCATCTTGGAGCCAGATAAGTGCTGGAACAAGGCCCTTTTGTGCAGACAGGTGTGTGAAGTGGAGACAAACAGTGCTCTGGCACTCATATTGTTTCCCAGGAGGCAGGAGACTCGGGAGGGGAGTCATGGCCAGCCAGACAAAGCTGCCACAGGTAAAGCTTTGTCCAGTCTGATAGATCTCCTTGCTCCCTCCTTTGTCATCCCCAGGCCATCATGCAGTTTGCCCTTCATCCTGCCCCTGACCCACCCATAGATTGGATCAGGGAAGGCAATAGGATGCTCAACAGCCCCAGTATAAAGCACTTAAGGTGAAATACATCCCTGCTAGTAACTCCCTCCCCTTGCATTTAAGCTGCAAGGAACAGCCTTTAAGCCACAGTCTCTTCTTTCCTTTCCTTCCTCCTCCTTGTTCTCTACCTTCTGGCAATCTTTGCACTCCATGGTTTAATTAAAGAGCAGAGCAAAGTGCTTAGACTCCAAAACGTGCAGATTAAGGGGTTACTAATCCTCTTCCTCAATGGGTGCTCACATCCTGTCCAGCCTGTTATCAAGCTTCTGTTCCCTGAGTGGAAACTTGGCCAAACTTGAGACCTCTACCTCTCTTCCTGTTTGCTGTGCTGAGGAGGAAGGGTGAGGAGTGACCCAAGAGCCATGGGGGAGAAGCCAAGAGAGTAGTGGGCTTACAGAATTCTCGAGGTGGGTTTGTAGTCAGCACTGGCTATCTTTGCTTTTTGTATCCTGTCTCGGTTTGGTGCTCCAGGTGCAATAAAGCAGGGGTTTGGTGTTTTTCCTTTGGTTCTTTTGGATGCTGTCTTCCTATTCTGACAAAATATGCTTTCTGTCAGAGGAAACAACTGTTTCCCTTTGTGTGTGTGCTTATGTGTTTATTTGCTGGGTGATTTGGTTCAGGTGTGTACCTTCCCTGTGCATACACTCCTGTCTTGATTTCCCAACAGTCTCCTCTGTGCTCTTATTCCCAGTGTATGGCCAAGTGCTGCAGCACTGCTGAAAGAGCAGGGCTCCCTCACAGGAGTGGGAGGCTGGTTCCTGGCAGGGCTGCGTGAGGCCGGTCATATCCTCATCTGGGGAGGCTGAGATCCCTTAATAGGACGTATGGTGTCAGTGAGAAGGGGAAGGTGGAGTGTTTGTGGATCCAGATGGAGGCACTAGGAGGGAAGAAGGAGTAGTGAGGATGAGTGTGGTGGGAAGGGTATGACTCTTCCTAGAAGCATCCTGGGAGACCTGATCACAGGATGGTCTGAGATGTTGTGCCTCTCCTGGTGCAGGCTGGGCACTGCACAGAGGTTGCTGTGGATTGCAGAAGACATGAGCTTTTGTCCTCAGCCACTCATCTGCGGCTTGGTTGAGTTGAGCTATGCTGTTTCTTCCCTGCCTTTGTCCTTTGGTGTGCAAGTTCACGGTTTAGCTCAGCAGTGTGAGCAGCCCCAGGGACAGGAACACAAGGAGCAGCAGGAAGGGAGGAGGGCTGGTAATGGGTTTGGATGTTGGGAGTATTCTCCTTTCCGCTGCCTGGCTTTGGGAACTGCCTCCCCTCTGGGATCCACTTTCCCTCCTTTTTTGCCCCCACCAATCACTACCTCATTTCCAGTTTGCAAGATGCCCTATGTGGTTTTTTTGCAGGTAAGTTTCGTGTCTTAGCCTGGACAATATTTTTTTCTCCAGTGTTGTCAGAGCTTCTTGGCAACATGCAAGCTTCTCTGTAGCTCAGAATCACTTCTGGTCGTACAAAATGCCCAGGGCACCCTGAGTGGATGGCACTATTGCTGCTTGGGGTTTTTAGAGCCTGCCCTGAGCCATTCTGGTTTGCTATTTATAGTGCAGTTGTTCCATTCCTGTGTGGATGAGCTCTGCTTTCAGCCTGACTTGGGCACTGAGGGCAGTGGTGCCAGGAATAGCTCTGGACAGGGAAGATATAGGAGTGGCTGCTTGAGCACAGCTCCCAGTTTGAGCTAGTCCCTTGTGGAAGAGGTACCAGGCTGCATCCATGAGCTCAGCTGCTTTTCATACAGAGGAGAGGGACTGCCTTTCCTTGTCTGTCAATGCCTTGTGCGTGCCTGGCTGCCAGAGTAGTTTGGCATTGTGAAAGATGGAATTTGGAAGAGTTGCTCCAGTGACCAATACTAGCAGGACCAGTGAGGGACCATGGTGTCACGAGCTGATGGCATGAAGCTGTATCAGCAGAGGATTAGGTTAGTTATTAGGAAAAACCCAGAGGGTGGCTGGGCACTGGAACAGGCTCCCCAGGGAAGTGGTCACAGCACCAAGCCTGACAGAGTTCAAGAAGCTTATCGACAATGCTCTCAGGCACATGGTGTGATTTCTGAGGTTGTCCTGTGCTGAGCTGGGAGTTGGACTTGATGATCCTTGTGGGTCCCTTCCAGCTCAGGATATCTTATGATTCTGTGCAGGGCAGTTGGCATGGGAAGCCCTGCTCCTAGCATGTCCTCCAAGCACTGGTAGTGACCTTGTGTCTCCTGAACTGCTGCCCACTGGGCGGGTGGATCCCTTGTGGTGGGGTACCAGCCATTCCTTGCACAGGGCCCTGCTCTCTTCTCCCCAGGGAATGTTTGCTAACCCCAAGGGAACTCAAACTAAGGCCTGAAAGGAGCCTGCAGCACAAAAAAAAATCAACACCCTCCTCAGCACTGCTGCTTGGGCAGACCTGCTCCGGCCTTTTGGCTCATGATGCTCTCAGCTTGTCTGGAGACCAGAGCTAGACAAATAATTAATTGCTTGATTTAGTGCCCAAAGTGAAAAGCTGGAGGGAGAAAAACTCAACACAGACAAATTTGAGAGACCCTTTATCTTTTATTTTAAATGCAATGCAGCTCAATTACAAACAAAACAATGCAAAATGAGACTTTTTCCTTGGAAAACAAAGCATTTTGTTCTTGTCCAAAACTTGTAATGAAGGAGCAAATAGCTCTGAGCTGTCTGAAACTGCAGTTTTCAATCAATAACTATTCAGCCAAAACCACTTACCCAGTTCTGCTGGTAACAATGCACAGCAGGCACCTGACAACCTGGCTCACAGCCATGCCCCTGGCACCTCCCCAGAGGTGGATGGTGTCGTACCTTTTGTGAGCTTTTCCAGGTAGAGTGCCAGTATGGGGTTGTTGGAGTCCCTTTGTCTCCTTTTTTTGCTGTAATTAACCTAATTAATTTTGCCTGAGGTGGTGCAGACTGACAAGCATGTGTAGGGGCTAAGTCTGGCCTGTTGTGTTGGGTTATGGTCTCCCTTGTCCCACCAGGGAGCACCGCCTGGTGCAGGATGTTCAAGAGCATTTCAAGGGAGCAGGGGGATGTGGGGTTAATCCCTACTCATGGGCACTGCTAGCTGGAAACTTGAAGTATCAGTAACACACAGTAACACATGGGATGAAACTCCCAGCCCTTGCTGTATCGGCAGGATGCCTGCTGGGTGTTCCAGCTGTGCTGATGACAGAGCCGATCTGCTAGAGGGCTTGCTGGAGGCTGACTTGGAGAAAAGCTGGAGTTCCTGGCTGCTGACCCTGCTCAGCTCTGACCCCAGGAACTGTTGCAAGCCCGCAGCAGTGAAAGTGTCAGGAAATGGCAGGGCGAACAGGTATTGATGCCCGTAGCACATCCGGACACCAGCACACGGTGAACTTAATGGATTCAGAGCTGGCCATTAGCTGCAGCACAGACATCAGCAAAAATGCAGATAGTAGAAACCTAATCCCATGAGAGAGGAAGGGAGCTAGAGATCAGCCCCTGTTGCTGCTCCTGTTTCAAGAGGCAGTCGGGGTCCTCCTGCACAGTGCCCAGGCCTGGTCCCTCCTGTGCCAAGCTGTGCTGGCCAGGGAGGCAGGAGGAGGAGATTTGATTCAGCACTTCGTGGCTTCTGTGTTTGTCTTCAGTTAGGCTTGAGCTTCACCAGGCCCAGAGAAAGGCCAGTCAGTGTTGATACTTCACCTGCTGAGTATTCTTTTAGCATCAAATGACTTGTAGTCCAGGGAAGTAAAGCTGGAAGCAGTGTGTTGAACACCTCTGCTGTGAGTTTCTTGGGGTCCTTCCAGCTTCTTCTTGGGCTTAAAAGGAATGAGAGCACTTGGTGTTGCTGTCTGAGTGGGCCCCCTTTACTTTGCCTGAGAGTTGTGGCAGAATGCAGCTGCCCAGCTTGTGAGTACTGCAGGATGTCTGGTAGCCTTAGGCCTCCTACACCACACACTCGCACATTCTGCTGTGGCACTGCTCTCCCCATGCGTGCCCTGCGTGCCCTCTGTGGCTGACGCTCTGCCGCCAGCTGAACCCAGTGCCTGGCTGCAGGCAGGGAGACTGACTCTGCAAAAGCAGACTGTGTCTAGCAGGGCCTTGTGATCGGAGTCCCTGCCAGGAGGAGCTGCTCCCCTGATACATTCCTGGGTTTCAGATGTGAAGAGGTAAGCAGCATGGCATTCCTGTCAGTCCCAGCCTGAGCTTGCTGGTTTCCTCTGGAAACGAGGAAACAGTCTGGTGACAAGAGTCTCTGCTTCAGCCAAGCTTGGAGCTTCAACACCCTTCAGAGACTTTTAGCTCCTCTTCCCCAAGTGGTTCTGCCAGAGAAGGAGAAAATGGCTTTTCAGTGTGACCTGTGCAGAATAAAAAACTGATTTCAGAGTGGCAGAATAAAAAACTGATTTCAGAGTGGCAGAAATGTGTGTGTAGTAATCTTACGGGCCTGAGAAGAGCTTGATGTTTGAGCTGTAACTGAGGCACAGCTGCCTGTTGTTCCAGGAGGATTCTTTCTGGGATTTTTCTCAGTAGTTTGGTGGTATCTGGGAGCAGTGGGGAGATGAGGATGCTTCCTCCTTTTACAGCATGTGTTAATACCCAACTCTGAGTGCTGCTGGGTCCCAGCTCTAGAACATGGTGGCTCTTTTGCCAGATGTTGCTCTTTCCAGGGAAATTCAGAGGTGAAACTCTCACTTAGGGTTTGCTTATCATAAGACTGGGGAGGGAGGGACAGCATGGTAATCCGGAGCATGGGGTTTTAATCCTGCTCTCCTGGCCAAATTCCATTCCGCCTCTGTAAATTCCTGCAGCTACCCTGCTCTGCACTGCTCACACTGTGTGGTGTCTGCCGGCTGGCACAGCCCCCCTCAAGCAGCAGCATTTCAGACATGGGGAGCAGGACAGGGAGGTGACCCTTAATCATAAGGCACTTTGTCAGATGGGTGCTGCAGTACACACTTTAAAGGTGATCTGCTGAATGAGGAACCAGCCTGTCTCCTCCCTGTTTGTAAGAGCAAAAGTGATTGTCCCCAGTTGCCTCTCTTCAAAATGTGGTGCCTTTTCTGAGTTGCCAGTCTGGCTGTGCAGTTCTTGTCACAGCTTTTGGGCTCTTTCTCACCCTCTGAAAACCTGGGAAGCTGTTGTGTTGGGCTTCTACTGAGGCAGTCTAAGCATGTCAGCTAAATTCTAAGTCTTCCAAAAATGAGACCTGGGAGAAGAATTTGCAGTTTCTTTCACCTATACCTAGGTAAGACAACAGGCACCATAGCTCCATGAAATCACTCCTCTCCTGGCTGCCCTGCAGCTCTTTACTGGGAACAGCCAGGCTACCTCTTCCTTTGTAATACCTAGGGGGGAGGCAGTAGAGGGGGCAGCAAGCTGGGGACTGTCACTGTGCTCCTTCAGGCCTCTGGCTTGGTACCCACAGACAGTGTAGTTGTACCTCAGCATGCCTCTGCAGGTACACATTAGCTCTAGAATAGACAACAGGCAGACACCCCCACCCTACCATGAGCCTTGCTGCCAGTTGTGATGTGGGAAAACAGAGCTGCTCCGCTCTGTGCTTGCAGGGCTGGAGGAAACATGGTAATGTGATGGCAGAATTTCTGCTGCCAGCTCTCCCTAAACATTAACTGCTCACCTGATTATTACTGAGCTGTAGAGAGCGAAGGCCACCATTCAGGCTGAGCGATGGGGCCTACAAAGAAAAGGGGATTTCCTGCAAAAGAGTGGACCTTGGAGGAGTGGAGTGCCAGCACATGGGCAGCTCTCAGGAGGCGCCTGGAGCAAGCAAAGTGGCTGCACTTTCCCAGGAATGAAGGTTGCTTGTGCATGGAAGGGTGGCCGGCATACAGCCAGCTTTGGGCTCCTGCCCACGCCTCAGAGGTTGCTGTGAGCATGCCCTGGTGTTTGTGCAGCTGCCCAGCTCTGCTGGCATGACGTTCTCTGTCCCCTGGCCATTGCCCGGTTGTCACTGGAGGCAGGGTGTCCCAGGCATGAGACAAGACCTGGGTCCTGCCTGCCCCTTCCCTAGTATCTACCCTGGTCAGCTTCTTCCAGATAGAGAGGGGACAGGGGTGCCTTTTTCTGTCCCAGTGGCTGTATCCCCTGATCCCTGCTGAAGCAGGAGCTGCTTGTTCCTGGGAAGAATGTGGGGGAGGGAGGATAACCTGCTGTGAACAGCACTTCTGCCCCGCACCCGCACTGGGGTTGGAAGCCGGCAGTATTGGGAAACCTCTCGTCTTACTGCTGGCTGTGCTTGTCTGGTGAGCAAGGAGACTGAGGAGGGAGGGCAGAGAGGCCCCATGCTGTGACTGCAGGGACGGGTAGTGCCGGGAGCTTTACGTGCTGGGCCATGGCTGCTGGTACCCGCTGTGCCCCTTGCCAAGGAGCTTGCTGTGCCTCTAATGTTTCAGAGGACGAGAGGCTGTGTAGCTGCCATCTTCACCCCCGTGAGCACCCCAAAAACGCCCCTGCCGTGCCGGTGCTCCCCAGCAGCCTACTTGTTCCTGCCCTGGCTGGAGAGGGCCTGGCTGGGTCTCAAAGCACTCGCTCTTGGTGCTGGGAGCAGACACAGTGTGATGGCCAGGACGAGCGTGTGGAGAGGCTGTGGAGGTCAGCTGGAGCACGAGGCGGTTTTCTCTGCTGAAGCGGTGCTGTTGGCAGCGGGCTGCAGGTCTGGACTGCTCCCAAAGCATGGGTAAGCCCTGCATGGTCACTGCCTCAGCTGGAGCACATGATGGATACCGTGGGGCAGGGGCAGGACGGTTCCGGGAGCTGAGCATGTGCCCCGCGGCGGCTGGGGGAGCAAAGGGAAGGGCCCCTGCCCCGGGGAGCCGCCGGCTCAGAGGAGTAGCAGGGCAGTCGGGCGTTTCCTCTCGCTGCCGGGGCAGGGCTGGGCTGAAGGGCGCTGCTGAGGAGCCGCTGCCTGTTTTACCGGGGCTCTGCAAGGGCAAGCAGGAGCTGCCCGAGCGGGAGGGAGGTAAGCGTGCCTCCCAGGGCAGCCATTTGGGTGCTGCTGTGGCTGCGCGGGCAGGCCGGGGCGCGCCGCGCCGCTCCTCGCCTCACCGGGGGCTCTGGGGTGGGGGCGATTTACATTGCATCGGAGTGCTGTGCAGGCGCTCCGCATCCCAGTCCTCTGCCTGCTGCCGCTCCTGGCCTTCTCCCACCGCACCCGGCCCCCTCCAGACGCCCGCGGTACTGGACACCTCCGGCAAGGGCTTCTCCTCCTGCTCCAGCCCCGGGCCAGGGCTGCTGCCTTCGCCCAGCCCCGGGCCCTGCGCGGTGCGGAGGGGGGAGCTGCAGGTAGAGCCTCTCTCTGCATAGTTAGCATTCCCAGCCCCGGCCTCCTGCTCCTCCTTCCACCATCCTGCTCACTCCTGGTACGCTGGGCAGGTCTAGTTGAACACTGCACCCTTGCAGTGAGCCCTGCTCTTCTGGGCCAGAGCAAGGATGAGACAGTAAGGGAACAGTTCTTTCTTTCCCTTTCAGATCCACAGTGAAGCTTGCACCAAGTGCTCTGATGGTAGCCAATATCTCTTCTCTCTGGGTAGCAGCACATTCTGCATCCCACCCTTGCCATATCTGCATCTGGGGTAGGCCATGAAGCCAGTCTTTCCCAGTCATGGGGAGAACAGGTGGGCTCTGCCACCATCCCAAGGCCCCCAAAGATCTCTCAGTGAGGACAAAGTCTTCTGCACCTAGTCTTCTGCAATAAATGAGGAGGCAGGCGCTAGGAAGGGGGTAGATAATCCCGATGCTTCCTTTTTTCACTGTGAAGGAGGGATGTTGAGGCCTGGGAGTGGGAAGGGATTGAAAGGAGGATGGATTCCTCCCAATTTACTTTGGGCAACTCTGCACCCCTGGCGCTGGGGGCTCTTGAGTAGAAAGCGAATTTAATCTCTTGTTTTGTTTGTTCTTTCTTCCTCTGAAAGGGGGGCCGGCGGGGTGTGCAGGGGGAGCTTGGGTTTGAGAGCGGGGAGGAGGGGGAAAGTGTCAGATCTGGAAGGGAGGAGTAAAGAGAGGACAGGGAACGGCAGCCCCGGGAGGGAGCAGTAGCAGTGGGCTGCCAGCCGGCTTGGGAGGCGCCGAGGAAGGAGGAGGCGGAGGAGGCGAGGGGAGAGGCAGGTAAGGAAACCAGCGCCTGGGGGAAAGGCAAAGGCAAGCAGCCAGGTGGAGGAGTAGGACAAGGGGTGGCCGGAGGGGTGGGGGTGTTATGAGGTGGGGGATGGATGGATCCTTGGGTGCCTCTGGGAGAAAACTGACTTGCTGCTGGTCCCATCTGGTCCCACAGAATTGCCATCCTAGTAGTGTGCTCACATGCAGGCTGGGCACAGAGTACCATTCCTGCAGTGAGGGGCCATGGGGGCAAGTAGGAGCAGGACAGGTGCTGCTGTGTGCCATCATCTTCTCTCTCCTTTGTTTGTGCTAAAGTTGCTTCCCTGCCTCTCTGCTTCCCCTGGGTGCTGGCTGACCTCCTTGGCCCTTTCTCACCATGCCCCCCTGCCATTCCCCTCCAGTCTGGCCTGAACAGCCCTCCAACTTTGTGTGAACCTCGGCATGTGGGATGGGAGACAGGCTGGCAGCAGCATGTGGAGATCTCGTCATGTCCAGCATGGCCCGTGGCTGTGGCAGGGAGAAGGGGTTCCTGGGCCTGGTGTGCTCCATGTGTCAGCTCCCCGTTCCCTGCCATGCCCGTGCTTGGCCTGCTCTGTGGAGCACAAAAGCAGGTCAAGCCCGGGCCTGGCTTGCAGGGAGCTGTGATGCCAGTAGGCACCTTCTCTGCCAGGAAGAGGGCTTTGCAGCTTTCAGGGGCCGTGCCACGGGAGCTCAGCTGTATCTCCAGTGGGCTGGCGTGGCCATGCTCCTGCGGGCTGCCCATGCCATGCCCAGCCCTTCTAGAGCCTGGCTATCCCTCACCGAGGGTGGATGGGGCCATCCGTCTGCAATTGCTCCAGCGGGCTGGAGCTTGCACCCGGCCCCAGGGGCCGCGGGGAGGGTCGGGGGCCGCGGTATGTGGCTCCAGCCCCCGCGGCCCCATGGGCATCTGCACATCAATGGGCTCCGGCGGGGTGTGTGCAGGGGGAGCAGACCCTAATCCGGCCCATTCAGCCCGACGGGAGCTTTTGTTGTACAGATGTTGCTGCGCCGAGGGCGCGGAGCCGCGGGCTGGGCGGCAGAGCGAGGGCAGGCTGCGGCGGGGGGCAGGCGTCTCCTTGCCCGTGGGGTTTTTGCCTGCCCGGGCACCTGGCTCCGCGGGGCCCCGGGGGGAGCAGGGCTCTGCCCGTCGCGGGAGCGTCCCGCCGGCGGCGGAGGAATGAAAGCGGCGTAGCACGCGTGGCAGAGCGCGGCGGGGTGAGGAGGCTGCCCCGGCCGCCCGGTGCCCCAGTGCGGCCGGGGAGCGACTTTCACCGAAGTGTTTGGGGTTTTCCCATCGCAGTGGGCGGGCGGAGGCGCTTGGGTGGGGGAGTTTCCCGAGCCCCCCGGCCCTGCGTGGGCCGCGCTCCGGCCGAGGCGGCGAGGGAGGGACCGCGCCCCTCCCACGGACAGGCTCCGGGACCCGCCGCCCCGCTCGGGAGGGCCTCTTAGCATTATTACCTCTCCTCTCCTCTGTGAGCTCTAGGTCTCTGGGATGGCAGGGAGCAAGGCACAAAGTTGGGGTAAAATCTCTTGGAAACCTCCTTCCTATCCCCATTCCCCTCCATGTTTGAGGTACCCCCCACAGGCTCTGCAGTCCAGTCGGATGGCGGGACAAATCAAGGGGGAGTAAATGTTCCATCATGGGCAGGAGTGTTCTGTCTGGAGAGGTAGTGGGTGTCTGTTTCACTGCTTCAGTTGCCCAGGTACTGTCTTGGAGGGAAGAGGTGATGGAGGATGTCCTGCTGGGGAGATGTTGGCACACCTGGGTGGGGGCTACTGGTGAGACCTCTCTCTTTTCCCCTGTTCCTCACAGGCTCTAGGATGCCAGGGCCAGCCGGACTCGGGTTGCCCACCTGATCCTTGTTGCCCGTGTCCTGCCAGCACATCATGTTGCGCTCCTGGCGCATGAAGCTGAAGTTGCTGCTCGCCACAGTGACCCTGGCTATTCTCCTCTCCTGGCTCTACCTCTTTGTGGGAAACCTCGAATGTGAGTGAGTCCTTCTCGTACTCCTCAGATCAAGGGACAGTCCACAAAAGAGGGCGGGCAGCAGGGGATTAGGCCTTGGGATGGTTGCTCTGGCCATGCAAGTCACTACAAGTGAGTCTGACTTTGGGACATCTCCAGGGACATCTCTGGAGATCAGGGGAACAGAGCTGAGATGTTGGCTGGACACTTGTGAGACATGCTGGGACCTCTCAGTTGTGGCTCTGCCCCAGCATTCACACCTGGGCCCTCCTGGCCTTGCCATGCCCTTTGCATGTCTCCCTGTCTCTTCCACAGATGGCCGTTTCCTCCTGCTGCCACCCTGTGTGGGCGAGCAGCCGAGCCGGGATGTGGAGCAGGAGGCGCTGGCCTCACGTGTGCGCAGGGTGGAGGAGGAGAATCAGCAGCTCCGGCTGCAGCTTGGCCAGGCTCAGGCAGAGGGCAGCGATGGCAGCCCGCAGTGGGGGACTTCTGCCGAGGACAGAGACCCCTCTGGAGGCGAGAGGAGCAACCACACGGCCTGTCCCAAGCAGAGGACAGTGCACAAGTGTGAGGTGGGTGATGGCACCAGCACAGTGGCATTGTGCATAGGGAATGTTGGGTGGGAGGCTGGGACCCTGTGGAGCATGGATATATGAGCAACTCACCTGGCACTGCTCTCCTTGTGCTCTGGCTGTGCTGGGGCCTCATCCTGGCTCTCCACAGTGCTCAGTGGGTGAGAGTATTTTCCTTCTCCAGAGAAGGAGTCCAGACAGGAGGAGTGGCAGCAAGACTCCTGCTCCCCACTTCTGAGTTAGGGAATTCCCACCTCTCTTTGGGGCTCTTTCTGCATGGGAAAGGTTGGGTTTTGAAGCTTCTCCCTGTAGTGTGGTCCCAGGCAGTAGCTGACAGCCCCTGCAGGAGGGGGTGTCCAGTCTCAAAAAGGCACCGTTTGTCTTTGGGCAGCTCCTTCACGTCGCGATTGTGTGTGCTGGGCACAATGCGAGCCGGGACGTGGTCACCCTGGTGAAATCCATCCTCTTCCACAGGTAACGGGGAGACATGCCAGCAGCCTGCTGGTTGGGGTTCTCAGATGAGCTGCTGCAGGCTGCAGTGGGGCAGTGCTGCAGAAGAGGGGCTTTAGGACCTCTCTCTACCCCTTGTACTTAGAGTGGCAGAGTGGAATTTGTTTCCCCCAGAGGGTTTTTTTTTCCATTTGCCCCCTCAGCTGATATCTGTTCCATGGGTGGGAGAGGGAACTATGTCCTCTTCATTCTGCTGTGATGCTGAATGTTGCTGTGCTTGCCCTTGGCAGGAAAAACCCCCTCCACTTTCACTTCATCACGGATTCAGTGGCCCACCAGATCCTCCAGACGCTCTTCCAGTCCTGGATGGTGCCTTCCGTCCACATCAGCTTCTACAATGCCGATGACTTGAAGGCAGGTGCTTGCCCTCCCTTTACCCTGTCCCAAGCCGATGCTTAGAGGGTCAAGGGGAGCAGCAGAGAGGGATGAGTGGATGGAGGACGATTAACTTTTTCTTGCTGATCCCTGGCTCACCCCTTCCTCTTTCTGGGCTTGTTGCTGGTGCTGCTGAGAGGGGAGCCCAAGACTGGTACTGGCGGGGTGGGGAGGTGCCTTGCAGTAGCAGTGCCTCTGTGGCAGAGCTGAGTGAGACACTGGAGTCCACGTGGGGGTTCTGGTGGCTAGAGGAAATGCTCCAGGCTTGGCTGGCTCCACAGCTCTGTATGCCCTTCTGTTGTTGGCCTCCTCTGCATGGGGTTCCGGTACACACAGTTGTCCTGCCCAGGCAGGGGCAGGGCATGGCCATGCCTAGCCCTGAAGTGTGTTGCCTTGCAGCCAGAGGTGTCATGGATCCCCAACAAGCACTACTCTGGCATCTACGGGCTGATGAAGCTGACACTTACCAAGGCACTACCCTCCAACCTCTCCAAGGTCATTGTCTTGGACACGGACATCACCTTTGCCACCGACATTGCTGAGCTGTGGGCTGTCTTTGGAAAGTTTTCTGGTGAGGACAGGGTGCCCCTGGGGCCCTGACAGGGCCTTGGATGCTGGGCTCAGGGTGGCAGTGCCTGCCTGCCACAGCACCAGCACAATGGGTTTGGTTGGGCCCTCTGAACCAACAGCAAGATGAGCTGCATCCATGTCCCTCTGTTTTCTCAGAAAAGCAGGTGATTGGGCTGGTGGAGAACCAAAGTGACTGGTACTTAGGCAACCTGTGGAAAAACCACAAACCGTGGCCAGCCCTGGGACGTGGCTTCAACACGGGTGAGTGTGGGCTGCCAGGGTGGCAGGTGCAGCCTCATGGCACATGCAGCTGAGGTGGCACTTGGCACAGGGAGACTGGGTAAAGTAGGAAGGTGGTGGGTACAAGAGGAGTGCTACAGCATCCCAGGGTTGTGGGTAGGCACAGAGAAGTGGCATGTCCTAGGGGCTGAAGTTATGCAGGCAGCTGTGCCTCAGCTCTGTTGTGGCTGGGTGCTCTCTCAGTGACCCAGTGCCCTCTTCCCTGGCCCTCAGGGGTGATCCTGCTCTTGCTGGACCGCTTGCGTCGCCTGGGCTGGGAGCAGATGTGGCGGCTGACAGCAGAGCGGGAGCTCATGAGCATGCTCTCCACCTCGCTGGCTGATCAGGTAAGTGTCCCTCCTCTGGGGCAGGTCGGTCCTTCTGCATTCCCACAGCATTGCGGGCACAGGGGATCTTCCTCGTCTACCCGTGCACTCGCTTTTCTCTCTCCTAGGATATCTTCAATGCGGTGATCAAGCAGGACCCATCCCTGGTGTACCGGCTTCCCTGCTTCTGGAATGTGCAGCTTTCTGATCACACCCGCTCAGAGCAATGCTACACTGAGCTCTCAGATCTCAAGGTGGGTGGGGTTGCTGCTTTTGAGACTGGGGAGGGCCTGAAGGACAGTGCAGGCACTGGAAGTCCAGGGAAGTCAGCATGGGGTCTGAGGGCTTGGGGAGCCTGGTGGTGCTGACTTCCCTTACATGGGGTGACATACTCCTGCTCAGGTGATCCACTGGAACTCGCCCAAGAAGCTGCGGGTGAAGAACAAGCACGTGGAGTTCTTCCGTAACCTCTACCTGACCTTCTTGGAGTACGATGGGAACCTGCTGCGCAGAGAGCTTTTTGGCTGTGCCAGTCTTCCCAGCCCACCCAGGGACCAGGTGAGGCTGGCTGCGACTCTGCCCCCAGCTGCAGAGCTCTGGGTGGGCAGAGACCTCATGCAACCTCCCCTGGGATTCCTACTCTCCCTCACCTTCATGGTGTTGCAGTTGCAGCAGGCGCTGGAGGAGTTGGATGAGGACGATCCCTGCTATGACTTCCGCCAGCAGCACCTCATGCAGCACCGCATCCACCTGTTCTTCCTGCAGTATGAGTTCCCGGCCCTTCCCAACCCCACCGATGTCACCCTTGTGGCCCAGCTCTCCATGGACAGGTACTTGCTAGTAGGACTGGTGGGAGGTTGGAACCCATCTCCACACCTCTGGGTAGGCTCTTCAGATTTGGAGCTACCAGGGAATTTCATTTGATCATTCTCATGCCAGCATTTGGAGTGAGAAACAACACCCCAAGCTGGGAACATTCCCTCCTGAACTGGGTGTGACTGGCATGCGGCTCTCTGGAGGCGCCCATTTCGGGTTTGGTTCAGAAGCTGCTGCAGGGCAGGTCTGCTGCTCAGGCTGTGCCCTCTGCTCCAGGTTACAGATGCTGGAGGCCATCTGCAAGCACTGGGCAGGCCCCATCAGCCTGGCGCTGTACATGTCGGACGCCGAGGCGCAGCAGTTCCTGCGCTATGCCCAGGCCTCAGAGGTGCTGAGCGCCCGCCGCAACGTCGCCTACCACATTGTGTACAAGGAGGGGCAGTTCTACCCCATCAACCTCCTGCGCAACGTGGCCTTGGCCAACACGCAGACGCCGTACGTCTTCCTGACGGACATCGACTTCCTGCCTATGTATGGCCTCTACGATTACCTCAGGTAAGGCTTTTTCCAGTTGGCTTTTGCTAGCCTGCTGGGTTCCCCAAGCACCAGAGTTTTCGGGAAATGCCCTCAATAGGGCAGCTCTCAATAGGCAGAAGCTGTTTCCTTTGTGTTCAGCCTTGGGGTCCTGCCCTTACTTTTGTCAGACACTAGCAGATGAGGAAGGAGCTGTGGCTTTGAGAGTTCCCCTGTTCCTTCTATCCCTGCATGGTACCACTGCAAATTCTCCAAACCTATTAATACCTGCGGGGAGTAGTGGGCAGGCTGGAGGGGCTGAGGAAGGAGGCTGTGGCTATCTCTTACAGTCAGGGAGACCTCACACCCTTCTACTACCACAGGAACTCCATCCAACAGCTGGAGCTGCCCCAGAGGAAGGCAGCTCTCATCGTGCCAGCATTTGAGACCCTGCACTACCGTCTGACCTTTCCTAAATCCAAAGCAGAGCTGCTCTCCATGCTGGACATGGGCTCCCTCTACACCTTCAGGTAGGGACTAGCACTGTCCCACCATCCAAGCAGAAGCCAGCTGTATACCCCTCTGGCTCGGGGCTGTGCACCCCCTGTCTCAGAGGGGGGGTAGCAGACCCTCTGCATCCTCTACTGTCTCAGTCTCTCACTTCCATCTCTCCCCGTAGGTACCACGTGTGGCCAAAAGGCCATGCCCCGACAGACTACGCCAAATGGCGGACGGCCACCGTGCCCTACCGCGTGGCATGGCAGCCAGACTTTGAGCCTTACGTTGTAGTGAGGCGAGACTGCCCCAGGTATGACCAGAGGTTCGTCGGCTTCGGCTGGAACAAAGTCTCCCACATCATGGAGCTGGATGCGCAGGTGGGTGAGGGGCTCCTGGCGCCGCTGGGTGTTGGGGGCCTGTGGCTGGGCAGTGACATTTCTGATGATGATAAGGGCTGCTGCTCTATCCCCAGGAGTATGAGCTGCTGGTCCTGCCCAATGCCTTCATGATCCACATGCCCCATGCCCCCAGCTTCGACATCTCCAAGTTCCGCCTGAGTGCAGGGTACCGGGGCTGCCTCCAGACCCTGCGGGAGGAGTTCCACCAGGACCTGTCGCGGCGATACGGGGCTGCTGCGCTCAAATACCTCACTGCCGAGAGAAGCCTGTGACGCCTGGGGACAGCGGGTGCGGGGTACAAGCAGCACACTGGAGAAGGGAGGGCGCAGGGCCTCCCTCCTGCCTCTGCCCACCGCCGCAGCCCAGCCCGAGGGAACAGAGTGGGCAGCACAGCCTCTCTAGCCCACCAAAGGGATGCCTATAGATAAGATGGAAGACGTCAGCTGCAAGAACAGGCAGTGCCTGGAGGTCAAGCTGCTCCAGCCTTCCTGTGTTACAGGGAAACCTCCCCATGCCAGGGTGGGATCTCCTTCCTTCCTTCTTTCAGCCGATGTGGATTCCCAGTCTTCATTAGTTCACCTCACCTTGAGGCCTGGCTCCTCCCAAGATCTGGGAGCTGTACCTTACCCTGTTCTGCCTCTGCTCAATGGTCCGAGGTCTCAGTCCACACAGCCCTCAAGGGCTTTGGTGAGTTGGAGATGAGGTCATACAGCAACCCTTTACATCCTTTGTGGAGCAGGCTCAGAGGAAGCCTCCCAGCACCCTGGGAGGAGCGGCCAAGGAGTACTGCAAGTAGTTGGAGCCTTGGTTCAAACCCAGATCACGGCTGGGCTTAATGAGGGGAAATATTATTATTGCCCGTCTGTATGGATGCAGTCTCCAGTGGAGCTGGCCCCGTACAGGTGGTGTGGGAGTCACCCAGAGCAGAATGAGATCCCAGACCAGGATGGGCTGTCTGCTGTTGCCAGCAGTGAGCTCCCAGGATGGACCTGCACCTCCCAGCTGGGAGCAAGCCATGCTGGTGACAGATCCTTTCCTGTGCTGGTATTGCCCCACAGGGCAGGGCTGCCAACCATCCCCATGGGCAAAACAGCAGCTTCATAGGCCAGCACAGGCTGGGAGAAGTTCGTGATGAGGGCCACCCTGCTCCTCCCCAGTTCTTGGCAGCACAGTTGTTGCCATCAACAATCAGAGACATGGCTGACACTGGACAAGACCATAGCTGAACACTGTGGGGGAAGGAACCCCATGCTGGGAGCAGCTTGACTGGACACTGTTCTATCGTTATCACACACTGGAGCACAGAGGATGCATTGCTTTCCTCACACTATTTAAATTATTTAATACTTTTCTCATAAGAATTCAATAATTAGGGTTTCTGGGTTTTATTTTTAATCTTTTCTTCTTCCCAGATGATTTTGCTGGTGGCCCTGGAGGCTCTCCAGGCCAGTTGCTGCTGCAGTCTCCACTGTTCTCTTCTTAGCTTTGTTCTGGGCTGCAAGGGCCTGCTCTGTACAGGGTGAGGATTTCCGTCCATGGTGGGAGCGGCTAAGAGGAACCATAGAAAGTGCGGGGTATGGAAAGGGCACAAATGCCTCTTGCTTATTCTCTCTTTTTAATTTAATTTTTAAATTAAAGCTTTTTTATTCTTTTTCACATTCTTGTTAAAACTGCCTGGTTATTAATTTTTTTCTTCTGTGAACCTGCACATACCCTGAAGGGAAGGCAGCAGGAAGAGAGCAATGGAGGAATAGCCCAAGGCACACAGGTGCCCTGCCAGCTCTGAAAGGGCTGCTGGTGCTGACTGAGTTAGGCTTAAGGCTGAAGGTTCCTGTGCTGCAGTGGGACCCCGGCAGCCTGCCTGCACGGCCAGCACCCCTGAGCCTCTGGCTTAGGCATAGAATCAGTTTAATCACACCCAAGTAGAAGTGGTTTCATGTGGCGGTGCTGCAGCTTGTCCTTGAGAGCCTTGACTTTAAAGACTCTTGGGAATAAAAGCCAGCTCTGAGGCCCCACGGGACACCAGGCTCGCATCTGCAGGGGGGAGGACGAGGATGATTTGCCAGGAGCAAGTGTTGAGGCTTTATTTGGGAAAGGGCTGTGAAGACATTGCTCATCACTGTAAAGCCAAGGGCAGCTCCACCTCACCAGTCCCTCGCAGGCAGCTTTTGTTTAATACAGCCCAAGCTCACTGACACTGTGCTGCTGCTGCACTAAGCAAGATCAGAGGGTTAGGTCAGATCTAGACACTGCTAGAGCCTTGGTAGAGCAGGGCTGAGATGGAGCAGGCCTCTTCCAGACGATTCCTCGGTACATAGGAGGCAGTGGAAATGCTTGCTCTGTGGTTGTTTGGAAGGTGTGCTGGTATGCCTGTAGCAGGAGGGCTGTACACCATCGTTTCCAGATAATCCTTCCCAGCCTAGACAGTCACTAGCCCAAAATGTTCCTGCAAGGGTGGAGGTACTTGGAGGTAAGCCCAGCTTGGGCTGGTCTCCATGTGCCCTCTGCCGGGCAGCATCAGCTGGGAGGCACCCACAGAGTCAGAGCCAGAGAGATTGTCTGAACTGAGCACAGCCCCTTTTGGAGCTAAAATTCATTTCTCCTAACGTAGTGCCCTTCTCCCTGCCAAGAAAATGAGCCAGGGTGTTACACAGCCCTTGCACAGGGCCATGCTCAGACACCCCTCCTGGGGCTGGGGACTTGCTATGGGCACTGCTGCAACCCCTGTGCCTGTGGGACCCACTGTCCCCTCTTGGTACATACAGCTAAGGAGACAAGATATTTTACTGTGTTTTATTTAGTAAAATGTTAAAATAAATAAATACAAATTGATCAGATGCTCTGTACCCCCTCCCCCCAACTTTAATTTGCTAAAATCTAAACACATTTGTACCAAAACTGAAACCACAAGGAACTTGAAGGCAGCAGATACTGCAGATCACTATGAGCATCAGGCTAAAAAAAATAGAGATATTTAAAAATCCCAAACCAGTTCACAAGTGGGTGTTCTCATGGTGTGATTCTGTGACAACAGAGCTGTACCAGTCAGAAAGGGCATTTTACACCAGGGCCTGCAAGGAAGGGAGAGTGGTAGGGAATGGGACAGCACAGGTGCCACTGGCTCACGGAGGACAGAGCCCGTGGCTTTGCCATTACAAACCCAGCTGGGAGAGAAGCTGCCGTCATCCTGTGCAGCACCAGGCCCCTGGCTACAGGGACAGCACTGCCAGAACTGGGGGCTGGTCACCAAAATCCCCTGGAGAAATCAGACAGACTGGGGAAAAGACCAGGCTCAGACACAGAGCCCTTCAGGGTGAGCTCCTGCTCCAGGCCCATGCCAGGATTTGCACTTTACAGCTCAGTCTGGGTGAAACAGCAGGTGGGCACGGGGGAATGGGACGAAACATGGCACACAGGTGGGGTGCTGGCATCAATAAATCTACAGAGATGGTGCTGCTGTGATCGTAGGAACATGAAGCCATGACTGAAGCCTGAGTATTTTCTCCTAAACAAGCAGAGCTGCCTTCACAACCCTCCTGCCCTCAGCTGCAGACATGGCAGGCAGGGGGTGGGGGTGATGTTTGCAGAGTAGAGCCAGTCAGCTCCCTAAAGAAAACTGAGCATAGGCAGCCACCCCAGTGCTGCACCAGACCTTGAAGGTGCAGCAGCTCACCACCACCTCTTCCACTGCTGCTGACACAGCAAAGTTGTTTCCTTCCTCCACAGGAGCCTGGACAGGTCGGCACTAGCAGGCTCCCCTGCTTTGTGCTGTTACCTTGCTTAATCTTTGCTCAGTGGAGTTTGGAACACATGCTTAGCTTCTGTGGGGCTGTGAGAGGAAGCCAAGACACCTCTGACCATGTAAGATGGCATCTGGGGGGACCCTGCAGCTGTAATTGGAGTGAAGCAGCTTGTGGGACATGACTGCTGCTGGCTCTGCTTCCTGAGTCTCAGAGGCTTATGCAGAAGCAAAAACCTTCCTTAAGGAGGGCCTTGGCTGCCTGTCACATATGACATCAGAAGTAACTCAGAGACAGCACACCTTCTGGAAGGGAGAGCAGACAGATAAGACATTGTCTGGCTCTAGAGTCAATAACCGTTTTGATGTCAGCGATAATTTAAGTGAAGAAACTTAAGACTATGATTAGAAATTACACATTATCCCAGAACAAGCAGAAACATGCAGCCTTTCACCGCACCCAGCACGGGACTTCTTTCAACAGTGCCTACCCCAGTGCCTGCAGCCATGGAAATCTGCTCTTCCAAAGTCAGAACTGCCAGTACCTGCCTTACAGAGGGGAGCATGAGGCACAAAGCAATCTCATTTCCTAGCCCAGCAATTTTGGCCCCACCTGAAACACCAATAACAAGCTTGGACAACAAGCTTGGATAATGAGCCAGGGGAACCCCTGCCCTTAGACGTGCACAGCATGTACCCAGTGCTGCTGCGGTATCAAACCTCAGTGCTGGGGATCCAAAATCAAGGGTGGTCACAGAACACAGGCCCAGGAGCTGCCCTGTGATACTGCCTCCCTTCCCCAGCTGAGCTATACCCCCAAGGCTCACAAAGTTCTGATTGCTCACTGAGAAAAGTGTTCTCAAAGCACAAAGGCAACAATACTTCATTTGTTTTCCAACAGAACAGATGTAAGAAGGCTGGTGACAAAAGGGCAGGGATAGGTTGAGGTTTACTTTCGCCAGTGTAAATTTAGGAAAAAGAAAAAAGATGCAAAAGGTGGTGCTAAGTTGATCAATACTGCTCACTACTGCTGCTGCTGCCTTTCTGTGCCAGCTCTCCACCCACCACAGAGCCACGGTCTCAAGGCTTTTGAGTTCCCCAGGCACTCGTGATAGTAAGCAAGTCCTTAAGTGCTTCTTCCTCTCTAGAACTAAGGACTGGGATGAGTTTCTCCATCTGAAGCCTTTGACACCTGCTTGGATACTAGAGAGAGAAGAACAGGCACAGAGCTTATCCCTGCTTACACAGGAGAGCTGGGACAGCTGCTTTCCCAGGAGGGTGCCCCATGGTCTGGCTGCTCAATGTAGCCAAGAAGCAGGCCCTCGGCTCCTCACAGGTTACATTAAACTTAACCCGTGTCCCTTGTTTAGCTGCACTGGTGAAATGCCCCTTTCCATGTGTCCCTAAAGAAACCAGATCCTGAGAAAATGGAGGCATTGCTCACACAGAGGGATTTTGGCACAGAGCTGCCATATATGACAGCCCAGAGAGCAGGGATCTTCCACAGATACTCCAGGAGGTGGCTGGAAAGTACCTGAATCACACATCCTATTCCATATCATCTCCTTCACTCACACAGAACCCAGGACCTCTGGGAGCTGGTGCTGGTTTCAGCTAGGCTCATCATAACACTTGAACTAGGAAGGTGCAACCACACCAGCAGAGCTGAACCTTTAGCTAGTTTTGGGTATGTTTACAGCCAAGAAAATGTTTAATTAATACAGTCCAGATTAGAGTAGGTTCTAGCTGCCTCAACGTCTGCTTGATCTGCTTTATCCCCATGTTGTAGCTTAGAAGTCAAATAAGGTTCTCATCAGGATGGGATCACTCAGCAGCAGAAGCAGAGCTAGGGATGACTTAGTGCCTACTTCCTTTTCAGTCTGCACCTAAGCAGCTCTTTTCTCCCACCACACCTGCTCCTTTTGGAATACAGACCAACCCATGTCAGAAATTGAGGTAGGATAAAAGAGTGGTTTTGTTCTACTCTTTCCACTGAACTTTCAAACCCTGTAACTACAGGAATACCTATCTACTCAGAAGGGAGATCTGCTTCACTCCTGAATTTTTCCTACCCTCACTTTCTCACCTAATGTCTTTCCATATTTTTTCTCTCTGTTCTGCTTTACCCCATGTAATCTTTGTTTCCTTTGCTGCTCCTGCTTTTTCTCTCTTCCTTTCCATCTCCAGCCCCGTACCACTTCTCAAAAGAGGCTTCTGTCCTTTAATTTGTCCCTTGCAACATTTGCAACATCCACCTCTGGCCCAGAGAGATGGGAAGCCCTGGCCTGGCTATTCACAAGAGATACACTCCAGGGACTTGCACAGCACAGTGATTTCCACAGCAGCCATGCTCTTGGCAAGCCTCTGTTCTGTTCTTTACTCAGGTATTTTAGTAATACTGACAGGGATACAGACAGACTTTCACACAGGTAAGCTCTTGGTTTTCTGATACAAGCCCACAATTAAATTAACCTCTGGGAGAGGCATTTGTCTTTTCATGGGTCTTTAATTACCTAGCTTAGCAGTGCATGGTATAAACAATATTCTTTATTGGCAAGTTGATCAACTATGTGCTCAGCCTATACCCTATACAATGATGCAGAAAGTACTTGTCCCAGGTTAAGAGAGAAACAGGAGGGAAATGGGAGCTAAGGGTAAAGGATAGAGAGACTCATAGTACTTTTCAAGTATTACATTCCATTCTGTAGGAGTTACAAACAGGACTGAGTCTTAAAGAAGTATCTGAGCAAGAGAGCAATAACCTGGAGACAAGACATCTGCAGCTCTCCCTTTTCCTGATCCCATCTGATTTTTGGGTCATTATCTGGCCCATGTCTGACCATTGAAAACAAGGATCCAGCAGCGTGTCACTGCAAGTTTTGCTCCCACATCCTCAGAGACCAGTACCTAGCTGGCTGCTGAAGGGCTCTTTGGACCTCTTGCCTTCTGAATGCCAGAAACTACAGAATCCATAGTGCTTGGGAATGGACTTTGCTGAGGTAGTTTGTTGGCCAGGCAAGCCTAAGCGCCAAATGAATTAGCTGCACAACAAAACATCTTCCTCTATCAGATTCCTGACTCCTACATACTCGTCAGAAAACTCTTTGCAGTAATCCAGCAAAGTTTAACTTGCCTTGGATCTCCAGAATTCCAAGGGAGGACAACAAGAGGTGAAGAAGGGTCAAAAAGATTCTAAAAAGAGACGAGGAACCGGCCCAAAGGGGCGTGTCCACAAGGAAGTGTAGTACTGGGATTTTGATGGTTATCTGAGCAGCTCACTGAGAGAGGCCCTCAGTAAAAGAGTGAATTTTGGTCTAACATCTTAATATGTTATTTTAAAAATACATTTCATTAAAAGCATGTATTCATCATTGGTGCTTCAGAATCAAAGAGGGCGGGGTGCAACCTAGCAGAGGAAAAGGAAAGACAGAAATGTGCACTGCAAATTCACAAATGTTTTCACATGAGAATGTGAAATGTATCCACATGAGAAATTTCGGAGTTTATTTCCTGTACTGTGGGCTGCCACAGCTTGATGGGACTAAGATGGAGGTTTCACTCCAGGTTCTCCTGAATGCTGACCATGCTGCTTTTCAGGGCTGTCTCTGCAACAGTACAGGGAAGATTATTTGAAGCCAAGGAGGCCAGAATTAGGTTTCACATTTCTAGACATTTGGAATACAGATTTGCTTTCTTAAGTCTAGCAAAGAAAAAATATAATATTATTTTTTCTGCCAACAATAAAACCAATAGATCTGCCCATAAAATTATCACCTCTCTAATTTCCAGGTTTTTAATTCATATCCCCACTGACAGAAACCTGCTTGCAACATAGAACAAAGCCCCGTTTTACTCATGCAAAACATTAGTTCATCCTACCAACATGGCAACTCCTGGCTAATGATGTCTTGGAAGAATCAGACACGCTACTCACCCTACCTTCCAATCATCCCTAGAAGTATTGCTTCCTCCATGTTTTGTACAGCACTAAACTCACTGCTGGCTCTAAAGAAAGACAATGAAAACACCAATGGTGATACCAATTCTTCTAGCCAGGTCACAGGCTCACTTTCCCACTCTGACCACAACACACTTTTCCAGCAGTTTAAAGAACAGCTGGAGAAAGGAAAAAGAAACTTCTGCAACGCTTGCTCTATTTCTGAGCAAAGGAGCAGGGTGACTTCTTAAAGCCCCTAGCACTGGGCTGAGAGCCAGGACCATCTTTGATATGATATTCCTCTGTGGTCTCATTTCTTCCCTTATAACAGAGATTTAAAAGCCACTTGTTTCCCACCAGTGACAAGCAATGACATAAGAATTAGTTAATATCTTGATGGTGGTTTGGAAAAACAAAACCACAGCCAGCGTGACAGCTTCCCAAAGAGCAGAACTTTCAGTAGAAACTCATTCTATCTCAAATATTACATGAGAAAAAACCCCAAACCAATATGAGCCCAAAAGAAAAGCTTGATCTTTAAGCTGTCACAGCTTAAAATTTCTCCCTTGATTGGAACCTCTTACAGCAGCTAGGAAAAAAACTATTTTCCTCTGTATTTAGCAAACACCAATTCCCCTTCCACCCTATTGTAGGTAATTGGGTAGAGATAACCCAAATTCACTGTGTCTACCCAGCAGCATCATTGCCAGTATCAGTGCAGCCCTAGGAATGCTCCTAGCCTATTGGCTAATACTGTTGCAGAGCCAGGAGAAAAGCATCCCAAAGGATCAGTGAGAGAGAAAGAAAACTACCTAAGCAGCATCAAAAAGTCTAAGATCATTTTTCTGCCAAGTAATGATTAAGTAAAGGCATCCTTTTACAGTCTGGAACACAAATGCTGTAACAAAAGGGATATAAAATCTGTACTTATCTGCTTGGGTTCTGGAGACAAGCAGATGCCTCAGGAAAGCAGTAATAGCTGTTTTAACATCTCCTGGCTGATTAACTCTGTGCAAACTTAAATATGGCTACTAGTGAATTTCATTACCATCCTCTTCTGAATCAGGGAAGAAAACAGAAGGACTGTTGAGTCTCCAGGCACAGCCTCCTACCTCCAAATAGTGCACTGCTTCCAAGAGAGCTCAGGTTAACACAGAAATAAGAGCATGAGAACCACAAAGACTCAGCACACCTATCCCTGGAGATGCTCTCTTACCAGGAATGCTCAATGCTTCAGAAGATGCTGTTAAGAATCACCCAACTGTTCAGCTGAAGACCAACATGTTCCAAAAGGCAGCTTCTCTTGAATATCTGGCTGTTAGCTGACGGCTCATATTCTACAGAAGGCTCATGTTCAGTTTGTTTTTTCTCTTCAACCCTTGAAACAGACAGTCCTTTGTTTAAATGCTCTGGGTTGCTGGCCTAGTGCTGCCCAATGGTAATGACCCCATTGGTAACTGGATTGATGGAAGGACATTTTTACTATGATCCATTTTGACAGTGTCTGCCCAGCTGTCTCCCTGCCACTTCTGCTAACTTATCCTTCCAGCTCTGCTAGTTCCAGAACAGAACTCACACATCAAAAGACAGAGTCAGGGTTATCACTGGTTCAGCTCAGAAGTGTGTGTCAGAGTCACTTTCCCAACTTAGACAAATGTGAGAACTCAGGGTATCAGTTCTGAGCCCAGAGCTGAAAATAGTGCACACTCCTACAGAAAGAATACAAGTCCTTAAAGGGCAGAAGGGCAGCCTAAAGGAGAGGGAATAAAACAGCTCCAAGAACTCCACAGAAGCCCACTTGGCTGGGGCAGCAAAGAAACTCTCTCAGGCTATGTGGTGTCTGGAGTATTCACTTGCTCAGAAATGCATCCTTGAAATGCAAAGCTTTTCTATCTTCCACTGTGGAACAGCTGAGCAGGTCTGCCTCACCACCCAACACGTGCTCTCAAGGCCACCACACTGGGGACACTGCCTCACCTTGTGTGGGCAGTGGCTCACTGTGCTCCCACGGGAAGTAAGGAAGTAAAAAGAGTTTTCCTGGTACTTCCAGTGGAAATGGGCTTTGCCCAAACATATAAATGCAGTAGTGAAACCAGACAGCTCTGGGACACAATCTGACCAGAATCAGCACCCTAAACTGAGCCAGACCCCACAGTCAGGAAGCACAAGGCAAGCTCTGCTGTCCAGAGTGAAAAGATCATACATTAGAGATGAACTTCTTGAACAAGAGGAGATGACGGAGGGTGATTTCAGTCCAACTCACTGTCTCTCATTCTCAAGCTTCAATCAGTCTGTATCACAGAACTACTAAAGCCTTACACAAGCACACTGCCAACTGCTTTTCTCTGGGTTACAAACACATGGAAGAATGGGAGAGAGATGGTAACAGCAGAGACAAGCCTGGGACATCCTCCAGATGGGGTGAGATCCAGCACTGTAGGATTTGATTCTCTTTAGACTTTAGCCAGTAGATGTATGGTAGAACCTATGGAAACTGTCCCATTAGATTTTAGAACACAAACACAGCAGAATGTCATCATAAATAAGCAAAGTCTGTGTTAAAAAATTCTAAGTACACAGCATTTTCTCCAGTTCTGACACCTTTTTAATAGAAATCACTTGTTTAGGAAACAAATAGCACTTTTGTAATTTTTTTTACAATGTTTCTTACCTTGATCTTATTTTAAGTAACACTAGGAAGACCTCAATATCTTTTATTTTCCTTTTTAATTTAAAAAAGTTGGTTTTTTTTCCCCCAGATACAAAGATTTTGCCCTTGCATAAAAAAACAGTGCCCAAAACGATGACACAAGGACTCACAAAGACTCACTGTATCTCACTGACACTATTACTTCTAATCTATACCATGCAAGGTCCCATCTACCTCTTTAATTAGACTGTCAGCCTGAAAAACAGCTTTTCTATTCCTTATTTAGTTCTTGTTACCAAAAGAAGAGAAAGGAAGTGAAAGAAAAGGACATTTCTCTGTTGAGTTCACACATCTGGGTTATGTGCTACTTTGTTCAGGATACCTGTGTTGTTTATAAATACAGAAAAGGGATGGAATCTCATTTTCAAGTAATTGATGCACATTTTCTCTTGGGACACCTCTATCCAATGCTCCAAGCTGACCCTGGCTTCTGGCCCTCTCTTTTCCCATTCCCAAAACAGACTTTCTGGATGAGTGTGAGGACCCATAGGCTCTCAGGCACATGGTGTGATTCTTGGGGTGTCCTGTAGGGCCAGGAGTTGGACTCGGTGATCCTGACTCAGCATATCCTATGATTCTATGTGCTGGTTACTCAGTGAAAAGTCCATCTCCTTTCCTTTTGTACATCTCCTGTCTAAACAATAGTAAATACTGCTTATTTGATAGACTTGTCCCTTCTGGGCACTGGGATTTGATAATTTATATTTCTGGTTTTTTGGTTTAATAGTACTGAGAGTTTAGAAACAGGAAAAGCCCATAGGCTCTTTGGACTTGTTTTTGTTTTCCCCTAGCTAAACAAACTGTTCTGCAAATAGGAACTTGAAACCTGCTCTCCTCCCTTATCCCTGCTCCTCACCCCAAACAAAAATAAAACAAACCTATAGTGGCTGTGGAGGCTGCTGCAGGCACACACTGGTGTAAAATATAGAGAGAGTAAATATATTATTTCACTTGGCATGGTGCTGGCAAAGAACCCCCAGCTGGCACTATTCATGTAACATGATCCAAACTTCGCATGTACACACAGAATAAGAAGGATCAATTGGCAAACTCCGGTGCCGCCTGGCACAAGCATCTTCACGCTCTCTCTGGAACCAAAGAACTAAAGAATTCTGCACTTTCCAGAAGAAATCCAGTTTTGCTTTTCTAGAGTTTCTTTATTTTGCTCTTTCTCCTCGCCGCCACCTCCCTTGGCTCCTTCTTAACTTCACTGTGTTATTTAGTCTCATCGCCCTTGTTACAGTTCACCATGCAGCTCTGGGAGGGGGAGGGGGCTAAGGTGGAGGTGGCAGCATTAGTATTGTTAGTGGAGTCCATGCCGTTGGAGATGGCTACTGAATTGACCTCAGAGTTTATGGGTTTTGAAAGGTCGATGCCTTGGATGAGGCGGATCAGCTGTTTTACCTTCTCCAAGGAGCTGTGCATCTCCTTCTGTTTTGCAAGGATGGTATTCTTCATTTCCATGCATTTCTACAGCAAAGCAGAAAACCAGTAATAAGTTTGAGCTTATGAATGAAAGAAGGCAAGAGAAGGAATATGATGTTCACAGATCTAAATGTAAGTACCCAGAAAAGACTGCAGCTGCAACTTCGCTTTTCCAGCCTAGAAGAAAAGAGTCACTAGGCTGTGTTCAGAGGAGAATTCATATTTGCAGGCTGAGGGAATAAAATAGCTGTCACCTGATGTGGCTCCCTTTCATTCCAAGGTGTTGTGCAAATGAACACAGACAGCTCCATCCTTTTGTGTTTCTTTTGAAGGAAAACTTCCAAGTGTATGTTTTTACAATTCTACTTATTAGTATTGCATTACTGAAATTTCTCTAACTCAGATCTGCAAGCTCAGGCATCCCACTGCAGCTGACTGCTGACAGTGTGTGTGCAAACCATTAATGGGATACAGCCTTTGCTTTCACATACATTTTAGCAGGAACATCACTTCCTTCTCTCAATAAGTAAAAGGGCACTTGAAAAGGAAAACAAACTCCTCTTCACTTGAAAATCTTACTTTGTGGCCACTTCATTCTCTTAGAAGTGGTAGTAACATAGCTAGCTCATCAGCTAAGTGCCAGGGCAAGGTAACTTTAAAAAAAGCCCACAGATGATGTTTCAAGAGTGAAAAACTGCTTATATGTATATTTGAAACTTACAAAAATGAAGAAACAGTAGCTATGTCCCTTACATTCAGGTTTTTACATGAAGATTGCAACGTTCCTACATTTTTAAAATCTTTTATCCATGCTGATCTCCAGACGCTGTTGGTTTTAGCTTTACTGTTTTCACATGCAGCTCCATAGCATCACAAAAACCCTAAAGCATCTAGACCTAACATGCTTGTTTTGGACAGCTCCAATATGAACATTCTCCTTGCCCACTGCCAATCCCACACATTAAGGCCTTGCATCTGCCTGGGTACATTACTGACAAACAGTGATAGTTGTCTAGTGCTACTCAGGTTACGCTCAGCTATTGCTAACCAGAAGGTGACAGTCCCCAGCACTGCCAGCCAGCCCTTCACAATCATTTTATTTGTATTGACAGCACTGAGGGGTCTGTAAAAACGGGACACTTTTGCTCTAATAGGCAAAGACAGGAAAAGTGCAGCCTGAAAAGTGCAGCCCGGAAAGTGCATCTATATCTAAAAAGTCTGCCATTATGAATTCAGCCTTACAGATGTTGCCACACCGTAGATTATATTTTCATTATGTGATACTGACTAGGGCTGCATCAAGAAGGGGCTCAAACCTTACACTGGCATCTCAAGAGACTAATCACTAAGGTGAGAAGAGTGACCAAATCAATATGTATGTTCCAATTACTGCAATAAACTAAGGTGGAAATGAAGGTTTCTGGTTGAAGCATGACATTGTCTACTTAATACTATGCAGAGGCATGTGCAGTGTCCAACTGCTGACTGCCAAGGCAACACAGCAAGGTCCTGAGAGTCAGCTGTGAGGAAATGGTCACTTTTGCATCAGAAAGGTCTGGAGAGTGCACCAAGGCTGTAACTATCACTACACACAGAGGCCCAACCATTCTTATTTAAGTGAGCCACTAGAGCTGGACTCAATCTACTGCCCACAGACAAAACCACTCTGGGTCATTTTTGTCACCTGCTGATATTATATGTCCCCATACGTCTACCTACATGTTCAGCAAGGATCATCTATAACAGACTCGATGTAAGCATATGTTGCCTTTATTTCATTCCTGCTCCCCCAAGTCCTAAAAGGCAAAGGAAAGCACTCACTCAATTCTAAATAAATCCAGTGGATGACAGGTCTAGTAGATGGAGTTGCTCTATAATTGTTTTCTCCCTGCATTGTGGCACCAGAACACAGGTCAAGGGTTATTTGGGAGGACAATACTCACTGTTATAGAATTGCTGAGCTGTTTGACCTTCTGCTCTAGTTGTTCTCTTTCCTGTTTTAAATCTGAACTCCATTTAAGTAGTTTCTGTTTTTCCTCTTCTTTTGCTGCAAAACAGAGTAAAACAGAATATTTTAAACATTTCTCTTACAATAGCGGATAGAGGGTCTAAACTGCTTCATGTAAAGAGGGAAACTGTGTTTAAACCAATGCTAAACAACTTGTGCACAGAATCACTCCCAAAATTTTACCTACATACATGAGCACAACAGGCTTAAGAAATATTTAGACTGCTATTTTCACTTCACTAGTGATCAAGGTTATTTCCTTTTGTATGACAAAATTTCCTTTTGTAAAGGAAGTACCATCCTATCCCATTCCAAAAATAACATCTTCCATTATTAAAAGCAAAAGAAAAGTGTTCATCATTTTCTTACCTGCTTTATATGCAATATATGAATGAACAATTGCTAAAGTTCCTGGCCATGGGATTGCTTCCTCCTTCTTTAGCATCTGAAAGAAAATTTTCATAGAGATTTAGCTGGTAAAAAACCTACCTCAGAGAAAGCAAAAAAGAGAGAGAGAAAGAGGGAAAGATTGAGGATTTTCTTTCATGGCTATCATTAGCCTCAGCCCTGTTAACAAGAAGCTTCACAGACCTGATCTGAGATTTAACAGAGGGAATTATTCACAACTGTATTGTGGCTCTCACAAAGCAAGCCTATTTCTTACAAACGTCAGCATTTTCCTAAATTCCCTCCATAGCCACAAATAAAGTCTGCTAATGATACTGAACAACTTAAAAGAGGAATGAAAGGATAGTATATCTGAACTCAAAACTTGCCAGGAGACATAAACATTACTACATGGTTCAGTCAAATTGCTGATCTTAGTTGTTCTGGGAAAGAAGTTTTCATGCTGCAGCCTAGTCTCTGCACCCTACATTCAAATATCACACTTCTGGCTAGTAAAACATGAAACTGTCCCATCACCCCTTCTTATCAGAATCATCTTAATAGACTTGTCAAACTCTCTTTATAAGGGTAAGCACCATTTATGTCTTTCAGGTCCTTCCTACATTTTGCTTCCTAACAAACTTTAAGAGGAAAGACACATATTTTTAGTATGTGATCAGAGGGGTGTCTCAGAAGACAGAGGACTTGGTCAGTTTACAGTGAAGTTACTCAGATTTCCTCCTTAGTTTTTTTGGAAGCCATCACAGAAACATGAAGAAGACGGATAAAGTGAGAGTAGACAAGAGTAGGAGTAGCCCAGTCAAATACTCCCTCCTCTCTCTGGCAGCTACTGACCAAGTCACTTGAGTTTTGCATTTTCATTCTTCTGAGCAGCGCATCATAGGTCAGGCTATTTTCTCATGCTACCCCTGGCACACCAAAGGCCACATGGCTGACCAAGCAATGAGCTGTGTTAGACAGGACACAGCTTCAGACTGCCTATTATCAGCAACCCTTTGCAACTCCTAAAGCTCCATGGCAGGGTTAGGAATACAACAGTTTACTTCTTCACCTTGTATGCAATCTCAATGCAATTATAAACAAAATATTAAAATATAACCTGTTCACTTCAACTGTACATTTTCAGAGAGTGATCTAGAAGGAAACTGTTCACCTATACTCATTATACTGATGCTGGATGATATTATTAAAGAGATCACTGAAGACAGTGATTCAAATGTCTGATTTATATAAGCAAGCAGGGGCTTATTTTTGCTCTATCTATTGAGGTGGGCTTGTGCAAATGTTTTATTTCTTGGTCCAGAACTTTTGAAGAAACAATGAGCTTAAAATGAACAGCAGAATTTCTATGAGTGGTAGATAATCTTTCCCAAAAGTTTGCATACTTTGATCCAGAAAAAGAGTAAAAACAAAAGGGTAACAAATAAAGACCCTGAATTCAGAAGCAAGACCTGACAGTTTTGCATGAGCACACATTTCAACAGAGGTAATAATTCAATTAAATTCACACAAGCCTTATTGCACATTAAATAGATTTGTTCAGTGTCAAGCTGTCTTGGTCTAAGTAACCCAAGCAATCTGGTTATTTTCTTTAACACCAAAAAATCTTCACGTGCATTTCATGTAACTCCCTGTCTGTTAAACAATACCTGGTCTTGACATTTGGGACAGATCCACATGCCCTTAGGAATGGTTTTCAGAGGAGGGTCCAGACAATCCAGGTGATAAACACGTGAACATGTGTCACACATCAGCAACTGCCCGCTTTTTCTGCAAACGCTGCAAAAATCCTCATGGATATCACCCTACAAAATTGAGGGGAAAGGGTTTGGGTGAGAGAAAGCAAGAGAGAAGGAAAAAGTGAACTTTGACCTTTGATATCTACATCTTAGTTGAATTCAAGGTTTACAGCACCAACTATTTTTAAGGTGATTCCAAAAGGTCAAGCCCTTTTTAGACTGTGAAATAGGAAAACCATGCCAGATGTCAGAAACACTGACATCTGTCCTCGCAAACACTCCCCTCTGTCCTCCCAAGGCAAAATGGTACAGCAAACACTTATTACTATAGCTTCTCTTAACTACTGCTACCCCATAGCCTTTCTTCTTTAAGATTCCCTCTTTACCCTGATCTTTTTATTTCCTGAAGTGATGAGCTACCCACTTTCTTAACCCTCCTGATTTTTGAATGTAAGCCAAACTCCACTCCCGGAATGCTGATTAGGCTGTCTCTTGCCAGTAATAGTATGTGAGAAACCCCAACTGAGCGACTTAAAAGAACACTGTTAAATATTTAGGTCACCTTTAAAAATGAAACTGTAAGGAAAAGGTGTTGTGCTTCTAAATGAAAAAGAAGAGAATGAATTATGTTCTGAGACAATTCTTTTTACTTCACTTAGGCTTCCTCAAGTTGCACCAAAACAGCTGTGACTCAAAACTTTCTCATTCTCTGCAGAGAGTGGATTGTTTCATCACTAACATAGACCGAGAGCTAGGATGAAGGAGTACCAAGAGAGATTTTCTAACAATTTTTTTTAAAGAAAGAATTGAAAAAATGACTAGCCGTGTCTTTTAAAACAACTAGGTTTAGTTACTATTGCATTTCCATCAGAGAGAGTTCTTGTCTATAGCCATTAACATCCCGAAAAGGCAGGTCTGATTTTTGTTTCTTCCTCTTCTCTCTCTCTCTCCCCCCCGTGTTGATTTGATTTTCAGATATTTGAATGAAGAGTCATGATGGAAAGGTAGCTCAGAGTTCCTAGAGGAAGCAAGAGGCACCCCACCCTCTCCTCTGACCATCAGGCTGTGCTGGCAACTCCACATGTTCAAGGCCCCACCTGGTGTGTGAAGTGCACCCTGTCACTGACTCACAACGAAGTTTCACACACAGCCAGACCTGCAAGACTGCAATCATAAGATGTGTGTGTGGAGCAGAACTGTGGGTACATACTCTCCTGTATGAAATACCAGCCTATGCAAGGTTTCATTTAGGGACAGATCATCTCTTCACATGTGCAAACAATTTCTATCAGTTTGGAGGGATAGCAGATTTGGCCACGCACTCATACATTAAGGTGCCAGACAAGAAACATCACAGTAATCTCCACTATGGATGACATAATACACATGTAAGAAGAATGACACATGAGCAATCTGCTCAGATTTCTACTTCCCAGCTCTATTGCTGATGAGGCCCTTCTTCAAAGGGAAAGCTCTTCTAAATTCCCACTGATTTTGTTTTGTAAAGGATCAATCTCCAGTGAATTTTCAGTGCCATGTTTTGGACCCATAACTCCCAAGGATAGTTGAGAGCTGAATTATGGTATTACTTCACCTTTAACACCAAAGACTTCCTTAGTGTTAAATGAAGATCTAAACGAGTGACATTTCATGCTTCTTGTGAAGTGATGTGTTGTAAACCAGGCTGGGAAGAACTTCTTTCCCTCTATCATTCATTCTCTGAGTACAAGGAAAAGGGAGCAGGCAAGAGATATCATATAGGCTAAAATAAAATCCTCTTCAAGATAAGGAGAAGTTTAAGAGGGGAATCTCTCATTTTAGAAAAAAAATTCTATTCTAGAGAATTATGTATCTTAAGATGCATTAGTTGCCACAGACTACACAATGGCTCATGGCAACAAAGTGCAAAATATTGGTGTGCTGAAAACCAAACCTGTTATGTCTCATATCCTACAGAAAGAGCCCTACAAAAGAGACACACATGCAGTTTCTTCTTAAGGGGAGACATTTAGAAATTTAGACCCAGAATGTCCCAAATTCAACTGAGTGCTGCAAAACCTGTAGTGATACAGGTGACCAGTGCACAGTGCAGCTGAATGCACAGAGATGCCAATACACATGCACAGAATCTATAGTCCTATTTTCGGTAATGCAAACTTCAGGGCAATTCCTCAGAGTTAACAACTGTCCTTACCAAAACCCCAGTCAGTCTTTGATTCCAAAGAATTGCCCCAGATTTTATGGGCAGTTAATAAATATATGCATAAAGGGGGGGCTGGTATTGATGTGGTGACATGAACCCACTAATCTCAGCTTCTGAAGCAGCTTTGTGTAGACTACAGCCAGCCAGCTTAGGCTAGGGCAGAGCTCATTGAGGCTGCTCAGACATGCTACAGCCTGGAGTGACCGAAGAATAATTTCAGAACAGACACCATAAAAGGTGATTTAACGTCACTTTCTGCTCTACTTCCTCTTTACAAGGCACCAGGGAAGGGTCCCACAAGGGAAAATAAATTTAAGCTTTCTGGACAGCTAACAGGTTTATTTATTTTGATAAAGTGTCTAGAGCAGCAAGGGCCTGGCTTTAGGCAACTGAACCGAATAATACAGTAACAACAGCAGCTTGTGTGCTTGAGTTTGTAATACTATACTTATATGTACATTTCACTGGAATAACATGGGAAAACTAAATATTCTACAACAGGAATTGTTCATGATCATATAAATAAAGATGATCATAGTGTATGATGTAAGTGAATTAAGTTATCAGAAGCAATACTAATTCTGGCATATTCTTTTATGGGCTTGACTTTGCAATCTAAAAGTTTTATAATGCTCCTCTCAATTGAAACACTGTTTTGATACAAGTGTTCACTAATAAGAAGGCATTTTGTGATCAAATACTTGAATCATCACTAAAACAGAGATTTTTGCACAATTCTTATTGCTGAGTAATTGACCTTCAAAGGCAATTGCTATTGCCCTCCATCCTTATCACCAATCCCATTTTAAGTTTCTGCTTCATCCTCCCTTCAAAATTTCTCTCTGTCATTCAGAGAATAACATTTCAGGAGAAATTCAAGAAGACTGTTCTGGTCCACTGTGCCTCATGCCAAGTGCTTAGCCTGATTTGCAATTTTCATAGGCACTGCAGAAAAGAGGGCAACAACTCATCATACTCTTTTGAGAGCTCTTACACAGTAGGAAAAGACTGAGCAGTATACACACACATGAGAGATGGAAAAGAACACCACCACATTATCCAGTCCTTCTCTTGGGGCCAATGTAAACTATGTGCTCTTCAGCACATTTGCAAGTCATCTGTACTTCGTATTTTTAAAAGTCCCCAGAGATGGAACTATCTCATCATATCCATGAGGGGCTATTCCACAGTCCCATTTATTTGGCTGTCAGGAAGGAGTTTTTGCAGTCATGTGCTATCCTGCTCTTAAAAATGACTATATAAAAGAGAACCTTGTAATTCCACATGTGCATTCCCCGGGTATCAGAATTGCATCTGTTTATTTCAGTGCTTCAGACACACTTGCACTACTCCAATTCCTGTTACCTCTGCAGAACAAGTACAGTTCAGAGGCAAGGAACTGGCCTCTATTCCCTGTTCTGTGTGGTCAGTAGAGTTGGTCTCTCAGTCCATGTTCATACAATGGTGGAACTATACAGATGAAAATAGAACAACCCAGCTTTTCCTTAAAGGCCATTTCAGATGGGTGGGCCTCAAGTATATGTGACTGTCTTTTCTAAAAGAAGAACTGCAGAAGGAGAGTGTGGTACCAGTATGAAGAAATAACCAAGCGCCTTTTGATTCTTAAGCTGTGCCCTGTAAATACCAGTCTTTTAAAAGCAAGCTCTTAAATGAAAGTACACTCCGGCTCCTGAGGACTGTTTTACCCGCACTGAAAAGCCCCTACACACTTTCTGCCAAATCAGTGCCACAAATGCTGCTCCTCTGCATGATGAAGCAGTTTCCATCCTTCTCTCCATTACAGAAATACAACTTTTTGTTATTATGGCCTGTAACTAATATTTTCATCCTCCTCTTTCCCACCCACCCCACACACCCCTGGCCCTTTTCCATGGATGACAGATTCAATTCAGTCAGACAAGATCTCAGAAACTACACAAAGGAAATGAGCTCATCTAGCATGCCTGGTGCCTCCCAATGTTTCAATCCACTGAAGGAGTTATAAATAAAATCTCTACAGGATAACAACACAGGTGCAGGAGGAAAAAGGGAAGGGTGTAAAAAAAATGCTGGACTGTTTCACTGCACTGAATCAGGACAAACGATGAGTGAGATTAAAGAAACAAAACCTGCAATGATTTTCCTTGTGCCTGTTTTGCGTAACTTTCCAAAAGTAACCCCCTCCCCAAGAGTTACTTACGTCTGTGGAGCTGGGGCTAGGCAGGGACACAGGCTGAACAGCTGCAGGAAAAGTAAATGTGGTCTCTGTCTTTTCATTTTCAGGGGAGTCAGGATAACTGGAGAGAGGGGATGTGGGGGTCAAAGCCCCAAACCCCAACACCGTGTTGTATTTAGGTGGACGACCTACATATTAACAACAGGGAACACAAACGAAACAAAAAAAAAAAAGAAAGGAAAAATGATCTTACATACCTTTGGCCAGTGGTCCTCATTGGCTAGCGTGAAAAAGGAAATGATGTAGCACAGAGAGGAAGTTAATACAAAAGTCACAAGTGGAAGGACAGAAGCAAAGATTTAAACATTTTTTAGAAATATTTAAGTAGATTTTTGCAAGGAAAGAACATTTAAAAGATGTATTTCAGAAGGAAATAGAAATAAGCTCTGTAGAGGGTCAAAGAATCATTCCCACAAAAGCAGCATGGGGACAGTTGCTCCTCCTAAAAATGAGGCTATTCAGTTTTTAGGGGAAAAATGTTGGCATCAAAGTTCCACAGAAGCTACAATAACTACTATTAAATCCTTTCTGTTTTTATCCCACACCTCCCTAAGTGCCAGCATACATCTACACAGAGGTTAAGTCCTTTATCAGAGGCCAGCACTCACCACTCCCCTACTTTTCATCCACATTTTTTAAACCTGTCAGTTCACAGATCAGCACTTTCTACCCTACCGGTACATTTTTAAAATTAGGCTACCCAAGAACAGGTCTTGTTTTCTGACCCAAAATTGCTATCAGTTTTAACCTATCACTAGTCTTCTACTGTAACCCACTCCAAATTCTGTGTTCTTTCTTAGACTTTCTCAGACAAGTGTGTTTGATTATGCACAATTTGTAGATACTCCTTTAGATTAGCAGATGTGCAAAATGTCTTCATAACAACTCTTATAAAATTACAAATGCAAAGCAGGACAGCAAAAAACCCAGTATGCAACCATCATTTCTGCCTTCCTTCTCCCAGGTAATTTATAGATATGTAAACATAAAGGAGTTAGGATCTAGGAATAATTCCCCAGATCTTAGGTTTACAGATTGTCAGTCTATTCCTATTAACATGCTAAACCTTGCATTTAAAGTCTGGATATGTTCCAGAACTAAGTATGTCCTTGGAAATGGATTTCTGCTAGTGATGTCCATGGGTGAAATTTCTGACATGCTCAGCAGCATCTATAATTAAACTAAAGCTCTCAAGGGCAAATGCTTACAAAAGCTTTTCACTCAATATATTGCTGTATTAAATTACAAAACAAATGTACACTTCCAAATCTTTTGTCAATTGAAAACACGTGCTACTAATTTGGTGCTGATGCAACATAAAGGCTCACTCACAAGAAGGTGTGATGAAAAAACCAGAAAATACAATAGTCAGTTGCAAAAACAGGGTAAGAGAGTATCAAGTACAAATGCATGGAATCATTTTCATTGATACAGTAATTGTTCACTATAAGGTCTAAAATAAAATTAAGAAATCATTACTAGATGAAGGAACATTTACTTATCCACAGAGTAAATGCAAAAACTCTCTATTTAAAATCTACATCATATCATTTTAAAAAATACATTTAATGTTTTTAGGGGATAGCAACAGAGATGCATATTTTATTTAAAAACAGCATAGCTGCAGAAGTGTCAGCTTCGCCACATTGTCTGCTGGACTGAATACATGGATCAAGAACAGAATATGTCAAATTAATATTTCATCTTGCAGCCAAAACCCCCAAAAGATAATGGAATTGGACAGTGCTAGGTGAGAGACTGGTTTAATTTTTTTAAAATCTGATTTATTACTTTTTTAGACAGAAAACTTAGGATAGAGAAGGTATTATGAGTCTTTAAGGACTGCAGAAAATCATCAAAAATCAGGTAAACATTGTCAGGTAGGTGTGGTCTATGCCATGCACAAAGAATGGCATCACATTCTCTCCCACGCTATTCTGTTTCACCTGTTTGATCATAAACTAAGTCTTAAAATTCTACCTGTTCTACAGAAGGATTTCTTCTGAATAATACTGCATGCCTATATGAAAGACCATCTCTCATTTCAGGACAAGTGGCACTCTGGTTGCAGTTAAAGTGCTTGGTGTGAGCATGATAGCTTTTCTCACCCAGGGCAAGTTCTTTTGAAGGACCCATCCCTATTCCCAGTAGGAAACAAGGCTTTTGTCACACTAAGTTTCCTCTCCTATTCAGGGCACAGATGCTTTTCCCACAACCGCTTTCTCCTTGATAGTAACAATACAATCTAGTCATTAACAAGGAGATCTTTACAGCAGCTTCATAACTAAATGATGTTCAAACATCTCACATTTCTAGTGAATATCCAGTGAATTAGGTGGGTTTTGTTTGGTTTTTTCTGAGAGTGAAACTGAAACGGAACATTGAGCTGCCTCATAGATGTTGCTATGCTAATCCCTAGAAGTCATGGTCTTTGCCTACCATGGAAATTTACTGGACAAATGAAGTACTGTAGAGTCCTTCTTGTTTTGCTCTTCAAATTGACATGGGGACTACAAAAGCAATGTGGAGGAAGAGGCACTGGGCAGAGAGACAGGTCTGGGTATACCTCACCTCTTTTACGTGTCCCGGGATGCATTGTGCTGTTCAGGTACGTCACTGTACTCTTCTTGCGCTGCAGGGAAGAATGGAACAATTTCTGCTGGGGAACATTTCTGGCAATAACTATATGCAGTAGCTGAGGAACAGCACAGTAAGTACTAAGTGAGATTACTGGCTTTTGTGTTTTCTGAAGCATACCTTCAGAAAGGTTAGCTTTTTTACACTGCTTCTGATATCTGAACTGCTTCAGGCTGATATGCAAGCAGACCAACACACATTGCCATTTGTTGCCAGCTTTATATAGGAGAAGGCAGAAAAAGATACAAGTACTAGAAACACCGCAGTGTATTTACTATTTAAAAATCTGAGCATCGTGTCATTGCAATGGCCTTTTGAACTATAAATGATAGCTTGCCTTTCTAGTTAGAACTGAGAAAGCTTACAAGGTAGCAAGATGTTAGAAAGACACTCAAGATCACAATGAAAATACCAGCTTCCCCCAACAAAAAATTAATACCTCAGGCTCAAAAACGGCTCCACTGTACACTGGATTTGCTGTTGTTCTTCTTTTCCTCTCTTGTCGCTTACTTTGGATTTCTTGTAAAACAAAGCATTCAGGTTAGAAAACAACAGATCTCAGAAATTATATAAAGTCCACAGAATTCAGTTTGCATGTGATAAGGGCTGCAAAGATTTCTACAGAACATCAGTCATGCCTGGTATAGGCAACTATGTTATACTTTTAACTTCTGAAGGTTTGAAAACTGACAGCTGACAAGCAATACAAATAAGTGCTCAAGTAACTAATGAAATCATTGCCTTCTCACCAAGTAATCCATGACTAAGACACTTAAAACTCATGGCCAGTATAACTGGGATCTTAAAAAAATGCCTCTGGTAACCTTGCTGATACTTAAAAATACAGTACAGAAATATGCAGGTGGTTGAAATGATAGACTGTCTTTCAACGTATAGGATTGGAAATTGAAATTATAAACAAATTATAATCCATTAACTCATTCATTACAAATTAAAATCCCATGAAATCATAAAATAAAAGAAAAATCTAGACATAGGTTACAGTAAAATTATCCATGGTGTATCTTTGCAGATAGAGGGGTTGTCCAGAGGGCATTGGTATTGCCACAGATTTCTACCACCAGATCATAGGCTTTCTTCCCAACCTCTGCTCCACTGCATAAATAACTTCATGCTTTGTTTCAATGTCATAAGAATAACACAAACATATACACAACAAACGAAGTTAAATCAACAAACATCCCAAAGGTACTATTGTACAAGAAAATAGTGCATTTAATACAAGAAATGTTTTGGAATCCTACTTCGAATTTAGAATGACCATGAAACCAGGAGCTGAACAACAAACCTAAGACATTTTTCCTACCTTCCAGGTGGTCATGAGTAACTAGTCCCAGAGACACCATGAAGGCAAGTTTCTGTGAGAGGGAAGAAAAAAGATCATGAAAAGTGCAACTGTTAGGATGATTCATTTAGGCCCTTTAAAGGTAGCTGACCAGTAACTAAGCACCAAAATAATTTTTAGTGATACTTTGCTTCTATAAATCACTTTTCATTCAAAATATTTCAAACTTCTTGGAAAAGGACAGACAAGGGTCCCATTTTCTAGACGGAAGCTGGCAGAGCTGGGAACAAGAGAGCAGTGTCTTTACTTCCATTCCAGTGCTGAACTGACTATTAGAAGATACCAACACAGTTCAATTGCCAGAAAAATATTGCTAGTTTAAGATCATTCTCCATATATTGTGAACTACAAGGAGCCAACTCTAGCTTAGATTTGCTATTTGCTAAGGGCTATGGGTTTCTTAGAGGATTCTAATTTTAATGCAGGAAATGCAGAGACATGTAAAAATCAGAATGCCGTTGTCTAACTGACAACAGTTAGAGCTCACACAACAGTCAATTTGAATCCACCTATGGAAATACATATAGCAGAGCATTTAGCTGTAATCAGTTCCAAAGCTCTTCATGGGAAGAAGGGCTTTAAGAAATAGCCATTCTGTCCTCTCTTTCACCCCAAGCTAAACTGGACTAAAACACGAGCAGAATGTGGATATACGTGACTCTTTCCTTCCTGCTCACCAGAGTAGAAATATTTTATTAAGGAAAACAGACATTTCTTCAGCTTTGAGAATAACTCCAGAGCCTAAAACCTCAAAGGAGTGGAAATCAGCTCTGTAGTCTAAATCCCTGTTTGAAGGAAGTATCATGGAGAAATTATGATCTTCTAGCTTACAAAAGACTTAGAAGCCAAATGCATTCCAGAACTGAAAAATGCAATGCACTACATCTATTTAGATTTTTTATTCTGTAGCCTTATCAACTACTGCTGTCCAACAGGAACGTATGGAATGTTAAAGTTAAGAAGTCTTGAGGGAACAGAAGGAAAAAATATTTTCTGAAGGACAGTGTCCTTTTTTTTTTCTTACAAGAAAGCTCTGGGTATGTTCTGATACCTGTGGATTTTCTTCTCGTTTTGGCTTCGGTGCAGCAGGTGGAGTAACTGTACGACTTTCTGTTTGCTTCTCTTCTGTTTCCACATGTGGTTTAATAGTCTGCAAGAAAACAGTGTTTCTGACAATCAGTGATAAGAATGACTTTTTTTACTTTGACTATTAAAGTAAAACAAATACTTTCACAGATACAGGAGATAAAATGTTTAAAGCTGACAGTGTACTAACAAAGACTTAATTGAGGAATCTGATGAGAGAGGAATGTTAAGTAAGGTATGTTCATTTAACAAAGAACGAAACAGCCTTGTCACCAATCCATTACTCCACTCAGCCACACAAGATAAAATAGTGATTTTAAGACTCAACTTTGTTACAGAAATAATTGTAATGCATGGGAATAACAGACACTTCAAGAAAACTCATCCCATCAAGACTTCCACTTAAAAACCACTCTGCATGGCGCATACATTTTGTACTTCTCACTCCTCAGTCCTTGTATTTTATAGAATTATGAATGGCTCAAAAACTGTCCCTCTGAACTCCTCAATGTCAGATGTTTCTGAAGCCTTTTTCTTTTCTCAAGTCATAAATCTTCTGCATGACATTCCTCAGTCTACAGCATGGATGTTGAGGCTATAAACCGAGTAAGGTGAGCTACAGACAGACAAACTTTTCCTCTTTATGATATGGAGAAACTATACAGAAAATTTCATGTGTTATTGAACCACCACCAACCTTCAATCTTTTTCTGTAGTTGCCAGTAATTATTCAAAGAGCAAATGAATATTGCTGACATCAAAAGGAACAGGCATCAGAAGTCAAATATTGTAGAAGTACAACTTCACATGGAAAGGACACACATTGCTGAGTAACCTGTGCAACAGTCCTGAGGTATGCAAGAACCTACTCTCGAGACTTCACAAGCAGAACTGAGCATGAGCACAACTTTCATGCGCATGTATTTCACAGTCTCCATTAAGTATTTCAAAAGCAGAAAGAAGGTAACTTCAAGGCACATTAGTCTAGGAAAGAGTTATAAGTGACATATATACTACACTATTATCCATATAAATTACATAAATATTATATTATAGTATGCAATATAGTATACAATGTTATACTATTACTAACATGCAATATACAAGAGAGTTAAAAGTGAATCAGAATATTGCTTTACTTGAGCAGACTGGCAAGGACTCAGTTGCAATCCACGCTGACTGAAGCAATTTTTATTACACAGAAGTCTCTTCTGGAGAGAGACTTTAAACCTACAGAATTCTCTGCTTCTGAAGGTCTCCTTTCCACTCATTCAATTTGATTTAACACAGGGAACCATCAGACTTCAGAAGCTGAGACTATTTTGCCTCCAATCACAAGATCACAAGATCAAGGGATCACGGAAGAAACGGCTACATTTATCTGATTAAATATCCCTACAATTTTTGTGCAATTTTTGCCTTTCACATAACCACCCTTTGAAAAACAAAAGGGCTTGATATGAAGATGGATTTCAGTTTGTATTTGTTCTTCAAGATACTAGTCAAACTCTGCAATGTAGTCTGCTTATGAACTACTGATGTTTAAACAGTAGAGGGAGCATAAAAACACTGAAGCAGGAGAAAAAGGTGCCAATGGCCCACATTAAAGGAAATGGTAACATCTATCCCAAGAGCTGCAAGTCATTCCATAACTTGTACTGCCACTGGAAAATGAATATCTCCAGTATCCACTGAAAACTTTTCCCTGGCTGTGGTCCTCTCCAAACCGGCACAGTAAAGCAATAAACCCAGTAGCTAGCATTAGTAGACACTTTATCTGTACCTGTTTTTCAATGTTTGGTTTGCTGATCTGTACAGTCTGAGGCCCAGCGAGCCTGGTGCCCGGTGCTGCTATCACGATGCTGGTGAGCTGTGCCATAGGGAAGGTTTTGGCTATGGTTGCTGTCTGCCCATTAACCACACGAACTGGATGGATGGAGTTCTGAGAGTTGGGTAAAGAGGTGGGTGTGAACTTTGTTGTCAACATCACAGGCCTCTGAATAAGCTGAGGAGCTGCAAGCATTGGAGGAGGTGCAGGGGCAATAGGAATGTTATTTTGGGCAACTGGTTTAGGTCGAACCTACAAAAACAAAATAAGAAAAAGAGAAAAAAAAACCCCAGAGATTTGTATATCAGTATTTCAAATCAACTTTTCTTTAAGTCTTTCAATTCATCCTGTATAATCTGCAGGAGGCTGCTTGATTTTTTTTAGATAACGTCATTTTTAGCATACTGTCCTAAGTATGTTAAGAGAAAAAAGCACCACATTTTCAAGCCTACTTACATAAACCCCATCCATAACATTTGCATATACAGTCACCATCCCTGAAATGGTATTTGGATGCACAGATACTTATACAGAATGTTTATTGCCAAATGCCTTATCTGTATCTAAATTAACATCTTGGTTTTACAGGCCAAAAAAATCCACGTGATATTTACAGGCACAGCTGAGGTGCTCATATTAAAAGTGTTTCAGGGCTTTGTAATGAACCTCCAAGAAATTATGAACAGTTGACTGTGCCCTGAAACAAAAAACTATTTTTTCCAGCAAATACCTGTTATCTGTCAATTCTATATATTATTTAGACACCTGCACAACCAATCTTGATAAGCAAAAAATGTGACAAGATTATATATTAATCCCTTACTGAAACTGCTGAACATACAGGAAAATGCAACCATTTCTCTTCTTTCACAAGAAAGAAAAGAGCCACAAGAATCTTCCAAAACTCCACCACCAATACTTGCTTATTTCCTGTCCCTGTTAAGTTTGTACTTTAACAATGGACTTAAAATATCATGACAGAGTACAGAAGTAGAGCACATTACTTTAAAAATAAAGCTCTTTTTTCTCCTTATTTGATTCCTATTGTCCTATCCACCTGCAATACTCCATAAAGCATTTTACCATGAAAAACTAGGTCACATTCCAACAGATCTCACCATACCCAAGTCTTAATCAGATACCAACCTTTACTTTTCCTCTCTCTCTTTGCAAGATTAACTTTTATTCACATCATCACATACGTCACACAAATTAAGTAGTTCATCCAAGATATTATTTTTTTTTACATAAAGAAACAATCTGTGTCCTCCCCAAACCATGAAACAAAAAGTGAACCACAAGTTTTATTACTCAGATGAAAACAGAGGTCACTCTCCCCTGCAATACAGAAATACTTGGGAATAATTACAGCAATTTAAGGCCTTGGGTGATGCTTTAATTTTGATGACACCTATTCCATGGGTTCATTTAACTTATTGCAAACAAGATCATATATAACCATCATATGCGAATTTCATAACTACAAACTCATACAGGTGGAGGGTGGCTGAGGAGGTTTCTAATTTGAACTCCTGTTCAGAGCAAGACCATCACTAAATGCAGATTGGCTGGCTCAAGGCTTTGTCCAGGTAAATCTTGCAAAACTTCAAGGATGGAGCTTTCACAACATGTCTGGCAAGCCTCTTCTGCTCCTAACTGTCCTCAAGGAGAGAAGTGTTTCCTTATATGCAGTGTAAAACTTCTCTGTCCTAATTTATGGGCATTGCCTCTAATTTTCCTGCCAAACACCCATGTCTCCAGCTTCTTGTTTATTTCCTTACTGATAGTAGAAGCAACACTGCTGTTAGGGTGCCTCCAAGGCCTCTTCTTCAAATCTGAAAAGCCCAGATTCCTTGGCATCTCCTTATAGGTTATATATTCCTGCCACCCCAAGCTTAGTGGACTTCCTTCCCATGCTCCATTCAAATGTATCAACCAGGGATTCCAAAACTGCAGGGTGTTTATTAGACTCAGTTTTATGATTGCTGGGGAAAGGTGGATAATCTCTTCCCTGAATCTACTGACTGTAATCCTGCTGGTACAGGTCAATAAGCTGGTAGGTTTCTTTGCTGTTGGGGCACATCACTCATTGAGCTGCTGTCAACCAAGGCCATTTAATCTGTGCAGCTCCTCAGCCAGTGAGTCCCCAGCCTGTACCTGTGCAGAGAGTTAGTCCATTCCAGGTACAAGACTGCCTTTTTCTCATGCTGAGGCTCAAGAAATTCCTGCTGGCCCCTTCCTTTATGCTGTCTAAAACTGTCTGCATGACAGCATTGCCTTGAAGAATATTGACTGCACCCTCAAATTTGTTATCATCTGCAAACCTGTTGAGGATGAACAGTCTTCTTCAGCACATCAGCAGTAAACACCACAAAATGTTCATCAAAAGTCTCTTCTATCTGTGCTATAATTAATTTCCTCCTTCTATTGTTTGTTCTCTGTATACTCACCTGTGGAAGAAAATTTGGACGAGGAGTAAGTCTGGGAGGAGGGATGAACTGCGGCACTTTTATGGGCTGAGGCGTAGCCTGAACCTGCTGTAAGAACATGAGAAAGCTCAGTAAGAGGTAAGAGGAAACTTTAGCTTTGAAGTTTTTCACCAAAATCAACATCCTGAAGGCACTTTCAGACCTGATGTCCTCAGTTTTCACTCTGTAAATAATTTTTCATAGGAAGAGGCTCATCATTAGAAATGTATTAAAGACAGAACTAAACCTTATTTTCTAGATCCTACACACCTTATTTCATAAATTGCAGGCATATTTCCTTTTAGTTCAACTGTAATATCTATTGTGTTCTGCACTGTAAAACCATTTCATTTGATGATAATAAAAACTCGTGTTTGTTTAATCATTAAAAAATGGCATTACAACAGACAGAAAATAGTAACATTTTGATGTTCAGTTATATGAGCTATGGTCTTTTCATAGTGAATGACACACAGAAGAATGAGAGAACATCTCATGCAAATAGCAAAGATTTGGAGGTTACAACTCTTTCAGCAATATTAATGACACTGTGAGGGGCTCTAAATACACAACTTGAAATTTTCAAAAGTAGGCCATTCATTTGAAACAATTAGGATCTGATTTTAAGGAAACCTAAGTACTTCCCTGAAAGTGTAACTGAAATCAGATGCACGGAGCTGCCACATGATTAACCACTGAATAGCACTACCAGCTACCAGGAGTACCTGGGGAGATTCTCTGAAATTAATGTCAATGTTATTTTATACTTTTCTATACTTCTGTCCACTCACGTAAGATTGCAATTTCCCTCAAAAAGGTCTTGTACTGATTAATTAGTACACGGGAAAATATTCTGATATTTTTGATGAAATTTGCTATAAAAACAAAAATCATAGACTAGTATTATAATAGAATTACCTCCTCAAATCAAAGTTTTTCAGCAAAGAAATGAAGTATAGACACAAAGAACAGATGATAGTGGTGCAAGGGATGACACAGGAAAAGAGAACAGTAGAAAAAATTCCACTCAAATAGGCTTCTCCATTCTGATCACAAACATATGCCTCATTAGGAAGCAAAATTACTTCCATCTGCATTAAACTGTATTTTAATAAATAGAGATAAATTGGATTTTGTTGAATAAAGCCATAGTCTTTACTTCAGAATTAAAATTTCTCTGTCATGTTGTTACATAATGCCTGGTTTCCAGACCAAGAAGCCTATATAATCCAGTTCTGAAACACTGGTTCTTTTATTTCTAGCTGGCCAACTATTCTGGAAAAGACTCTGTGATGTAGCTAAAGCACATATTTTTAAAGAAACAGCATCTGTTTATGTGCTTGAAAACGTGCTGAATGAAGACATGGTAGTGGGCAAACTTAAGGGATCTGTCTAATGATCATGCAAAGGTAACAAGAGATTGACTCAAAAAACCCTAAGACGAAGACCCAAATTGATCAAATGAAGAAACTCTGACATTTCCTTTGCCTAAGAAAAGAGTAAGAATTCTGCAGCATATAGCCATACAGATTCAGTAAGGGCAAAACAATCACTACTGCTCCATGGCTACGGTTACTAACAGGGGAAACTTTACACAGAGGTGATGACAGCACTGATTTAATTCTATAAAGCAAAAGAGTAATAACAACCCACATGGAGAGAAGATGTTTTTCTTATAGACTATCACTTTAGCAATGTCAGCTAGTGAAGACTCACACCATGTCCCAAGTATCCTCCTTTCTGTGAGAAACCCTGACTGTTTATTTTTTTCCAATAGTCCTCTTGTTAACCAAACCCACACATATCTGCAGGGCAAACACATGAAAGGCTTACCAAAGTTACTGTGTTTTTTGTCACTATTTGGACTGCCTCAGCTCCTGGCCCAGTGACCTTATTTGTTGTCTGGAGGTTGACTGGTGCATTCTGCGCATCAGTGCTGAGGACTGCTTTCTGATTGTTGTTGATAGCAGTAACCATGGCAATGGTAGGTCTCTGACCCACAACAGAGGCAGGCATGGTCGCTGTTGCTGCTTTCAAGACGAGAGGTAGTGTCTTAGTGGTGATCATAGAAGCTGTAGTTACAGTTTTCTAAGGGAAACAGAAAATACACTGTAAGAGACAGAGACACTCCGTATCAGACAGGACGTGGGTTGGTTAGTCAGAAACAATAGACAGCACGAGAAAGAAAAGGCAGCTCTAAGCCTATCTACCTGCTGTTCAGACAAGCACAATTATCTTATGCCTCTGAAAACTGGATAGCTAGAAGCATTCTCATCTGAGGCACCTGTTTGGTCTGTTTTAATCACCTGCAGCATTGCAGATTGAATCAAAACAAATTTCTGAGAAAATTACAATTAAGTGTTAGCAGTGGCATATGTATTTTGGATCTTTTAGTTTCATATTACTTCCAAATATGCACTGTCAATATCAAACATTTAAGGTGGAGGTTTATGAAACATTGCAGCAAACTAGCTTCTCACTGAGTAAAACTCCTATATTTAAATGGAAACTGTAGTTACAGGGATTCTCACAATCAGAGCAAGAGGGGGGAAAACATTCATAAGTTGTTTTTTTTTTAAAAACAAAAATATAATTTTTATTTTGGGCATCCCAGTCTCAGCTTTAGTGATACATACAGTTACCTTGCACTGAACCTTCTTTCCTAAGAGCTTCAGTAAGGTTGTCCTGAAGTTCTAAGAACTGGAAATTAGTCTGCCCAGCTGCAGGCAATTAAGTTTAACTGTGGAATGGGCTAGTTTTGGAATTTGTGTTTGACACTAGGATTACTCTTGGGCTGTATAAAAAGAGTGGTTTTGAATCATGTAACACCAGCATTTATCTGTAATGCCTCAGTACATCATGCCCAAAATTCCAAAGCTGAAGCAACTATAATTTCACAGTTTTGTTTTAAAATATACTGTCTTCCACGATGCTGAGGTAAATGGACTTTACAAATCTCATTCAAAAAGCAACAAGGTGAGAGCCTCCAAATAAAACCAGAACACAATGCAAACAGAAAACTCATGACACGTGACACTCAACAGAACAGCAAATGATCTTATTTCTTTTCACTTTGCTGTAAAAAGTTCATTGCACTAATGGTACTGCATCTTCAAAACTTTAGTCACATGATCAAGTGCTCTTAGTAGTAAATAACCACCATTCCCTCCTGATGTCACCTCTGTGTTCTACAGAGGAAAAAATGGAAAACCAGGGATCAGGGAGTCTTTGTGTTCTGAACATCCCTGATTTAGACTACTTGACTTTAATCATACAAAAACTTTATCTTTTTTCTAATAAAATAATATTTTTCCAGTTGAATGCTTCAGCATTTTCACCAGTACTGTTCCCTTAAACCTAAAAAGAGTTTACTTACACACTTCTAATTTCATAATAATTAAACTATGTCCACTAACTATTAATTATGCACAAGTGTGAAAAAATTCACTGTATAATGCCAAATCAAAGGATAATTTATGCTTCAGTTTTATACATTTATGAGAAATCCAGACATAATTAAATTGTCCTTGTTGCAATGCAATTTTCCTAACTTTTTATCTGAGATCTAACAAGCTTATCAATCTCTGCTGCACCTTCCCCAAAGCAAGAGGCTCCATTCCCATAATTCAGTAACATTATTCAAGCTTTTCCAATGAGATGTAATGTGGTATCATTTTCACAAGCATTACATTCAACCATAAACGTCCTAAAGAAATGTGTAATCAATCCGGAAATGCAAGACTGTGACTCTTCCAAGGGGTTCTACTAACTCTGCAGGTACTCAGAGTACAGCTTCAGTGAGAAGATCATAGAGCTTGAATATCCCTGTTACTTTGCTGAGCGTTAATTAGATTGCTTATTCTAAAAAGTAGTCAATGCATTAATTCATACTGAAGTTGCACTCATAGTCTGCACTACTGCACATAATATTGCAATAATATGGCCTTTTAGCAGGCTTGTTACTTATGAAAATTTTAAAAGCCCTTCTTACTGGACATATCATGTATATTAAAATGTCACTTAATTATGGCACATATACGTGGATTCCTAAATTTGATTACTCTGAAAACAATCTCTGAAAACATTATCTGTAGTGACACAGGCTAGAAAAATGTGTTATTTACAAAAACAGGCATGAACAAACTGTTCATAGAGAGACAAAGTATTTGACCTTTCTTTGCTGAAAGAGATTGAGACAGTAAGACAGAGGCAAAACCTTAGATGCAGAAACAAGTGCGGATGCTTCACTATTTTAACAACATAAATAAAACCAGAAAAGTGTTAAGGATAAAACTAGCTTATTTATCCAAGGGACAGGACAAACTGCCTCCCAATTTGTAACTACTTTCCAAGTACTACTGTACCATGTAATACAGTACCAAGTCAGAAGAGGGTAGCAGTTTTTTGACTGTTTCACTAGAGGGCTCTTTAACTTTGAACAAAACCTCAATTTTTACAACCCAGGAGATGATCTGGAAGTTAATGAGTGAATTCAAAGTGTGAGATACTGAGAAAGAAACTGTGCTTGCTGCTCTCATGTTTCCTGTCTGAGAAACAGGGATCACTTATACAACAGTGATCCATTGTTTGCCTATAAATACTTTAGGACATAGTAATATTTGCTTCTTTGTACCATTTTAGCTTTGATATTGATTTTGCTGCTCAAAATGTGTTTTTCTTAGTTAGGTTTGCTTAATTTCTTCAATGTTCTTTTCTCAAAACTACAATTAGCTAAGCTTCACAAATGCACTTTAGAGTGCATCCAAACCAGCTTGCTGAGTTAACAAGAGAAGTAACAGCCCAACCATTTCTCTCCCCTTTGCTTTCAGAAAAAGGCTAGATGAGAATCACAACCGGTCAAAGCTGTGGGTGTGATTCACTGCATGTGCATAAAGCAAACTTCATGGATGAATTCTGTCATCTGCCTATGCAGGTAAACATGAGCTTCTAAGATTGCATCAACAGGAAGAAAAGACTTCATATACACTTCTTCTCACAGAACACCTCCCTGCATTTTCTAGCTGCTTCATTTAGTACACTTTTGTGAATTCAAATATCTGAACAGGAGAAACTTGAAATTCCCCTCTTAAGCAAACCACTTTCTCTGTTGAGTTCTGGGATTATGTCTCTAATCCTATACTGTACTGAAATTCAGTTCACTTTCCCAATAAAGACCCTATTTTGTAAAACTTGAACTCTGCAATTAACACTGTATACTTTTAGACAAATCCTTGAAAATTCAGGTAAGTATTATTTGGTATGACCTACATCTGTTTAAAAAGAACCAAGCAGAAAGAAGAGGAACTGTTTTCTTGCATTTTGTTCACATTTGTAGAGGACATTTTGTTAGTCATTTAAAAACAAAGGCTTTTAATCATATTCCTCATAGAGAGTGTGTATAGTATTTACTGTTTCTTGAGACCTATTATGTGTGGTCAGACTAATTCAGGCACCTAGGGAAAAGACAGGCTCATTTGCTAAACTTTCACTTATTTTTAAGAAAGGTGATACACTGCCACCCTTGTTTTCTGTGGGGTTATGATTCAACTTTGAAACAGTACATTGGTTTTTAAACTCAGATTGGAGATTTTTACCAAAAAACCCAAAAGACCCATAACTGCATATTCATAGAAGAAGAAATTAATTTGGCACACTAGCAGGCATAAGTGAAAGTTTGCAGTTTTCTCTCTGCAACTTTTCCTTTTTTAATTTTCAGTGAGCTTCACATTTAGTAAGAAAAAGAACTGTAGCTTTTTACCTGTGATCCTATCACGTTTGGAGAGGGTGCCGTGGACTGTTGCTGCTGTTGATGGTGGTGCTGCTGTAGCTGTTGTAGTGGTTGTGGCTGTGGTGTCTGTAGTTTGTTTTCTGACTGTGCCAATGGCTGTATTTGAAATTTACTGTCTGGCTGTTCCTGCTTCACTATCAAATTCTTCCGAAGCTGCTCCACCACTCTTTTCTACCAGATAAACAGAATCATAAACAGAAATGATGACAGTTATTTAGCTGCATGTACTAGAGAAAATAATAACACCTAGAGATACATTTATTTAGTGTAAATAAGGAACTGCTCAGAAGCTTAGTGGGACTTCTCTTTCTGGAATTTTAAGTATTGGTGTTATCTAATAGGTGCAGTCTAAAATTGGCCACAGAGGAGTATTACAGCCCAGCAAGGCGACTTCACTATTCTTGTATAAACCCATTGACCAAGATTCAGCCCATTCACAAACCACTGCAAGATCTCAGAAACCTGTATTTATATGATTCCACATGTTTTGACACCTTCAAACACACACTCCTAAACAGTGACAAAAAAGAACTTTGGGTTGAAGCCTCCCAGCTGACTTCAAGGCAGTAGGCATGTCATTTTCTACCAGGCATTGAAACGGAGTGAGAGACAGTCAGCGCAAAGTGGGGATTAGGAAGGGCATGGATGCATGGTCCTTCTGTTCAATATTACTGTCACCTGAAAAAGAATCAGAGAGCACTACCTACAGGGGAAGAAAATGGTACAGATCTATTTCTTCCAGCTTAGGGGCTTCGTATTACATTTTAGCCTCCATTAAAGTTTGAAATTATTTAAAAAAAAGGTTTCTTCTCCTGGTAGCCATTGTGCACCTTTAGACAGTAAGAGTATTTAAGAGCAGATCAGGTGACTTGCAGCATAAAATACATGTAATCTGCATGGATAATAAGGGCTCACAATTTATGTTCATATTGCACTTTAGTGTAGACAACAGTGGAAACACTGTGAGACTTTTCTCACCTTCTGCAGGCATGACCAGAAATGGACATTTTTACCTATACTCTAACCACACCCAAATTTGGACAGCTTTAAAAGGATTTAGCTATATACCGAAGCCCCCTTGATCAAGAGCATATGCACACTCCCAAGAAATTACACAACAGGGCACTCTTTGGAAGAGGATAATGAAGTTAACAGGCATGGGACAGTCTGAACCATGAAAGCTCTGGTGGAAACAGGAATGATCAGGAAACCTCTACCAGAGCCAGGTGCTGACAGTGGGTTACCCCAAGAAGTTGCACTTACATGAGAAATAAAGTTAAAAATAACACAACCATTTTGGCAATACCAAATGCTTTGATTTTTTGTTTCGTTTTGAAGCACTAGTATTCAGACACAGTACTAAACATAGAGATGGAAAAAAAAGAAACAAAACCAAAAAAATCCAGCTATTTACTACAACTGGAAAATATTTTTCCTCAAATTTCATTCACACATGGTTATGAAATTCTGAGCTATCAAAATACCTGTTTTCTTCATTTTGTGGATATACAGTAGACTTATGATTTTAAATATTTTGCTTATGATGAGCTAATACAGCACAATGCCTCACACAGTGAGTGTGTACCTCTAGCAGGGCAATTTCCCAAACTGACAGATTTGAAAACTGGAACTTTAAAAAGCCAAATAAAAACCACAAGCAACAAACCCTGCATCCCTGTTTCATAATGTCGAAATGTGTGAGCTCACATGATTGACCTTTTAGCAAAAGACTGAATTCAGCGACTTGAAGGGACAGAAGGACTGCCTGGCTTCTTCAAAACCCACAGCCCTGGCTGAGGATGCCTGCTCAGCTCTGACAAGAGAAACACCGGCCCAACCTCGCTGAAAATTCAGGGAGTTAGTAAAGGACAGCAGCCTGAAGGAACAATTTTACCCTGCATCCAGTGAAGTGCTAAAAGCTGTCAAAGCCTAAAAGCTGTAAACTGTTTGCTCCCTTCTGAAACAAGGATAAAATAATAGAAGAGTAGAAGGCATTTCCCTAATTCAAATATTTCACATAGTTTTAAATGTCCTGTGTCCATCAGCTTGCTCATACACATAAAACTGAACAATCATTTAAAATTGCTTTCTGCAAAGATCAACCACGTTAACATGCAAATCAAAGTGCAGCGTCAGCAAGCAGATACAAGAGCTGAAAACGCAGCCAAGGAGGAGGAGAGAAGGCAGTAAAGTAGGAGAGGAAATAATGCAACATACTTAGAGAATACCTGCCAAAAAATGGACTGAACATACACTCCTCCTGCACAGGAGGCTGAAGAATTACCATACCCAGCATGAACAGGAAGGGAGTTTTTGTCTTCCACAGCTGCCAGTACAAATTTCAGGGATAATGATGCTCTTCTACTGATTCCCTGACTGGAGGAAATCAGCAGCAATGACTCAAGAATGAATTTCCATCTTGTTCTTTACAATGGGAGGAACATTAGTGAAAAGATTAAAAAAAAAAAAAAGAGAGAGGGGGAGACAGGCTGAGGACTCCTCTGCCATACTGCTACAGCAGGACAAGAGCCAGCAAGGAGAGCACGGGAGCAGGAGCGAGGTGAGTCACATGGCATTCACACACTGCCTGTTCCACCCCCGGGCCTGAACCACGGCCTGCAGAGATGGGTAAAACAGGACTGAAGCTCAATATTAGTGCCTAGTGCAAAAACTGACGCTCAGCATATTTGGCACAAGACAAATAACGTGAGTGGAAAAACGCCGTTGCTCTGGAAGTCTACGCTATCCTCTTGGAGGCTGCTGAGAGCTGCCTGGCAGCAGCATATCCTGCCATCCATATCCATTATGCAGATATTAAATTGGAAGAAACATCTAATGCTTTTAAGATTCAGAGAGTAAAACTGAAGTTCGCACTGCATGCCAATTGCTTACGCAGTTTAATAAGCTGCTTCTACCAACTGTCAGTAAAAATACCACATTGAAACTACTGTAATAATTTTACTCTCTGCAAGACTGTTGGGATTATCTGTTTGTTCGTAATTATCAAGAGAGATGCTCTGAACAACACATTTCAAAGTCCATAGCTGAATTAGCAAAACCAGACGAGCTTCCCGGGGTCGCACCTACACAGGAACTCGGGGCAGATCTCCCGTTTGCAGCGCCACCCTCTGCGTCCCGCTCTGCACGGCTCAGCCCACGCCGCCGCTCGGGCTCCGCACGCAGCGCACGGCTCGCCGGCATCCTGCTGGAAGTGCTGCTCTGCAGCCGCACAAGCGCCCAGCACGGGTCTGTCTGCAGCCACCTTAGCAGAGCCTCCTTCCGTAGGGAATTAAACGGGAAGGTGCCATGAACTCTTGTTTACTGTCAAACTTCATTAACACTATGTTTTAAAATTGTTCCTCAGTTATTTGACTGTTCTTAATCAATTTTAAAGACAGTTTGTGCTACAGAAAGTACGGTCTGTATGAGTGAGATTTGCCAAGGCTGAATCAAGTCCTAGCTGCATGTCTTAAGAGACTGAATGGCAATCAGATTCAGGTGTTCTAAAAGTACCACAAAATTTTTAAGAAACATTCTGAATTCTTTAAATGTAATCAGTGCCATTTTTCCTTACCATATTTAAGAATATTTAATTTAATTCTTACTGACTACTTCAACATTTATATTGAGATTAACTCAATCACAAACACATCATCATGCACACAACATGAGTCTTCTGCCTGTCTTAAAGCTCTAGTTCTCCTCATATTCCTAGAATAGTTTCTTTTCCTGCCATATTATGAATGTGTGAAAAGCATTTGTCTTTCAAGTTTACTGAATTTTCCTCAAAACTGAATGTGCCAATCCTCTTTACATCCATGATGTGAAAGAATTTAATAATCTCATCCATTCTTCCGAACTGCTTTCTACCCAAAAAGGAACTGCCAGCCCTATGCAATGGTTACTATCAGACCACTTCCAAACCCATTTGTCGAACAGTGCCCTGTAAGCACACTACATCATTGCAGAGCTCTTGCTGTCTTGACATCTTTATCGCTAATCTCATCAGGAACCGTTCACACTGCTGAGTTCAGAGCCCGAGACATCTTATATGACCCTTCCTTAAAGTTAATAATTGCAATCAATATTGTGACATTTTGCTATACCACTTTCTCATTCATGCCACAGGCCAGATCCTAACACAGCATTGGTAGATTATTTTGGTTTGATTAAGCGGAAAATAGATCTTCTTGATCATGTATCTGTGCCAAAAGACATCTCTGTGCTCATATAAAAAGTACCATGAATATGTTGTTATAGGATAAGCAAAGTACTTGAAGCAAACTTTAAGTATGGTTTAAGGTTTTTATCCTTATTAGCTAAGCATTATTTCCATTTTAATTGGTCAATCAAGCAAAAAATAGTTCTCTGAGTACATTTTGCTTTTAAATACTAGATCCCTGATTGTATTTTGTGACACATTTTCTTCTTTCAGGAAATATGTTCAGAAAAACATCCATATCTAAAGAAAGGTCTGCTTTTAAACTTCAAAAATCAATAAAAATTAAAACATAAAGATATTTTTAAATTGAGAGTAAACTAGCATACTAAATAAACTTGCAATGCATACATTTCATATCACAAAACCAAAGCTGATGTGGTTTGAGCTGCTCAGCTGCCTGCCAGTGACATGCTTTCCTGCTCTCCCAATCTCAGGAAGTCAGCTATTATGGATCCTCAGTTACTGGTGCCCTCCAATGACCAAGATGTTCTATATAAAAGCTGCCTGCTACTGCAAGTGAAATGGTTAAGAGGAAGTACTGATTTCAAGCATGCTCCAGCTTGGAAGTGGGAAGATGGAGGGAATTTCACTACTCTGCAATCTTCCTTTCCAGCCTCCCTTCTCTCTCTTTGTCAGTCCTATTTGCAGTCACTACCCAAAGAGAAAGATACCAGAATTTCCATGGCAGAAAGAAGCTAAAAGATTTTAGAGATCTGGTACAATTGGTCTTTAACTTGCAAAGAGGGTGCATTCTGCGAATGGAATTTGGGATTGGAAAGATTACAAGCAAGGAGAGTAATTGTACACTCATTTACTGCTTTAAGATGGTATCTAAAATTTAAAATAGCGAAATCCAATTATAGAAATTGATGACGCAGAATCTACACCAGTAATGAAAAAAATACTTTTGTACAAACCAGCTTGAATTAAATTCTATTGAAAGAATGATCTAAGGACTATAGAAATATTTACAGCTATTTCTGTGGTTACACTCTATTTTTATGAAATTCTGCACTTGTGGCCGTGCTTCACTTATAGCCAGATCTTTTTATCAACTAAATCTAAACCAACTAAATTAGAAAGAATTTTATTTCCAGAAAAAAGAGTGATACAATTTCCTACTTCTTAAAGATGATCAAAATGGACCATATATCTTTCAGTCAGAAAAGGCTCCCCCTGAGGCAGAGGTGCTTGCATGCTGAACAGAAATGTAGCCGTGGAACTGGGAGGCCACTTCCACCTCATACTCAAATGCCTTACTGGGCATCATTATTGAAATGCACCCTGTTTCTTTTTATAGCTGAAAAACCTGTATTTCTTTAAAGCCTTAATCAAAATACATGGGTATCTAACCTTAGCCAGTCAATGGCTGCATTGCAAACACTCCAGTAAGTGTCCCAAAGAGCGTGTGCTGCATTCAGCTCACAGAAAACACAGCTAAAAGCAACACAAAGACATGAGGACTTCTGCACATCTAAAAGAGGCTTCAGAGCATGTGAGGGCAACTGAATGCTTCTCCTGCCTCTGCCATGATGGTCTTGTGGGATGAACTTACACTTAGAATACAGATGGGCACTCGAGATGAACCACTTAGTTTTGGAACCCGACAAATTAATGAGTTTGGTTTGCAGTCTTAGTATCTTTAATACAATTTTTGACTATGGCATCTGGTACCTTGTGTAAAATGGAATTTACATAAAACTTAATCCCATAAAAATCTACTAATGTTATGTCAGATAAATATTGTTAGATAGCACTGGCATAATGTGAAAAGTATTTTTGTAATTAAAAATGCTGGTAGACTTATCACAATTATCTTTTAAATTAATTCCTATAGGTGTAATTCTGAAACAAACTCACAGCTCAGACATGAATAGATGTATTTTGAAAGAGATACTGAATATTTCCTTTATAATAGAGAAATACCACTTAAAGCTGCTAGAAACCCTTCAGAAGCAGATTATGACAGTTCTGAAAATAATGTTCATTCCTTAAGTCTTAACAGGGGAGAATGCTTAATATTTTTTTAAATTTAAAAACATAGCTAGAATTATATATTAAAATTGTCAAAAAATAGCTGTTGTGCTATTCTGCTTTATATGACTTCTTGATTGCTTTATTTTCAGTACCGTGTCTTTTACCATTTGCACCACACGACCATTTAATTTTTGGAAGGGAATGCTGTACCATGAAATACCTTATGCATCATGTCTTCTTGTTTTAGAATATTTACTCTTGCATAAAGCAGAGTACAGAGAATGAACCAACAGAGGCAGCACACATACAATGTTTTCCTGCAGCTTACATATTAACTAAGTGTAATATCTAGCTTCTTACCCCAGCACATATGCTAACAGAAAGAAATTTGCAAGAACAACAACAAAAATTAAACAATGAAGGAATTAATGAATGGGGAATTAATTGTGTGACAACAGGCAAAACACAACACAAAAAAGAATTAAGTGCAGTACTTTGATTGTAATTAAGGAATAATGAAATTAAAGGAATGATTTTTTTTTTAATTTGACAAAGTTTGACAAAGCTTGTCTTGCTTTAGCTTTTTCTCCTTTACAGAAATACTTTCAAGTACAAATACAAAGTGGCAAAAGGATATGGGGACAAGCTCATGAAAACATTGACAAAATGAAAGAATTAAACTGCTGACTACACTGGAAAAAGTGTTCATTTTAATTTTATCTTGCCCATCTTATTGTTTACCCCCATTTGTCTGTTTCACGGTGAGAAAAAAACATTCTTAAGGGAAAAAATAAAAAAACCATCTAGATGTAGTTTCAGAAATGAATCAAGACTCTTGTACGTCAATGCAAAAAAAGTCTGTATGATCTCCAACTGAACCTAGTTTACTAGAAGCATGTAATGTGGTCCTGTAAAATCTGTCATAGCCTGAAACCTGCAATATAAAATCTCAGAACAAAAAATACTGTGGATTTTTATTCTTATGCAGGAGAATACACAGGAACAGCTACCCCCATGGGAAAGCCATGTGCATCTATACACAGTAGGTGTTTACTAAAGCTAAACACCTCTGCCAGGCCAGTCCCACTATTTCTCTTCTCCTACCTGTGATTTACCTCATAACATGACACCCTTTAAACTGAATTTGTCTGCATTAAGCAAGGAAAGTAGGGCAATTTAAATAAGTAAACTTATTTCATGTTTTAGAAACAAACAACCTAAAGAGAAGTATACTTTTTAATCTGGTAACTACTCATATTTTGAATAACTCAAAGGGAAAGGATAGTCATAAAGTAATTTTACAACATACTACTGCACATTTTAATGTGCACAGTATCACAGTCCTTGACTAAAATTTAGTCAGCTTCAGTAGGGTTCTTGTGCATCCTACAGCTATTCTCATGACTGAATCACACCTCCTCTCCCTCACGAAAGGAAACACACACAGTTCATGCTCATGTGCCTCATGCATGATCAGAAATATCAAGCAAGATGACTAGTTTTACTAAACCACAGAACAGAAATGCATTCTTTTGTGAACAGAAAGATCTGGATGCTCAAACTCTATCGTAAAACCCCCTATTGATAACTCTGACTTTGGTAACAGCATCTAATATTTCCTTTCCACAGTTGCTTTACAAATGTCACAAACTAACACCAGCATTTTCCCTGTTGTCAATTAAATACTGTTTAGTACCAATTCAATCAAAATGTATTACTAATAACATCACATCACAGTTCACTGGTGATCTCTGCTTCATAAGCGGCATGAGTTATTACAGCAAAAAGTTACAGTTTCACCTCACTCAAATGAGAGAGTTTTCTATTCTTCCCAGTAATTTGAACAGCATATCAAATACAGGAGTTCTGTTCAGCTAAACATACCCACTGTCCTATTCTCTTTAGTTAACCAAGGACAATCAAAACAAAGAAAAATGCCTGCTTCACAGAGAAGACATCAAATTAAATCACTGCAGAAGTTTCAAACTGCTGACCTTCAATTACATCAAGGTTTGTGGACTCTCTGAAGCAAACTCTGAAAAACAAAGCCATGGTTCTTCTTTGCCCTCCCAATTTAAATGGTTTGGGGACAGGAACTGTGTTTATCATCGCTAAGTATGGCTAAAACTACTCAACAACTGAAGATTTGCTGAACCACCACCACCATTAAAACACCCAAGAGCAGGCATTTTTTCCCAAAAGAATGGAAAGCTATCTTCTTCTTGAGGGATGTAGAGGTAGTGGAGACAGTTCAAGGAAGACCACAACCATAATCAAGAATTCAACAAACTACTCTGTGTAATCTGAAGCTTACAGAGACTCTGCATATCCAGTTTATTGAGAGGCAACTACTCACTGAGTACAGGTATTTAGACACAGAAAAGTAATCCAATGTCAGGAGAATTTTTAGTTTCTGTGAGAAATGTAAAATGATGATTCTGTATCTGCAAGTTGAAGGTAGACAAATTCAACCTCGAAATAAGATGCAGATATGGTTAAATCCTTGTCCAGCCTAATAGGAGAGGTAATGGCCTACCATGGTTTAAAGTCTCTAGAAAAAGGGTATACAACTTTCAAAAAAAAAAAGATTGATCTGAGTTTTGGAGCAGATTGTATAGTAGATATGAGGGGGGAGGGATCAGGAACTTGGGAAGCCTCTGCTCATTCTCATCTCTTACGAGGGACAGTGCAAGTGCCATCACTCTTCCCAGCATGCTTCTCCAGCATGGAAACTCCACATAAAGACAGCCTTACTGTTTTGAGCATGAACATGTCCAGAGGCACAAACAACCAGATATACTCAAGGTTCAATTTTCACCTTCTTCTGAAACAGAAGGTAGGGAAAAAGAGGCTAAGCAAATCAGGTTTTTCTTCTTCCTTTGATTGTCTTTTACTGTATGCCTTCCTTATACACTTAGATTTTGATTGTTTTTAGACTTGGAATGGGAAAAAAAATTCTCCAGGTCAGATTTGCTGAGATTTTTTTCCCTTCCACTGCAATGCAGAATGTGGATTGCCTGTTAGGACTAGCTGGGCAAATTTCCCCTTATCAACCTGCTGACATTGCAAGGGCCTTCAGAATATCTGGCAGCATAATCCAGCACCTGTTGTCTGAAAAACAAAGATGTGGAAGACAAAAATTTAGTACACTTGATACAAACCAAACTGTCCAATTTTCCCTGAATCAAAAGGCATCAGATAGGACTACTGGGGTAGACTATAATGGCCTCTAACACGCAGGAAGTTAAATCAGTAATTTCCTTGTCTTCCTAGAGGGAAGACACATGTGAGGTGTCTTCCCTCTACCTCCTAGTTGAAGTTTCATAATTAAAGTTTATCTGTATTCTATTAAAAGAAAAAAAAAAAAAACAAAACACAACTACATGCTATGGATGAAAGACAAAAAAACATTTAAAGAACATTATAGTTTTCAACAGACATACATAGTACTTAAATTAATTCACAGGATCAGGCACTAGTATTCAATCTCAAATTTTGTTTAGATTCTGGAATATAAATCCCAGTAACTGTTCTTGCTTCCACCAGAACTCTTCTCTATTAAAGTTTAATGCCTTGGTATCAGAGTCCTAGGATGGTGCCATCACTTCATCCTGCAAGGTAATGGTTACGTGATATGCAGACAAGAAGAAGGCACAAATGGCACACAATGATCTTTCTGACATCAATGCATACTTCACAGGAGAATGGATTTGAGACCTGCTATATAACTGTGGACAATATCCTGCATGAAAAAAGTACTAATAGAGTCCACATAAGGGAATATAAACATTCCTACCCATAAGTTCACAGTACTTCTTCACAGTGTGCCTGCTTGTTCAACAGTTATACTGTCATAATTTTAGACTGTTAAACCTCTGCTCTAGGGTTTCTAAAAGATCAGAGCACTTGTCACTCTCAGTGCAGGTAGAGTGAGATAGAGTGGTTGAGCAGTTCATTCTTCTTTCTAATTACACTCCATTAACCTTCCACACGAGAGCTCCCCTGTGCTTTCATACCAGCAGCACCAACTGGCTGTGTTTGATAAGGCTCGGCAGCATTTGCAAGACCAGCACGTGTGAGTGAAGGAACAGTTCAGCTCGGCAGCGCTCGCAGAAGCTGCGCTGGCACTGTGTTACTGAGCTGCAGTCAGATTCAGCTGAATTATACACACATGGACACCATCCTCACCTTACCCACTTCCCTCACAACTCTACCCCTTGAACTTCAGAGATACGTGATCTATCAGAAAGCCAAAGGCAGAACTAGGGAATTATTCACAATGGGGAACCCAACAGTTATCACACTTTCACCTCACTGCAAAGACCTGCCAAGAAAAATGTATTTAGAGCACTAAGGCATGCAGGGCAATAGAAAAGAAGTTGTTGCATTATAATTAGGTCATGTTAGTGTATGCAACCAGAGTACAGAGAAGGAAAATTACTTTTGAAATTTAAATATTTTTTAAATGCACTTTCAGTATTTGGGGTTGTTTGTTGTATGTTCTGAAGGCCACACTGCTTACAAACAGCATTATATTTCTCTATAACCTTTCTCAACAGTGACCACATAAATGAAGCTTTTCTAAAAAGACAGACTTCTTCAATTAATAATGTATTCTATGAGAGTTTTAAACTCAGTGCCAGGAAAGCTATTTTCCATGTGCATGAAGGTAGATTAGTATTTGTGTATACTGAGTAACAGTGTCAGCACATGCTTACACAGATAAAAGGGAAACAAATTTGGAAGGAGGGATTGTAAACAATCTGGAACAGAATCCAAATTATTTTTAAAATAAATGAAACATTACAAAATCCACACTGTTGAATGACATTTTACCCAACCCCTTGAATTTTTTAACTGTTTCAAATGACTTCACAGCTTAAAAGTGGTATATGGAACTGGTCTATATAAATGAGGGATGACAATACTCTTTTTGCTATTAGCACCATTATCCTTTCCCATGCCTCTCCTGTTTTTTAATATATTTTGATACTTGCATGTATCTCCAGAAATAAATATAACTTACTTCTACTGTAGGTTTTCCAACCTTCAGCTAATATGTTGAAATGACTGCTGTTTTCTAAGACTTGGTAAGTTTGAAGTGTCTGAAACAAAATCTGTTTATGCTAAAAGCCAAGCAATGAATCCAGCCCCTTCCAGTCCTTGTTCGGAATGGTTCAGGAATTTTATTTTAGAGCTCTGGTGCACATTGTCAAAGATCCTCTCCAGTACAAAGAGAACAGAGGTGGTTCTTCTCTTATAACAGGAAGGTAAATACTGCTACTGAACCCACCTAAAAATAACCGGAAGAGACTTGGTTTACAAGGGTGATCATTAAAGGTCATTAGACTCATGTTCTACATCTATAATAGATTTTGGACCTCCTTTCTCCAATTTTCTTAATTTTACTTATATAAAGATGCCAATTCAATCTTTAGTGCAATTTAACTTGTGCCATTTAAGCCTGTAATATACGACAGAAACACAGAATTCGTGGATGTGATCAACCACAGCGAATCTAAAACTGTCAGGCTACTGAGTTTGCTTCAGGAAAGCTGAATAGACAGAGGACAGCTCTTAGCTCTAAAACACTTGCTCAAGGTATGAACACAAGTATTTTTTAACAACAATTTTTTTGAAGAATAATGAATGATCTTGTTGGGAGACATTTGATATCAATAAAGTGCAAGATTAATTCTGTTGGATATAATTTCTCTACTAAATATCACTCTTAAACCTAATAATTTGAAACAAACACAATTAGGACATTGAAAAAATTTAACTACAGCATCCCTATCTCCTGTTCTGTAAAATCTATCCATAGTGCTTCAATGCTATAATGCAATGAAATCTCGTTTGAGCTAGGATTAAAATTTGTCAGACTAGGATAGCACTGAAGGAAAGCAGAACAACATTTCTGCACCACACATAGCTCTTACTTCTGTAAAAAAGATTTTTACACATGAATTGTACCCAGTACCTCTGTAACTTGTGCTCTCATATTCTTTGAAGTATGTGCTAGAATCATGACTTAAAACTCCAAAATTCCTGGCTGTAAGCAGCTAGTGTTGAAACTGCTTTCAGAATACAGTACTGCAGAAGCGCTTCCACTTCCTGAAGCAGTCAGCCATCGCTGCTAACCCCATCTGGGGTACTGTTTTCTGACGAGTGGGCTATGCTCACCTCTGAAGAATGCAAAATTGCAGCTGATGAAGACTTTTTAAACTAACCACCTGAGAAACGTACCTCTTTCGAACTTTTTGGTAATGTTTGTTATTGTCCCAACACCTCTTAGAAAATATTTCAAAAGGAACTATTTTGCTTTACACTGTCTTATTACTCTCTGAGTACAGAAGACCTCTCAAAAATAATCCAAGTACCTTTCTTTTGTATTATGTCAGTGGAGAAGATTTCTTGAGCATTTCGGGGGCCCATGAGGTGGGTGAATAGATCTTTTAACCCAGCACAAGGAGGTAAGAAAGAGAAAGTAAGCTCTCCTGTAATTCCTCTTTATGCAATTCTCAATCATATAATATATGTGGTTTTAGGGAAGTCCAAGATTTCTTCTGTGCCACTTCAGGCCCATATTAGATTTAAAAGGCAAATTAGTTTGTTTTATTTTTTTAAGAAAGATTAAACAAAAACATTAAACATATTTTCATCACATAATGAAGTGCAAGATCTTTTTCACACCATATGTTTGACTTGCTACTTACTGCAGAGAACATGCAATGTATAACTGGATAAACAGATTTCATTCTACAAACTGGTCTGACGAGCTAAACCTGCACTAGGAGGTATCAGACAGTCTTAATGAAACTCAGAAATATTATTTCATTGACATTCACTCAGCATTTCTTGCATGACAATTCAGCTGTGAATTTTGGAAGCGTTAGCTCAAAACCCATGGACCTCTAAGAAACAGCATCATTAGGTCTCTCTCATGTTTTTCTAAAAGCACCTATCACATCTGTCACATCTAATAGCTGTAAATCACAAAACAGTAGTAGTTTGCCTCCACATGGTTTCACACAGATGGATTTTTTTTTAAAGGAATCACATGTTGCACTGTTGAGAAGGACTGAAAGATTACAGAAACCTAGCAACTGAAGCATAGGCTGTTACAGCAAGCTACCTTGCTTTGTGTCCTCAGGTCTGGTAGTTTTACCCATACTGGGATCTCAGCCTCTTATTATTAACTCAGAAAACTACCTTAAAGCTGTGCTGTCTTTGCAACAAGAGTTTAGTTAATGTAATGTTTACCCTTTTAAACCCCCCTTCTTAAAAATAAGCCCCCATGTAATTCTCTTTCTCAGATAACTACCACAAAATGACAAGCTGAAGGGAGCTTCAATATTAGGGAGCAGGTTCTGTGGCATCTGAGGCTGAAGGGCTATTAGATGAAAGAAACAATTGAGAAAACATTTTCCCTCACACTACCTCTGAATAAACCAAGTTGATGCTGAAATGCAGGCCTGTTTTGGGGAAACAAACTTCAGGGTTTGTTTTTTAACAAATACAACAGGCCACATATTCAAGAAAATAGAGCATAATTATTTGTTTGTTTTGGTAAAACTATCCTCTATTGTAACTCATCTGGAGTTCAGACAGGATGTAAGCAGAGGAAAAAGGCTTTTAAGAGATCTATCCTACACATGCAAACCTTCATATGGCTAAATACATGCAAGTGCATGTAAGTAAATAGTGACCTACTTTTACTTTGAAAAAAAAAACACCAATGACCAAAAGCTGAGAAAATATCAACCAATTGCAACAAGAATGTCAATGTGTTATAGGTGTTGTAGAAATTAAAAACACAAAAACCAAGCAAACAAAAAAACCCCAACCCATTAACATGCAAACAGAAATACTTGACTTTGCTCTGTATAGCCAGTATTAATTATGAGCCCAGTAGGACTTTCATGGCAATTGTTTGGAGGATCATATAAATATGTTTGTGCTGAGTTGGTTAGAGCATGGTTCTAATAATGCCAAGGTCACAGGCTCAAACCCCATATGGACCATTCACTTAGGAGCTGGACTCGATGATCTTCCAACTCAGGCTATTCTGTGACTCTATATCAAAATCACAGTAAATCCAAAACACGTCTGTCAGTTTGCACAGGAAGACAGTCAAGCTGTCACTGATTGTGAGGAAGCTCAGAAGAAAACAAAAGAACAATATAAAAAAAAAAAATCAGGAAACACAGAAAAGAGTTAGAAAAAACAGGTTCTCACAAGCAAAGAGCAAAGAAGCAAAGAGCATTCACAGACAATGTAAAGCTGAATTGAAAAGTAGTGAAGTCTGACAAGCAAAAATTAGTCCTCTGTCACTGCCATGGAGGGCTTGTATAAGAAAGCATTACATTTTATCAGAATTACTTGAAAAAAAGGGCACACTTCAGTCATACAAATCCCTTTTAAAGTCCCTTCTCACTGACATGTCAGGCCTATGCCCAAAGGGAACTCTGAGGTGACACAAGTAGTAGTGCAGGGAATACTTTGAGATTTTTTTCAATGCATTTTCATTGAAGAAAAAAGTCCGTATTTCATGTATATTTCATATATATATAAGCAAGAACTGAGCAGTAAGCCATGCTTGATTTAACCCCACAGACCCACATTCTTAATGGTTTTTCCTATTTTGCTTCCTTGCTGTTAGGTTGTATGATTAGCACACCACGCTCTGTAGGCCGAAAACCAAGCTTGCAAAGATCTTTTGAAATATTTACCATATACTAGCACTATGTAAACAGTAATAATAATTCAGAGGCTTTCTCCTACTCTGCATTTCAAATGTATTTATTATGAGCTAGACAAATAATGCAGGATTGTAGCACTCTGCCTCCACATTTCTCATCTTCCTCTTCCAATTTACCAGAGTAATGACGAAAGAGGGGGTTTTGCTCCAAGCCTTTAACTCTTGCAGCACAGATTCTCATACTGCATAGCTCTCTGAACTAGAGGATTCATCTTTTGCACAGGGGCAGAATCTCATTTCCTTAATCAATTTAGAGAAGATCAGAAGCCTGCCCAGTGACCCACATTGCTCGAGAAACTGCACCAGCATCAGAGGCTATAGAGGCAGCTGCTTTCAGGCCAGCAACAGCATGCTCAGCATGAACAGACTGTACTAAGATTTTTCTCCCACACACAAAACCAAACTGTTCCTGTGCCCCCTTTGTGCTGACGGAGCCTGTCTCTCAGTCGATGAGCAAGTCACTATTTAGAAAATTATTTCTCAACCTATTTTGGAAATCCACAGTCATGTACAATTGGCAGCACTGGTGAGTATTCAGCAGCGATTTCAAAGGTTCTTTGTCCTGAGGAGGAGACAGGACCATTCAGCAGCAAGCCGGCAGAACTGCTGAGTACACAGCTGGAGCGTACGTGGGGGAAGGGAAGCCGTGTGTGATTCTGCAATTATATCTGTTAAATGCACACAGATTTGAAGAATGATCACTTGGCATTTCTACTATTTTGCAAGTACAAACTTTCAACACATTTGCTAGAAGTATTTGGCTGTTTTTTCTTGTAAGAGGAGAGAAGATCAGTGCAGAGAAACATTAAACCACATGGACATGCTACATAATTGGTTCTTTCAGCCCCTCGCAGCGCAAATGATTTGCAGTAACATGCTCTGATCTCCTTACTAGTTAACAGTCCAGTCCAAGACAAATACATCAAGAACAGATAGAAGGGAAAAAGCTGTGGACAAGATTAACCACACGAGCTTGGCTTTTTAACGATGCTCACATTTTTTTTCTATTGCCCAGCTGCTAGATATTTAAGAGAAAACAGGGTGTACTGTAACAACTGCTACAACAGGCCACAGGAGCACAAGTCCAGTAAGAACCCTTTCTGTTTGGATCTTCACGGGGCTCTCACTTGTACTACAAAGAATGTCACTTTGATGCCCTGTTTGCATTCCATTTTCAACAACAATGAGGAGGATGGAGGTCTCTGGTTTCTATGACAACCCAGATGGGCCACAATACAAGATACTTACAAATGTTCGACTGCAGGGATGCCAGATCAAATTAAACTAGAGTTTACATTACTTCATAGAAACTAAAATAAAAAAACCCAAACAAAACATGAATGTCAAAAGAAGAATGACATTTCCTTGGTACATTCCAAAAGATTTCTGAAAGTAGGTGGTAAAGAAAGGAAGGATTTTTTCTTTTGAAAATAAACAATATTGTCAACACAAGCAAATTGAAACCCTCATTTATATGAGTAAATGTTTTCATTAAAACTAGACTGCTGGAAAATTACCACCAGACATTAAAAGCAAAAAACAGATTCCAAAACATGATTTTATCAATTTACTTAATTCATTATGAACAGGCAAATTTGTAATCCATGTTCTGTAGGGTTTGTTTAATGCCACAACTTGCATTTTGTGACATGGTTCAAGTTTTTGTTGTTTACCGTGATCTGTTTTTTTAAGACATTTTGCAAAAGACATTCAGATGTAGAAAATACCCCATATTTTACTTCAGGAAATTAAATTTGTAACAGTGAGTTATTTTAGGTAACATTAACAAAACTACAAAGTTAACATTAACAAAACTACAAAAGCATTTAATATGTGCTCTTAGTAATTTAACGGGCCTGTTGTTACACAGGTGAGGTGATCTTACTTCTCAAAGGCATTGATTAACTCCACGTCCAGGGAAGGCAACGGTAATAGGCCAGCCAGTTTAGGCAACAAGAGTAAAATGCCTTCTGAAGAAACACCTGTAAAAGCTTTTTATAAGATTTTCAGGTGTGACATATATAGATATGATTCCCAAAACAAACAGAGTTAAAGAATTTCTTAATAAATGTGAATTTTTAGGCACATTCTGCTACATGTTAAGTTATTGTCTTTCTATTTAGTTACTCTCCTATTCCAAGTTACTCTCCATTCTCTCTTACAAATTAATTGCCAGGTAGTTAATAATATTTATTCAATATGTGATAGCCAGCAAGGCTCATATTACAACAGATAACCATAGACTTTTAGAGGCTTATGTTCTTCGGGGAGAGGAGAGGAAAGAGAGAAAGGCTTAACAGCTGTGCCTAGTCAAAATAATCCAAAATTAGAGGGACTGTAACATTTAAAACTGGAACACAGAACCTTAAAATCTGGGTCTGTGCAGCTGTTGTAACACTTTATTTAAAACTGCAGACACTCTCTCTTCATAAATCGTTCCCCTCTGCAGCACTGCTACCCAGTACTATTTACAGAAGGACTCCAGTCTGGCTTGCAAGTGCCACCTCATCACTCGGGAGCGCCTGGCGCTGCCAGCTGAGAACAACCACCACTCACACAGCTCGGAGCCGCCTGCTGGTACCTGAGCCTCTCCTCCTGTTCAACACCCAGGAGGAGCTGAGACCCCGGGATCATGGAGCTGGAGAGCGTGCCCAAGGTGGGCTCTGAGACACCCAGGTTAGCACCTGCCTATCACCTGCACCACAGCAATCCTCTTCCACCCCAAGCCTTCCCGTTCGAAGCCGTGTCCCCCGAAAGCACCACAGCCAGAGGCTCCAAGGGACAGCAGCACGGCTGGCACGTGGCACGGCAGGCTGAGGCTGAAGAAAAGCTGCTGGCTCTGCTGTGTTCCCTGAGTCGTGCCATGGCAAGCGGAGCCAGGGAGACACACCGCGGTGATGCTAACAGCACTTCAGGAAAGAGTGATTCAGGCATTTGCAAGGAGCTCCTGCAGAATGACCAGAGTGTCTCAGTACTACAGGGTGAAGAGCTGAGGGCTGAAATGACACATCTATTATAAAAATTAAAATACCTGACAACTCTGCACAGCTGGGAATTAGCTGCAAATGACATTTTAGGATGCAGAAATGTGATTAAGAACGTGGAGAGGCTTGGTTAGAGTTAAACTTGGACTACACTGCCTAAACTTCAGATATACAGCTGGGGCTGTGCTTCTGCATCATATATAACTGCTACCTGTGTTTCACATAGAAAGTGAAAGACAAGAAACAGCATAATGAAAAAAGAGAATTTGTAAAGTGCTAATGCTTACTAAAATTTTTACAGTTTAACAGGAAGAGCAAAATGGACTGGAAGTAAGTAGGAAGGAGCTTACAACCTTTAAGTTGTAAGGGATGGTAGTGTTGCAATGAAGCTGTTTGATGTCATACATCACAATTTAGCGTAAGTATCAAGAGACTGGGACAAATAACCAAGGAAGTGGGTTCCCCTCACAAAGTCTACTGCCAATCACATACTGCACACATTTCAAAGCATGACATTCTACTCTGCGGAGATACTGCACAGATTAAAGTTGTGCTTGTAAGTTGCACAGCGTCTGCTATTGCACTGGGTTATTCAACTATAAATTTCAGCCAAGCACAACAGCATAACTGACTAATAACCCCTATAAGGAATTCGTACCTAGGATGGTATTCAACTCTTCTCATACTCCTGATTAAAAAATAATCTCTTACACCATCAACAATACAAACATACTGAGTAAGTAATGCTCAACATGTGCCCTGTCTTTACAAATTTCAGACAGTTTAGAGTACTTTACACACCTAAATACTTTTGCTGCTGTATTTTCTTCAAAAATCAATTAGAGTACTAAACACTTCTGCCTATTGTTTTCTGCTTTTGTACTTTTTCCCAAATCTACTCAATTATACAATGTATGTGCACACTAAAATAAATATGTTCTCCAAAACTTTCCTCTACAAATGCTTCTGTATTAATTTCTAATTAAATAGGGTCAGAATGATATTCAGAGTAAGAAATCTGAATAGTGAAATTCTGGCAGTAAAAAACAAGCACTGAAAATAAACTCATGCTGTTCAAACTAGTGGCTGCTCCATGCATCTCAAAGAATTTGCACTCCAGAATGTTTGCACTGTACGACTAAAAATTTACTAAACAGAACATGGAAGTTAGTAGCAGAAATTCTGACATCCTCAAGACCTGGTCTTCAAAGAAATGACCTATTTAATTCACGAGTAGGTCCTTCACATTAACCCCATCCCTCCCTGAAAACAAACCACGAAGTGCTAACTTATGAATTTTTTTTAAAAATGAGCTGAAACTGCTACACAACAAAAACCTCAAAAACCTCATAAATTTACCTTAGAGAGTTTAAAATAATGCACACTGCAAAAAACCAAACCATACTAAAGCAACCCAAAAATAAAGAGGCATCTCTTCTACTGGACTTTTTCTCGTGGCCTAATGACCACAATGACTAATCAATCATCTAGTTGTTAATTCCGTTTTGTAAAACTTTCTTCTTCTTGGAAGATACTGAGAAAATTCCAGTTGCAACGGAGTTTCGACCTTCACTTTCTAAAATGCTAACAAACCGGAGAAACCAGAAGCTTACACCCAGTCACACACGTCATTGAAAAGGCGCAGGCTGCAGGCGCTCACACGCAGCCGTTCGGGTGTCCCCAAGCGCCGAGGACGCAGAAGCTCCGTCCGGCCCCGGCGGGGGCTCCGCGGGCGCCGGAGCCGGGAGGGCACGGTCGCCATCTAGCGGGGACGGCGGCCGCGGCCGCTCCGCCTTCCCCCCTCCCTCGGCTACTCAGCAGGCACCAGCGGAGATGAAAATTTGTAGCAATGTAAAAGGCGCACCGCCACCGTTGAACTTAAATTTCCAGGAGTTTTTTCCGATCTCAAACCACACCTAAAGCTGTCTGCAGTGAAACTGAAGTACTGCTGTTACGCTGTAAAGTTTTCATTCATGCTCATCTCCTAACAAAACTGTTCTAGATTTAACTCCACAGTCAACTCTAAACATCTCTTGTGTGACTCTTATTTACTCCTAATGCACATTATGGTGTAGGCTCTAACAGAAGTGCAAACAAGACTTTTGAGACTTCCATTGCCAATCCCATTCCAGCTGCTGTGTGCTGCTCCAGTGGTTCATGGCAGCTGGAAAAAGCCAGTGGGAGGAGCAGCCCAGGCACCCCAACAAGACAGGGGCCCCTTCTTCCAGATGAGCTTGGGCACCGCTCACCGCCAGGCACAATCAAAGCTGAACTTTACATCCACTCAGACTTATCCACCCTTGTGGCCAGTGGAGGTACAGCCAAGCAGGTGTTCAGCAAAAGGCTTTCAGGCTCCTCCAACTTGGAGCAAAGGCTAGTCCAGTTTCATCTGTCTTCAAACGTGAAGAACATAGCCAAACAAACATATACATATATATAAGAAATGTGAATAAATTAATATTACAAGAAATCTGGCTCTGCATTTCTGTGAGTTATTCTAAAGTATGATTTACAAAATTACTGGGTATTCTGAGTTGGAAGGGATTGTTGAGTCCAACTCTTAAGTGAAGGGTCCGTACAGGGATCAGCCCTGCACCCCCCCCTTTATTGGCACCCTGCTCTAACCTGCATGACATATGAGGATAGATGTCTGATATGGCAAGATGCTTGAAAACAAATACTAATTTCCCCATGCTCCTAACAGCAATCTGCCCGGCCACATCCATGCACACAAAAGGTTTCACACTTAAAAGCAGCAGACACCTCTACTGCTGGCCTGACAGCCAGGACTCTAACAAGCACCACTCAGAGATGTGTGCCATGCCAGTTGTCCAACAGGTACTCCAGGCCTCTCCAGCATCACACATTTTAATGTTTCAGATCTTGAGTTACTAAGTGCCTTCAACATGCAAAGCTACAAAGCAGTTGAGAAAAAGGTTGTTCTACAAAATACACGGCCTTAAGGAATGCGTGGTGAACTCTAAGGCAAGGATTGCTCACTCACTGCTATTTGTGTTTCTGTTCAGTTCTAACATTTTATTATTGAACATGGACACAAACCATTCCATCTGTCAGGGTGACAATTTTTGGGGTTTTTTGCCTTATAAATGAATTAGCATAGATTGCACAAGGGTATTTCTTCAATATCAGACGTGAAACACAACCCAATACAAAAGAAAAAAGACTCACACAGTCAGCATTTAAGTTGGCAGGTCAAATCCATATATTTGACTGTCCTGCATAAAACCACAGCTCTAATCTGGTACTTCTACTCAAAATAGGAGGAGGTTCTAGGAAATCCAATGCACATTCAAACATTACTTTAAAAATAGCTGTACTTTTGGCAAACACACCAACAAATTGCTTTTGTTACTTCTCCCACTATTCCATTAACTCCATCAAGACAGAACCATGCTGAGAGCTAATGAAAGGCCCTTGTTTCAAACCTTCCTCTAATCCCCTTGCACAAGGATGAAAAGTATCATATTTATTATGATAGCCAGTAGCAAAATCTCTTGTTGGTTTTTTGGTGGGTTTTTTTCTTAGCTTTCTTTCATAAATAACTGTCAGATTAAATACACATGAATACTTTCTAAAAAAAAAATCATTGACAAAAATACCATAACTGAAATTACATGGACACACAACAGAAGACAGGTGTTGGAAATTTCACTTGCTTCTCATGTATTTTGATGATGTCCCACACACCATATGTCGCTGTGTGTGGAGGCTGAGGCACCGCCCTCCTCTGTCCCAGCCGCTCTGTGGGAGCAGGAGCCCAAGGGGCTGACGGGTCAGCAGAAACTCCAGCATTGCAAAGAACAAGAATTGATTTTTCTTAACTCCACAGTTCTGAGATTAGTCTGCTGCTCCCAAACTTTATAAATAAAACAGTTAAATGTATCCAGGCACTTAGAAAAACTTCTCCTTTCCTCTGTCCTCATGTTTTTGCACTGTTTGCAGGAGAAAAAACCACAACTGTCAGTACAATTGTTTCATATACTAGAGACTTTAATCCCAACTAGGTCTTCTGTTTACATTATTAAGCAAAAATAAGCCTTTAAAAGTTGGAAGAGCTGAGTTAAACTGATATTGGTGAATGCAAAAAAGATTGAAAACATCAACCTTTTTATCCTTCAACTTAGGTTTCAACATGTAAGGAGGAATATGCTACAAAAAATGCAAGATAAAATTAGAATCCCGTGAAAAGGAAGTTTAAATAAGGAAAGTGTAAGGATGAACTTAGCTAAAAATAACAATGTAGTAATTAAGAAAACTTTTCAGAACACATAGAATCAAACAGAAATGCAACCATTTTTTCTGTTTTATCTCGACAAGACTGTGTCTCTACTTAAAACAGAAGAACCTTTTTTAAAAAGTGTGGAAACAGAAAGAACAGAGGTTTTAAAAATGAGAAAGCCAGATGTTGAACAGCACTCTACTAAATTGTTTTCCGGGATACTGTTGGAAATCACTGATTGAAGAGCCTTACTCCAACAATCTTGTTTCAGGAAGCTGCCTTTTTGTTTCAGTACATTACTGACTTTCTGAGGTGGTATTAATAATTAAACTTTTCTTTTAAAATTACTCATTAATATTAATTTTGTCTAAAGTCTTCCTGGAACCTAATACTTTTAAAGAAAATGAACCAGTAAAAATACACTAACCACAACAGTTAAATAAAAGAATACATTTAATTTGAGAAAGAATCTACTTCCTGTAAATTCACTTTCCACAATTCATCCTCAGCTATACAGCAATAAAGCTGTACAGAAGATAGTTTTAGCCTTCATTTTTTACACCTAAGAGAAATGGAAAAGCAATGGCAATTTACCAGCACAATCTCCTTCCCTACTTTTGCTTCCTCTAGACTAATAGAGAGATTAAGAAAGCAAAAACTGCAGTTCAAACCACTGTATATAAGCCTCAAACCTAAAAGGATAGCAAAGTCATTTGTCACCAGTTGCACGTGAAATGTGAGGAATAACCATTAGTGAACTGAATCCAGAGGCACTGTACAAGAGAAATCAGTCTAGCTCCTGGAGCTACTTCCTTCTTACTTTTCTAAACTTTTTTCCTATCGCCTAGTGCAGCAGAACTCCACACTGGAACCAAATGCTTCACCCTGGCTAACACACACAGACTCAGTGACCATGCTGGGGCAACCTCCCCACAACACTTAGGGAGAGCTAACACAAAAGAAGGATTTACAACACCTGGAGTCCCATCAGTCCAAATCTGCCTGAAGGAAGTCCTGAAGAGAAAGAATGCCTGAAATCACATCTTTTCTGCACACTTAGGCATCTACCCACATTACTCCAGGAATGCTTGGCTGCATGTGTCCTTGTAGTTGGAGAACTTGCCCAAAAAGTGACAGATGACATTCATTTCCCCTTTCAGCTTAAGATAATACAAAAATACATCTCTTTTCCCCAAGAGCTTTCTAAGCTGAGGACAATTCTTATCTTCCCTTCTCTGCCTCAGTGTAGAAAAAGAGCGCAAAATTTACAGGGATAGAATGAGAAGGGAAGAGGAAGTATAGAGCAAAGGGATTTCTCCTGAGAGAGAATGCTGCACAAGCACCAGCATCTGTTTGCTTTAATTTTGTGTTTAATATCACCAGATACCACACATATTAAGTACTCCCATATAGTCTGGCTTATTGGGACTCCCCCCTGATCCTCTACTCCACTGCACAGGAACTATAAAAATCCATCTTCTCCATTCATTTAGTCACTGCCACGTCTCCTCCCTTGGAGTGAACAAAGCTCTGCAAGACATCCTGGAGGCATATTCCTACCCAGACTCTACCAAGAATCACGCGCAAGGGCTTCTGTCAGGTTTCAATTTAGTGGGAGGATTGTCTTAAAGCTCTACCTGAAAAAGCTATGTGTTACCTACAGATTCCATCTGCTTCACTTGAAGAATCAATTAAGTCAATATTATTCCTCAGTCTTCTTAGGATTCATTTATTAACTTCTGTATAAAATAGTTCTGGCATTTTTATTTTACATACTTCTTGAAACACTGTGTGCAAAGCAATGAAAAATTGGATACAGAATGTACTGAAGAGAACTCTTAGAAATTCTCTAAGATCACAACTCAAATTCTGGTCTGCAAAACTCTACCAACTCTAAGCAGAAAACAACTGTATTGCAACATGCAAAGCATTAAATTGTTTAAAGCTGTTCAAATAAGTATCAGAGCATTTTTCCTTAAAAACATTTTCTACCCTCAGTTGCCTCAGGAAAAAAAATTAAAATTAGGTTGTTATTTGTGGATAACTACACCTTAAGACTACAAATATTCGTTGTTTCTTACAGAGAGGAAAAAATGCTACAAAAGATGACAGCTTCCAGCAAATAAGCACTGTCAGATGAGTCCAATGAGTTTTCTTATTTGCATTTTGCCTGTAACAGAGTTACTGAGAACTCTCAGGTAACACATGCCACTAACTGCTGTTTCCCCCCTCCAAAAACCTTCTTTCCAAAGTAGAAAGCCAAAGCAGAAGCAGTAGCTTTAAGAAGTTACTAGAAGACTATGAGGCCTGTCTGTACAGGATGGCAGACCAGCAGGGCACGAGAATTCTCTCTGCCACTCAAGCTGAGGAGCAGCAGCTGCTGTCCCTTCTCAATCTGTCGTAAACTTCTTCTGAAATGTCTATCATTGCCATTAATATTTTTTTAAACCTCTTCTAAAAGTACCTTTTCAAGTCCTTCACATTGAAGTGAACTCCATGCAGTATAAACAGAATCCACTTAAATCAGCTACAGAATTCCTAAACCCATATGAGGACTAGGAAAAATCCAAATGTTGCCTTTTGATAATTTATAGTACATTTATTGCATGATTTGGATTCTGAAACACACTGCACTAAGACACAGTTGCAGCAGAAATGACTGCAGTTCCCCAAACAAGGATAATGAATGTTTGTGTGTATTTATGCAGATGCTCCATGTAACTCCAGGTAGACAATGGGAAGGCAGTAAGAACACCAACTGAATGCATGACAGCAGGACACCTTTATTTTCTTCATCTCTAATAACCTCCAGGTGTCCAGTTTGCTTCTTATGGAGATGACAAATTACAATCGTATAGCTCAGTTCAAGGCACTGGCAAAAGTTACAAGACTTATCAGAACAATGTATCTGTACCAAAAGCACATCTCCACTGTGACAGGTTCTGAGTTAGAGCTACAAAAGAACAGGGAGAGTAAGCAATAATTCAAAATTAAACTTCCGGAAATATACAGAGGCCAGTATTACCTATTTGAAAGTCAGCTCCTAGAGGGAATAATGTTTTGAAAGCTTAGGCCTATCAGTGAATATCAACATTTTCTGAAGTTTGAAGTATTGTTGTTGATACATCAACCCAATATTATTTTTTAAATGCCTGGTTTTGAAGTTCTCCACATGGTACCAGCTATGTCCTTGATGATTAAAAATTGATATGGTTTCTTTGTGAGCACATTATGACAGACACATTGTATTGTCTGAGGGCTAGCAATTTTTCATGTTAAATAGTTGGCTTTTGCTTTAACTTCTTGAATATACAGAGAAAAGCCACTTCACATGTTTTTTTAAAGCCTTCTAAAGCATTTCTGGAGTGTCAGCATTCTCATTTGCCACTAGAAGCTCTTTCTGATGAGCTCAGGAGTTCGGCTTCAAATCAAGTTACATCAGAATGACATCAGCTGAATGTTAATCAGGGTAGATGCACAAACAGGTGTGACAAAACCATGCTGTGACTAAAATGTGAAATTCTAATTCATTTCAACTCCCCCATTTAAGTCTATCCAATAAAAAAACCAGAAGAGCCTATCAAACATATTGAAATAACAGAAGTTTTCAGTAAAAAGTCATGCCCTGTAGAATCATCATCTTGAAAAATCCAACAGCAAAACGTAAACTATGAGGTTAGATTAATTCCAGAATGGAGAATTACACATTCACTTCTGGGTGCTGATGGCAAGGCTGTGGTTACATGCTGCTATTATACACTGCTACATCACTGAAAATTCAGTCTACTTGCTACTCATTTCTTCAGCTCTGCTCTTTTTGCTGTGGCTGGAATAAAACACACACGTGACACACACGGAAGGCAAGGAGGTAATCTACCAACCAACAGAATAGTAACAAGGTACAGCAATCTAAAATGTTGCAGGAAAAGCACAACACTGTTGACCTTTGCTTTTAACATACCTCTCCCTCCAGGTATGCAGATAAAGAGGTGAACATCCAGTGACACTGGATAAAGAAGTGACATTATGAACAAAACAGATCATGTGGACAAAGAGAGACTTGGGCAATGCTGTTGCCCTTCCTGACTCCTAGGCACAAAGATCTGTATCTGCTATACACTATCAGATGAGTTAAATTAAAATCTAAGGGTACATTTTATTCATTAGGGTGCACAGGAAAGTTTGTGAACTTTGATTTTCATTTTTTTCTTTGAACACAAATATCTTCATTTAAACAGCTGAGTTTTAATATTTTCTGAGTTTGTATTTCTTTTTAACTTTTCAGAAAAAAAGTTGGTTTGCACTGCCAGTGAATATATAAGACAATGCAACAAACAGTCACTAAAATGTTTACCTACTTTTTTTCTAACTCAGATCAATATAATTTTAAAGCAAAACCAAAACTGAACATACATTTATTCAAATCATGCACATATAGATTACTATGCTCAAAAACTATTTCATGTTACTAGACATTATTGTTTAAATCTCTGACTACCATTTATGGCAAGAAGAATATTAATACTACGCATTTAAAGAAGAACACTACACATTTAATGAAGATCAGTACAAATCTACTGAATGTGTTGTGAATTTGAGGGGAATGGAAGTTTATCAAGGATTGATTTGCATTTAAAACAGATGAATTAAACAGAGAAGGACCATCTGATAAGACAAAACTGAACTGTTTTTAGTAAATATGTCCTTCAAGTTTTTCTTTAGCTGCTTTTTACTTATAGATGAAGATAGAAAACATTATTGTTTTTCAGCTCTTTATGAAGCTTTATGAAGCAATTATAAACCAAAATCAACGGAATACACATAAATGAGGAAATATGCTCTTTACCTGCAGAAGGGACTCCTACTGTCATAATTCAACATATTTTCATGAGGCAGTTCATTTGAGTTCTTTAGGATGTCAGAAACAACCTTGTACTGTTTAATATTATCTTTATTAAAATTAGATTTATTCAAATTAAAGCAGGGCATGACATTGATTTACAATAATTTTAAGTAGGTGCATTTTAAAATAAAAGGAGATATTTAAATGAACAATCTTTTTTTTTGGCTTTTTTTTTCTTTTAATTATCAACTGCTAACTACTCATCATTGAACACTACACATTTATTTATAGGATGAACCAGGCAAATACCTAATAAAGCACAGTAATACTGCTGGCAATATTCAGGCCTTTATATAATGTTTACAAGCATAGTTAATCTTCACAATAACCTTGTAATGTTGGTAGGGAGTAAAGTAGTCATTATTCTTTAACTTCACATATGGAAACACAGAAATAGAGAGATTAATTTAGAAACAAAAATCAAGTATAGGTCCCCCAAATGCAGTGTCAAGGCCTAAGCAAAAAAGACTAATTTTAAAAACGCTAAAATCAATAAAAGCAGATGGGGCTCTGAGCAGTGAAAACAAGTTTTCTCCAGGAGTATGACTTTAGACATTTGGCACTGTGGACTAACATTTTTATTACATTATAATATTGTATTATTATTACTATTATATTTTTGAATTTTATTACATTCTTTTCTGTAATTAATAAAATGGGTGTCCAGTTCTGTAGCAAGGCTGGCCAGGTCCTGTTACAGTGTCAAGGCTGTTATCTTACTTACATTTTTCTAATAATTAATTACAAGTAGGAATGCATGTTATTTCTTCAGATATAGAAACACAGAGAGGTCTTTATTTAACACTATGTAGAATAAAGAATTGTACAGTGTGTCAATGCCACCTTTGTCAGAATTACAGCAACCAAAGCACCAGCCTGGGACCATTTTTGCTATGGTTTTTACATGAAGCACAACAAAGCTGGCTCCAGACTTACACAAGGAGGACACCTTCCTGCATGGATTTCTATGGTACAGAAGTAGAAAGACTACCATTACCTCCTTTGGCTATCCTGATTATTCACCACAGGAAAATGCTATATGCTATGCCATATTAGCTCAAGGTAAAATAACTTCCTAGCAGGACATTGGTGCTCTTAATTTGTCTTCATTTTGCTTTAGGGCACAGCATTTTTTTTCTAATAACCAGTGAAGAAAGTTTTTCTCAGCTGCAATCTTACAGATCTGTTTTGATTTTTTGGAACAAAACCTGACCTTGCTTTGGGTCAGCACTTTCACTGCGACTTTGCTTTATTCCATCCCCCACAAACAAAAAGTTTGTTAAAATAATTACAGAAGGAACACTTCTTTGTGTGTGCTGAGGGAGGAGCAGTGAAAGGAAATATATTCCAACATGCAGATGACTTATGTGAGCACATGGAAATGAAAAATACACGTACTTGCCCAGAGCTGGTCTGGTCTTTGTTTCTGGGCTGGAACAGATTCCTGCCAGGGACATTAAAATCCAAAGAGGAAAGACGGTGCAGTAGCACAAAGATGACACAAGGTGGTGATCACTGAAGCACGGAGGAGAGGAAAGGAAGCAGAAAGCCTGGCTAGGGAACGCCATAAAATGGAGATGTTGGCTCCAACCGTGATATCTGTCTATCGGGCAGGGGATGCTCTAATGGAAAGCACTTCCTTTGAATCTAAGCCAAAAACTTAAAAGCATCAGCACAGCTGCCTGCATTGTGTTACTTTAGATTTCAAAAGGGGAGGAAAAAAATCCAGAACTACCCCCTGGCTCAGTTCACAAGCTCCACCAGTTTTCTCTGGTTGTGCCTGGAAACTCCTACAAAGCACACAAGCTAGCTAAGCAGACACGTACACACAAATGTGTGCGAATACTCCCCAGAGAGTATCCCTTTGGAAGAGGGCATGTGTTGGACACCTGGAATTCCAAACACTAACCACCAGCTTAAAACTTCAGAAAAATTATGTGGGTCAAAATGCCTTAAAATAAAAGTGGGGAAACTGAAACACCAAGATTTACCAGAAAGCCTTTTACCAAAAAAGGTTTGTAGAAACCAGAAAATAAGCAAAAAACCCATACAGAATAGGAAGGAAAAATGTAAAAAATAACCTATTTCACTTCTGGTGTGATTGAAGAGGTTACTAGAGGCACACATGTAACCTTGAAAGGGAAAACCCGCCCCTCACAAACTGTAGGAGGAAGCATCATTTATGACAGGTGAAATGAAAGATGGAAATAAGGAAGGAGACAAGAGAGGAAATGTGAACAGAAAAGAGCAGAGCTACCAGCAATACCAAGACATTCCCAAAATGCATCAAAGCAGGAAGCCACCAACCTGATGGGCTGCTGAGGAATCAGTGGATGGCTAAGGTCAAAAATTTGCAGAGAAATCAAAACTATGTCTTTGTGACAGGTCTTCTTCACAGAGGATTAATATATGCCTGTAACTTTATTTCTCATACATCTTGATATGATAAGGGAGATGCCAAAGAGATGATGTTGGAATCAAGATGATAAAATTACAGGAGAAATAGGCACTGAGCATATATATAAAATACCATGAAAGTATGAAGGAATTTAATATGAAGGACTTGAGAAAGTGACAGAAACAGGCATTCTATATACACTACCAGACTAAAACATAAATACTGTAACTATATTAACAGATGCTAAAAGAAATCCTAGAAATTACAGCTTAACCATCTTTTCTTCAGTGTAAGTAATTTTGCTTAGCTCAGACAAGCCAGTCAGCAATGACATAGCAAAATCCATCAATAAATATAGCTGACATTGAAAAACTGGAATGTTTATTTGGGAATCTCAGGTTTTTCACAATGTGAAAAATTATTTTAAAAAAAAAGCAAAGATGTAATACAGTAATGATACAGCACTATATGAATTAGCAGTAGGCCTAGGATCCATAGTATGTATTCTCCCAATTCTGATCTCAGAAACAACCAGAAGATAATTAATTCAGTGACAGACAACACAAATAAATAAGATTTAGAAAGATTTTCATATTAATTAGATTTACATAATTGATTCAGATGAAGTTGAGTGAATAAATGCTACAGAAAAAACTAAGTCCTCTTAGCCCCTTTAAAAACTGAACGGCAAAGGAACGTTGAAAAATTTTTATGTAAATAATTTTTGAAAAAGAGGAAATAAAGTAATTTTGTTGAATATCTTTTAGAACTCATAGCCACAAGATAGTGTGGTGAAGATCTTGCATTCATTTATTTAGGTATGGGCATCGTTATGTAAAGAAAAGACTCCTTCTACCCTTTTATTTCCTATTTGTCCCCAAAAGACAGAAAGTCTAATTTTTCTCAAGTGTTAAGCTACCAAATCAATTACGATTTCATAGCACATTTTGAAAGCAGGAAAGCTAATTACATTATTTCAATATATAAAAATATTTTACCTGCCTGCTTGTCAGGAGTACTCCAAAGAGCAGATCAGGTCAAGATGAAATGCAACACTCCAAACTGCTTAGCTGTATATCAGCGTGGTTAGAATAATCTTATCATGAAACAATACCAAATGTAAAAACTGAATTTTTCAAAAGATTTCTGAAGCGTGCCAGAGTTTCAGAGTAAAGGAGCTGGGGCTACTGGCTAGGGGGGAGGCTGGAGAGGAATGACCTTTAAGTGAAATCAAATCAGTTGGTAAAACTTCAGCATATGAGTGGTGAAACAAGTCACCTGGGCTCTGTGCCTTTGTGTGTTATGCAGACACCTATGCAGAAATCACCTCCAAGTGGAATGAATGCCTGCCGTTATAGTTCCCCCATGTGACTTATAAATGAAATTGCCCTAGCGCTTAAAAAGGTACTTTTAAGGCATTACCACTGCATGTGTTTAAAATGTCAATTAAAAATAAAGAAAAAAGCAAAACATGAAACAGGAGGGGAACTGTTATGAACCCATTTTCATGTGCAGCCAAGATTTGTGTGATGTTCCATCTTACCTAATGTTGTCATTTCAGATGGCATTCAGGACATGTAAACAAGCCCTACTACTCCAGCAAGTTTGATTCATGCAAAAATTCAATAACAAACTGCTAAAGAGATCTTCTTTATATGAAAGCACTGCACCATCCAAAATTATTTAAAACACTGAAAATTTAGTTTGGTCCATTTATTTAATTTCTTTAGAATGTGAAAAATATGCTTTGCTTTAAAAACAAAATGCTGAACGTGTATATACAACCAATCACCACTGGTCTGTGATGTGTTAGAGCCCAGCACAGCACTCCAGCTCTCAGCCTGCCCGATTATAAATAGGCTGCCAATCCAGGCAGCAGCAGCAGCAGCTGTCTCTCATCATTCTGCTTTCTCCCTCCATTTCTATTAGATTTCTAACACAATGTAGTGATTTCTGCATATAGTGATTTCTGCATATATTCTCCACATTCTGCAATAGGTGTGACAAGCACAAACACATTTGCTTTTAAGATGATTCACAATGAGCACAATTCTCTGCTAACCTGTTACTGTTTACCTGATTTGTATATGTGTACACACTAACTGGGCCTGCACATTTGCATTGTTTCTAATAAATTAAATGTTTAGTATTACAATTCAGCTGTCTTTAGAGGAACAACTGAACTGCCTGTGCTACAAGACACAGGTAAATAACATATACATGTCTGAACATGAAGCCTGCAGCAACAATCACAAGATGGTCCAGTCTGTATCTGTATCATGCAAGCAAAACAAACTATGCAACTCAGTGAGGTACTTTTTCAAATACCAACATACTGAAAAGCATACTTGGAAGCCTGCCAGCTCATTTTTTAACTACATATGAAACAAAAATCAAAGTTATAATCTAAACCAACTTATTTCTCTGCTATGCACAGAAATACCATTAAAATACTTTATAATAATTTCCATTCTGGAGAGATTATATTAAGGGGGGCTCTCAGAGAACCATTCTCAAAAAATATAAGACATGATCTCTGGTTTTACATTTTCTTGCATTAAGTCTTTACACTGTTTCCACTTGAACACTTACTTTCTGTCCGTAGAAGTATTTTCTCTTGACTACAGAAAAATTACTTTGTCAGACAAGTATTAGTTTTATCTCATCCTGCTGACAAAACTGTATGCTCAGATAGCACTATATCAGACTATGTTCTTATAAGTTGTATTTTTAAGACAGAGTACACAAGTGAAAACTTTCTTGAAGTGCTGTTAATGATTATAATGCTCCAAGTAATTGGGGATGCAGTCACATTTCTTCTACACATTCCTTGGCCAAAAAGTTCAAAGGTTCAAAGTCCAGTTGGTTTAGTGGCTCTTTCAGTAAAGGCACATTATTTCATTTCAATACACAGATGTGTTATTGAACAGACTTTATTTCAGAAAGTTCAGTGTAATCAATTTAAAGACTATATTTCCTACTGCACATTTCTTCTAAAATACTGAAATAAACATGTACAATACAACTTCTGGCGTTTGAAGTTCAAGAAAGCTGGAAGCAGTTGCTCTCAGCAAAAGACACTGATCAGGGTTAACCTTATATCTTCCTTCTTTTAGAGCAACACAGGACAGTTGTTTGCTTCAGACTTTTGTAGGCAGGATCCTACAACTAGAGACAAAACAGTGTTGTACCAAGAAAAAACAAAACAAAACAAACCCAACAAAAACCCCCAAACCAAAATAAAAACAAACAAACAAACAAACAATTAAAAAAAAAACCAAAAAAACCCCACAACCCCAAGACCCAGCTACCTGCAGCCTTACATCAGTCTTAGGAAGATCATGCTGAACTCAAATTTTCAGTAGCTTTTTTACCATAAGTGCTATTTTACCATAAGTGCAGTATCAATATAGGTGACACAGACGAGTAAAGAAATAATGAGCAGAACTTTTCACTTGTTCTTCAAGTTTTGTCAGTATTAAAAAGTACAGATTTCTATTCCTGCCCAGGTCCTTACTGATACTACACAGAAACTCATTACTAATCTTTGCAAGCATAATACAAATTCTGTGGTTATACCTGCATTGTATACACATTGTATAGCATTGGAACACAAACAACATACTGGTTGGTTACTTTCTATCAGCTTGGGCTCCAGCAGAAACCATCTCATAATCCTCATAATTCCTGCTTCTACGTTCTAATCTTCTGCAGATGAAAACTTGAGGCCACTTAGTCCCAAGTTTTGTCACTATCAGCTTCTAAGATATTTGAAGTATTTGATTAGCTGAGATGCTGCAAGATGTAACGGCTGCTGGTAATGCCTCAGATGATTCCAGACATTTCTGCAGAAGAGTATCTGTCTAGGCACTTAAAGGGAGCTGGTAACATGAGCAGCATACAGTTTATAGAAACAGCAACAGAAGTTCCAGAAGGAGGAATAATAAACAGGAAAGATTTTTTTTTTAAAATAAAACCCAGCTCAGCTCCATAAAAGCAGCTGAGGAGTGTGCTGTTAAATGGGACTTGAAGGTGGCCACCCTAAGCACTTCTGCAGGTGAGTCCTGGCAGGTCACAGGATGTATAGATGATAACATGGAGGATGACATGGAAGTAACTGCCTAAGCAGTGACAGATGGATGTGTGGGAACATTAAAGAAGTGGAGCAAGTGGGGGAGAGACAGGAAACTCATCAAGGAACATAAGTAAGGAAGGGCAGAATTATATAGAACTTTGAAAGTACTGAAAAGAGCTCAAATCTGATGCAAATATGGGTGGTGAACAGTAGGGGGAATGCAAAAATAAGAGTGACAATTAAATCAGCAAGCAGGAAGCATTATTTTAACAGCTACATGTTAGGAAGTGAAAAAAGTCTCTATTCCTTCTGTCATAATAGACATGTCTAGAAGAGAGCTGAAGATAGTGCACTGGTTAAGACAAGGCATGAAATAAGGCTTGCTCATAGGGATTTTATAAAAAAAAAGCATGTCTTAAGATGCTAAGAAAGCAAGCACCAGATTTATACCTGACCTAGATGACTACAACCAATGGAATGAATATGCCAAAAAAAAAAAAAAGTCTAAAAATTGCACACCTGAATAACATAGAAACGGAAGACTGTATTGTCTGTAGCAGAAGAATAAAACTAAGAATTAGAGACAGAAAGAGGACAAGAGATGAAACTTTGGCCTCACTGAAATAAATATAAAAATGTACATCAGCTTCACTGCTATCTGGATTTTTAAAAATGAGATAATTCTGGCCATTTTTCAGCTGATGACATGGAATCTGACAAACATTGTGTGAATAACTGCCTAATACTGTTTAGGACGCGGAGATAGCATGGAGAAGCAGAATAAAATATAGTTTCTTAAGATATTCATATTAGTAAGATCTCATTAACTAACTGGGAAAGAGTCAAGAGATTATAAAAGGAGCTATTTTTTTTTTGGCTTGTATCATCTCAATATCAAACCTCAGATATTTTTCACTATTTACATTCTAATTTTAAAATTGACTACTCAGTTTAATTAACTCATTTTACCAGTGTTTCAAAACAAACAGACCTGTATTTGTACCACTTCTATAAAAGACTGAACATTGAAAAATCTTGCAAAATGTTTGCTCCACATACTTTTCCAAAGAACTGTAGAACCTGGCTATAGTTTTATACTCCATTACACCAGCTGCAATCTTTAGAAAATAATTTCAAAGTTAAATAAGGACAAATTTTTCACAATGGTCCAAATGACTACAAAGTCTATTTTTTCATTTGCACAACGTGAGTAGATACTTGTAAGTCTGCACCTTCATGGAGGCAAGCAAGTCCTAACTTTGGAGATTTATTCCATTATTCGTCTTAAATATGAAATGGACAAACCCAGGCTGACTGCAAATAAAGTATATTTGAGAAATAACTAAGGCCCATAAAAAGCAAGATTAACAATTTATTCCACAATTAAAAAAACCTCCAAAACACTAAAAGCAGTTTTGTTTAGACAACAGTTCCTGTGTTTGCAACACACATATCAGAATCAATACAGCTGATTAAAAACTAATTTTTTTTTTTACACAATAGGATGCAACAGAAAAGTTGGCAAAAAACTTAGCAAATAATGTTATTACATTAATTACCTGGTTTAACTTGTCTTAGAGATGTTGCTAAGGGTGTGTTTCCAGGATTTTGCTTTTACTTTTACATATGGAATGAATACCTAAGTTACAGACTTGTTTATCATTCCCAATATTCTAAGACAATTTTTCACCAATTCAGTGAGTATTCACCCCAAAGAGCACTTCAAGAACTGGCTCTATTTTCTAGCTAGCACCTTTCCAAAAGTGTCTGAGTCTCATTTTTGGACAGGGGAAAATTGACAGCAGGACCAGTAAAAGTGCTTAAGAAAACAATCACTTCCACTACAGACCTGCATTTTTACATTAATGAAAGACATACACTACAGTTCATGCCTTACATTAACAATAATAATTTTTAAATACTCATTAAGTTCTGTCATTGGTGTAGTGATTAAAAGTGTTATGAACACTGTCACCTTTATTCTATTTGGCATCTCTAAGAGTTAACTATCAATACTGTTCAGAATGACTGCAGGGAATGCTGACCTGAAGGCTGCTTTGCTCAGCCTGTCCATGGTTGGAGTGTGTTTCTGGGTTTTCATCTGTACTGTGTCCATTTCAAGATCTATAGTTTCATTTTCTCCGACACAGAGATAGCTTTTTATTTAAAAGATAAAAAGCAGCTAAGAGTTGAATTATTTTATTTCTTAGTGATATTCAGAAAATACAAGTTTTCCTTGGGATTCTTGATTCTGTACCAATTCAAGTGAACAAAAAATGTATTTACTGATGAGAATAAAATCTGGGGAGGTGCTGGAATATGCTACACATTGTACTAAATAATTAGCAATACACAAAGATAAACTCTTTGATATGTTAATTGTATAATATAAATACTCTGGTCCATTTGGCAGATCAGACTTTTTGTAAGTTATAAAAGTTAAATAAAAATTTTGCAAACTTTTATTGTTAAATACTGCTGAATCCATCCACATGGAATTTATTCAATAAAATTTGTTAATTTCTGCTTCATTTCAAGACAAATTCAAACAAACTTTTAAAGTTTCTGTTCAGCAACTTTTACTTATGTTTTTAATCTTGTTACTTTACTCAACCTGCTTTAAAAAGCAGGAAAATATTTGTTGAGACCTTTTCTCTGATCCAGAACTTCTCATAAATTGAAACTAAGACTACTGGCTTTAACAACAAAATAGCCTGTCCTTCTGTAAAATTAGCTAAGTAGTATGGAAAGGTACCATTAGAATGGATCAGAAGTAAATATTCAATAGTAACCAATGACACGAGGGCAAGAGAGAGAGCATTATGAGACAACACTGCTTATGGCATCTAACACCCCTGTGAATATTGTGACATATCTATAGTGTTCTTAGCACTCCCATCATATGCATCAACAGGTTAACAGGTCAGGCTTTCAATTAAAAAAAAAAAAAGAGTATCATTTTTCTATGCCACTTTTATTCTGATGTCCATGAGTGGTCTCTAGTACACAGAAATTTCCTGAACAAGCAGTGTAAATTGATGTGCAAGTTAGCCATTCCAAGCACTGCACCTATTAACCTACTACTTTTCTAAATTTAGTTCACAAAAAAAAAATAAATTAGTCAACAGAACAGAGAATAATTCTGTTCCAGAACCACAACTGTTCACAATCTGATGTCATTGTAAACACCAACATACTACATTGATTTTGAGATATGAGCCAGGACTGAACTGGCACTCAGCATTCAACCTGTTCCTTCCCTCCACTTACAGGGCAGCAACCTGCAACAGAAATACCTTGGCTGCTTTAAGGCAGAGCCCTACCTGCGGAGCTGCCACCCACTCATTTTTTTGTGTCCTTCCAACACAAAGCAAATAACTAAAATCCATTGCCTTCTAAGAGCTTCTCCCACAGCAAAGGAAAGCCATCATTAAAGAGAAATAGACAAATCAAAAACAAAGAACCAGTGGAGGACATGAAAATCTCAATTTTTTTCCTAAGAAGCTCAAAACTTTCTAGGTAAGATTAAGTAAAAATGTCAGAGTGAAGATCACCAGCAGTAGATCAGACTATATTTTCTTCCCTTCCACACTTCATTTTATAGCAAAATGAAGCATGAAACTATGTTCCAGATTCACATGTGAAATTACTGAACATTAAGACCTTGTCCTAAATAGGTGTTTATATTTGTAGGCTCATCTACACAGATGGTTCTCCACCTACACACATCTAGACGGTGTCCAGACACTATGGCATTATACCAAACCAATGAGATTATAACAGAATTTGCCCTTCCTTGTGTATGAGCAACCAAAGTAGCTTATTTTGTCCCTATTGCATATGAGACAATTTAATACTTCAGAGGACCACACAAACATTAACAAATTGATCTGGAAAGTCTTTTTTAAGTTAGTCTACAGAAGTAAATTCTACAAAGTAGAAATTTTGCATTCTACAACTCTACATGTGGAACAATTTTTGCGCTTTCATTTCATGCACTAGAGAATAAAATCTTCGTTTAATGTGACTTCCAGCATAATTACTTCCAAATGAATTAGTTAAAGTGAGTAAGAAAATAGCAGAACAAGACAAACTAAGCCTATACCACAATATATTGCTTTTCCCCATTTGCAGCCTTCTTCATATGGCTGTGAATGAGCTCTCTCCTCTCCATTTGTGGATCTGTCAAGGTATCTAAGTTTCAGGAGAACACATCTACAAACACTGCCACACAATTCCCCAGGTTTCATATAGTATTAAATACACATAATAAAAAGTGCCAAAATATTAATTTCAAAAGAAAACTACCCACTTTCAAAAATCAGCAGTTTTTTGTTCCAGGTGGAATATGAATATTTATATCTAAAAGCAATGATGCCAGAAGCAAGCATTCCAAGCAGGATTACTGATATGAGCATTTCACTTCAGCATCCTGAAGGACATTCCTCTAATAATTTTCCTAGCCCTCAGAACTATAAATTGCAGATTAGGATGCTATGTGTGAGGAAAACAATGAAAAATTAATCTCTCTTAGAACCATAAAATGTGCATTAAATGATTTATATCAGGCCATTTAATAATTGAATTTGCAGTAAATCAAGGGAACTGGGCAAGTTTGGGTTTGTTGCTAAAGGCTTTAAATATGTTTCCATCTTTGCCATACATTAACAAACTTTCTCTCTGGGCACTGAAGTTCAGGCCAGCATAAATTTACCGCTATGGCACTGACTGAAACCTGTTTCAAACCTGAGATCAACTGTTCAAGGATAGATTGATTCTGACAACTTTTTATGCGTTATACTTGAAGACAAGAAGCTGAGAAACATTACACCATACCCAAATGTCCACAAAAAAATTTACATCAAGGCATTTTTTTAATCTAGATTATGCCTTATTTAAATTCAGCAGAAAGTAAAACTAGTTTGCTTGTCTTTGATCAGCCTTCTTTGAACTATCACCCTGTTGCAAGAAGCTTCAACCAAGTTGCAATTCCCCCAGTATAACACTAATGCATGTTTGTTTGCAAAGTACGTGTTGTTAAAACGTTGCATCTATGATGTTTAAATTTGCAATTAGCTTAGAATTATTGTTAACTGCTTTTGTTGGGAGAGGAGCAGGGGTCCTGCAGAAGCTCTCTCTTTCTTCCTTCCTTAAATTCACTATTTAAGTAATGTACTTGCACAAATATTACTGTCTAGTGAAAAAGCTCTTATTGCCTTGCATGTATTTTCCCTTGGAAGACCAGAATACATCTGAAAGTTTTTCCACATATAAAGGATTTTTTTAAAAAAATACAATCTTTAAAAATATATGATTTTAGAAATTAGAAGACATAGCATTTATACATTGCTATATGTGTAGCTATATCAACAGCAATGTGCTTCCATGTCCATGCCCATGCGTGCAGTATCAGATCACTTATATTCAATAGTAGTCAGCATGGGTTTACAAAGGGTAGGTCACGTCTGACCAACCTGGTGTCCTTTTATGACCAGGTGACCTGCCCGGTGGATGCAGGAAAGGCTGTGGATGTTGTCTATTTAGACTTCAGCAAGGCCTTTGATACTGTCTCCCACAGCACACTCCTGGAGAAGCTGGCAGCCCACGGCTTGGACAGGAGCACTCTTTGCTGGGTTAGGAACTGGCTGGATGGCCGGGCCCAGAGAGTGGTGGTGAACAGTGCTGCATCCAGCTGGTGGCCAGTCACCAGTGGTGTCCCTCAGGGGTCTGTGCTGGGACCAGACAGACCTATATAGACAGACATCTATATTTTTATAGATTACATGGATGAGGGCATCAAGCCTTTCATTAGTAAATTTACAGATGACACTAACCTGGGAGCTTGTGTTGATCTACTAGAAGGAAGGAGGGCTCTGCAGAGAGACTCAGATTGGTTGGATGGATGGGCAGAGTCCAACAGCATGAAGTTTAATAAGTCTAAGTGCTGAGTTCTACATTTTGGCCACGAAAATCCCCTACAAGGTTACAAGCTGGGAACAGTGTGGCTGGACAGTGTTCAGGCGGAAAGGGACCGGGGGGTGCTGGTCAACAGCCAGTTGAATGTGAGCCAGCAATGTGCCTAGGTGGCTGAGAAGACCAATGGCATCCTGACCTGCACTAGGAATTGTGTGGCCAGCAGGAGCAGGGAGGTAATTCTTCCCTGTACTCAGTGCTGGTGAGACCGCATCTTGAGTACCGTGTCCAGTTCTGGGCCCCTCAGTTTAGGAAGGATGTTGAGATGCTTGAGCACACCCAGAGGAGGGCAACAAGGTTGGTGAGGACTTAGAACACAAACCCTGTGAGGAACGTTTGAAGGAACTGGGGTTGTTTAGCCTGGAGGCAGCTTAGAAGTGACCTTATTGCTCCCTACAACTTCCTGAAGGGGGGTTGTAGCCAGGTGGGGGTTGGTCTCTTCCACCAGGCAGCAACTCACAGAACAAGAGGACACAGTCTTAAGCTACATCAGGAAAGGTAGAGGTTGGATATTAGGAAAAAGTTTTTCACTGAAACAATAATAAAGTACTGGAATGCTCTTCCCAGGGAGGTGGTAGAATCACCATCTCTGGATACGTTAAAAAAAAAGACTGGACATGGCACTTGGTGCTATAGTCTCGTTGAGGTGTTCGGGCATAGGTTGGACTCGATGATCTTAGAGGTCTCTTTCAAACTCATTATTCTGTGATTCTGTAATGTAGGTCTTTGCATACTCTAGGTAGTTTGTAAACAGAAATTAATGTATCTTCAGCTACTTAGTCATTTGATTAAATACTCTGAGCCATGTTTAATTGATCAGCGATCTGGCACAGAGAAGCAAAGGCTTTTGTAAGTACATCCAGTGAATGACAGGAAAGTAGGCATTAGAATTCAGAGCAGTTCCTAAATTCCAGACTATGATTTTTTTTTTTACCTACTCACTGAACAGAACGTGCTGCAAATGTGTTCTGCAAAGAGAGAATATGGTGAAATAGTAAGGGGAAAATACAGATGGTAGACAGCTTTTTCTCCTCCTCTTTTTTGTTTTAAACTTCATGGCCAAAACTGTATTTCCCCCTTTCCTTTCATGAGTACCCTCTCAGTTCCTTCCTCATTCCAAGCAACTGAAAATCATCCTCTGAGCAGCTGGGATGCTTTAGAGTGAACAACACAAATCAGCATATCATAAGTGTAATTAAATTTTAAACCAGCCTTTTAGGGGGCACTAGTTAAACAGAAAGCCCTTTGTATTTTTATCACTTCAACAGCAGTAGAAATCAAACTTTCAAATTTGATTATCCCTGGTCTGAAGGTTTTCCACATTACAGAGCATCCATTTGCCCTTTCTGCACAGCCACAGTGCGTCAACATGCCCTTTTTCACAGTATGAGGGGGCACCTCCTGCCTCTTTTTAGTAAAACTCTTTTGACTCCTTCTCAGTCAACTGTGCAAAATGTGGAAGCATTCGCAGATGGGATGAAGACGCATGTAAGTTACAGGAAAACACTGCAGATCTTATGTTATTTATTGTGCATCCTTAAATACAGACTGACATCTGCCAGCTCACAGTTAAGCAAAACTCACATTTGAATCCACATTTCTAGTGAGCAACCTAGTCAAGAATTAAATTATGTCACATAACATGTATATGTATAGAAAGTAATAGGACTCAGAATAAACGTTTACATGCAAGGGCCAACCCTGTTAGAACAAGATAGTCCCCCTAGCCAATGTCACACACAGGAACCAAAACAATCAGCAGCCACAGCTGGCCCAGCATAAATGTGCAGGTAGTGCCACTATCAACACAGCAGAGACCAAAAGGAAAGATTTGGTGGAAATCTGAAACAAGGCTAAAACTCACCCTTCAAGCTGGACAGAAGAAGGGCTTTAATTTCCACACCACCACATCCCTGAAGGTGAGCTAAACACTTTGCATATCAATGCCGCAGTTTGCTAGTATGCCTGGCATGCAGATTCAAGCTGGTGTTAGCAGGATACTCTTGCTATATCCCAGTTACTGTCTTCTCACAGGTAACAAAGTACTTACTATTTGCTGATCAGATTTCAGGCCCTAGCACAGCTTGCTTTTGTGTTTTATACAGTAAGTGGTATTTTCTTCCCAGTTTTAGAACTTGCCTATCCTTCCAGATACACAATGGAAAGAAACTACAAAAAGCCATTAAAACCTATCACAATACAATGACAATGTTATTCAAAAGTGGTCGATTAAAAAGATGAGTCAAAAAAAATACTGTCCAATATTTAATGGAGAATCTGCTGCAGCAGATTTGTCAAAGCATGACAAATTCAGTGACAGTTGGGTGTGTGAGTTTGTATAGGAGTTTGTATAGAAATAGGACTGTGAAAACTTCTGAGAACTACCTGAGTTAATTCTGCAATAAAAGTATACACCAAAAGAATGATTTTATTTCTTTCATTAAACACAAGCAGCATTGCTACAGTTTTTACTGATTTCCCAGAGTTTGCATCTTGTCTTCTTCTAGGATGGCATGCATCTGTATTTTAAGAGCACAAGTCAGTTACTTCTATGATATTATTAGTTACTAGAAAGTTTTCAAATGCTTGAAATACTGGAGAACATTTCTAGGTTATTGAAGTTTTCATCTATTATTGTTTGTTCCTAAAGTAACAGCTTAAAAACTGACTAGTTATTACATACAATGGTAAGCTGTGCCTTTCCATAGTTCCCCATTTTACCCGAAATCCCCAATTTCTGCAAGCTTTACTAGCATTCAGCATGACAGATTATGAAGCCACATGCTACCCCATCATCTTTCGCTGTTTCTTGGAGGCTCTCTCTCCCTCTGTATAGCCTGCACAAGACTCTGTGTTCTGCAGTCAATTCACACACCTCACTGAACAGCAAGAGCACATATCTAGGCCCACAGCAGGGGGGTTAATTAACTGTATAAGGGACAGAGCTGCCTCTAGAGTTATCTTTTATATGTATACAGGGAATAAACTGAGCTGACAACTCAGGGGAAAATGCAGTAAGCTTTGCACTCCTCACGTTCTCGTAAAACAACACTAATTTAAAAAAATGAATACAAATTTAGCAGCAGCTCTAGATTATAGCTGAGTAAGAAAGATCCCATCTGAAACACTGACAAAGGAACACTCAGTTTAAGAGTCTTTTCAAACTGTAATAAGACCTTGCAGATGGACAAATGAAAACATTTATCTCCTTCTCATAGCACCTGTTCACATCTATTGCATTTAATAAAGGTTGGATACACAGAGAGAGGCATTGGTTGATTACTTTCACATTAAGTTAGCAGACAATACAGTAACAAAGAACATTTGCATACAGCACCCTTCCTTTTGGTGTTAGTGCCAGCAGAGCTGCAGCAATGTTAATGCCCTGGAAAAGTTTTAGAAAAAAACACCAGTGTTTTCAAAACATCTTCCTAAAACCCTGCAATGGAGGGGGCTTTCCATCCCAGGAAAATAAATTGTCAAATATACAAGTGAGCATATTAAGACTGATGGCACATGCACTGAGATCAGACAGGGATACTAAGTAATACAAATGGGAAAACAACTTATACTTCCATTCAAATAATGCAAGCCCAGTCAATCAATCCTTTAGGGAGAGTGGCATCACTCTGTATTCATGAAGTACATATGTGCTTTGAGGAGGAGGTTGTACTAGACGACATCTGTAGCTCCCTTTGTACCTACAGATTTCAACTTATCCCATCAAAACACCAATTTTGGTATCAGCCCAGAATGAACATTAGAAAAATAAAACTTGCATTATATGCTCTTGAGTATACCCCAAGCCTGAACTTTTCCATCTTTTTCACTTTCCTGTCTCATAACAATCTTATTTCTTACCACTGAGGCATAACTCACTGCCAAGAAGCACCTACAGGAGTTTGTGTCTCTAGAGTCAAACTATGTGTTCTATTAACAGTGCACTTTGAGGAGGGTGAAATAGAACAAAGACAAGCCCAGGTCAGAGGATGTAACAAAGCCTACCCCCACACAGTGAGCATCTCTATGATGATCTAATTTGTGATATCTAGACTGTATGACAAAGGGAAGAGAATTTTCTTCAAGTTTCTTTTTTCATTGTAGTTGTTATGGTAGCTTTGTAGGGTAGGAAGGAGTTTTTGGACTGTTTTTAATCACCATTATGTTATTCTTCATCATTTACAATTCTTTCCTTGTGGACCTGGCTGCTGGATTGTCCAGGAACATCCTGACTGCATCAGCACACAGCATGTTAGAAGTTTCACAGATGTCTTTCCTCCTTACCCCATATCCTTCTACAATTTAAAGCAATTATGATGTGGAATTTGCAGGGGGCAGAGGAGCAGAAAACTCAGAAGCTGTCCTGCTTGGAAAAAGCAGAAGACCTCTTCTAAGTGCCTGCCCCAAAAGGTAAATTTTAATTAAATAAAAATGCCCATATTCTCATGCTTTAGCATTCTTTGAGTTTCTTGAGCACTTTTTTTAATGATCAAGGCATAAATGTCCTAAGAATAACTGTAACATATTAACCTAAAATGATGCTCTACAACATTGGACTGGTTACCATCTAGAATTCTTGATTCTGAATGTGCTTTTGGTAAGTCATAATTCTAGCTTTCTCTTAGACTCAGCTGCACTTTGAAACAAAAGTGCAAAAAAGCTGTCTTCTTCAGTAGCTCGATCACTACTTAAATTTAAAGTCTAAAAAAACACCAAAGCCATCTCCCCTGTGGTGGTTTGACCTTGGCAGGACACCAGGTGCCCACCAAAGCTGCTCTGTCAACCCCCTTGTCAACTGGACAGAGGAGTGAGAAAATATAAAGAAAGTGTCATGGGTCAAGAAAAGAACAGGGAGAAATCACTCACTTACTGTCACAGGTAAAATTGACTCAACTTAAAGATATTAAATTTAATTTAGTACCAATGAAATCAGAGGAAGATAATGAAAAGCAAAATCAAAACTTAAAAACTGTCTCCTCGCCCCCACCCCTTCCTGGACCTAATTTTCTGATTCTCTAAATTCCTGTTTCTCTATCTCCTTCTGCCTTGAGGGGCAGGGAGATGGGAATGGGGGGTTATGGTCAGTCTATCACATGCAGTCTTTGCTGCTGTTTCCTCCTCAGGAGGAAGACTCCTTCCCCTGCTCCCGTGTGGGGTCCCTTCCATAGGAGACAGTTTCACAAACTTCTTCCCGTGGGCTACAATGCATCACAAACTGCTCAGAGTAGGACCCTTTCATGGGGTGCAATCCTTCATGGGGGGCAATCACCATGTTCTGCACCAGGTACTTCAAGGGAATGCTTGCTCCTGCACCTGGGGCATCTTCTGCCCCTCCTTCATACTGACTTTGGTGTCTGCCCAGCTATTTCTCTCACACATTCTCACTCCTCCCTTCTCTGACTGCAATCCTCTTCTGCACAACAACTTTAATTTTTTCCTTCTTAAATGCATTAACCGAGAAGCACTACTGCCATCACTGATGGATTCAGCCTCAGCTAGTGGCAGGTCCATCTTGGAGCTGGTTGGAATTGTTTCATTGGACGTAGGGAAAGCTTCCAGCAGATGCTCAGAGAAGCCACCCCTGTAGCCTCCCTGCTATCAAAACCTTGCCATGCAAAACCAATACAACCCAGATGTCCCAAACAAATAGCTTTACTGTTATTTAAGCTGAATCAAGGCTGAAGAACTTAGAAGAAAAAAAAAACCACCCTTGTTTCTATTCCAATTCACACATAAAAAACAACCCAACAATTTTTAACCAAGCTCCAAGTACAGCATAAATTCTCAGTATAGCTATGGCTGTGTAAGACCAATGAAAACAAAAGAACTGATAAGAAAGCTCACATCCCTCAAGACAGAATTTATCAGCTTCCTCCATTTTTATAACTAGGCAGCAAGAGTGAGGATAGCCACAGCGGACCACCATTTAGGTCTGATTTTCTGTTGCCATAAATTGTTTTATTCAAAGCCAGAGATTAAGCAATAAACCAGGATTTTGACTAAAGTTTCAGATACCTCATTGCTTCCTGCTTGGACCTACTACACATGATCTATATAAACGCTCAGGATTTGCAACATAAGCTCTCAAGCAGAATTTAAAAGTTCTGTCTCCAAATAATTCAGTTTGAAATTTGCTTAACAAAAATCATAATGTTGTCAGATATCAGGTTGCTCTCTGCTGTCAGCTTCCAAAAAGTCTTTTCAGATCTTCTTCATATATACAACGCAAGGAATTCAGTTCTTCAAAGAACACTCAAGAACTACTTTAGATTTCTTTTTGTGCTTCATCTTCATAGTTATAGTGTTAGGTAATACTGAAAATAGTATCAATTGTGACAAACAAAATGCAAAGCTTCAACAGAAATTTTCCACGTGCATCTGTAACAATTTCTATCCTCTATACTTCAATTCCAGTCATTTGATTGCACTGCCATTGTTGTGCCTGCTTCATGCATAGGGCTACCATGTGGATCAGCTATTCCAGTGGGAGAAGCAAGAGAGACACAGCCTACCTTCCTCTCTGCCATTCAGGAGCTGCAGGTACATTTATTGGATCTGCATCCCTGGAAAAGGGAGACTACCAAGCCAGAGACTGGGTTCAAAGCTGTGGTTACACAGCTGTTTGGTCCAAGATAAATACAGCTGTCAAATGAAAACTGTTTCACCCTTTGTTTCAGTCCTTCCTTTCTGCCACTTCCCTTATGCCAAAAGCTGTGTTCATTCAGCTGCACACAAGCCAAGCGACCAAAATGGATCATGCTCAAAAAAGGCACATCTCAGAGATCTTCAGCCAGACAGCTTTTTCACTTGGTCACTGCACAGCAACAGGAGCACTAGTTCCAGCACAAGAGAGGGGCAGAAGTCAGCAGCTAGACCAGGCAGGAGGACAGGTCACAGCTTTCATGGAGCTGTCCAATTTGAAACATAATCAAAGTGGCCATATAATGACAACCTATACAGTATGGGATACTAACTCAGTTTTGTCTCTGAAATACAGTGAATGTGATGCCTTGGAAGCACAGCACTGGAACTACTGGCTACAGAGGAAGACAACATAAAGAAGTGCAATCTGACTTTCCTGATTTCTGCACAGTGCTTCAGTAATTCCACACAATGACAATACAAAGTGTTATCATCAGCCCCAACCACAGGATGTTCTTAAATAGATATTTCTCAGCAACCTGCTTACAGTCTTTCAAGGACCATTAGCAAAAGACAAAGAAAATAGCAATTTTTAAAAGGCAGGCTTGGGGGGTATTTTCTGTGTACGTCAAGCATTTATTTAAAAAAGCAGGTACTTCTCTAGTCTGAGTTACCCAAGGCCTGTTACAAAAATAAAAAGTGCAAAAGCTTCTTAAAGAAACATTTATGTTCCATAATGGGCAACAGACAGAGAATGAATAACTCTTTCTATACCTTATATGCCACATATCAATTAAATGATTTATGGAAATGCACTCAGCCCTACAAAATAAAACATGTCAAAACAGTCAGCATTTTTTAGGCAGGCAAAGTAACAGAATGCACTGTGGAAAAAAGATACATTTAAGGTTACTTTCTTATTACTTTGTTTTCTATAGAACTTAATTGGACTCTTTACCAAAGCAGTTTAAATACAAACATTAAATTACCTGAAGCCTTACAGTAAGTGATTTTTATTTCTTATTATACTACTTTTGCTACCCATCATCTTCACATCTTTCTCAGCACACTGAAAGCAGAGGCCTTTGGGGCCATTTCCCAGTTATAAAACCACCACATACATACAACAGTGCAAACAGGATATGCACAAGCTGCATCATCCTTTGAGGGGATGCATCCCTCCCTCTCTCTGAAGTCTCTCCTCTTTGACGACTTCCAGAAATAGCAAGTGGACTGCAAAAAGGGCTTCATCTCCAGTGAACAAGAATAGTCCAAGCAGAATGAGGTAAACATGTGGCTTCATAGGGCAGCTTCCCTTAAAGGCAGGTATGAAAATTGAAATGGACACTGGGAAATATAGAGCAAATAGAAACTAGACAGGCAAACAGAATGGCAACTGTTCTGAAGAGGTGAGAGTACATTTGGGTGTAACTGCTCTTACAATCCCAACCCAAGCACCAGAGGCAAAATTTCCTCTTTTGGCATCAATCAGCACCTTACGTCATTACTTCCTCAATAATGGAGAGGAAGCTACAGCCAGAGATACAAACGCTGCCCACCAAACACCAGTAAGGCAGACAAAGTAGGAGAATAGGCCAAGTTCCTACAAAACCTTCCAGTCAAAGTACACATACCCCAATACCCAAACCCATTGATAAGAAAAAAGACCCAGTGGCGACACCAAGCTTAATGCAAACTTTGTCCTCAGAGCTGGCTGCTAACAGGGCCTCTGCAGTCCTGCCTTCCTCACTTTCTGTTCAGACACTCCTGCCCCTGTTCTGGTCCAAGGTAATTGGTTCATCTTTCAGCCTGACATAGCAGTAATGCTATGAAGTGTTACGCAGAGTTTACCAAGTGAGCCCAGGATTAATGCAGCACCCAAGCATTTCTCCATGGCCTTAGAATGTGATGCAGAAAATGTAATTAAATAGAAATTTATACAATTAATTTTCAAAATATTAGGTGGGGAGGGAGGGGGCAAGGAATCTGTTTTCTGAGATTTACTGCCTATCCCAATCTGTTCAAGAGAGCACTGACACCCTATCCCATGGGTGGTGGGTATAATTGTAATGAAAATGCCCAAACAAACAAGAATAAAGTACCACTGCCACATGCCTCTAAAGAGGGTAGAATTTTAATCAACAACTGATTTCTCTTCTCATACAGAAGTGTATGAGGCATTGTGTAACCAATAAGTCAAACGTTGCCTTTTCAAAGAAGTGACTTAAACTAAAAAGATCTTAAGACCATTTAATATGGGTTCATGCATGTAACTAAACACAGAAAAACCTCTAGGACCGTAAGCGCTAAGATGAACTTTTTGTCTCAGCATTTTCTAGTCCTAATCAGCATTTTGCAAGAGCTGATCATTAATATTTTAAAGGCAAATAAAGAATGTAATGAAATTTTGGAGACATCTGACCCACTAAAATATTTTTGAAAGCTAAGGCTCAAACTGACTGTATGTGTGTAAGTTAAGTGGGTCAGGGAAGCTAACTATCTACTAAATGCCATAATACACATGGTGTTTAAAACACACTTTTCTGAATAGGGAAATTTAAAAGCTAGCAAAACAGGCATTCAAGATAATTAAGTGAACTATAAAGATGATGGAGATTCTATCGCTGCAAAGCTTCAAATGATCAGCAATTTTCATTCAAGCAACTTTTGAACAACTTGGAACCCACAAAGATTATTCTCAGAAGTACATCAAGTTTAGTTCCACACAACCAAAACCAAATGTTGTAAACCCATTATGAAATGATGGAATAAAGTGTTTACATCACTTAATACAGTAATCACTTAATACAGTAAAAGGAGATAAGCAGGATAAAGAAAGAGGAAAGGGCAAAACCTGTTTATTCACCCTTTACTTTTTAGAAAGTGCTACCTAGATTACTTCATACGCACTAGACAGTAGTGCCAGTGCTTTGAAAGCACGCCTGACTATTGTAGGATATGTACAAGCTTATTAAATAATAACTCTTGTTCTAAAGGAATTTAGTTTAAAAGTGGCATTTTCATTCAAAACTAAAAAGCAGAACAAAAGAAACACAGAATTTCAAATTAGAAACTTTGTTCTTGAGTATGAGGACCAGACCTGTCTCTTGCTATTCAAATATAAACCCCAGCATATCATACATGGACCTAAATTTACCACTGCTACATTGCAGTCCAAGGTAATTTTACCTTTAAACAGTTACACTATATTAATGTCCCATATAGTGCCATACCACTGCTGCAGGGTCATCCTACATAATACTTTGATTATTGCCTGCAATCTTAAAAGAAAAAGGAAGGTTTAGGGATACAGAACCTGACACATTTTTATACTACCATAATGCATCTTCCTACAGCAAATGATAAATGCAATGCATTTGGGATTTACTACAAAGACACAACAAAACCATCAGCTGTGTTTTTACCTGGTTTATCCAGGAAAATGTATTGTAGAGCATCAGTAAGGTACACCCAGGTAGTACAGCTGTTTCCAAAAATGTTTGGCTATTTATTTCCTCTCTTCTGAGTACTCTGGTTTTATGACTAATATTACTCCTAGCTACTCTGGGGACCACCAAAAAAAATCATGTTTGCAGATCCATCCAGCTGGCAAGCTAGTTCACCCAACAGACCATTTTGTTTGTCTGCTATTGGTGAGACTGCTTGACTTCTTGCAGCACCCAGACGCATTCTAAGTGTCAGTTCTTGAAGTTTTCTCTCTATAGCTCTCCATGTATGTGGGATTTAAAGGCCTTCAGACCTTCAGATAGCTAATCTATGAAGAAGAATAGATGAAAAGCTGAAGATTAAAAATGGCATCATATCAGTGCTTACTGAACTCTAGCCATAGGATTTATTAGATTTTAAAATCTGAATTGACACTCACGGAGGGCCTGACCCAATGCTCCTGTTAGCAGGAGATGCACATAGCTCTAAACAAAAGGTTGTAGAAAATATTCCAGAATGCAAATTGATCTGGTAATTCATAATAACTCCCAGATTTCATAACTAAAAGCCCTCTCCAAAAGAGGGCTTTCCATTAACAGATCAAAACTGAATTTGTAGTATCTGCATTTCTCATTTAACTAAATTGCACTTTGCTCAAAAATCAAGACCTTTGGAGAAATTTCATTTTTGATTCTTGAAATTGTCAGAAACAAAGCTATGCAACTACTTGAATGAATTTAAAAGTAATTTGAGAGAAATTACTGAGTCTCTCATCAGTTCTTTGTAAGAGCTATAAAGTCCAAAACTGTTTTGTGATAGTCCTGTCTAAGTGAATATTTAAAGGAAATTAATATACTAAGTTATTAATAAACTAAGTTTCAAACAGACCTTTAGGCCACACAATTTAAATTGCCCAGCAGATAAATGTTAAGAGCTTAATGTACTGGGATGCTGTAAACTGCTTTCCGCATATTATTTACTTGGAGAATGGGATATGTCTGTTTCTTGAGATATATGACAAAATTTAGAATGAGTTGGAGAACCCAAGAACCTAATTTTGTCCAAGTTGATTGCTGAAGCATTTATTACTAGCCCAAAGGTGTGTGTGGAGCTTTTGATGCTAGAAAGCTGCTGACAATCATGCACTTCCACAGCACTCTGGGCTGGCCACAACTCTAAAGAACCAACTGCTGCTCTGAAAAACTGCCATACTAGACTAAAAATGAAGCAATTTAAAGAGAGTGAATGGATATGGAGCAAGACTCCACAGGCTTAAATACTGCCAAGTATTCAAATTTTCAGAAGTCTAAAATAAAAGGGCAGTCACTCGCTGTTCTACAGAACATCAGGCAGCTCTAAAGTATATATCTCAAAAATTCGCATCACGTATTATAGTTCCAATGTAATTTTTTTGTTTTCTAAGTAAAAGTAAGATAAACAAGTTCTGCCTTCTACAAACAGTAAACAGTCACTGAGGTTTTTCTCATTGAGTAAGGAAAAAAACAGCTCATTTCTCCTTGCTACACAGGGCAGTCTGGGTTCAACTCCTTAACACACTAATGGCCATTTACTATTGACACATTGCCAACATTTTACTGAGGAAACCTTGAGAAAGAAAAGGCAGGGGGGAAAAAAAAAAGTAATTATAACTTCTTAACTGCTTCTAACTTTCCTTACCTAACTTTGGAGGAAGATCACAGGACAAAAAAGATATGCTCATTGGAACTTGAGGGCTTTCTCCCTGCTAGTTTTTAAAAGTCTACTGTAAGAAGTCACTTAAATTAAAAATCGACAGAATCGAACAAGAATTAGTTTTCATAGAACACATCAGATAAACTCTGTAGGAAAAAAAAAAGTAATGAACGGAAGCCTAATCTTCCTAGTAGTTTTTAATAGTCAGTAGAGTGAGAATTGCCTTCACAACACCAACACAATGGTAAAAATTAGGTTCCCTTGTCTGATTTGCCTCCTAGTGGTGTCTCCACCACTCTACTGATCCCCCACATTTGGACTTTTTCAGCAAAATTTCCATCAAATTCTGCAGTCACCATAGCCTAAATTAACCTGTTACACTACTATTAGTGAGGAAAGTTGAAGAAGACCCCTTGCATTTCACTACCATTTTCAACAAAGTTAGGACAAAGGAGGAGATAAAAAGAAGCTCAAAGAATAATGGACCTAATTAAAACAAAAACAAAACCACACCAAAAAAAACTTACATTTCATCTGGCCACCACTTATCTTCCCTGACACTATGTCAGATGTCTCTGCTAACTTGCAATCTAACAGCAGGGGAAAAGTTGCTCTAAAGAAATTATACACATTCTGGAGTTTCTGAAGGTCAGAACAAGTATTTGAAAAGTTAACTAAGAAGTAAATACAATACTGAAAGAAAGTTACTCTGTATAATGACCAGAAATAGGTGTTTTCACATTGACTTGGCTCATATTTGAAGAAAATAAAACACTCTAATTCCACAAACAGAAAATGAAATCTGAACCAGATTATCTTCAGTGAATATCAAGATTTTCTAAGGATGAAGACTGCATTCTCTGCCTCCAATAGTGTCAATATAGAAAAGAAAGCACAGAGACATCATGAAACTCTGTGAAGAGCATTCTTACCTTTTAATACTTTAGGGATGTTCACCCTTTAAGCCCTTCAAGATTATCAGTCTCCACAACAAAATGATGGAAAAAATCCATAGTGAGAGTAATAAGAACAGACAACATTCAGTTAGAAAAGTGAAACCCAAAAAAAATCTTTTTATAAAGCATGCATTTATTTGGCCCATTCACATTTCCCTAATATGTCATCTCTCTAAATCACTTCTAGAAAGGTGTATTTCCTCTTTATTTGTCCACTACAAAGGATCCTTAGTCCACCTGTAAAAACCAGTACAATTAACAGAAAATAATTCCAAACTAGCATTATAGAAGCAATGCAGTATTATCACGTCCATCTCAGTCCTTTTTGAACCTATGCAGCAGGAGTTGAACTGAGTGGTTCCTCAATACCTTATGAGGGGGTAACACATGACCTATATTAGGGAAAACACCACCTAACACTGTTTACCTGAGTCAGTCTAGTTCTTGGTGTAGCACCAACCTATAAGATAATATTTGGTAATAAAAGTATTTTAGCCCATGGCTGTACTACAGTCAGTAACTCATAGCACAAAAAACCCCCACATTTCAGGAAGTGGCTTCTTTTCAAATCAGTACAGGCAGAAGAGAACAAACAGCAGAGACAAGCTTTTCCCTCTATTCTAAATGTTGGACACACTGTCTTTCTCTCTTCTTCCTTCCAAAATTCAACACACTTCAAAAAAGCTGGGGACCAAACAATTGCAATAGCAACTAAAGATCCATACATAAGGCTCTGAAAAGCAGATCCCTAGATTTGATTCCTTTTCTAACTTGCAATAAATCAAAATACTGTTTCTGTGGCTGTGAGGTTGTTCCACTGAGGCATGCAGAACAGAGCAGAATAAACTACTTTAATCTGTTTTAACTTATAAAAATTCATTAGTAGATTTAATCCCTTTTCCCAGCATCCAACTAAGAGGCATTTAAGGGTGCTATACAAAACAGCCTAAATCCCAGTCATCATCATCTAATGCTTCGCTTGTCTTCCCTTCGAGTATAAAAGGGAAAAGGGAATAGTAGGCCTTGAAATAACTGCTGATGTGTGAGGTTATCCGGCAAGTCAAAACACGCAGGAGCATCTAATAACCAACTCTCTCCATCAGTAGGGGATTTTCAAGGAAATACTGTAGTTTAATTGCCCATTTTCTATCTACAATGTTGATTTTCAAGCAGAGCAGGCTATTTTGGAGTTATGCCCTGGCTTATATGAAGATGAAAGATGTATGCAACTAGGTTCAATTAAAAAAGTTCTCCAGCTGCCTCCAAATCTGGCTTAAATACAGCATGAACTCAAAAATTAAAAGTTGAGCCAGAAAATCAGTGCTGAGGAAAGAGTAGCAAGGGGGTATGTGGAGAGTTTTTCTTTTTTTTTTTTCAGGACATAATGAAACGGTCACTCACATTTCATAAACTGAGTTATTCCAGTGTTAATTGTATATTAGATATGCAAAAATTAAGTTCACAAACCAATAGTGAGAAGTCTAGGTGGAATGGCATTAAAAGAAGAATGGGAAATCCAAGTTTACATGCCAGTATGGGTTTAATCATGATTTAAGCTTTATAAAAGGTCTGAGACACCTTAGCAATATTTCAGTCATATACAAATGATTATAACATCAGTTTTACAGGAGAATTTGGGGCAAAAGAGGCAGCAGGGAGAGATGCATCCACTCTCCTATCTACAATCATCTGTGCAACGTCCAAAATTTGCTTCAGCCAGTATATCTTGAGAATATGGAAAATGATAACTTAATGAGAAGTCATTATATTCACATTTTCACACAATATTTAGATGCAAATTAAATAAATACCAAAGATTAAAATAGAAAGCTTATGCAGATTTTTCAAATATTCACCTCTAAACAGGTGCTGTTCATACCTATCAGTGGGTTCAAAAGGATCTGACAATTCCCCGAGGCACTTAACTTACTTTTCCTTATGTCCAGATAGACCAGTATCTTTTTAGACAGGAAAAAATGATTGACTACTTCAAACAGTCTAAGAAGGATTATACAAACAGGTTTTTTTCATGTATTTTACAACTGCTTTATAAACAGTTGGCATAAATACATTCTTGTAGTTACATGCAAATTAGCATATCTTTATCATTCATGCAATTTACTTAAAAAAGATCACTGTTTAGTACAGTTATATGTACAATTCCAGATAAACAACTGGAACTGAAATTAGGTATCACCTGCCTCAAGCTATTAGTAATTAACCGCTCATATGGCATATTTGCAGACTTGATCCATTACTGACAAAATAATTGGCATTTCAATACATCCTTGCTCAATCGTAGAGAAAGGAAGTATCAGAAACTCCAGACAAAACTGGCAGAAGTAGTGACTTTTTAAATTTATTTCCAGATTTTTTGTCATAAACTGTGATGGTGTTCATCTGGTGTATCTACAACACACAGGCATACCTTACCTACCTTCTTATGCACAAGCATGAAGTGCACTTTCCTACCTGTTACCTGTACCCAGTTTCCCTCCTGCTCTCTAGCTTTCTTGAGCTTACATTCTTCCCACCAAACACTGTTGCTTCTCTTTACAGAACATGATGGAACATGTTTCGGGAACAATTTTCTGATAATGTGCTCAAAAAGCCTCCGTAAAAATTCACCTTTACTATGATTGACAACTGTTCAAGAAGAACAGTCTCATAGGATGGATTTATGCACACTACCAATCTTTTCATTACTAAGTTATGGTACCTGTAATAAATATAGCAACAGTAATGCTTAAAAGCTTTTCCTGACAGTTTTTGAAAACTTAAATAACAAGCTTCCTTTGTCAATCTAAACCACATGTTTACATTTATTTAACTATGCAAAACCATGGTTAAATTACTCTACCATTTTTTATATCTATCCCAAATACCTTTTCTCATTACTTGTTATTTAGTGGCAAGGTTAAAAAGAGTCTCACCCTGAACATACAGGACTTAGAATAACCTCATCTATCTCAATTTCCTGTAAGCTCTAAATACAAGGAAAATTCCTTAGATTTGCCTATTCATAATAATAAACTTGCTTTTATGGTGTGCATTTTTTCTAATTATATTCCACAGTTTCAACTACTCTTCACAATAAAGTATGTTAACATTTTTCCCCTGTGAAAAAATAAAACCACAAGTATCTCCATATAGCATATATATGTTGATAACTATTTTGATTACTTTTTCTTGCATACATACAGAAATCAAAATAACAAAGGGATCCACTTTATTATTTCAACATCAAGAGGAAATACATTAGAATACAAGTCTAGTTTCCACAACACTATTCTTAGAGAGTCAATGAATTTCACTGCAACTACAGGAAGAGACATTTGCATTTTATTTTCAAATATAAGGGAAAGAGACGTGATTTCTTTCGTAAGTGCTTACCACCATCACCCTTTTTTCGTAGAGTCAAAAGACTATTTGTGTAAGCTTTCTTTCACATTTAAGATGGAATATTGCTCTAACTTTTCCAGGAGATTGTGATAAGGACACATTTAGAAATTCCTCTGTATCTGACACAATATTGGAAAATAGCCTACATTTTTTTACTGCCCACATGACCTCTTCCTTGTCTTCAAAATTAAGTACTATAATGATACATACTCAATCATTATATATCTGAAAGTGCATATTCTTTGTTTTTTTAATTCACTATGGAGGAAAGGAGGCAGAAGAAAAGGTACTACTTCAAGATTACACCTCTTCCTTCCTCCTTTATGCTACCCCTGCTCTACCTCAGCCTTTCACCAGTGTCACTGGTAACAATTTCCACCCCATCTCCCCAAAACAAGCAAAAAAGAAGTATACACTAAAAACTTCCTCACAGAAAAGTTTTAAAAGTACATTTTTAAAATTTTTGTATTGTAATGAGTGTATTTAACCCAGACAAAAGCTGAGTAGTGCAAAGTAATTGTGGGTAAAATTCTACAAATCAGAATGCCAAGAGAAGACACTCTTGTAGAATAAAAAGCAAAGGAAAAGTGCTAGACTTTGACTGTGAATTTCTTCCAAAGATGTGAAAGTATAGAAAAAAACAGCGCTCCAAAGCAACAGAATTAATTCACATTTACAACCCAGCCTTAGATTTGGCAATTACATCTGCACTGAAAAACTTACTCTTGACTTCTGTTTACTGAAGAGGGGGGGGCCAGGAAAAGAAAGAGGAAACCATTTATAAAACCAATGCATTCAGAGTTTCCAGACTGCAGCTCTCACATTTATAGACGAGAGAGCAAGACTATTAAACTGAATTTCACTTATTGCCCGCAAATTAGAAAAGTAAGCATAGTTTACAACTGTGTAAAAATAATACAAAGAGACTAGCAGAGGGAAATCTACTAGTCTGAAGGATTCAAGCTTACAGCCCTTTAAATGCAAGTTATCGTCAAGTAAGTTTTTTCTCTTTTTGCAGTTTTCCTTTCAAGTGTTAACACACTCAGCATACATTGCTCCATTGTCTCTCCGGTATAACAAATCAAAGCCTTTATTTTCACCTCTGACATTTTCAAAAACATATGAATATATGACATACCTTATGCTATAAGTTCAACCCTGCATCAGCTAACAATTTTTTTTAGGTTTAAGCCTACACACTGTAGAGTCTACTCGCTTTCTTTTTGTACTTTGCCAGATCTCCTCAATTTCACAAACTTCTGAACAGAACTGTCATTATTAATTCTCAGCAAGACACCTAAGCCACTATGAATCACTGCAGCAACTGGCAGCAAGTGTCGGCACTATTCTCACAATGCTTCAGAAACAGAGGGAAGTCCTAAAGCAACTGAAAGCTTTTAGCTAAACCTACCGCTGACTTGGTTCTTGCACAAGTCTTCATCCAACTTCATTAAATAAGAGAGCAAAGAAAAAGTGTGCATTAGGGTGACATAACATTCCACAAGCCAAAAATATTTCATTATTCTACCTCTCTAACACCAGCATCTCAGCTCCATGTCTCCAGGTAGGGACACCACACAGGCTGGAACTTTAGTTTCTCAAACTTCATTAAAAGCTTATTGAACAGTGACCATTATGCATCCTATAACTGTCCACAGTGGAATTGGGCCCTCAAAGTTTACTCATTGGATATCAGGCACCAGAACTACTTGGCTCTAAACAAGAGTACAGATTACACATGTTGCACCCCTTCTTAACACAAGCACTGCACAATGCAAACCATTATATTTACTGTGCAAAACTGCATATTTCTCCATGCTGCGTGAAAATTGAATTGCTGATTAATATTCTACCCATAAAGGAATTGATAATAATGATTTTTCTTGAAAAGAAGTGAAAATGAAAACAGAAGAGGGGCTTTGTTGTAGTCTCTAAGGTGCTGCTTAACTGCATTGCTAAGCCAAAGACTTCTATACAACAGATTTCTGCAAATAAAGAGGGAGGGAGTGAGCACTTCTCTGCACAGGGAAGTTGTGTTTTTTTCCCAGAATTTATATTTACCATGACCATTGCATTTTAGCAGGTGTACTACTTTAACAACATTATCATCTGGAACACTGGCAGCTCTGCAGTCCAGTAGTAGAGATAACAAAATATTGAAACTTCAGCAATCATGGAGAAGTTCACTGTTGTTCTGATAATCAAACCCACAAAAATACAGAGAAGGAAACTACTGCAACCTCATACAGACTGTATTCGCTGTGTGGTAGAAGAAAACTCAAACTTATTTTTCAACGTCTTTTGGAAACTCAACCCATGTTCATCCCATGAACAAGTGTACTTTAGCACTTTGAGTTCAATAGAAAAAATAAAGCTTAATTTCTAGTGAGGGTAATTTAAAACACATGTTAGTATAGACCATTCTGCAGCATAATTTTACAGAGTTATAAATACAAGTTTAAAAGTTATGGTAGGATTTCCTTGCTTTCTTACATTCCACTCAGTGTCTCACTGCCTGTCCGTGCTCATCACGTGAACTGGAAGTCAATACAGCTTGCTTCATGGTATCAAGACAAGCTCATTTTGAAATTAGCATGGGCATCCAGAGCTTACCAGAGAATCCTGAAAAGACCTTGCTGTGAGACATAGCCACATGCAGAGGCTCATGCTGATTTTAGAGAATAAATCATCTTCAAGAGAGACATGCTATCATATCAGCAAAACCTCAGTTTTTGTTGAACTACTGTTCTCATTAAAAAATAATTTTCCTTATTATGCTTACATGTTTTGTCCTAGATTCACTGTTCCCCTAATAAAGCATACTATATTTTTTTTCAGTCAACAAAATTTCTAGATAAATGTAAATCACTGTCTGGCTATTTTTTGTAGGGATAGTAATACTCAGAACACATGCAGCTAGTAACAGACAAATGGAGGTATCTAGTTGACACTCATGCATTTTACCCATGCTCTAAAATTTTTCCCTCTTCAAAGGTCTAATCTAATGATCTAATTTGGTTCCATTATTGACATATTAAGCAACACAATTAAGGACTGCTTAAGTCAGTTTACTTGGGATGGGATGATGTGGTGTATGAGGGGTTTGTGCATTTGTTGCTCTTTTATGTTTTAAAAAAAGTGAGAACAAATTCTGTCCATATCTCAATATTACGTCTTTTTCTTCTTGCTATTCCCAAGGCCCATGTTCAAGTTCAACAATCTTTCTATTAAGCATTCAATTGTAATTATTACTCATACTTTAGAGCTGTCAAACAGAATTCCTACCAAATGGCAAGCATAAGACCATTGTGGTGTAATTTATCATGGTAAAAGCATCCCACTAATTTTCAAATTGTCTATTAAGTACCCATAACTGACATACATTTAGCTGGTCTTGACATTAAGAAAAATTCCAGCATACTCACCCATATACACGTGTGGACTTACTAAGTCAAAATCTAAAGATTTGCCTAAACCAGAATGGTTGAGTTTAGAAGAAGTTTAAAGATAATAATAAAGAAAGTGACAAAACTAATCTATTTTTCCATCTCCCTTAACATAAAATGTTAGTTTCAACACAAGAAAAATTGCTATAACTTTCACTGATTAAACTAGTTTCTTGTTTGATAGACTCACAATAACTCATTCTATCCTTTGTTGAGAAATCAAATAAAAATCAAAAATGTCTGGTTGCCCACGCTTATTTTTGCACTTTAAGATTTAGCAGCTCTCTTGGAAGCTAGGAAAAGAGACATCTTTAGAACAAGTGTTAAAAATACATCTCTGTTTCCCTACCTGTTTCTCACTCAGAGCTGTGATTTTGGCTTGAAGTTCATGAAGTTGTTTCTTCAAATCAGCGTTCTGATTAGAAAGAAAAAATATCTGTGAGAAAGATATTCCATTTGTTAACAAAGAGTAGTAGCAGGAAGGTGGGTTTTTTTGTTTGTTTGTTTTGTTCTTGCATAGTGTACTACAAATACAGCACCTCTGGATGTACAGCCAATAAAATTCAAACGGCTCAACAAAGCCTTATTTAAGTTGCTGAGTGCAACAATAATCAGAGGACCTTTTTAGCACTCAGAGAGATAGCCCAGTTTGGAAAGAAGATTTCATTAAAACATCCATTAGTGCTTATCACATTATAAAGCACATTTGTACATTTCATCAAGTTTACAAATTAAACAATAAATGTTTGTTAATATATCATACAACAATATCATACTGTATACAACAGTACGCTGTGGTATGTTATCTAAAACATTCTCACCAATGCTACTTATGCAAAGACATTTACACTTACTATGTAGAGTATAAACATATATACTAAATCTTAATTGACACATATATCAAATGAAGGCAAACATACTTAAGTCCTTATTTCCATGTATGCTTATGCCTTCAACAGTGCTAAAGAGAATTGCATTTGCCTTGACACATCATTCATGTTAGTGCTTTGCTTACACTAACACTTTTCAAAGTTTCAGATTTTAAAGCCATAAGTAACACTAGAAAGATGCAGACAGAAAACAATTTTTACTACAACTTTCTTTTCTACTGAAATAAAAAAAAATTAAAGAAACGTCTGTCCTTAGTTTAAAACCTGTGAAGCTCTGCAGAAATGTGACAGGGAGTCAGGTTTTCCTTAATTTTTGTCCTTTCTCACTTTTTTTTTCCTCAATTAAGTTGTAAAGTTTTCATACTAGATTATTCAGGTTTAGTCTGCTAAGCAGAAATATTAAAACACAAGACTAACATCATCACAGGAACTTCATTCATATTCCCTATTTTTATATTCCTCCAATTTTGAAATGCATTTTGATCTCAGCTTGCAGATAGTCTCTGATTCCAGCAAAACCAGATGTTGACCAGTCATCCTCCCTACTTCTAGATTCTACTTAATAAACTGGGATAAAAATGCATTAAGAGCATTGGAAACAGGGACCAGATTTACTTCTCTTGACTCTAGGAACTCTGCATGGCTACTTGCAGCATGACCTCACTTTCAGCAAGTATGAACTGAAAGCAAACTGCTCTGCAGACTAATTATTAGCAGATTGGACCAGCGAATTCGAGCAGATCTTACCCAAATCCCATCAGAATAACAACATTCAAAAAAACAGATTTTCCAATACCCTCCCTGTCAGAGGTTTAACTACCTGAGTGCTATTAAAAGCTGTCTTCTTACTTTACTGAGCTTGGAAAAAAAATGTACATTCAGAAAATTACATTTTCTGAAAAAGTAAAAAGGACATTTACTATTGTATGGGGATGGGAGGTCTTAACAGCAAGCCTCACGTGAGCAGCCTTTATCCCTCTACTCAACATTTCAGACTGGTTTGAGAGCTCCAGAGCACTCCTCATCCAGCATCCAGGAGTGTTTAACTGCTGTACAAGAAAACCAGGGACCTTATGCAGTCTTTGAGAAAAGGATTACTTCTTCTGTTTATGCAGGGAGTCCAGTTATCCAACTTCAGAAGCCCTGAAACTTCCCAAGGCCAAGTGTCTGTTCTATGGACACTACAGGGCTGGTAAGATGCCTAAGACAGGCAATCTGAACACAAGCTATTTGTTTGGACAAAATTTCTTGGACAGAATATACTCTCTCTTCTTGCACCGTGAACCTTCTGATACTACAAAAATGAAAAAAGTTATTGAAATAATGGCAGCTTTTATAGAGAGCAGCTTCCAATAAAATCAGAAACTTACTGCTCATCTGAACTGCATCATAGCCCAGAAAAGTCACTTGATTTAAACTATTAAGAATACGTATGAGGCAAAAAGCTCCACCATAATAGCAAGAAATTTGGTTTTGTCTTAAACAATCCAACAGCCATTGTTCAAAAACTTATGAACAAGTTTTCTTCTAAACACTGTGTTAAGGAAGGAAGACGGTGATCTAGAAATATCTAAAATCATCAAGTTTCATGCACTGTTATTTCCTGCTTTTTAAGGGAAATGATCCAATATAAAAATAAATAGTTACCTGTGGATCTTGCTTCATTTGGGCAACCAATTTCTAGAAAGAAAAAAAATGCGACAATACAATGAAGATTTTCATTACGAATATTTTGAACAATTTAAAATTCAGTATTTTTTAAGAACCTTTGTAAAAGCAAAATATCTTGTTTATAGTATTTTAATAGCAAAGCCTGGAGTCCAGTATTATAACATTTCCAAACCCATTCTTATTAATACAGTAAAAGTACTGTATTAATCACTTTTGCTCCTCCTAAACGGCTCTTGAACAAGTGACGCTTTTTAAAGACAATTTAAGCCAGCTGGGTAAGATAATCTAATAGCTGTGTCTCCTCTAGAACTGCTGGCCTCTTTGCTTGCAGTCACAAGAAACACAAACCACAGATAACTGCTGCAGGCACAAAAGCTGTTTGTATATTCAAGGGCAGAATGTTTCAAGTACTAAAGCTCTGCCTGTGTGTTGACTTGGCTGGTACCAGATGGAAGACCCATGTTCACAAGTATCTTTGCCACTTTTCTCCCTCAGAGAGAGATTGAGATCATTGTAGAAGAGATGCCCTCCACATCCAAAGGAAAACAGACAGATTGTTACCATTCACTATTCTTCCTCTCTCACTTCCTTCAGGCAGCTGCAGGAGAATGCTGTCTATTGCTAAGCAAGGAAAAAGTTACCAAAGAAAACCAGAGCCCAGAATGATGACAATGTAAACCAAAAACTCCTAATATCTTTTCTGGTAAATGTGTAGAAATTTATTTCCCTAATGTTTTCAAAGATTACGTCTTAGGTTTAGTAGCTACTAACACACATTTCATTCACTGATCTGCTTTAATTACTTTTTGAACCAGGAAACCATTCTAGATTCTGGGACCATAAGTTCCCAAGTGAAATTACAGGACTCTTATGTAAAAGGATGACCTCCTTTTTCTTTTGAATCTGTTTCCTTACAATGCAAGCATGAAGGACTAATACGATTACAGAAAACCAGAGCTGACTTGAGTCAAGAGGAGTTGGAACCCAGACTTGATGATCCTTACAGATCCCTTCCAACTTAAGACACTGTATGATTCTATGGCTTCTCTAGGCATCTCCTTCTTACATTTTTTCCACACCACATATTCCCCCATCAGTCTTCACCTCTTCAAATTGAACAACTCCTCATGCACAAATCATTCCATTGCTTTGTTCACTCCTGGCACTCTTCCATAATTCTCTAGTTTGTCTCTATCATCTGGAGACAAAGTTTAAAACTACGGGCAACACTCAAGTACTCTGTACTGCAAAAACTCCTTCCATCATGCCAACAGCCAGCTCACAGCCTGCTATTGCAGATGTAAAACTGGGCCTGTTTTTCTAAAGTGCATCACTTGGCATTTATCTACACTGAATATTATTGTTTCGTCATGCTGCCATTCAGCATCACAGGAACAGACTTAGCTTATTTTTCCTCGGTGCTTCCTGCCACATTGGAGCTTGACAAGCAACAAATCTGTTAGTTTTTATATAAAGTGCTCCTGCAGATGCAGTCATAAGACAATATAGTCAGTACTGTAAACTTTTCATAAAATATTGCTAAATTTTTGGATCACACAGTACTACGTCATGCAATCCTAAAGAAAAAAAATATTCCTCTTAAACATAAGCTAAATTTAAGGTATTTTAAAAGCTACTAATCTTTTTGCCATGAAATAAGAAAAGGACAAGGATGCTTAAGGTTCCTTCCACACATCAGCTTGAGGAATCATCCATGAAACTCAAACTTTCTGTAAGAATAGCTAAATATAAGTCCTTTAACACCTCTTGTGATCAAAACTATGAAGAGTAGACTGCTTCAAATTTATCTTAATCAAGTCAACACAGCAGCAGAACTACTTAGATGCATCTCTTCCAGGACAAACAATATAGCTTTGACATGGAAGACATCAGAATATTCAAGGTGTACACTCATAGAGAAGTGATCTGGTCAGGTGTCATTCATGGTGGATTCTCTGATCATGGAAAGTAGACAAAAAAAAGTAGCTTCTTCTGAACAATTAAACACCTTTTGGCAGTTCTTACTGGTAGTTTTAGATACACTTTGCCAAAGCAGCATTATGAAAGCTTCAGAGAGTTCTGGAAGTCAAACAGAAGAGGCAAAACCCAAGAAGCTATTCTACAAAAAACCCACATCATACTGAGCATCACTTGTACAGCCACGTAAGCAGTAACGGGCAACATGCTGCATCAGGAAGCTGGAAGGGTTTGGCTACACAGCTGAGCTGAATTCCTTGTGGTCATCACAGACACCTGCCCACCACTTCCAATAGGACAACAAACCATGACTTTGTGAGTGTTGGCAATCATCATTATAGAGTCCTCAGAAAAAGAAATACTAGAGAAGTAAAAGATGACAAGAGACAATTCTTCATAAATCCTGAGTAAAAAGTAGGAGCATATTATATCTCTTTAGGTTACAAAATTCAGAGCTATATGAGAAAGTTTAAGCATTTCAATTGAAGATATTTTTTTAAGGCCAAAATCAGTTTAATGATTATCAGCGCACATGCTGACAAGCAGTAACCATGCAAGCATAATTCACAAAACCTTTACTGAAGCACCCAACATTTTGTTGCAAGTGTTATTTTCCATTGTAAATATATAGACTTTTTCTTAGCCTTAATTATAGAAATATACAGCATCTTGAATTAAAAAAGGCAACCTTCTGATATCTTGATTTTTCTAGTTTGACTAACTAAAACCAAATCCAATTAAAGCTGATTTTTGTGCAAAGCTCTCTTTTAATGGCAACTGGGAAAAGTTAAAGCAAAGAAAGTCAAAAAACCCCAACAACTTTAAGCTGTTTAAAAAAGGTTTTCTTGTACACTTCTCAGTCTTCATCCCTGTTCTGTGAACAGATACTAAAGGTTATTCAAAATTCACAGTCTTAAAATGTTTGGTTCACTTAGGCAAAAAGGGGAATGAAGATGCACACAAGGGGCAAATGCTACCATACAAACACGAGCATGATTAACATTCTGATTGCTTTACAGAAGTTAATACTTGAAAAAATTACTTACTGGCCCTTAAACATTTCTATGTCTGCAGCAAAATGCCATGGGTAATTTCTGAACTTCCTTACCTCTACAACAAAATATCATTGAAGTTTTGGCTACAAAAGCCTTGGAGTTACTGAGGAGAGCAAAATACTCATCCATAGTTCTGGAAATCCATCCTTAGCTTTTTCAGGTTTTGCTCCCTGGATGTAAGTTGCATTTTGTTAAAGCAGACAGATTGATTTTACCAATTCATCCATTCGAGTCCTTGCAATATGTGCAGCATTGCCATACATACTGAGCAAGACATCCAGATCACATTTTAGACAAATCACCAAGTAATTTTGAAACATTTTCCAAATTTCATATGATGGACTACACTGATCCATGTTACTTGTCATATACTTATTTTATCCACTGTGTAACAGTTTTGAGTTTCAGATATCTGAAGAGCATCAGAAATACTTGGAGAACTATGTTTAGGAAAGGTCTCATTGATAAATTTAACATTTCAAATTTGCAGCTAGTCTGTGTCTATGGCTGTGACAATTTTCTTCCAAGAATAAATATGTATATGTCCTTCTATATTTACTACATTAGGTTTTAGTATCATTACTCGTAATAGCTCCTCACTGCCATCGCAAAACAATGGCAAACTGCAAACCTACTGCCATATGGTATTGAACAGGTTACTAGTAAAAAGACCCAACATGTAAAAATTTACAAAGCCCAAGCACTACAACATTTTGGTTATCAAAAATAGTTTAGAAGCTACTGAAGTTGAAGACATTCCAGAAGAGAAGCACCAGATTAAACTATGCAGCACTATATACCTTTCACTTCAAAGTTCCTCCACCATATTCCTCCATTGCCAACTGAATACTGAAGTTGGCTTCAGAACATCAGAAAAACCTTCCAGACAGAGGCAGCTGAACACTTTTCAGAATGTTTTTATTACTGCTACAAAATACTAAAAAAAAAAAATCACCACCCACAGTTTGATATGTAGATTTTTCACATTTGCTAAAAAACAACAGGTGGTCAGGTCAAAATGCAGAATGTAAAATTCTGAAGTAGTTTCAAGCTTATAAAATTATTATTACTATAGTTGTAGTGCTATTGCTTAATGTTCCCATTAGTAGTAATACTGTCAGCAGTACTAATGCTGCTATTGCTTTAAAGCAAGAAAGTACATAAATTACCTGGTGAACCTGAATTTCCACTTTCAGAGCCTCCTGTAGAGTCTGCAGCTCCATTCTCTACCTTCTCCACTTTCTCTAGAAGTGTCTTTGCTGATTCCAGTGCCTTTAGTTTCTGCTTTCCTCTTTAACACCAGTCCTATAGAAAAATAAAGGTTTTGTTTTGGTTAGTGAAGGAGAAGAGTCCGTTTGAAAAAAGGAGATTATAACACAACAGGAATTCAATAGAGAACTATATTCAAATGCAGCTTTCTAGCCTAAATACAGTCAGTCTTTTGAACACAAGAAATCTGCAGGCTCTACAAAATGCCTGCCTTCAAGTAATTTAGCCAAAATTGTTACTTCCCACATATCCCAAAGTTGACATACTTATCCCTTATCTTAGTTTGCAGGCAGCTATTTCCTACCAATATCCTATTGGAGTTGCATATTAAATTAGGAAATTTAACTACCGAGAATGTTTTAGAAATCTGTGAAGAAGAAAACTTATTCTGGAGAATAGAATTCTACAACCACAATAAATAGTTAAATTGACTGTACTGCATTAACACACTTTTGTTATACTACAGAGCTGTGTTAGATGGGACAGTGTGCATGTTATTTAAAAGAACAACATTAATATATTAATAACTCATTGCCTAAAGTTTGTGCCAAGTTAGTAATTTCAGTTGAAATCTGTTCTGAAGGAACAGAAGAGTGATATTAAGCAGCACAAGACATTTCAAAAAGATTAATTTTATAATCTTTTTAATCTTGGAAATCTACTTGTAGATCATAAGTATAAAGTTTAGCATCTCCACTTGTACTACAAACAAATTAATCCCCCCGATCTCTGACATAGAAAAGCATTATCAAACATACTTCTAAAAGCCCTGAATGCTGGAAAAGAGATTTTTTTTTTTTTCAGAAATATGTTAAAAGTATCAGCTTCTGAAACAGGATTAAGATTCCCATATGCTCAAATCATAGTGGAACCTGTGTAAAAACATCTATAAATGCAAACACATGAAAGTTACTGGAAAACATTATATAGCAAATTTTCCAGTCACTTTTCCATCCAGACACCATAATTAAGGAATTGCTGCCAGTGTTAAAATAGTTCCTCTTTTTTTATTCTTTGAAAATTGCTCACATTCATTGCACAGGTGTTGTTGCCAATTCAGAGGCCTTCCTAATGAGACTACAATGTTTTCAAAAGGATCCTGACAGCTTTGATTAGACATGCAGGCTGTAAAAAGAGAGTAATTCCCATAAGTTGAAGAATTTTAATGCTGTCTCACTACAGTAAACTGAAGTAGTGGACAAATTTGTTAACTCCTGAAAAAAAAAAAGGTTGAAGGTGAGTGTTTTGTTTTGTTTATTTATCATTTATCTTTTCAAACAGAAATGTTACAAAAAGAGCAGACTATAAAGGGAAGCTAAAAAGCATTGCATTTAAACTCTTTGTCAGTGCTGTCTGCTGTTAGCCTAAAGTTACTTATTTAAATAACAATGGCTCGATCAAACTTTCTAGCCAACACATGAAATGACCTTCTGCAAGGGCCTCTCCCACATGTGACACAGATGAGTGAAAACAGCTGCCTTTGCAGCAATAGTCTCAATAAAATTGTAATCTGTATCAAGGGATACATGGAAATTACATATAGTACCCTGTCCTATTACCACAAACAGTAATGAGAAAACAGAATCATGGATTATTACTTCCACTCACTGACAAGAACAATTATAGCATGCTTTGAGTCCCCACCACTGCAGTTTCAAAAGAAGCCATGCTTCAGAAAACCACGTGGGAGACTGGTTAATGAAAACTGGAACCCACTGCAGAGGGCAGAAGTCTTTTTGACCCTTGGAAATTCAGTTGCAGGGTAAAGACAGGCAGATACGACCAGTGTCTTTCTCAGTGTGTCTTCAAAAATTCAGAAGGCAAGCAAGATGAATAGTTTGCACTGCTCTGTAGCTATGTGCTAACTTCAAACTTGAGTGCAGAACAGCAAAACAGTTATCTCAACTGAATGTAAAAGAGATCCAAAAGAATGTAAAAAATATCCATCACTTAAATATATGTAACTGTAAGGTTACAGTTCATGGCAAATATGGTTACATGTTCATGGCAAATATGACACAGTATTTCTGTAAAAGAACATATAAAGATTGAGCAACTTCTATTAATGCACAACTTAATTTGACAGATAGAAATTGCAGTATTGATGGTTCATAAAAACTAATCCAAGCTAATTGCATCTATGCCTTAAAGAGCTAGCAAGATTTTTCAAAATTAATTTTTAAGAGGTTCAAGAACAAAGTGACACTGCCTTGCAGAAAAAAAAGTAGTTGCTCAGCCTAGCTATGTTTATAGGGGTATAAACATGAAAAAATTTATCTCATTTAAAACTTTGGTCAAGTTGCCAAGTTCTGAATATGAAATACATACAATTGTTTCTTTCTAGGATACACACTCGTAGCTTCCCTTCCCAAGCAGGAATAACTACTCTGTTATCCCTGCCTAGAATTCCCCCGAAGTACCTTTTACACAACCAATACAGTTAAAAAACCAAAAAAGAACCAAAAATAAATGCCAAAAAAAACCCCAAACATTCCTTACATCCACCAAAACCTAAACTGCTTTTTTCTGGTTTACATAGAATAATGTCTATAAATATCTATCAGGTCATCTGGTTAAATACTGCTCATACTTCCTTTGAGAGGAGGTAAAAAACTACATAAGTGGCTATACATTTTGCTAGTGCAAAAACTTTCAGTATTTTTGAACTTTTCTTCTTTTAGATTGAACTTAAAGAGAATATTAAAAAACTTAAGTTCAGTAGCATTATAAACTATCTATAATACCACATTCAAAGAGGTGTAAAACCATCTCTGAATTAACCATAGAACATGGTGCATTTTTCCACTTTACTCTTATGGCAGTGGAGTTATTTCAAATAAAAAGCTTGCAAATGACTGAAACTGCATGAATGGCTCGGCCTGAAAAAATTCTCATTATTTTTAAAAATTCTCATTATTTTTAAAAAAATCTCATTATTTTTAAAAGAAAACAAGCAAATTCCTTGCTCAATACCAGAACTGGTGATTTCCAAAAGGAAGGCACAGGATACAGGAGTACATGCATCTCCTGTACATCCAGACATACTTCCAAATCTCAGCCAGGAAGAACACTGAGGAAGAGGTAAATGAGGCATTTTTGAATGGATTTCAACTATTGGAGGCAGCAGTCTTCCATTCAATTTCTTGCTTGCATTCATTTACTACCAATAATCACTTCTTAAGTGGTTGCTTCAAGACTTATATTTTCATACTCAGATAAGTGCCCCAATGCACTGCATATAGACTATTTAAATATTCAAAGACTGAAAGAAACCTTAAACTCTACAATAATCACATAAGTGATTTACACTTCTGTTATCTCAAATACAATCTACACAGGAACCTCTAAAATATCACAATACTATTTCAACTATGGCTATTTTGGAAGCTACACTAGAAACAAAGCTGACAAGGCATATATATTTATATAAACAAAGGTAGGACACACACACACAAAGCCATGAATGCCTTCTGTGTGTATGAAAGGACTCTGAATGACTCAGAATTTTAGAGAGAAGTCTTTCTGAGCCAAAAATCCCTTCAAATAAATTTGATTTTCACACTTACACCGGAAAAAAAAAAATTTTGAGTAGGTGAATTTAAATGTCCATTTTACTTACAGACCCTTGGGCCCAAATCTCAGCGTTACAGAGATTTTATTTATAAGACTGGGGCTTCCATCAACAACATTTACTTTTTAAGACAGATTATAAGAATAGATAAAATTTCGGTTTCAGTAACCATCAAACTTTTCCAGGAATGGATGCCAGCTCTTCCTATCATCTATTCTTAGGTAAGCCATTTTTGCCTTGGGAAGAAGTACTCACCAGTTTTGAGTAAGTTATCCCTTTCAGCTCTCTACCCCCTCCTACAAAAGAAAAAAAAACAACAACAACAAAAAGATAATTATAAATATTTTTAACTAGAGTTTGAAACAAACAAAAAAAATCAAATATTTGAAACGTTGGAGAGGGAAGGGTTGGGACTTTAGAAAGGGGTTTTTGGTTAGTTTTTGTTCAGGGGAGTTGTAATTTTTTTTAAAATGCTGAAGCTAACTATAAAACACCACTTTGAAAGAAAATCTGTTCGAAGAGGCAGAGAAAACGAAGGAGACCTACAATTTTAATCTGGATTAAAATACAAACTATGACTGTCACTAGGGGGAGAAGCTATTAGAGGTACAAATTTTTCTAGTTCTGTGCAAGGTCACTGTCCCCCTCCCATGGGGAAAAGACCTGCTCTCCATTACATTATAAGATCTATATCGTAAGCCTCGTCAGTTACCACAGCTAAATATGACGAGGTTAGCCACCCTAGACATTTGCCCACCATCTCTGCTAGAGGTTATACCAACACCCAAAGAGGGTAGAGCAGGTGATAGGTCAGCTCAGTCACCACAGCTCCAGTCCCAGAGTACTGCTAGGGACTGAAACAAACAGCAGCATAAGCCAGTATGGTGGGACACAAAAGGTGGAGGCCAAGAAGAGGCACTGCCTGTTATGCTGCCTGGGTCATGGGCAGAACATTCTGTAGCACAGCAAGGTAAGTAATACCTCTGAAATCACCACATAAGTCATAGAAAACTCATGAGTCAGAGTTCTAAAAAGATAGTTACAATATAAATGATAACTCATTTGCTCAATTACTTTGCCTGATGCTAAAAAAAGGCTCCAAAATACTCCCAATTTTCTAGTAAAATACTATGATATTAGAGTATTTGAAGCTTTAACTTCACAGCTAACAAGATCTTTGCAGATGTTACTATCCACACATAAGTCATCACAGAGCTGAAGTTTAAGCCCCAGCCTTATAAAAAGATACAGCAGTAGAAAGTCAGGATCATCTCCTGCTCATTGGAGACCAGCACAAGTGGAAGGTTTCCATTCACTAACCAGCAGAACCAAGGGCTGATGACCACTAAGAACAGAAAAGAAAACAGGAAGCCTACTGCTGGCAGTATTGTCAATCTCCTAGTCTCAAATTTCATTATGCATTTTGAACCACAGAATATTACAGGTGATGTTTAAATTTAGAGCAATTTCAGGTAAGTTTCCATAACATCCAACTGCTACCATGACAGGTTATGAGCTGGGAAGTATGGACTGTTTTGAGGTTGTATTCAAAGTATGTATATTCACTCTGGATGCTACAGTTTTAAATACTGTCATTTTTGAGGGTGCTGGAGAGACAGGTATTATTCTCAAACTCTAGTTGTTTCTTTTTGGTATTAAAATCCTACTTGTCACCTCCACCTCTTACTATCAGTCAGTCACCTAATTGGTCCAGAGACCTACAGAGGAAACCCTTTCATCATGCCAGTACTAAGAGCACTCTTCAACAAGCAACTACAACTATCTGTCCATGCTTATTAATAAAAAAAAATAATAATAATCAAAATCTCACTGTTCTAGATTACTGCCTTTGGAAAGCTAAACAAAACAGTCAGTATTACACATCTGCAAATGGAGCCTTAGAATAAATAAGCATGATTTTTACTTAAAAAAAGAAAAATATCAATTTACTTGTAACACAAGAACACACAACCTGACAAGAAAGCTGTCACTTAAAAATAACAGCAACTGTTCCTTCCTTCCTATTTTCCCCCTACGTAGAGACTCGCCTCCATAGCAGGACCCTAGCTCCATCAAGATGGAACTGTGCAGAAAAAAGCTGCACAGTTACAAGCCTTCAGATTCCATTTAATCTCACTGCAACCCCAGACTCAGAAGCCAGGAGCTCCCAAGGACAAAGTTTAGAACACAAGGAGTTTAATCGTGACTATCCAAGTGAACCACTGTGTTGCCTTGGAGAAGTCACTTAGAGAGGACCTATATAGGGAGTGGAAATACATTTGCATCCTCTTCTGTAGATAATTTACTGAAGGCTTTTTCTTTAGTGTTTAGAACAGGTTAACCTTTGAATGTCAAACCTCTGGCAACACAAAATTCTGCCCTTGCGCAGGTATACTATTTTTACTAACATCCCTGCCTCATTTAGTAGAGAGGACAAGCACAAAGAATGAAGTATCAATTGAATTTCTTGTAACTCTGAACTTTTGATTTGCGTGGTTTTTTAAACTCAACATCTAAGCCCTATGACAAATAAAAAATTGGTTTCTTTATAAGCAATGCACTAATGAGAGCCACAGCTAAACTTGTGCCTGATACAGGCAAGTTTTCTTAAATAGAGAATTGAGACAGAGAAATTAAGAACAAATACCCAAGACTGGTAATCCTTAGCAACTTAAACAGATATAAGTTTTCAACTGCTCTTATCATTTTTATAGTAGAGAAAAGCAGTAAGTTTGGTTCTTGCAAACTCCCTGTATTTGTGGATACTGGGAACCAACACAGAATAGTATTAATGAAAAAGGGATAAAGTCTGCTCTGTAGATGAAATGAGATTATTTCTTCTTCACAGCAGAAGTACATCTAGAAACTCACACTGCCTCTGTCATGCTCACTACAAAACACATTAGAAAGTTAAGATTAGACAGCTCACAATCACTCATATCAATAGAGAAGTCTGAAGAGTTTAGCATTATACAGGGATTTGTAACAAAAAACTTCAGCAGAAATGTACCACAAAATCTCAGCAATCCAATTTACTGAGGTAGCCTTCTGAAGGCTCTAGAAACATGCTGTAAATTGTTCAAGGTGGGAGCCTACAGGGTTAATTCTCAGATTATTACAGTATATTCTGTAATATTTAGGGGTTTTTTAAACCCCAGGTCTGGGAGTCAAATTAAAGCTCTGCCTTCTTCCCAAAATATATATATGATCTATGATTAGAAAAGTTACTCATTTCATGGGACCATTATGAAAACTAAGATCTCAAAACTCCTATGTTTAAGGCCTGGTAGCACCTGAGGACATCAGAAAAACACATGGTGGTGAAAACATTTTAGCATACTGCACCTGAAGGCTTAAGACTGTTTAAATGCTAATTATCTGTATATTAAGATGTCTGGTTATAACAATTATATACTTATTACTACCTCCAAGTTATACAATCAAGTTTATGCTACTGTAACCTGAGACTCACTTGGAAAAACTGGAAAAAATGAAATGTCATGTTCAGCAATTTTTTCTTTACATTTTTCCTAACTCTAGAAACTAGCAAATGTTTACGGTCAGACCATGAAAGTCTATCCATTCATATAATGTTACAATCCTTAATTATATATCTTTTACTTTTTGCCAAAAGGATCTTCATCTTGTTTAGTACACAGAAAAAAAAAGGACTAAATGCTGTGCAGAGGCAATTGTGAACCTGATATTTTTTCACATTTCAGAGAATTGCTCTTCAATATGATGGTAAGGCATTATTAATTTTGTACATGTGTGCACAACACACACCACACAGGAAGAATTCTATGGACTTTTGTTTTTAGATATGAACTCCTCAAAGTAACAGCTCTCCCTCCCATATTTGAAAGACATTCTGTACGTAGAGAGTATCTATCACTATGTTCTAAGACAATAAGTCATAGCAGATACTTTACTGTGATTTTCAAGTCAGCAACTCATATTCCTTCACAGGGCAGGATTTCTGCAGTCTTAAGACCAAACACAGGCCAGACAGGGTATATAACAAATTTCATATTACATTATTATAAGGCTCATGTTTCGATGATCATCATTAGCAGTGCTGGTGCTGTTGCTTCCATGACAAAGACGCCTCCTCCTTTGTGCCGGTGCACAAAAAATCTGATCTTCCTGTTGTGCTGCAGCTGAGAGAATTCCCAGTCAGCCCCACTAACACATGCCAGGCAGGTGGTAAAGGGACCAACAGGATTGCTCAAGATAACTGAGACTGCACTGAAGTGTACAAGTCATGCCTTCCAGTTTGTCCATCTGTACAACTGCTCTCTCTTCCTCCTTCCTTACCCACACACAATACTGACAGATTAACTCCACCTAAACTTGTCAAGGAGCCTGGATTTTCTGCTTATGCATGCAGACAACTTAAAGGATTCAAACTACAAACTTCAGTTCTACCTAAAAGTTCTTCTGCTGCTATGATTTGCCATGAAGCAAATGCAGTTTAGAGTTTAAGACACCTGAAGCTGACTTCACTTGGAGATAGATTGCTTCACCGTCCCTGAAAAACTTTATAAAACCATCAGGCTAAGTTTAAACAGAAGTGTGTGACACCATCATTTGTCTTTGCAGAAGCAGTACTATATTTAACACATAGAAAATTAGCTAGAAGACTCAATACAGTTTAAAAGACAATCTCTAGTGTAAAGATAAAACCACTTCACAAGATGATTCTTAAAATATCCACCAAAACTTGCCGTGGCACCAAACACATGTAAACAGCTGACAATTACCCTCTTAGCTCTTGTCCTATGACTACAGCTCCATTGGGCATTAGTAATTCTTCCTGAACACAGGCTTTCCTGGCATCTTGGGGGTGAGATGGAGTATGAAATCACACTCTCTGGCAAAATGATAAACTACATTTGGCCAAGTAGAAAATTAGCACAAACATGTTTTAAATCTCAGAATCATCTCTGTCACTTGAGCAGATTCAAGATATATTGCTCTACACTTTTTACCTGTGCATAAACCCCTCTTCTTTGCACAGTCTTATCCTACCTCTTGAATCAGAGAAACCTCTCTAACCTATGACCATTAGTGAGCCTGGCAGATGTTCTTTCTGACTTGGTATCAAGGACTCCCCATTTAACCTAACATTCATAAAATTACCATCATTAAAATTCTGCTTTTTGTACCCAGCCACAAGTGTACAGGGATGTTTTACAGCACTGTTGCATTCAGAAGTTGTAGTACTGGAGAACCACTAAGCCTCACTTTGCTCAGTGAGTTAACTTTTCACCAGGTTCTAGGTACACACAAAATCACCCTATAAGCAGTGCGGCTAAATTCTTGCTCATGTAAAAAAAAGTTGTATGACCTGGATTTTTATTTCAGTGAATTACTTTTTAGAAGGACTGTTTAGCTAAACACACACCAAGAGTACTAATAAGGTCTGTAAGTTTATCTTTTATTAGCAGTGCAACAGCAAAGTTTCATATTTGAAGTGGGGAGCTGAAGAATCTTTTGCAAAATTAAAATATTTACATGATGTGAAAGTAGGTATAAATTAGCAGAAGGCAAAGTTTGGCATTTGTTTCTAAAAATGTTTTGCTGCATTATTTGATATTCCATAGCATTGCTGGAAACATGGGTTGGTTGTAATTTTTTTTTAAACATTGTTTAACAATTTAACTACAAAAATATGTCAGTTAATCTGTAAAGTCTTAAGACTGTAATTTTTCTTTTAAAATTATTTTCAAGTATTTAAAAAGTATATATACCACTGGTAAGGAAAATAAGATGGAAGGTCAACAGAAAACAAAAGGAGCTGTCCCCTCCTAGCTGTAATAGCCCACTATTTGGATCTCAAAATTTATAAGAAGTGCAAAGTTATTTGAATGTTTGTGCTTTATGGTTTTGTTTTGTTTTTTAATAGCATGTCTAGCAAAATCAGTTTATTGACCTATACTGTTCTTAAACTGTTTTGCAAATTTCTTATTCCAGTCCCTGAGAAGTTCCTGCCTTCCTTTCATACCTCAGAGACAGAGAACTACTTGGGAAAAAGGGGAAGAGAGGCAGTTGAGAGGAGGAGAGAAGACCCTTTCTAGAAAGGACACACCCTATAAATCCTAATAATTGATTTAACAACCACAGATGCAAGGAACTAGAAAAAAATTAAGAAAACTCTACCCCAGTACATATTAAACTAATTTTGCCCCCGAAATTTTATTAAGAAGAGAGGGATCTCTGACTTCTGGTTTTAACCTTTTAAACATGAGGAGAAATTTCTTATTGAGTGCCAAACCCTTTTTCCCCTCCTAGCAACCCACTTTATCTTGGAAAGAACTGGGAATAACACATTAGTGAGGCAGAAGTGCCTTAAGAGTTTTGGGATGAGGTCCAGGGTACATAAAGAGATGATCTGGGTAGTGTTGCAAGACTGCAGGCATGAAATGCAAAACTAGAGGTACCTCTGGCTATCACTGGAAGTGCAATTGCACTTGTGATAGAGAGAACCTCAGGTATGTGCACGTCCTGCTTGTACAGACTATTCTTTGAATTTTATATATCTACCAGAGACATTCAGAGGACAACATAAAAATGTCAGAAGAGCAGCCCAAGGCCTCAACGACGCAGCCGTGACACTCAAGGACAGCCTTGGCCCTCCATTTCCACGGGGAAAGAGGTGCCGTTACCGCAGTCGGCCAGCAGGGGGAAATGCCAAACAAGTGAAGGGGAAAAAAAAAAGTTAAAACACTAAACATGAGCAATAAAATTCGGCAAACCACACACATCTCCTCAATTGAGATGGAAGGAAGAGATTCTGCTCTCGGAGAGGGAAAGCAGGATAAATGAAGTATATATGACTCAAAGCATTCTTCCAGAATTTAGAGAGGAAACAGTGAAAGTGCAAGTCCAAAACACAAGCAAGTAAAAGCAAGCTTTCAGTTTCGTGTTAGCGCGGTGACTGCAAATCAGTTAAAGGCTTCTTACATCTAGTGTTTTGATGAAAAGCAAAATATTGTGACTAAACAACTGAGAGGACTGAGCTGAAAGATTTATTAAGGATTATCCAATATGAATGCATAAACTAATTTATTTAAAGTGAGCACACATATCCTAGAAGATCATTCTGCATTACAGAAGACTGCATATTACATTTATACAGAATCCCAAGAGTCTGGACTTTTTTTTCCCTAAAGAAATTTCAGAACAGCAGGGCTCAATTAGAGATCCTGAATTTCCTTCTACCTAGTAAATATTACCTATGCAGCATTTCCATGCTTACAAAGTACAGTGAAAACTACTCAAAGGAAGTGTTGGTCAAGCGTATAAATCTGTGTTAAATGCACATTGACGAAGGGCAACTTGCATGTAACAGACAGGAAACAGACAATTCCACAATGTGTTTTAAATTAAGAAATAAAAAAGCAAAATGTGAATTTGTTGAACAAAGAAATTTAACAGGCATTTTCAACGAAGAAAAAAAGACAAACCCTGCAATCACAAGGGCTTTCTGTTTAAAATATCACTGGCTGAGAATCACAAGGAGCAGCAGTGAGATTTTCAGTGACAGATTTAGAGAGATTAGCTACACAAGCTTCTACTGATGTTACTGTTCCACAAATATCAGACAGAAGCAAGTACACATGTAATAACATGCAAACATTTAAAAATGCAGGTGTATTGTGATTAGTGATTGTATGGCAGGGTACCTTAAAACAACAGGTAATCTTTTATAGTTCTGTATTTATAAAGTTCTTTCAAAATCAAATGCTGTACTTTCAGTAAAACCCTTGTCTCAATATGTCCATGAAAGCTAAATGCAGTTTGCCAAGCATACACAAGGAAAGTTTAGACTATCAAGAGACCTAAGTGAAGCCTAGTTCTGCTCAAAGTTTATAGTTCTACCTTCAGTTTCTTTCTTAATATTTAGCCTGCAGGCTAAATAACACTCCCAGAGTCAGCTAATCTAGCTGGCCAAGGCACTCTCCTTCATGTCCTCTTCCAGCTGAGAGGTCCTACCTCCAGCAGTCTTCACTTTTTCTGGGGGGAGTGGTGGGCGAGGAGGTGTCACATTCCGCAAAAAGTTGAAGTGATTCACATATTGGTATGGGGAATATCATGCAGAAGCTTCAGCAGTAGAACCACTGCGCTGGCAGCACAAGGCAGACCTTCCTTCCTTTCTTCAGCAGTTATCAAGTTCCATTGTGCTATACTGGGTACAGGACTATGCATTTTGCTGATTCTTTTTAATTAAAGCGATCCTCAAGAAGTAACCTTTCACTTTCCCCATATGGTCAGAAATTTGGCTTGTGAGCTACATTTTCATTGACAGAGTCACATTTGAACATCCTTTTCATTTTGAAACTAGAAGACCTACAGAACAACTAGGGGTAAAGATGCATCTTAGTTTGACAGTCCTGAATTCTTTCTCTTCTGCTTGTTACTCAGTTAGAATAGAAATCATTATTATTTTCTGTGTAACCTCATAATGGCACAGGCATTCTTTAAATACTAAGATTAAGCCAACCTGTGCTGACTATGCTATGGTCAACTTTCGTGTCACTATACTCCAACAGGTACTGGCCGCCACTTAGACTGTCAAAGTTCTTATAATAAACTGGACTCCTCAATTTAATTATTTCATCACATGCATTAAAAAGAAAACATTTAATGTATATAAGGTACAGTAGATAAACTTGAAAATTAGCTGATAATACACATTCTTGTATTCTGTACTTTATGCTACTGAAAAATACTTTTAAGAATATAGGAGTTCATTTCATCTGATGTGGAACTTACATTCTAACAGGAAGCGACATGGCTCAAAATGAGAAACTATACATAAATTTTTGCCTTTACAACAGTACAGATCACTTGCTCTAATATGTTAGGCTTTTAAATTATTGCCAAAAGACAATATGAAAGTTATTTGTTGGTGAACAGATGTTCACGTGGAAAAAGTATCAAAAGAACAATCACTTGTTTCCTAATCTGTCTTCAGATTTTACAAACAAGATGAAAAAGCTAACCTGCTAAAATTGGGGTTTTTTCTAGAACGAATACAGGTAATTCAGTTTGACGAAGTTCTACATAAAACACTCTCAGACTTCTGTTGATTCTGTTGGGTCCTCTGGACTCTGAAAAGGTGGCTGGGACCCTCTGCTGCTACCTGACAGGTATCACATTTTCCTCTCCTTTTGACTATAACATGTAAGTACAGCCTGATTGCATTTAGTAAAAACCACTCTCATTTTATATTTGCATTTGTTTCAGTTTTTAGCCAAACTTATTTCAATTTCTCCAGCTATTATTTCTTTAAACCATGTTGTCATTTTGGCATTCCTGATCTCCTGAGCACAGAGACCAGCAAAGAAAGAAAGAAAAAATAAAACAGAAAAAAGACCAGCTTGAGACCCTCCAACAATAAGTACTGTATTCTCTGTGTAGAGATTAATTAGATAAGGATCAATAAGGTTTCTATGAGTTTCTAGTTTTGTGTACTGATAAATTATGATAGAGCACATAAAGGTATCAATATGTTTGACACATAGCCTAAATAAAAAGGCAGTAAACAGAATTGGGTAAAACCTGCTTGTTTCAAACTCTGAACATACCAGAATATTGAAAGCTCCTTTCTCTCCCCCTCCATCCCAAAATAAAAGCGTGAGTGAGAAGGGATTTCATTACATTCTTAGAACTGTGAGAAGCGAAGTCAAAGGCAGCCACTGGCATTCAGCATGCAGGCTGTACACACTCCCAAGTACGTCACGCTGACAAAACACGCTGCCTGAGCGATCTGCCTTCCCAAGGCCTCCAACGCGCTGTCGCTAGGCCTAAATCAGGTAGCTCTGTGTGCAGTGCTGCTGCAGATGAGCAAGTGGCCACCCCTTCTCCCCATTTCCCTTAGATTTAACTACCAGATTGTTCCAGCATCAGCTTTTTCTCTCTGCTTCCTTCAGCTGTAATGACTGTATTTAAAAAGACAACAGCATCATGATTTGCTGTGAAAGATTCGGCCCTAATTTTTTCCTTCTTTACTAGACCAGCTCCCCTGCAGCTCCTGAGCCATTGTCAGCTGTTGTTTTTTGTTCCTTGAATGCAACAGGACTTGGCCTGCCAGGCTGCATCACTGTTTTCACAGCACACCTCTAAGGGGAAGAAAATCTCCTTTTCCCTGCTTCCTGCTGAGCACTGTGAATATTTGGATTTTTCCTTTCTCCCAACAGATACACAAGTCCACCACTGTTGAATATTCACACATTCCTCTCTTTCAACGCCAATTCCTTCTTTCCCTGTTTATTTTCATACAAAACTATTAAATGAAGGTGTAACTAAGCTGTGGCCCAAGTACCTCAGAAGATTTTATAGAGAACTTGATTCTTCTGCCAAGGTAGTCCTATTCTGACAACTACATTGAGCCATTTACTTTATTTAATGCAGCATTTTCCTGCTCTTATGATTTCTAATCTACCCCATAGCTTTGCAACACTCATGTTCAGGACAAAGAACTCTGTCTCTATAAGTCATGAACTTTGTCATTTGGGCAAGATGTAATAATGGTGAGATAAACCCCATATCTTCTCATAGCTTTACCCTGGATGACACTCAGGTGAACTATTCAAAGCAACAAACACAACGGCATCAACTAAAGTATGATAAAGTATGAACTCCCAAAATTCATCCTCACCAAGCCAAGCAAAAGAGAGTAACCTTCTGGAGGTCAAACATGTATCAGGAAAAAAAAAAAAAACCTTTAAAAATCACTAAGACTAAAAGGTAATTATAGAGATGCAAACTTTACCTGAACACTGGAGGCAAAAATTGACTTAATTTTTTTGTTAAAAAATTGTAATTTTACACTCAAAAAAAATGTCAACAAGAAGCCTAAAATAATCACCAGTTTGTTTCTTCCAGGGATCAGCTAAACTCAATTCAAAGAGAAAAGATTTTTCTAGGCAAAAGTAAAGTATCCAGAGCATATACAACTTTAAAAAAAAATAAATATATATATATAATTATTTTAAAAGTGATTTAACTAGCTCATTGCAATGGAAACCCTGACAACACTTCAGAAAACATTTATGACAGAGTCCTAATGAACTATTAGACAACAACCTACACAAAAAAAGACAGACAAGTGAGAACAAGTTTATATACACACCTTGGAAATACCTGTTTTCTATTCCCCACTACAGATTTGTTTTCTGATCTTAGCAGCTGTTTCCTTCTCTCTGTTCTGCACAATATACCTCAACTAAATTACAAGTTTTGTTTCAGTCCCTTGTCATTCAAAAAACACCTGTCCTAGAAGGAAGGAAAAAAAGGATGGTACCATTCTCCACACTCTTTTCAGTCCCCTCTGCTGGAAAAAAACCATATATGCTTGTTCCAGACAGAAGGTATTTAGGTTCCCAAAGCCAAACATGAGCATTTTAAAGAATTCTAAACCCAGAGGTGTTTAATGTCTCATTAAAGTCACTCCCAGTGAGTAATAGTCCTTCTTGTCATTTTAACCTGTGCTAAATGGCATATTTTCAAATCATCTATTGGAGAAGCAGTAAGAATTTCAATTATTTCCGCCCTTTCTACTTTCTCAAGTTGCATTACCAAGCACATAACATCTGGCACAAATTCTGTGGGGGAAGAGGCTTGTACATCATCCTTTTATACACTCTACAGTCTTTGAAGAGGGCAGAATGGTAAGAAATACGTTTTTTCTGGAGTGGACAGGAATGGTTGTTTACCAAAGGACCCTGGGATCAGCAGAAGCATGTGTTGCCAGTTTCTGAAGATCACATGACTTGCCTCTGTCAAGTCACTTTAAGAGTTTCATCTTTCAAATACAAAATAACGATAACTGATTTATAACAATGCAAGTATATATTTCTTGGCTTTGTATGTTTTTAGAAGTATCTATTCACTAACACACAAAACCATGCTTTGTCCAATTAGAGACCGACACCAAAGCAAGCTTCAACTGCTTAACTTCATGAGCTACAAAACCAAAACACAATAGTCAGTCTTCTCATTCATGAACATCAAAAACTGTAGTCTTACTTTTCAAAAATCTGCATCAAAGTTCTTTTTCAAGCATTCCAGGTAACAGCAATTTTTATGAATTAAACTTTTTGTGGTTATTAAGTTCCTGCTGCAGTCACAGAGTACACTAGAGACTGTTCAAATTCTACAACAGCTTAACACTGATCTACTAAAAAAATATTTTTTCCACAACTTGCAAAGCATCACAAGCATGCACCCACACAAGAGTACAAAGTGCTGTGAGCTTCTGAATACAATAATGTAAAATTGTAATTCAAATTACTAAACGCAATTACAAATAGCAAGAAGTTGAAGGAGGATTGATTCCCCCAACAATAACCTAAACCACCTAGATATCTGAAAATTTGTATAATCCATGCACACTGAGCAAAGCTGAAGAAAAGGATGCAATTCCTACCGCAGGTAAATCAGCACTACCATGTGTTGCCAAGTTCTGAACTAGTTCATTTGAATATCCTCTGTCAAGTTACAGTCTGGATGTCACATCTGCATGCTCCTACGTGACAAATTAGTCTCCTTGCCCTCTAGGCTAGAAGTCCTCTGGACAGAAGTGTCTGTTGTAGTCCTTCTTCCTATCCCTCAGATATAGGAATGAACACTCACACACTACTGTGCGAGTTAAATTATTTAACACCCAATCAATACTTACAGCAACAAAAGACAGGTAAATTCACATATATAGAAGCATAATATTCAAAAGAAACCTTACTTTCAAGCAGAATTTATTCTCTGAGAAGTATCTGTTCCCACTGTCCTAACAGTCCAACTAGCTAATAGAAACTTCCCCCATAATCAAATTAAGATATTCTAGTAAGACAAGGAGTAAACCGATGAAAGTTAACACCTGCCATTTGCCTGACAGTCAAACTGCCTTAAAACTCATTGATACCAATGCTAGGTGAGTGAGAAGTTTTGAGCTTCAAACCAGAGTATCAAATTTTTAAAAAATTCTACCACAATAACAAAATAAGATGAGGAGGAGATTCTTGGTATCTATTAAAAAAATAATCTCACAGCTGGTCACAGTAAAAACATCACAGACTTGGTTAAAAAGGCAAGACAAGGACTTCCACAAACTGGAAAAGAACTGAAGAAAAGAGGCTGGGATGAGGCAGGATGTAGGAACAAATTATAGAGGCAGGAATGAATTATATCACCCTTTGAAGGTGATACAAGGCACTGGCTATTTAAACAAAAACCCAAAACATAGAAAACAAAACCACACACACACGAAGGAAAAAAAAACCCAACAGCAAAACCCCCCATTTCTAAGGAACACTCTCTGCCAAGCATTCATATAAAAGATTGCAATCTTAATGAAATTAAGCTTTTGGACATCCAACTTCAAAGCAAATGAAAAGAGATGCTGGACGACCTCAACATCTCAAATACCAAAATGTTCATACAGCATATTGCAACAAAAACAAAAGGAAGCAAAGCCATTTGTATACCTTACACCACCTTACAGAGTAAAAGTCATGAGAGGACCTACACAAAAGTAATAAAGAAAACACTGAACAGTCAAAGAGCAGGGAAGTTACCCCAACAAGGATCAGGGTTAAGTCTGTGAAAATAATTTTAGCTTATCTGGCAAATAGGAAGGTTGCACACATTGTGATGCTTTCCATCATTTCAGATAGTTGTAATTAAAGAAAACTTCAGAGAGTTACAGGGGATCTGATAATACCAAATGACTGGTTTTCATTTATCATTTTGTTGTCCCAGGTCGAGAAGTGCAAAATAATATACTCAGAGGAAAAAATAATCTAGCTATAAATACACAACAATGAAGTGAAACTAGGCATGACTACTTACAATAAAGATTTCAAGATTACTGCAAGCAAAGAGTTCAACTCTCAACAGCAAGAAGTCCAAGAAAAGTCCCAGAAGGTATTAGAAACAAAACAGAGGAAAACCAGGGAACATTCTGCTGTGATGCACGCTGCACATAATTCTGGCTGCTCCACCTCAAAAAAGGAAGAAATAGAAATGGTACAGAGAGGAATGACAACAAGACAGCATGTTTAAAACAAATGAAACTATTTTTTTCTTGCACCAATCTATCTCACACACAGAAAATGCAGGTAAACTGCAAGAACTTGCTGCTGTGAAACACTATGCAAGCCACAGATATTTATAAATTAGTTCAAAAAGGCAGCAAATTCACCTATAAATAGTTTGATGTTGCTATTCACAGTGCAATAGCCCAAATGTAGCTTCCATCTCAGACAGCAGCTAAACAACTGTCAGAAACCTACTGTTAATGTTTCAGCGGCTGACAGAGTGCACCCATTTCCTACACTGTTCAGTCAGCTGCTGCTGCTAGGCACTGATAAAGGCAAGATGCTGGATTAGATGGACATTTGGTCCAGCAGAGTATGTTAGTTCCTATGTTTAATCACATTGAGCAGCCATGCTGGTATATGTCTTGGTTTGTTTTGGAGATTAGTTTTCTGGTAAATAAACTAGGCTATAATTCAAGCACATAATGTTAAAAGCAGAAATTGCAGCTTCTGAAGCAGACATCAAACTGGTTTGTGTAATATAATGCAACACTGAAATAAAGCCATAAGCAAGTACTGAAGGCTATAGAGGTTTTTTTGTTGTTGTTGTTGTTTTATATAACCCACCAGACTGATGAAAAATTCTCCAAGCCCCTCACCAATCAGAGTGTCAATGGGAAGAGACTCAGGCAGTCTCTCCTAACTGAGAAAGGCTCAGAAAGTTGGAAAGCAGCACTAAACATAAGCCATGGATGTTTGCTGCAAAAACTGCCAAGACCCATTTAAGACTGGCAACGATTTGGCATCAATCCAGCTGACCAGAGAGAAGATCTCCTGAACCAATGGATTCAAAAGGAACATGTAGATGAATGTCTGACTTCTCTCCAAGAAAACTGAACTTGTTTCAGGTCCTGCCTGACCCCGGAGGAGTGCAGGATGCTCTCTGTTTTAATAAGGAAGTCTAGGTGAAAAAGTACTACTGTCACAGAAAATGCATAAACTCAAGCTGAGGCCCAGGACAAACATCGAACAGAATTCTGCTAGAAGTATTGCTAATCCTGCTAGAAAGCACTGCCTAAACAATTTGGTGATTGCCTGCCTTCTCATCACTGTCAGCTTCCTTCTCTTCTGACAGATGAGCTTTTGAAGATAGCCAAACTGAAAGCCATGTAGGATAAACAAGCAGGTCTCAATCTGTGGGAAACAGAGAAGTTTCATTTTCTAAAGCCCAAAATTACAACAGGTCTGGAAAACAAAGCAAGTGTCCAGTATATAAAACCTTCCACTATTGCTGTAGGCGGTAAGATGAACATACCAAATAAGCTTATCATCTTTACCAGAAACAAGCAACTATCAAGGATAAAAACATGCAAAAAAAACCAGAAGCAGCTTTATGAGCAGTTCCATGAACTCACAGATATTGCCTCAGTGAGATTATTGTCAATCTACACCATTGAGAAAGCTGACCAAAATCCAGTTTATATGAGAAAGATCCAGTTTACATGAGAAATCCCTGAAGTCACATAAAAGGACAAGAAAATAAGAATTTCAGGCAATGTTTTTTTTTTTCCCTTCATTTCACATTGGGGCTATTATAATTTTGTTATTTAAATAACCCTCTCCTTACAGAATTATACAGATTGGTTCAGGGTTCTTTAATTTTGTTTTGCAGGGAGAAGTATCATCTAGACCAGTAATAGCATTGGAATTGGTCTTGCTGAAAGAAAACAGCAACACAATGCCCTTATCCTAGAGATGTTTGTGCAAACTACACCAGCAACAAATAGCACTACAAACTAACAATTCAAAGAAATTGGCACTCTTTTGTAGTTGGGAACTTTTGATTTACTATATGTTTTCTCACTCCATGCTGACATAAGCTCAATGTTTCAGGTTGAATTTGTTGGTATCTCTGCAAGAAACATAGGAAGATATAATCATGTGTGTGTACTGAGTTTATTCATGCTTCAGTATTTCTGTTAATCATCTGTGGGGCAACATTTCTCTCTTCTCCATCCCACTAGCAAATCCACCAGACCTGCATAATTTATCTTCCTGATACATAACTTGGAAAGTTTTCTTCTCGAGTGCTCCATGTTTCATTAAGAGTAACTTCTAGTGTACTCCCAACAGTTCCTCTCAAATCTAATTCACATTTTTTGCTCCCAATAAAAAACAAAATTCTTATCCTCTTGCTCTCCTCTCAAGTTCAAGGCGAGCTTCTGCTCTTCCCTCATATCTACTGATACTTCTTCAACTACTACACAGGAAAACTCTATTGATTCCCATATATGCCAAAATATAGGCATTTTGATTCCTCTTCCTCCCTTCTCACACATTAGGATGTACAGAGATGAAGGAACTGCTGGAAAACTGTAGAGATAGCTCCAGATTTATGCACATTTGCCTGCAATTCCAAGCCATTGGTCCTAGTGATGATGAAGGCTGATCTTCCCAGTGCAATACAGTTCTCGTGAAGTTGCATACTTCACATTTCCATGACACTTCCACACAAAGCAAAACTGCTTTCTTTTGCAATACAAAGAACAAGAATTGAAAGTCTTCTGTCTGAGGAATGCAACGCTAGCAAACAATGTCTCTTTGGACCTCAGGCCTTTAATGCCAAGGCAATATACCCTGCCCTGAGATTTATTTTACAAACATTTCATTAAGCAGTGGTGATGTACGCAGGACTAATTGCACATGAACAGAAGCATGCCAATCACTGAATTGTTAGCACAAGATACTCTCTGAATTTTCATTAAACCCATCTATAAATCAAGACATGACCAAAACAAGAATTCACAGAAGTCACACTGCAGAGTATGAGACATAGTGGTTACCTAAGCTGCCTTGTGTTTGGCCTTGAATCTGTCTCCACAGTTACAGAGTAGAGATGTCACAACACAAATAGTTCAGTAAAGACACTGTACTAACCCAGCTTACTGATGAAAGACAACTCCAGGCTTATGCAGAAGCAGTCTCAAAACATGAACAACTTGTAATGAAACATGAGAGGGGCATATGCCAAAGTTTCTGTGTTCCACAAGTACTCTAAGACACCAGCAGAGACCACCAGCAGTGACACTAAGGGCTATGGCTGTAGATACCCCAGAACAAGAGAGATGCATTTAAAAGATCATGATTCAACATCCCACCAGAGCCCAAGAGCTTAACAACATGGGGTTCTAAGCATGAGACTCACAGTTTCAAGTGAGCCATTTACAGTAAACAGTGGGGCATATAACAAAAAAGGAGCCATACTTTTTTGGTTTGCATTGGAACATAGGTCCCTTATTATGCAGCACTAGGAGATAGTGGAAGCAACACTGGACCCAGCCAGCTGTGACAGATGCAGAAACCTGAATATTGCCAACTCTGCTGATTTTTCACTTCGAAAAGGCATTTTTACAAATTAACAGAACAAGGTATCTGTCCCTGAACAGTACTCACTTGGGAGGATTGAAGAATTCTGCACACATAAGCTGTACACGAAATAGTTTTAACAAGCAGTTAAGACTTCAGCACTGACGACACTCATTACTCAGTGTTACTTTTGCTGTGCACTGAACCATTCCACCCAACTAGACCTGCAAAATCCTTTGTACCAGACTTAAAGTATGGCACAGAAACAGTGATGGTATGTAGTAAAGCTACTGGTACCTCATTCATATGCAGGACATACTACATTCAGGAGACAAACTACAGGACATATGCAGGACAACAAACTACATTCAGGAGATGTTTTAGAAACAATCATACCTACATGATAACATGCTAACATTTGTTAGCATGATAACATTTGTATAAATACATTGCAACAGAGCTAGAAAGGTAGACAAAAAAAATTTCAACAGCAACAACTACCACTACCTTCTTTCTTCTCTTTTTTTCCTGTTCTGCAGAATTTAGGACAGTTTCTTTGCACCAATGCTTACCCATGCAACTCAGATTTTACTGGATTTCAAATTCACATTTATCATTATCTCCCCACATATCAGAAGGTCTCCAATTCCCATTCAAGTCTTTATTTTTCCTTCAAACCAAGATAACCTACAAAAATATACCAAACACTTCAAAAAGAAAAAAAAATGTACCCTATTTATTTTGTATAACCAGTTTTACAAGAATCTCACTTCCAGTGGGACAACACTACCTATTTGTACACCACCCATACTTAATCAGTGTATCAGTTTTATGCTCACTTTTGTTTACAATATAGCAACATTACGGGTATGAATGAAGCAGACAGTTTTCTGGATTAAACACACAAGGGAAGGACTCCCTTCCTAGTTTAAGGTCTTCAGTAAAATTACTGCAAGGCAAAATAAATAAATTTTTCACTCTACCTCAGTTTCTAATCCAAATATGGGAATAACGCCACTTACCAGACTGACCTGTTATCTTTAAAGTAGAGCAGATTCTTGAATAATAACAAGCACACCTATACTCCAATGAATAAACTATGCTGATTCACAACAGCAGATTGCCTGGGCCAAATTCCATGTTGCATTAACAAGTCAACAGGAAGCACTCCAAAATTTTTACACTGATGTGCTCTGATCTTTCTTCCCCTACATACCAGTCAGCTGGCATTCTCACTGCTCCCAGTACACAGGTATCAATCTCAAATACTGTCTTTCCTTCCCCTTTTATTATATTCTCCCTCCTTACCCCCTAAAAGACTTTTTTTTTCCCTTCTTTCTCCTCCTTAAAACATACAAAAATGGGAACTGTAGCATCTGGGGAAGGGTATTTGTAGCTGGGGTAGCACACTCAATGTGGGAGTACTGATGGTAGTCACTAATCTGAAAGGAAGAATTCAAGTAACCATACACTTTTTAGTTCCTTTCTTCACAAAACCATGATTATTCAACACAAGTAAAAAGATTTACACACTAGGTTACAAACATAACACTGAATCACTGGGTCAACTTAACATGGAATCACATAAGCATACAATTAGCATTTAAGGGAAGAAAAGTGCAAGACTGCTGTACAATGGAAGTAGACTTCAGCTACAAGAAAACTAAGTGTCCAAAACAGTTTTACTCACATTGATTTTTAACTGATTGTTTACTTAAAGTTGGAAGAATCAATTGTTTTGATTATCTAATTTTAGTGGCTACTATAAACAATTGAAAGGCATATAATTTTCAACCTTCACAATGCTGACAGAATGAAAGGTATCATGGAGCATGGTATAATTGCACTTTCTGAACAAAAGGTTTGGCAGTTTTAAGAAGGCTGTTGTGGCAGCCAATTATTTTTATTCCAAAGGGGCCAGGGTGCTTCACCCAGAGGAGAAGGCAGTAACATGCTGCTGAGGGCCACTCCTTCACATCCCCTCACACCAACATCATCACAATCTTCTCCTGCTCTCCTGGGATCCACTGATTCCACATATACAACAGCCCTACACCAACATTGTCCTAGAAGATGGAGCAAACCAACCCGTGGAAGGAAGATTTACCACAACAGCAGAGACTAAGATGAGACAAAACAGTGAGGAGTACTAAACTTGTGCTGTGTACACCAGTATGCATTTGTATATGCTGATATGCAGTTGTATCAAGAGCAACACTCACACTAGTGTGATATCAGTGTAGTGCCCATCATTACGGAGACTGTTTTGCAAAGTTACTCTTTAAACAAATAGTTTTGTTTAAAAATTAATGCCCAGATTTTTAATGATCCTATTGTTGTACTACAAAAGATGTTTAAACACATCTCTCTACACACAGGCACATGCATTCCTCTCATTACTTTGTCCTTACATATTCCTCTCCTTACCATTTCAAGAACAGGATTGTTGTGGGTTTTTGGGGTTCTTTTTTTTTTTTTTTTTAATGTCTTTGAAAAAAATCACAGTTCCTATCAATTTAAACTCTGGTTTTTATCCTGTGGGGGGGAGGAGGGGGTGGTGGTGGAAGCCATGAGGACTAGAAATATACAAGAACATTTACTGTATAATTTTAAGTCCCCCTCTTCTAATGCAATTTCTGATTCCCAAGAAACCCACATGAGTCTTACTGCCAATTGGAATATCAAAGAGGTGTCATAGGTAAAGGGTTAAAATGCATCCTGCATATGTGGGAATATGGAAAAAATATGTTTAAAAATATGCAGATAGTATTTAACTCCATTTCCCAATTTATGCAAGAGTTTCTGAAAAAATGACAGGAGCTTCTGGTTTACTTGAGAAAAAAGTACTGGCATGTCTAATGTATAGTACTTTCTACACACAAACAGGGATTTAACAGATACTTCTGCCTTAGTTTAAGCTTTCAAGTGAGGTGGAGTGAGATGATCTATATACATGATCATGAAATCACCTAATATATTAAAAATAAATTAAATATATGGAAAAACCAGCATTTTTAAACAAAAACAACCACGAGATGAGCACAGAAGTGTAGATTAAGTTAGCAAAAGGAAGCCAGAAAGAAGATCCCAAATGGTGAGGAATCCAACAATTTTATCTTACTTCAGGAAGGAGCAATGATTTTTGCTCATGCAATTTTGTAGCAATGACATGTCAATGCAATATAACCTGAGGTAGGTATTCGCGGTGCACTGACCTACGCCCAACTAATGGACTCTGCAGCTGAGAAGATAGTGTTACCACAGTAGGGCACTAACCCTGCACCTGCATCTCCCAGGCCAGCACCACTAGGTTCTGACTGACTGCAAAGAAAGCAGCTCATCACCACAGGAAAAAACATTTCATTACACTAAATACTACACAAGTTCTTCCTCAACAGTGAGGTATCCAAATGTAATTCCTGCAAGAAGTAAGGTGGAAGAAGACATTGTAAGTCTTATGGCAAGAAGAAACTGCTACAACATGGATGAGAATTTTGGGAAGGGAGGGTATTTCCATGTTTATTTTAGAGGCTGACATTCAAAAGAAACTAGAGCAGGCAAAATATGCCAAATTGCAGGTAGAAAGTGGAAACTAAGGCTGATTCTGAAACAAATTTCATAGTGACAAATCCACTGACTTCAGCACAATTCTCTTAGACCACAAAATAAGAGATATGGTGTGGTGGGTTTCCTCCTTGGGAGAAGAACTGCAGTAGACTCAAGGGCAGGTACCCGGCATTCAGAAACAGCACAAACCTGGCTAGTGCTTCCCAATTTTTTTCTGGCCAGAATGTACTCTCTGATAAGGTAAAAAGAGAAGCTCAGGTAGCCACATCCTTTCCTTTTGGGGTCACTGACAAAAGCATCTTTAATCAAATTCAAAGTATCTTTAAGCAAATTCATGCTACATACAATAGATTTACATGATGAAAATGCTTATCAGAGACAATTATTGCAAGCTAAGCAGCAGTGAAGTGGTATCTCAAGCTCCAGCTAGATGCAAATTACCAAAAAACTTCATTAATAGGAATATAGGCCACTGTAGTCCTTTTACAGAGTTATGAAAAAGGCTTGTTAGTGAGGTTGGGGGGTTGGATTTTTATTGTGCTTTTAATTGTTTGGGCTTAATTTTTTTAAAGTCCATCACAAATCAGGTTATTCAAATTTCAGACCAAATATCTCAATGTCACACTAGCAAGACAGAGTCAGAAAGTATTCCTTGGAAACATCAAGGACTAATTTCTGGCTTTCATGCAAAATTTTGTTGCACTAACAAATTAAGTAAAAGCCCTGAATAAATAGATTCCAAGTTCTTACAAACCATTACAAGAGCTCAATATTAACCCCTTTTTAAAAGGCATAGTAAAGACACTAGGAGACAAAGTACCAAAGAGGGATCACCAGCAGCCTCTGGTGCCAAAGTAACCCCCAGGGATCACCAGCAGCCTCTTAAACAGATGCCAGATTCTTCAAATCTTGTCCAGAGCTTCAGGCCTGAAAATCCACCTAAAATTATATTTTGGGGGGGAAAAATCCTGGTACTCTCAATTCAACTGTGAAGTTTCCCATTGGCTTGAGCAGAGCCACAATTTCTTCACAGATGAGGACAGACTTGCTCTTATGAGATAAGAAGTACTTACAGAAGTTTTTCTTTACAACTGAGCATCAAACCCTTTTGTACATCCTCACTTCTCACTTTCCTTATCTAGAATACTCTGATACAGCAGTGTTACGAAGGGCACTGTTGCAGGCTCTCTACAGAAGGTAAAATGTCCTTGAAGGACAAGATACGTCATCTTTCCACTACATATAGATGTGTCTTGGTTTCTTTTCTTGCCTGTTGTATAGGCCCAAGCAGCCAATGAAGGGGAATTTCATCCTCGCATAGCAACAATGTCAGCCTTTCTAATCATGTCAAGACACTAATAGTAACTATTTCAGCTAAGTGCATGTCCTGTCAGCAATTTGCTCCACATGGGCTGTCAAGGGGCTGGGAACACTTTAAGAAAACTATATTACTGTTTACCAAGTCCTTTACAATTACAGCATCTGTAAGGTTTTAGACTAATCTCTTCACCTTTTTGTATCAGTTTTAAACAGTGTCAGCAACATATAGTGTGTACAATGTATCAGTGCTAACAAAATACTCAAGGAAGCTATTACCACCTAAATATCTGTCATACACATAATCTGTACAGGTGAAGGAATGAGCAACTTTTTTTAGGCTTTGGGTGGTTTTTTGCACAACCTATGAAGCACATGTGAGTTCTGAATTTATAATGAGCAGTATTTCTGAACACTTACTAAAAAAAAAAAAACAATTTTGTCACACAGACCTAGATATAAGCTAATTATGGTGATTACAAAGAAGCTACTTTCCAACATTAGAAGCCTGGAGGTCTTAATCCTGCTGCTACTTATAGAGTTTCTGATTTCAGGCATTCAGCTATTCTCTCTAACTTTTGCAGGACTTAGGCTTAAATAACATGACTTCTTGCAAGACTGGACCTCCAATTAATTTCTCCAAAAATATTTTAAAAATGTATTTCACATTGTCTGACACTTAAATACAAGCCTTTTTATATTAATATCTCATACAAATTGAAGAACAAAGAAATTGACAGGGATCAGTTAAAGTGTTTGCTCACTTGAAAACCAACTGCATTATCCAAATCACGGCACACAAGATTACAGCAAATACTAAACTTGTTGCTGAATGAGCAACCAAAATCAACTTAATGTCCATTTGAACTTTGGCAAATCTGACAAAGTGTTGTGTGAAAATACACAATTTCTACAGATATAAAGTATTCTGAAAAGTTACTATTCCTCTATACCTACTTCAGAAACACCTCACATTCTTTGATGGGAATCTGATGTGAGTTCAAGTGCAGCGCTCAGGACTAAACACACCTGACAAAAACTGCCAGATGTGTTCTGCTTCTGGTGGCACCTGCCAGTACCTGTGTTTGTGCCTCTGTGTCCCCTTGGGAATCAGCAATGGAGTCACCAGCCCCCACAGCATGAACACAAATTGGATCCCCTGCTCTGATGCATAAGGCAGATATGTCATCACTCACTCTCAAGAAACACAGCAGAGAAGTGAGTTCTCATCAGTTAAAAATGCTTCTAAAACTCCCTTTCACTGTGTGAAAAGAAATCCACTGTGACCCACTGGCCTCCCAGCAACTGGAAAGGACAACATGGCTCCCATACCTCCAGTAACAAAACTCCCCTTCTGCCAAATGTTTCCGTCCATAACATTGCTCTGAAAGATTAAAAATCCTCAGAATATCAAATAAGATCATTGCAATCACAGATGAAGCAAGGTGTTAGTACAATTAATATATTCTTTGTATAAAAACATAAGCAGTTGGAAGACTTCCTTCACGGACTGCTTTTCTCTAAACATATCATGTAGCTATAAACGAGTTTTAACTTGTAAACAAAAATACCTGACTGTTGCACAGGCTTAAGCTGACCAACAAGAACTGGATAAGGTATTGAGAACTGCGCTTCTAGAATATGATAGCATCTTAGATGCTTCACTCCAAATCCTCCACTTCTGCTCAAGAAAACTACAGGTCCCAGGATGCCTTAGGATAGCACAATCTGGGCAGGCCATTGCAATAAAAACAGAGCACTGCACACTGGGGCCTGTAGTTTCCACGAGCACATTCTTACTCAAGATGAGACCAGATGTAGGCCATATTGCACACTTCTACAGGCCTGCAAACAACACACACACCCCAAACGGGGAGACCGCTGCTGGTAAACGTCAGGTAGACAGGATCGATAGGTACGGAGTTCTCATGTGTTGAAGTTAAGAGGCCAAAGATCTCTGCAGAAATAAACATCAGCTAACCAAGAGTCCTCACAGAATAGCAGTTTGGCTACTTTTAAACATGCACAGTTTGCTGTAGCTTTTTAGCATCTTTTACTGAAATGCAACAAGAATTTATTGGGCTTTCCTCCCAAGACTGCTACATTTAATAAAATTAAAGAGTACTCTTTTGAATAGCAATAGGAAAAGTATGTTTGGTGAGGGGTATATTCTCCCTGTCCAGAATTCAGTTATCTGGAAAAAAATTACTCTCCTCCTCCATTTCTACAATGTGTTGAAGCAGGGGCTTGCCTCTCTCTTCTGAAAAGAAGTGGCTCTTAGCTGAAAATTAAATAGCTGCGTCTCAGCGTAGGCCTCAGAGAGGAATACGCTGTACTTCAGTAAAGGGAATGGCAGCTCCCCCTACCAGTCTGTTCTAAGAAGGTTTTAATTGAGGAAGAAAACAAGCAGGGAACAAAATGAAAAAGTCCTCCTTTTTTTTGCTCTCCCACTTCCCTGAACTCTGGATTATTATTATTAAAACAACTAAAAAAACCAATAATACACATATAAAATTCCATGTAAGAACTTATATGCTTCCCTAGTCCTTGTAGTACAAGACAGTCTTTGCAGCATTTCCAGGCTAGCAGGCAGCACCTGCAGAAACATGCAAAAGAAAAAGGACCATGCAAAAGAAAAAGGCTGGGCCAAGAGAAAGACAGCATCCTACTGCAAGAGAAAGAAATGGTGATGTGTCAGTCACCTGAAAGTCATCCTGATGCACTTCCCTATAAAGACAAGAGGCCTCAGGAGCATCTAAAGGTTTCGTCAATACAGCAATGCTGTCCGTAGGCCAGACAGCTGTTGCCATAGTTACTATCAGCCAGCTTATCAGAAAATAATTATTGCGATTACTCAGAAGTTTTGTTAAAACAATTTAAAGCTTCAATAGGATACCACTCGATCTCTTCAATTAACTGTTTGCAACTATGCTACCTTTGGGATCCATACAGTTAGCTTGGATCTGCAGGGTTGAAGTGGAAGAGGGGAAGGAATCAATGTTCCTTCTCCCTTTCATACTGACAGCTTGTATTTCATACGCAAAAACAAGGAAGCTGAACCACCCCTAAGCCTGGCTGCTCTGCTAGAGTTCTCTCACAGGCCATCTTAGAGTCACAGGCTCAAATCTGCCCTCATTTGGTTTAACTACTCACACATCCATACTGCAATTCAAGAAATACACTAGCTACATTTTCAAAGTGTACTTTTAATTACAAATGCAAAGGTAGAGTCCCTCACTTCAGAGGCAGGCAACACAACTTCTGTACCAAGTGAACTTTCTCTCGTCCTACAAGCGCAGTACTGTCAAGTAGAAGGGCGGAATCAGAAAACACACATTTTAAGAAATTGGACATTAAAAATGCATAGAAGCTGTATGAATGTGGCCTAGGACAGAGCTCAGAGGAAGCGGAGCCTCACTACTCTTGTACCACTTATAGATGCATTCCCACCAGTTACAACAAACATTAGGCTTGGGCTGGGGTCTGGGGGGTGGAGGCAGCGTGTTTGTTTTGTGGTGTGCGGTTTTTCAAAGCATGCTTTGAGCATACAGTCTCTAATCAAAAGAGTGAGCATTTGTAATGACAGCAAACAAGAAATCTCAGGCAAGAGGGAACAAATAATAGGTCAAACCATCTAGGCAAAGATCTTTTAAGGCATAGGGAACTTATTCCACCAGAGATATTAAGCTGGTGTCAACAGTATACCAGAAAATAATGCTGCAGATAAGCCTATATCATGCAGCACATTTTTTCCTCAAAAACCTGGAATGATCAAAGTATTAAAACAAAAGATTCTGCGGCAAAGTTGGGGCTTTGTTAGGACAGTAGGCAGGGAAGACCAAAGGAAGGGACCTGTTAGAACTTTCTACACTAAAAAAATATTTTAGGGACAGGTGACTAACTGCAAAGTCTGATTCCGATGCAAATGCATCTTTCCTCAGCAATAAGTACTTTTAAAAAACTCTTTAGATTTCTGTACATTTTACAGCCTATGATCTACACTTCACTTTTGTGAAGTTCTGACATAACAAAAGCAGAATCAAACAAACTTTAAATCACACTTTAAAAAAGGCCAGAGAGGAACTTTGTAAAGTGTAGGAGCCATAAATAAAAACTTATGAAAGAAACAAAGTTGCTGCATTTTATTTTTTTTAATGAGACTCTATGTGCCATAAGGAAAAAAAAATGAAAAGAAAATGAGAAAATACAAAGTTGCCCCCTCCCCCACCAAATGTAAATAATTTTTTTTTTGCCTGCATAATGCATATCTCCACCACCAGCACAAGCCAGACACTGGCTTTCTGCTATACTGAAGAGGAAATATTACTGTAAGATACCTATAAAAACTATCCTTCTCTACCCTCTAATTACAGGGTACAGAAGTAAGTACCAGCCCTTTGCATTCAGCAGACACCTCAAAACCCTTCTGTGCTCTGCCCCACCTTTCCACTTTATGGTTTGTTCCTAAAAAACCTTTGTGCTGTTGAAATACATCAGAAACAGGATGTGAGCTGCTTTCTGGCACAGAGTAATTGAACAAGGGCAATTCACGAACGTACAGGAGCCAGGCCTTTTGTAGAGTCTTACACTTCTAGTATACAGCTACACATGTGACTGCACAGTTGTGAGCATAAAGGGTGAAGGGGACAGTGAAGAAATATTATTAGAAGCTTAATAATAGGTTTTTAGAACTGCCCCTTCTACACAACAAGCTTGTTCTGAAGGAGATGCTTTACGGCTCACATCCCCATGAGATGGCCCTCCAAAAAGCAAAGCTCTATCACCCTATGAAGTTCTTTCTTATATTTAATATTTTAAACAAGTAAAACCAACAAATGTGAAACAACAGTAAAAAGGTTAGGGTCACCAACACATGTTTCTCACATGACATTCACCTTGAGTTTCTGGTACCCATGCAAAATGCCAGTAACACATGAAATAAGATAGTCCATCCAGATTCCTTCCAACTAGACTAAAATAAAAGAGAAATCTCCACTTCAAACAATTGCCAGTAGTATCAATTCATTTGACCAAATAAAATTCTTCATGGTTCTGAGAAAAAGGATAAAGAAACTGAACAGCTACAATGTGTTCATTATAACACAGACAAACTGCATGAACAACACAAGTGATAGCCAGGCTCACTATCAAAGCTTTCCAACTGCACACAGAATTATACAACTCTTTAAGGAGTCAATAAAACACATGTTATTTTCTAAAAAAAAAAAAAAACAAAAAAAAACCCACAGAAGTCCATGAAATTTGTGTCCTTTGTAAGGATCCACACCAAGATATTTTTAAATTTTTTTTTAATTATAATTTCTATAGTGAAGTTTAACAGTCACACACAAAACCACATCTCTAAAAAAAAAGTAAAGTTGGAATAAGAAACAATTAGGACCAATATTTGAAACACAGCTGAAGCTGAATAGCCTACACTGAAGAGACAGCTTTACAAAACCTAAACTTAAAGCCAAGATTCACTGTTGAACCTGGGAAACACAACAGCACTTTTTTCTAAGCAGCCTAAGTTTTAATTTCCTATTTTTGCTTTTTTTAAGTTCTTTGAAGGAAAGTTTTTTTTTATTTTCCCTAAAGGAAGAAAACCACTTTCAAATGTCTGCTTCCATCAACACAACTAGTTCAGGACGCACATAGAGGAGAGCAAAGATTAAAAACTTTCAGGTAAAAATCTTAAAAACACTAATGGCAAAAAAATTATTAATAACAAAGACTCTTCCACATAACAATTTGAATTACAGAACATGTTAGCTTTACTAGTTAAAGGAAAATCCACCAAAACCCATAATGGGATCCAGTCCAAATTTCTTGTTGCTCAGGTCACTAAGGCTGAAATCTTGGGATATGACATAGCTGACATCCATCTGGTGGCAAGTACTCCCAGTGAGCAAGCACCTACCTTCTGCTAGACAATGGGTCTCAAGACCTTGAAGAGGTACTCTACACACACTACTATACAACATGAAATGAATGAAGAGAGAGGCTGCTCCATAATCCCTCTGTATCAGCTCAAACCCCTAGCTGATATAACTATCATAAAATAATCTACCATAGTGAAGTTGAAAGTTTTAAAAACATTTGAGAACCTCATAATCTATTTTTTTAAATACAGTTTTAATGTTTCATTTACTGAGCTACAGAATTCCTTTCTAAAAATCAACATTTAAAAATGCGCCCAAAGAAAGTTTCATTTTGCTACCATGAAGCATGCACAGATATAGACAAAATTTCCAAAGACTGTGATCTTTCTCCTAAAATATGATAATTAACTTCTTTAACTAATAGTTATGATATTTTTTTATTTCTTTGAGATCTTGTTCTCAGTAGTAATTTAATGTTACTATTTAACAAAAACTAAAGTTGTATTATACACAATCACTAAAGTTCAATATTAAAGTTCTGTAGTTAATGTTAACCTGGTAGAAGTAATGAATTTTAGAATTTTACAGGCTTTTTTAAAACAAGGCATTGAAACACATGTCATTTTTTTCACAAATGAAGCCTCAAAATAAGCCTCCCTTCATCAAAGTTAGAAATTCCCCTGCTATGTAGCAGGTCTAGTCTCAGCAGCTAACTCCAGGAAATCACAGGAAAGCCAGAGGAAGCCAAGTTACAAAACTGAAACCAAGCAGGTGTCTTCATTGTTAGAAGTGAGCACAATGAGAAAAAGGGGTGGGGGTGGGGGGGGTGGGGGGGGGGGGAGGAGGGAGTAAGAGAAATAAAAGAAGAGTAAACAGACAGCCAAAATCCATTTTATTTCTGATATCTAAAAACCTACAGCTAATCAAAAAAAGATGCCTCTATCTACACAGTTGGGTGCATAGGAGTATCTATCCTTTAATCTGATAACAAGCAACAGCACAGGAAAATTTGCCTGGCCCAAAGAAGCCTGCCTCCTCCTCAAGCCCTGCCATTACAGAGCGCACATCCCCACCTGATTTTTCCATGCTCAGACCCACCGTACATCACAGGACACAACTTTCTCGTGACACGCAGTTATTACCCCCAGTGGGACCTTTTTACACGCAGCCTCCACAGTGAACAAAAGTTCATTGTCAAGCTCAGTGCTTGGGCCCAAACAAATATCCAAGAGGATAGAAAGGGGAGAGAAAGGGAGAAAGTGCTCCTATCTGCAATTATAAGATTTGCAGGCGATCACCGTTACTTACAATTAAAAAGTGGGAACAGGTGTAGCAGATATCATAGTTTGATAGCTGAACAAAGAATATTACAGCACGTGACTGAAATGTGATGACATTTGTTCACCAATCGAAAACAAAAGCCACTCTCCAATGGCACTCTTTCCTCCACCCCCAAGAATTAGGAACTTAGAAATTTCTCCATATTGAAACACATCTGTTCATAGCCTTATTTTTTGACACTTGAGAAGTTGTTGAATGAAGAGCTCCATGCATTAATAAAATACTAATTCACCCAAAAAACCTCAGCGTACTAAACCATCAGCACCCACCAAACTGCAGAGGTGGTTGAGAAGAAAGCTCTACCGACAGTGAAGCACGGAATAATAAAGAACAGGAAAAAACAAAACACACACCACCACAAAAAGAAAAAAAAACAGAAAAAAATCCTGCAGGAAGGCAAGTAAAGAAAGGAAAGGAACATGCATAAGAGGACTACACCAAATGGCAGAGTCCCACATAGAGCCCCACTCCACCTACACGGGCGCAGGAGGGAGGGAAACAAACCAAAATAAAGTGTCCGTTCCCAGTGCTGGGGCAGGCGTGGGCACCCCCGGCCCCGTACCTGTGCGGGAAGGGCAGCCCCAGGGCGGGGGGAGCAGGCCCGGCTCCGGAATAACAAGTTGCTGAAGAAACGGAATTTTCCCGGCGCTGCTCGGGCCACAAAGACGAATGAAAGGAAGGAGGGAAGAGAAAAAAAAAAAAAAAAAAAAAAAAAAAAAAAAAAAAGAAAAACCGCAGCAGCGGATTTACTACGAATTATCCATCACCGAGAGCGGCATCATTTCCCAGATAATAATAAAACTTCCCCGACAGCATAGCGGCGATGGACCCGACCGAGAGAAAAGGGCCTGGAAATAATCATCCTGAAGGAAACCGGAGGGGAGGGGATAAGCCTCCCTCCCCCACCCCATCCCCAGTGCAATGTGTCATCTCCTTCCCCTGCTCCTCCCCCCAACCCCAATGTGTCACCTCCTCCTTTTACCCCAAGTGTCACCCTCCTCCACCTCTCCCGCTCCCGCTCGCAAACTTCTGCCGGGGAGGCCGGGGGGCCGCCCCGGGACGCTCCGCTATTCCCCGCCACCCCCCCGAGGGAGGGGCCGGGGGCCGCGGCGAAGTTGCTGCTCCTCATCGCCAAGTTGGCCGGAGAGTGCGGGGCGCGCCGGCGCCATCCCGGGGGGCGCGGAGGGGAGAGGGGGGGACGGCGCCCGGGGGGCGGGGGGGGCAGGGAGGAAGAGGAGGAGGAGGCGAATCCGAAAGGTGGGATACTACACCCTGCTGGCGGCGGCGGTGCTGCTGCGGGCCGGCCGGGGTCCCCCTGGCAGGACCTCTCTGTGAGGGGGAGGACTCTTCTTCATAGGGGGAGGGTGCCGGCGCCGCCGCTCCTCTGGGCCTCCCTGTCCCCCTCTTCTGGGCGCCTCTCTCTCTCTCCTCTCACTTTCTTTAAGCTAAGCGGGGAGTGGAAGATGGTAGGTTGCTCCCTTCTCCTCCTCCTCTTCGCTCGCTCTCGCCTCTGTGGGGTCCTTTTCCTTCCCCCTCTCCGCGGGGGGCTCCTCCTGCGGCGGGGAGGAGGGAGCGGGCGGGGAGGGCGGCACGAAGCCGAAGAGGCGCAGGAGGAGAGAAACTGTAACACAAAAACAAGCCGAGAAGCTGAACTCTTCTTCAATCCCATTCACCCGGCCCGGCCGCAGCACACCGCTCGCCGGGATCCCTCCGCCGCCGGCCTCCCTGCCTGCCTGCCTGCGGCGCGCTCCCGACACGCCGCCGCGCGCGCCCCCGTCCGCCCCGGCCCGGCCCGGCCTGGCCCGCCGCTGGAGACCCGCTGGGAAAGCGGGGACCGGCGGGCCCACGCCCGCGCTCCCCACTCCCCGTTGCAACGGCGGGACACCGCCGGCCGGGCCCGGGCCAGAGCAAGGGGGGCAGCCAGGAGGGCGGGCTCGGCGGCTTCTCCTGAGGGGGAACTACTTGACGTGTCGGTGCGGCGAATTTATTTCCCTTTGCCTAAGGAACGGGCTGTGCTGCGGCCCCCATTGCCTAGGGAAAAAGCCCGGATGTAAAGTGAGTGAAACTAAAGTAGAGTGAAGTAGGGCACCAAACTCTGCCGGAGCAGCGGCGCCGCCGGCCGCGGCCGCGGGGGGCACTGGGCGGCCGCATTGCCCCTCACCGCCGGTACCGGGAGGCCGCGGGGGCCGGGGAGAGCAGTGCGGGGGCGGCCGCGCGCCAGCCGAGACCCCCCCCCCCCCGCCCCCCCCACATACACACACACGCATACACACACACACACGCGCACACACACACACCCCTCCCTCCCTCCCCCCCGCGCCCGCCCGGCCGGCCCGGCTGCGCGGGGCTCGGTGGGGGCGGCGCGCGGGTGCGCGCGCGGGGCCGCGCGCAGGAAGCGGAGAGCGGCGGCGGTGGGGGGGGGGGGGGGGGAGGACGCGCGCGGGCGGGAGGAGCCGGCGCGCGGGGCCCTGCCGCGAGGGGCTCCGCACAGGAAGTTGATGCAACAGGGCCGCGAGAGGGGGGGCGGGGGGCGCGCGCAGGAAGCGGCGGCGGGAGGGAGCGCGGGAGCGCGGCGGCCTCGTCCCCGTGCATGAGGCGCGGATGCGCCGCGGCCCGCTCGCCCGGGCCAAGAGCCGCCCTCTCTCACTCCCTCCCTCCCCGCATCGCCGGCCCTGCCATGTTATTCGAAGGAATAGCGCACACGCTCTCCGCGCGGCCGGGTAGGAAGGGAGGGTGTTCCCTCCTCCACCTCGCCGTTCACGCAGCGGGCTTGGCTTATTTATTTATTTATTAACTTACTACTCCAGTGCCGGGCGATGCTGCCATTTGCTTTCGTGCGAGCGGCGGCGCATCAGCCTTCTCTGCTTTTTTTTTTTTTTTTTTTCCCCATTCCTCTTCCAATTCCCCTCCAGAAAGGGGAAAGAAAAAAAAATACAAAAATTTAAAGAAAAAAGGAAGAAGAAACCAACAAAAACCAACCGTGGCGAGTCAGAAACTTTCATGGGCAGGTTCAAAGCAGGGAAGTTAACACGCCATGGATTAGAACGTTTCTGCGGCACTCGTTGGCGTGGAAATCAATATACGTGACTCGGGCTTCGGGGGCTCCTCCGTCCCTCCCTCGTACCCTGGGCCCGCCTGTGCCGGCGCCTCGGAGACCACGGTCCCCCCGGTTCCTGCCGCCGCACAATGAGCTGCTGGGGGCTGCCCGAACGCCCGCAGCCAGCCCATGCAGGGTCAGTCCTTATCTGCAGTACACTAGCTTAAGTTACAGGCATGCCCCTGTGCGTCTCCGGCTTCCGAAAGTCTCCAGAGTCTCAGAAATACTTAAAGCCTCGCATTTCTGTCGGAGCTACCATTGCTAAAAGCAGTGGGACGTGTTCTGGACGCCGCGGGATTTGCATGAGCTCTCACGAAAAACCGGGATTTGATGCAATGCAAAACTGATTTTTTTTTTTTAATGGCCTCTTATATAGCTTTATTCCTTCGAAATGCTCACAAGTTGTGAAGAAAAGTAAGTGTTTGCGTTATCTCTGCAACTGCTTCAGGAAGCCACGATGAACTCTTTATTATAATGTGAAACTAAATCCATAAAGCAGTCATGATGAGTAACTCGGGGACGAGTCGTAATTGGGCAGAAACGCAGTTTTATCATCTGGAGGATTCTAGAGGGCTCAGCATGAGTGAGAACTTACAGCGAGGTTTCCTCTCAACTGTAAAAAAGAGATCTATAAGCCATTGTTTATTTAATTACTGTTAATTTTCCACTTCTTTTCCATCAATTGGTTGCCAAGTTCTGTGTGATTTAATTGTGAACTTTACAACATTTAGTGCCCTTCTTAAAGCTGTAGCTCCTGGACTCATACAATTATGCAAGAAACTCAGGCTTATTTTTTTTTAATGAAGTTTCTAGCCTGTGGGTTTGTGGATGTGACCTCAAAGACACAAACCTTAAATGCACACAAAGGAAAAGATATGAAGCAAATAGAGTAATCTGAAAATGTCTTTATTTTTTTAATGTCATGTTGTTTGGAGTTTTCTTTTTGAGGCAATCTCTCCTACCCTTTTTTTCTTCTTTTTTTCTTTTTTTTTTTTTTCCTTTTTTGCAAGCCAGGTATGAGACTAAACAGTAGGGTTGACAGAATACTAAGAAAAGGATAACACAGAAAGTGTTATCAAATAGTTACTGATAGGTGCACAGTTCATGGGGTGTCAGGTAAGGTCACAGGTACAGGACCACCAAAAATCTAGCAGCCACCACAGTAGAACTTTCAATGTGTCAAACTGTAACAAGAAGTAGTATCATTAGTATAGCTGAGATATTAGATATTACATTATTTCTAATAAATATATATTTGCTTTTTATACTTCTTTCTACTTTATTTCTACAGCCTTTGAATAGATCAAGTGAGCTTGGGCTAAACTCTATTACTGTCAGATTAGCTTGTAGTTTGCTGTGATTTCTCCTGTGGCTGGGGCACCGCCCAGCCTTCTCCCTCCTTAGCCCTCCAGTCTCGAATCCATAACCAATTTTTAAACCCTGCTGAAAATCTCAGCTCAAATACTCAGATTTTCCCTCTTCCATGTGAACTTTTACTACCAGCATTTTAAGCTGTAGAGGCCAAGTGTTACAGCCAAGATAGCCTGGATTTTGATTTTACCTTCAGTTAGTTTGAAGCAAGGAGTCAGCTTACTCTGAAAACAATCACACCAGAGTTGCTTTTGTCCTTCAGGTTTTTTTGATAGGGGCACCAGAAAAATAAATAACTGAGTAAAGCCTGTTTGTTTAGTGTTTTTTATCTTTCTGGTTAACAAGCAAGTTGAAAGAATCTAGAATGAGTGATTTAAGTGTTATTAGAGATTTGGCATGTTTATTTTGCTGAGGAGTCAATACACACAGCCCAAAGTTTGTTTTTTAAAGATGAACTTTGGACAAAGTTCAAAGGAAAAATAATCATCAGCTGTTACTGTAGATGCATGCAGAAATTTTTCATGGTTTGTCTTAGAGCTCAGACCATGATGAGTATCTCACACACTGCCTACAGTGATCTCTGGGTCATGGCAAGGTAGAGTGGCTCAGACCATTTTCATAGAATCGTTCAGGTTGAAAGGGATCTTAAAGCTTGTCTAGTTCCATCCTGCCTGCCACAGGCAGGGACACCTTCCACTAGAGCAGATTGCTCAGGGCCCCATCCAGCCTGGCCTTGAACACTTCCAGGGATGGGACATCCACAGCCTCTCTGAGCAACCTGTTTCAGTGCCTTGCAATCCTCACAGTGAAGAATCTCCTTCTAGCATCTAATCAAAATCTACCCTCCTTCAGAATAAATCCATTATCCCTTGTTCTTTCACTACATGCCCCCATCAGAAGTGCTTCTCCAGCTTTCTTGTACACTCCCTTTAGGTATTGGAAGGCTGCTATAAGGTGTTCTCCAGGCTGAACAGCCCCAACCCTTTCAGTCTGTCTTCACATGAGAAATGCTCCAGCCTTCTGATCATCTTCATTGCACTCCTCCAGTCTCTCTCCAGCAGATCCACATCACTTACATTGGGGACCACAGAACTGGACAAATCACTCCAGTTTCTTACAGGGTGCCGTGAGAGCAGAGGGGCTGAATGCCCTCGCTCACCTTGCTGCCATGCTGTTTTTGATGCAGCCCAGGATGCTGTTGGCTTTCTGGGCTGCGAGCACACGTTGCTGGGTCGTGTTGGACCTCACATCAACCAGTCTGAACTCAGCAGTTTAAGCACAGACTTTGATTATCACAGACATGCCAAAAGTCTTTCCTTTAAAAACTGCGCATGTGCGCTTTGTTCAGACTTACAATGCTGAAGAGAAGTGGTTCCTGCCTCTGTGCTACTTAGCTTCACTTCCACATCAGCAAAAAGGGCCCCCATTTGTGTATATGAAGAATTTACCTTCTAGTAGCATGAGAAGTGGTTTCATGTATGAAATGGAAAGGAATGGTGTCATCAGATGCACAGCTAAATGTTTGAATAAACAGACTGGTTTTGTACGTTGGGTCTATACAGAGATATCTACCATGATTTCTTTCCTTTCAGTGAAAGGAAATCTTGCTAGAAGCTTAGGGAAAAAAATTCTCTTTTGCTTATTGAGTCTTTATGCACAAAGTTGACCCACACACCTCTGCCTCTGAATGTGATGTTTGTGCTGCTTATCAAAAGTCATAGTTCAGTTTGTCTGGGTTTTCCACTTTCTGCTTGATCACATCACTCTGGATGCTTGTCCAGTCCCCTTTGCCTAGTTTTCATCCTAAGAGCACTTAGGAGTACAAGCCACATAGAAAGCCTTATCAAAGTAAGTGGAAAAGTCAGAAAACTCAAAGGGATTTGATGAGACCTTGTAAGCAGCTGCTAGATTTTATTTCTCATTTAATATTATTTCACCAGTTTGGGAGAATTTCAGAGAAAGAAGCACAGTCCATGTAAAGTATTAATGCAGGGGCATCTCAAGAATAATGGTCATTGCTATTGTACCAAGTGTTCAAAATAAAAAGCTACATCATAACATGCTAGCTTTGCTATAGCCAGCCCATCTTGCAGTGCTGTTTGTTGAGAGTGCTTAGAACAAAATCTGAGAAGATATTAGTTAACATGCATAAACAGTCTTCTAGCAACTTGTATTAAAAAGAATTAGCAGCAAGTGCATTGACAGGTCACAGATTAGGTTGACAGTGGAGCAGTCACATAGCACTTTCTGTTCCCCTGATTTTCAGCAACAAAACTACCTTAAAAACTAAACCAAGAGTTAGTTACTTGCCTATTGCTGTTTTTCACTGTGCTTTTGGCAGGAATGCTAGATGGCTGCAACTAAGAGGGAAGATAGCCTGTGCAGCTTAAAAATGAAAGCTATAAGACCATTTCAAGCAAGACATAGCCCAGCCTAAGAAGACAGTTGGGAATCTGTCTTTCTCATCAGTGTTTGAGCACAGGGTTATCTCACCAGCAGGATCCAGGCAAAGAGTGCCTTCTACAAGCAAATATCTTCCCCTTCGCAGGTCAGGGAAGGATAGGGGATTGCTCACTTCCAGACGATAAAGAAAATTAACCAAACTGTTCAGACCACCAGTTGGAACCAGAGCCTGAAAACATGATGAGCATGAGGCACTCACCATTAAGAACATCAGCCTAAGTGGAAACTGCATTGCTTAACACAACAACCTCTGACTTTGACTGTGGATTATTGCCTTACACAGGAGTTATTGCTTACAGCAGCCAATGAAGCAGACCCCTGCTTACCCTGTCTCATCCCAAAGTGACTTTCTGACTTGTCAGCTGTCAGTTGGTCCAGCCAGGAGCAGTGCAGCTGCAAATCTCACGCTCCTGAATGCTCTGCCTGGGAGGCAGCTTGGGTGAGCTAAAAACACTCATAGGAGTGCATTGTCCAGGATCTATATTCAGGTAAAAGTAATTCAACATTCAGGCTGCCCTGTTGCTTTTGTAAAATTCATGTTCTCAGGGCTGCCCTCAGCAGCTGAGCCAGGGAAGGCCTGTCAGCACAATACAGCATTGTGTCTGCAGTGGGATTTCACTGGAGATGCAAGCTCTTCTGAGAGTAGCCTTGAAAGGAGACTGTGTCCCCCTGTTCTCTTCCCCTAATCACTTACTGCTTTGCTTACCGGAGGCATCAGTTATTTCATACAGAAAGTAGAGGACCATAGCTCAGAGGGGGTAGCCTGGCCTGTTGCACCAGAGAGCACGGGGGACCTGTGAGGACTCATCACTGTCTCTTACCTGCCAGCAGCTCTTACCTGCCAGCTCTTCTTCCTCAGCTTCCCTCTTAGGCTTTCAGTCTTGTTGAGGTTTCGATATGTAAAGTAAAGAAGGTTGTCAGCTCCTTATGTAATCTGATCTCCAGCAAAACACTATTTCAAACAGTACTTCTGTATCAGATCTGCAATTAGGGGAGGCCAGAGAGCATTTAATCTTTCACAAGCCATGCTTGCTTTCTTCTTCTGCATGTGCATCTTCTTTCAGAGAGGCTGGTGATGTTGCTGCTTCCATCTGAGGAGCGATACTTTCTCTGGGAGTCAAGAGGAATGGGTTTCCTTGCCTTTTTTTTTTTTTCTTTTCCTTTCTCCTTAAGTAGAAGTGAGCAGTCATAAAGGGGACATTGCTCATGGCTCTCAGGTGGCTGGCCAGGCTGACTAAGCACAGTTTCGGATCCTGTACACTGTTTAGAATCACAATGAGCTAGAGATTGAGTGCCAAGATGCAAATGGTCCAGGGAAAGGATCCTCATTTTTAAGCCAGCAGTATGAAGTATCCTAGGAGCAATTGCAGTTCCATTATCAGATACAAGAAACTGGTTTTGACTCATTGTCCTTTTTGTCAAACAATATAATGCCCCCTAATTCAAGCTGATTTGTTGTAATGTTGGTCATCCTACTAAATTTTTCAGCTGGCGATTGTTGGACCATTAGTGATTAGAGATATCTAGTCTCCATCAAAATGCCCTTTTCCAGATGCTTTCACAAGAATCCTTCCACTTCTGTTTTTGAGGAACTTGGGAAAAAATATAGAATTAGAAAACTGTGGATGGAAGTGAAACCACTGAGTATGTTTTCAAGGACTGCTGAAAGGAAATGACAACTTTTGTAATGAAGCATTTTGGTGTGTCACTAACCTGATAAGCAAATAGAAATGCAGAGTGGTAAACCAAGGGCATGAGCCACAGACCAAGACAGCAGCTACCAGGATGTATTGCAGGCATATAGACATCTCAACAGCCTCCCACATGCACAGAATTCAGAGATTGTGACAAACAGCAACCAAAAAAAAAATTAAAAAGTCAATTTCTATGAACAATAAAACACCAGTAGATGGGACATAAAATCTTCTTAGTCCTTTTAGGTGTCAGTGGTCATTTTGGCACCTTGAGGAGAGACATCATAAAGCAAAGTCTGCTCCAAAGTCCAAGGAACATATAATGTAAAAGGTCACTAAGAGGAAAGACAGGGAATCAGAGGACCTAAGGAAAACTACAGGATTATGATAATTCCAGGACGTTAAGTACTTCAAATATAAATACTGATTGTGGTTTTCAAAAATACTTCTGTAAATTTGTCCCCTAAACCCTTCAATATCACTAGATACATAAACAGCCTGGAGTTTGAATGGATGGAACATCTGAAAAGCAATTCAGTTATTTTAAGTATTTAATTAAACATATATTTGAGCCACCAGGTTGGGACTACCAGCTGAGCAGCATCTTGTCCTATAGAGTAATGTAGCAAGAGCATTGGTGTTTGAAAACAATAAAAAAGTAGTAAGTTTTGAGAAGTATTAAATTACTGGAATCTTGTGTATTTATTACAGGTTGCCTTGACTTTACCCTGCTGGAAATAGCCCACCACAGGCACAGGAACAAGGGAGGGAAGATGAGTTGTGAAACCGGTGTTATGAAGGGATGGGGAAGAGGGATCTAGGAGCAGAGCTCTTTGCCTGGCTTTGCATGCAAGAATAAGAGTTAACAGTGACTCAGTGGACAGAAAGGTCAGTGCTAGTACAGGTATTCAGAGTGAGTTTTCAGGGCCTAACAATAAATAGTGTTAGTCACCTCTAGATTATCTGGGATTAAGTGTATCTCAGATAAAGATACCCCTGAGATGACTGATGCTGAATTAGCATGGTCTTGCTCACACAGCACCGTGCCACACAGCATTGCATCTTCTGATGAGCTGTGGCACCCCTGTCATCACAGCCTCTGGAGTCACCAGTCCTTACCAATGCCATGACACCACCTTCTCAAGCTTCCTTGGCTATTTCTGGGCTTCTGCTTTGACTGTGTTATCTTGTCTTGCTGCTGTCTGGGATAATCCAGAGTTTAATGTGGCTGAGTTTTGAACGCAGTGAGAAGGGGCAAAGTAAAGATCAAAAAAAGTCAATAAAACTGATGGACTGGGGAGACATCTGCACAGTGAGACAATGCCCTTTTTATTTAGTCATGTCTTACAATACAGCTACCACATCATAAATTCAGAGACACATGTTTGTAGAGAGAGGTCCTCACAGATATTTTATTTATAATTGATTTTAATATCTTCCACTCAAGTCTTCTGTTGTTTGAGTGATAGGCAAGTTGCAAAATATATCACTCAAGACTTAGGGAATTGGGCAATTAAACATGTTTGTGTGTTCTTTGTGTTCAAAATTGATTAATAACGGTAAGATACACCAACATTGTGCTTTTCAGCTAAAAGACAGATAATGTCAATAAATTCACAAATCTCATTGGCATTCTTCTGTATTTGAAGAGCACACATAAGCATAAATGTATTTTTTTCTCACTAGGAGGAACAGAATGAAAAGTCTGTTTCTTTCAAAACTCTTCTAGGCTATCAAGTAGAAATCAGAGAATCACAGAATATCCTGGGTTAGATGGGGCCTACAAGGATCAATGAGTCCAATCCCTGCCCTACACAGAAGAGCCCCTGTAATCACACCATGTGCCTGAGGACATTGTCCAAACACTTCTTGAGCTCTGTCAGGCTTGGTGCTGGGACCTTTTCCCTGGAGAGCCTATTCCAGTGCCCAACCACCCTCTGGGTGAAGAACCTTTTCCTAATATCCAATCTAAGCCTTCCCTGACACAACTTCAGGCCATTCCCTTGGGTCCTGTCAATGGTCACCAGAGTGAAGAGATCAACATCTGCCCCTCCTCTTCCCCTCATGAGGAATTTGTAGACTGCAATGAGGTCTCCCCTCAGTCTTCTCTTCTCCAGGCTGAACAGACCAATTGACCTAAGCTGCTCCTCCTACAGCTTCCCCTCCAGGCCCTTCACCACCTCTATTGGCCTCCTTTGGACACTCTGTAATAGTTTCATGACTTTCTTATATTGTGGCACCCAAAACTGTGCCCAGCACTCGAGCTGAGGCTGCCCCAGTGCAGAGCAAAGTGGGACAATCCCTTCCTTTGCCCGGCTGGTGCTGCTGGGCCTGATGCTCCCCAGGACATGCTTGGCCTTCCTGGCTGCCAGGGCACTGCTGACTCATAATCCACTTTCTGTCAACCAGGACCTCCATGTCCCTTTCCTGTGGCAGTGCCCTCCAGCCTCTTGTTCCCCAGTCTGCCTACACATCCAGGGTTGCCCCACCCCAGGTGCAGAATCCGGCACTTGCCCATGTTAAACTTCATATGGTTGGTGAATGCCCAGCCCTCTGATTTGTCAAGGTCTCTCTGCAGGGCCTCCCTGCCTTTCAGGGAGTCAGCAGCTACTCCCAATTTTAAGTATCACTGGCAAACTTACTTAGTATGCCTTTGAGTCCTGCATCCAGTTCTTTAATGAAGATGTTGATAAGCACTGGCCCTAAGATGGAGCCCTGCAGAACCCCACTAGTGACTAGCTGCCAGTCTGATGTCACCCCATTCACTATAACCCTACATGCCCAACCTGCAAGCCAGTTGCTTACCCATCACATGATGTGTTTGTCCAGCTGTGGGCTGGACGTTTGAAAGATGCTGTGAAATACAGTATCAAAAACTTTACTGAAATCCAAAAAGATTACTTCAATTGGCTTCCCTTGATCAACCAGGTGGGTTTCCTTGTTATAAAAGGAAGATAGATAAGTTTGACAAGCAGAATTTTCATCTTGTGAACCTATGCTGGCTGTGGCTGATAATCATGTTGTCCTTCAGATGTTTCTCAATAACACCCAGAATAATCCTATTCATATGATTTTGCCATTTTCAGGTTATGACAATCATGACAGGACATAATTTAATTAGTTTGTCTTGCAGTGGACTTGGAAACACCATATGGAATTTGAATAAAAGTCTATGATAGTTTGAAAACATTGCAAAGTTCCAGGTCACCTCAGTCACTGGTAGTATCAGTGGGGCTCCTGAAAACATTCACTCAGTGCTTGCTATCAGTTAGGCAGTTAAACAAGGAGTTGAAAGTTATCTAAGTATATGAATTTCAATAGGAGTTTGTATTTTCTCTATTTATGAAGCCATTATGCACCCACCCCCTCAGAGTAAGCTGAAGGATATTGTTTCAAAAAAGATACATGAGAATTAAAAAGGCAACAGAAGGGATAGGGAAGAACTTTCACCTTGAGGGAAAAAAAAACCAACTTGGGGTCTAGGGTGTCTATTTCAGATGAAATAACAGAAACTGAAGAGGGAACATAAGAGGCCTGCTAAAGGGAGAGCAGCATGGAGAAGGAAAATCAGGATTGTTCACCATCAAGTTGCAAGAGTAAGTGCTACTGAGTGAAATGATTAGACAATGTTTGAAACAAACAAAAAGCAATACTTTTTTTTGCTCAATGCATAATCACATTTGGAACTCATTGGTGCAAGATTTCATGGACCCTGATAGTATATAAATGTGTTCAGAAAGGCATGAAACAAGTCTACCGAAGGACACAACATCTGACTCAGCAAGCAGTTTTACCAATGATTGCCAGAGGCTCATGGGGGAAGATCCTTCTGGATACATCCCATCTCTTACAACCCCCCTTAAACATCTTAGTTGGGACATTTTCAGAGAAAGCCTGCTCTAGATGACCCACCTTTGGTCTCCTTCAATATTGTTACTTTTATGAGCTCAGGAGTAAAGGAAGCAGTAATATTTCAGTAAAGGAGAAAAAAATCTGTGCAAGAAACTTCTGTATTCATGAGTGCCAGTGGTATACAGGCTTTGCTCTTGAATGAAGTGAAACTCTTTGTACTGTGGGTCGGGTTTTCTTCTTCTGAGAATGAAAACAGGCCTTACATTGTCATTCATATCACATTTTTTGAACGAGATGCAGTTTATTTTTCAATAAAAACACTGTTCTGAGAGGAATCACACAAGGGGGCTGTTTGAAAGCTGTGGAGGAAATGGACCGCATGCCCCTACTAAACCAAAACAGTTTGGTCCTTCATCTCCACCACTGTTCCCCGGCAGCCAGCGCTAGGCAGGAGCCAGCCTGGGGACTGCCCAGTGGTGCTGGTGCCTGGTGTGGCTCTGCTGGGCCTCTGTGGTGGGTTTGTAGCCATCCACCAGCACCTCCATCCCATGTAGCCTCTTCCCAGGAGAGGTGGAGATCAGGGCCAACCCACACAGCAGCTTCCGCTTAGGGCCACTGCTACATAGAGAAGGAAGAGGAGAAGGAGGAAGATGAAGAGGGAAGAATTCAGAAAGCATCAGAGTCTTGAGAGTTTATTTCCAGGCATGAGCACATCTGTCTGTAAACAGCTTGGTGAATGTGTATGAAGTACCACTGGCTCTGCTGAGGTGCACAAGAGAGAAAGGATGGCCACGGGGAGCTGGAGGGGCTGGTTTGCTGAAAAGTCACCACTCTTTCCAAACCCTTCTCCCTGAACCACATAAACTTAGAAGAGCAGCAGATCCCTCATTCCTGAGGGAACATCTGAAGGTGAAATGTCCTATGCACAGCACTTCAGAGACAAAGCAATGCATGTTATGCAACAATGAAGTTCTATTTACAAGTATATGTCTGAAATTTGAAGCTTTCAGTTTGGACGTAAGGAAAGGCTTGTTGGTGTTTTTCAGCAATACTGGTTGATTTCATAATATATATATTACCTTCACAACTTGCCCTTCTTTATCCTTAGACCATGGCAACGACAGCACTACTAAATATAATATTGAGACTTGGCAAAATATATTTTTAACTCCCTAGTTTCACATGAACCATGTCTTCTCTTGCTTGCATGGGATACTTGCAGCCTTATAGAGCTTCAGTATGAGTAAAACTGAACTTAGAGGGCCAGAGAGTAATTATGTCAATGGATACTTCTGGAGAATTCACTCAAAAGTTTAAAATCCTTTCAGGAATGCCTCCTGGCAAAGATGAGAAGACTGGATATTAACCTTGATGAATAAAATGAGAGACCTCAAACTCTACATGCCCTCACGGAGAAGAAATGCCTCCAATACAGATTTAGAGAAATATTCAAGGAAAATGTCAAAATACATAAAACCATTTCCCTCAGCAATTCTACTTTCACCTAGAACTGAAAGAAATTAATTATTCCCCAGAAAAAAATGTTTTCCTGCTATTTGTGAAATGCCAAGAGATAGGAAGTTAGTCCCCTTCTACCATGGAGTCCTTAGAGGGGATCAAATACCTTGTGTTTATTTATCTTTACCAGCATAACCAGCTGTCAGTGGATTATCTCCTTCTGTCATCGATATGGCTTCCTTTCACGATCAGGCAGCTGCAGAAGCAGCAGAGATTTTTTTTCCCCCTGATTTTTGGCTTGTTAGCTAATTGTGTCTCTCACTTTTGGTTGAGGGAGCGAACTGCTTGGTGGGGAATCTGCCCCTGAGGCCAGTCTATCCTGCTTCTCTGCTACGCAACTGAAAAATTTAGAGGCTTCTTCTTTGTTTCAATGGTGAGAGTAAAATGGCATAATCAGACGAACAATAACAGCATTTTGCACCCTCTGGCTCAAGATACAGCTGCCCCATAGATGTGCTTTGAAATGATACAGGCATGGCACCTCATGCTGGTAAGTGGAGGGATTTTCCACTGCAAGGTAGGATTGTCCCAGATGTACAATGTTGACCACAGTACAGCAGCATCGACACCTGATTCAGATGAGAATCATTTGGCACTGTACACATTTTTTGGCACAGTTAAGGAAAAGACTGACTATTTCCACCCCTAGAAACTTAATATTCAGCATCAGCATTAACAAACTCCCGCCCTTAGCTCAGTCTGAAGCTCATCTGTGTGCAGAGAGAAAACATGCACCTGTCTTTCTGCTACTGCCACCCGCAAACCTGGGATTAACATCTGCAGGGGGGATATGCCTGTGCTCAGCACAGAGTGTGCAGCATTAGGATTATTCAGATATGGGCCTTATCTTCACCTGGGAGAGGAAACTGAACAGTAATAAGGAATCCTCCACAATGCCAACTTTCCACATTGCCAAAGCTTCCTTCTGCATTGTCACAGTTTAGTGCATGCCGTTGGATCACTTTGAGGGAGACCCCAAGTGGTGTGGGGTGAGAAAGGTCCTGTGATACTTTAATCTATGAGGATCTAGGATAACTCAGCAGTGTGTGGGCCAGAGCGGGGTGATGCCTGGGTGGTACACCTGCTTTTGGAGTGCTCCACAATAATTTGAAGGCTGAGATTCCTTTGCATTTTAAGGTGGGGACAGGTCATCTCAATTAAAAGGGGACTGAGATGCTTCTTTTGAGACCAGCTGAGGCTGCTCAGTCCCAGGGAGATGGATGATGCTTCAAGAAAAACATCTCAGGCTACCACAATTCAGAAGCATCCCTTATGCCCCCATTTGGGATGATGTGAGACATCTCTGTTTGGCATTGAGAGGATGCCTCAGATTCACTGCAGAGTATTTATTCTGCGAGAGGCACATAGGGGGCACTCAACATTCAGGGACCTTCAGATCTGAGTCCATTGGCCTCAATATGCCAGTACTGATATTAAGGATACCACCATTTGGATGGGGAGTTAGCTTAAGGAACATCAGTTTTTGGAATGCAGGACTGTATGATATAGAAGGGACCAAAGAACTTCAGTTTGTAGAGGGTAAGTTGCCCAAGGGCACCTCCCATGGTGCTGCCAGGATACTTGGGTATGGTGGGTATCAGAAGGGCTGAGCTTGGAGGTCTCTGGGTATCTGGATCTGGGAGGGTACCTTGCAACTTAGATGCAAGACACATATGGTGCTGAGCACCTTCTCCCCTGTGCCTATGGCTTCTTAATTTGGGAAGGTCCATTATGCCTTCATCCCCTGTGAAACCCCTGGTCCAAACAGTACTTCTGGCAACCTCTGTGCAGTTGGTGGGAGAAGTATAGGAAGACACTGAAGTCCAAATGTGAATGGCTTTCTGTGTCTACACCCAGGCTTCATTTGGTTTGGCCAAGGTGGGGTAAACAGGCCTGAGCAGCATTCTTGGGAATGGCAAGCTAGTGGTCAAAGCCTAGAGAGTGATTGGTGTTGCATTAGTTCCTGTGCTGGAGAGCAAGGTGAGGGCCTGCAAGCTACAATGAGACTCAGAAAATGTCATGGTGAGGCACTGTCATTCCTGACAGGCTTCTTCCTCTAGAGGTCTCATACTCTGTTCAGCTCTGGGCCCCTCACTACAAGAAAGACATTGTGGCACTGGAGCAAGTCCAGAGAAGGGCAACAGAGCTGGTGAAGGGTCTGGAGTACAAGCTGATGAGGAAGAGCTGAGGGAGATGGAGGTTTTTAGCCTGGAGCAAAGAAGGCTCAGGAGAGAGCTTTATCACTCTCTACAACTACCCAAAAGGAGGTTATAGCGAGGTGGGGGCTGGGCTTTTCTCCAAGGTAACAAGTGATAGGACAAGAGAAAACAGCCTCAAATTGCACCAGGGAAGGTTTAGCTTGGATATGAGACAAAAAATTTTCACAGAAAGAGTTTTAAAGCATTGGAACAGACTGCCCAGGAAAGTGATGAAGTCACCATTTCTGGAAGTGTTCTAAAAACATGTGGATCTAACACTTGAGGACATGGTTTAATGGAGAACGTGGTTGTGGTTCTACATTGCTGGTTGGACTCCATAATATTAAAGATCTTTCATTCCTTTTTTCTCCCTCTCTTTCCCTTCAGTGCAAGAATACTTCTACCTTCTCTCCTGTCTCCTAATGCATATCCTCTCTCATATCCTTCAGTTTCCCCTTGCTCTTGTGTGCACGCTTAACCAGCTTCCCATCTCTTTCCCTCCCTCCTTTCTTGATATTTTTCTTTCCCCTCCTTTTTACTGCCTGTATCCCAGTTAATGTCCCTTCCTGTCTTCCTTTTCCTCCATCCTCTTCCTTGCTCTCTTGCAACTTCCCTAGCTCCCAGATTTCTCTTCCTGCTATTGCCCCTCTCCAGCCCAAAAGTCTCCTACTCTCACTCTGTTTCTGGGAAGACTGGCTTGAGATAGCCTGTGAGGGTGACAAGCCTGAAAAGAAGGCCTTAAAATGAGAAATCAAGAAGAATGAGCCACAGGGAAAACTGAAGAAGTGAAGGGTATAGGAAGAGAGTAAAAGAAAGGAAATGATACCAGGAAGGCAGAAAGAAGAACTAAGAGTCACAAATCTTCCAGACATGGTAGAGGGAGAGAAAAAACAAAATAAAACAGCTGGAAAACGCAGCAGAAAAGATAAGGCTGCTCCTAGTTATCTAGTGCTGTGGCAATGAGTCAGAATCAGCGAGTTTCTGATCTCCTACTCAAATGTAAACAAATATTCCTTCATCTTTATTGCAGTGGTGCCCAAAGGATGCCAATCACACAGCACAGCAGGTTTATTTGCACACAAGAGACCTCACAACCCCCGGCAGCACTTCTGCTGGAAGGGAAAGTCAAAAAGGAGGAGGGTACAGCATACCTGCAAAGCTGTAAGGTGGGTATCAGGCTGGGGGTTAATAACTGCTTGAGATTTTCCAAGGTTTTTTCCCCACCAAACCTGAAACACATGAAGATTACCTGCTGGAAAGATGACATGGTTTGACCTGCAGGAGCACTGCTCTGTGGAGAAGGAACTGTGGGTCCTGGTGAACAACAATCTGTCCATGAGCCAGTAGTGCCTTTGTGACCAAGAAGGCCAGTGGTATCTGGGGGCGCATCAGGAAGAGAGCACTGCCAGCAGGTTGAGAGGTGATCCTACTCTAGCCAGCCCTGATGAGGCTTGACTTGGAGCAGTGCGTCCAGTTCTGGGCTCCTCAGTACAAGTGAAGCATGGAACTCCTAGAGCAGGTCCAACAGAGGACAACAAACATTATTAAGAGACTGGAGCATCTCTCTTACAAGGAAAGACTGAGAGAGTTGAGCCCGTTCAGCTTCAAGAAGAGACAACTGGCAGATGGATCTCATCAATGCCTATCAGCATCCAAAGGAAGGGTGTCAGAGGATGGAGCCAGGCTCTGCTTGGTGTTGCTGAGCAATAGAACAAGAGGCCATGGGCAGAGACTGAAACAGAAGTTCCATGAACATGAGAAACAACTTTACCATGTGGGTGACCAAGCATTGTAACAGGTTCCCCAGAGAGGCTATGGAGTCTCCTTTCTTGGAGATACTCAAAAGCCATCTGGACACCATTCTGAGTAAAGTACTCTTGGGTACCCTGCTTGGGCAGGGAGATTGGACTAGATCATCTTCAGTGGTCCCTTCCAACCTTCCAGATTCTGTGAAGATGCTTGCCCACAGTTGAGCCAGCATGGCCAGTCTGGTAGGAGAGCCTGGCCCTCAACAGCTCTGGTCCTTCTCTTTGGCCTGAGATATATCAAGTAGCTAGATATTCTGCTTTTCTGCCCTTTGCTTCTTGTAACTGAATCCTACACAGTTCCAAATAACTCTTACCTCATGTATTCAGTAAAGCCATATTTAACTATGTTAACTGGAGAAAAGTGCTGGGCGGACCCTTGTTAAAGGTTCTTGGACTGTGAGGTTCTACTGATTTTGCTCGTCTCTTTGGACCCAAACCACATGAAAATTAATAGTTATGATAAAGAGGGATTACTTTTGCTAGGTACATCTTGCCTATATCTGACCATATGTCAGTGTGAAAATGCCTCAACCTTTATATTTGTCAGGAGAAGCTAAGTAAAGGTTGTATTAACTGCTATTTACCCTTGTCCTGTGGTATGCAGCCAGTGTGAAATTCAAAGACAATTTAGAATGCTGTCACAGTCCTACTGATGGTATTTTGCACTCCCTTTATTTAGTACAAAGCAAATTATACTTCAGGTGTTTGATTTTTTTCCTAAAAATTAAGACATTAAACATATTTGCTTTCCAGCTGGCAATGCTCTATCCCTCTGATGCAGTGGTTCTCACTTCCAGGAGGATGGCTTTTCAGAAATAGTTGTGCACAGCTGCTCACTGTACAAATACACCCTTAGGATCTAATTGTAGCAAGTACCCTCCCTTTAAATCCAGGTAAGTTGGTTGGGAAGCAGAAGAGTCACTGAATATACTTTGGTCCTTTGCAATCAGTCTCTGAAGAGCAGAAAGTTTCCTTTGGCAGCACAAATCTGTTAATTCCATCAGCAAGACAGCACAGATTGAGGCTGCTGGCACCTAATATATGTAAATTGTCAGGAATTCTAAGCCACCCAACCACACCAGCTCTTCTGAAGGCAAAGCACTGTGCCCCATGTCTCTCAAACCCAGCATAGTCTTAACCAACTCTTGTTGACTATTTCTGGCATGAACTAGGGAAGCCCTTACACAGATTTTAACACTTGAAGGGATCACACCTGTTGCAATGCTGTATTTCAAACATGTAGCAGAAAACAGAAAAAACAAGGTGCAAGAAAAGCGATCTGCGTTCAGATCTTCTCTTTTCCAGTGGCTTGCTGGTGGTGCACTAGCCAAATCACTGGATTTCTCTGCCTCCTCTTCCTTATGCAAACAAGGGGAAGTGATACTTAGTCATTATTAGAACATCCAGGGATGCAAATTACTGTGTCAATGATTACTGTTTGTTCTCAAAATACATGCCATTTCCCTTTATCCCATTTACAACACTGGATTAGTCACTTCCAATATTACAGAATCATAACCATTCATTCCTTCAGATAAAGTACTAAAAAAAAAAAAAAAGAGTCTCTGATCTCTGAGAGGTGGGCCACTATTTAACCCACGTGTATGTGGGATCAAGTTTCATAGATACTGGAGTGATGGAGGCTATTAAGCACTGAGGTGACCAATAAACAGCACAAAAAGTGCATAATATAATGAGGATATAGCAAATGCTTGTCTCATGTAACATCTGATGGCTAATGAGTATTTGTAACTCATCTGCAAGAACAGCTTTACTTTCTTGCAATGATACTGATTACATCAGGAACTTCATAGTAGTACAGAACAGTACATAAATTAAAATCATTAGACTGAGGGGATACACAGCTATTAGCACACATCAGCGTGCTTTCTTGAATGTGGATTTTACAAAGTAGGAAATGTCTTCAAGAATCTACCTACCTCTTTGTGGTTTTGCAAAGGCGTTTTTTGCTGTTACATGTGTATTAGTGCCAACTTCTCCCTTGCTGAATTTGGAAGTATAAAAAAAAACCCCTGATCTTTGACTATACATTGTTGCAGCAAGGGAGGAAAATGTTTTATTGAAGCTTGCTGGAATTTTGAATGAGCTTTAATCACGGAGATACTGGAGACAATTACTCAGGCTGTGGCTACACACAAAATTGCAGCAATTGAACTGAAGATTGGAAACTGATAAAGCAGTTCAAGCCTGTGGAAAAATACCTTTCTCTGCTTAGGTCAGCATGGGCCCCACACACCTTTCTTTGCAGGTAAGGAGGAAGTAACAGTTGTCATTCATCTTGATTCTTACAAAGTTTTAACAGCATTCCACACAACATTCTCCTAAGAAAACAAAGAAAATACAGTTTAGATGAAAATTTTCATAAAGTAGGTGCCTGACTGGTTAAAAAAATAGTTTTAAAATCTAGTTATCTATTGTTCTCTGTCAGACGTAGAGGAATTTTCAAATGGGATCCTTCCAACATCTGTGTGGAATCCATTTTATGCAGTATTTTCATTAACAACCTGTGACGAGGGAATAAAGTGTACTCATAAAATCTGCAGACATCATCTAGCTGGGAGAGGATGCAAACAGTTTGGCGGATGGACTGAGAATTCAAAATGATGTTGCTAAATTGGAGAAAATCAACGACTCAGTAAAGAAAAGTGCAAAGTGCTACACTTAAGAGGAAGAAATCAAAAGCACAAAGAGAAAATGGGGACTAAGTGGCCAGGCAGCAGTACTACAGAAAAGCAGCTGGGGGTGTCAGCCATGAACTGAAGTCAACAGTATGGTGCTGCTCCAAAAAAAGGCTGAGCTAATGCAGGGTGCTGGGTGCACAATGCAGCAGATGACCATTTTGCTCTTCCTGGCCTGGGGAATGACAGACACAAATGGAGGGTTTCACAGCCCAGCAGCAAACCTGAGAAGAGGCTTTGGGAGATTAGGAGGTTTGTTTAAGATGGGCAGGCCTGGAGAATGATAGAATGATTGGTTGCTGGCTGACTGCTAGAAGGGGACACATAGAGGTTTCTGCTTCAAAACAGAGACCCTAGGAAGTTCTGAAAATCCCTGCCATTTAGGCATAAGGGCATGAAGTCACAGAGCAACAGAGGTGGCTGTGCACAGTGTCCTCCGTCATTCTGTGGCCAACTTCATCCAGGGATGCTGTAGGTAAGATCAGGCCTGACAGCGGGCAGCAAATGTAGGATGCAGATGGAAACAAGCTCAAGGCACCTGCTCAGGGTGGCCATGGCTGAATCATGCCATCCCAGAAATGAAGACAAAATTACTTATTTTGCTGTAAAGCCCTCAGATGTCAACGTTTAATTTGGCAGTGGAAGCAGAGCAAGTTCATCCTACCTACCAAGTGATGGAGAAACCCTTTAGCGGCTGGCAGTAAAAGGCCATGAATTATGTCCCTGGCCTTTCCCACTGAGCCATTTCTAAACATCCTGGTGAGGGGATCCTGGGAGGCTCCCAGGAGGCAACATAAAGTGCCTAGCTCCTTGTCAGTGCAAGCAGTCCCTGCTTGTCTGCCTGTATCCATGTGGACAGTTTTTGTTTCAGTAGCTACTAGTCTCTGTTGTGATTTAAATGGGAAAAAAAATTGACAATATTTTCCTCCCTGTTTTCAGTTTTATCTAGAGCTGGCTGCACTTTCTTCAAATACCAGAGCTTTGAATTTCATTTAGGAAACAATAAAACCAAAAATGGAGAAAAATAATGAAACCCACTGAGTTTTTCACCCTGTTTCTCAACCAGAAGAAAAGCCTAGCAAGTGCTAAGTGACAAATATAGGTTTGCCAACCACCACTGCCCAAATCTAGTGACTAATATCTCCTTTCTTTTGGATGAAATGGGATTAGCAGATATATATTGGTCTCAAAAATCGATCAAGAGACGTAGGATTCTCGAAAAGTTGGGAAGTTGAGAAGTTCCATGGAGATCCATTATTACTGAGGAAGCTGTGTCCCCTGAAGTAGACCATAGCTGGAAGGGCGTGAGAAAACGGAGCCATACTGTTTGCTGTGGAGTGAGGTAGAGAGGAACAAAGAGCACTGTGGCTGAGCAGGTAGAGGGATGGATGGGCAGGTAGTGGGAATTGAGACTAATTGGACTTGCTGCAAGACACTGAGGAAACTTTTCACCTGTCCCTGTGCCACAACATCTCCAACTATAAAATGAGATGAGCCTAGCTTTTCCTTATAAATAAATCTAACCAACTCTCTTTATGAATGACTTTCCTTATAAATAGCTTGCCTTATAAATAGCTTACATGACAAACACTACATAGGACATAACAGGCTCTGTGGCATTTTTCATAATAAACACATTTCTAAACCCAAATAGCTCAGTAAAACAGTTACAGATGCTATGCTACTTAAGGGAAGCATGTGCTTTCAAAATGTGTTGTTAGGATAAAAACCCAATTCATTGGACTGATTTAAATGTATTAGCAAGCATCTAACCTGCAGTAATTGCAAAAATCTAATTACAAAATTAAAATGATTATCAAGGCACCCCTCAATGTTCATGATACTACATCTATTTTATACAGAAATTCATAGTATCTGAAGCATCCCATAAAATAAACAATATAATCGCTAACTAAAGAAGGAGTTGTTTTTTGCAAATCTTTTGGGTTAGAGTTAAAATAAGTAACTTTACCGATTAGTCACAGAGTGTTTGCTTACTCGGGCTAGAAGCCAGTCCATGTCAGCACTCTCTGGAGTAAATCCATGTGCAACAGCCCAGTGTCACAGAGATGCCCCAAGTGACAGTGACTAACAGTGCAAAGGGGTGTCTTGTGATCCCAACTCATGTGCACACAGGGCAAGATCCACATCTTCCAACATTTACGAAGACAAGCTGTAACCTCAGACTGAGATGGTTCACCAGGGAAACTGCTTCACTTTAAAGACCCCATCTGCTCCCCTTTCTTGAAACATTCTTGCCATTAAGGTGGTTCTTGTATGGTGGATCTCCTCCTCTACTTGTAGATTGCAGTTTATATGCTGGGCAATGCTTATTGGTGACTCCAACATGATGCCATTTGTTGGAGAAAATAAAACACATCAGTCATTTTTTTTTTACTTCTGCCAATGGCCAGACAACGGTGATTAGCTGGGAAATGTTTGAACAAGTATTGGCATTCAGTGCCTCTTTGCAGTGTGGATACTTTGGGATTCTTCCTGACTTTGTCTGGTGCTTCAGAAGACAAGTTCACATCAGGGCCTTCCTTTCCATCATCTTCCAGGAACCACTCTTCACTTCTGAGAATTACTAGGTGCCAAGACTGATGGCTGAGGTGGTTGCTGGTGGAGCAGGCAGACAGGATGAACTTGACCTAGTTAGCAGGAACATACTGATCTTGTCAAATATTTCTGACAAAGCATTCAGTGGTTTCATTTCAGTTAGGGTCAAAGAAACCTTCACTTCCACAAGATAAAAAAGTCTCATTTAAATTATCTTAAGGCAACTGTGAAGTTCAGTTCTCCAATCTTGTCAAAACAAGGGTCTTCAACCAGGTGCTCCTGGTACCACCTATCAACAGGACTATTTCTCTGTACAGGCAGTTGTTTGTGAAACTCAGCTTAGCCCTTTCACAACACCCTCTTAGCACTTTCCAAGAGCCATTTAGCACTTAGCACAGCAAGCAATATGAGGCCAAGGACATGGGAAAAGAAGAGGGATATATTAGGGCCAACTGCTGTTTGAGGGAATTTGCTTATTAAAGTAGATTATAGTATCGGAAATAGTAATTGGGTACTGTTGTGGGAAAAAAAAAACCAAAAAACAAACCCAACCAACCTTCGAGGGATAAATTTCTCCAGACTCTGGTTCTGATTACTTTTTAACCAAATCAAAATCTGCAGTCACTAGAAGCTCACTGGAATCTATGCCTTTGTTCAGTATATAATTTTTGAACTTTGTTGCCATCTCATGAAGAACTTATCAACTACCCAGATATTTTCCCCTCTAAATAAGTATGCACTACAACTGAGAAACTGACCACGGAGTATCTGTTAAAAGGAATAGGATGTTTGATGAACTGTTCCAGATAAGCTGTTTCTGAGCAGCTTCCTTTTTCTATCATTGTCACCTCTAGAGTCCATGATTTAGACTTCAGACCGAAGTCTTCCGTGTCTGATGCTCCACTTGCCACAATTCGCTGCAGTCTCTGCAGTGCTTTGTGGCTGGGAAAGATCTGCCCATGCTCTCTCTAGGGCAGCTCAGCCTTCATATGCATTTTATAATCCTTTATATTTCCCAGCTTATATACAAACAATTTTCTGTGTAGTTTCTTATCAAATGCACTACACAGTGTGTTCAGTTTCACCATGTTTCTTGCAGATTTTTCATAAATTGGCATAATTTTATAGATCTTCCACTGATTTCCACTTCTGTTTCTATGGATGTTCTTTCCTCTGCGTGACCTGGAGACAGCTTGGCAACCCAAGGCAGCCTAAAGAGCTACTTCTATGCAGAAACTGCAGGTCCTAGAGTGTGCTGAGCCAACATCAAAGATAAAACATTAAAGATACTGACACAGCAATGGCACTGGCAATCAGCTCTTGCACGTGTGAAGAATCTGTAAGGATGCCCTTATACAGCTCCTTCTTCTATCCCTCTGATTAAGGTGATCTGCTACCATTTTACATCACTTTGTCAAATGTATGTTTGTCAGTACAGTCTGCTGTCACCAAGAACATTAATGTCTGTGCAACTTCCCAGGTTCTGCTAATTATCCTCTATCTGATACAACTTTGATCATTTCTTGAATATGGGATTTTTCTCTGTTGCACTAAACACTAAGAATGCTTTATAAATCCTAGTTTTTACAAGGATGGGGAGCTAACCTGAGTTAACTCTGAACTTTAGTTTTCTAGCTTTTTTTTGGATTTTGTTTTAAATACTGGGTGGTTTGGCAAAAGGTAGGTGTTTGATGCAATTCAGAACATAAGTCAAAAGACGGCAAAAGTGGAAAGAATTAATTCCTTACTTATCCCATCCTTCTGCACTGCAAACCCAGGCTCCTGCAGGGAACGGATGACATGACACCATCAACATTCTGATGCACAGTGAGCAGTAGCACTTCTCACTGCACGGTCACCTTGCTGCCAGGGCCATGGAGACAGACTGGAGCCAGCTGCCAGCTAGCAACTCCCAACAGTATAGCCGTGGCTGCTGGGGCTTCAGTGTTGGGTCTTTCCCCAGCCTCTCAGCAAGTTTGCAGTTGGCACGAAATGTCATGCTGCTCACAACATTCCGCTTAGAGGCCAAGCTGCCAGTGAAAACCAGCTCTACCATTCAAACCGCTCTTCTAAGTTACAGAGTCAGCTTTATTCAGTAGGGAAATTGTCGGCTTGGACAGGTAATTACATTCTCAGTTATCTCCTCCTTGAAAATCTTCCTCTGTGTTTACATCTTGGACCAGTTTTGGCATTTGGATGAGGCCAGTGCTCGTCTATCAGTGCAATGATCCAAAGATGTACAGGAAGCCCTACACAATGACCTCTCCTATAAGAGGCAGCTTTAGTATCGCCTCTGTCCTGCATCCCCCAAGGAAAGCTTCCCTCTTGGATGTCTTGGTGAAACCAGTATGTTTTGAGCTGGAGCTGAAGAAGTGGCTGCTTAGCCAGAGCAGCCGTTCGAGGACTTCTCTCCCGCGGCCTTGCTTAAGGATGGAGGGGAGGCAGCTCCTCTCTGCTGGAATAGACAGCTCGAGATAAGGGCAGATAAGGGCAGGCCTGACGCCGGCTCTGCAGCTCGGCCGCACGAAGCCCATCCGAAGGAGCGACCCGGCAGAGCCGCTCTTCCCAGCGCGTTCCCCGGCGCGTTCCCCGCCTGCCCGCGGGAGCGCGCACGGCGGCGCACGCGGACCCGCCCTGCCCCGCCGTGGCCGCGGCGGCGGCGCCCTCTGGCGGCCGTGCCGGGTGCGTGCGGCTCCGCGCGCCGCGGCTGCCCGGGCCCGCCCGGCGCCCCTGCTCCGGCTCGGCATCCCCGCCCCGGGGCCGGACACCCGCGGCACACAAGCGTTCCGGGACTTCGCTTTGGGTTCCTTGCTGTTTGGGGTTTTTGTGACTAAAATGACGTTAAAGACCAGCGGGTTTTACGCAAACTTTCCGGAAAATCACCGGTAACTGCAGAGAGGGTGGGCGGAATACATCGGAGGAGGGAATACTCAGCACTCCTTTTACTGCCTGGGCAGTGGGTTCGCCGTGTAGGTTTATCTACAAAAACAACCTCAGCCTCGAGGCTTGGCTCAGCACTCATGGAGCACATGGTGCGGACACCGGCACAGGCATGGCTACGCCATAGGCACGGGCACGGACACAGCATGGCCACCAGCACAAACAAGGCCACAGCCACAGCGTGGCCACTGCCACAGCCACATTACAGGTGCAGACAAGGACATGGGCATGGCATGGACAAAGCTACGGCCATAGCCACTACCACGGCATAGTCATGGCTGCAGCATGGCTATGGGCAAGGACACTTGTCATGGCCATGGTCACGGCCACAGTCACGGCCACAGCCGCAGTATAAGCATGGACGAGGACCTATCACGGACTAAAATGCCATGGCAATTAGCACGGCCATGGGCAAAAAGGCACTTGGCCGTGGCCACAGCACAGGCGCAGGCAAGGACATGGGCATGGCCCTGGGCACGGCCACAGCCAAAATGCCATGGGCACAGCCACAGGCACAGCATGGCCAGGGCCACACCACCAACACAGACACAGACAAGGCCACATGCACAGACACAGACAAGGCCACAGTCCTGGCACGGACACGGGCACAGCCACGGGCACTGTCAGAGGCAAGAGCACAGCTACAGCACGGACACTAACACAGACACGGGCACGGCACGGTCAAGGATATGGATGAGGACGCGGACGCGGACACTGAGGCAGCAGGGCACGGCAGTGCCGCCCGCCCGCCGCCAGGGGGCGGCGCCGCCGCGGGCCGGGCCGCGCGCTGCCCTCACGGCGCCTCGTCAGCGAGCGCGGGGCGGGGCTGATGGCGGCCCCGCGGCTGGGGCGCCCGCGGCCGGGGGGAAATCGCTTCCGTCTTCTTACCCTGCTCCATTGCGGTTTTCTCCTCTAAGACGAGCAGCAAAAAGTGAGTGGGGTTGAGGTCCAAGAGAGAAGATCTGATCCATTCAAAAGAAAGGAGGAGCGAGAGACAGGGCAAATAAAAACCTCACAGCTTTTCCTGATTTTTCCAGTGGAAATGGGAGTATCTGTAGGACGGGCGAGGCTCTGGCCCACAGGCTTCACCAGCGCAGCCGGTGGCGGGTTTCAGGACTAGAACAGCTGTCAGTAGATTCCAACACAGCAAGTTCCTTTGATTTGATTAAGAGATCGAGTGCAAAGGTCCAACCACCAGTCAGTTTGGGGGGGAAAAGCCCACAGAAACAAGAGAGAATTGAAGCAATCCATTTCTTTTGATGATAAGGGTGAGATGGCACAAATGTCATCCAAATTGCTGAGCGTATCAGTATTGCTTGTGTTACACTCGCAGGTCAAACGCAGTGTGAAGTCAATGAGAATACCCAACTGCCAGGGCTTCTGGGCTGAGTCAGAAAGACTTGGTTCTCTGCTTTCTGCTCTCTGCTTTCTTAGAGCTAAAAGAAAATTCAGTAAGTTGTGGAGTTGAATGCTTCATCCTCCTCCTTCTCAAGCTTGAAAAGGTGACAGATGTTTCCTTGGGGCCCGTTATTTTAGACACCTCCATGATTTATATATCTCTGCAAGCCTGGTGGGTGGAATTGCATGTCACAGACAAGCTGAAAATAACTTGTATATGCTCATATACAGACGCCAATATCTATTGGCCCATGTAGAAAAACTCCAAATTGAATCACATGATCTGTGCCTGGCAGATGCATTAAGATGTACTGATGGAGCAGTAGTGGGTTAAAGTGAAGTTGAAATGCTCAGTGAACAGCACTGGCAAGGACTCTGCAGTAACATTGTGCACAGCAGAACGACCATGGCTTGGCCCTTGTGATTGTTTTGCTAAGATAGGCAGTCACATATAGAGGGAAAATTCATATTTTGAGCAATATGCAGTTCCCTGTGGGATCATAGAGCTAGACAGACTGTCTTTGGCCTCTGCCTGAGAGGTTCAGAAGATACCTGGAAAGGTGGTTGCGGAACTTCGCTTGGATGCATGGGTCCTTCTCACTAGAAGCAGTACTTGGAAATTCTGCTGTGGGACCTTGGAGTGTCAAGCTATTAACACCTGGTCAAGTGTTTGGGATAGCCTGGTGGAAGAGGCAGAGAAATAAATATGTTACATCCAGGCGTGTCCAGCACTCCAAAAATCTGTTAGGTGGCACTGTGTATGTCACATAGGCACACACCGGGCTGAAAGCCCAGTGTCAAGGCTAAGATGTAAGGGAATGTTGTTCTCAGGTGAACTTCTCAAAAGCAGAGGTTTCTGCTTACCTCCATCTGTAGAACCCAGGGAGTTTCACCCAGCTGCTTATTAAGTTTTCCCCTGAGTGCTGCCTGGCTTCCTTTGGGTACAGCTCAGAACCAGCATTCTCTGGGAGACGATAATATTTTCCAAGGCTGGGCCATTCATCCATGCCAGCCTCTAGAGAATATGGAGAAGCTGTGCAGAAAAGGCCCTGGGCACACTTGTCCACACCCTGTAGCCCGCAGTAGACATTCACGTCGTGCCAAGGTAAACTCTGTGAGTGGTGCGCCTGATTCACAGCCAGGTCTGCAGCAAAAGCAGTGAGTGAAGAGTGGCAGAACTTTTAACTCCTTGGGAGGGGCTGAAGACAGAACTTGCAGCAGACGACCCAAATTCTTGGCGGGAGCGTGTATCTCGCAGGGTTTCCTGCCAGAGTTTCTGCTGTACCACATGTCATCTCTGCACTTAAAGCCTTTTTTGTTCTGGGAGTTTTTTTGTTGGGTTTGAGGGGTTTTTTTCCCTTAAACAACATCTTCAGGCATTTGTTTCCACTTACCTGAGTGCTTCCCAAACACTGAGCTTAAATTTACTGTTGTCTAGTCCCCTTTGATCACCAATATGTGATGACTGAGATCTGGAGCCTAAACCACTGCTTTTTAGAAATTGTTCAACCTACCTGTCTAATTCCTCCGAGATTATCTGGAGCTCCTTTCCCTTTGGTCAAAGCGGCATGACTTCCACTTTTCCCTTGCATCTTCCGGTTTCTCTGTCCCCGTGGTTGTTTGCTATTCCTTTTCCTTCTTTTGAGTCTCTCTGCCACAAAGTGATATTTTCAAATACATGGTAGAGGTAGGTGATGGGGATATTACTTCTGCTCTCAGAGGTTCCTTTAGAAAAAACTATTCTTTAAACACCTGCAAGGAAAAAAGGGTTTAATTTTTAAGCTGACGAACAAATAATTTGTCCACAGTCAAAATGTTTGTGATGATAATGGTGCTGTGCCCTGAGGGAATTAATTCAACTATCACTTTCCTGCTCACAAACACCTCAGTCCAGTGATGTCCCATGTTGTATCCCAGTCTGAGACTCATGGCCCCACTCCTGCAGGAGAAAAATACTTGCATCTTTGGAAAACATGGGTGAAATTTTCAGTGGTACAGCAGGAGTAGAACCCAATGTCTTCTGCTGGTTTACTCTTACCCAACACACTTTAGCCCCTCTGTCCAAAACTTTGGATGATGTCAGTGGGATAAATGGTACAAAATTGCCATTTTGTCTGGGAAGATGTTGGATCTGTTTGCTCTTGCAGTGTCTTGATGTGTGTGTGGCTGTATGGGAGTGTGGCAACAGGTCCCCTAATCTTCAACCTGTGACTGTAGTGGAAAAAATAACATAGAAATGTCATGTAATTGTGTTTTTTTTTAAATTGTGCTGTGTTTTCTTTGGTTTTTTTTTGGTTTTGTTGTTTTTTTTTTTAATGCCTCCCTGTTCTCGTATACTAGTTGCAGTCCAGGAAACTTTGTGTTTATTAAGCACTGTGTAAATTTGCAGCTCTCTATAAATGTAAAATCAATAGGAGTGATAACAGCGGCAAAGTGCTCAGTCCAGCCCTGGTAATAACCCAAGAGTGCTAATTCCTTGATAAGGTCACTTGCTTCACAGAGGCACCTCCTTTCCATGTGAAAACACAGGGTGCAGCACAGAAGATATTTGTGTGCCCTGGCAAGACAGGAGACGCTGAAAACTTCCAGCAGGTGACAATGGCGGGCAACAACCTGAAGGACTCTTACAGTCTACTGTAGAGGCCTTCATCCCTCCACTGAGTGCTGCAAACATGTTCTCTTCTAGGAAATCAAAATCTTAGCAAACATTTGGTATCCTTTTTAATCTCTTCTCCTAAGCAGATGAGAAAGGGAAGTCTCCAGTAACCTGATGGAGTGAGCAAGATTGTATTTCTGGAGGATGAGCAGAGCAGCAAAGATAATAGGCTTGTGTGGCTGACCCATCTGAATTGTGGTCTCCATCAATGATGCCACCACTCATAGCCTGGGCAGTTTCTGGGGTTCAGTGGGTGTGTGTAGAGACCACACTCCCATCTTTCCCGAGGTGTCCTGGTGCTCTAATGGTAGCTCTGCCTGCTCAGGCTACCCCACTTCCATCCAAACAGGCAGGTGGAAGGGCTTTGGGCTTTCACAGCTGGAACTTTACCACCAGGGGTAATAATTGAGTATTTATTATGGAAAAATAGCTTGTATACCCCCCTACCTTCTACTGTGGTGATTCTCTCAATGGTAAGATTGCTGCAGACAGCTTTGGTTCGCTCCATGCAGTCTGCTCCTCTTCCCTTCCAGGTCCCCTTTAAATATGGTTTAGGGTTCTGTCGTCACCTCCCCTTGGAGTTCTCTTGTAGACCTGAGAACCCAGGATAAATCCATTCCCTCCTGCCTGCCCACCACTGTCAGTGAGCCTGCTGTCATTCTGCTCTGTGGTGGGTCCATAGTGACCTTTGGTCTTTTTCTTTGCCATACTGCTGCAGTAAATCCAATCCATCTGCACATCAGTACCCTTCTGTTTTCTTCTTCCCTAACCTCTGCCTGATAACGCATCCCTAGGTCCAGTGACCTTAGGCACAGGAAGGATCCTCCTTAAGCCCCTATCCCAAAGGTGGCAACTCCTGCTATTAAATAATAATCATACCGTAATAATCACCAGAGGGCTGGCAGGGACTTTGGGAGATCTCTGAAGCTATCACCCCCCTCTCCAAGGTGGAGTCACCCAGAAACAGAACATGACGTGGGCATTAAATGCTTGCAGCAATTGGGAAGCCGCAGCCTCCCCAGCAGCCCCCTGCAGCCCAGGAGACCATCCTGGAGAAAAAGCACTTTATTGAGCATAGCACAAATCCTTCCTCCTGCAAATAAGGCTGGTGGATCTGGAGTAGAACTGATCATTGTCTGCTTTATAGAACCTTTTATATAATAACAAAACAGCTTTTAGAGTAACTGAGAAAGAGGCGTTTGCTCACTTGCAAAGTCAGGAAATTCCCTGCCAATGGACATTCTTTGTCAGGGATCCTTTGCCAGCATAGGCTGAGCACTAAGCCCCACAATCTGCATTTTCCTTTTGAATGACTCCCACAAAATAAACCAAATATCACATCCAAGGAGATTTATTACATCCCTTCCAAGGGCGAAGCATTCCTCAGCTACATTCCACTTCTGTCTTTTGTGCTTAGGAAAGGGGAAAAAAATTGCTGTGATGCCTCTGGATCCCACCCCTCCAGGGCTTCTGTCGTTAATAAAGTCAAGCAGCTGGAGCCAGATTTGTCAGACTAGCCCTGAATGGCTGGCTCACTCCTGCTGCAAGAGCAGCACCATCAGAGCAGCACTAGGATTCCTGCTTCTGCTGAAAGACTAATAAGTCGTGGCACCACATTTCCTCAGTAAAACCACCTTTTGTTGTTCCCAGTGACACCTTATCCCCGTGGCAGCAGCTTGCCAGAGTGGATCTTCTAGTTTCCTAGCTGCTCTGCCTCTGCATGATGCAAGAGTTTGCAATGCTTTTTGGGAGCTCAGATGTGCTCTCAGAGACTCTGCTTGAAGCAATTGCTCTCTCCAGGCTTTGCAATGAAGCTTTTACCCAGATGTGTAAATGAGGATGTGTATAGAGGGAGGGCAAGGAGGTGAAACCTCTGTTGTGTTATCTGAGCTTAATTAAGTTTCACCCCTAGGCAGTTGCTAATTGATTGACCCCAGGACTGTAAAATTGAGCAAATTTACCAGAGCTCATTAAAAGAGCAGAGTTTGGAATTTGATTTTTTTTATTTTATAGATGAATACCTTTGACTGATGTCTTGCTGACTGATATTTGTGAAACAAACTCTGTTCAGCAAATGTTGGTAGGTGGATTTGGCTTTTTAAACCCAAATGAGAGAAGTGGTGAGTACACAGATGCCTGTTCATCCTCACTGTGTCCTTTGCCAGCATTTATAGGTATCACTTAATTGGAGCTCTAATACTGCTTTCTGCCCCAGCCAAGGCTGTGCTAACCAGCTTGTTGTCTCTTCCAGCAAGGTATCAAGTACATTTCAGTTTCACAGGCTTCAAAAGCTTTTCACAAAATTGACAAAAAAGCCCTCCCCAAACCAAAGATGATTTCACCCACCATAAAATGCGGTCACTGCAGGTGTGGGTGAAGCCAACTGTGCAACAGCGCAGGGCAACACCCCAGTGCAATGGTGAAGTAAGTGGAGAAGGGGAAAAGATGCTGTGTACAAGGGGAGCTGCAGGAAGAACAAAGGGAGGAGGATTGTCTTGTCCCAGACAGCTGGAACATGGACTATTCGGAACGTTCAAAGATTGTTTCCAATCTGATGGTGTTCATATCTGTCCTACACAATCAAACTCCCATGCAGGGCAAGAGTCACCCGGGTGACAGTTGCCTTCTTCTCAAACACATCCGGACACCATTTGTAGGCCTCCTCTCCAAGTACTAGTCTTGATCTTTTGTTGGTGGGGTTTGACACAAAAGGAGCTCATCCTGTCAGGACTGAGACATAACCAGTGTGTGGAAAAGGCTACAGAAAATAAGGTATGCAGAACAGCGTGGAATAGATATGCACACCTGAAGATGTGAAGGATGAAGTAGACCATTTTCAGCACAATGGAAGAGCAGCCACTGCCCAGCTGACAGGCAGCTATTAGAAGGCAAACTTTCACAAACAGCCCAGCGAAAGTTCCTTTAATCACTTGGAGCGAATTCACTGCAGCTCCCATTAGCCTTAAAACAATTTCAGATGGGTTTTAAAGCTATTTATAGTGTGGAGGGGAAAGTCCTGTTGTGTAGCAAACTCAAAAAGTAGTGTGTGCAACCTGGATGTGAGAAGTTGCAGCATATTTGAAGTTTTCCCTGTCAGCCTGTCAGTTGGTTCCCTTTTTTTCCTTGCAAGGACAGACTGTTGTCCTATTCCCTCCAGCTCGTCATCCTCAGAGAAGATGCTCATCTCTCCTGAAGAGATTTCATGCATTCTATGAAGATTTTCAAGAATTTGATGGAACTGTCAGCTGAATAGCAACATGGACAAATGACACCTGTCCTACATGGGTTTCACTGTGAACACATCTCTACAGTTAAGATTGTCTACCCCTGTCCTAGGCTTGTTTGCCTTTAGGCCCTTCAGAGCCCTTCTGAGTTGCTTTTCTGTCTCTTCCCTTTGTAAAATATTTAACATCTGTGAGCACTTACAGGAAAGTTCCAAGTTTCACGCCATATTTGAAAGTTCCTGGTTTGTTTGGTCTCTGATTTAGGTAGTGGTTCCCAAGAATAAATCTTTAGCTGTAGCTATGAGGAAGAGGGATTGTTACTGTCTCTGTAGTGAAATGACATTTGTTGACAGGAAGGACTGACCTTCCAGGAGAAGATGTTACTGAGGAAAGAAAGGAAGCCAAGTGTCTTCCCTTTGGAGTACATGGATGTCCCCCTCCTGAGTGCACTTGTGACCCTCACAACTGTCTCCCCTACTGTTTGCTCTGTCTGCTTCTTTCTCTTTCTTCTTTTCCTCTTTCCCCAACCACACCCACTATTTAACCATTTAGATATAAAAATAAAAAATAAGAAAACCACCCAACCCACTAGACAGAGGGTTTGCTAAAGAAGGGTAATTTTAAAAGCAAGTCTTTGAGGTCAGTGTATAATTGTACCATTGGGACTATGTGATCTGAGATAAAAATAATCCACTGAGTATCTGGTCAAGAAGGAGAGGATGGCAGCCTGCAGTGAGGGAAGCGTGACTTACATGCAATTGACCAGGCAGCAAAAGACCAGGCAAAACTACTTGCTGGCACCAGAATTAATAATTGTGTAGAACACTGCAAAATATTCTGTCTGTGATGGGATCATTACAGCTGTTGCTCAGGTCACGGCCTCCCTTGGTAAGTGCCAGGAAGCACTGGGTACTTCCTGGAAATGGAACGGTCTTCCACAGAAATAAAGATATGATGTGAAGTATATTTATATATTAACTTGCTCATGAGGAACATTTCTGGTTTGATGTGGAGTTTGGGGTGCTGAGGCTTTTTAACAGTTCTCCATTTTCAAACCCCTGTTTCAGGTGCTTTATGAAAACCTGAATTCTGCAAAGGGTTCATAGGACTGTAAGCCATGCTCCCGGAATAAAGAAGGATGTTTTCACTCCTATAAATATCAGTTCCTTTCTTTGCAGTTCCTTCTCAGTTATAAGTGACAGCAGTAAGTTATGTGGGCCATTCATATAATGTATTTTACCAGTACTTCCTTTAGTGCATTTTAAAGGAAGAAGTGAACCTGATAAGTGCCCAAATATCTCTGCTGTCTGCTAGTCCTGAGAGCGCAATACAGGGGGTAGGAGGACCACACCACAGTGCTTTGTTTTGTTTATTGTTCTGGCAGAGACAGTGGCAGCCCCCATCACTTGGAAATAATGATTCCCATACTGGGGCAAAACACTAACTGTTTACAGAGAATCATGATTTTCCTGGCTTCAGAGGTGGCTCAGTGACACCAAGCAGACTTTCATCTCTCTTATTCCTGAGTTACTTTCACACTATCCCAGGTAAAAGCACCACAAAAATCAGTTTTATTGTGAAAGAAGTTAAATTTGAGAGATGGGAGTACTCTTGTACATTGATGCCAGTGGCTGGGAGTATAGAGTTTTACCTGAACTGATGCTATTGGTGTTTCCACTCCAAGGTGTCCAGCCATGAACTTTCCAAGATTCCACTGCAGTTCAATATTTCCTTTCTCAAACCACTGTCTGTGCATGAAAGGATTTATTTTTAATCAAAGGCCAGTGCTGGTTGCAGGGGTCTTTACTTTGTGACCTTCAATTCTGTTTCTAGGAGGAGACAGTGGGTTTCAGTACCTTCTTGCTGTGGCTGTTTCTGGGCAAGCCCTTCCCAGAACAGATGCCACTGATTCAGGAGGTCTTGCTGCCTCCCCTTTATTTAAGTGCTGGTTACGCAGCTCCGCCAGGATCCATTGCTGCTGTAAACCACGTTTAAGGGATAAGCAATTTAGGGTTTGGAGTCATTGTAGACCAGCCCTGGAGACCTCATGCAATTGTTTTTCATCCTTCTTACACCCACAGTTCTGCTAGATTAGAGTTACTGCACATTCTAGACACTCTCTGACTTGAATTTGAGTTGGGAAAGACACAAAAAAGAAATTAGCGTTGTAAATTAGATTTCTCAGATTTCAGTGATTTGTCATGGTAATGTGGCTCAATCTATGCAGTCATAGAAACACTTCACAAGTTCAAACTCTTCCAATACTATTAACTTCCCCAATGTGCAGGGTGCAGCGACTGTAGGAGGTAAGGTTAATTTCAAATCATTTGTGGTAGAAAAAAGACATGGCACCCCACATGGGAAAGCATTAAACCTACAAAATGAGGATTAAGCTAGAAAGTATTCCCCAGCCCTAGAAATCTGTTTGGGAAGACTGGATTCTTGGCTCAATTGTTTTGTGCCCCTTCCTGCCCCTGTACAAGTCCAACAGGGTATATGCTGCCTCTTGGTGCAGCTCAGGTCAGTGGGACAGCACTCAAAAAACTTTCCTATGTGCATTGTGCTTGCCCACAAGCCAAACCAAAAACTGTAATTCAGAACTCACTCAATGGGGTGATCTAAAAATAATAGGATTAAAACCAGTAAATGATGGTTTCCTAGGTTCGTCTGCCTGTGTTGGAGCCAGCAGGGCGCATTTTCAGCCAGTTCCCTGCAACTGTCAGAAGTCACCTAAGAGCAGGGAAGGCAAGTTTCCACATTTCCAGGACTTCAGGTGCCCAGGCTTTGAGAAAGCTGCTAAATGTTCTGAGATACTTGGAGAAAGGAAGATCTGGCAACTCTGTTAGCCCTGTTTGCCACACAAACCAGAATGTCTTATTTCTCTAGTACCTCTTTTCCTAGAAAAACTGGCTGCTCACGACCTGGATGGGTGGTCTCTGCAATGGGTAAAAAACTGGCTGCATGGCCAGACCCAGAGAATTGTGGTGTATGGAGCTAAATCCATTTGGCATCTGGTGGATAGCTGTGCTCCCCAGGGCTCAGTTTTGGGATTGGTCCTGTTTAACATCTTTATTGATGACTTGTACATTGGGATTGATGGCACCCTCAGTAAATTTGCAGATGACACTAAGTTGTGTGGGAGTGTTGATCTGATTTGAAGGTAGGAAGTCTCTGCAGAGGGATCTGGACAGGCTCAGTCAATGGCCTGAGGACAACTGCATGAGGTTCAATAAGGCAAAGTGCTGGGTCCTGCACTTGGGTCACAACAACCCCAAGCAGCACTACAAGCTTGGAGAAGACTAGCTGTAAAACTGCCCAGCAGAAAAGGACCTGGGCGTGCTGGTCAGCAGTGGCTGAACATGATCCAGTGTGTGTCCAGGTGGCCAAGAATGCCAATGGCATCCTGACCTGTATCAATAATAGTGTAGCCAGCAGGACCAGGGCAGTGATCTCCCCTCTGTAGTCAGTACTGGTGAAGCCACACCTCAAGTGCTGCATCCAGTTTTGGGCCCCTCACTTTAAAAATTACATTGAGGTGCTATCCAGGTAGAGAGACTGATTTCTTCTACCATGCCTGCAGTGAAAGAACCAGAGGAAATGACCTTAAGTTGAGACAGGGGAGATTCAGATTAAGTATTAGAAAAAGATTTTTCATTGTTAGGGTGGTCAGACATTGGAATAGATTGCCCGGGAGGTGGTGAAATCACCATCCCTGAAGGTGTTTAAGAGGCATCTGGATCTGTTCTGGGTGGTTTAGTGGTTTAAGGGTTACCGTGATACTGCTGGGTGGATATTAGGACTTGGTTATCTTAAATTTCTCTTCCAACTTTGATGGTTGCATAATCAGTGGATGTTAGAAATGTGCAGTTGCAGAGCCGCAGGCAAGGAGTTCTTGAGCACTTCAAAGAGCCTCTTTCTTAGTGATGCTGCCTTTGGCCATGTTTCATGCTTCATGTTTTAGGCTGCTGCTATACTCAAGTTCTTGATGAATCAAGTTCTTCTTGATGAATCAAAAGCTGTACAGGAAATGGCAGCACCAAAGGGACCTGCTCAGTATGCCAGAGAGACACAGATACTCTGGGACCGAGGACCCAGGGATTCTACTGCCTTGCCTTGCTGTGCCTTTTCTTGGCTAACCTATCTACCCTACAGTCAGCTGCAGAAACCACATCTCTCCCCACTTCTGTTTCCTTGCTGGGCATCTCTCTACCAGTCATGAGGGATTTGTCAGTGGGTCTTAACAGAAGGCAGCTGATAATTTTTGTTTCTTTATTTCAGATCTCAGTCCATGTATGAACAGCATGACACATTTGGCAGCAGCTGTGTGAGACTTTTTGATCCAGGTAGTCCCTCCCCTCCTTTTTGCAAGTTGAGGAAGTCACACTAAGGGCAACTTCATTCACCAGGGCTTCCCCTAAAGGAGTTCTTGCTCCGCAAGAGGGTAGTTGGGTGGCCCAGGTGAGCTCTCCTGAGGCTGAGAGAGCAGCAAGGCCAGTTCCCAGGAACAGCTGCATGCCCAAGTGGCATGGACAGTGCCAGCCTCACCTGGCTTTCCTGCATCCCACCCTAGCCCCATGCACTGCATGGGCAGGGAGAGGAGGGCAGGGGAGTTCGCTGCCAAGAGTGACACGTCTGTGTGAGCCTGACAGCATCTGTTGCCATGGCAATGCATATTTGAGCCTGAGCCGAGTTGCATCTTCCCTGAAGTTGTGAATTGAGCTTAGCTTTATTTATTTAAAACCAACCATAACGAGTGAAAGAAAGACAAGGGACACATTACAAATCCCGTTGCACAGGACGTAGCCAAATGAGTCAGAGGCACTGCAGGCTTTAATCAGCCCACCTGACGTCAAACCTCTCCATCAGAGGAAAGTGCCGCCTGGAAATGTCAACATGCCCAAATGGAAAGGCCAGAAGGTAAATCTTTTCCTGTGCTCACTCACTGAGTAGGAAAGAACAATTAAAATTCAGCCAGTTCCCTAGACACGTCTTAATAGCACTCTGATTGAATGTTTTTCTCCTCCTGGTCCTCTCCCATCCCTGCTGTTAGCTACCTGGGGACAAGGCCTATTGGTTTGAGCGATCTTTCTAATGTAGCATCATACACAGATCCTGCAAGAACAAGGTGCTACCACCAGCAACAAAAAACGGCTCTGTAGGAAAATTTTGTCACTGAAGTGACGTCTCCCACAAACACTGAGTTTACCATGCCATGACAGTGGTTCTCAGCTTCACACATGTGAATGCCCAGGGGTAAAAAGAGCAACTTAGCTAGGACCTATGCCATTTGTCAACAGAAAGTTGGAATGAGGAAGAAAAGCAGCAGGAATTAGACCATTTTTTTGCCAGAGGTGTCAGCCACCTGAGAGAAGGTCAACACCAAGCCTGACAGATGCACCACAGCAATAGGAAATGATCATGGCCTGTAACAGATGCATGACCTACTGGGAAGAAAAAAACTCTTGCATCCTTTGTAAAAAACCTCAAACTTTGGGCCCCTGTAAAATACACAAGGTAAGAAGGAACCCCCAGCTTTGAGTAAAAGAAGCCTGTTCTTGAGTGTATATCTTAAGCTAGGTGTACAAAAGGGAAAGGGGTCAGCCAAGGATACCTGCAGCTTTATGTGCCCCTTTGACAAACATCCAGTTAGGAAGACTAGGAAAACCATCCATTCCCAGCCCACTGGTGTTTGCCAGGGGTGACAAAGGGACACATGCAGACATCAGGGGAAAACAAGCACCCAGAGAAGAAGGAAGGAAGGAAGAATGTAAATGCAAACCGCACCACTTAAAAGCAGGGCAGCATTCCAGTTCCTCCAAAGTGCTCCCTACACCCAGCACTGTACTGCAGCCAACCTGGTGGGCTTCTGATCTTCCCAAAGCACTTAACACTTCTCCCCCTTTTATTTTTGTCCTAAATGTGTTTTGCTTTGGTGGCTGATCCTGGCTATGTGCCTGGGACTTTACACTGGAGTTGCTTTTCTCTAGGAGATGTCTGTAATGAAGGTTTCTTCCACCGTGTTCTCTTCCCCCTGTAGTGAAAGTCTGTAATTACCACTGAGGGGTGAGGCAGACAGCATTGAAACAATGTCATTTGAACGGGGGTGAGACATGCCTGAATTGCTGGGTTGTGCTTTTCTCCTCACAGGATTTCTTGTGGATCTGGACCTCGCTTTTAACCCTTGGTAGTACAGGGAACATCGTCCTCCCACTCCCCTGACCAGCCTGTGTGTGCTGTATCTACTTGGTTCTGACCAGGGCAGATTCTGTTGGATGTGGCCAAGATGTTAGAGCCCAACTTCTCTACCATGCTTGAGGGGTCAAGTGGCACAAATCTGCATGGATTGCCCTCTAGTCGTTCATGTGGGTAACTGGGAGTTTGGAATTGACTCTATATGGCACATACAGTGTGTCAAAGCAGAGTTGTTGCCATCCCTTGCCCTGACTCATCCAGTCCTGTTCCAGCAGCTCTTCAGCTGCCTCCTGTACCAAAACCATTTTCTTCCCACTCCTTGATGCAAGGTATCTTCTTGGAGTAAAATTCAGTGTGTGCAGCGCATCATCCTTCCCAGGGAAAGATTTGAGTTGTAGGAAATGGTTAGGAGAAAAGAGTCGATACATTCCCCTAAGAATGACTCTTCAGGTTGTCTCCAGCCCTGTGAAGTCTACCTGGATCCCTTCTGCAAGCACGTCTTGCAACCATGAAGGCTAAAAACCTAGTAAATAAAAAGTAGTGCATAGGAAGCAGAGGCAGCCACCCTCTTCTGCTGTCCTGCAGCTTCCCATTCACATAGTGTCTTCAAATGCTAAAAGACTGCTGGAAGGAGGTTCCCTCATATTGAAGTTACTCTGCACCCAGTCAGCCTGAAAGTTGTGTAATTTCCCAGGGAGATTGCCAGCCTATGCTCTTTCTGAGGCGTAGAGCAGGAAGGGGAGACTGTGTGACTGTGTGTGACAAGGCAAAGTCTTAGCTTGCCATGAAGAAATTAAGGAATTACAATGAGATTTTTCCTCCTATATCAGTTACTTCCCAACTGGTGAGTTTTCATTTCTCATATTTTGTTACAGTACCCATTTACTATTTGGGGGCTTTGCTTTCTGTCATACTGCCAGAAAGACATACAGCCACAGGCAGCTCAGCCACATTCCCAGGAGACTAAAGGAGTTCTGTGAAGGGATGTTCCTAGGGTCCAGTGTCTTGTACTCAAGGCTTTCTTTTTCCTAGGTCTTTCCTCCTTCCTTGTCTGTCACTCGCTCCTTGTTTGCAAGGCTGATTTAAATCTGTTCAAGGGCCCCAAGTTTACCCCAGAAAGAATAATAATTGCAGTGCTGAGGTCTGTGGCTTCCCTTTCATTCCCCACATTGCATTAGGGTGCTCATTGAAACCGCAGCATTCATGGATCCTTGCCATATGCAAACATGCAATTAATATGCTCTTCACTTTCCCCTCTACTTCCTAAGAAATATGGGGCGGGGGGGGGGGAGCACATTTCCTTATGACACACACGTGTCTGCGCTTCTCTGCAGTGCTTCAGCATGGCTCACGCCTACCTGGATTTGGTGGTCATTAAAGAAGTGTGTGTCTGCTTACAGGCAGACATTTAATTTGATGTCCTGTGTAGCTGCACACAAAGCAATATGCAGAACACAATTCATTCCCTCTTTCAGTTGTGGTGGCAGATCTGTGAACACTCTTTTCACAGGTGTTACCCCCTTCTCTGTTTTTAGCAGGGAGCTGCAATGGGTGTGATCTCTGCACTGGTTCCCCTCCCTGTCCCACTGCTGCTTGCTGGTGGTGGGAACAGGTGTGCTGGGTACCTGGCTGGGAGTGCACACAACAGGAAGAAGGAAATGGAAAGCAGCTGATGCTGGCTGGAGAGAGAAATGTGTGTGCAAGAGAGAGAGTTTAAACCAGCTGCTGGAAGGAAATCCAAAGGGAGACACATTTCCTGGATGAGGCAGGGCTATGGATCAGAGGGCAAAGAAAGGCTCCAGTGATTGCAAGTCCTTCCTCAAAAGTTACCTTTTGCTAGAGAATGTTTTGCTGTATCACTCTCTATCTTGACTTTTTCCTGGGTTTTTAATGGCCCCCATAAAATCCTAAATGAAGAAATCACAGCCAAAGTGTTGGACATGTAACTACTTGTGTCATCACACACAACCTGACTCCTAAGAGCCTGTCTGGGGTCTGTAGTACCTCTTCTTTGAACTAGGCTGAAAGTTCCATTTCCATCCTCACCTTGTTCTCAGTGGGCCTTCCGGAGCAGAGGGGACCTATAATGCAGCAGTTGCTCCCTCTGCCCATGGTGCACAAAACAGTGAGCAAAATCCCACCAAAGCAATATATGGAGAAGAAATCAAATCCAGAGAAAAGACAAAACGAAATGAAGGCAAGACTGTTGCAAAGAGCTACTGAAGAGCCAAAGTATGGAGTCCACATGACTCCAGAAAATCTTCATGGCTAGGAAGACAGGCTGTGGCAGAAACTGTATATTCCATCCATATGAACACCAATGCTAGAAAAATAAACAGGACAAATGGTATCTTTCACAGACTTGAAGTAAAAGCTTGTCTTTGGTGGCAGTCCTAAAGAGCCAGCCTGACCTCCAAAGCAAAGCAGTTCTAACAGCATGAATCATTCCCATACCAGCTGTCCAGGCTGCAAACACTACACAGATGACCCCTGCTGTAACAACAGAGCTTGCATGCAGCAGACCAAAAATCACCGACATTTCACCCTACATTCCTCAAGAAACACTCATCCTTGAAGAGTCTGTGAAACCTCCTGGCACAGTCCTGGGTGGGGGAACCAAAAGCTTCAGCTTGGCTTGTAGCCGAATGGCCTGAATTGCTGTCCACATGTTCAAGCCCAGAGCTTGCTTACCTTGTCTTCTGTGTCCTGCTCACAACAATGCAGGGTGAAGGCAAAGCAAATGCAAAGTGATACGATGAGAGACTTGCAGTTCTCACTCTATAGACATAAAGGCAAGCAGTGGAAGCAGGACCAGGCAGGATGGAGCACAGGAGAGCAGGATCCCTTTCTTCTGAGAAATGGACTGATGATTCACTTCTCAGGAGTGATAAAATTAGCTTGGTTGGTCATACATGTGTATTTGCTGTACCAAATATTGTGAGGCCAGGAAGAATTACCTGTTCTCAGTTTGACTTGTTCAGCCTGAACATACTTGATTGCTATTCGATCTCCTGCTGTAATCAGATTGCAAATAAGTCTAAGTATAAAATCAGAGAAAACTGGGCTGAGAATGAATTTGAATGATCATGTAATTCGGCCCCTGCCCCAAGGTTGCTCCCTGCTCTGCTGTATCTATGTCCCAAGAGACAGCTGCAGAACTTGGTTTTAAAGATGCTCTAGTAAGGGTGATGCATCATTCAAGTGTTGCAATCACTGCAGTCCCCAGGCCTCTGCTTCAGCAGTGCCACTCAGCCTGTTGTTTTCCCCTTTTGCTGCAAGCACCCAAGGCCAGCTGCAGCAGCACATCTGAATTTTTCTGAATTGCAATCACCTCCCCTTACCCATCAACAATTTACCTGTCTCCGAGTCTCTTCTGGAGCACAAAACTGCTTGTCTGCAGAAATAATTCTCCTTTTTGGCTCCAGAGGGTGAATAGCAACACCCTCTGACCACCTAGATCACATTTCCAATTGCCTTTAGTGAACTGTGCTCATGCCTGACGTAAGCAAAGCATCCATTTCAAAGCTCGACACAAATGCTAGGCGTGGAGGCTCCCATCAGAGCTCTCCAAGATGGGACAGAGCAGCTTTCCTGTTCAACATCAAAACGGAACATTTGTTATGATTCTTCTTTGCCTGCAAAGGTGCAGCAGTGATAGGCAGAGAAGCTGCATCCGGGCAGTTACACTCAGTACTAAAAGCACTGAATAGAAGCAGAGTTTCAGACCAGGCAATTTCTTTCTTTTTTTTTTTTTTTCTGAGATATTTTAATCTCCAGAATGGATTTCACAGCTCCTATCTGACTGTGCCAAAGCAGTTTCCCTTCAGAGCACAGACAAACAAGTCAGGTTTACTTTGCTTGACCTTTTCTGATGACACTGCCACCCATGCTGTGCAAACCGTAGCTGACACCATCTGAGCTTCCTTGGCCTGAGGATAAATACAGTGTGTGTCCTGAGAAGAGGCTTCCTTGTGTTAGCTTGGGTGAGGCACTGAACCAGGAGCTCTTGGTTTCACCGGTGAGTCTTCATAGTTAGGGAAGCGATATCAGTGTTTGGTTAGTGGCAGGAGTGGAAGCTGCCCCTGCTGTGGCTCTGTCCGTGCTCTGTGACCCTGGCTGTTACTCCATTGCTATGGCGGGATTCGGTCGGTCTATTCCTTGCAGCGGAGAACCCTGCTGACTGGGATGTTAAAGGAAAGACATCTTCCCTCTTACTTGGAGACAGATTTCCTTCTTGCTGAAGGGTCTGGACGAATTTCTTCTTCCCATCTTAGAGTGGCAAAGGTTTTTGCATTTCCCCCTTTAAACCCACTGGCATCCACATTAACAAAGAAGTTTCTTTACCATTGAGGAAGTAAGAACAGCATTATTTTCTCAGCACAACTCCATCCTGGTTGAATTTATGCCTCTGACCTTTTACCCAAAGGCTCTTTACACTTGACTGAAACATAAGGTAAAAGTAAATGCAACTGAAAGAGCTCATTGTGTGTGTAAGTATAAAGGCTTTTGTGTGCAGGATGTGGCTGCTTGTGCAACCACTAGCCAAGGAGCACCTTGGATTGTGCTGTTAGTTCTGACAGCCATGGAGAATGTGGAGCAAGAACCTGGATGGATGGAAACTGTGTGCCCACTTCAAGCACAGGCTCAAGCCAGCTTCAAATCAGCACTTCTTTGCCAGAACCCTCACCGCTGACAACTTCTGGCCAGGTTTCCCCCAGGAGAGATGCAGTGCTATCTTTGGGGTTTTTTTCTCCAGATGCCTGTGACCAAGAAAGCCCCTCCTTGGAGCTGGGACTCCAGTCTATTCTCTGTGGAGCCATGGAAATAGGGACAGATTAATAAAACACCAGGGCTTCTTCAACGGGATTATTATAAGTGGTTTTCTTGAGTGTTGGTTGGAGTAATGATCAGAGAGGACAGGGATCCATAATCCTATTTATCTGAAACCATATAATCTTCCTGAAGCTCTTTAACAGTGCCCAGCTCTTTAATTACAGAGCAGCCACATGTGCTGCTGCAGCCAGGCCTACCTGCAAGCCCTCTGCGGGGAGTGGGGGCAAGGAAACCTCCCTGCCGGCTGCTCTTCAGGCTCCGACCCCGCGCTTTGCCGGCGCTGCTCCCCGAGAGATGCAGAGGAGCCACCAAAGTCGGCCGGCCGGCCGGCTGGCAGGCTGCTGAAAGGAGAGTTTGTTCAGTTCGTCAAACTGACACGGCTCTGCCGGGGACCAGCAGCGCCCTCGGGTCCCTGCGCAGCGCCGGGAGGAGCACGGGGGCCCCGGGCAGCCACCGACCTCGCCCCGCCCGGCGGTGCGGGGGCTGCCCAGGAGGCGGGGGCGCTGCCTCGAGGGGGTGTCTGCGCGGGAAGTCCCGCCCCGGCGGCTCCCGGAGAGCGGCGGGGGCGTGCCGCGGCCGCCCGCCGGCCCCTCAGCAGCGGGGCACTGACAGCCGCCCTGAGCGGCACCGGCGCGGCGCTCCCCTCCCGTGCCCGCCCGGCGGTCGCTGCCGCCCCACCGCCCATGGGCCGCCGCCGCCGGGGGGCGGGCGGGAGCGTGCGGCCGCAGTGAGCCCGGCCGGCCGAGCGCGGGGGCGGCCGAGCCCCGGCGCCGCGGGCACCATGGACAGTATCCTGGAGCCCTTCCCCGCCGAGCGGCTCTTCCCCGCCGCCGGCACCGGCTTCCTCGACTTCGGCGACTTCAGCGAGGCGGACTTTCTCAGCAATGTGGTAAGGGACCGCCGGCAGCACCCCCGTTCCCGGCCCCGGCAGCGGCGACGGGATCCGGCGGCGGGCTCTCCTCGGTCCCCGCCCTGCCCCGGGGTGCCCGGGAGATGCAGGTAGCCGGGTACCCACTGTCGCACACGGCCCCGCTGCACTAGGCCGTCCGCTGTTACCCCGAGGAGACCCCGCCGGGGAATCTCAGGGCTGTTGTACACTATGGTGTATGTGCCTGATGGCTGGGTAGAAGTGTGCGGTGCCAGGCGGGGAATGTGCGACCTGCCGTGTGTGAGCTCCGGCAGCACCGGAGGCACGGCCGGTTGCTGTCGGGAGGGCTTTGGGCTCAGCGCCTCCTCTCTCCTTTGCCTGTAACTTTTCCTCAGAGTGGCATTTAGGGAGACGAAGCATCTACCGCTTGGCGCTTTGGCTGGACTGATTTACTTTGGAGAGAAGGGTGAGGGGGAAGAGTGACTCGGGAGGAAAATGTGTTGCCAGTCTCAGGGAACCAAAGGGGCATTGTTCACCTCTAGGGAAACTGCCCAGTTTCTCCCAGGAGTCAGGCGAGTTCTCAGTCCAGTAGCTCTCCCTGAGAACACACACAGACTCTTTGCTGTAGAGCCCGAGCTCTCCATGGGAGTTTCCATGGGATCCTGCAGCCCCTCTGCCCGGCAGGACCCAGCCCTGAGGCAGAAGTGGGAAGAGCCCCACCCCAGAGGTGGTTGGGAGCGAGGGTATCCGGCGCTGGGCAGCAGAGCACTCCCTGGACGCAAGGCTCCGCTGGCCTCTGAGCGGCTGCAGCCGTGGGACAGTGTGCCTGCCCCGGCCAGAGATCTGAGCAATGGCTTGTTACTCTCCTTTCACAGTACTGGCACCTCCCGTGTTCCCGGTGTAGCACTTTGAGCGTCCCTGAGGGCTACCCTTGCAGGGGGAGCAGGGAACAGGGAGAGGGTGAATCCTCTGATGAATCCACTTCTGCTTTGCTACACAAAAGATATTTAAAGCCTTTTATGTTGCCTCCTTTGTAAGGAAGACGGTAGAGATGCAGAATTTGCATCAATATTAAATGCACTGCACCAAGCAGAGGCACACAGGGTCTGGGAAAGAGATTATGGAGGCAGCCCCATCCCTCAGAGATCTTGCCAGCTCCTAGTTTCCGAGACTGCACTGTGCCTCGAGGACTGGTTCCACTGGGCTCTACCAGCAGAGAGGCAGCAGAGTCTGCAGTGTTCAGGGAGACCTTCCTATGGCACATCACCCCAAGACTGAGCACTTGCCTCTCCTGCTCATATCTGAAAGACCTGTTGTTAGGAGTTTTGTGCTTTCCCTAATTCTGGACACATCAAGTGTGGATGAAGCTATGCTGATAGGAAGTGCTTTATGCAAAGACCATTTATTCCTTTACAGAAATGAAAATAGTTATGTATTGGCACCAGTCCTTCTACCAGGTGCAATATGGGCTGTGGTCAGAAGTCAGGGAACCCCTAACCAATACAGGTGGTATCTTTTTATAGCTAAACACAACTTCTGCCTTCTCAAGCAGACCCTGTGAAAAAGAAGCTTTTGTGTAAGAGTGCCATCTGGTGCCACCTGACAGGACAGTGTGTTTAAAGTGGTGGCTGTGGGCAGACTGGCTCTGTCCTACCTCATTTAAATGGCTTTTCTGCTTGGAGAGCTGCTTCTGGAAGCAGCTTGCCCTTGTCTTCTCATTTAACTATGTTGCAGTGACTCAGGCACCGTTGTGCTCAGCTGACAGCAGAAAGGCGCTTTTTAAAAGGCTTTTTTTCCCCTATGGTTTTTTTTCCCAACTGCCAGCGCCACAAACTTCTGCTGGAGTGAGAGAGTCAAGCTGAAACCTTCTCGTCCTGCAGATGATACATATAAGAGATTCTGTAGCCACTTCTCGCCTACCAAATCTGTTGGTGATACAAGAGCCAGAACATAATACATCAGCCTCTTTGTTCTCACTCTGCATGACAATGGGAAGGATGGAAGAAATACACTTGGATTTTCTTACTAAATCCAGCAAATCTCCTGGGATCTTGCAATGTGTGGAGAAGTTCTTTTGACATAGAACTGTGCAAAACATCACCGTGCACAATAGGCACAAAATTGCCAGTGCCTTTGCTTCAAAGATGGGCAAACTTTTCCAGATATTGTTCAGCAGGCATTTTTCTTAAAACAGGCCGGGAATTTCAGCCATAAAATGTCAGTATGAAATTTTCATGAGTATGATTTCCTCTTTTCAGAAAGGAAGCAGAAAGAAAAGATGGATGAACCTTACTGCAGTGTCTGTGCTCCTTTGGGGCAAGAATTGCATGTGTCTAAACTACTCTCTTTTCCACAACCTTGGCAGTCCTAATGAGTCATCTTGGTCTTTAAAAAATGGTTCTCTGTATTGTTCATCTGAAGCTGTGACAAATAATTAATTAAGGCATGTCTGTAGATGCATCTTCAGAAAGATCTGTGTGCTTGCAACAGAAAAAAAACCCAAAAAACTGAATGTGCAAGAGCTGCCTTTCGGAGACATCTGCCCAGGTTGTAGGAATAGGTTGACAGAAACCTCATGAAATTCAGCAAGAACAAACCCCAAGTCCTGCCCCTGGAGTGGATAGATGGATGGATGGATGGATGGATGGATGGATGGATGGATGGATGGACGGACGGACGGACTGACCCACCAGGAGTCATGGAGCACTGATGTGGCCCCAGTAGCAAAGGCAGCTAGGAGCAGGAGTGACCTGGTAGATAGACACAGGGAAGTGATTATTCCCTTTTTCTTGAAAATCATAAAACGGTATCTCAAATACAGTGTCCGGTTTTGGGCTGCCTGATAGCAGAAAGACATGGATAAATCTGAGTGCATGAAGGGGGATGTCACCAAGTATCTGGGAGATGGAGAATTTTTTCTGTGAGGAGTAGCTGAGGGAGTTGGACTTTCTTAGCTGGAGAAGAGACAGCTCCAGGAGGACCTAGCAGAAGCCTACAGCTGAGAAAGTTACTGAGAAGATGGAGCCAGGCTCTTTCATAAGTGCATGGCAGGAGGATGAGTGGTCATAAACTGGAACAGGGAAGGTTTACACTGGGTTTAAGGAATCAATTTATCACTGTGAGGATTTTGAGTTTTTTTTTGAAAATCGTATGGAGAGTGGTGTCTGCTTAATTGGAGGGGAAATCTCCAAAGGACACGAAGTGCCTTTCTTCACTTAGCTTTTGCTAACCAGACTTACACAGGATGGCTTCTAACAGCGCTGTCAATCTCCTTTTGCTCTAGGGGCCACATACTGCTCTTGAACTTAGGCTCTCCTTTTTCTCCCAGAAGGACCTATCATATATAAAGCTAATCCTTCATGCAGTGCCTGTTTATCAGTTACACCCATTTGTGTCCTGTCCAGTCCAGCATATCTGATCATTTCTGCAAGCAACCATCTATTTGCTTAACGTCTATTACAACTGCACTCAGAGAACTCTTACTTTCTTGTTCAGCTCTTATCAGTGCTGTGAAACTCTTCAATAGACTTATCTCTTGACTCAGATTCACCACTGTTTCACTGGGTTTGTGACACTCGTGTCAGAAGGAAACCACAATAAACCAACCAAACAGGAGTCATGTGCTTCTTTTTAGCCCAGTACCCCAGTGGGTTTGTTTCTTACCTCTGCTTCTGTGTTTTATAGTGCAAAAAAACACCTTCAAAGATGACTTGAGATATTTATGTAAACACAGCTTTGACTCCATGCTTTTCAAAGCATATACTTTACCTCATTCAAGAGACATCAAGGCAAGAAGATTATGCCTGCATGCTCACTCAGGTCTCCACAGTTAGAAGCTGCAGAATGGCTGTTCAGGCTGTCTCAGGAGTGCTAACCCAGCTTCTCTGGGGAATGCACACTAATGCACTCTTTCACTTTGTGATCCTGTATGCCCAGGCAATGTGATAAATGGCATTTTCTGGAGCCTACAAAGGGACAGTAGAATGGGAGAAGAACTGCCTATCTCTGTGGGGTTGCTCCTTGAGTGCAAACTGGGTGTTGGGCTTACTGTGTGCTCTTTCCTATAGTATTGTCCTGGCCTTTCCTATAATATTGTCCTCCTCCAGGAGGAGGAGAGTGGCAGGACTGTACATAGTGAGTAGGCTGAGAGTGATACTGGTGCAACTCATAGGGGAAGCTTCCCCTGAAGATGAAGAGAGGCTATTCACCATGGATGGCTGTCACTCTCACAGGAAGCCTGTACACACTTTTATTCCTCTTATGCCTACTACAGGGACATAAATAGCACTTAAGTGGTGCTTAAGTGTTGGACTGACCTTTGGTCTGAGCGAGTTTCATGCTCTGTAGACTCCCTCTCACCATCTCAGTGCACAGTGAGGATGGAGAGCGCAGGCAGATTTTAAGTCACCCACTTCAAATCCCTTACAGTTGCTAGAAAAGGGAGCTCTGTTGTAATAGGAGTCTGGGTCTCCAGGACTGATGGAGACTAATCTCTTGTGGGGACACATGCAGCAAGCATTTTGGCCCTCTAGTCCTGTGCCTGGTAAAATTTGGTCAGTAACACATTTATGATTAGTCTGCCAAGTACTGGATATGGAAAGGCTATTTTCTTTATATTTTTCTTGGAACTCACCAACCAGATTCTTGTAGGATCTGGAACGCAGATACAGAGACCTGATGGGGCCATCAGATCTGGCCTGATGGAAATTAATCCAAAGATAATAGTTCCTATATCCTTCTATTAGATTAGTCTCTTTGGATCCATCTCATGGTTTCTACACTTCGTGGCCCTGCTGCTCCTTACTATCTCATGATGGGACTTACACTTGCAGAAGGGCTAGTAGCAGGATGAAACCAGAGCTGGAACAAGGGTCCATAGATCTCTGGATCTGGGTCTCTGAGCATCATCACTGTAGAGTCACCACCAGGAAAAATTTTTCCCTTTTGATAAAGAAGAGGGGAAGAGACTTTAACTTCTTGAATTTGGAAGACTCTAGGTAAATACTCTAGGTAAACTCTAGGTAAATACTTAATCCAGAGACTGTGGATCATCTGTATGTCCTGTCTGCCAGGAAACTGATAAACATTTGGGATACTCTTCCTAAATAAACACATCCATTTGTTGGACAACTGCCTGCATGTGCTGGGAACCCATTGTCCTAAATTATCATCTCAGCCAAAGTAAGAGAACCCATTAACTGTGCTCTTGGGCCAGAACTTGGAGAGAGGCTGCAACTTAGAGCAGGAGTGCAGGAAGGCATGTGTCCAAAACAGGGTTAAACAGTAGAGACAGAGCCATCATCTTCGTGGGGAGAAGCAGGAAGGTCTTTGTTGAAGTGCTTGCAGAGTAAACAAAGGGAGGGTTTGGCAGGAGGTGGAAGTACATCTGTGCACACAGTCCACTCCCACTGAGGGATCAGCACCAGCTGGGAGATGCTGGAGTTGTGTACTGCTCAGTCCATGTCTGCCAGGTGATCCTCATCCCCTGTGCATAAGGCAGCCGTTCTATGCTGCCACCACCACTTTCAGAGAGGGATAAACCTGAGGTCTCATTTTATAGATCAGACTGCAGAAACTTCTAAGACTGGCCCACTGTACCTTCTCTTGGTACCAGTACAAGTGGACAAGCTTGTACTGTATGGTGGCTTCAGAAGCCACCCATAATGTGTGGTAACTTCTGAATTTAATGAAATGTGTTGTGTTCGTTGATGGAAAATGTCTTCTGCTGCTCAGGAGCTCATCTGGTACTGCACTGGTCCTATCCTGCGCTGCTCTGGTCTCATCCATGACTGGTGCTGTATTGGTCCCATTGGTGCTGCACTGTTCTTGCCTGAAATGGAGCTGTCTCTGGTAGAGCAGGGATTAGGAAAGAAGAGCATTTTCTGAAGCAACCCCTTGAAGGGGAATTTAGAATTAGGGACATAATTCTTCACAGCCACAGTTGTAGCTGCACTATTTAAAATATGGCCAGGCTGACACCTCTGTGACTTACTGCTGTGTTTCCTCAGAGAAAAGTTATTCCTCTGCATGCTCCCTTTTTTCCTCAGCATTTCTCCATAGGTTTTAAGGTAGTATTTAATTAGCATTTAATAATTACTTATTTACTATTGAAAGAATTTTCAGTGTTAAAGGAAGCAAATGAAAATGCTTAACTCCCTGGAGTTGTCTTTGGGATGGCCACATGGCAGATCTTCTGCACATAACCACAGGCAGGACTGTGTCCTTGATACAGCAGTTTGTTTCTCAAGACTCACTTGTTCCAGTGCATTTCAAGGAAGGGATGAGTCAACCCACTAAAGCTTAGGCATCCTTGTCCTGTTGTGGACAGTCCAGTGTAGGAAACCAGATGGCTCACAAAAGCCAGTTGGTGACTCTCCTTACTGCAGTTACAGGAAAACAGATAGGGCACCAGCAAAGAAGCAAACCATTATAGTTCTCCTAAGAAATGCTCAAAACCTGCCTCTTGGCCTAATTTGGCTGAGAGCTTTCCCTGGGGAATTCCAGATCTGTGCAGCAAGGTACTTTACAAGCAACCTTGTGGCGAGCATTGTTCTTCTTCAGGAGACATGTCTGCTGCAGGAGCCAAACGTGTTAGGTCCTCAATTCCAAGCCAGTCTTAGTCCTCGGATTACTACGTCCTACCAATCCCAGCTTTCGCCAGGGACTGTATTTTCACATCTGAACTGCTGAGACTTCATGTCTCCACATGGGAGATGAGAAGTAAGAACAAAGGTGGAACCAAAGCCATCTTTCTTGGCTGTCTCTCTATGCTGGCACCATCTTTTTCCTGCTGCAGCAGGTGACTTCTGTGCTAGTGACCTCAGTGTAGTTTGGTATCCCCTGACTGAAATAATTGATCCAGTTTTCAGCCAGGCACTAGGACAGAGTGGGTGCTTACATGGAGCTCGTCTCTTACTTTTTGCTGTATCTGGAGCTCAACTTGTGTTGTAAGTTGTTAGATGTTTCCTTGGGTTGGTGTCTGCATGTTTTGCAACGTTCCTCAGAGCAGAAATAGCTGAAAGGTTGTGAAGAGCCAAGGGCATGGCCAAAAGTGGCAAGCAACTGCAAGTAGCATGCTGAAAGGTAGGCTCTGTCTTTCAACCCAGTTGTTCCCCATGTCTGCCATGCAGTGTTTACATCTATCCAACTTATTTCCAGCTGCTCAAGAAAACAAATTTTACTTCTGCTTTCCTGTACAGTTACATCATTCAAAGTTTTCCTTTCCTGTAGTTTCCTGAACTGGCCCAAACACTGCAGCCTTATCCTCTCAACCTCCCCTTTCTGACTTCTTTATCCACCTTCTTTTCTCTTTCTTTGTATCTCTCCTTTCACTCTTATTTTCTTAAACCTGTCCGGGGCTTTCTGCCTTTGAAATCACATGGTGCTGCTCCGGTCTGGTCTGTATCCAAGTGATAATTGTCTTACACTTACCTTGACGCATTGATCAGCCAGAACAAGGTATCATGAAAGTTAGAAGTGCACGTATCCATACTCTTTCAGTTCTTTCTTTCTTGTCCTATTTTATCTTCTCACTTTCTAAGACTGGAGAAATTCCCTATAAAGCACTGTGCAAGACTATACTCCCTGAAACTACTACATAATCTAAACCAGTACTAAAGTAATTAGTACCATCTTTAGAGCTCAAAGGTGATGCCTTATGTGAGGTCATTTATTACAATCACTGTCCAGGCTGTTCCAGAGGAAACTCACCCCTGACTACCTCAGCAAAGTTGCTTTTGGCTTCTTTACACTGTGACTTTGTCTTGATTAGGAAAAATGTTCATTTAGGTCAGTCTGGCTGACCCGATTAGCAAAGCCTGCTCAAAATGCAGTTAGCATTTTTCCTAGAATAGATGCAAAACATAATGCTTTCAGCTGAGCAATTTGTGCTAGGAGTTCCCCTGCAACAGGAATGTCAGGGATCCCTTGGGAGAAACCTGGCAGCTAAGGCTGGAGGAGTACTACAACTTGGGCCTGACACCAGCTGTGTTACACAGGAGGGAACTGGATGCTACATTGGTTGTGGACATTCCTATTGGATTGTCAGCATTCCTCCTGCAGGTGAGCTTTGTTAGATCAAAGCCCAAACAACATCCTCCACGTTGGCTCCCCACCACGGTGTCATGGGGTCACTGGCATCTCCTTTGGATGGCATGGCACATCCAGGGGGAGCACTGCAGCTCAAGAATAATCTCTGCTATTCAATGCGCAGGGGCTCTACCGTGAGAACCTGCTCTGGCTCTGCAATATTTGCAGCCCTCTCACTACTTGGAGGAGAGCTTTCCCCTCTAGAAGGGAAAAAGGTAGAGGGAGACCAGGATGAAGAAGAGGACTCAGTTCCAGAGCCTCAAGAGTTAATTGTTGCATGTCAGAGCAGCTTGGTGTTAAATGAGTCTGCTAAATTCATGACAGTTGAAGGAAGGAGCTGGGCAGGTGCTTTTGGCTAAGTTCACTGGTGTCCTGGGGGGAGGGACTGCAAGCCAGGCAGCTCAGGGAGGAGGAAACCAACTCTGACATTTGTAAAGACTGTTGATGGAAGGTTTCTTTCAAAGACTTTTCAGTCTCTCAATCTGAGAGCTCTTTGCCCAGGGAGTGCTGGAAATGTGGCTCTTCTTTCCAATCAAATGTGGCAGACTCTCACAGTTGATGAGGTGCTGTTGAGCCACAAATACTGAATTGCCAATTGAATGATGTTGGGTTTGTTTTTGTTGTGTTTCTCTGTCTTTATGGACAGTGCTGCAGTGAGGTTGTTGGGAATGGGAGAACTGTATTTTAGTCCTGGCTCTGCCAGTTTCTTAGTGTGTGATCCTCAGGGTGTCTCTTGCAGTGAGGCAGTTTTCGCTCACTATAAAAAAAGTGGACATCCTTATTTCTGCTGAAAAGGAGCAGTGTCACCAATGGGTGAAGCAGATTAACAAAAATTAAGACTGGAGTGGGGTTTTGCTAGTAAGTATCTGCCAGGAAAGGTCCATAGGAGCTATTACTTTGCTTCCCTAGTTGGACTCTTTTTCAATGACTTTGCAGCTACACATGATATTTGTCACTTTTTCAGTTTGGCTGATCTATTCTCCACTGATATCCCAGCTATCCTTCACCCCTCTCCTGTTCCTTATCCCTGTGGACTGCACGTGTCTCTATCTGACCTCAGATACTTCGAGCTAATCCAGAGTAATCTTTCTGTGTCAGTATGAATGACTGCGTTGGTCAGCATCAGGATTTTAACTAAAGTACTTTTGGCCCATGCTGCTACTGACCTGACCATTCTGGGCCTTACTGAAAACCAAACAATTTGTGCTTTATAAATCTAGTGAATGGGCTGTACTCATACCTCATCCTCCACTGTACAACCAGATCCTGGCTCAGGCACAAAACTTAACTTCTCCGTCAGTTTGGTGCAACTTGCTGAGAGCACCCTGTTTTATTTTTGCCCAAAACTGCTGCATGGTCAGTGCTGGGCTGAGTTCTCAGGCTCCTGAACTATTTCTCTGCTGGTTTGTAAATGAGAAGGAGGTAACAAGCTCCTTCTCATAAAACACCAGAATATCATGGCTTTATCAGTCCCTAGCATGATATTCAAGACCCATCCCTCCTGCTGCTCAGCACTTTTTTGCACTTTCCCTTTCTTTGGAAGGGCCTTTTCTTCACAGTAACTCTGTCTGCTCTGTTGTAAAGTTAAGATCACCATCATCCATTGGGAAGAGTGATGCAGAGGTTGCTTTTTCATCCTCTGATCCTTCTTCTGCTCTTCAGGTTTTGTCAAATATAGTTGGCAGTGGTCCAGCAGCTGGATTAGCAGTAATTAATGAGCAAATGGCTTGCAGCCCTTTTTCAGACCTGGCAAAGCACATGTCTTTCACTTTGTTCTTACATGGCTTTCAGCTCTTTTTTGTCATGCTGGGAGAGAGCAGAGTAGCAGCAGATGCTGCTCTGGTCAATACTGGGGAGTGAACAGAGGCTGCTATGCTCTTTTCTTTGCTGCTAATTAGTACCTGGGTGGTAGGTAGACGCTGCTAGCTAGGACAGCAAAACTGTTTTCTTCCTTCCCTTGTAGCTGCAGCCACAGCAAACAGTCAGTGGCAGCTGTAAGCAGCTGGGGTGAGCTGCAGCAGAGCAGGAGTAATGCTGATTTCTTAATTTTCCTGCATGCTTCAGGCTCCAGGCAAACAGCCCTTACAACCTCCTCCTTTGTGACCTGGATCTGAAGTCCCAGGTGAGGTGAAGGCACACATCACTACCTGTGTCAAGCCCAACAGCCACACAGTGTGGTGAGGTCACCCAGCACCTTTGATGCCTACAAGTGCCAGAGACCCATGTCCAGAGCAGTTGCCCATCCCCTGGTCTCAGATGCCTCTCTGATATTTGATGAAATACGCAGAGTTGTCAGAGGATTTATTTACTTATTCTGTGAAAGAGTGAAGGATGCCAGAAGGGATGGAAAATAGGGAAAGAAAGAGGGAAAAAAAAGCAAAGATGAGAGAGGTAGCTATGCAGTTAGCATTCCTGAGCCATCTGGACCTGTTGGCATGGCACCATCTGGATAGGCTCACGTGTTCATCCACAGCATGATGTAATCTTCATTGTCCAGCATTTGATTTTTCTCCTTGTGCTGGATGGCCTCATATCTAGGGCATGTCTGGAGCGGGCATTTTGATTTCCTGTTGCTATTTGTGGACTTTTCCTGGCCGATCCTCAAGCTCAGGCAGTTTGCATTCCTCAAGCAGAAGCAGCAATGCCACCCTGCCAGCAGGAGCGGAGGCCAGCTGCAGCCAGCCTGCCAGCCCAGGAGAGGCAGCTCTGCACGTGGAACCGGCTGTGGTTTGCACCGTGCTGCAGCTGGAGAGAGACTGACACCCCTGCCTGGTGCTTGGACCACGGTGGCTGAGCTCTGGAGTCAGTTCAGCCTTCAACACCAGCACAGAGAGGGACCACTGTTCTCAGATGCTCCCGGGCTTTCCTGCCCTGCTGGATTTTGCAGCAGAACAGGAGGAAGGAGAGTTTTACTTGACTCAAGACCTATTCCTCCCTTCAATAGATGTGAGTAAAAAGCAACTGATGATCTCAGTCCCTCTTCTTTACAAATACCTGCTTCAGGGAACACCAGGGCTCTTGACTGCCAGGTGGGCAGGTGGGCTTCCCAGCATATAGGAAGGAAGGCTGGGGAGGATCTGGTCTGACATTGCCAAGCACCCACTCTTGATAGTGGAAGGCCTGTCATCCCTTTCCCTCCATCACTTAGTGCCATTTGCAGGAGGCAGTGCAGTCCAGTTGGAAGGATTTACTCAGGTTCCCACCATGTTCTGTGGGAGACTGCCATACCTCACCAAGACCAGTCATCTCTTTTTTTCTTGTATCCTTCCTAGCACATGAAATGAAGAAGATTTGTATGTCTGCCTCCATAAGAGCGCGGTTTGAAGGTCTTTTAAGTCACAGAAGGCACACAAGAACAAAACAGCCTTCTTTACTACCTAAACTCAATGTGTAGAGGGGCAAACAGTCAAGGCATAGATCCCCTCCTGCTTTCAGAATCAGAGCAATTCCCACCCTCCTGCATAGTTGGTAAAGTCTGAGATACTCAGAGGAAGAAGATGGGATTTCTCTACCATGTACCACTGCTGCAAGCAAACCCCAAACCCAGCAATATGAGGGCCTGCTTCAGATTATACCATTCTCCACTCTGACTCAAGATGTGGGTAGCTGTGTGATGATACATTAGGCAACAGTTTGACCTGAGCATCCAGTACTCCCTCCCTTACAATGCCTCATCCTGCCCACATGCCTCCCTTAGCTTTGTTTCCTCCAGGGGCTTGGGAATGGGAAAATTGAGTGCAGTGACCCCCAGGGAGCGAAATTATTTTCAGTGGAGAATCCTACTGCCTGGTTCAGAAGTCATCCTGTTTGCATGTGAAGAGAGCAGGGCTTTGCTTTCATAATAACCCAGGGACAGCCTGTCCACCAGGGATGGACTCCCTGGAACCACAGAACTGAGCTTTTCCACCCAGCTCAGCTCTGTTGAGTGAGAGAGTAGCTTTGGAAAACGATCGCTTCTTTTTAAACCAATTGGCAAAACTCTTGCATCTCTCCTGGGAGCAGGCCAGGGATTCTGAGTCATTGCTTGAGTGGGTTGTGGCCAAGGTAGTCGTACCCAAGATATTAAGTGAGAGAGGAGAGATCCACCCAGGAGTGCCAGCAGAAAGAGAAATAGTCATGACCATAATGAATAATAATATAATGATGAAAATATTCAGAAATGCACTGCCCACTCCAAAAATAAAGTTTGAGGACAACTCAAATGTTGTAAAGAAAAGAGAGGAAAGAGTCGAGAAAGACCGCCAAAGCCTGCATGTCAGCTGCAATGCAAGGAGTCCCATCCAGCTGGCCTGGGTTCAAAGAGCTCCTATTGTCCAACAGCATTTCCAAGACACCATTCAAAACTTTCAGAAAATAAACCCAAGATGCAGGGTGAGATTTATAACACAATAAAGGCAAGCCAGATGTGTGCACCCTTTCGGAGAGAGACGGGAGGAAGATGAAGGAGGAGTGAAGCAGAGGGGTATCAAGCAGCAGAGGCATGAGGGAAGAGGTTGTCAGGCCTGATGCTGTGAGGATCCGGGCAGGAGCAGGGGACTGGATCTTTGTTGAGACACATATTGGGCACTTGTGAAATGTTTCCTGTTTATCGAGAACACTATACTTGGGAAAATTCACCTAGCATCAAGGCTAGGTGTTAAGGAACAAAGAGGGAAGATCTCACTGATGCTTTTTTTTATCTCACTGATGTTTTTTTCTTTCTTTTGTTGCACATAAAACCATGATGGATACTGAAAGGTTGCTTCTTGTGCTGAATTGTATATCTGCAAAATAAGGCCCTGTCTGAAAGAATGTCCAGAAGCCAAAACCACTGTAGATTTTGTCTTGATTTTCTGAGGCTCACACAGTCTTAATTATTGCTTTGCAGTGCTGGCCACCATGGCAGGGATGTAACTTCTTTTGCCACAGGAATCACTCACTTCCACCTGTGATTTAATTATGTTAAAATCTATTTAACATAATCAAATAATAATAAAAGCAATTAATTACACAGAAAAATAATTTAATCTTTGAATATGCTGCTAATATGGAGTTACATGACTACAACCTGCCATCACTAGATAACTCCTCAAGTTCTCCCTGCCTGCAGAACAACCTGGCAAGGTGGCCATGCCACACCACAGACCACAGATTTATTTGTTCTCACGAAAATCTATAGTAGTAAGGACTTGTTCATCTAAGAGCAAAAAGACTGAGAAAACATTTTGGAAGCTTAAGCTAAAGAGTCCCTCTTTGCAGTGACTCGTTTGTTTGGTAACTGTATTTCTCTTCTACAACAGTTGTTTTTTGTGTTGTGTTTTGGTTTTGGGGTTTTTTGGGGTTTTTTTGAAAGGTCTGGATGTATCTGGAGCCTTTAAACTGAGCTCAGTTGCAGATGACGAATTTGAAGCAGAATACATTCATCTCTATAAGGAGCCATATTTGATTACCAGAGTGGTTCCTCGAAGCCCTAAAACTCATGAGGCTGTCCATCATCTCCCTTGTCCAGGGATGTCCCAAAATGGATTCCCAAATCCACCAGCTTCTGCAGAGACCACTCCAATGCTAGGGTGCAGATGTCTGCTTGATCTCAGATGCAGGAGCTCTCACAGCAGGAGTCCAGGGCATAATAGGTTTCCTGGCTTTAAATGAACATGGGAATTTTTCTTCTCAGAAGCTTCTAACATTACTTGAGTACATGATACCATGTATCTCCATATTTCAACTTCTTTTCACCAGCTACAGGATCCTTGGCTGTTGGGCCTTGTTGTGGAGAAGTCTGGCTTGAAGAAGGGATAGCCGGAGAGCCAGGTTTTGAGATGGGGTTTTCATTGGCTTCCTTTTCTCCTTCAGCTGTGATTTTCATCCCATGGTTGAAGTGACTGCCTGGTCTCTGACCAGTCGGATATCTATCCTTATCTTTGGAAATGCAGGGCTTTTACCCCTGGTTCACCAGCATCACATCTTCATTCTACCCCAGGATGGAGTTAATTCAGGTTACCCCAGCAGTGACAAATGGTTTTAGAGGCCTTACTGCTCTTTGTGCCCTAGAAAGGATTTCCCTGTTCTCCAGAGACTCTGGTTTTTGCAGCTCCACTGCTGAGGTGAAAATGGTACCCTCAGCATCGGAGCTGAAGATTAATTTCCTATCTGCTGCTTAGGGCATAGATTTTCCACTGAGATATTGGCAGAAGGTCAGAAATCTGCATTCCAAGTTGAATTGCTTTGAATACTGTCCTGGTGCAGGGCCCTGTTCAATCTGCTTGCAAAACCCAACTTTTGCCCAGCCCGGCCACTGAAGAGAGTCCAAGCTCTTGCTCTCTCAAGATTTTACGTGAAAATCCTTCACATCCTTGAGTCACAAATCAGCTGGCCCAGATTAGTTCTCTGTTAAGTGCCCTTTACAATGGCCCAAGGAATGAAAGCCACCAGTAATGTTTGGTATTAGCTGCATGCCTCAGCTTTTGGACATGAACAGAGTACAGCTCTTCCTCTTTCAAGGCCTGCTTTTCTTTATGGGTCTCCAGGGACCTGCCATGGGACAAACTGTGAATTATCTCTGATTTTGCTCTCTGAGCTGAACAGTTTCAATGAGACAAATGAAGATGATTGTACCGATAATTCAGAACTTTCCTCCTCCTCCTCTGGTAATCTCCCAGAGCAGATTTCCTCTATCTACCAGTGTGTCTTTCTTGTTGCTTTCTTGCAAGATGCAGAAAAAAAGGCCCATAATGGCATGGGGCTTACAAGCTGTGTAAGAGTAGAGATCTGCCAACTCTGGCAGCTTCAACTCCTTACTGGCCAGGGCCAGAAGCTTCCAAAAAAAGATAGAAGAAATGGTGGAGTGGCATTTATTCCAATTTATTTTGGTTATTGAATAAACATTCCCATCCCACTGACTGGTGAACGGCTTGAGCAGCAGCACCTCTCTAATTTATTTTAATTGTATTGAACTGTCATGTCTGTTGCATTTCATGTCATTTGGTGGTAATGTGAAATGGTTTCACATCAGCATGGCAGTATAGTTCACAAAGTCACACAGAATAAACCAGTATTTTCTTTCACTTGCCCTGCCTGCTGTCACACTGTGCATGCCTCACCATTAAGCAGAATTTTTCTCTAAACTGCCCAGGCAGACATACCACACACAATCTATGTAGGCTTTTCCGGGGTAGATTCACCTCTAGATTTGCAGGGCTGGGCTGGCAATGCATCTGCCAGTTGTGTTCTGGCTGCTGTGCCTCTAGGGGATTGAGAAAGGGTGGATGGGCTCTGCAAGGGCACACCAAGGGTGGAGGTGGATCAGGCTAACATAGCAGATAGGGCCTTCCCAAAAATGATGGATTATATTTTCACACATAAGGACACAAAGTTCAGGAGTCCCACCCCCAGATGCTATAGCAGCTGAAAGCCCCATCATGGTGTGGAGTTAGGGTGTCACTGGGAGCCTGATGCAAACGCAGCTGAGGCTGCCATGTCCACACAAACAGGCAAAGCACCAATTCAGCCAAGACAGCAGAGATCTGGGGACAGAGATGACAATACAGCTGGGCTACTGCTCATGTGAAGTCTCTGCCTGGAGACTGACCTTGGCTTGGGAAGGAGCGAAGAAGAGGAAGAGATCCCCGCCAGCTTGCCCAGGGATACCTGCATTCCCATGGAGAACAGCGCCTACGCATCTGTTTGAACACAACCCAGCTGCCACCACAATGGCTTAGAAATAAGGGTGGCTTTGTTTCGTAGCAAGCAAGTTTTGTCTTCAGTTCTCTAAGCTCAAAAAAAGCCTAGCAGGACAAGCTTTTTTTTTTACCTTTCACAAATTCCTAGAAATTTGCCCCAAATCTTCTGCCAAATGAGGGTTAAGAGCAGCCGATCAAAATGTTTCATCATGAGAGAGTTGTGTCCAGTTCTGTGTATGGTTTAAGTCCTGCTCTAATTTTTTTTTATCAGAGTCAGCTGCAAGGCAGTTGTAAGCCAAAGGAAATTTGGGACATTCATTGCATATGTAGCATACACACAGCAAAAGCATGCTGAAAAGCAGAGGCATTTCTTTTTATTCTCCAGGGTGCCACTGCTGGGAGGAGAGGTGCTCCTATCTCTGCAGATTCAGTGACTCACATGCCACAGGCAAACCACGTAGTGTAGCTGCTTTCCACCCCAGGCCAGCGGAGCCTGTTTAGCCCAAGGGGAGGCCGCTATTTCCCCTCTGCTCCCTAGCACATGCATAGCTGCTCTGAACCTGGCACCCACAGGTGGTAGGAGAGCCTGCATATGGCCACACAGCCGTGGCCACATTGCAATGCCACTTGTCTTGTGAATCACCTCAGCCTGGGTTCTGTGCTGTTCCAGTCGTTCCCCTTGCAGGGCACTTCCGATCTCTCCCACATCACTACTGCCCGTGGTGCTGTGTGCCGGCTGCTAATCCCATTTATGCTGAACACACTGGTGCCAGGTATGGAGACACCAGTATCCATGACTTTAGCAGCACTCAAAACCCTCCGTTGGGGCCACTGGGAAACGCAGTCAGAGGCTAGCAGATTTCAACCTTCCACATGCCTTTTACTCCCTTTTCATTCTTTCAGAGGCAGAAGCATTTAAGTTAAAGACTTATGTCACCCTCTTCCCCTGCGCCTGGTGCCTCCCAAGATTCTCCCCAATGAACTGTAGGCTTGTAAACTCTGAGCCGGATATTACACGGCTCCGATCTCGGCCACGAAACTTCCATGCGGTCTATGTTGTGCACATGCTTTTTAACAACATCACCCACTCCGTAAGCTTTGTCCCCCCTGCCGGGCTTGTAGGGCAGGAGGGGGTGAAACTACGAAGCCTTCCGGCCTGCCAGGAAGGTTTCGGCTCGCCGCGAGAACCGTGTGTGCCGGAGGGGCTGCGGCGATGTGCCCGGGGCGCTCCCCATCCCGGCATCCCGGGATGAGCGGGGCCGGCCCGCGCCGCTCCGTCCTAACCCTGCACTCCTCCCGCGCGGCGCGCCGCGCCGCTGGCAGCCGCCTCCCATTGGCCGCCTCCCGGCGGCGCCGGCCAATGGGCGGCCGCGGCTGCGGGCCGTTGGAAGCGCGCCGCGGCGACCGTTAAACCGCCGCCGCCGTCCCCGCGCGGCCGGGCAGTCCGCGCGCGGCCGCCCTGAGGGGCTGCGGCTCCTCGGCCCCGGCTCCCCCGCCGCTGCTGCGCCCGGCCTGGGCGCCGCGCCCGCCACAGCCCTCCCCCGGCTGTGCCTTGAGCCGCTGACGGTCCCTCCTAGGTCCTGTGGCGCCTAGCGCTGGAAATTGTAAATCCAGGCCCTTGGCACGGATGCGCGGTGGAAGGAGGTTTCCACAGCGAGTTGTGCCTTTGCCTTGCAGGGACGAGAGCAGCTCAGGGGAGAAGTTATCGCTTTCCACAAGTACCTGAAAGGAGGCTGTAGCCACGTGGGGCTCTGCCTCTTCTCCCAGGCAAGCAGAGACAGGGTGAGAGGATGTAGTCTTAAACTGCAGGTTTAGGTTGAACGTTAGTAAGAATTCATTCAGAAAAAGGGTGGTTAGACATTGGAATGGACTGCCCAGAGAGGTAGTGGAGTCACAATCCCTGGAGGTGTTTAAGGAAAGACTGGCTGTGGCATTTGGTGTCATGTTCCAGTTGACATGGTGTTCAGTCAGAGCTTAGATTAGGTGATCTCAGAGGTCTTTTCCCACCTAAGTGGTTCTGTGATTCTACAATTCTACAGACAGCAGCAAATTCTGGGCCTAGTTCCAGATCAGTTTCAGTCAAACCCTGCCACCCTGGGGTGTCTGGTGTGTTTGGTCCACCATACATGCCAAGGTTGTGATTCTGAAAGTAGTCACAGGTGACTTAGGCACTGATGCAGTGCCTGGGAAAGACTGGTTGCTGCTGCTCAGGATACTGTCCTGCTGCTGGAGGGGAACGACAGTGGTATTCACAGCCACTTTGGCCTTTGGTGCTTTGGCCGTGCCACACAGAGAAGCAGCAACAGCAAGGGGGTTGCAGGTCAGTGGCAAGCTGTTCAGGCACACCCGGGGCCTGGGTGGACCAGGCATGGATCAGCAGGGACCTGTGATATGTGAGGTACAAGAGCAATATGGGTTCAGGATAGAGGAGCAGCAGAGGGATGGCACCCAAGGGGTAGTTGGATGATCACTTGTGCCCCTTGGGGTGCACATGCACTGTCTGGTTGTGTGGAGAAGTGTGCATAGCATCTGTCTATCCTGCCTGAATCTTATTAACACAGTTGAGAACTTCACTTTCATAAGGTCTAAAATTCTCTGCATTTTAAAGAGAGCAGAAGGACTGTCTGGAGTGTATGGGCTCTTCTTTCCTGGAATGTAAAGAAAACCTCGGCTGTGCAGCTGGAGTGCAGGGGGCTTCATTCCTTAGTGAAAGCAGAGAAGGGAAATGCAGATGTCACAGCTGGGACAGGAGATTTATCTTGGCAAGCAAAGAGGAAAAAATTTTCAAAAGAAAAGAGAAAACTCAGAAGAATCCCCTCCCCATCTTCACTGCTTGCCAGCATGAGCAGAACCTCCAACCTGCAAAGGCCTTTCGTCTCCTGGGCCTGGGCTGCTGCCCAGCTGGATTTAGCCCCTCTCTGCTTTCTCTTTGGAGTGAGACTGTTGTGGTGGAATGAGAGAGGCTGTGAGAACCAGGCTGATCCTGAAGGAAGACTGTGTCCAAACAACTCAGCTGGAGGTGGGAAGGGGAAAGTCACAGTCAAAGAATGGAAGCATGAAAGGGAAAAGGAGGGACAGATGCAGCCAGGATGAGTCCAGAGAAGTGGATCCAGGGGGAGGAAGTCATCACCTCCTCAGCCATGCATGGTGCCACTGGGCTACAAGAGTGCTACCTTAAGGCATCCCATGTGCAACCGGGCAGGGGAGAAGGCTTTGTGCCTCAGTCTCTCCTTGGGGCCTCCAGAGTTCTAACACCAGCTCTGGGTGGGGGTATATGTAGAGCTTGCATTTGGATGTCTGGATGCCTTGCATTAGCTCCCAAGATAACTGCTGTACAACAGGAAAGGGTGTTTGAATGAGAAGTGCACGCACGCACATACAGTGTGCTATTTAGACAACCCTAAGCATGAGGTCAGGATGAAAACATGTGGTGGAAATATGTTTGGAAGAGTCAGTGCCTGTGTCGATCACCAGGAGTGGGAGGGAGCAGAAGCCAGGAGCTGACAGATTCTCACTCTCTCCCCATGGCTGAGGTGGCCTCAGCCTGAGCAGATTCTACTGTGGCACCAGGTTATGGCTCTCTGTAGGGCCTAGAGATGTAATGGTTGTTGCCTCCCCATACCTGTGCACACTGGCTCATCCTCTTTGGGCACTGCCTCCCTGTCCTCCTAGAGTTTGAGGGGGACAGGCAGCTAGAAATCAGGCTTGGATCAGGAAATTCAGCACATCCTCGCCATTGCATTTCTGTCCCTTGGCTGCCCCCGCCCTGACCGCTCACTGGTAATACAGCTTTGGAAACACATCTCGTGCTATTTCTTGGCTTTGGAGCATACTTAGAAGAAGAAGGAAGGAGAGTGTGAAAGGGAGGGGATGATAACAGGAGCGAATAATGCAAAATGAGACTGTTCTGTGAGCTGTGTATCCCATCTGGAAACTGTTTTCCCTCAGTACACTGCACACCCACTCCCTCTAGGCCAGGATGGTAAGGGTCAAGTTTCCCAGTTGACTGGTCCCCCTTACTAAAGCCAGACCCATCTGTGTGAAAGCTACTTGAAATATCTTAAAGGAGAATCTCAACACAGTTGCTGAGCCTTTCGTTGTCACAATTAGAAACTCTTGGCCATTCTTCTGAGGAGCAGGAGCTGGCTGATCTCAGCCTCGTTGGAAGGCACTCTCAAAGAGTTTTGGTCTTGAAGAAGCTGTGAGAGGATGAGGCTGCTGTGCTTGTGAATCTCTGTCCATCCCACCTTCATTCACACCCAAGTCCCATGGACTCTTTCTTGGACCTTCCCTGGTCTGCTGAGACCTTTGTTGCCATTGTGTTGGCAAAAGTCTCCCCAAAGCCCAGCCTAGTCATGTCATTTCATGGCAGCACATGAAGACCTTTAGCTGTGCTGGCCCCAGCCTGGGTGGGAACGGAGGGCTAGTGACCACCCAGCACCTTCCATTCCAGCAACAATAAAGCTGCTATCCATTTGGTCAGGTGATAAACCTGCTTCTCTTCATTGCTCAGAATCTTGGAGCACAGACCCTGCCATGTGCTGCTGTGATGTACACAGCCCTGAGTCACCATATCCTAGTTCCCTGAACCCTCTCTCACACATACAAAGCAGAAGTATAGCTGAAGCTTCCTCCGAGTTTCGCCAGATAAGTGCAGCTCCCAAAATTAGAGTGGGTGGGACTATATTTGCATATTCTGGGTTAACAGGTTCAATCTAAATTAATTAGTAGTGGTTTTGATGGCATCTAGCCAAAATAAACTCTGGGTTGCTCCTCACTGTGTCCATCACAGTTGGATCTTGACAAGAGGACGCTCTTTCTTCTCACCATGTGGTTGCATGTACAGCTGTCTTATACAAATTAGAAGTCTAAAATTAACAATACCTGTTGACTTCAGGAGAGAACAGTGAACCCAAGAGCCCCAGTAGTCTTCCTGGGATGTGGTGGCAGCTTCTTGCTGGTCCCATAGTTTCCATTATGGGTGTAGCCAGCTACAAACCCTTGTTATTGTTTTTGTTTGCTATACTCTTCATTCTGCTGCTTTCCTCTGCCTCTTGCCACCTTCTTTGAGTAAAACAACAATCTCCAGCTTTGTGTCAGCTCTAGGTGCTCTCCCTCCTTGAGGGTGTTGGATCCTTGGTGCTCCCTTTGATAATAACTATAGTTATGGCCAATCTCATGGGCTAGCTCCCTTCTCTCCATCAAATGTGTTTGGAGATGTTGGACTGGTATATGTGTGGGTGGTGAGAGCTGAAACGGGCTGCTTTGATGAGAAGGCTTTGCCAGTATTTAGGAGGATAAGACCCAGAAGCACAGAGAGGGGTAGATTCCACAAGATTTCTGGATTCCCAGGGAGGGGTGCAAGTTTCATTCTCTGCTCATCACCCACGTTTTTCCTGTACTGTGCAGTAGGCCTCTGTCTCTTGGGAGAGAATGGTCTCTTGGGGACCTGAACTCCTGCACCTCTGGGAGAACAGTGTTGCCTGCATCCTCATTTCCAAACAGCGAGGTCTTCCAGCAGCAAGTCTGCTGTGTGGTGTCTAAAATAATGAGAAACCTGAAATTACTCTTGCCAATGTTGGTGTGCCTGTGTTAAGGCTCTGATACTCAATCCCTTGCACTCATTACTCATCTCTCACCCCTCAGCAGCTGCTGGGGTGATTTTTTTTAGTTTCGGAATAAAGCCAGGGACGCATCTCCGCCTCTTCCCTCTAAGTAGGTTTGTCCAACAATAGAGAGATTGTTGACTGACCAAGGGATCATTGTTCTAAATGTGGGTGGGATGCCCCTAAAAGATAATCTGTGTAACTACTGCACGGATGCATTTTCTTCACTTTCTTCAATCTCACCTCTGCCTTTGTTAATGCACAGTCATGAAAGAAATTGGAAGCACGTGGCAGTGTCAGACAGAGACAGCTCTCCCCACAGCTGTCCATCCAGCTCTGCTTCTCTTCCATGGCTACACAGTGGTTCTAGTTTCATGGTCACAACATGAAATATGATTTGAGCCCCGCTCTAGTGTGTCGTGGTGCATTAGCAGCCAGCACTCTGAATCCCTTCACTTTTCTGTGGTTCTCGCCCTTACCATAAGGCTATCGTGTTCACATCCTGTGTTTGCTTGTGTTGTTTAGAGAACACAAGACAAAGAACAGCTGTTACATGAGCAAGCACTCTCTGGGGTTAATGCTCAGAACTCCAAACTCTTTATCCTTCTATGCTGTAGGATAGGACAAAACCTGGTTTTCCAGTGCATTTTAGATAACTATCTAACCCAGTTCCATCTGCTGACTCAGCTCCCTCTGAAGTTACACTCCCCACAGATGGTAGGTGTTTTCTGTTACTTGATTCAAGTGCAAAAATGCTCCTAGGCAACTTGGAGATGGTTGGATGGATTTTACCAAACTACCCCGCCAACTCTGCTTCTGCTGTGGGAACAAGTGGAGAAAACTTTAGCCCAGACATTGTAGGGAGGGCCTCAACACCAGGATTTAGGATGAGTGTGCCTTCTCCACCCTACTTGCACATGCAGTGTCTGGTCTCCAGGGAAGCCTTGGATGGTCGTGTGTTGGGCTGTCACTCCAGGCAGTTAGAAGACAGGCGGGAAGGAAGTGAATGGAGAGAAATCTTGTGTCAGGCAGAATACAGGTGGCAGGGACTCCACCCCCACTTCCAGCATGCTCTGTAAGCATCTGAGGTTTTAAATGGAGCAGCCGAAGGATGATGTTTGGAGGGTGAAAGGCACTGACATGTTGGAGATTGCTGCCCCTTGCCATCTCCCTCCCCCATTTGATGGGAAGTGTGGGTCTGTTCATCTAGAACCTACTTCACTCCCCAGCCTCACCCCAAAGCTCTGACAGCCAGTGGAATGTTGACAGAGTAGTACTGCGCTCAGGTAAAACAAACATACCTTCCGGTAGGAGCAGGAACCTATAGGCTCCAGCATCCGGGGTCCTCTGGCCACCTCCTGCTTCAGTCTTAGCACTGGGAAAAGACAGGACTGCACACACCCCATGCTTCTCTAGAAGCCAGGCTCTCTCCTGAGCTGAGCTCTCACCCTGAAATTCATTGGTATTCCTGTCTCCACTCTAGCACCTACGTGGTCTCTCCCACTCTCATTCATACTGTGGCTCTTGGTATTTCAGTATACTGCTTTCAATGCCTCTCTGCCCACCGAGATGCTTTTCCAGGCAGGGGGTGGGGGGACAGACCCAGTCTGACTCTGCTGAGCTCTCTCCAGTTCATTTAAGTTACACAGTTCTGTCTGTGTAATATAGTCACTTGAATCTATCTGTCTTTTCTTTCCTCTCCCTGAGCCAGAAGCCTCAATCTGCCAACAAATGGGATAATTTTTCAGCTGGTGTTTGGCAGCCATCATTTTTCTCCCTGCCCAACCAATGCTTTGTTGTAGCAAATGGAAAAGTTAGTGATTTGACTTCTGAATAGGAGGATATGCCTCAAAGGAAGAAGGTTCCCTGTAGCATCAGGAGCTCAGCTCTGCAGCAGCACTGGCCAGATTTACTGACTGTTACTGGAATGATTAGTGGAATGATTGTTTGTTGTTAACAGCCCATCTGTAGTGTTTAAACTTCATCGGGGAGCTGAATTTCACAGGCATTATCTGGCTGAAGTACAGCCTCATATGGTCCACAGAGGGGCTGTTAAATCCCAGAGGAAATTAAATACAACAGGGGGCCTTCCTGTTATGTTGATCCAACTGATCTTTTTTTCTCTGATAGAAATCAGCAGCTGGATTGATATTCTCTGAGGCATCAATGTGCTTCTTGCTGCTGGGAGAGAACATGAAAAAGTGTCTGTCACTCAGGACAGGTGCTGAAGACCATGACTTTGTGCCACACATTTTATCATCACAGGAATCTCTTTCCTTGTATTCTATTCATTTTGTTGTCACAGTGAGATAATATTTATAAGACACAGATAGATATTCACAAAGGAAGGGGGAGATAAGATAATGTAGAAAAGTTTCATGTGTGTTTGTGGCATAAATAAACATGCAGTGATGTACAGCACCACATCCCTTTCTATCTTAATTCGAGGTGTTTTTGTCAGATTGATGGAGGCGAGGAATAGAAACTGTTTTTTGCCATGCAAAAAAGTCTGATGCTGAGGTTTGACTCTCAGTGAGGAGGAAGGCTCTCAGATCCCTCTTGGAGTTGACACTAATGCTCTTTCTCCCTTTGTCTTTCCTCAGCATTTCTCAGAGAACCTGGATCACTTCTCTGACAACATGGAGGATTTCTCCAATGACCTCTTCAGCAGTTTCTTCGACGACCCAGTACTGGCTGAGAAGAACCCTCTGCTGGACATGGACCTGGATCCACCCACTCCAGGCATCCAGGCAGAGCACAGCTATTCCCTCAGTGGAGACTCTGCTCCCCAGAGCCCCCTTGTGCCTGTCAAGACTGAAGATAATGCTAATGGTGAGCATGAGATGTGCACACTGTTCAGCTTTGGGCACCTCTGTTAGCAGAGGCTATGGCTGGCTTTCATATATAAGGACAAACTGGCTATTCCTTGGACTTGCACGTCCAGTCTGGGAAAGAATTTGATTCACTGTTGTCAAATACTGCCCACATTTTTCCTTTCCATTTGTGCTGTGATAGTCACATTACTCCTTTGCAAGGCTTACTGTTATTTACAAGGATGGTAATTGGCTGTGGCTTAGTGTGCTGCCAGCTTCTGGCAAGCCATAGGCAATGTCTTTTTAGGACCCTGCAAACTTGGGTGTGGATGCCCTAGATCCAGCTCCATTTTGGCATCAGGCAGCAGGGTTTTGGCTTGCACATAGGAAGCATGAGTCTCTGGCTGTAACCAGTGCTGGTACATGTGGAAAGCTAAGTGGCTTCTTTACCAGCAGATCTTTTAGCAGGAGACAGAGGGGAACAGTCATTTCAAAACTTATTTTTAAAACAATTCATTTCAGGATAATTTATGATGGTTGGGTATTTTTAGAGCTGTCCTTGCAGAGAGTCCTGTAATTTGTGGGATTGTGTGGGTGTCCCAACAGCTGATGGACACCAGGCTGCCTGAAAAAGCAGTGGCACAGGCTCAGTCTACACAGAAGAGAGCTATTCCTTTGAGCAACAGTGAGACCTGGGACAGAGGCTTCCTCTCCTGACTAGAAATGATCCCAGCTTTCTGGACAAATGCCAAGGCAGAAGGAGAGAAGGCTGGCCTCTGCTACCTCTTTGGTCCTTGAAAAGGCACAACCATCTGCCACATTCCTTAAGGGCATCTCAGAGAGATACTACGAGAGAGGTTTATGGCAGGCCAAGCAACTCTTGGCCTTAGTACCAAAAAAGCTTTTAATTTGCATTTCTTTTTCCTTAGTTTTAATCCCAGTACAGTCTTGGATGGGGCAACCAACAAAAAAAAAAAAAAAAAAAAAAACCAAACCAAACCCCCCCCCCAAAAAAAAAAAAAACAAACCAAAACCAGTGTGAACAAATAAAAACAACTTTCTTTTGCCCCTAAAAATGAATAAGACTCAAGAATGAGAGAAGCCAAAAGAATGCATTTGTAGAAAGCAGTGAGATGAAGACTGCCAGCATGAAGCTATCTCAAGGACTCCTTTCTGAGACACTTAGCACCACTTCTTCTCTCCACTGTGTCTGCACATGCCCTTCCTTCTGCTGTTATGTCTCAAAGGCAAGACCATGACTCCCTTGAATGGTGTGACACTGATCCTTGGGCAGAGGCCAGCACAGGGTGTACAGTGCATAACCCAGGAGGGTTTGAGATGGGCCTGGCACTTGCTCTCTGAGAGTGCAGATCAGTTTTATAAGGGAGTAAGGCCTAGCATTACAATGGCAGGCATAGGAGTATCCATGCACCCAGTCCTGCAGCTAGATAATTCAGCTCATCTTTCCAGGGCTTTTTTGGCTCATAATTGCATGTGAGTCATATTCTAGTGAAACCCTGAGTCAGGTCCAGTATTTGCAACACTGTGCAGTCCTTTTGGCACAGCTCCATCCAGTCTCAGTCCTTTTAGACATTCAGTTCCAATTAATTACCCAGAAATGGTTTTTCTTTAACATTAAGCAAGCTCTGCTCAGTCTGCAGCGCTCCTCAGGAATGCCCCTGCTCTGTCTAGGCTTGGAGCTGGCTGAGGCTTGTTTTTTATCAGCTTTCTCCCAGCTTTTCTGCAGATCTCTAAAACTCTTCCAAATCCTGCCCCTTCCCACATGGATCCCACTAACACAGGTCAGCTAGGGCAAGCCACTGGGTGCATTGTGACCCTGCTTATCAGTGGAGTCTGCTCTCCAGATGGCTTGTGCATACGGACTGGCTGCTTCATTCCTCAGTACCAGCCCTGAGTTTTGCAGGGTGTGATTTGATGCCAGGAGCAGGGAGAGCCAGGGTTGTGCAGAACAGTGAGCACTGGACCAGCCTCGGGTTAGTGCCTGCCCTCCTGTAGAGGTCCTGCTTTCTCACTGCTCTTTGTCTCACCTGAACCCTGGGCAGATACAGATATCTCTCAGTCATATTTCTTCCCAATAGGTAGAGAGCACCTACAGAGTATCTAGAGCAGAGGATGAGTGTCCTGGCATGCCTCATCCACCAACATACAGTGAAATCTCCAGTGTTACAGTGCTACCTCTGAAACATCCGCTCAGGCAGCAGTACCTAGATGTGTCCACAAAAGATGCCTACTCCTCAGTCCCTCATTCACCCTCTGATGCTTATTTGTCTCTGATTCTGCAACCCAATCACTCCCCAGAAGAATCTCCGAGGGTGGGAAAGAGAGCAGGGTCAGAATGTAGACAGGAAATGGGAGGACGGCACATACTTATTTGGGTGTCTGCCCCTTGGCCTGTCTGGACTGACAGCACTGGGGGCTGCTCTCTCACTGAGTCAAGTCTGATCAGGGAGAGCCCTTGGTGGTCTGCTCTCCCTTGTCTGGCAACTTGCTTCAGGAGCAGCCCTCACACAAAGAGGATACCCCACACATCTGAGAAAAAGAGAAATGCAGATCTTTGCAACAGAAAGGATGAGGAGGAAAAGGCTTCAAATGATAATAAGAAACTTCAGAGTAGTCAGTAGGCAAAATGTTCCCACAGTGGGCATAGCAAAACCACAGAAGTGTTTAAATGGGGGAGGCTGTGAACTCTTCAGCACTTTTCAAAGGGGTAGGTTCAAGTGAATCATCTATCAGGAGTGACATAGGTTTGGTTGAACTTGCCTAGAGCAGTGGGATAGACTAAAAGATCTCACAAGGCCCCTTCTGTGAAAGGCAGCAGTCCAGATTTTCTGGATACAAACTCTTGTGGCTGTGTGACACTTTTCCTCCTTCCATCAGAAGGGCTTTGTCTGCATATCAGTGTAACTAGGACTTCACTACTAGCTGTGGGTTCAGTGTCCTTAGCAGGACAGAGAAAACACAGTCCACTCTGTGTCTACTCAGTAGGCTCTGTGTTGTCTCAGCTGTACAGTGCACCCCTACCTGAGATGCTGCATGATGACATTAGCCCTGCTGCATTGTGGGAAGCTCTAAAAAGCAATCCAGCAGCACTGAGAGCAGCACACACAGCTGAGACACACGCAGAAGCCACAGGAGCTTCCTCTGTGCTTGACAATGTCCAGTCGCAGAGGCAGCTGGAAGGAATGAACATCTGCTAGAGAGACTTGCTAGTTAGAAATAAGAGGTGCTAGACCAAAGACAGGAAAACAACATATTCCATTGGCAAGGCCAACACTGTGTTATCATATATAATTCTTGTCTGGGCTTTAACACCACTCTGTCCAAGCGAAGGCCAGAGGCAGGATTCTGCCCTGGCCTCTCCTGAAAACAGAGGCTGAGTAGAGCAAAGACAATGTTTAACATACCTTTAAGTTAGATCAGATGGCAGCTCCCACACGGACAGCTGCTTGTTTGTACTCTTCTTCATGCAGGCTTTTCAGGAGCAGAGAAAGACGTTTCTCCCTCTCTCCTCTTGCCAGGACATCTTCTGGACCGAGGCCTGCACTGCAGAGCTGCTCTGGGCAGCAGACAGCTAGGCAACATCCCTGGGCCTGACTGAGAGTGCTGCACACAGAGAGCAGTGCAGAGAGGTTAGAGAGTGAGTCAGACTGTGGCCTTGTGGAGGCAACTGGAGCTCTCTCTGGTGACACACTTAGAAAAAGTCTGTCCCATGTCAAGCCAAATGTATTTTTGCTTGTCAGATAAAAAGGGTAAGGGAACGGGTGAGGATTAGGAAGGAGGGTGCAAGGCTGCAGGCCAGCTAGGATGGCAGGCTCAATTTGAAGAGCAAAGACTGAAACTTTAGAGCAGAGCCCAGGCAGCTCTACTGCCTAGCAGTCCTTTTCCCACCTGATCTGCAGTTTATCTGGGATCTCTACTGCCAGTGGCAAGCCAGGCTTACACCACAGATGTGCACAGGACAGAGCAGGGAGGAGGCAAGGGGAGCATGCCCCCACAGCTCCATTCAGTTCTCCTCAGTACCCTAAGCAGCTCAGGGTAGAAAAGAGAGTCTCAGAGGTGAGACTAAGGGGAGCAGCTGTGGAAGCAGCCTCACAAGCAGGTGCTGCAGTGGGCTTCTTTCCACAGAAATAGACCTTCCTTCTCTTCTGTCATGCACCAAAGCCCTGGTACTTGGCAAAACATCATCAGGAGGCTGAAGCAGCACTGTCATCTTTTCACTGTCATCATGCTTGCTCTCTCACCAGCTCTCCAGCACAGAGATGGTGCTATTCTTGGTAAATCACCTGGCAGCTCTGTGACGCTGGCCATGCAGCCTGAGGAACAACAGCCCAGCATCCTCCTTTCACTGAACCCTAAATATAAATAAGCTCCAGAGGATGAGACCTAGACATTACTGGGGGAAGAAACCCTGCAACTGTCCTCCAGAGCTTGGGCTGTACAGAGCCCAGCAATTCCTCTATCTCTGTCCTGTCTGCTCCCCACACACTGGGGAGCACACACTGGGGATTCATTCCCTTTTGTACTCTGTGTTGTGGGCCTGCACATGCTTGTGTAGTGACAGTGTTAAACTTGGAAAGACAGCCCCCTCAGTCAGAGGAAGCTGTCTGCATGGCTTCTTTTCTCCTTGCCTTCTTCTTGCTAGAGTTTGACTCTCATGTTGTGCATGTTTCAGAGCTGGAGAATGGAGTGTGGTCACTGGGGCCCAAACTGTGCTCCATCATGGTGAAACAGGAACAGAACCTGCCTCTAGACCTGCCTGAGTCCCAGCTACCTGCCAGCTCCATACCAGTGCTGAACCTCAATCCTCTGCAGAGACTGCCACTCCCCGAGGAGGTGAGCCCATCTAAGATCTCTTGGGAACCTGGGCTCTCACACAGCAGCACCCCTGGTGGTGCAGACGCAGACATGTGACTGCAGGGTCCTGCAAGGTGATTTAGCTACTGAACAGACAGGAGAAGGTGTTACAAAGCCCAGGCACTGTATTATTTGTCATTCTTCTCTTGAAATGGCAGCACAGAAGGCTTTACAGTCTTGGTTAAATATAAGCATGTTTCCTTGGCACAAAAGTCAAAAGCTTTAAGCTTGCACCTACTGGAGATCTGTCCCTCCAATATGCCAGTATTTCTGTAGCCACTCTTGGCTTATTTTCATTTTTCAGAGAACAGTGTCAATTAATGTGATGCCGGTGAGCTCACTATTCCTCCATATAGACCCCTATTCTGCCACTGTCTTTTTCATGGCTTTGGACTTGTCACATGGCCTCTCACTTTTGTAGCTGCTCACTGGAAATGTTGGTCCCACTCCAGGTCCTGCTTGCTTTTTCCTATGAAGTAGCAGGATTTATTATTTCTGTGTTACAAGGGGCCAACTCTTTTAGTCATATCTAGGTTCTTAAGAAGTCTGTCTGAAGGAGGTTCACTTATGCCACTGGTATGTGGGTGTAGGTTGAGGGCTTAGTTCGGCTGGCCTTGAGTCCAGCTGTGTTGGATGGGAAGGTCTGACCAGTCTCACACAGACCTTGCCTATCTTGTAGCAGCTCAGTAGATAACAGTAGAGCATCTCTGGGGTTCACTTCTTTTTTCACTCATGTTGAACATCTTCCCATTTAAACAACCATCCAAAACAAATGGGTTCTTCCAGCCAAAACTGTGCACAAACTTCCCCTATTATTTACACAGCTTGAACTTGCTGTGCCCTCCAATCTCTGCTGTGTATGCTCAGCAGCCATACCATGGTGCTCTCTCAGCTGTGTTTACAGTCTGGAGGAGTTTGCAATGTGTCTGTTTAGTGTAAAAACTCCACCCTATGGTGGGCTGGGGGCTGGCAAGCCAGCAGGCTCAGGGGCAGCATAACGCAGATGGGAATAAGTCTACTCATTATTCAGCTCTCAGTCCCCTCCAATTGGAAACAGTTGCCCAGTGGCCCTGGTGAAAGTCACATGAACAGGACACCACAGTTGTTCTGTTTCTGTACAACCTCTATACTCCCATTTATAATGAAGGCAGATCAAAGACGGACTTCCCATGGAAATGCAGGGGTTGGTTTAAATTACACTGTCTGGGTCTATCAAAGGAAGAATTGCCAAGAATAAAAGTCATCTCCCTTTTGGAGATACTCAGCTCAGTGCATTGCTTGGCAGCACATCCATCTTCCAGTGCCACTTCCTCTCTAAATGTGTTTGCACTCTGTGTGCCCAGCAACTGAGACTTCAGGGGCTTATTTTGAACTCTTGGTTTCCTCTGTGGTGAGAGGCTCCTTTGGGGCAGAGCTGTGAGATGAGGCAGGACAGCAGCAGGGGACCAGTGGCTATGGACAGAACTGGTGAGAGCCTTCTGGGCAGGGTCGTGGCAGTGGCCAAGAGCTCTTTTTGCTTCTCTTCTGCAGGTTCCTATAGAAATGACTCCAGCACCTGTGATCAAAGCTGAACCCAAAGAGGTGAACCAGTTTCTAAATGTACCTACAGGTAAGAAGATAGAATTTCCCGGTCAACTATATTACTCAGCTATAGATTGTTATTATACAGGGCAGAAAGACAGCACCTAAAGGCAGAGCTGTGCATATAAGGTAGCACTGGGGCAGAGAACAACAGAAGAGTGGGCACTGCACTGTTCTAACTCAGATCAGTGTCTGCATCAGGAGTTACAAACAAAATTGTTCAGACAGGGACTCCCAGGCAAAACAGGCTACTTCAGAGTTGGAAATATGCAAGAGTGCCTTTAAAATCCTCAGAGAGACTGTAGAGCTATCCAAAAATAACCATCTGAAAGTCAGGAAATTCAGGATCCAGTTTAATTTGAAAGAAACCCAAGCATCTGAAAATCTGCCGATGCACAAATGAAAGCACTATGGGAACTCCCACTGCAGCAGAGACACATTCCTTAGGCATATTCCCACCTCCATTAAGGCCCCTAGGGCTCTCCAGTACAAAGTGGGGACAGTTTTCAAGTGCTTGGAAACCAACTGAGTGACCAGAGCCCTGTTGGATCAAGTGTGCTGGCAAGTGTGTGAGCCCTGCAGTGCTTTTGGAAGAGCTTTGCTCTCACAGAGCTTCCTGTACTTGTGAACAGGCGATGGAGCAAAACATCACAGGCTTTTTTACTTCTTTTTGGTTGACACTGGAGCACCTTATTGCTTTGTAAATACCTTCAGTTCCTTGGCAAAGCCCTGCCACTCCTCTGCAGTTCTTAGTTTAGCACATTTGAGGTCAGTCTAACCTCTGTCTTGGGCAGTGCTCAGTCAAGCCTTTTTCTCAGCTCACCCCATCTTGTGCAATTCATCATCCTTTCCTTTCAGCCCTGCGTTGTGGCAGGGGGCATAACCCTAGGCCTGTACCAACAGGCTGACATGAGAGCCATTGACTTGATCTCCTTATTCCTCAGTAGATGACCTGGTGCAGATGCCTCCAACTCCACCCAGCAGCCATGGCAGTGACAGTGACGGATCTCAGAGCCCTCGGTCCCTGCCTCCCTCCAGCCCAGCCCGGCCTGCTGCTCGCTCTTCTACTGCCATCTCCTCCTCACCTCTCCTCACAGCACCACATGTAAGGAGGCAACAGGGCTGGGACACAGGGCGCCTTGCTGCTCAGAGGGGTTTGTAGGATTTCCAGGGTTTATGTGGAGGTTCCTGCCCTTGCTAATGTCTCCAAGCTGAAATGCTCTGTCAAGGCAATGTCATGTCTTAGCACAAGGATAAATGCTCACAGGAATGAGAAGAGGCACAATGAATCTTGCATATCTACCAGCAGCTACCTTGTTTTAGCAGGTGCTGTCTTTCATCCATACTTTGGGAAGTTGCCTATGCACTAATAGGACTTTCTGAGAAGGCTAATGAGAGAGAGGAATTACTGAGAATTCCCATAAGCAGACCATTTTAACTGTTGCCCAGAAGTTTGTTGGCAGGGTCCTGTAGTGCAAGTGTGTAGCCAGCCTCACTGTGAAGGAACAGGTGCCCTCCCAAGTAAAAGAGGAAAGGAGTTGCTGAGCTGTGCCCCCAGGATCAGGTTGAGAGTAGGAAAAAGCACTGCCCTGCACCTGTTTGGTATTAGTGGGCAGCAGTGTATTCTATTCTGATGTGTACAGCCTCTGGCTGCTCTGCAAGGCTTTAAGGAGGATCACTGGGGTAGGACTCCTTGCTGACGCTGATGAATGCTCTCTGTGTGTTTCAGAAGTTACAAGGAACCTCTGGCCCACTGCTCTTGACTGAAGAGGAGAAGCGTACCTTGATTGCAGAGGGTTACCCCATTCCTACCAAGCTGCCCCTCACCAAAGCAGAGGAGAAAGCACTGAAGAGGGTCAGGAGGAAAATCAAGAACAAGGTGACTGCAAAAAATGTAGTCATTCAGTTCCCATGATTCCAGAGCATCTTCAGCTGACCAGTGCTATAGGTACCCTCACCTCCTCAGCACCACTGCAGCTCAGAAAAGGTGGGATCGTGCCTTTGATACACTAGCATGAGTCTCCCAACCCACAAAAATGGTGCCAAAGGGCATCTCTGCTTGCATGCTTTGCATACAGCCATACCTGGGAAGGGTGGCTTCCAGCCCAGCTCCTGGGAGTGTGTAGTGTGGGATAGGGTCCACAGGTCAGACAAACTGATCAGGTCAGGCCTTGTTGCAAGGACAGGGAAACCAAAGCCATTGCATGGTGCAGGACGGGTAATGCAGAGTGTTCACTAGCCAGGCAGAGGCTGTGATACTTTAGACTGGCATTAGAAAGCATCCTGTGGGAGAAATGGTGAGACTGAACTAATCACCCAGTGACTCAGAAGCGCCTTGGGGCAGAATCAGCCCAAATGGCCACAGCACATACACATGTGAGTCAGTGGAGTGGAATGCAACCCTGCAGATGCTCTCAGCAGCGAGGGGCATAATGCAACAAATTGGTTGCAGGCTACAAGCCAAGGAGGACTGCATGCCTACAGCATCAATCCCCCCAGTTTTGGCCTAGAGATCAGCAGGAATGTCAGACTGGAAAGCAACTCCCCATTTGCCATTGGGATGCTGTGTGTGCAGGAGACAGACAAGATACATCAGCCACAAAAAATATCCAGAGGCTTATGATACTGACTCCCCTCTGCCCCCCTCACAGATCTCTGCTCAGGAGAGCCGCAGGAAGAAGAAAGAGTACGTGGAATGTCTAGAGAAAAAGTAAGTTTCTTCTTCTCAGTCTTACTTTGAAAAAAGGAATCCTGACCATGAACAGGATGCCTTTCTAGTGTTTTGTCTCTGAATTGCTTAAAAAATACAATTCCTTGCAAGGCTGGCTGCCCAGGAGTTTGGTTTGGGATCTTGCCCCTACTCTCCTCCCTCCTAGAAATCCTCTTGTGGGATAAAGATTGGGCAAGAAATTTTGTGTTTCCAACTGCTTCATTTGGCTGGTCCCCTGCAAAAGACAGGACATTTTGGCTGCCAGCAAGGTGGGATTTAGGGTTTCCCCACTAGAAGTTGCTTCTATTTTGTCTGTCCCATAAGTGGCAAGCTGTCTGGGGGCACTGATCATGGCTTTTTCCCCCTTTCTTCCTATGAAGGTGGACACACAAACACTTGACAGCAAGAAAAACCTTGCATTACAGTTGTTCCCCTCTCTCCCCCACTTCCACTCTCTGCATTAGCTTTGTTTTTCTCCTTGCAACCTTGTTTTTCTCCTGTGTATGGCAGACCTAAGCCTAAGGTGATGTCATATGACACTGAACTGGTAGAAAATAACTCCTATACTAGCAACCCCTAACGCGCATTCCCAGGCAAAGAAGAATGCTGCAATCCAGGCACAAATTTATGTTTCTGTATAATTACCATCTTCTTCCCAGTTACTAACACCATCTGAGATCAGCAAAGGGAAAAAAACAACCCCCAAACCCAACTTTAATTAACTCTTCTCCCTGATGCTATTTACCTTCTCTAGTTGCACAGAAGTGCTCAATTAAAGCAGATGATTCAAGGCGCCTCAGTGTGCATGGGTACGTCCAGGCACCAGAGCACATCACCTCCAGCTAGTGTCCCATATGGGGACCTTCAAGCCAGGGCTGGGGAGCTGGCTGACCTCGCTCAAAGGGCAGGTCCAGGGCGTTTGGTGCTGGGGCCTCCTCCCCAGATGTGGCTGTGGTGCCTGTATGTACTAAGCAGTTTGTTACGCTAGAGCATTGCTCTGACAGATGGCTTTCAAACAATGCCAGGTTTAAATGTGAACCAAAAGCAGCATTCAGTGAATTTTTTTTAATAGAACATGTCTTTGGTCAGCTTGGCTTACTAAAAAGTGGTTTGTCAAAGCCTGTACTTGGGCCCTTCCCCATTCAGTTTGACACTTTTGCTGGAAGCCCAGTTTTTGCACGGAACGCCTGGTTCAAAGGCTGTGCTGCAAATCTCCAGCAGGATCAGGCTGTGTCTCTGGCTTGCTTTTCTCTCGGCCTGGAGGCACTCCCCTTCCCTTGTCCCAGCTGCAGCCCAACCACTTCCCCGTCGGAAGCCGTGGGAAGGAGCCTGCAGGTTCTCTGCTGCCCTCAAGTGCCTGCAGTCGGAGCTGGCCCAGCCTTTGCACAGAGCGGTCTGTATTTCACAGCCAGGGCGCAGAGCCCAGGGCCGGTTCTCAGGGAGGGGTTTGACTTCGTCTCCCTCCTTCTTTTTCATGCTTCTTATGGGGGGTTTGGAAGTGATGGAAATGCTTGCATAACTTTGGGTCTGTCCTGACTTGACCTGCCTGTAACCAGGTGCTCCTGTCTCTCCCAACCCTCAGAAGACCCTGAACTGGGAGCTGTCTCATCTAACTGTCCACCTGCAGTCTCATCCCTGCTCCACTGGGGCTGGCTGCAGTCATGTGGACCAAGTAAGATTTAATTTCAGGACCACATCTGCAGGTGACAGATGAAGACACTGAGCCTCCATACCCGTTATGAAAAGCAAGGACTGCATTGTCTTAATCTCTCTGGCCTTTGTGACTAACTGGCTATGGGTTTTATTCCCATAGGGTAGAGACATACACAACAGAAAACAATGAACTCTGGAAAAAAGTGGAGACCTTAGAAAATGCAAACAGGTAAGAGAAGCTAGACTTGGCCCTCTGTGGGTAGGGCAGGGTGGGTAGGAAGGGAAGTTAGGAGCACTGGAGTGGGGGGACAAGAAGAGAAAAGCAGGCTCCTCCAGCTCCTGCACGGGTGCTGCTTGGTGAGGTGCTGGTTTTCAGCCCATGACGGCAACGAGGCAGCTGGGTTTGGTTAGCGAGCCTGGAATGTTTGTGTTGGGACGCCAGGACACTTCAGCAAGGGGAGGGAGGGAAGGCATGTTTCCCATATCACTTCGTCCTTCTTGCTGCGATCCTTTGGGCTCATGCTGCCTTCTCCATTCCCCTCCAGGCCTCTCTCTGTCTCCAGGGCAGATGCATTAAGGGAGACCCCTCACAGCAGCCTCTCAGACCCACTGTTTCTATTTTGGGCTCTTCAGAGAAATAAAAGGCCCTGGGTATATTGTGGCTGTTTCAGGTTTCTCCTGAAAGAAAAAGCTGAGAGAAAGCTGAACAGACTCGGTGAATACAGAGAAAGCCCATTCTTCTAATAAAAGTAGAGATCCCAGCTCTCACCAAATCCAGGGCAATTTGTTGTGCGTGTGGTATTCCAGCCCTTTCTTGGCCTCTTTTGGGCAAAGCAAGACCAAAGAATCTCTGTCTCTTCTGCTGCTACTGCTCACCTGAAAGGAGCAAACTTGCTCCCAGAGCCCCAAAGTTCTCTCACCCAAGGCTCTGGTTTTCCTCACTCAAAGCTCTGGTGAGCACTTGTGCTTCTTATATGCAGAGCTGACCAACCAATTACCAGGGGAGTTTGCTTCTTTGGAAGCAAATAATGAAGACTTCCACCCTGCAGTGGAGAAGGGCAGCTGGAGCTAGAGAAGAGCCCAGCTCTGCCCCCTCTCACTGGGCACAACAGGTGTGAGCAAGGGCAGGGTAAACTGCAGGGGATGCTTGTCTCTATAGCTCAAATAGAAGGGGAGAACCACAGCAAGAGAGCCAGTTCCTCACTCCTCAGCTGCCATCTCATGGAGGATTCCTAGAGGCTTCACTGCACACCTTCCTCCCATCCATGACACGAGTGCAGCAGCCTTGGCTTCCAGGCCTGACACTGGTGCTGGGACTGGGGCTTGCCAGGCATGGTCTGGCTGAGGTGTGTGAGAGCCAGAGGTCTCCTGTCTGCCAGAGATACAGCTGCTTAGCTGCTCTCATGCATCATCTCTTGCCCCCTGGCCTCTCTGGGAGAGCGGGCAGCTCTGCTGCTGAAAAAGTGTGAGCCCCACCCTAAAAAATCAGGATACTGGCCTAAAAGCCAAGAGATTTTAATTTTTTTCTCCTAAAATATGCATTGTGTTCTTTCTAATTGGGTTTGGTTTTTGAGCACTGCCAGAGGGACACTCTGTGCTTCTCTCCCTCCACATGTACAGGGAGCAAAACAGGATTTGGAAAGGGATAAAGCTGGGAATCTCCTGCAATCTCCTGGTTCCAGGACCTGGCATTTTATGAAAGCTCAAAAATATTTGTGTAAAACAGTCAGTGCTCCCAGAGGGAAAGTCAGCAATAGTCTCCATTTCAATAATATGCAACTCTTGGGAACTGTGCACTCTGTAGTCTCCCTCATCCCAGATTCCTTTACCAGCTCAGTGAAGGGTTCAGTAGCTCTTGGTAACACCTACTGCTGTTTTGTATAATGTATGTAGATGCCCATGAACAGTTAAATGGGGCAGGGAGACCTTAGCATGTGTTCCAACCAGGGCAGTCAGAGAATTAATTAATTGCTGAACTCAAAATTTGGCTTTGCCTACATTCCTCTGCAGAATTTGCCAAGGCTGAAGAAACTCAAGGGGATCACAACTGTTTCTTATTTCTCTCTCCACCACAGTTTGGGGCACAAGTCGAGCTTCAGAGTACGTGTCTCTGAATGAAGTGGGAGCAGGCAAGCCTGTGCTAAAGGTCTGACCTGTCTACAAAGTTCAGCCTCCATGCCAGAGCTTGGTTTTCATGGTATGCTGGCTCTCCCCTGCTCTGGGAATTGACTGGCTGGGCTTTCAGGCACCCAGGAGTCCTAAATAATAGTCATTCATAGAATTGGGTAGGTGCAGTGCAGGTAGATCCACTGATAAGACCCTTTTTTGTTTCTTATTTCCCAAGCCTATTTGGTCAGAGAACTTAAGCAATATACGGCAAAGGGGAGATACTTGTGAAGTGAAAATCAAGGTACAATGTGAATCGGGTTGTGGTATTCTTGGCTCATTTACTGGCTTCTACCTTCTTACTAAGTTTTGATATGCATTGTTTCCTATCACAGGACTCTGCTCCAGCAGTTACAGAAGCTTCAGGCTCTAGTAGCTGGGAAAGTCTCCAGACCTTATAAAATGGCTTCCACACAGACTGGGACCTGTCTAATGGTATAAACTTCATTTCCATCTTCCTTATTGGCCATGCTTCTCCAGACAGCTTTGTTGATTGCCTGTCTCTGCCCTCTTCCATGCTGTCCAGCTCTGTTGTCAGTTACATCTGCTCTTTCCTTTTGTGTTATAGTCACCAGAGCTGGGCCCTGTGTCATGCGTACATCAGTTGTTTATGCAACAACATTAGAAGAATTCCTGCATTTTCACTGCCTTCTTCTTTGGGCAAAAAAGCATTTTGTTTGCTTTTCATTAGCTATTAGCCATTCAGCAAAAATCTTCAATGAGCTTCCATTGTAATGGGTGGAGTTTTCTTTTACTGAGCTGGTAATGCTTAATGTTTAACTCAGGAGGGCAGATGAGCACTCTAAGTATTCAATTCATCCCAGTGGGCATTACCTTGTGTTTATCAGCAAGAAATGGCATCTGTTCTTGCTATGCCTGCACATAGGCTTTTTTTAATCCAGCTGGAATTCTCTTTGTTCTTTTGACTAACCATAATAATTTGGGGTTGTCTGTTGTTTTGGTAATCCCTGTTTACCTCATAGTGGAGGATCATGGCTAATAAATATTGGCTTCATTGAGGAGTTTCAGGGCATGCCAGTGTAGCCATAAATAGAACAGATTGCTTATTCTTCATCTCTTTTTATTTTTTTTCTGGCGGAAATTTATGATCCATAGTAAAAATATAATCTTTACCCCTGTGATGTCTTTGCAGGATTGTCAGAGTAGCTGCTTGTGACAAATTTGTCAGTTAGTTATCTATATCTGGTTATCACTTCTGTACTGTTAGCAGTCACAAAATGCAAACAGATGGTGAGGTACTTGCCCCACTTTCTCAGCACCCTCAGTGTCCTGAGGGATTGTTTTTTTTTGGTCCTTGTTCAATGAGTTTCCTTGGTTCCAGAGCCCCTGCTCTGTAATATCAAGCACTTTCTCTTTTCAAAATCTGCACAACCTTTTGCTACTCTTTGCTGCCCCCATGTCAGACCAGATTTCAATGATTGTCTTTTTTTTTCCCCTGCTCCCTGTCTTCATTCCCAAGTTTTTTCCACATTTTTGGGTGTGACCTAGCTGAGCCCAGTGACTCATTGCTCCTTAATGCAGCAGCTCATCAGAGCACCCCTGGCTCCAACAATTCTTCAATGCTACTACCTGGAATAAACAATTTTAGAAGAGGTGCCTTGCAGACAACCCCTGTGCTAAAGGCTGATATAATATCCAATTTAACTTCCCAACAATGTCCTATGTCTCCTCGCTGTTCCCTTTGTTGCAGGCATCCCAGCCCACACACCCACTCTCTGACTTCCTAGCTTTGAAGCATTTCAAGAATTTGTAATTTGCTTTTCTATCTTTGACCAGTTCCTTTCATAAGCCTCTGAGTTCTCATTTTCCATTTTCAAATACAGCATTCCTTATCATGACAGATATGTAGAACTATTGTGTCTTGCAGCATGGGAGTGGAGCAGGCTGCCCTTCTTCTTTAGCCCTGTGTCATTGCTGCTGAATATTTGTAGTGCCACTTCTTGAAGGTATCCAGTGGTGAGCAATCCTCAGCCTCCTCAGGCAAACTATCCAGTGCTGTATTATCTTTCCCAGATAAAGCTTTCTTGCTATCTCATCTCAATCTTCCTTGCAGCAGCTTAAGCCTATTAGAACTTCTGCCCATTGTAAGCAAGATCTGTTTATTCTCCCTTTGGGCAGCTGCATTTTACATATTTGAAAACTCTTGGTTTTGAGCTGCTTCCTTCAGTCTGGTCTGCTAAATCACCATGATTTCTTCAGTTTTCCGTCGAAGGCTGAGTTACTGAATCACTGATTGTTCCCAGAGCCATCTTCCAGACTTTCTCCAATGGCCCTGCATCTTCTTGGAAGTAGAGGGCCCAAAGCTGGGCATACTGTTCCACCTGAAGGCCAGTACAAATCCAGCCAGAAAGTCTGTTCATAATGCTTGGGCTGAGATTTGCCCTTTGCAAAGTGACACTGACCTGGACCCATCTTATGCATCAGGCATCCCAGAGCCTCTTCTGTAGGACAGCTGAAACACATAGCCACTGATGTATTTCCCCTGTTAATCACTCCTGCCACCTCAGAGCTCTCAGCAGGTCTCCACATTTGTCTGTGGATCTTCCCACTGTTCTCTTGGGTCATTTCTTCCCATGGTCAAGATCATTCCAAATTTGAATACTGACCAAAAGCCAGTCTGCTTGTAGTCTCTCCCATCTGCAGATTTGATACAGTCCATCATTTAAGTCAAGCCTAAAAACACTGAATCTTGCCAGATCTGTAACAGATCTCTCTGCTACTCCATCTGCTACTTCCTCACAGTTTGACAGGGAACCTTTGATAAATACACTCTCAGTATGTCTTTTATTTTATTATTAATTTTGCCTCCACCTTTCCAAATGGTTTTGCAGTAGTCTTCTCTAGGTTAATTTCCCTCAATTTTAAGAGGTCAAATAATGAAATGGTCAAAAGCTGTGACAAAAACGTTACTCAGAATCAAGCCAAGAGTTACTGCTATGAAGTGTTGTAGAGTTTGAACTAAAACTGAATCAGAGCATCAGAGTTAACCTGAAACAAAACAGTAAAAACAGTGCTGTTTTGCAAAACCCCAGCTGAAAGCCATGTTAAAGCAAGATGTTAAGTATACTGCTCTTTCTCAGCCCAAAAAGCCTGGTTTTTTTTAGAAGGAAAGAACAGACTTTACAGGGCTGGCTCCTTTTCTCCAAGTTGTATGTTTAGCTGTGATAATTCCAAGCAACATCCATTCAGAATTTATTTTTCCCTCTGTTTTTTTGAATAAGGATTCTAAATTCTTCATGTGCCTGATGTGACACACTTAGACAGTATCTATGCTGCCTTCATTTAATGTCCTTACTTTAAAACCAGCCATGAAGAGTCTGGATCATTAAAATCCTTCTTTATATAACATAGTATCCCCATGTTACTATTTCATCTTCCACATCTCCTGGAATCCACTGGTGATCAAAATTACCTTGATGTACCAGCTTCTGTGCATTACTCAGGCACAGGTATTCTAAAATAGGTGACTTTGAAAAGCAGTCAAGCAATTGCTAGCTGTCACCACAGGCATCCATCCACCCAGATCAAATCTGCTAGTTTATACATGGGTAGTAGAAATCACCAAAAGATGCATCGCCTCTTTGGCTGCTCAGTTTGAGCCCTGAGCTGGCAGCAGGTAGTTACAGACCATGCATGGTACATGAGTGTTCAATAATTTGGCTCTGTACCATTTCCCATGTATGCCTTCTTGCTCTGTACTGGCAGTTCCCTAAGCTCTGTAGAGTCCCTTATGATCAGCACTGGCATTTCACTCCGAAGCTTTACTGTTATGGCAGAATTTCCAAATAGCTCCAGACCTGCCTGAGGGGGATTTCATGGGAGATTTCACGTACCTTTCTCCTGTTATCACTGCCTAGTAGCTCTGACTGGTCTGCTTGATAGCAGAAGGCACTGACACATGGTCCTGCATACCTACACAACAAGCATAAATTTAACCCTTTCCTAGAATTCTGCATCTTTACTATCAGGTATTAGGCAACTGCAGTTCTGCTGTCATTTCTGTCCTTGCATGGGTAGTAGCTTCACTTTGCTCTGTGTATAGTACCTCACAGATTTCTCCCAGCGGGCTTGTTTTCTTTAAAGCCCATAACAGCTCTGCTAAGCCAGTGGTCAGGTTCCATTTGGTCTAGCCAGAGTTTGTCCCTTCTGTTGCGTCTCCCTTTTTTCAGCTTGTTTCTCAGCTATGCCTTCCACTATTTCTCCTCAGTAGGACAGTCAAATTCTCACAATTGAACCAGAAATTCTCCAAATAAAGCAACAAGAGGAAGTTTCTGACTTCCCTTCTTGAATTTGCGACAGAGATTAGCACAGCAAGCCCCTTCCCTGTCTGGGGAACCACAGGTACCCAGCTGTCAGTCTGACCAGATCTTCTTACACAGCCTCATGTTGTTGTGCTGTGGGGGGAGTGTTTCTTCATGGCTAGTGGCATTGACTCTGTGCTGATCTCCTTTCTAGGTTCTGGCACTCTGCTTCGTTCTGATCCTGGGATCCCTGATGCCCTGTCTCCCTGAATTCTCTTCAGCATCACAGACAGTGAAAGCAACACCAGCACCAGACATTTACACAACTAGTAAGAGTGAGTCTAATGTGTTCCTCCATTTCAACTTGTCAGACCATTTCCAACTCTTCTCTTGACGCTCCCTGATCTGGCATAGCATCCTCACCTCTGTGTCTTCCCCATATGCTGGGACTGTGGCAAGGGAAGACTCCTAATCTCTGGTACAAACTCCATAACAGCTCCTTGTTGGGCCTGTTGTCATTCTATGCTAACCATTGCCCCAAAACATGACAAGTGTCACAGGAAGGAACATGAGGGACAAGTCCCAGGGCAGACTGGTTGTCTTCTGAAGAGGCTGTGTGTCCAGGGGGCCATTTGCTTCATGAAGCTAGGGGGAGGAGGGTATCCTGCATAGTCCCACATGGACAAGGCTGGGTGAGCACGTGCTGAAACCACCACCATGACGCACACCCATTGCAAGAGACCTTGTTCTCGTTGTTAACCCATGCTCTCCTTTTTTCCAGTTCAGTCACGGAGCCTCCTTTTCTATGATGAGGGTGCTGGCTCCTTAGAAGAGAGCTATAGCTCCTTCCTAACTATGGACCATCCTGAGGGGTGGGAAGCCAAAAAAAGGCAGTCTGAAGAAGGAAGGCCCCATCTGGCCAGGACACATGAGACGGCTAAATATCTGAGCAAAACCCAGGGGGGTCCTGACCAGAACCAAACTGACCCAACTCTCAGCCACCTCAAAGAGCAATTCCGTGAGAGGTAAGCAGGTGGGGCCACCTTCTGAGCCCAAAGCACAGCATGATGTCTGGGGGTAAGCAGCAGGCGTGTCTGTCTCCTCTGCTGCAAGCTAAGGACAGCTGAGCCACCCAGGACAGGCAGTCAGCTAAGAGTCATGGCTGGAGGAGGCCAGTGCTGGCAGGGAGCATAAGAACAAGTTCATTTTCTAGAGCAAAAGTTCATCCATTAAGCAGAGTCCCACTTGCATAAAGAGGTGGAGGGTTGAATGACTCATATGGTCCCAGGTTTGTGTTCCATTTAGTGCCCTGGGGAAGGAGTTCATCCTGGTCAGAGCAAACTAGCTGGGCACACAGAGAGGTGGATTTGCATAGGAGGCTACAATGAACTTGACTAATGCCTTGTCTTTTCTTTTTCTCAGGGAGACAAGCTCCAGTGAGACAACTGAATTCTTGTAGCAGCTGCTGGACCTCAAGGCCTCATCTGCCTGATTGCAGGATTCCCTCCTCACCAAGCAACTGAGGGGACTTGGCAGGAGAGGACACTGCATTTAGACACTCCAAAACTGGCCTTGGGTTCAGTTCCTCCCCTTCCCCATCATCCCCATTAGTGCTGATCTCTCTGAGGGGAGTCACAGGACTGCCAGAACCAGCAATAAGTGTCTGGAGGAAGCCCTGAGACTCCCTCTTCTCTGGCCTTACCTCCTGCTTAAATGAGCACTACCCTATGGATGTGGGCTCACCTTGGAGAGGAGGGAGATCAGGGGAAGCCCATAAACCATTCAGCTCACTCCCCAAAGCCTCCAGACCAAGGCGGCTGTCCCCACATGTGTAGCCCTTGGCTACATCAGATGCACCTGAAGGAGAGAGAAAGTGCTGGATTTACTGTCCTGCCTGAGGGTTTTAGGAGTGGGTGGTGCTGGTGCTGGAGAGATGGCTCTGGAGAGATTGAGCTCATTCCTTCCCCTCCATATGTTAGTATATTTCTGCTTCCATTGAGAGAAAACCTAGTTCCTCCTTGCTCTAGTTTTCTCTTGATGGACATGCCTACGTAACTTCAACACCAACTATCTGCAAAGATCTGCACACAAACGGAGTAGGGGAGAGAGATCCCAGACAGATAAATCACCATAAAAATTAGCCAGCAGCTTCTGGATAACCAGAGCGCTGAGAGAACAATTTTCCCTCATAATCCACTTCTCCCCACCCTTAGCACCCCTGTTTTGGCAAGGGTGGTATTTTTCTTTCTGTTCCCAGCTTGGGCCCTACAGTGCAGTGCTAGCCAGGTCAGTGATCTTCTCACTTTCCATTCTACAAGCCTACCCCTTTGAGAGTGAGTGAGAAAAACACATTCCCATAACCCAAACCCTATCCCAGCTTTCCATCCCTGAATCTGCTTCATCATGCCTAATGGGGTCTTCCTAGGAACCACCAAGGAGAGCTCTACAACACATTGGAGGGCTGTCAGATTAGCCGTCATTCCCCTCACATCCTCTGTGTGCACAATAGTGTTGTGAAAGCCACTGAGGACATACTGGCATTTCTGGAGACAGGTACATCTGTCAGGCAAGAGGTGGTATATTGGAATTGGCCAGGGTCACCAAAGACATTTTTAGACCTCTTCTTTCTAAATGCTGCCAGCAAATATAGCAAACTCTTCCTATACCACCTCTCAGGCCAGACTTGCCAAGTTTGGTGTTGAAGTGACATCATCTCAAGCCTATGCCATTCTCTTTAGCACCCAGGCACCCATTTCTGACCCTTCTTCCTCTCCAGCAAAAGTCCTGCAAAAAGGCAGAATTGTCTGCTCACTCCTTTCCCTCAGCTGCCATTTGATGGAAGGACAGTGTGGGACACGAGTGTCGGAGATCTGGGATGTGGCAGGTTGCCCCATGTGAAACATGAAAGTCCCTGTGCACTCTGCCAGGTCTCACAGCAGGCTCCTCTTCTGCTTGTTTCTCATCAAGCACCCTCGACTCACTCTGCACTGCCCCAGCCTCTCCTCTTCCCCCCAGGCTGGAAGTGGAGAAGGCTCCCTTTAGAGGAAGGATGGGATGGCTCTTGCTCAAGGACTGAGAGAGGTGAGGGAAGGCCCCTCACATCCTTCTTTTCTCCCTATTGAAAATTGGTTTTGCCCCTCCAAGTCATTTAGGAAAATTTGGACACAGCTGGCTGCAATCGTGCATGCGTGGCCTGTGGGGTGATGAAGAGGAAGGCTTTCAGCATTGCTCTGCTCTGCCCACAGGACCCACTGGTCACCAGATACCACTGCATTCCCTATTCTCCACCTCCACCCCAGCACAAAGAACCACTGCCGGGTCCAAGCACACCCTCCTCCACCCCAACACTTCCACTGAGCATGTCCCCATGCCTCCCACTCCCACTGTTGTACAGAGATCAAGAGCAGAACTCGTTTGTACATAATGAAACTTATTTTGTATTATTGCCGATCCCTTAAGATATTGTATTTTGGAGACTCTCAGATCCTATTTTCAGTATTGTATTTTATTAAGAATTAGTGCGGGCTTGGCATCTATGAACTTCTTCCTTGTAGCAGCTCACTTTCCACTTATACTCCATCAGCTGCTTCTTCCCTCTTAGTTTTTTTGTGTTTTTTGTTTTGTTTTGTTTTGTTTTCAAGCCACCCTTTCTCCTCCTTCTATCACTTGCTCTGCATTTGCTTTATGAAGCAAAATAAAAATAAAATAAAAAGATGCAGCATCAGCCCTGGGTTGACAGGTGCTTTCATTGAAGCATGGTTGTCACACCAGCCCACATCACGGCTCCTCACCTCCTGCTCCCTCTCCTGTTCCCTGGCCATGTGCAAAATTGGTTCAGTACTGGGACTTCATGCTCCATGGCAGGGGTTAGGAACAAACTTGCATGTTTTATTTCCAGCAGCACTGTCATTGTCATTTCTTCTGCAGTTCTAAGCAAGTCAGAACTCTTCTGCCTCAGTTTCTTTTCCCCTGTCAAAATACCACTATCATCATCTTGGAAGGAGAAAGATCATGGAAGAAGGTCTATGAGGAGCAAAGAGCTACTTCAATGAAGAGGCTGTGCAGGGGTCTGTACAACAAAGACATAGCTCATAGCATGATGGTCCTATCCTGTCTGAAAAAATACCTAAATCTTTTCATTAACTGTAAAAGCAGAGCAACTGCACTCAAATGGGGAATGACCTGGGTCCTCGCTGTCACCTGTCCTCTGACAGTTCATTTACACTTGCAAAAGCTGACAGGTTTTGTCCTGATTTTGTGTGAAACACAAAGTAACTGAGGGTCTAGGAAACAAATTTTCATTTTCTAGCAAGCTTCAAGTGGGTTCATTAGAATTTGGCCATTGAAGCAACTCCTTGGAGTCAGCCCTCCATGTCTGGAAGGCAGCCTAAGCAGGAGTGCCTTTCAAAGATGCTGTAAGGTGTCTTTATCTCCCACGTCTGGCTGGGCTGGAACAGCAGGACTCTGCCACAGCAGAATGTAAGGCTTTGAGCTTACAAAGGTCTCTTCCTGCAGATTATAATTTCTTTGTGGAGAGGAGTAAAGCTGTTGCCTCACTGTTTTGACTGAGCTGGCCATTGAACAGCATCTGGGAGAGACAGGAGCTCTCTCCTCTGAGCCAGGTCTGTACTGCCAGGAGGGAGTTTGATGTGTGATCCATGGCTGGTTAGTCTGACATAGTTTTGCAGACCTATACAGAGCTCCCTTCCCCCTGCCCACCCACCAATGCAAGGAAATGCCTGCCCTTGCCCTGCAGTTTCTTCCTGGGCCAGAACTAGTTGTGAGTTGAGAATCTGATGTTTTCCCTGCAGCACCTTGTCAGATTTCATCCACAGGAAGGGTTCAGCCCTGCTTTGCTCAGCCCTGTGAAACTTCACACAGCTCTTTGGGAATTGCCTTCCAGGGAGATTTTGGCCTGCACCCTTCAAACACCCTCCAAAACAGGTGCAAGAGGGAAGTTCTTAAAAGGATGAGTTCTCAGGCTTTGGCTCCTTTAATGCAGCCAGACCAATCAGAACCCTTCCATCAGGAGAAAATTTCCCTTCATCTTGACAAATCCTCCTAATTCTGCAGTCTACCAGATATCTCTGAGCTGCTCAAAGCAGACACATTAGGATCTCTTGATCCCCACTATGCCTCTCAAAATGCACCAGCCAATCCCACCTACCAGTTTGGCTACAGCAACTAATTAGAGCAGATTGAGAGAATTAGCAAAGCAAGAGTCACCTTCTTTACAACTCACCTTCAGCCTCACTCAGTTGTGCTCGGTCTGCTCCAAGTGCCCCAGCTGAGCTCTGCCACAGCAAGCTGGGCTTCTGCCCACTCAGGGTCACACTTCTCAGAAGCCTTTGCACTGTCAATTCATACAAGCCCTGAACGAAAAAATGCTAACAGAACATGGACTGGTTTTTTCAAATTATTCCCGACTGTTCTGTTACCAGGCCAATTAAAAACAACAAAAAAAAAAGATAAAATACTTAGGTTTTGTGGCTTGCTGCTTCCAAAAGGGTTACTGGCAGTGCATGGCAGCAGCCTGGTGGGTATGTTTTGTTTGTTTCAGAAGGACATGGGCTGTTAGGGCTCTCAGGAGAGTATCCATGCTCTCCAAGCCTGACATGATCCCTCTTGCTGTTCTCTCTTGGGAGTTATGCTAGCAGTTGGCTCACATATCCATCAAGGGATAAACAGATTTTGGTCCTGCTACCAGGCAAGAAGCCTGGGCTTTTGGACACCTTCTGGGGAAAATGGGGTAGTTGCATCCCCTCACATCCCCCAGGTGCTTGGGGGGCTTGTTAACAGTGATGGCACCTGGATGAACACTGACCTGGCCTGCCTCAACAAATCCGTGTTGATTTTCTAATCTGCTGGCTGAAATGGGGCTTAGAGGTGAGCAGGGTGGAGGTTTTTCTTGTGCCCAGGGAAAGTAACTTTACCTTCACAGAGCTTTACTCACTAGAAATGCTGCTTCCTAGAAAGCTCATGTCCTGCCTATGCCTGCAAAAACAAGGATGGGGTCTGTATGGTAAATACCAATATGCCTTTGCATTGTCCCACATGCCCACACGGAAGGAAATTAGGGCACAGGAGAGGCACACTCCTGTGTGTCCCCTGGGTATGCAGGTAAGCACCAGGTAAGCAGGTGACTTGGCTCAGCTGAAGGGTGCCAGGAGGACAGGACTGACCCAATCCTACTGTCCAGCCCCATAATCCTCAGGCAGCATCTGCCTGCTCTTCACAAGTCTTCAGGGAGCTCCAAGTGAAAGGTGACCCATTCATGACAGAAACACGAAACATCCAGCAGAGTCAGGTGGGCAGAGAGAGATGCAGGAGCCTTTGCAATTCATTACATCACCACATGCAGGCATATCCTGGGATGTCTCCTCCAGACAAACAAAATCTGACCTGCCCTGCCTGTGTGACAGCTATATAATCTTGCATGTGGGTAGAAAGTTAGAAATCCCCTGTTGGCAGCTTCTCCCCACAGAGAGGGTTTCTGTGGAGCAAGATCAGGCCCCTTGGGAATGCAGGAGGCACCCACTGTCCAGGCCTTTACTCTGACTTGACCAAAGGTGCTGGTAGTTCAGGGCTCTACTGTGCCTGGCTCAGGGGTCTCCTGTGCCTACAATAAGGGCCTCTGCTTCCCACCCTGAAGCTCCTTTCCTATGGCATTGACACAAACACCTGTGAGAAATGCTCTGCCTTCCTTCCTACCTGGAAGTCTTCACCCTGCTCTCACCCAACTTCCTATTTGACTCCATCCCTGACTGGCCACCCACTTCCTCAGCCTGGTGGCCACAAACTTCTTTAACCATAAAGAACAAGACAGATGTTTCCCAAAATTCCTGGGAGCAAGAGGGGATCAGCATTTTGCATCCCCTGTAGCTCCTCTGGGTAGCCCATCTTTGTCCTGCCCTGACAGCCCAGCTGGCACAGATGAAGGTGGCTCCCACATTCCATGGCAACAGAGGCTCCCTAGGCCAGAAGAGCCCAGGGCAGAAGGAGAAGCATCTCACTGTGGGTGGTGAGAAGAACAGGTGCCACCGGGCACCCGCTGCTTCTCCCTTACCACAGCCTGCTCCCAGCCTCTGTGGGCAGCAGGAGGACATGGAGCAGGGCCATGCATCCATGCAGGGAGTACTGGCAAGCTCCCAAGCAGCTCTGTGTCCCCGCAAGGGAGGATGGAGCTGCTTCCCCAGGGCCAGCTGTGCTTGTGCACAGTGCTGCTGGGGGAGGGCTCACCCAGCAGCGCTTCAGCTTTCAAAGAGAACAAAACCCCTGTGGGGGCTGGAGGGGCTGAGTCACACAGTGAGGAGGGTGGGGGCTCCCTGCCAGTCACGATTCCGTGGAGGAGTGGGCTTGGGGGCTGTTGTACCCCTGAGAGAAACAAATCCCCCAGGAGTGCAGCCAGAGAGAGATGTCATTGTGACTTTTAGGGCCAGACAAAGGTTCAGTAACTTGAACTGGAGGTGCCAGTGGGCTGTGGTTACCAGGAAAAGACACAGCACTTCCTCAGTCCCTGCTGCTTCCCAGATTGGGGTGAAAAGTGGCATGGGAATGTGCTGTTCCACAGCACCCTGCAGCAGAGGTGCCACAGGGCCATATGGAGGTAATGAAGAGTGCTGGCACGAGGAATGAGATGCTCCTGATGACTTCCACGGTGATAAAACAGAGCAGGTTGAGGACGGGTTCCTGCTCCCATCACACCAGACTTTCATGGGAAAACACTGGGACTACAGGTGACTGCAATGTGCTCTTCGTGCAATACATGATTGTAGGACCTTGCCGTGACACAGGGAATGGCTCTTACAGACATGAACTTTGAATTTTCCAGGGCCTAGCAGGTAAAGGCACAGCATGTGAATCTGGGACAGAACAAATCAGGGACATATGGGAGCTTTGTAGGGATCTCTCACCCCAGCTGACATCCACAGCACGAGGGTGGGCTTGGACTCAGGTCACCAAGTCCAGCCGCAGCCCAGGACAAATAAATGATGCAACTTTTCTGATGTATGTAGGCAGGGAATAGAAGGTCATTTCTATCTCTGGATGCCAAGATTGGAGAAAAATTTACTTGAAGAAGGATAAATAAGGAATAAAGTAGTCTCCTAAGTGGCAAGGAGCTGAGTGAGCCAACTGGAAAGACAGAGGCCATGCTACAGCACTACTTCTGCTCAGATGGGTGCCACTGACACAGCTGGGGACCCCGTCCCTGAAGAGATGTCACCCATGGTGGATACAACAGCAGGTACTTTGCTCTGCTGGAGCTGCTGCTGTCATGCAGTTTTCCAGGCTACCTGACTTCACGTGACAGCAGGTCTGGTTAAGACAAGTCACCAAGACCCAGCTCTCTCAGCAGCCCTTGCAGGCAGGCAAGTGCTAGCTGGACTGCAGGCAGAGAGGGGCAGCTGAGTTGCCAGCCTTCTCTGCCTTCCCAGACTCTGAAGAGTTAAGTGCCAGTTTCAAGTGTCTCTAAGGTGACACCAGGCTGCCTGCTGGATGCAGCTCCCCGCAGCCCCCTCCCCACGCACACAGCACACACTCATGCTCACTTTCTGCTTTGTCTTTTGAGAGCTGCTCCAGGCTTTGTGCACAGGCACTTTCCTCACTGCCTACCTTTCCCTGCTGCTCCTGCTCAGCTGCTGCCGCCGGGGACAGTGACGGATGTGCCTGGCTCCAGAGGGACCTTGCAGAAGGCAATCCAAGCTCTTTTTCGCTCACTTGCAAGCATCGTTATCCCTGGACTGTGCTTCTTCAGTGAATGCTGTGTTCCCCACTGCTCTCACAGTGCAGCACCTCCAAGGAGCAGCTCCAACATCTCCGGGTGTGTGTCAGATATTCCTCCGCTTCAGAGTGGCAGGGCAGTAGAGACGGCAGGAGGCTGAGCTGCTGCATCTGAACTATTCAAGATGCTATCAAGAGGCTAATAAATACCACTGCAAAAAGTTGGACACTTTTTTCTCGTGCTTGTGCTCCCTCAGGGAGTTAAGCCTTGCTGGGATTGTCCCACAGCCCTGGGGAGGCGAAGCGGAGCAGCACTGTGGGACTCCGTGAGACAAGACCAGGCTGCCCAAGAAGTTGTGGGGGCAGAGTGGGACTCCTCACCTAGAGAGACACCTCACTCCAGCATGGCTGAAGGTCCCGGGAGCTGGAGAGACTTCTCCCCTGCCAGGAGTGATGCTGAGGTGGCCAGGGGAGCCACAGCAAACTTCCAGGGAGCAGCAGATACAGAGAGCACTGGACGAGGACAACGCTTGGGCCTCCACAGCATGGATCCAGCCTGGAAGGAGATGAGAGGGGCAGTGGCTGTGCCGGAGGTGGAGGAGCAGTTCCTGCACTTGGCCATCAGAAAGCAGGTCTCCTACAGGTAGGAACATCTGGGTCCCCCAAGTGTCAGGGATGCACTTGGGCACTGGGGTGGCCTGTCCCTGAAGCATCTCCCTCCTATGGGGTCAGAGTTGGCTCTTTCCACAGACTACCAGCACATTCCAGAAACCATCTTAGCACAGAGACAAGGCAACCAGTTAGTTCAGTCCCCTCCGTTGCATGCAACAGGCCCCCCTGCAGTGGCAGTCTCATTATCACCTTTTCAGACCCCCTTATTTTCCTTCTACCCAACTCCCCCTTCCCATCCTGGTACTCTGATGCCTCCTAGGCAATGGCCTTTTGAGAGTACCTTGCAGCAAGAGGAGATCTGTCCTGGCTTTTGGTGTGACTCTTCTGTTGCAACTCCTGTACTTTCCCACCCCTGCTATCACCAAGCAAAGCTGGCAGAGGTGAAGAGTGGTTCTCATGGCTCTCATGGGGGTTATGGGAGCCAATGCCTGGTGATATCCAGGTGAGCTCCTGTTCCCAACTCCAATCATAATGCCTGAAATCCTGCTTAGGTCAGTATCTCCAGGACTTCAGCTCCATTCTTCTGTCACAACAAATAAGGTCTGGTGTACTACCCTGTGCTTTCTTTTGCTAGAAGGGTGTTTAAGCCCTTCTATGATTTACTACTCCCCATCTTTGCAGAATGGCTCTCAGGTTAAGTGAGGAGAAATCCTTTGACCCTGCACATGCCCAGACTAGTCATGAGCATTGCAGGACTGACCCTGGACTGCTGTGAGAGTCTGGGACTGAGAGGAGGATCTGTCTTCTTACCATTCTCCAGAGCTGGCTTGGCACAGAGATGTCTGTGTCCTTCTGAGCTCCACGTCACCATGTCAAGCCATGCTCAGCAAGTGCCACATAGTTTACAAGAAGGTGGAAACCTGACATGGAGGATCTTGGTGCCATGCCCACTGCCATGGTAGACAGAGGCTTGATGAGCAGTCTTGCCTCAGGTGTGGGCCTTGGGGACCCTGGGGTGCAGAGCTCTGCCAGGGGGAAGATTTTGGGCAGGAGCTGTCAGCCACCCTCCCGTCTGCACTCCGACATATACAGCAGCCCTTTTTCCCCCCTCGCAAGGGCTTCAGTGCAAGCTGTGAGCAAATTGCTCTCTAATACCGCAGTAATGGGAGCTAATGGGAAAACTTATTAGTGCCTGCAGAGCAGGAGGGGCCTTGAAGCTGACTCATCCCCAGCACTTGTTATTCGTGCAGTGGGTGGCAAGCAGAAGCCAGGGTGGCAGACACCTTCCCAGGTACCCAGTGTTCCTAAGCCTTGCCACAAGCTGGGGCAATGCACAGCCCTCCTGGTCCTCATTCTGTACCCAGGGCTGCTCACTGAGGCACCAGACCGAGCTGGGAGGTCTCTGTCCTGATGGCACAGAGGATGAGGAATTACTGCGCCAAGCAGAGCAGGATTTTCTCCTCTTAGCTGTTTCCTCCAGATGTGCACAGTGCATTTTGTGAACAGATTAGCCAGCTGCAATATTCCAGCCTCCCCAGGGCAGGAAGGGACCATATTACAATCTAAATTATCAGCCTGAATTTGTTCCAGAATTATCCAAGGTTGCTATGGATTTTATACCCCCTGCCCATCCCACCCCAGCCACACCAAGCAGGTGGCTCAGTTGACATGCTCCAGCCTGTGCTGCCCTTACACAAAGCCCCTCTGTTCTAAACAACCCTCACAAGGGGTCTCTTTGCAAGGGACTTTGCCCTGCCCAATGCAGGCTTTGCAGAAGAGAGGATTCTGAGAGGTTGGAGGAAATGCTGCAGCAACCTGCAGGCCAGCAGCAAAGGAAGAAATGGTGCTTGGAACGAGCTGCTTCCCCCACCCTATGCTTTGGACCAAGCAAAGGGAGGGAGAAACGGAAGAAGAAGTGTCTGGGGGTAGAAATCTGCTTGTTCTGTCCTGTGACACCCATGTAGTTTTGGGTCTGGCTGCTTCCTCAGGCAGGTCAGGTGGTGATGGAGCTGTTACCCAGAGGTGGGCTAACCTTCCATCACGTGCCCCTCCTGCAGCACGGAAAATCCTAGGGGACCGACAGAAATCCCCTTGCTGTGCTGTCTAGCTCTGGAGACACTTACTGAACCCTGGTACAGAGTTTGGAGGACTTTCTCCATGGGCTGTGGGCATCACAGTTATCCTCAATGTCAGCTGAAGGTTGGCGGCCCCAGTTCCCTTGCTGTCAACCTACTTGCTCCTGCTGGGACCCATTAGTCATCACAAGGGGCAGGTGGCATAAGCTGCTATATAAAGCTTTTGAAATGAGCAGAAATTATATTAATCCCATGGAAATAAAGTTCCTTCCATAAATAGCTGCCACGGTGCATGAAGGCGCCTTGAGCGGGTGGAAGAGAGCTCAGCACTCCGGTTATATTTAGGGCTTTGAGTAGCAGTTTCGTGCCAAACTTATTAATGATGCTGGCTTGTGCACCAGATTTGCACATTCTGGGACAGTTTGCCCAGTAGGGAGGTTCTTCTGCAATGCCAGAAGGACCCAATGCCCTCTGTCACCACAGCAAACCCAGAGCAAACACCAGGGTTATGTGCCTCAATCCCCAGACAGTCACTTCAGCCAAGGGGAGTCCAAAGTCAGCTCCTGCTTGCCTTGCGTGTCTCCACCAAGGTTTGGTGGTGGGGCAGGATCATTTCTAGCTCCAAGAGTGGGAGAGCTTCAGTGGCAATAGGGCAAGCTAGAGGCTGGCAGAACTTTGCCGTAGGGAAAGTTGACCTGGAGCCAGACAGGCCTGGAACATGTGGTGGAAGATCACAGCAGCACCTTGCAACCTCTCCAGAGCAGTTGTGGGCTCCCTCTCTATTTCATCATTGCTTTCAGAGTGATGCTTGCAGCGGTAGCCTTTGTCACTGCCACTGCTCCCAGCAACCCAGCCCGGAGGGGTGTTTACCCAGAAAGGAAACCACAAGCGCACAAAAGCTCCCGTACGAGCTCTCTGCAGGCTCTGCCAGGTGTCAGACTCGAACGCTTTGGCTCTCAGTCACGTCCAGAGGTAGCACACAGACCAGCCCACGCACCAGAGGGCTCCACACAGCCATCTCTGGCAGCGGGAAGAGGAGGTCCTGTGTCCCTCTATGCCTCCCCAGCCAGCTCTCATTGCCACTAGGGAGATGTGAGGCACCTCGGCTGTTCAGTGTGGTCCCCAGCTGGCAGCTAATGCAACTCACAGGCTGTTCTGTGCCAGGGAGCTAAATATAACCTGCAGAGTGGAGCAGAGGGGGCTGCTTTGTAATGTAAATAGCTAGGGAGCTTGGTCATAGAGCAGGCAGGCCAGAGGGGAGAGCTGGCAGGAGCTGCTGGAGAGAGGGTTAGGAGCCCTGAGCAGCCCAGGGAAAGATGGTTGCAACTCTCTGCTGTCTTCTCTTCCTTTCGTCTTCAGATCTGGACTCTGGATGTTTGTGAAGTCTCAGGACAGCCTGGGCAGTGCAGGGGCTGAGGAAGAAGGAAAGGAGAGCCTCCACTGTCAGCACAGAGAAAGAGACAGAGAGGTGATCTCCTTCCTCCGAGTCCTGCCTGCTGGCCTTTTAATTGTGTTAGCCCTGCTCTGCAGAGCAGCATAATCAAATTCCCATTCGTTTCCAGCAAGCCAAGCCTGCTCCACTCTGACAGAGGCATCTGTCTCCACATCCCTCTGTGCAGCAGGGGAGAGGAGATGGGTGGCACGGCCAGAGGGAAGAGCTAGAAACGAGCAGGTGGCTCCTTACAGACTTTGGTCGGGGGTGACAAGTGTCTCACTATCCCCTGCCCTGACTCTTTCTAGAACCAAGGACAAGCTCTGCTGGGCCCCACTGTCAGACACAGGCTGTAGTGCTTGGCGCAGGGGTGGGATGGGTTTGGAGCTGGCATCACCCTGTGCTTGGAGCACAGCGCTGGGATGTGGTCACTCTCTTTCTGGCTCTCATTCTGGCTCTCATTCTGCATGCTCCTGTGTGAAAGGCAGTGGTGAACTAGATATGGGACTGTGTGTAACAAGAGAGAGAAACATCCAAAGAAGCAATTTTGGAGAAACACTGAGTTTGTGAGTACAGCCTGGCTGCGTAGAGACATACCTGCAGCATGCCAGAGAGGGATGGCATAATGCAGCTCCAAGCCCCATCCTAAACCAGACATACTCCCTGGTTTAAACTGACCCGAGACCCTGCTGCTGCCAGAGGGGATGGTCCTGCCCTTCCTCCTGCTGTGGTTTTTCCACATTAGGCAAGCCAGGTCAGCTCTCTGAGGCAGCAGGACACAGCTTCTCTCCCCTGTTTGTCTGCACAACCATAGCCTCAGCCTTGCACGTGGTAGAGGTGTGCTGGGGGACCATGGCGTGGGACTCCCTGAGCAGGCCAGCATGGAGGTTTTTAGGGACACTAACCAGCAATTCCAGCCTGGATCCAAACACTGCTGTGCCGGGACAGCTGGGATCCCTGGACCAAGAGCCATTTCTTCCCCTGACCACTCCCTCCCTTATCTGATCCCTGTTCACAATGAATCCCACAGGCAGGTATCCTGCTGACTTCGGCTGAAGCAGGCAGTTTAATCCCTTCAGTACCAGGGTGCTGCACAAACTAGCATGAAGACAAGGGTGCCAGTTCACAGTAACATCCAGCAGTGATCCCCATCCCTCTCCTGTGCTGCCTACAGAGAAGCCTGTGCAGCAGGGTCTGTCTCCTCTGGTCTCCTGACCAAGAACAGCCAGGAATGGGATTTCTAGGGGTTCCTCCACAGTTTTGCACCAAGCCCAAGGGACATGACTGTGAAAGGACACATGGACCCAGCACACAGAGCATGGTGAAGGACCCAGAGCAGGATGTGTTACTTCTCCAACAGCCCCACCAAGCCCCAATACTCCTGATGCTCCTGGGTGAGACTAGACATCAACACCACAAGACAGCGTGTGAAACATGAAAGGGAAATGTCTGGAAGCAGGGAGAAAATGCAACTAACCCATCATGGCATGCAAAGCAGCAGGGATGATGAAACCTTTCTGCAATAAAAAAACTCTCCCCTCCCTGATCTGTGAGCTGGAGTTAGGCATCCAGGACCTGCCTTTTCCTCTCTCTGCACAGTAATTAATGCAGTGGGTTGTGTTCGGTTTCAGAGCTTGCCTGGTGAGATCAAGGTCTGTCAATGTTTCTTTTTTCCTTTTGATGATGGAGTTTAAAGCAAGACCATGTGCCCCTTTAGAAATGCCATCTGTGCAGGCTGCCAGGACCAGCTTTGCTTGCTTGCTTTTCTCTGGCCCATAGAAGCTGACCACAGACCCTCTTGGTGATCTGAAGCTTTCTTGGAGCCAGAACACACCAAGTAGCATCTGGTTGTGAAGAGCTGGGGTTTTTGGAGGTGGGGACAGGCTGGGCCCGCAGGCTTAGGCTGCGCTGCCCCAGACTGGGGGATGGACGATGAATGTCACACTGTTTCTGAACTCCTTGGAGGCTGGCCGGGAGCCTCCTACATGCTTCTACTTTTCACACTGCCCATTCCTGGTTTACCAAAGCGTTTTTTCAATGAACTCCAGTGCAGATTGAGCAGATGCTGGAGGTTGTTTTCAGGCCTGCCACACAGGGAGGACCTATACACCCAGGAGTTGTGAGTGCTGTGGTGCTCTGCAGGGTAAGGACGTGCATGGCCCAGGGTGGGTGGCAGGAGGACGACCCCACTGCTATGGCCTTGGTGTGCATGGTGGTGCTGGGGCAGTTTCGGGAGAGGGGGCTGTGTCAAGTCTGGGGGCATTCAAAGAACCATCCAGCAAGGGAGGTGCCGCTCCTCGGCGCGCAGCCCAGCGTGCCAGGACGTGCTCCGGCTTGCTGAGGGTGCGCACGAGGCTTTACTGGAGACGACCCAGCAGAGGAGGTGGCCAGCGCCGTGGGAAGAAGGCCGTGCAGCCGGCTGCAATGACAACCGCCCTCACACTTCCAGGAAGTGCAGAGAGAGGAACCAGGTGGAGGGTGCAAACAAAGCCGGACCGCGGCCGGCGGCGGAGCACTGCCAGGGACCTGCCCTCGGGATGACTCCGGAAAGCGGCTGCTGGGGGAGGAAGAGCGAGAGTGAACCCCGGGCTGGCTAAGCACATCAGCTCATGCTGCGGCAGATGTGGCGGCATCGCTCCTGGGACGTTCCCCAGAGCCCTCCGGGGGACGTAGACATAAGGTACCCACCGAACTGGGCTCTGCTGCCTTCCTCTTATTGCTGGGGGGTTACGGTGCTGTGGCGAGTGCTGACAGCCCCTGATTTGGGGGCTGGGGAAAAGGCTTCCTGTGCTTGCCCAGCGCCTTGCCCGCAATCCCCTCCTCTTCTCTTAGTGCCTGGGCTTGCGCAGCACAACCTCCCAGCCAGGATGTCAGAGGGCCGCGCAAGCGGTTTTGACGCCAAACCTGTGAGTACAGCGGATCAGCCCGGCTTTGCCTGAGCTGTCGGTTTCAGGGAAACTGGCAAGTGTGTCCCCATCCCCACCAGCACCCCCCAACCTGGAAACAGCTGGTGTTTGAGTCTGCCAGTGGGACCCGACCCAGGGTGTTAAGGGTCGGCAGGAATACCGTGCAGTGGGCGGCCAGGCCCCCACAGCCCCGGCTTTCAGCCTGGCTCCACGCCCTCGGGAAGCGGGGAAGCTGTCATTGCGGCCGGCACGTTTTCCATGCTAAGGAGGACTCGAAGAGCTGCTCTTTGCCTGGACTGGCAGCCATGGCGAGCGGGCCAGCCTCTGCCCCTGCTGCTGCCCGCTGAGCCAGCGGCGTCGCTGGGCTCAGGGAGAAGCGGGGCAGGCACTCGCCGGGGAGCCTCGGTGCTGGCCTCGGCGACAAGGCCGGCGGTGGCTCCCGGTCCCTGGAGAGGGCGGTGGCGGCGGCGGCAGGACTGTTGGCTCCGTCCCCTCCGTCCGGCGGTGAACAATGGGAGGCGGAGGCGGAGGCAGGGGGAGGCTCCGCTTCTGCCGCCGAGCCTCTTCCGAGCGCGGGGCGGCGGCGGGGCTGACACGCGGCTTCCTGAGACGGCGGCGCCGGGCGCGGGGCCACGGGACGGGCTCCGCCGCCAGCCCCGATCCTCGCGCTCGGCAGGCGGCGCTGGCGGCGCGGCCGCCGGTGCCACCGGTGAGCGGCCGCACTTCCTGCCCGCCTGCCCGTGGCCCCGGTGGGGCGGGAGCCCGAGCCGGCCGCGCCCCCCCCGCCCACCCCCGGTGCCCTGCTCTGGCTCGGAACCGCGGTGGCGGCGGCGCCGAGCCCTGAGCTCGGTCATGCAGGCGGCTCGGTCCCCGCCGTCCGGCGGTTCGCCCCTCGCCGCCTCCTCCGACACAGCCGCCGCCACAGCCGACTCCTCCGGGGCGTCAGGCAGCGCCGAGCCCGAGTGGGGGCCGCCGCCGCCGCCGCCGCCTCCGCTGGGCCGCCGCCACAGCAACAAGCGCTTCACTGGCCTCAAGCTCTTCGGGCGCAGGTGAGCACCAGGCGGGGCGGGCGGCGGGACAGCGGGTCCTGCCGGGCGGGCGAGCTCCGGGTGGTGCCTGCGCCGCCGCCCCGGCACCCGGTGGCGGAGCGGGGCCGGAGGGAGCTCGGCTCCCGGGCAAGGACTGGCTATAGGCGGCTGGAGCATCCGGAACGGAGGCAGCGGAGCACTGGCTACCAAAGAGCCTCTTCCCGCTGAGCCGTCAGCAGCCGTCTCACCAGGCCCGGTCGAAGGGTTGACCCTGGCTGAGCGCAGCCGCGGGGGGATGCGGACAGGGTGTGAGGATGGAGCGGGGTGAGTTTGCTCTTCCCTCCTTTTAAGCTCTTGGCACGAGTGATGGGAAGTTGGGGAGCATTGCCTTCGCTGCGCGCGCTGTCGTCCCCGTGGAATCGGAGCCTCGTCTCTTGGGGATTCGCTTCCACCCCCCAGAACTGCCTGTCTCCGTCCCCTCATGCCTGTCCCGTTCTTCGCCTGCGACACTGGCAGTCCTGCCGCGCCGGGGGATGGCTTTGGTCGTCCCGTGCTGCCGGCTGAGATCCCGGCTTCTCATGCGTCTGTCCCAGAGCCAGCTGGGCTCCTTGTGCCTCCCTTAGCCTCTCTGTTGGCCTCGTGGGGATTTGGACCGTGTAAGCGAATTACCTCGAAGTACCAGCGCCTGGTACCTCTGCTATCTGGAGGTCTTTGAAAATACTGAATAACTGAGGTCTGAAGGAACCTCTGGAGATTACCTGGTCCACACTGCTGTCTCAAAGCAGGGTCGAATTTGATCAGGCTACTGATGTTGAGTTTTTAGTGTTGCCAGGGTGTAGAGAACACAAGTTCCAATGACACCCACTCCCGTGCTTCAGCTACTCAGGAATTTTTTTTCCTCTAATGACAATTAAGTTTCCATTGTTGCAGCCTGTGCCTGGTCTCTTTCAGGTTGTCACTGTGCACGTCTGGGCAGCATCTGACCCAGTCTTCTCTGTACTTTCCCATCAGGTTGCTGGAGATATTAATAATGCTCCCCCTCAAACTTGTCTGCAGGCCAAACTGCCCCCATTATCTTATACTCTCCTTGTACTTGATAACTCTTACCCCCAGCCATGTTGGTGGCCCCGTGACAAACTTTCTACATTTCATGGGTATTTTTGGTATATGGGAGCAGTTGAAACAGGATGCAGTGCCACCGGAGTGGTATCACACGTGCTGAATGGAGGAGAAAGGCTCCAATTTCAACCTCCACATCCAAGCCAGACCTGGGAGTGGATGGCTTGCAAGGTCACTCCACCACAGAGCGGTGTTCTCTGCTCTTGTTTCAGAGCTGTCAGCAATGGCAGCCTTGAGCTCCTGGCAGTCTCTGGCCTGTTCCAAATACTGTGTGGCATCTCTCTCTGAATCCTAGGACTTCACGTTGCTGTTACTGCAATGTAGATCAGAGCCAAGAGGAAGTTTTCCACATGTGAACAACCTTTTGCAGTGTGGACACATGGGCAGAGGTAAAATGGAATGGCAGGAGGAGCTGGAGGAGGCCAGTAGGCCCACCAAGACAGCTGGAAATGGCCACGGGGTTGTTTAGTGCATTCTTGCCCTTCTGCTGCTGATGGAGGCACCCAGTTCCCCCTGGCTTAGGGTGAGGAATGCAGCACCCAGAGCTGCAGGGTAGTGAGGAGAGATTCCCATGGACCTCTGAGACTGAAGGGGCTCCCACACACACCAGAGGGAGGTAAACTCGATGGGAAGTCATGCAGGATAATTGGCTGCATGCCACTGAATTCATGCCCACCTGAGCACTGGAGCAGAGGATGGCATGAAGTTTCTTCTCCTCCTCTGAGGGAATTACGAGGGAAGGCTGTGCTACGCTTCCTTTTGTCAATAAGTACAGCCAGCCCCTACCCACCAAATGCTTTCCAACAGTCATCAGTGAGGAAATTTGTACCCAGTTCTATTCTGAGCTTCACACAGAGCCATATGTCCTGGCAAACAGGTCTAGAGGAAGCTTAGGTAATTGGGAGGGATTTGCTCACTGGCATGAGTGGATCTCTGGGGACCCTTGGCTTCAAGGAGAGATGTCTCCTAAGATGGACACCGTGTACTGGACTCTGCCTGTAGCAACACTGGGAGGCACGGCCAAGGGAGGCAGGGGTCTGCAAAATGGCAAGAGAGCCTGTCCTATCTCCAGGGCAGGTGAGCCCTCAGGGAGTTTGAAGCAACAGAAAGGTGAGCCCCCAAGCTCTGGCCTCCAGTGGTATGATACATTAGTCCCGTGTTTTGCAAGCAGGCTTATTTCTGTACCTTGTAATTGTCTTACAGGAGGGTGGAGTAATTGGCTCTAGAGCCGACAGAGACAAGTGCACAATGCATGCATCCGGCTGTGGATGGGTAATTCTTTTAATTGGGCTGATAAAGAGATTGGGGCTGATCAGATAAGAGGTGGTTAGGATTAAATTGCCTTTCTAGGTGCCCTGTTTCTTGTGCTATGAGTGAACTGCAGTTTATCCTTTCCAGGAAGGAATTGGGGAAGGAGTGTTAAGTGCTGGGGATAATGCCTGTTTCTTGTTCGTCCCTGTGCCAGTGAAGTGGGATGCCAGTGAAATGGATCTCCCCTGTGGGCTTCAGAGCTTCTGCAACAAATCCCACTTCAAAGGAAGTATGTGTAATGGCTGGTGCGATAGCATAAGCAGGGGCTGTAGCCACCAGTGGGGCAGCTGGTGGATGGGAGTCCAGCAGAGCATGAGACCAAGTTTTTGGCTGTGACCCTTTGGCAGGTCTTGTGCTGGAGGCTGCAAATGAGCCTGGGGGTGCCTGCCACTGCCCCAGGAAAGGTTTGTGGGTGGCACAGCCTGTGGGTAAACGGCACTCAAGAAACTGAGCCGAGCACCCGCCTACATCTTTCTGGGATGTCACTTGTCACTGTCTTTCTTGCAGCTTGATGCTTACACCTATGTGAAAGCTGAGAATGATGTACCACTGAGACAGCAGCCCAGCCTTTCCCATCCCTGCTGTGTGGGGGGTGCCCTCAAAGCTGCTGGCCCTTGCCCCCACTTTCCCCGGTGCAGGTGCAGTAGAGAGGCTGTGCAGTGGGGTAAGCCCCAGGTGCCCTGGGGGGAAGACCAGATGGTAGTGAGGAGCCTGAAGTTTGTGCTCTGCAAGCTGGCAGGCTGAGAGCAGTGTTTCCCTTGGGACAAGCTTTTTCACAAAGCACCTTGCTGCCAGCTGGCTGTTGAGCAATCATCTTCCTACTTCTCCTCCATGCATACAGATTTTGCATGCCTCAAGCTCTGAAACCCTCCAGCCTCTGCTCCCCATTCTGCTCAGAGGTGATGGCTGGGTAGCTTTGGCTGGGCCTGGGCCAGTGTCACTTGTGGGAATCCCCAGCTGTCCCCTGCAGTGACACTTGGGCTTGTTTGCAGGGCAGATGGGATGTGCCGTGAGAGTTGTTTCCGCTGCTGAGTTTGCTCTGTGATCTCTGCTCAGGGACTTTTTTTTCTCAACGGGGGAAAAATAAAGCACTGGGCATGCTGAGCAGCCATACCTGTTGGCAGCCAATGCAGCCTCACAGCAGAGCCAGGCTGGGACAGCTGCCAGCTCACAGTGGGGCTGTGTGGTAGGTCAGGGAAGGATCAGCATGGGGGGTCTGACTGCTTCCAGAAGCTGAGGTCCTCCGTGGTGTGGACACTACCTGCCACTTGCCTTGTACCTCCGGTCCCAAGCACCCACTGGCAGCTCCCCAAGATCATAGCAGGGACTTCTACAGTGACATATGCCTGCTCAGAGAAGGTGTCAAGACCTTTAATTATAGCATCATAGAACGGTTTAGGTTGGAAAGGACTTTAAAGATCATCCAGTTCTACCCCCCCCACCATGGGCAGGGACACCTTCCACTAATCTTCTTAGGAGTTGGAGCATCCTTTCCAGGAAACACTGTAATCTCCTCAAGGGGCTGAAAGGAGGGAGGATGAGGGACTGCTTCCCTCCTTTGAACAAAAACAATAGGAAGAGAGTCAGGCCCTGGGAGTGGAGACGGGTCTTTGCAAGGATACAGTGTTGAGAGGGGAGAGGCAGAGCTGTGGGTGGTACGAGCAGGGGGAGTTTGAGAGCTCTTTGATTGTGTGAATTCTCTTGGGGACTAAGGAGGCGCTGGTAAAGGGAGGCCGGCCCTCTGCAATGAGGATGATGTTCTCACAAAGGGCAACCTGAGCTCTGGGAGGTGGTGGGAGACACAGTGTAGGATTTCCTTCGCTCATCATCATGCAGTGCCTGGGGATCAGGCAATCTCCCTAGAGACTTGGCAAAGCATCTAAATTTAACTTGCAGGTCTGCTCTTAGTGGAGTTCTGTTTTCTTTTCACCGGGTGACTCCGTGGACTGAAGCGCCTGAGTTATCTCTTAGCCATGCATTCGCTTGCTTGCTGGTTCTTTTAAACCAGTGCTGACTTTGAGATGCTGAGTTCAAGAGTAGAACAAGGGCTGCAGGCTAAGACTCCTTGGCCCTTGGGCCCACAAACAATCTGTTTTTGGAAGAGATGAGGTACTGGCAGGAGGTGAATGGCTTCTGCTGGAGACTTTTGGAGGTAGACACTGGTGCAGATCTGGCTTGGCAACACAGGATAGACGTGGAAATAGGGGAAACCTGTCCTGCTGGTTCTTGAGCTGGCACCAGGCTCTGAGGATAATAAGTGGCTCTGTCTTTGCAATCCTGAGTTCAAGAGCTTTCTCTATGCCAGCTCTCCAGTAATACAAAAGTATACTCTGTGCTTCTGTTGCAACCTGCAGATCCAGCAGCAGCTGCAGTCTGTGTTTGGGAGCTGTGAGGCTTTCTTTTTCTCCCCATCAGGATGCCAGGTAGTGTGTGAAGCTCTGCCAAGGCAAGCAGTGAGGCTGCACTGGCCATGCCGGAGTCCAGCAGGGATGGAGTCCTGTTCACACCAGACTTACGTGTTACAGCCAGTGCTGTTCTCATCCTGCCTGCAGTTAGGGGTTGATGCCTTAGGGTGCTAATTCTGTACTTAACTGTGAGCTCTGCCCCCAGGGGAAGCTCTTCCTCATTGCATCAGGATGAGGAGCTGAGAGGATCTCTTCCCACTCCATGCTGTCCCAGACAGTAGGAGTCAATGGGCCTCCTGTCTCAGCCCTGGCTGCCAGGCAGGTTGTGCTGTCTGGGTTAGGCTGTCAGTTCCAGTTTCTACCTGTGACCATTGTTCCTATGCCTGGAAATAGCTTGCTTGAGCTTTGCCCAGCTGACGGCTGTCAGCCCTTCCCAGTGGTTCAGGGAACCTCTGGGGAAATGAGCTAAGCATGCCTCATCTCAGAGAAGCCCTGCCCAGCTGTGAGAATTGGAGACCTGTCTCTGGGGGGACTGTAGGATGCTGCCCAAGCCGTGCGTGCAGGATGGCAGGTACATGGCACTGGTGGGAAAGCCCCACTCTGAGAGCAGAAGGAGGTCTGGCTGGAGATAGTCCCATCCTTTGGCTGCTGCCCTCTCCTCTTTGTGCCCCCGTGTTAGTGGGAGATTCCTTTGCTGTGTCTCATGGACTGTTGCTGGCTCCCTGACATTATTGCAGGATGCCAGCTTGTGGCAGGCTCTAGTCCCAGCCACACGCAGGGACACCCAGACAGGGTGTGAAAATCCCACCCAGCACCAATAGGTAAGAGCTTAGTGTTTGCCTTTTTCCCAGCTCCATTCACCCTTTCTTTTTTTCCTTGCTTCCCAGCAGCATCTCATCTCTTTGCAGGGCTGGAGCAGCCCTGGCTCCAGCACATGCTATGGCTTTGAAGAAAGTCATGTGTCCCAGCTGGCTGGCCCAAGAAGTCAGGGCAACTAACATAGAGCCTTCTTGCAGAAGGGTTTCACCTCGTTTTGGTGCAGCTTGGCTTCCACAGGAAACGTTTGTTTCAAACTGCCTGTCCCTCACTTGCCATTGTCAGCCCAGGTGTGGATCCAGAGCCAGAGAGCAGGGGGACTCCTTGTTGCCTGCTCCCCACTGGCTGTGGAGGGCCCCACCTCCACTCTAAGACAGGACTCCCCAACGGGTTGAGGATAGAGAATCACAGGGTAGGAGTACGTAAAATGGCCTGTAGCCTCCTCCTGAGCCTCGAGCCTCTGGCTGTGGCCTGTAGCCATCCAAGAGAGGGAGCAGGGGGCAATGCAGATGGCCATGTGCCATCCCCTCCGTATGAAAGTTCCAGCTTGGTCCGATTATCTGTACATCGTCTGGCCTTGCTACCCTGGCTCTGGCCAGGAGCCTTGCAGATCCAGGGCTAAGCCTCTTACTGCCCAAGCTCGAGGTCACCACCGAAGAGGACATCGCGTGGGGCACTCTGGCAGCTAGCACATGGCAGCTGTCACTGCTGAAATGTGGCAGGGGGTGGGGTGGGTGTTCTCTGCAGACATTTTGCACTGATGTGAGCCTGGCAGTTGGCAGGATTATGAAGCTACAGGGCTGCTGTCCTGTGAGAACTGCTGGGAGATTCTCCAGGAGAGGCTGAGGATTCTCCACCTGGGCTCAAACAATGTTACCTGCCCACAAGTTTTCTTGTTGTTTGAATGAGTGAGGAAGCAGATGTAGTGGAGGTGAGTGTCAGAGGGATCCCAAGAATGACACTTCCCATCTGCACTGGGTAACCAAGAGCTTTGCTACCCAGCCCCTGGCTGGTGGTAGTCGGGGCTCCTAAGGGTTGGTGCCCATGCACAAGTGCCAGACAGTTGGGAACAGGTGAACTGCTCTGCCCTGCCCAAACAATACTTCTCTGTGCAAGGCATGGAGAGTGCCTTCATGATTTATTTGAAATTCAAATCCATGCATGGACTCAGCAGTCGGGGTGAAAGAAGGCAGCCAGGAACCAGGCCAGCACAGGGAAGGATGAAGGGAAGCAGGGCTCTCTTTCTGTGCCAGCCTGGCGCTGGTCCCTGAGTGTTGCGCTCTCTTGCAGCTGGCTGGGTTGGGCTGGAGGTGGGCAGTTGGCTGCGTCTGAGCTGGGTTGGGTTAGTATCCCAGACGCAGGAGCGTGGTACTTCATGTTTGCTGACTGGCTCTTTAGGGGAAAACGGTGTTGCTGACTCCAGCTTCATGGGCGTGTTGCCTGCACTGACCATGGCTGACAGCATGGGTGGTGGCACAGGCGCCATTAGAGCCCCTGGGATGGGCAAGTGCCAAGACAAGGGGAGAGCATGTGGTGAAGAGATGGTACTGGGGTGAGGGAGGATAGTGCTGTGAGCTGAGCAGCCAGGCACGTTCATGGCTTGCTGACCACTCTCTTTGTGTCCCTAGACTCCACCTGCCCCACAAAGGTGTCTTCCCTTGTCTCCAGGGCAGCCAGCCCAGCCGATGGGGATCCAGGAGGATAAAGCACCGGCCAGCGGTGTATAAGTATGTGGTATTTTTATTGGCTTGCACAGGCTGTGCAGTCCCAGCAGCTGCTGCAACATTTCTTTTGAAAAGCTCTCCTCCCTCCCACCCACATCTCACCCCACTTCACCCTCTTGTGTCTGTACTAACCAAGGCCACTGAAAGCTGGGCTGTTTGCCTTGTGCCTGTGTCACTAACTTTATTCTAGAGGGCAGTTTGCCACTGGACTTTGATCGACTAACATGGCAGCTTCTGTTTTGCTGGAGTTTGGATTGAAGGTCTGTTGAGCTCTTCCTCCTCTATGTCCTAGCCAGTGTGGGCATGAGCACCTAGACCCAGTGCATGCTGAATGCTTGGAAGACCTAAGGTGACAGCACTGAGGGTGGTTTTGCTAAATGACTAAATTAAATAACAATAAATAATAAAATTTAGCTGAAACAGTCTGAAGTTCAGTAAGCCTATTACTGCCAGAAATGGTGGAAAAACAGGGCCTGGGAGACAATCACCATTGCTGGGATGTAGTTGCTGTGTGGGAGCCAGTTCCTAGGGTAGCCATGGTGTTGGGGCTAGCCATTACCTCACTCACAAGTGCTCCTGAGGAGACGGTGAGGTGGGGACAAGTCCCAGGTTCCATTCCTGGGCTCCCCATGCCTTGGTATTTGTAGAGCAGCACATCAATCTGGTCAGGATTTGGCTGCACATGTGTGAGTGCCACAGTGGAAGACCCTTACTGCTCTTCCTGGCTTCTGCTACACAGTTTCTCTGCATGGTATCCTGCGCTTTACTGAGTTTGCCACTTAGTCTCTTGTTTGTCTGATGTTGTAGGCACAAAAATCTTGTCCCAGGGCTGCTTGGGAGTCCTGTGGTTGGAGGTGTTGGGAGCAAGAGGCCATGTGGCCAGTTAGTGCTCTTCAGAGGGGAGGCAAATGAGTTTTGGAGAGGTCCAAACAGCCGTGGGTTGAACACCAGAGGGCACGGTCGCTCTTCGGAGCTCTGGTGCTCTGCTGTGCAACTCCAGCCCTTTCCCTGCAGCTGACTTCAGCTGGGTGTTGTGACATGTCCCTTCTGCGGGGTTGCTGGCCTTGACTCATCGCTCCTGGTTTTGCTTTCCTCCCTTCTGCAAGAAAGGGATTGGCAAAGCATCTGATAGAGCTTTTTTTATGCTGCTGTGGCTGAAGTGGCTGGCAAGCTTGATGGTTTAAACTGGTCAGCTTCTGTCGTGGGCTGGCTGATGCTCAGAGGCAAGCCTCCAGCCAAGGCAGCTGTCAGCCAACTCCCCACTGCACAGGCTTGTGTGTCCTGGTACCACAAGAGCCTCATAATGGCAGCCACCCAACTTCTGCACCTGGAGTCTAGGTCACTCCTCCCACACAGCAAGTCTCTGGAGCACCCAATGTCTCTGTGGGCATGAGAGGAGAGGAGGAGCCAAGAAACTCAGGAAGCAGGGCAAGGCAGCCCTGTGTTGCTGGTCTGTGCTAAAGTGCTAGTCCATTCAAGGAAGGGAGACAGTGGTCTGCTCTCTGCATTGGCATTGCTTCTTCCCCTCTCTGAAGGATGATGGGAGAAAAAAGCCCATCAGTGATTCTGGCAGATGTGGGGATATTAGGATGAAAGAAGAAAAGGAAGCACATAAGACCAGATATGCTGAAGGCATTTAGAACAAAAAGGCTGGAGGAGAAAAAACCCCAACTTTTCCTCCTGCCCTCCCATTTGTTGCAGTGGGACAAGCTGACATAAAGCAAAACCAAGAAATAATAGATTTAACATTGTTAAAAGGAGTTAGTTCAATTTTGATGTGAGATACAGGAGAAAAATACTTAGTCACTTGCTGGCATGAGGTGAAAAAGTGAAACCAAAGGTTAGACTTGATATCACTAACAGGGTCACAGTTAACAAATGCCACTTGTGTGGCATGTCAGCATGTGCTTTGCTTAGTCACAGGGTCATAATGAAGGCTTGGGAGGTGTCTTTCCTGTCTCAGGCTTTGTGGTGTAGAGAGATCACTGGGGACTGGGTTTCTCAGGGATGCTGAGCAGTTCTCCCCCTTGCAGACAACTGCAGGGGCTGCCACTTGTGATGTGGTTTCACGTGCGTGGGACCAGGATCTCCTCACATGGAAAGTCTTGCTCAGGGCTGCGTAGGCCTGGGGAGACTCTTGGCCTGGAGCAGTGGTTTCTGCTTGAACACAGCAGACTGAAACCTGTGACAGCAGCTTTGGGAGCTGCTGGTGTTCGTCACAAACCATTCTCCTGTCTGCATGTTAACAGGCTGAGGGCTTACTAAGTTGTGGGAGTAGGAGGAGAATGGCACCAAGCTTTGCATGACTGAATTTGGGGAGAGGGCTCTTAGGCTTCCTGTTCCTGCTGCCTCCACGGACTTGGAGAATTAATGCCCTGGTCTCTTGGTGGTCAGATTGGCTTGGAAGGGATTTTGGGGCTACCTGGAATCCACCGTGGTCACCTTTCCATGGTGTTTCCATTGGAAAAAATGGCTGTTTCCACTTGTCAGTCTAGGTCCTGCCAGCCCAGGAGGGAGATAGGATTGTGGTGATTGTGAGGAGTAGCAAGTGGTATCAGCAGGAGTCTCTGCTATGCATAGACCGCAGGGGACAGGAAGAGCAGAGTGGGCCTGGGGCAGTTGGAGAGAAGCTGGAAGCTTAAACCCTCCCTGGAAATGTTCAAGGCCAGGCTGGATGGGACTCTGAGCAACCTGGTCTAGTGGAAAGTGTTCCTGACTATGATAGTGGGGTTGCAGTGAGATGCCCTTTAAACTCTCTTCAAATCCAAATTATTTTGTGATTCTGTGCTAAGCTTCCTTGGCTGGAGGTGGGGCTAGCAAGCTACCACACATATCTCTTATCAGGCTACTTTGCTCTGAATGATTGACTAGTTGCAGCACAATTTTAATTTTGTCTTTGATAAAACATCCTGCCAGTCCCAGTAAGTGAGTCTTAACAATGATGGACTGGGACCTGTTCCTAGAGGCCCTTCTGCACCTGGCAGCATAGCTGTCCTGAGGCTGTGACGGTGCTGGGACCTGGTTGACCGCTAGTGGCAGCTGGCTCTTTCCTGGCTGTGGGAAGGGAATTCTGAAGGATGTGTAGATAGCCTGTGTAGGGAAGGAGGCAGAATTTTCCATCCTTCATCAGCTGGCAGTTTTGAGGTCAGAGAGAGCTGACTGAAGTTAACACCTCCTGCCTGCCCTGGGTATCTCCAGCTCCCTTTTCTCTCTGGTGTTGTGAGAAAAGGGCTGAATGAAATGCTCAGCAGCTTTGGCAATGGACAGATTCGTTCATGTGTCCTCCCCAGCCCTCTCTCCCACTGATTCACAAAGGCCTCTTGCTCTTTCTGCCATGATGGAGATGACAGCAATGGTGGTAGCTCAGCCTTTGGGCCTGGCTACCCTCTGTGAACAGCTTTCAAGACACCCATCGGGGAAGGCAGCTGGCTGCCTTTACCATACTGGCTGCAGCCTCTGTGACATTTTGTTATGATTGTGTTACTGTAGTCCCGCTCCAGGCCCCAAGGAGCACTGGGCACCGTCCAAACACACACACATTCCTACACACAGAGGAGAAGAGCTGTCTAATTTTAGCCATGACATGTAGGCGAGGGGAAGGGGAGGCAGGAGGGGGCAGGGTATGAGAGCACAAGATTTCAGCTGCAGCCACCCGCACTGACTCACTCACTACAGCCTCTGTGTGACGGCTGTGCGTGGCTATCAGCTCTCATTGCCTGGGTAAATGTCTGAAATAACGGCGGCATCATAGAGTGAGCTGGCCTTTGGCGTGACCTTTCCTTCATCTTTGCAGAGACCAAAGAGGAGATGGGTTTTGTGGCCCCAAAAGGGAGATGGTTGTGTTTGGCTGGGAGCAGGTCCCTAGAGGCAGCTGGGGAACCCAGATAGTGGTGAAGCATGACGGGGAAGTCCCCAGGCTGGCTATGAGAGGTCCCTTGGAGGGTTTTCACGATGAGGGAAGACACAAAGCTCCTGAGACATCTGTGGAGCCTGCCTGGACCAAAGACTAACTCAGAAGCAAGTTACCTCCTGTGCATGAAGACAGGCTCTCCGTGGCTGGCGGCTTGACTCTCATCAGCCATACAAACCCCTTTATCCAAGTTCCAAGGAGGCAGGAGAGAATTGCCACTTTGGCGTGTTCTCCCTGTGTCCTCCTGCCGCCACTGCCAGGGAAGCTGCGCCATCCGCGCAGTTGGAGTGTTTGGAGAGCGACTGGTGCCGTGGGGACCCCTCTCTTTCCGGGCCCGCTGTGGTGCATGCGCCTGTGGCTGGGGGTGAGCTGGCCTCGGGGCTGCTCGGAGAGGAAGTGCAGTTAGCTATTTTAACGAGAGAAGCAGTGTGGGGAGGAGCGGAGGGAGAAGCCAAGCGCTCTCTCCAAACTAGGACTCAGTAGGGGAGGGCTGGCCCGCTGCTGCGGCGCAGCCACTGCCGCCCACTCGGCACCTGCAGGACCCCTGCACCGCTCCGGATCAGGTCACAGGGGCTTTTTCCCACTATCTCCCCTTTCTTTGTCCTGCTCGTCCCTCTCCTTCACGCTTGCTGCTTTTGTTTGTGCTGGGTGGGGGATGGGAGGGGACCTGGGGGGAGAGACAGCCCTTAGTTTGTAGGTATGGCATTTGGTTCCAGACCGCTATGAAGGGCAGGGGGACCAGACCCCAGAGTTATCCCCAAGACTCTCAACTTTGCTTCTGTCGAGCACTGTTTGCTGCCAGAGCCTGAAGCAAAGCTGATCCACAGCAGTCCCCAGGGCTCAGGCGAGGGGTCTGCAAAACACAGCCACCGTGGCACTCAGTGGTGCTTGGCTGCTGTTTCTGTGGGGTTGCCCTGCCAGTGGTGTATTTCCAGCCACCTGTTCTGCTGCTTTTGTCCTGCCAGTCCATGTGGCATGGGGGTGGCAGCTGGAAATCTGCAGGTTGCAGAGGACAGGGAGCTAGCCTGTGCCTTGCCAGGGCCCTCAGTCCTCAGTCACTTTGCTTTGGAATAGTTTAGGAAAGCAGGACAGATTGTGGACTCCTGGTATATCCTCTGGTGCTGGTGGCACTGTGATTCCCTGCTTATGCCAGGAGCAGTGGAATGCCCTTTCTGATCCCTGCTGTGGGCTGGAGGGAGGCGTGTGAGTCCCATCTTTCTGGTTAGTGATCAATGCATGTTGTGGAGTGCCTGAGGTTTTCTTGACTTTGCTTTGGGAGGTGCAGAGACTTACTAGCCCTGGGAATCACTGCCTGTGTTCTGTATCTGCCACACTGCAGCTTTATTGTTACACAAGGTTCATCGCCGTGGGGCTGCTGCCCTGGGCAGACACAGTGTATTGCCCTGCCTGGGGCAGCACTGTGGCCAGTAGTAATTTCTGTGCCAGGATTTTGTCCTTGTGTGCTGGGGAAAAACTCTGGGGCTGCTCTGGGAGTTTGGATCCAACAGCTGGGCTGTGGGACTGGCCACACTTTAAATATCGCGTCCCTCCTTGTGAGGAACAGAGCTGTGTGTACTGAACGAGGGGACCACCACTGGGCGTGATAATGGGAATCTGCAAAAGAAACCATGGTCTGAGTACCTAAACCACCAGGACACCCTGGCTGAGGCCCCTGCTGCCTGGCTTCATGCATGTCACTCTGGAAAGGAAGCTCAGAGAGAGAGAGAGAGAAGAAACTCTCCAGCTCCTTCCCAGCCTGCATTGCTGGTCCTGCTGATGGGACCAAAATAGAAACTGTGTGGCCAGCCTCTCCCCCAACCCCTGATGTGCCTCAGCCCCAGCACCATGGGTGACGTCTCCATGAGTCCAGGGCTCACCCTCTGCGCTTCAGCCCTGGTTAATTCGTGGCTCAAGGCTGTCAGTCTTGCTGTTCAGCTCCTTAGCCAAATGCAGCAACAGATTGTTTACATCAGTGCTGTCAGGTTTCTTGATTGCCAGGAGGCAGATTATTTACTGTACAGGCATATAAACTTCATAACATTATGATGGTGGAAAGTTGTCAAGGGATATAAATGCCCAGAGTCAGCCCAGGAGGCTCCAAGGAGATGGTTTTAGTTTAAATTAAGATAAAACACTGTCTTCCATGGATTTTGGGAGGGAAATCACATTGTTGTAATGGGAACATTACTCTGAATGTTAGGGCTGGCAAACTCTTCACTTTATGAGGTCTCTGTTGAGGATCTGAGCTACTCTGGCAGATGTGCCTTAAAACAGATCTCACGTGTGCCCTGAGAAGGTGGTGAAAAAGGAGATGGCACCATGGCATCATGCAGAGCTTGGGGTGAGATGGGATGGAGCTGCCACGAGAAGGGTGTTGGGAAAATGCTAGGAACTGTATAAAAAGTCTCAGTCCCTTCTGCTCCCAGTCTGTCCCCCAAGGCAGCTGCCAGTCCTTGGTGTTGCATCTATCACTCTTGCTCATTCGAAGAAAGCATCTTAGAAGTTGTATCTCCTCCCTGTGGTGTTCCCAGCTCCTGACTGGCTGTGAGTTGTGCTCTTGCTCAGCCAGTACAAGATGGATACAGAGACTCAACACTGATATAGCTGCCTGTCCCTTGTGAAGCAGTGCTGTCCTGGGACCTCCAGGCTGGCCACCCAGAGTGCCCAGTGACACTGATAGTCTTCTGAGCAAGTTGGCAAACATGCTTAGATGTTGTTGGGGTGCCTTGCTCTCATGCCCATGCCCAGTAGCCTTGACAGGGACCTCTGTGCATCACGTGCAGGGACCTCAGGGACCACAGGGCTGGGAGGAGGTCCTTTGCAGCTGCATGCATCTGACCACCAGATGGTTTCGAAGCACTTGCCTTGCTTTCTTACTAGCAGAGAGGTCCGAACTAACCTTGATCAGGCCCAGGACTCACTGAGAGGTAAGCTGAGGTGTGTTGCCCTCTGAGTACCCTGCTAGGATCAGAAACTGGCTTCTGCAGCTTGGAGGGGCAACCTTACAGTTGCAGCAGTAATCCCCTCCTCTGCAAAGTGACATTGCAACTGAGGATGTCCTTGTTCTGGGAATACCATGCTCCTGCATCTCAGAAGCCTGGAAGTGGCCCATATAGGTGGTGGCACTTGTTGCAGTAGGTCAAATGTATGAATCCTAAAATAGATGAGCATAGCCCATAGCTATGCTCATCTCTCATGCTGCTTTGAAAGGCTCATGGCTTGGATGGAGTCTCCCCATCCCTGTGCTGGGGGGAGCCCCATCTCCTTGCTTATACCGGACCCGGTGTGGGGTAGCTCCTGACTTGGTTTTATTTGTATGATGGTAGGAGAGATGACAGCTGGAATGGAAATTCTGAGTAGAAAAAAAGTGCACAGTATGGGAACTTGCTGATTACTGCACAGCTCACTGCAACCAAAGCCTGAGGGCTGCACCACATCTTGACCAGCATTTTCCTTTCCCCATCTGGCAGGAGGGCACCTTCCTCAGCAGACCTCATCTGTGCAGGTTCCTCTTGTAAGGTCAGAAAAGCCTGCTGGGGAGTCCCAGGGAGAGGAGAGGTCGGTGGTGATGTTTGGGAAGCAGGACGGAAGAGAGAGGGGACAGGATCTCAGCAGGGGTGGTGTAAGGACAGTAGCATACATGGGAAGATTGAGTATCAGAGCACTGAAAGAGCATTGTGGGTTGTGCAAGCTTGTGATGGAAACACAGGCTGAAGGCAGCCAGTGGTGTTCCAGCAGTGTGGGAATGAACAGCAGCTCTCTGGATGGGCTCCTGTGTCCCTCAGTCCCTCCAGTGCCCAGGCAGGGAGGTGGCAGGGGAGAAGCCCAGGAGATCTTGCTGTCACACAGGAGTGCCTATTAATAACACACTTTCCTTGTGGCTGATCTGTATGAGTCAAGTGTCTTTGCTAGGAGAAGACAGCTTGTAAACTGAAGTGGGCTCCTGCTCAGACTCTGCCACTTCTAGTGCCACAGCAGCTCCCCAGCACCCACAGCTAGCCAGGATGCAGGAATCCAGCCAGCTGCCATCAGGACAGGTGCTCGTCATGGAACGGGGCGAAGCTCTCTGACTTGTTTCTCTGGTAGTCCCGTGGTTGGAAAAAATGCTTTCCAGTTGACTAATTGGAGGTTTGCTGAAAGGTCAGGAAGAGCTGATGGTATTATTATGTCCAGACTTCTCTGTGGCTCACGGCTTGTGCATTTAGTATCAGCAATGTCCTGCAGTAGGGTCCTTTTGCCTCCTTTGGTGCCAGGAGAGGGGTGCCAGATTTGTCACAGTATGAAGGTAACCAGATTCTCTTTGTGATATGGGCAAAGATTATGTCATGAGGGACACTGCATGTTTAACCCTAAGGGTCAGCCTGTCTGGATGTGGAACCACCATCACCAAATGAGAGATAGCTGCTGGATATCTGGAGAGATGTCTCCATAACAGCTGATTCACAAGCTCTGTGTCCACTGCAGTTACAAGATGCAAGTTCTTCCTCTTTAATCCCTGCTGTGCTTTCCAAGGGTGTTTAGATCTTGATGGGACATGTTCCTGCTTCAGCAGTATCTCTGCACTGAGGCCAGGCAGGGTGTGGAGGATGCTTTGAGGAGCCTAGTAGTAAAAAACACCCCACCTTTCAAGAGCTCGGGTTGCAGGTCATGAGCAGACTAGAGCTGCTGTCTCCTTCCTTATTCACAGAAGGAGATTGAAATGACAGTGTGTATCTGCTCATAAGTAGAGTTGACATCCCAGTACATGCAGCAGTACTTCCTTACTTTGCACCCTGCAAATGCCAGGCTGCCTGGATCCAGCCTCCTTACCTAACGAAGCCGAGTAATGTGCTCTGCAGAGCAGCCACAGGTGCTGGCTCCTCTCCATCTTTTCTCAATGACAAACAATGGAGATGCCAGAAATGTGGTGGTGTTAGGCCTGGGGCTTCCAAGGCTTAGCTCTTTTCGGGCTCCTCTCTGCCTACTGCATGGTTCCCCAGCTGCTCTGCACGCAGCTCTGCTAATGCATATCAACCATGGGCAGCCCTAGCAGTTCGTCCATCTGCTCCACCAGCAGCAGCTCTCACACCTGCAATACACCATTTGGAGCTCAGGTTGGAAGTGAGATGCAAGAGGTGGGGGGATATGTACACCCAGCATATCTGAGCTGCCACATGCTGCTGTCATGGGCTGTCAGATGGCAATCTTGTAATAACCTTCACCACTGGTGGTCAGAGCTTGGTTCCACATGCCATTTACAGACAGCCCTGAAGATAAAAAGGTCCGCAGTGAGCTAGTGCTCAAACATAAATGTCAAACCAAGGTTGTTGTAGCAGATTTCCTCACGAGACTGGTGCAAAAAGGAAGGAAGCTGTGTTAAGAGATCTTCCTGCCCACAGCAGCAACACAGTAAGCGGTGGAGCAGCTTTGTGCTGGTGGAATATCTGGGGTGGGAGGAAACAGCCATTCAGATCATTAGAGGTGCCTTTGGTCAGTACCACGAGCTAAAGCTGGCCAAAAAGGGTCTGTTGCAATGTGCCACATCCTGTGTTCTTGCTTGTGTTTTTTAGTATGTTTTATTTGTTCAGACAATTTTTACTACCTGTTGGTGATGATGCTTATTGGCAGCCATCTGAACATGATCCATCCAGCGTGTGCCAAGTGGCCACAAAGGCCAGCAGTATCCTGGTCTGTGTCAGTAAGTGCGGCCAGCAGGACTGGAAAGTGACTGTTTCTCTGTACTCAGCACTGGTGAAGCGACACCTCGAGTGCTGTGTCCAGTTTTTGGCCCTCCTCCTGTCACTGAGATGCTGGAGCACATCCAGAGGACAGTACAGCTGGTGAAGGGTCTATGGAACAAGTCTTAGGAGGAATGTCTGAGGAAGCTGGAGGGTCATGGGAGACCTTTTTGAGCTCTATAACTTCATGAGAGGAGGTTGTAGCAAGGTGTGGGGTCAGTCTCTTCTCCCAGGTAACAAGTGATAAAACAAGAGGAAATGGCCTCCAAGTGTACAGGGAAAGTTTAGATTCTCTGATTCTATGCTGTTTACTGTGTATACAGATATCATCTTGCAGATAATATGGAGAAGGGTACATGAATGGAGCACTGCAGTGTTGGGAACAGGCTGGAAGCAGAGTCATCAGCAAAATGCTGATGCCCTCTGCAAAGCTGCATGGGCCTTGGGTGGATTGAACCTTCTGGTGACCAAGTACCTGCCTGCATTGCTTGCAGTGGTAGGACTTGAGAAATACTTCTGAGGAGGTGATGCTTTGGCTTTGCTTTCAGTTCAGCCAGGCTTTAGCTGCCCTGATGCTGCTCTCTGGAGACCATTGCCTTCCTTCCTTCCTTCCTTCCTTCCTGCCTCCTTCCCTCCTTTCCTCACTCGTCCCTCCTTCCCCTACATTACTGAGTACAGGCATGGTGATAAGCCTATAGAAACTGAAGAGCTGGCTTCCTTGTCTGCAAGGGTGGAGGAGACCAAACCAAGCCTTGTCTTTTCCAAGAATACAAACTCACCTTTGTAGTCATCTATTAAAAAGAGGTACAGCCCAATGGACTGCTTGTGCTACCAGCACTATCAAAAGCTTCATTTGGTCCAGAAGATAAAACCTATGTCCCATCTTTAATGCATTTCCCAAATAAACAGGGAAGAAGCTTCTGATAAATTCACCTGTTTGTGTGGGCCTTGAGTCATTAAAAGTTTGGGCCAGAGTGATCTCCTGAAGTTTCTCTGATATTACTGATCCATAAGAATGTAAAAGAGCATGGGAAGAGGGGAAGATAGAAGAAGGGGAGGAGATGTCACTCTTTGTGGTGAGCAGCATGACCATGCTCTCGTGGTGGGTAGAGGAGATGCCTTGCACAGCATGGAAATCTTTGAGTGGTGGTGGTGGTGGTGGCTTGTGTTTGCTTGCAGGCTGCCCTGATCGAGTCTCCTGCCTTGGGAACAATTGAAGAAAAGAAGTTTGCTTCTACCAAACTATGGGTTTTAGTGGGTTTTTTAAAGTTGGCCTTGAATAAATCCTCTAGCAGCTGAAGAGAGGTGGCAGCTGGAGGGAAATGAAGCACTGTCTCTGGAGGAGGGGAGGACTGGAGCTAGCTCCTTCCACTCAGGCCTTGTGTGCTGAGCCACTGCCACTGAAAGTGTTACAGCACCTTCCACCCGTGACTTTGAACAGACTGCTGCAATGTCCAGGCAGCCTGTCAAGTTTGAGAGCTGGGCAGGGAAAGCATGAGCTTTCCATAAAGCTCTTTCTCCCATAAGAGGGAAGTTTTCCTTAGGACAGATGGGATGATACTCCTAACTCTCCTCTCCAACCTCTCCTGCTCCAGCCTCACCCAGCTTCCAGCTCTCCCATACCTCTTCTACCAAATTTTCCTGCCCTGGTTTTACTGGCCTGATCGATTTTCTTCTGTAGGACTCACAAGGGCTTAATTTCAATTTGCTACAAATTTGGTGAGACTGATACCTAGCTAAAGTGGTTCCTGTGTGGAAACCAGGTGGATCAGCATCAGGAGAGTGGTAAGGGTAATGGAGGTGCCAGGGCTGATTGGCACCTCGGGGTGCACAGGGGTTCGATTTAGTGGACTGCAAGGAATGCAGAGGGTCCTGGCTAGGTGGTGACACCTGCCCTGCTGTTGCAGCCTTCTGGGCTGAGCTGTGAGACTCATGGAGGAGTAAAGCTGTGGGGTGCAACGCTACTACATGCCTCAGGTGGCATTGCCACGTCTCTCACTCCCTGCTTCAGCCCTCTAACCCTTGCTTCCCACTGTCCCCCTGCCCTGACAAACACAGCGTGGCCTGGGACTCATAGGGGAGCCTACTTAATCCCTGGTCTCTGTGTTAACAGCCACCATCCGGATGCAATGGAAACCTTTTTTAGGCGGCACTTCGGGCGGAAGGGGCTGCGGCGCACCAGCGTGGTGGCTGTGCCCACGGGCAAGGCCAGGCGTCGCTCCCAGGCGGGGCTGCCCTCCGCCTCGCTGGCCCAGTGCCGCCGTGGCTCAGGCACCCCAGCGCCATCCCTCTCCTGCCTGGGCCTGGTCCGGCGTCCCGGCACACGTCGCCGCTCCAGCACCACACCGCCCTGCCTCAGCCCCAGGTTTGCCGTGCAGAAGAAGCGCGGAGGCCAGGCAGAAGCCATTGAGGCCCAGCTGCTGGGCCCCACTGTCCTCCTGGCCAGCCTCGTTCCCACGGGCGAGGAGGGGGTCAGGGCTCACTGCACTGACAGCTCCACGTCTGAGTCTCCAGAGGATGGTGGTGCAGCAGCAGGAGCTGAGCAGGGCCGGCACGGGCATAGTGCTGAGGAGATGTGGCTGGCCATGCTGCCCCAGCTGCGGCCGCTCCAGGCGGGGCTGCTGTCGCGGGGCCCCCGCTGCCTGCGGCGCGCCTCCTCCCACCGCCTGCCCACCGAGGCCCTGCACGGCCGGGCTGCCTACGGCCTGCCGGGCCGCTATCGCCGCCTCAGCCAGCGCCGGCGCTCCAGCGATGCCCCTCAGCCTGGGCTGCTCCCCTCCGGCCACCCACAGCTGCTGGCCCGGCACTGTGCAGGAGTGGCTGGAACCAAGTGCCCCTCTGCCACCCTTGTCAAGGGTTTGGGACCGGAGCCCACCTGCCGCACCACCCCGGACGGCTGGAGCCCCCGGCTGCTGTATGTATGGTGGCAGCGTGTAAGCAGGCAGTGCCTGGGAGGGGAGAGGGGGAGTGCAGACCAAGGTTTGGTGGGGAAGGAGGAAAGAGACTCAGCGCCGTTGGCCCTGGCTGCCATTGGTGTCCTGAAGTGCTGCCGGCATACCATAAGCATCTTCCACTTGGGCCCATGCTGCCACCGATGCTCTTGGTGCAGTTCCTGGGGCTTGTGGGTGTCCTCTCCTGCCAGGCTGGGACCAGAGCAATGTGGTAGGCCTGGTTACTGGCTGGAGATGCACGCTTTCTCCTCTTGGTTGGAATTCCTGCTCCTTTCCTCCACCCTAGCACATTTGGGAGAAGCTCACTAGCCCCAAACAAAACGCTGCTTTTATTCCGGCCAGTTTTACTGGTCCCTGGAAACAGCCCAGGCTCTGAGATGCCTGAGAGATGCAAGGGGACTGTTGGACAGGTGTTCTTGATTGCTGCAAAGGCAGTCCCACCACTGCAGCTCCATGGACACTCTCAGGGTGTTTTACAATGGAGCTCTTATCCCTGAGGGCATTAACCTAGCAGGGCCAGACTGTGCCTTTTGTTGGGTACAGGCTGTCTAGCTGAGCTGTCAGCAATGTGGCCAGTACCTCTTCATCCCACAGGACTTTTTCACAGAAACAGGTGCTTTTCAGCCACCTGGGATGGAAATTCATCTCATTTCCAGCCACTTGGTCCTGAGGAGGCTTTTCTGCTCCAGCCTCACATTGCATCTTAAAAGCAGGTTGTGCTTTGCATATATATTTAATAGCCAGCCCTCCTTTGTCTTCCAGGAAAGCTATTGCCAAATCGAGTCTCCAACACATGGTAGCCCAGCCAAACCCGGCGCTAGCCTTGAGGAGTGACTCAGAGAGGCAGATATGCAGCACTGTGGATTGGAGCGTAAGTTGTACTGTATTTTGCTGGGCATTGCATGGAATGGTCTCTTGGCCAAGAAGCAGCAGGCTCTTCCCTGGGTTGAGGCTTCCCAGGTGACTGACTTTGACACATTTATGGCCTCTCCCACTGCCACCATCTGTGCTCCTGGCAGCACTACTTGATGCTGCAAGAGAGAGAGACTGTGGAGGCACAGGTGGTTCCTGGAGGGATGGCATAACTACTCCACTCCCAGCTTTTCTGCTTCTGACAGCCAAGATCTGTTGGCTGGGGCCAAGCAACAGGAGTAAGCCCCTGCTCCTTAACAGGCAATGCCCCACAGGTTTTAAGCTGCACGTTCAAACTGTAGAACAGAAGCTGGTTCAGGAGTGTCCCCTGCATTGAGTTTGCCCTGATGCCTCCTCTCGGGATGATGAAAACAGCTCTGCTGTTCAGGATACTACAACTTGTTTGTAGGTCTTGGAGTTGGTTTCCTGGGGCCCTCTTGTTTACAACAGTTGGGCCATGGCAGTAGTTTTCTGAGGTTTCCTCTCTCCAGATGTCCCTGGCTGTTGCATGCATCTTGTCTCCTGGCCTCCACCTAGCTCCAACCTCCCACCCCCAGCATTGTCCAGTATCTGGTCCCTTGCACAAAGTATTTTAGGGGCTTGGTTGCCTCTCTGGGGGTGCTCTCAGAGCTTGTGTTGTCTTGTGTGTTTCAGGAGGCTGCGGTCTATGGGGAGCACATCTGGTTTGAGACCAATGTCTCTGGGGACTTCTGCTACGTTGGGGATCAGAACTGCATGGCAAAGCTTCTGGTGAGTCACCTGGGGCCACAAACCTGGCTGTGCTGTCACCTTATGGGGAGACCACAGAGACCACACTGCTGCTGCTGCTGCTGCTGCTGCTGCTGCTGCTGCTGGGGGACATGCAGGGGTCTGGGGACCTGCTGAGGCAGGGACTGTGTTCCTCCTGCCTCTGCATACCCGAGGGCCTAGTCCCCAGTTTCTGCCAATGCTGGTTCTCAGTTTGCAATTGGAACGTGGGAACCTGATGCTGGGCTGCCATTTACCTGGAGGGTTCCAGAGAGAGGCTGTTGGTATTCCACACCCTTGGAAGAACAATCTGAATCCAAGACCTTTCAATAGAGGAGAAAAGCAGGCTCTGGAGGCCCAGGCCTGTTGCCTCCTGCCCCTGCAGTCCTCCCTCCCAGTTTGTAGGCTCAGTCCTGCTCGTGGTGCAAAACATGGAGCACTGATGGCCACCCTCTGCTTGCCATCCTGCAGGTGCCTCCCAGACCATCTTCCATGGTGCTCTCAGGCAGTGTCAGAAAAAGACAAGGACTGCAGGACAGGATAGCAGGGAAAGTACCTCCCTGCTGTGTCCCAGACTTGAGAACATCTGCTATAGGCACATGTTTAGACTTCTTCACTAGACAAGAAGTCTAGGTTGTATCTAACTTTACAACAGGACTTGTTCTGTATCCCAGTACATAAGAAGGAGGTATGATGGGAGGCTGAGCTTGCCGGGCTCGGAACACTGCATATTTTCATTCACATATTTATTTTTTCTCCCCTTTTCTTACCCTTCAGCAAAAACCTCTCTCCAGGCGCAAGTGCGCAGCCTGCAAGATCGTAGTGCATACATCCTGCATCGAACAGCTGGAGAAAGTGAGTAGAGCCTGTTAAACCCTCCCTGCAGCTTGCAAAACTGTAGCAGCCTTTTCTTGGGCAGTTAAACCCAAGAAGATTGGGGAACTGCAATGTGTAATTGCAGAGAGGGATCTTCTGAGGAGACAGTACCAAAATGAGGACCTAGTGATAAGATTGGGACCCCAGGGCCCATTTTGTTCGGTAACTGAGACATGTGAGGGTTTTGTGGCGAGTACCAAACAACTCCAGAGGTTCTGAACCTTACTGTAGTGCAGCAAATTCTAGTAGAATTCCTTCAGGTATGATGGTTTTACTGTTTCCTCTCGTGTGTTCTTCCTACAGATAAGTTTCCGCTGCAAGCCTTCCTTCAGGGAGTCAGGATCCCGGAACGTACGGGAGGTGAGAGATGTGCCTTGGACTCTGCCCACATCTGCATCTCCCATTTCCAGTTTGGTGGTAAAGACACCAGATGCTGCCAGTGTGTTGCCCATCCAAGTGGAGGCATTGTGTTCCTTCCTGCTCCAAGGGGGTGGTGCCATAAAAGGGATGTTTCTTTGCAGGGCAGCAGCACAGACTGGGTATGACGAGTGAGGAGTTTGCAGGCAACAGATGCAGAGCATCTGGTGGTTTGCATGTTCTGAATATGCATGGGAGGAACCTACAGACAGTGTTTTTTGGGAGAAATTTTGCCCCTTGTGTTGGGTCCTCAGGCACATAGATGAGGCTGTGGCAAACAGCAGGTCCCCAAGTCTCCTGCAATTTGGAAGGAATCAGTATGGGCTCATTTCTGGCTTTATCACTCAGCCCTGACCTAGGTGCCACAGGTGGCAGTGGAAGTTGCCCACAGTAGTGGTATCAGACCCCTTCAGCCCATGTTGTAATGTACTGGGCATAAGCACTGGCCTGGAACCTGTCTGCTGACCTGCACTGGTGGAAGGAACTGTCAGCCTTCATGCTTCACCCTCCAGCCTGTGGAGCCAGTGTAGCCTGTACAGTGCTCTGGAGTGGGTGTGGGTGGCTCAGTCATGGGCCATTTTGGTAACAGAGCTGCCCCCAGCACACTGTGTTTGTGCTGGCACAGCAGACCTAGTTGTGGAAGGATGTTCAAACACAGGGCTGCCTGCTTTGAAATGCTGGCATGACGTCGTAAAGGGGAGCTTTCAGCATCACTTTAAACCTTCCTTTCTTGCTTTGTTTTTCTTTCTGTGCCTCCTTCCCATATTGCTCTTAATCTAGCTCCCTTATTTGGGCTTCTCTTACCTTTTGGGCTCTGCTAACAGCTTGCTGCCTCTGCTCAATTGTCTGTCTCTATTTTTCTTCTCTCCAGCCTCTACAAATCTTTTCTCCCTCCTCTTTCTTGCTTTTTCTTTTTTCTCACAAATTCTCCATCCTGTCTTTCTAATGCTTCTCAGTTCCTCCAAGGCCTCTTCCTTCCTGTTTCCCTAAAAAGATGCTCTTCTGGCCTTTGTGGTGCCAGGGATCTCCTTCAGGGTCAGCCCTTTCCCTAGATGTGCCTGCTTGGACCCAGAGCTGAGCTCAAGGCATAGCCCTCCTTCTGCTCCTACTGGATTAATATCCACAAAAGCCAACAAGACTCTTCATCCCCTCCTGTGTGCTGCACTTGGAAGAGGCAACACTGGAGCTGACCCCAACCTACTGTCAGTTTCTGTCTCTCATCATCATGATGCCAAAAGCTGTCCCAAAAGGAGCAGGATGTTGGGCCCTGTCATGCCAGTCTGTGAACTCGCACTCCCTTTCTCTTTTTGCTTCTCTCTCTGCAGTGCCATTCCCAGTCCAGGGCTGGAATAATAGGATGGGATTGAGGACAAGTGGTACTTCATTACAAAACTTCTGAATCCCTCACAATCACTTCTGCAAGTGCCAGCCCTGAACCCACTGTGAGCCTGTAGTCAGAGCAGAGGTGCTGGCAAGCAGCCTTGCTGCCCACGCTGGCACTGAAGCAAGCTCAGGATTGGCCTGGGGAAAGAGCAGGGGGAAGTGGGTGTGGAGGGCTTTGGGGCTGCCGCTCTTCTCGAGGAATGTGGAGTGAGGAGGTTCACTGCTTAGTTGCAAGCACTTCCATCTTCTTCCTGTGGGCACAAACTGTGTCTCTCCAGGGATTTTCACGCCTTCCACCAGCACATTTTTCACCTGGCACTAGGGGCATGTGGGCAGAGATGTTAAGGGACAGAGATGTGCTACTGCTTACCCACTCTCCATTGGATCTGCTTTGTGTGATTCTCAGTCTTCAGTTTCCCTGTCTTCCTTCCTATTTCTTCTGGTTTTAATTCCCTTTTCTTGGAACATCTTAATTTGGCCTCTTGTCCCCTGATTCTTTGGCTTTGCCTTCTCTTAGCGGGTGGGGGGGCTGGTCCCTATGAGCAGTGGTTTTGCTGCAAGAGCTGGCCTGTGTCCATTTCTTCTCCCTGTTGCTGTGTTCCCTCGTGCACTGGGCCCTTCACTTCTTTTTTTTTCAGTTTTCTTTTTTTTCTTTTCCGTTTAGCCCATTGTTGTCCGACATCACTGGGTGCACCGGAGGCGGCAGGAAGGGAAATGCCGGCAGTGTGGCAAGGTGAGAGGACATCTTGGACATTTTTCTCAGCCTGAAGGAAACCTAAGGTCAAGCCAGAGACATGCACAGGGCTTGGAACCAGGGACATCCCACCATTCTTGTTTGGCAGCAAAACCAAGACATGTGCCTGCTTTGCTCAGTGAAGCACTATGTAACTGCTTCCCACATAGAGTAGTTCTTCCCCTGGGCCCAACTAATCCCGAAAGAGACTGTCTTCTGACATGCTTTCCTTAAGCAATAAGGACACCCCTAGAGAGCACAGTGGCCTCCCTGGTGCTGTTGTTGTGGTTGGGACTGTCTGACAGGATCTGGAGGGTTCCAGCTGCAGGCATGCTCTCTTTGTTAATGTCTCTTACTGTTGGATGGCGGTAAACTGCAGGGAATTCCCTAAGCCTCTTGTCCTTTCTTCCATAGGGTTTTCAGCAGAAGTTTGCCTTCCACAGCAAAGAGATTGTAGCCATCAGCTGTTCCTGGTGCAAACAAGCGGTGAGCAGAGCCCCCCTGAATGCCTTACCAGTTGGTTCTGCACTAACGACCTCTGCTTTCTGCTGGGACTCCCCGAGCTGCTGCTCGCAGCCTGCCCTTAACAGCTCCCCCTGCTGGGAGAGGCTGTACTATGATATTTGCCAGCTCCTTTGAGAAACTCTCTTCATTGCCTTCCCGTTACAAAATTCCTGCATGGTTTCATCCAGCACTCCCTGCATTGGCATAGGGAACCTGAGAGGAGGAGATTGTGGCTATGCCCAGCAAACTGAGCAGCTGAGTTTTTTCTCTCTCTTCTCCTTGGCCAGTATCACAACAAAGTATCGTGTTTCCTGCTGCAACACATTGAAGAGCCCTGCTCACTAGGGGCTCACGCTGCTGTCGTGGTTCCTCCCACCTGGATACTGCGTGTCCGGCGGCCCCAGGTAAGTCACTTCAGCTCCTGGGGCTCTTTCACAGTTACCACTTGCCCTTACAGTGGCTCCTCACAGACTTTTTGTGTTTGTTTCTTTTCTCTCTAGAATCCACTGAAATCTAGTAAGAGGAAGAAGAGGACATCATTCAAGCGGAAATCCAGCAAAAAGGGGGCCGAGGTAAGATATGAGGGGACTGGGAATGACCTTGTCTTGGAAGGGCAGAGGGAATAAACAGTGAGGAGTGAGGCTGAGAATAAAAGTGGGCTTTTCTGTGTCTGTACTGACGTTACGGAGGTTAAGCTGGAGAGAGTGTGCCTGCTGGCAGGGTATATCCCAGGTACAAAGTTTATGGGGTGGCTTGGATGTGTTCTTCCTCCTGCTTCTGACCTGCATGATGTTAGGGCTCAGCTGGAAGTGGCAGTTTGCATTTCCCCAGCTTTCTTGAAGGATCTATGCTATCTCTTGCAGGAGGGGAGATGGAAACCCTTTGTCATCAAGCCCATGCCAGCTCCTCTCATGAAGCCCTTGCTGGTGTTTGTGAACCCCAAGAGTGGTGGGAATCAGGTATGGTCTTGTCTGGTATGTCTAAGAAGACACCTCTGTGAGGGCATTGCCATTTGAGTGCTGAGCTCTCATCACAGTTTTGGTGGTGCTTCAGCGGCACAAGAGGCCACAATGCCAGTTTGCTGCCCAGCAGTTCCTACCTCTGCCAGACTTTGCCTGTGTCCCCTCCAGAATGGTGTTTTCTTAGCCTGTCCCCAAGCGGGACCAGATGCCTCCTTCTGCTGTCCACTGGGAACTTGATATTACCTGAAGTCTTTTCTCTCCCCATAGGGAGCCAAGATCATGCAATCCTTCATGTGGTATCTCAACCCACGGCAGGTTTTTGACCTCAGCCAGGGTGGACCCAAGGAGGCGTGAGTACTGATGGGGCAGCACCTTCCTCTTCCCCCATCCATGTCCCAGGATTCCCCCCGAGAGCTCTTCCCCCAGCTCATAGAGGGAGACATGGATGTGGCTTTATGTATGCCAAGGGCTCTGAAAGGCAGCCGCTGTGTAACACCTTCAGTAACTGTCCCCTCCTCAACCTCCCTGTTCCCCACAGGCTGGAGCTGTACCGCAAAGTCCACAACCTCCGGATCCTGGCATGTGGGGGAGATGGCACGGTGAGTCTCCAGCCTGTCCATCCCCTGGTGCCGCTTTGCCCAGGCCTTTCCAGTGTGGACAGCAGCCCTCCTTGTTGTAATCCAGAACAGGGCAAACTGGGCACACTACACCCATGGTCCAGACGGTGGCATAGATGCTGTTGGTCCCCTCATGCACTGTTCCAGGGAGTGCTAGTCTAACATGTCTGGATTTGTAGCCGTTTTGAGGGCCAGTGTCCTCACTAGAGTTACTGATATCTCCTGCAGCACCTGATTAGAGCATTAAAGACTGTGAATAGCCTCAGTTGTGGCTAAGGAGACCCCATCTCTACCTCTCTGTCATCTCTAGTGCTCCAAGTCACCTCTGCCTGCCTGCTGTTCCCTGAGATAAGTAATGGTTTGTTTGCGCTCTCTTGCTTGAGCAGGTGGGCTGGATACTCTCCATTCTGGACCAGTTACGCATCAACCCCCCTCCTCCTGTGGCCATCCTACCTTTGGGGACAGGGAACGACTTGGCCAGAACACTGAACTGGGGTGGGGTAAGTGATGGGCACAAGAACCCACTGCTGACAGAGCAGGGCTGAGTGCTTCAATCCTTGTTTCAGACACATGGTTGGAGATTTGCATGGGCTTGTGTTTCAACTTCCTGTAAATACAGACCAACAAATAAGTGCAATTTGGATGTTGCTGTTCTTCTGACATTTGAATGGTTCTGCACTAGATTATACAAAAGTGACTGCCTTTTCAAACTTTGGAAAATTTTTAGAAGGAAGATGTGTTGTTTTAAATTTCAAGTACTGTTTTGTTGTGCATTCAAGTAGAGTTGATCTCTTCTACATCTTTTACTCTGAGATGCCTTACCAAAGCCTGCTGTCTGGGGTATCTCTCTGGGAGGCAGGCATGAGACTCCCCAAGTCCTTCTCTTCACCAGGGTTACACAGATGAGCCTCTGTCCAAAATCCTATCGCACGTAGAAGATGGGAACATAGTACAGCTCGATCGCTGGAACCTCCATGTGGAGCCAAACCCTGATGCAAACCCCGAGGAAAAGGATGAGGCAGCTGCTGACAAGGTGGGACACCTCCTCTCCATGTCTGTACCCTGTGCTAGAGGTCTGCATTCTCTCTTCTGCCACTGGCTCGGGCAATCCCAGCACTTGGGCTACATTCTTGGGTTGGTGTTTCCCTCTCACTCCTCCAATTCCACCATTCTGTTCATGGCTCTGAGCCACACCACTCATAGCAAGAGTGTTTATAGAGTTCACAACTAAATGCCTACCAAAGGTTTTTAACTGCAACTTGCAACAGGTATAAGCCCAGTCTTCTGTGACTGTTTTCTTTAACAGAAACATGGGTGATTGCAGAAACCTCAGAGAGCAGAGTGTGTCCCCTTGGACCGTTTCCCTTACCCCTAGGAGCCAGGAACTAATCCATCATCTCAGGCTGGTGATCTCTGTATTTTCCTAGGGAAAAGGCAAGCAGGGTCCCTCAGCCTCATGAGCACTGTAATGGCTCTGCTGTAACCTGACCTCATCTGTGCCATGGGCACATGCTGGCAGACTCATCCTTATTTCTCCTTTCCATTTCAGCTCCCTTTGGATGTCTTTAATAACTACTTCAGCCTTGGCTTTGACGCACGGGTGACGCTGGAGTTCCATGAATCTCGAGGTACAGGGCAGTGGCAGGACTTGGTCAAAGTCTGTGGGATGGGCCTGTTCTTGTTGGTGGGTTCCTCAGGAAAGGGAACAAGAGAATTGCTTCAGGGACAGAGCTGGAGGTGAAACACGAGGAGCAAGTCCAAGCTGCAAAGGGGGAAGAGGGGTGCCTGCAAAGGAAAGAAGCTGGGGGCAGACCCCTGGCTGAAGCTGGCTGGAGAGCTGTGTCTGAGGAGAGCTGGCAAGTGAAATATTTCCATGTGTAGGCCAGTGACCTGGACTTTTTTCTCCTTTCCCTAGAGGCCAACCCAGAGAAGTTCAACAGCCGGTTTCGGAATAAAATGTTCTATGCTGGGGTGAGTGTGTGGGGGATATCTGAGCCTGCCGTCATAGCAGCCTTAACGTCAGCTGCAGCACAGGCATGGACCTGCCTCCTGCCTGAACCCTAAACTCACCCATTTAAGCTTCATGGACCATCGCATGCACCCAAGCTAAGCCCCCCAGCCCAAAGCTGGAAGGTTACTGGAGAAATGCTGCAGTGCTGGGAGTCACAGCTCCCCTTTGGCTGTGAGTGCTGCTGGCAGTACAGCTTGCTCCGTGGCCTGCAGTACAGTTGCTGTATTGATCTCCTGCCACTATTGTTCTTGATCTCAAGCTCACGGGTGGTCACCCAGGCAGGACCTCCCTGGAGCTGTGGGAAGGCAGACTGTCCCCCTGCAGAGGAAAAGGAAGCCTTTCCTTAGTCTGCACACTACTTTGGTCTTTTATTATATACTGTGGACCGGTTACAGCTTCCTGGCTAATTACACCACCCTCCTGTGTCTCACCTCTAGATCTTTGCATCACAGTATCATCTTTGTTCCTCTGTCTCCCCATCCTCAACATACAACTTTCTAGCCATGTGTCTGGTGAGTGGTATTCGAGCAGTACTAAAGGCTTAGTGCTGCTCTGTGCCATCTCGCATCTGTCCTGCTTGTGTCTCTGGCTGTCTGCACAGTTAAACCCAAAGGGATTCATGCTGTCCCTCTTGGAATCTCTAGGTGGGGTCACTTCAGCTCTGTTTGGTGGTACTTCATCTCAGCTTGAGATTGAATTTGTCTCTTGTTACTTGATTCTCACTGGAGGAGACTCATCTTGTCAGCTCTTCCCTGAAGTCAGGACTGGGCTGGGAAGGGAATGCTAGAGCATGTTACTGAAGGTGCCTCAAAGTTTTTAGTAGGCAAAATAGCAAGAGGAGTGGATCAGGTTGTTTTGGAGGAGAAGAGGACTTCTGAGAGTGGATGGAAAGGGGGTTTGCAGGTTTGAGCAGCTGAGGTCTGTGTCAGGTCAGTGGCAGGCTTCCTGGCTGCCCGTTCTGGTGAACACCTGGGCACTAACTCTGTCTCTTACCTTGGCAGACGGCATTCTCCGACTTCCTCACCGGGAGCTCCAAAGACTTGGCGAAGCATGTCAGGCTGGTTGTGAGTGTGATGGGGTGCTCTGGTCCAGGGAGGGGGTTAGCTGTGGAGGTGTGAGGAATGTCCCTTGGCACACTGAGTATGTCAGGGCTGGGGAGCTTCCTGAGAGCATCAACTTCCCCTGACTCGGAAAACGTTCACTGTAGGTAGCGGAGGAGGGAGGCCATTTCTTCCTAAGTGGGTAGGATGGACCAGGCTCCCCCTTACAGCAGCCTGAATAGCCCTGTGTTGTCTCTAGTGTGATGGGATAGACCTGACCTCCAAGATTCAGGACCTGAAGCCCCAGTGCCTGGTCTTCCTTAACATCCCAAGGTGAGCACTCCCAGGACCTGTCTTCATATGCTGGGCTTTTCATACCTGTGCTATAGATCCCTGCCTGGGTTTGGGGTGCCAGTCCAAGCATTTCTTCTTGTCCTTTCACAGGTACTGTGCAGGTACCATGCCCTGGGGCAACCCTGGGGAACACCATGACTTTGAGCCCCAGCGCCATGATGATGGTTGCATTGAAGTTATCGGCTTCACCATGACATCACTGGTGAGTTAGTGCTGTTGCCAGTTGTAGGTAGCAACCAGGGCAATGAATGGTCCCATTGACCAGGTGTCAGCCAGCCCACAGCTCCACAGATCTTCTCTGGAGGAGTTGTGGTGCTGGCCTATATGACAGTGTCTGCTCTCTAAGTTTTAGGTGAGATGCTGTCATGCCCTGGTCTCTGCGAGTCCCTTCTCACTGAAATCATACCTGAGACCCTCAGAACTTGGTTCACTTGTAACATCCAGATGACAATGAATGTTCCCCTCATCCACGTCTTGGTCCATGTTCTGCTCTCACTCTGGACCCTTTCACAGGCTGCCTTGCAAGTCGGTGGCCATGGGGAGCGGCTCTGTCAGTGCCGGCAGGTGGTTCTCACCACATCCAAGGCCATCCCCATGCAGGTAGATGGAGAGCCCTGCAAGCTGGCAGCTTCCTGCATCCACATCTCTCTGCGCAACCAAGCCAACATGGTGCAGAAGACCAAGCGGCGCAACTCCATGCCTCTGCTCAATGAGTAGGTTCCTCAGACTGATCTGCCACCTCCTCTCCAAGGAAGGATGGTTAACAGGGAAAGGGATGGGACTGATCCTTGACTGGCAGAGGCATTTCAGTCCTTTCTTGGGTAGGGTCTGGGAAGGGATTGGATCACAGAAGTGAGACCGGATCCTGATACTGGAGAAGCTTCTGGTGCCAAGCTCTTCACTCCAGTCTATACAATACTCTTGCCTATTTGGAGGGATTAGGGGAGTAAGGAGAAAGCAGGGTGTCACTTTCTGATATCTTCCTTTTTCCTTGCCCCCTGCACACAGCCAGCAGCCAGTGCCCGAGCGGCTGCGGATCCGGGTGAACCGCGTCAGCATGCGCGACTATGAAGCACTGAACTATGACAAGGAAATGCTCAAGGAAGCCTGTGAGTGACCTGCTGAGTGACCAGGGGGTGGGAGCTGCAGTCCCCAAGTCTGGCAAAGCCTGTAGCTAAACTGTGAGGTGTTGGGAATGGGGCATGGGCTGCTCCCTGAGTTGAACCTGTGCCCTGTCCCACAGCTGTGCCATTGGGGATCATAGTGGTTCCAGGAGACAGTGACCTGGAGTTGTGCCGGACCCAGATCGAGAAGCTGCAGGAGGTGAGTCTGTGTGAAAAGTGGTCATAGCTTAATACTGAGGATGAAGAGACTCAGGGAAAGGATTTCTAAGCCACCTTGACCTCCACACACCACCACACACACTCTTGGTTTGGGTCACTCTTAGAGGTCACGGTTTACTTTCACCATGTGGTGGAGGCGGGGTCCCAAGCTGGATGCCTTGTTGCTCCCTGCTGTCTGGCAGCTTCTTTTTCAGCATTGCTCTTCTGACTGTTCTCCAAGCCCAGAAAGTGACTCTGAAAAACTACAGGGTAGTATGAAAAGCCAGCACACATCCTGCAGGGGCCTATAACCATTCAACCCTTCACAGGCTCTGTGTTTCCTGTCACAGCTCTGCCTTCTCCAGGTGCCTGGATTAGTTTTATAACCCCTCCCATTCTTCTCATTTGCAGGCACTAGTTTTTGTATCCTTGCCAATGTACTAGCACGTGTCTGTGACCTGTACACAGACTGTGTTACTCTTGCTCCTGGTGAACAATGCCTTCTAAGCTGATAGTGTGGCTTCTGGTATTGCACAGAAGATTGAAGGGACCTTTCTTAGTCTGCTGTTAGCTGGCTCTTGTGCCTGTGGGAATCCCATCCATTGTATATGCAGAGTCCCTAAGAGCTGAGTTGCAGAGCTGCTGGCCTGGACTGGCACTCTGGCATCTGCCTGTTGCTGTGCCTGCTCTTTATGCGTGTCCCCTGCCCACTTTGTGCCCAGGCACTGGTGAGGACACACAGGCAGGCACATGGCTAGCAGCTCCTGGGTTCACAGGATAATGCTCTCCTGCTGTGTCAGTGTGGTAGACAGATGGCCCTGCAATCTCCTGCACCATTAAAACTGTGGCTGGTGTTCCTTGGTCGCCTCATGGTTTACCTCTTCTCACTCCTTGGGCAAGCTCTGTGCTCTGATGTTAAAGCCAGGCAAGGACCACGTACCTTGGCCAGACAGTGTGTCAAGCCAGATATGGCAGCACTCCAGTGGGATGAGAGAGGGACTGGGGGGCTGCCCAGACACAGGCTGTAACAGGACACCTTGCTTTTCTGCAGGATTTCCCTGCACAGCCCTCTGCTTTAGAGCGCCTGCTCTTCCAGGTGTGTATAGCCTCTCTCTGTCCTCTGGGCCCATCTGTCATGTCCACTGTGCCAGTGTCAGGGGCGCATCTTGTGACACTGCTCTACAGTCAGCTCCAGTCTGTCCCATGGTGCTCCCTGTTGCAGTGTGCTGTGCCTGTGTTCAGTTTCATCCAAGTACCTGTGGTCCTCTATGTTTGCAGGGACCTCCCAAAGCAGGAGCAATGCTCTGAAGAGAGATGCAGAGGCCATAAGCTACGTCTTTATCCTCTCTTTTATTATGCAGGAGGGAGATGGAGCCAAGCCGAAGACACCATCATTCCAGAAGCTGTCACCCAAGTGGTGCTTCCTGGACTGTGAGTATCACCCTCCACTAGGAGCATTGACTGGGTCTGATGATGTGCTGGCAAGGTCCTTTGATCTGCTAGCTCAGTGGTGGTAGGGGATGGAGATCCACATGGCTGCAAAGATCCAATGGTTATCGATGCCTTAGAAACCACAGAAGCACTTGAGAATTAGGGCATAGGAATTACAGCTCCTGTGCCCAAAAAAGTGGAGGAATCAGTAGCCCAACTGAAGTGCATCAACACCATTGTATGCAGCATGGGCTACGAACAGGAGGAGCCAAAAGATATGGCAGAGCAAGAAAACTATGACATAGTTGCCATTACAGAGACATGGTGGGACAAGTCACAGAACTGGGGTGCTGCAATGGATGGCTATAAACTCTTCAGAGGGGACAGGCAAGGAAGGAGACCAAGCTGATCTCTTCTTATGTCGAGGTGACTTGCTCCATGGATGAGTGAAAAGCTGTGGATGTTGTCCACCTGAACTTCAGTAAAACGTTTGACACTGTTTCCCACAGCATTCTCCTGGGGAAACTGGTTGCCCGTGGCTCACTTGAGTTCACTGTTCACTGGCTAGAAAACCAGCTGGATGGCCAGGCCCAGAGAATGGTTGTGCCTGGAGTTACATCCAACTGGTAGCCAGACACCAGTGGTGATCCCCAGAGCTCAGTATCAGGCCTGGTCCTGTTTATTGTCTTCATCAGTCTGGATGAGATCAGGCACACCTCAGTCACTTGCAGACAAGTTGGGTGGAAGTGTTCATCTGCAGGAGGGCAGGAAGGCTCTGCAGAGGGATCTGGACAGGCTGGATCAGGGGCCAAGGCCAATTGCAGGAGGTTCAAAAAAGTAAAGGTCTTGCCCTTTGGTCACAACCACCCTGTGCAGTGCTGCAGGCTGGAGGAATGGGGGCTGGAAAGCTGCCCAGAAAAGGACCTGGAAGTGCTTGTCGATGGCAGCTGAACATGATTCAGTATGTGTGTCTGTCAGGATCTGATTACTAATGTTCTTAGGAATGCCCCTGCCCAAATTAAGGTGAAAATGACACCATACATCAGTGACAATAGTATGGGTTTTATTTGACTGTAAATATGAGAGAGAGAAATAGAAAATAGATGGGGGGACAGAAGGAGAGTAACAGGGACAGGATAAGAAGTATCACCACTCCATGGATCCCAGTGATGCTCCATTCATCCTCTCCAGCTGGTCTTCTTGGTGGTGAAGGTCCCCTCAAAAAGAATAGAATCTGATGGGTTAATATACACTCAGGCCATGTAGGAAAATCCAAGCACCTCCCTGGAGTAGGGGGGGAGTTTGTCATTGTCTCTTCCACATTTGTTGCATTACGTGCAGTCCTGTGGTGCAAGGCCTCAGGAATGACTATGGGGGCACTTTGGGGGGCCTTTGATGGATTAGTGCCCCCCCTCACCTGCCCCTCACGTGAATGTCCCATGGATGTTGCCTTCCCAGGGTCGGGGGTTCCATAGCCAGTTTGTGCAAGGGAGGATGGGTTCACAGCCTCTGACCCCCCACCTCAGTTGCAGGGGGGTGGGGGCGTGGGGTGTGAAATCTGTGCAAACCTGCTCCCAGCAAATGGGTCTGTGGGTCTCCCCCACACCAAAGCAAGCCAAAGATGATTCTTAGCATTACTGCTGGGTTTGGCTCACATTCTTGTCCTTGTTTAATTGTTTGTTTCAGGTGATTGAAGAATGGGTTTTCCCTTTATTTAATCTCAGCAGTTTAACTTTCAGTCCAAAGTTCCAGTCAGAAATCTTCGGGGATGCTTCTTTGGTTGTAGCTTCTTTATATAGTTTTTTTACAGTTATAATGAGTAAAACTTTATATCAGTAAAGTTGAGGCATGAACTATTTCAGTCTCTGGCAGTGTCCAGGTGGCCAAGGACAGTGGCCTCCTGGCCTGGATTAAGAAAAGTGTAGCCAGTGGGACCAGGGCAGTGATTGTTTCCCTGTACTTGGCCCTGGTGAGGCCACACCAGAAATCCTTCATCCAGCTTTGGGCCCCTCACTCCAAGAAGGACATTGAGGTGCTGGAGCGTGTGCAGAGAAGGACAGTGGAGCTGGTGAAGGCTCTGGATCACAAGTCTTAGGAGGTGTAGCTGAGGAAGCTGGGGTTGGTTATCCTGGAGAAAAGGAGGCTGAGGGGAAACCTTATCACTCTCTACAACTACTTGGAAGGAGATTGTGTCAAATCTTGTTGGTCTCTTCTCCCAGGTAACAAGCAAGAGGATGAAGGGAAATGAATGACCTCAAGTTGCATCAGGGAGGCTTTTCCTCACTGAAAGGGGGATCAAGCATTGGAACAGGCTGCCCAGGGAAGTGGATGAGTCCCCATCCCTAAAGATACTTAAAAGATGTGTAGATGTGGCACTTAGGGATGTGGCTTTGTGGTGGATTTGGCCGTTGGACTCAATCTTAAGGGTCTTTTCCAACCTAAGCAATTTTTTTGATCATCCTGTGGTTCTATGAACTTGGGGGGTGAGAGAACAGACCTTCCGTGACAAGCGACAGGGAACCATTGAGGCTTGGGACTCACGGATGTTGGGGTCTTTGGGGCTGAGCACAGCAGTGCTTTCCCCCAGGCTGCGTGTCTGGCTGCTGACCCGGAGTGGAGCAAGGGGAGTCTGTGGTTCTCTTGCCTCTGGAGCTGAAGGCAGTTTGGTGGCGTGTGTATGTCACTGCGGGACTGCTGGGGATGCTGTCCTGTGTTGTGCAGGCAGGGGGCCCCCCTGCTCCAGCATGCCCGGAGCCGGGCTCACCATGAGCATAGCAGTGTTATGGGAGAGCAGCCTCTCTGCTGGGCTTCAGCTGCTGCTTCTCCCCTGCCTGAAAGTAGCTTTCTCTTCTCCCTTTGCCTTCTCTGACCAAAAACCTCCCTCTGTACCTGGAAGCTGGCTGAGTGAAATGCCCATTGGTAGCATTTCATCACTCTGATATCCCCACAAGCAGCACGTAGACCACAGCAGAGCACAGCCATAGGTTGCAAAGTGCGCCTGGGAAGCCTCGCGCTAGGCAGAGAGGGTGCAACTTCTCCCTTCAAGGTTCTAGCCCTGTGTATGGTGTTGCTGGTGATGCTGCTCCCCTGTTTCACTACCAGGACTGCTGTACCGGGGCCACTTTCCGTTCTGCCAGTCTCCCAGCAGCAGGTTCTGGGCTCAGGAAAATGTGTCAGGAAGGAGATTAGAGTCTCATTCAACACAGCACAGGTTCATTCAAGTAGCTGAATTATAGGCCTTGAACAGTAGCTCCCTGGATGCAAATATCCAGGATAAACATGGCTCTTTCACTCCTCTCACCTGCTCTAGCACATCCCCACTCTGTTTGCAGAGAGACTTCCTTGGGTCTGCGAGGATCCCACTGTAACAACCTCTCCTGGACTGGCACCAGCAGCCTGTCAGGATATTGGGGAAATGCTGCCCTGCATAGGAATCCAGCTGTCCTGACACTGTGCTTTTACTTATCCTGGTCTCCCTTGGTGATGTCCTAAATCCATAACCCCTCCCTGCTCCCCTGGGGGTGGTGGCCATGAGTGTCTGGCTCCAGCATAGCCACTTGCTCTGTTGGAGCTCCTCTCTCTCTGTGGTGATCTCTTCTCCAAGGAAGAGGGATGCACTCAGACAGGCTTGAGGCTGATTCGAAGCTATCCTGCCATCCTAGGAGACAGGGACTTGGATCTACAGCTGGTGGTGGCATGCTCTGTTGTGCCTGGCAGTCACATGCTCTGAGTGGCCTCATAAAGGTCCTTAGTCAAGTCAGCAGGAGGCTGAGCCCTCTCTTCTCTCAGCCTCCTGTAGTGCTCCCATTTCTGAGCACTGTTCAACAAGGTGCACCATGTTAATCACAGCAAGTGAATGCTGAGATGTACACTGCATAGCTCCGAGCTTCATCTGCTCAGAATAATGCTGGAGCACCTGAAAGCCCCCAGAAAGGCCATGGCATCAGCTAGTTGTGTTCCTGCCTTACCTGTGGCTCCCTGCTAGGAGTCATTAAGGAGGAAGAGATAGCAAGCAAAGGCGTGTTTCATGGGGACATGGTGGTCTCTAGGCCTAAGAGACTGCCTCTAGGGTGAAGATACAGCAGATTCATGAAGGGAAGTGGTTTGCTCCTGGTCAGGGGCTGCTGTTTGCTTTGCTGTACCCTCTGTGCAAGCCATGAAGTGGCTGGATAGCTCACTGTCACTCACAGTGGGAAGAGGCCATCTCCCTTGTCTCGCACCAAGGATCAGCTTGTCTCGTTCTGTTCCTGTCTTACAGCAACCACGGCCGATCGGTTCTACAGGATAGACCGTGCACAGGTGAGTGCAGCCTCATCCTGCACCGTCATCCCCTGGGAAGGTGCTTGGGTGTCCCACCTGCACACAGACCAACAGGCAGGCATAGCCTTAGGGCCACACAGGTCTCATACCACTGCCCTGGCCTTTGGCATCCCCCAAAGGGATGGCATGACGAGCCTGGCCCAGGACCAGGCTCAGCATCTCCAGGGGTCTAGAGAACAGGGAAGAAGCCTGGGTGGTAGCGCAGAGCCTTGGGTTGAAAGCTGCCTGCAGGGCCCTCCAGTGCAGCAGGTAAGGTATAACAAACATAGCAAGACTGGCCAGGGAACCCGCCAGCTGGGATCATCTTCACCAGTATTAGATACTTTCCCTAATGATCTGGGAAGGGGGATGTGGAGATAAGGTTTACAAGGTTGCTAAGTCGGCAGGAGATAGGAAGCCTGAAAAGAGCAAGGAGATGCAAAGACTCCCAGAAACAAGACTGTTCAAGCCACTATTGCTCTGCTGTGCAAATGGGTGGGCCACAAACCCACCCACTGGGATATGAAGGGATGTAGTTTTGCAGAAGTAGGTCTTGCTTCTAAGGAAGCATGTCCTGACTTGTGTCTTTCAGGAACACCTCAACTATGTGACAGAGATCTCTCAGGATGAGCTCTATGTGCTGGACCCAGAGCTAGTGGTCACTCAGACTGTGAGCACTTCTCCTGCTATGCCTGACCTCGTGGACTCATCTGCCACACCCCCTGGGCACCATTTTGCATTTCCTTCCTGTTCCTCCTCTCCACCCTCCTCTCCTGCCCCCAGGTGAGTCTGAAATGAGGGTGCTGGGCCTCAGGAAGAATGGGCAGTGATGGGAGAGCTAGGGTTGGCTTCACAGCATTGATCCCTGGGCCAGATTATAGGGGAGCTGGAAGTAAGCAGGAATTCAGTGTTGAGTAAGACCAAGGGATGAGATGCAGTTCCTTGTTCCTCTGCCAGTGCTGCCCAAAGTAGTGGCTCAGCCATGGGGTCAAGCTCCAGCAGGTGGCCCATGGGGCAGAGGACAAGGGTGTCTCCCAGCCAAACCAAGGCTAGTGATGAGTATGGATGAGCAATGGCACCAGGAGCAGCAGTAGAAATGGGAGTGGGGATGGGGAAGGATCAGATCAGGGAAGGAGTGCCACTGGCAGGATTCTCCATCCCTCTAATGGTGGCATGCCCATTAGGGCCATCTGCTCCCAGGACTGACAGGGTTAGTTACACTTTCTCTTCTTCCCTTCCAGCGCTGAGCTTGAGCACTGCCTCCCACATAAGGGTGAGTGGAGTCCTACTCCTGGTCATACCCCCTCTCAGGTTGCACTTTTGTTTTCCTGCCATGGGTTTTTTTGGCCTATCCTTTCCCTGGTGAGCAGGGAGGAGCCCTGTTGTTCCATGCATTCTGAAACATGGAGCCCTGTAGGCAGGTGACCCAGAAGTGAGCACAGGAGACCTGACTGTGATTTGTGGAGTGGCCCAGCCAGGCACCTTCCCAGCTCCAGCATGTGGGAAATGATGTGGCAAGGGGTTAATCCCCCACCTGCAGAGCTGAGCGCTGTGGACTGGGTTGGGAGGCTGTCTCTGCCTCTCCCTGGGGAGGTGGGAGCACTAGGTCAGGGGCCTCACCAAGCTGAACTAATGGAAAGAGTTTCCTGAAGCTTGATTGGAGTCTGGAGGTGTGAGTGAGTCATTGGTGAGAGGCATCTTGGCTGCTGGCTGATGCCTAGGAGACCTGCTCCCCATTTTCATCACAAGTTATCCTGCCCAAGGGCAGAGACGACTTCCCCTGCACCTCCCTGGGGCTGAGATCTGGCTGCATCCCTAGTTACATGGTGTCTCTTTCCTTTCCCTGGCTTGTTCCTTTTATTCCTGAAGGTGGAGAACCCATGTAAATGCAGTGTGACCAAGGGGTTAATTCCTGGAGGAGCTTGTGCACCTGCTCCACACCTCTAGTGCCCAACTCTTGTCTCCAGGATTGGATAAGCAGTGTTCCAGATTGACTTTTCTGACCCTGACGCATCTCTCTTTGCAGATGACCTTCTGATAGAAGCTGCCAAGAGTGGCAACTTCAGCAAGGTAGGTGCTCCAGTAGCCTGCTGCAATGAGCAACCAAGGCTGGCTCCTAGGCTGGTGTGCCTTTTGGGCTAAGGGAAGCCCTGCCAGCCCTGCTCCCCAATTGCCGTGGAGCAGCACCTGTCAAAGGCCTTCCTCCAGGAGTGGTGGCTAGAAACCAGGCAGTCTTCTGGCAAGGGGCCCTGGTTCATCTCCTGGGAGACACAAAGGGAAGGGAGGAGAAGGGAAGGGACTTGGTAACATGGCTGAGCTGGACAAAGCTCCCCACCACGTATCCACACAACCAGTCAGACACTCCAGGCACATAATGCTGGGGCTTGGAGCTGGGAAATGCAACTCATCCTGAGCAATCTGACAATCCTGTAGTTCCAAGAGCTGCACCGAGCTGGAAGAGACCTGATGGTGCGAGATTCCTCGGGCCAGACTGTCCTCCACCATGCTGTCAAATCAGGAAGCAAGGACATCGTCAAATACATCATCGAGAATGGTGAGCTGGAGTCAGAGTGCCACTCTTAGCAAAGGAGCCTGGCAGACCAAAAAAAAAAATCAACCTTCTGCTCAGAGGGAGTGCTCCTGGGCTTAGATCCCTTTCCTCTGCTATGTCATCCTTCTGGTGTATGGGCTTTTCCTGGCATCTGTCTGCCAGTACTGGGGTATCCTCATGGCCATTGCTGCATCCTGGCAGGGATCAGCTTGTCTCTGGGAAACATTTCTCAGTATCTTGCTTCTGCCCTCAGGGCAGCTGACCGGTTGTTTTTGGCAGTTCCCACTGAAATACAGACAGCTTTATTTTTATTTAGATATTTCTCTGTAGTGTGTCCACAACCACTTCTTTCCTGGGATCAGCTGGGCTCAGATGTCATTGCTGACCTGAGTTCTTTGGAGCTAGGACTTTTGCAGGCAGCATGAAAATAGCAGCCCCTATGGAATGATGCAGACTGTGACCAGGGAGTAGGCAGGTCTGTCTCTGCCCCAGAGCCAGGTCTCATTCACCTGCACTCTTTCTTTCCACAGCTCCTTCAGAAATCCTTGATGCCACAGAGGAGGAGAAGTAAGTCGCTGCCTGACTTGCATTACCTGTTGGCCAGACCCTCTGTGAAGTGACCAGTTATAGGGGCACTTCAGCTGCCCTTGTTCTAATTGCCAGCCATTAGTCCCAGTCCATTTTGGACAGACTGCCCCTGAGTAGCACCCCCCTCCTCTGCCTGGACAAACACACAACTTACCATCAGCTGCTGCTGCTGCTGAATTGCTGTCTCTTGCTGCCACCTGCATGTGCTGATTGTCCCTGTTCAGGGGGACATCTCACATCTCCTGCTTTCTCCTCCTCAGCGGTGAAACCAGCTTGCACCAGGCTGCAGCCTTACGCCAGCGCACTATCTGCCACTACATCGTGGAGGCTGGGGCCTCGCTCATGAAGACAGACCTGCAGGTGACAGCGGGAATGGTGGCAGTGGGGCTTTCTAGGGTGACCAGAGGGCTGAGAGCCAGCAGGGGAGCAGAGCAGGGGTGCTTTGGGTGAGGTGTTTGCCAGTCAGAGAGGAGCTGACATGGAGTACCCATGCTTGCCCAGTAGAGCCCAGCTACAGAGGGGTTAAATCCCTCTCCTCCTGGTGCTTCTCTCCCTGTTGTTTTATTAAATTAGCAGCAAGGGGCTGGAATGTCTCATCCCTGTCTCCCCCTTCCCACCCTCAGGGGTCAGAGCAAGGACATTCTCCCTCCCAGCTGCAGGACTCCCCTGCTCTCCCCCACCGGCAGTCATGATGGGGGATCCGGGAGCTCCTCTTGGTGGATAAAGCTGGCCTGTGGGGAGCAGGCACAAGCAGTGGCAGCACTTTCTCTCACATGCCGAGTTAATTGAGCTGTGCCTTAGTGTCAGGGAATTGTGCCAGCCCTGGCAGAAGAGATGCAAAAGGGGAGGGCTTGAGGCCATATTTTGGTACAGGAGGTTCCCTGGGCTGGCATATGGCAGAAAGAATGTGGTCAGATCTCTCTGCTGGAGGTTTGTAGTGATGGGCTGTAGCAGAGGTGATGTAGAACAAGCCAAGAAGGTGTGATCTGTGGGTCTGGGACACCTATTAGGAGCCCAGTTGAGGGGTGCTGGTGATGGTGGAGCTTGGGATTCAATTTAGACAATGCACATCTCTGTTTGCTGGCTGCCAGGAGAATGCAGTACAGATAATCTCTGGCTCCCCATCTCTCTTCCTTGGTCCTGTCTAAGGCTTAGCCCTTGCACAGTGACCAGAGTGGGGCTGGCCTAAATGAAGACTCAGCTGGCAGAGGCAAGTGGAGAGGGCAGTTTGGGGTGCATGGCCCCTCTCTGTCCCCAGCTCCCTCATTTGTCTGAAGAAGAGGAACAGCCCCCCGCCTGCCAGCACAAAAGAGAGCCTTGCCCAGGCATGCGGCTGCCCCAGGGAATGGGTTTGCACGTGCCTGTGCAAAAGCATGTCGCATGTCGGGTTTGTGGCTGCCTGGGGACCCTGCTGTGCTGCTGCACTGACCTCTCAGGGGCTCAGGGTCACAGCCTGCCTGCACAGGCAGGATCCACCTCATTAGAAACCTCAGCGGCATACCTGTAGCATGGGTTTGGAGCAGACTGATCCTGCTCCCTGCAGTGGTGAGGGAGGCTGAGCCTTATCAGTTGGACTGCCTCAGTCCAGCTGGGCAGGGAGGCCCTGGCAGCTCCGGTTTCAGGCTGCAGGCAGGCAGTGTTGCAGAGGGGCTTCTTCAGGGGAACAGGAAAGAAGCTTAATTCCTCCTCTGTTAAATGAGTGATTGCATTCAGGGGATGTGGGGAGGAGGCCATCAAGGAGAGCCAGCACCAAACACAGAGTGGTCTCCATCCCCTGATGGTGTGGCTGCTGGGGGTTGGGTGTAGGACCACGGAGTGTGCCCAGTCTTGGGATGCACATCCCAAGGAGATTTCTTACTGCATGATACCTCTCTGCAGCCACACATGGATGAGTTTTTGTGCACAGCCACATCCAGGCCCAGTGGAGGACTCTGCATGTCTGACCATTGTTCCTGATGGAGAAATATAGCTGGGGGCTGCTCAGAGGCCCCGGCACACTGCTGCAGCTGCCTTTGTCCTGCTGTGCACCAGGCCATGAGCCGGGCAGGATGGGTATCCCTTCCAGGGCTGGTTTTCAATAGCAGCGGAAGGCACCAGGTTTCTGTGGCCTTTCTCAGTGGCACAGCAAAGCCTGGGCACTTGGAGAGGTGGAGCAAGGAGCAGAGCGGTGGGGGGAAGGGGGAGAGGAGACAGAGCTGGGAGCTGTTAACAGATTTACTTTTTATGGAGTGCGGGAGTTCATTAGTGGACACAATCCAGATGGCTGCAATAAGCTGGTGAAATGTGATCCTCCTTTGGGAGCTGGAGCACGCTAGCCAGGCTGTGAGAGGGAAGGGGGGTTGGTATGCTTGGGCATTCCCCAGACATACCCCTCATTCTTCACCCTTTCCCGCCTGCCTCTCCAGCACAGGGGAAGAGCAGGTCAGGGGGACAAGTCTTTGTCTCTTCTTGGGTGACTTGTGTTGCCCAGGGTCAGTCATATCCTAGCCCATGCCTGGAGCTGATGGCCCTTCAGGGGACAGCTCCCAGGCCTGCAGTAGTCAGGCTCCTCAGGAACACACTTTGATCCCATGGTGAGCACATGGACGTTTGGCTGCCGCCTGACTTGGGGTTTGGCTGCAGGCTCTGCTGGACCCGGCCACATGGGGGAATGGGGACGATGAGGGAATGGGGATGCCTTTGGGTGCCAAAGCAGCCTTTAGGCAGCATTCAGTGCTCCTGACTTCTTGCCTCCCCTGCACAGGGAGACACCCCGAAGCACCGTGCTGAGAAAGCCAATGACCCCGACTTAGCTGCCTACCTCGAGAACCGACAGCACTACCAGATGATCCAGCGGGAGGACCAGGAGACAGCTGTGTAGTGCTTGGCGTGCCTTAGCCCAAGCCAGCTCATGCAGGATGAGAAGAGTACAATGCCAACTGACAGAGCTGTATCTGGCCCAACACTCCCCAGATGCCAGCCTGGTCCCTGGAGATGGATACAGAAGAGCTCTGCCCCAGGCTGGGCTGGAACTCTGTTTATGAGGACAATTAATATTTCAGACTTGAAGCCTGATTCTTTGTGTGTCCACCCCTTCACCTCTCATTCACCACATTCCCTGCCCTAGGTGGGCTCTATCCCCCAGCCATGTTGGAGCAGGCCAGGCTGAAGCCCCCAGGCACCCTTGTTCATAGGAGTGCTGGCAGTGCCCCCTCCACAGGCTCCTACCTATAATCCTTATGAGATATCATTGCTCAGCCCCTCTCTGCTGGCAGTGCCCCTCTTTAGGTGCTTGGCAGGTTTGTGTCCTGTTCCTCCTCCCCTGTCTGGCACAGCTGTGGGAGGCACAGGCTGCATGGACAGACTGCAGAGGCTGTGAGCTGCAGACTACCCCAAAGGAAGCACCATAACTTACTGGCCCTGCCTTCTCCCTCCTGAGGCTGCACCAGGTCTCTGTGTTGCCATGCCCTTCTCTTCTGCAGCAGGAGAGAAGTCACGTGTGCATCCAGCCTTTCCTAGATCATCTGGGTCTGGTGCAGCTATAAGTAGGGCAGCAGGTGCTCTCCTGATGGGCCTTTAGTGCTCAGTCAGCAATCTGACTCAGGGCTGGAATGGCATGGAGGAAGGCTACCAAACCCTCCCACCACACTTCCCTCCATGGGGCTAGGTGGAACAGTTTGCACACTCACTCTGCTGAGCATCTCTTTGTGAGCCGGATGGTGGAGAGCTGCACTCAACTGGTGCAGTGACAGCAGTGATGTCTGTTATATTTCCCAAATGGTGAGTTAGATTCAGCTGCCCTCCTTGCTTCAGTTTCCCCCCTCAGTGCTAGACTTTGCATGGGGCTGGACGGGCAGTGCTGGGGTCAGTGCTGCTCTCAGGGATCCCCCTCCTGCCCCCCAACCTGGCAACATCCATCCTCTTAGGCTGACTCCTGCTATTCCCCAAACTGGGCACAGGGCTTTGCAGGGAGCTTACCCAGCTGAGACACAACCCACCTGGGCAAACCATGAACTCTCCCTCTCCAGTTTTAGTAGAAAGAGGGATTTGGATTCGCAAGAGCCATCAGGGCTCCTAGCCCTGACTCATGTCTGCAGTGGGATGGAGTTTCACCAACTGCCTGCCATGGGGTATGAGGCACCACAATCCATCTCCCCTCTTGATGCTGTGAGCGCTTGATGCCAAGACGTCAAGCCAGACCTTAAGCAAGGCTTTTGCAGAACTGTGTCTCTGAGACCAGGAGGTGCTCACAAAGGAGGAAAGCTGATGGCTCTGAGCCTAGCAGACCTGCTTGGCACTTTTGGGTGGGCAGTGGTTGAGAAGGGGGTTGCTGTTCACATCTTGGCTCTAGGAGAGGATACTACTGCTGCCGTGTGTGATCTGTGCAGTCCCTCTGCATTCACATGCAGCTGTGCCCTCTGGGTAGTGCTGGGTGGCACTGTTTGAATCCCTCCTACTACCAAGAAAAGGGTATGAGGATACTGTAGGGAACCAGAATACCCTTCAGACTTTTTGCCCAGGGGTAGGATTTCCTTGAAGGATGGGGGATGTTGTACTGGGGAACAGAGGTGCAGGGCAGTGCAGGGTACCCAGGGGCCAGTGTCAGTATTAACAAATAATAATGATAGTGTACTATTGCATTGGCAGCTGGGACACTCCAGAAGTGCCTGGAGTTCTCATCAGCACTGCTGGCAGGCCATTAATAGATTCAGCACTGTCATCTTCTCAGAGGTTCACACCACTGCTGCCCTAGACAGGATGCCCAACTTGGCCCAGAGGCATTTAAAGCCTCAGCTTTCCCCTTTTTCCATTACAGTTTTTGTACAGGTAGTTGAGAGACACACTGTCCCCCTCCCTGCCTGGCCCCTCCGTGTGCCTGTGAGCTGAGTTGCTGTGCAATTCCAAGCCTGCTTATATTTTGGTGAAGAAGGAGGGGGTGTTGGTTACCCTGCCCCTGAGGGCAGGGGTTCTGTGCAATACCTGGGTCTGTGTTTCTTAGACACTGTTGTAGGATTGTATTTTTGTAACTATGTGAGGGTGCTGGCTCCAGCCGGCCCAGGGCCTGGCATGAGCTTGTGTTCCCATTGCTTTTCAACTTTGACTGTTTGGATGTTTTTGTTTCTTGCTATTGTAATATAGAGATTGATGTTTTAGTTCCTGTCTCCTTGCTGCATCCGCAAGATCACAGCGGGCACTGCACAACGGATGCCCTGCATGGCACAAACAAGGTTGGATCCCAAGGCTTCTGCCCCTGTCCAGACTTGGGGAGTACTTTTGGGAGTTCCCTGCTGGCCCATGTCCTTGTTCACTTCCTAGCACAGCATCCTTCTGGAACAGTTGCTAGATACAGGGTCTTTGTCCTGAGGGACCTTCTCCTCCATTCTGCATTATACATCAATGCTCAGTGTAATGTGGGAAAGGGAGAAAGTGCACTGCCTTCCCAAGTGATCCAGAAGGCCTTGGAAGTGTGAGTCAGCAGCCTGCTATTCCTCCTTGGGGCAAAGGCAGCAGCCCCAGCAGCTGCCACAGCTGTCAGTGGATTCCACAGCAGCATCCAGCCTCCAGTTTCAAAGCGTTTGTTGGCCTTTTTTTGTGGTGAGCTGTCCCCAGCCATGCTGCTCTGCGGGAGATGAGCCTGCCGGGGGCTCTTCCTATTCATTTCCAGCTCCAGCAGGGAGTCTTGGGCTTCTGCCTCCAGTGCTGAGCACTGAGAGTAGGGATTATCTCTGCCACTCTGGTGGAAGGACCGCTCTCTGATTACAAAAGCAGAGGATTAGGGACCCTTCTGCTTCCAGCCTCAGACTCATAAGGATGACTGTGGCCAACACACTTCTATCCTGTGGAGTTTTCTTTGAAAAAGGAGGTAATTGCAGTGGCTGATGGCATGCTGGTGATGGAGCCAATGGGTGATGAGTTATACTCATATCTCAGACTCATATTTCTAGGGGCAGTTTGGCAGCCTGCCTAGTGCTCCTGCCAGCCAGCCCCTCTCTGCCCGGAGAAGCAGCCTCCTTCCCTGCCTGCATTGTCCCTTCCACCCCCACTGTGCTTCTCTTTCATGGTCTTCAAACTTCAGCTCCTGCCCAGAGCTAACAGTGAGTATCTGTAGCAGGTGTAAGGCACACCAAATTGTCCTGGCCTTCCCAGGGACCAGGTGTACGTGCAATTGGGAGGAGGGGGCCTGCTCTGCTTCAGTGCCCAGACCCCAGCATGCTGGCAACTGGCCCACATCTCAGCAGGGAGGCTGTCAGTAACCATGGCAATTGGAGTCTCCCAGCCGCCCCAGTGTCAAATATACAGTGGGGAAGAAAAGCAGTCCTGCTATGTGATCACTCTGATGAGGAGTGTTGGAAGAGGGGCAGTGTAACTTTGGGGCAGAGTCCTGCCCTTTTCTCCAAAGGGTATCAACATGCCCTCTTTCTCCTTTTCAGTCAGGTGCTGGAGGTTTGGAAGTCTGTCTGCCCTCCTGTGGGCTGGAAGCACACCTGGGGTGTAGGCACCAGGTGCATGTGTGCAGATTGGAGAAAGCAATGCAAGCCCAGCCCCAGCTACGCAGAGCTGGGGTGACAGCAGTTGGCCCTGTTAATGATTACCTGCCACACACCTCAACAAGGAAAAGGTCGTTCCTCTCCCATGCATGGCTGTGTCCCTGCACTGACACTGCAGCAACATCCACTACCATTTCCCCAAGCACCAGGCTTTCACCAGAGATGGAAAATGCAGAGCTGACATGCCATGAATTAGATTGTGACATTTTAAGAGGTAAAAAGCTCAGGTTAACCAGTTGCAGGGAAATGCACCTGGGCTGGTCACAGTCCCTCTTTTTTTCCTCCTTTCCTCAGTATGAGGCCTCTTTCTGCAGTCACAGCTGCTAATTTGAGCTGGGGAAGGAGCCATTTCCCCCATGTCCCTCAGAAAGAGCCCAAAGGGATCAAGCACAGCCACTGCTGAGACTGCTGTGCACCAAAGCATCTCTGCTCTCTCGCACAGCTAGCACTTGTCTGCTGGTGCCCTGGAACAAGTGAAAATTTGCACAGGGCTTCACTGTACCTCATGCTGCTGTGCTCTGGGCACTCCAGCGAGATCTTCAGCTCCTGGCCAGGACCAGATGAAGAGAAGCAGCAGTGCTTGCTGCACACCTAGTTCTTTAACAATTCTATAGACCCTGCTTTGCTCATCACAGTCTCGTGATTCAGACGTGCAAATCTCATGTACACCTAGGTCCTTTTTTACATTGAAGTTTGTCTTAGCAGCTTTCTTCAGCTTGAGTTTAAAGGCCAGCAATGGGGGTGGTTACTGGCTTTGCTACCTGCCCAGCTATCAGGATCCATTTCTGCATCCTGGGCTCAAACATACAGCCCGGCATCTCCAGATCCCTCACCACAGAGAGCAGTACCTCTTGCTGTGTGCGCAGCAGGAAGGGGAGATGACGTGTTCCCACATTTACCAGCTCTCCTCAAAACCTCTGCAGATGTTTAGGAAACTGCTGGCAGATTGGCAATTAAATGTGGCAATCTCTTGGAAAGTGATTCCTGGTTTTGAAGCAGCTCATAAAAAACAGCCCTGCCCTGCAACCCCACCTGTGTGCTCTCAGCAGACTTCTTCCAGGATAAGAGGTGGAGAAATTCTCTACCAGACCCCCATTTTTCTTGCATGACACTCTCCTTTCAGGTTGCTAACTCCAAAAGGGAATTGGCTTTGCTGCTGCCTTGCTCACCTCCCAAGAAAAGGTGGTGGATGGGGGAAAGGAGCAGTCACATCTGCAAGGTCCCTTTCATCCCCCACCAGCAGTCGGATACCACTGCTTGGTCCAAGGAGAAGGGCTGCAGCGTGGCTGAGCTGGGGACGGGCAGGCGGGTCAAGGGACAAGGGATGGAACTGGGGAGACGCTTGGGACAGCATGTGCTGCTCTGGGTGCTGAGCAAGTACCCCTTTCCTGGCAACTTCCCACAAGGGGCAGAGCAAGCAGAGAAGGGTGAAAAGGGCAGAGATCATGAAAGGTCGGTCCATTGATGCCAGTGGCCTTGATGGAGAAGGAGGCGTTCACGGAGCTGGTGGAGACACAGGGTGGTTCCCTTTACTCCACCGAGGCCCGGGGATGCCCCCGGGGCCAGCTTCTGTCGGAACTCAGAGCAGCAGCCCCCAGGGGAGACGCTGCCCGGCTGTTCAGCTGTGCACCCTTGGCCACTCGTTGATGTTGGGGTGCATGGTCAGCTGAACCCGCGCAGCGTTCCTGGTACCGCACCGCGGGTACGGGTTGGAGAGCACAGCAGGAAGCTGAGAGGGGACAAGGGACGGGGGCCGTGCCCCGCGGGACCTGACGCTCCCCGGGCACAGCTCACCCCCGGCCGAGGAGGCCCCCGCCCCGCCGGCCGAGGGGCCAGCCTGCCCCCGGGCCGCCCCTCCGCCGCCCTGCCTTTGTGCCTGCCGTGGGGTAGAGGAGGAGCTTGCAAAAGTTTTGGGCTAAAAACCCACCTTTTTGCTGCCAGCCGAGCCCGACGTCAGGGGCCGCTGTGCGCCGCGCGGGGCTCCGCACGCGGCCGCCACACAAAGGCAGCAGCTCCGCTCCGCTCCGCTCCGCAGGTGAGTGCGGCCCCCACACAGCTCTCGGGGTCGGGCCCCGCCGAGATGGGCGCCCCGGGCGAGGCGAGCGGCGACCGCCCATCATCTCCCCAGGGAGGCGGCGGTCATCCAGGCTGAGGGCTCTCTGGAGCGGGAAGGAGCTTTGCCGGGGTGGGGGACAGGCTCTGCCTGGGGAGGACCTGCAGAAAAGGGCGACTGGGGCCGAAGGACCGGGGGTGGTGCCCCCCCGGTGCGGAATTGCCTGAGAGGAGCCAGGGAAGAGCCTGGAGATGCAGAAGGATGGAGTTTGGTAGGGAGTCAGGGCTCCTGGAGAGCAGACGGGTTGGGTCAGTGGCCCGGTATCCTACTCCCCATTCCTCTGGGGAAGCACCCCACACTGGTTCGGCGAGAACTCAGCTGGTGGAGATCCTCCGATCGGAGCCCGGGGAGCTGCCCCGGAGCGGGGATCGACCCCCGCCCACCCCTCCGGAGGATGAGGGAAAAGCTCTAGGGGGCTCAAGGCACAGCATCTACCCTGAGGAGGGAGCAAAGGGCAGAGGTGCGGAAGGCCGCTGCCTGCTCCTCTCTCTGCCCTCAGTGCAGGGAAAGAATCCTCTTCCCTTGAAGCACCTTCTCTTCACTGCCAGGGGAAGGTGAGGCCGCCTGCTTCCCCTCAGCACCTCTGGGAAAGCCTCTTGGCCGTGCCAACGCGTTGGCTCACAGGCACATGCTCGGTGTCCCCTTTCCAGGCAGCAGGGAACTTCCTACTGTCGCGGTCGCTCCAGGCCACGGGCTTCCCGAGCGCTGGGCTGGCTCCTCGAGTGCCGGGCTGGCTGCCCGGAGGCTGGGAAGCAGCTCAGCCCGCAGAGGGAGGACAGCAGCCCTGCGCCCACCACTGCCAGAACCAGCTGCAATTTGAGCCGAGCAAAGCCAAGCCGAGAGGTCCCACTCCTGGAAAAGGGGCTGTGAGGGGGGTGCCAGCCCAGCTGCTGTTCCGTTCCCGGGAGCGAACGGGGTCAGCATTGAGGGATCAGGAGCTGAGGAGGATGTGTGGGCCGCATTAGGAGAAGTCGGTGGCACTACTTGCCCCGGAATGGTGTCCAGAGGAGGTCCAAGCTTTCCAATTGCAATAGTAGGTATTTGAGCTCTGCTTCAGCTTCACCAGGTGATTTTTCTTTTTAGAGCTTCATCTTCACCAGGTGATTTAATTTTTCTTTTTAGAGCTAATCCTAGATCATAAAAACCCAGAGCGGCTACAGGAGGGGGGAAGGGAGAACAGGGACTGATGTCATGTGAGAGCCAGCCAGCATCTGAGGAGGAGAGAAGCCAGGGCCCCGCAGGGACGCAGGAGGAGCTGTGCGAGCACGCCTGAAGGTGCTGTCAGCCCAGCCAGGAAAAACTCTTGTTTGCCTGGCTGTTTGGAAAACCAGTTGGGAAACTGCACTCCCTTTTCCTTATGAATGCTTTAGGATGAACCATGAAGGTCCCTGCAGAACTTTGCCTAGGGAAGGTGATGTGCTGGGCTGAGCCTGTGAGGAAATTCAGAGGTCCCTGGGGCTGTAGCTGGTCATCCCCTCAGAGGGTATCCTTCTAGCATCCCTCCATATATGTGGGCAGGGCCCCACTGCACCCGTGGCAATCGGACTCCGTGCCTGGCAGTGAGGCAGGGCTGAGCACAGCAGCTGGGGCTGTCTGCCCTGGAGAAGACCATGTCAGAAGGGCCTGAGCAGAAGGTGCTGGGCTGGGAGCTAGCTGCAAGGAGCACAGGGAAATGCTGTACAGCACAAGATGGGAGAAGTTAACAGAACACGTGAAACCAGGGTCATGGTGTGAATAATGTGGATGTCAGAGGTGCTACCCCATAAGAACCACTGCAGAAAATGAGACAGCCATGTCTGTAAGTCAGCTCAGCTCCAGCCTTGTCATCTGTAACCAGCCCATCTTGGCTGTGCCCTGTCCCCTTTGAAGGCAGATGGGTGGGAGCAGAGCTGAGCCGTGCTGTGCTTGGCAGGATGGCTCCCAGCCGGGCTGGGTGAGGGGGAAGGCAGATCTCAGCCCCACGACTGTGCCCTCAGCCAGCCAGTCTGTGTAATTCTCGGTGACAGTTCAATGCAGAGCGAAGCTGGCAGCTTGGCGGCGGATGCATGAAGGGTGAGTGCACTGGAGCCTGAGTAATGTGGGATGCTGCTCTCCCTGGCATGCTGCCCAGGGAGCCCAGGGGAGGGAGCAAACACTGACCTCGGGCTCTTCCCTTCATTAATGTCCCCCGGGGCCTGTAGTTCATCCCGTCCTCTCCAGCCCAATTCTGTAAAGCCCATCACAGAGCCAGGACAGGTGCCATGTATTTTCTGGATGGCTGCTGCCACACAGATATGGGTGGCATCTTAAAAGGCTTTGATGGAACAGAAATGGGGTCTCCAGATTTCAAAAGCTGGCTCTGCATGCCTGTACTCCTGTTCCCACTGAGAGCAGGATCTGGGATCCCAGTGTTGGCAGCAACATCCCACAGAGTCTCATGGTGGCAGCCAGAGAGGAGCCATCACATCGTCCAAGGCCACTGGGGCAGGGGGACAGGGCTCGATCCCCAGAGCTGAGCTCTTATGTATGTACACCTTTGTCCCCAACCTGCTCCCAGCTGTGTGCACACCTGCTCACCCCCTGCATGCACGGGTGGCGTGGGCAGCAGGCTCCATCCCTCCAATGAGCTCCCGCATTGTGGATGCTTTTTTGGTGTTTAATCCACTGATATAACTTTCAGACCTCTCATGAAAGCAGGTTTGTTTTCCTGGGCTTTTTTCCTTCTCCCTGGCATCCTCTGGAACTGGATTAAGTTACTATGGGAGCCGTGTTCCCTGGCCCCAAGGCTCTTTGGTATGGGGCAGCAGCCTGCTGGGTCATGGATAAAGGATTCACAGAGAAATACGAGGGTAAGGGCTGGCAACTGTAGGACCTTCCCCAGATGCTGTGTGGGCTGTGGGGTTCCCATGGAGAGCATTTCGACCACATAGAGGGCAATGGAGGGGCTGCAGGGGTGGGAACACTCTCAGCCCTGCAGCTCCCTGGTGGGAGGCAATTGTTGAGGTACACAATTAACCTTCCTGTTGCAATTAGTGAACATATTCTACTGGGTGGCAACAAGCAGGGCACAGGGGTGTACACACACATGTAGGTGAGTGTGTGCAATGGAGGCAGCTACTCCTGTTTTACACAGGCTGCCCACAGCCCACCATGCCCCTCCTCGACACCAAGTTGCACCCTGACCTCCAACCCACCCAATTCCCTGCTTCCTCCACAGGCAGGATGCAGGTTCGGAGTCTTTTCCTCCTCCTGGCGCTGATCCTGGTGGCTGCCACCGCCGAGGCTGGCAAGAACAAGAAAGGTGAGGGGCAGCCTGGGCAGGGGGCCAGCAGGGCAGGGGCCAGAGTAGGGCATGCTCCCCTGTCCCTGCAGAGAGCACCCACTCCACTTTTCCGTGCAGAAAAGGCAAAGAAGGATGGCTCCAAGTGTGAGGACTGGCGCTGGGGACCCTGTGTTCCCAACAGTAAGGACTGTGGCCTGGGCTACCGCGAGGGAACTTGCAAAGATGAGAGTAAGAAGCTCAAGTGCAAGATCCCCTGCAACTGGAAGAAGAAATTTGGAGGTGGGTACATGGAGATGGGGTGGTTGGGGACTACCCTGTGCTCAGTGACCAGGGCTACTGTCCTGCCAGGTCCTGGCTAGTTCTGATGCCTCTCCCCTCTCATCCAGCTGATTGCAAGTACAAATTTGAGAGCTGGGGAGGCTGCAGTGCTCAGACAGGCCTGAAGACTCGCTCCGGCATCCTGAAGAAAGCCCTGTACAATGCCCAGTGTGAGGAGACTGTCTATGTGACCAAGCCCTGCTCCTCCAAGATCAAGTCAAAGTCCAAAGGTCAGTTTCCCACCACTCGTGTCCCCAGAAGGGTCCTGTTGCAACCCTGGCCAGGGGTTTTTCAGAGGTACCTTGGCCTGTTGGGGTTTGCTTTGCTGGATTTCCTAGGATGCTCTTTCCTTTGCACTGCGAAGTCCAGCTGCTGGCTGGGTGGGAGGTGCTGCTAGGAAAAACCCTGGTCCCCCCACAAACCACTGCCATCTTTGGGATGGGATGGGGATTCCCTGCTCTCTTCACGAGGACTGGTGCAAAATGTGGTTTGGCATGGCAGGAGGCTGCCTGCAGGGACGCAGCCACTGGGCCGTGCTCAGCCTGCCATGTTGGCTACGTTTCTACCACAGCAGTGTCTGGGGGACCGTGAGCTGCCAGCAGATGCACTAACTCTTGTCTCCTGTGCTTCTTGAATGCAGCGAAGAAGGGCAAGGGGAAGGACTAGAGCAGGAAACCAGCTCATCGGCCCCTCAACGTGGTGCCTACAGGACTGGATGTCCAGCCATAGCTGGCCCCACACTACAGTCTTCCTCTTCTCCTTACTCCTTTCCATGACCTCCTCTTTCACTGAGATGCCTTGTTTTAATCATTAGTGTTGTAGAGAGCAAACCCACCCACCCTGCAGGATAGGCTGCCTCCTTCCTTGCTGCCCCATGGGCAATACCAGTGCATCCTGCCCATCTCCTCTGGGCTGGTGTTGGGGTTCACTGGGATGAACCCCACACACATTTTTCCACCCTCCAGCACAAATGAGTTGCCTTTAGCACATACTTTTGCAAACCCAGGAGCCTCCTTGCTCCTCCACCAGGTACCAGTGCCAGAGGGAAGGACTGGGTGTTGAATGCCCAAGTAACCCCATCACTGAAGCTTCTCACTCAAGGACTGCTCTCACCTCAGGGGGTTTATTCCAGCATCCCTTTGGCTGGGACATGACTTACCTGCAACAGTTGAGGAAAACACAACCATCATCCTGAGAAGCAACTGTGTCTCCTCTCTGTCACTTCTAACCATGTGTGTCCTTGCTGGGGCTGCAGCCCCTCTGCCTTTGCCATGCCAACACCAGTGCTGGATGGGAGCTCACCTTTTGGAATTTTTCTTTTTCTTTTCCAATAAAAATCTTTTTTAAAAAAGTATCAGAACTCCCCTGTTGTCCCCACAAGGTGCTGCTGTGCTGGAAACCCCAGCAAACCCCAGTTTTGCTGATCCCACTGGCACCAGCAGTGAAGTTACCTTGCAACTGGCCTGGGTGCCACATGCACATGGTCCTGCACAAAGCACCAGGCCTGACAGCCTCTTTGCAACAACGCTTCAGGTTGCCCCCCTCCTTATTCTTGGCAGAAGGGATGGGCTGCAGGAAATGTCACCAGTGGGTGACACTGGGAAGCAGGGAAGGAGCCACCCGGGTGATGACTCATTCATTCCTCACACCATGGACATTAGTTTCCTGGTCCAAGGTCTTTATTTGTCTTGGGGTGTGTTGGGCTGCAGTTGTAACCATTAAAAATACCCAGAAACACACCAGGCATTTTGGGTACCCCTAAAGGCAGTGATGGAGGGGCTCCCATCTGGGTTGGGGCAGCCTTTCTGCAGGTTGCACTCTGGCAAGGGTGAGGACAGGAAGCACATACGGACACAGAGTTTGCCAGTGCTAGAGTGACCCCATCCCATCCGTTGCCTGCACCTGGCTGCGTCCACCAAGGCTTGCACCTGGCTTTGGGAGAAGCTGGGGAGCAGCGCCAGGGCGCTCTGGGCTGCACACACGGGTGGGCAGGGAGGAGGCTGGAGACGCTGGCTGAAGCCCGCATGCTGAGGGCTCTGCCACAACACCCATGACAGCGTTACATCCATGTACAAAGCTCAGCAACCGGCTCCTTTGGCCTCCCTGGAGGAGCCCCCTGCACTCAGGGCAGGAGCGGGGCTGGAGGCCACCATCATCCTCTCCTGCCTCCAGAGCCATGCATCAGGCCTCCCACACCCACTGTGGGGAGAGCAGGGACCTGCTCATGGCCCAGATGAGACACGGGGCAGCTTGGCCCTATTGCAGACTCTCTTCCCACCCTTCTGAGACCCCCAGGTCCCCCCTGTCTCTCCCAAGGACAGTTATTTTCACAGTTACTGCTGCCCGTTACTCAGGGGCCCCATTCCCCCAGGGCTGTGGAACAAAGTCCTGCACCACTGGGCTTTCCTTTGCAGTTTTAGTTTCCATCATTGTCGGAGGCAACTGGGTTTCACACTCCTTACCCAGGAGTGAAATGCTTGGTTTATCTGTCTTTCCAGCAAATTGCTGTCTGAGGGCAGAAAGGACATAAAGGGGAGAGCAGAGCCAGAGCCCAGGGAAAAATTCTGCCCCAGGACCCTGGGTGAGGATGTCTGATGGCACTCTCAAGGGGAAGGAAGCATCTTGCCACGTCTCTTAGTGTCCAATCTTGACTCCCTTCACAGGGGGCCTGGCTGGGCCAGCAGGACTCCCCATTAGCCTGCCTGAGCCAGCCTGGTCCAAGATGTCTAGCAAATGTTTGACCCTGGTTTCTTTTCATTTCTCGGGTAATAAACACTTTATAAGCTGATGGAAAGCATCCTGCATTAGCCCATCTGCGTGCAGACAAGCTCTGATGCCATGGAGATGGTCATCTGGGGAAAAAGGTACATCCAGTCTTAGGAGAAACACTGATGCCTTTTGGCCAATCTCAAGAGCATGGAGCTGGGAAAGGCTCCTGGTGACCACATCTCCTCTTGCCTCTGGCTTTCCTGCTGGCTCCCTGAGCTAGTCCCCAGGCCCAGGGTGACTGGAAGGACCTGCAGCTCAGAAATGCCTTGGGTTTTTGTCAGCATTGGATGAAGGGTATCCTCTGCAATCACTGCACAGTCTGCACTGTTGTGAGTGGGGAGCAGAAGAACCCCCGCTGGCAAAGGAGGCAAAGGGAAGGGCTTCCATAAGGTTACTGAAGTGGTCCCTGAGTACCAGTTTATCTGGCTGTGCCAATGTTCCTGTACTGGCACATGAGAAGGTGCTTGAAGGTTTTCTTGAAAGTGGCATTGCAGAGGGCATAGCAGGCTGGGTTGATGGTGCTGTTGACATAGCAGAGCCAGTAGCTGATGGACCACACTGTTTCGGGCACGCAGGTCTCACAGAAGGTGTTAATGAGGACCATCACGTTGTAGGGTGTCCACGTAAGTATGAAGGCCAGCAGGATGGCAAATATGGTTCGAGTGACTTTCTTCTCTCGGGCAGCCATCTGGCGCTTCTTCCGTACTTGGCTCCTGGCAATGCTGGCAAACTTCCTGGCAACATTGACTGGGCGGCTGTTGGCCAGGGAGTTGTGGTTAGAGGCACCTGACTTAGCTGGGACGATCTCAATGGCGGTGACACATTCAGACCCAGTCTGCTTGGTGACAATCTTAATCTTGGACCACTTGGAAGTTGGGTTCACCCGGGGGTTGGCTGGACTCTGTCCTTGCCCTGCTGGCAAGACTTCTGCTGTGGGCTTGTCTTTAGTGGTCTGGGTCATGCTGACAGTGCTGGACTCATTGGATGTCTCCTTCTCCTCCTGATGGCCAGTGGCCTCTGTCTGTGCAGATGGCTGGTCATCCACTTTCCCATTCCTCACCTCCTCCTTCACCTCCACGGCCCTCTTGGGAGAATTATTGTTGTTCTGTTTCACCACGGGGCCCTTGAGGAATCTGAGGGACTTGGCTTTCCTCTCTTTCCTGCTCTCAGGCTTGTGCCTCCTTACCCTGCTTCTGCTGGCCAGGGAGATGTGGATGTACAGCACCGTCATGATGACCACGGGCAGGTAAAAAGCAGCAATGGCTGTGCCAAATGTCACCGCTGGGTTGGAGAGGAACTGGATGTAACATTCCCTCTCAGGGACTGTCCTCTTGCCCACAATGAACTGCCAGAACAAGATGGCAGGGGCCCAGAGAATGAAGGACAATATCCATGCAGCTGCGATCATTAGCCCTGCCATCTTGGTGGTCCTCCTGGCCGGGTAAGTCAGGGGCTTGGTGACACAGAAGTACCGGTCAAAGCTGATGATGAGCAGGTTCATGACAGAGGCATTGCTCACCACATAGTCCAGAGCCAGCCACAGGTCGCACACCACAGCCCCCAGTGGCCAGTAGCCTTTGATGATGTAGACCGTGTAGAGGTTCATGGAGAAGACCCCGATGATGAGGTCTGCGCAGGCCAGGCTGAAGAGGAAATAGTTGTTGACAGTCTGGAGCTGGCGGTTCACCTTGATGGAGAGCATCACCAGGATGTTCCCCACCACGGTGACAAGGCTGAGCGAGCCGGTGACAGTGGCGATGAAAACCAGCTCCACTGTCTTGTAGTTAGTGGGCGGCTGCACGGCCACCTCGGAGTGGTTGCCCAGGGTGAAGTTGTCATAGGTCAGGTTGGCCATCTTTGCCTGCCAGGGCTGAGCAGAGAGGTTGTGCATGGGATCTGCAAGGAGAGCAAGGACAGAAAGAGAATATCAGACTTGCCAGCCTGTCCTGGCAGCATTTCTTCAGTTTCCCTGGCCAGCACTGCTGTTAACTACTGCTCAAAAATCTGCTGGCATTCCTGGACTTCTCTCTGCCACTCCAGGAGTCCATTGGAGGCATTTTTGTATCCCTGTTTAGCAGTAGAGGAGGCAAATGAGTTGCAGCGAGAAAAGCAGGAATGGGGCTAGGACAGTCCCATGTCCAGGGTTGATGGTCCCTTCTTTGCATATCCCAGCAGGAGCACAACCTCGTGTGCCCGAGACACAGCGGGGCCAAAGGCCTGGGGAAAGAGAACTGCAGAGCCCAGGGGGGATGCACATACAGCACTCACTGCCAGAACAGCACAGCATGGAGCCAGTGCCCTGCCCCAGGCACAAGAGCAGGTTTATGGCATGCCCCAGGCATGTTCCACTGACCTCCCCAAAGCACTCCCCAAGAGGGGCCTGACCCACAAAACCCATGCCGTGGTCCGCTCGGCTCACCTGTGTCTCTCGCAGCAAATAACTCCTTCTGGAAGATGAAATCTGGGAGGAGGAAAACAGCAAGTTACACCACAGCTTGTCTGCATCCCACAACATCTTAATTAGGGCACCAGCCTGTCGAACAGAGGACACTGACTAAAGAGTGACACTGCTGAGATACAGGTGCTGAAAAGCCAAGAAAGGCTGAAGATGGGTGGTTTGGCGTGGCGCAGTGCACAGCATAGCAGGCTCAGGAAAGGGAGGGAGCTGCACAAGTGGCATCAGTCACTGATGCTGGGAAGTGATGACCCCTTCCCCCAGTCCCACATCACAGTGCAGCTGCAGCCACCCAGGCCAGATGTACAGTGTGGAGTCAGGCACCTCAGCACGATACATGGAATTATTTATGAAAAGTGATGAGACTTATGGAGAGAATTGCTGCCTTCATCCAAACTAAGATGCCTGTGGTTAATCACCCAAGGTAAGAGTAGAATGGACCTTAAAAAAAAAAAATCAATAGACAAGAAGTGCTGTATTGAGATTAAAGGGAATTTCCTGGAAAGCAAAGACAAAGCAAAGGCACTGAGGGAGTTGGGCTGGACAGTAGAGCTTTCCATTGAACCTGTCTCTCACACCATCCAGACCTCCAAAGCATGCTGGGCCTTCACCAGCCTCACCCTGGCTTCTGGGGGCATTCCAACCCTGCCAGACCATCAAGGGCAGCCCCTCCAGCAGCTCCTCCTGGTGCCTGGGGCAGGGGTTCAGCCCCATGGGTGCTGCTGCCAGGAAACCATTAGGAGCCAGCGAGTGTCCACACAGTGGGAGTGCTCAGCACAGTGTGTGTCTGGCTTGGGAGATGGCTCCAAGTGCTGCGACTCCTGAAGCTGATTTTGCTGAATGTATAAAGGTGCCTTTAACATGCACCTCTTCTGAACAGGGCCTGGCAGGCTTTGAGATCAGTTTGTCTATTTTAAGTATTTGAAAAGAAATGTCCTTGTCTTTCATTTGTGGTGAGGGTAGGAGATGTCTGCCATCAGCAAATAGCAAAGTTTTTAATATAAGCACTTTCTAAAGAGATGCAGGCGTAATTAAATGGAAATGTGGCTGCTGAGATGCTAAAGCCAGGGTCTGATGTAGCCATTTAGGCAGCTTCTGCATTAGCAAGGATACAGCTGCAATAGTGGTGGAGCTCCTCTTACAGGTGCAAGGAAAAGAAGTGGGTGAGGGACAAAGAAATACCTCTCTACCATTATCCTCTAAGCATGTCTGTGAAGAAAAAAGGCTTTTAAAAGAAAGCAATGCCCTTTGGTAGACGCTGCATGCCAGATACGGATGGGGTGAGGAAGCCTAGTAGCACCCAGCTCCAAGAACAAGTTATGCATCAAGGGAGAGGGAAAGAGGTTTCTTCTGCCATCCTTCCTGGGCACCCAGCCAGGGATGTGAGAAGAGGTGATAAGTGTATAAAATGGCTTAGAAATATATAATCATGGCAGTTTGGGGGTTGGTTTCAGTACAATAGAAATGAGTTTTAATTTCTTCACTTTGGTGAGATGGGGAGATTTAACTGTCATTCTTGTAACAGCTAATCAAACTGATCAGACAAGCTAGCAATCATGCAGACATCTACCCCAGCTCTTCCAAGAAGAATTTGAAAGTCTTGAAAAGAAACCTTTCCATCGTCTCTGCTAAAATGTGGGTTTCAGTTTTCTCACTTTTGTTCATGAACTGGCATCCTCTTCTAAGCGTGTCTAATTAATTTTCAGCCTTGACAGAGGATTGTGTTCTCAGTTACCCAAAGTAAGAAAAGTCCATCTCAACTCTGAACTGTTCTGTACGTGTCCCAAGACCGGGAGAAAAGGCTGCGGCAGCCCCACTACGCGAGCCTTTGGATGCCACCCAGAGGTCATGCTGCAAACTGGTGGGCGGAGGCTGAGGCGTCTGCCGCCTCAGGGCGGAGGGCTTAAACCCTGAGCACTTAAACACGATGACCCTTCGCCTAATAGCAAAAAACAAACCAATCCCCTGTTTGAGGGAAGGAGGAGGACTGAAAATACTTGAAGGTGTGAAGATAACATACAACACAGACAGAGCAATACGTGTGAGGTAGGAGCTATGTACACTGCTCGCCCTTGCCTCAGATCCCCTGGCTATTCTCTGCCATACCCCAGCCCACCGGGCATCCCTTCTTTCCCCATCTTCTACTCTCCATTCCCCTGTCTCACTCTTCTGCTCCTGACACCCTCTCTGTGCTCACTGAGACCTGCCTGCCTTTGCCTTCCTGAGCAGAGCTCAGTCTGGAGCTGGGAGAAGGCCAAGGATGCTACAAATTTGGTAGTCTGTGCAGCTGACCAGGCCATGCATCATGCCTGAATGGGCACTAGGGATAGATCTCTGCCTTTGCGATGGAGAGCATCCAGGCTGTGTGGGAAGGGCCTGGGTGGGGGCACAGACCTCAGGCAGTCACACCTCTGTCTGCATCCCCATCATGTGTCCAAAGATGGAGAGAGCACACAGGAGAGCTGTGCAGCTGCACCAAACTCTCCGCCCTCAGGAGAGGGAGCCGCATCACTGTTCCAATGCTGTGACACCGAGACACCAGACACCAAGGGACCTCTTCAGGACTTGGTGTCTCTCCACTAAATACCTTCCCTATGTACTTCAGTGCCCAATGCTTGCTCCCAGCACCTCCAGGAGTGCATTTCTTCTCTCTCTCCCCTCACAGCCCCCATCATACATCACCCTCTCTGTCTCCATTCCCTTTTGCACCCTATTTTCATGACGACACCACAGACAGGGAGGACACATAGCCTTGACACAGCTGAGAAAACACTTCAGAAGGGCTCCTAGGGCTGACACCCTTACCTGTGACACCACTTGGCTTTCCCTCAGACTTTTGGCAGTGATTTACAGCTGGTTTTCTCCTCTCCATCAAAGCCATTGGGAGACTCCAACTCTTTGCTGATAGCATCCTCCGGTCAAAAGTTTCTGTGGCTGCTGCAGTGGTCACCAATTGTGTCATCAAGGGAAATACCTTTCCCTTCCCACACAGCCACAGATCCAAGCAGAGAAAATTGTAATTTGGGTGGGGTCCAACTACTGCAAGCAGTGGGCACAGCAGGGTCTCCACTGCTGCCAGCAATCATGGGTGTGACCACTCTTGTGTGAGGATTCAACTCCAGAGCAAGAGCAAAGCCAGTGCTTTGTCACAGGGTGACACCTGAGACCACAGCAGGAGACTCCTACTATTTCCTTGCTGCACCTCATGTGCCTTACCAGCAAGCCTTCCCAGCCTGTCAGCTCCTTCAAACTGCCTCACAGCCTCTTGCAGGTAGGAGAGGAGAAAGCCCTGTCATGGTCTGCAGGTGACCACCCTGTGACCAAGAATCTGCAGGAGCTGGAGGCTGGTGTTCCATCGGCTGCAGTTCGTGACTGAGCACCTGCTGAGCACTCAGCTCACGTGGGATGGAGGGTTTAGTTCCCTCCCGCCCCTGCTGCTCCTTATGTGGAAGCTGGGGCTGGCCACCCTCTGCACCGGCACAGCAAAGGCAATGGGAAAGGTTGGTATTTACACAACACATGTGATGGATGAGCTCCTGAGCAAGCAGCCCTCCTGCCCCAGTGTTCCCCACATCTTCTCTCTGTACTGCACAGCTGCCCTCTGCTCCACAGCCCCTGCCCCACATCTCATCACCAGCCATCTCCTTTCCTCTTGACACTGCCCCCATCCCAGCATCGTCCTCAGGGCTGGTGATACCCAGGGAGCAGGCGCAGCTGGGGGCAAAGCCGTGCCTGGTGCACATGCGGCTGAAGTGATGTCCTGCCTCTGGGAACGAGCAGAGCTCTGTGAGGAACCCCATCATAAAGCAAGCCCCACGCTCTCACACCAGCCTGGGGAGGAAGATGTTCACAGGAACAGAGAACGCCGTGCTTTAGTGGACACCTATGAGCGTGAGCTGCTCCCAGAGGAAAGGGGCTTCAGCCCTGCATGATGGGTTTGGAGCAATTGAAAGTGATCTCGAGCTCAGGGACAGGCTGGAGGGGCTGTGGCTGTCAGTTCCTGGCTGAATGGATCCTGTGGGGCTCTGGGTGCTGCCGTCTCCAGGAGGGAGGGAAGGTGGCCCCCTCCACCACAGGCACATTCCAGGAGAAGGTACACATCTTCTCCTGCTCTGTCTGGGTGCCAAAGGCTGGGCCTGGGCACATCACCTTTGGTGTCACATTTGGAAAGAGCCAAGCCAGCCCTACTGCCAGGCCCCTGCTTGTCTTAGCCTTCCTAAATGTGCAGAGAGGATAAAAGTCTTAATGGGATTAATCCTGTCGGGTCAAACTGCTGATGTGATGTGGGGCTGGGCAGTTTGTGCAGCCACCACCACAAGGAGGAGAGGAGAGAGAAAAAACAGGGAACAGAAAATGCTAGACATTTATGGTTCACCCTCAGAAAGGGAAGGTATACTTAGGGTAGGATGGAGCTAATTGCATTATCTAAGAGCTGTTAATTAGTTCCTGAATCATGGCACCACTTTACAACTAGTGAAGGGTTGCTCTGGTTGACAGATTCACGCCCCTCAGAGTGTGAAAACAAATTCCTAGATACTGGAAACAGGCACCTTAGAAATACAACATTTGAGAGAAGATGGAGGGCCGGCCCTGTGTCTGGCAGGGGGAGGGTGGGTGTTGGTCTGCTTCCATGCCTCTGCATTGGAATGATGAAGGCAATAAACAACCAGAAAAACAGAAAGGAGATGAGGGGCCAGCAGGATCTGTTGCATTAAAATGGCAGGGCTCCTTCTGCCCTTCCAGCTCCAGCTGGTGGCTGCACTTTCACCCCTCTGGTCAATAGATCCCTGAAGTCCTTATCCTGCTCCAGAGGAGATCTGAGCCATTGTGGAACAGGAATTGTTTCTTGTCAGTAACATATGGGGTGGTTCAGGGCATTTGATTTTTCCATTGAATAATTTATTCTTCTTTCTTCCTCTGCTATTCAACTGGTCCTCATGAGGCAAAGCAATTTCCTCCACCACATAAGTTAGGAAACTCTGATAGCTTTTCCTGGAGCCGCTGGAGAAGCAGTAAGCTCAGCGGCACAGGAGCAGCCAGCTTTCAGGGGGAGGTGAGGGGGCCAGGGAAACCCCCATGCCTGACATATGTTTGCACATCAGGTTTGTAAAATTTGCTGTGTCCAAGGCCAGAAGGGAGTGTTGAGGTTGGGTAAGCCCACCACCACCCCCCCAAGCAAGCCAGGAGCCTCCCTGCCTTCACTATGGTTAATGGTGGCTTTCAGAGTAAAGCCGAGGCGCTGTGCCCAAGGTGGTTTGCACCCGGCTGTGGGAAGCGCTCGCCGGTCGGAGCCGCGGCTGTTGAGCTGCTCCTGCAGGTGGAGCCCAGCTCAGCAGGCTCACCAGCATCCCGCAGCAGCCATGGCTGCACCCCCTGCCCAAACTTGCCTGTACTTGCCTGTGCCCCCAGCACTTGCCTGTATCCCTAATGTGCCCTTTGCACGTTGCAAGGGGCCGCATGCCATTTATCCACAGCATCACCAGACAAGAAGCAAGCCAGTGAGAAAGTGTTTTTTTAAAAAGTAATTGAAATGTCACTCCTATAAATAGCCTACCAGCACATTGGTCACTCTGACAATTAATTAGCCTCCTGTCACCCAATTATCAGGCCAAATAAATGACCTATCAGTGGAATGCTGCTAGCAAGTGTGCCTGGCAAATGGCATGCACGCCAAAGTCCAGCCTTACCCTGCTGTGCCCAGCCTGCAGCTCCCAGGCACCGGTGACTCCCCAGCGGCTCCCACGCCTGCGCTGGCTCTGGTGGTAACATCCCGGGGGGAGAAGAGAAGGCTCACCACGGCGGCGTGGCACAGAGGGATGAGGGGGACAGAGAGCCCTCCCTCCAGTGCCCTCTGCCTCGGCCGCCCCAGGGCTGCAGCTCCCTTCTGGTGGCAGAGCTCAGGCCACGTCGCTCAGCTAGGAAGGTGCTGGGCTTCCAGCTGAGCCTGGGCTGGAGCCACACTTCTCCCCTCCCATCCCCTGCATTAATGCTCTCTGCCTCAGAGAGATGCTCATGTTCTTTTATATGCCTGGGCTGAAGCTTTAACAGAACCCAGCTGTTTCAAGGCAGCACAGCAGAAATAACCCTACTGCAGCTACAGGTCCCACTGCTGGGAAGGGCTCTGGGACCAGCCAGCAGAGAGGAAAGAGGGGAGAGAGAGAGGATTGCAGCAACAAATGACTGGATTAGCTGGGGTCATCCCAGGGAGAGGTTAGTGGCTGGGGCCAGGTGCCTGTGGGAGAGAATGGTGGAGGAGCGACTGAGAGCTAGAGGGGCAAGTGCTGCAACACCTAAGAGCTGCTTGCTTAGAAGAGCAGCTCCCCCTGCCCCAGGGACAGGCCTTGCCTGGCAATGGCAAGGGGGAAGGACTTGGCTGTTTTTGGGAAGCCAGCTGCATGGAAGACCCCTCACTCTGCCATGGCCCCACACAGCCACAAGGTCCCTACCACCCACATGGGGGATCTGCCCGCCCAGGTCTGTCCCAGGTGCCAGGGCTGGTGCCGAATAAGGCAGGTGCTGGCCCTGCTGCAGAGACCTGCACTCACCCTCTTTGTGCCCAGGGTCCCATAGGTGGGGCTGCAGCTCAGGCAGCCAGAGATGCAGCGCTGCTCTGGCAGGGGGGACATGTTTCTCTGTAACTCATCCCAGAGCTGAGGCACCGCAGGGAGCAAACAGTAAGGTGCTCATCTGAAATTTTAAAGACTTGGCAATGGAAACAAGAGCCCCTTGGCCCATGGAGCAGCGTGAAGCTCTAAAGGGCTTTGAGAGGACAAATGAGCCAGCTAAGCAATGAATGAGAGAAAAGAGCTGATGCCCTGAGCCAAGGGCAGAAAATCAGGCAGGAGCAAGAACCCTGATGGATGGATGCGTATGTGAGAGCCCTAGTCCTGGGGGCAAATATCAGATGGGAATCTTTGAGGTGCTAATGAAAAAGGAAACTGAAAATATGAGACCCCATTTGGCCACAAGACCTGCCAGAGGATTTGGAGTTGGAGGTGATGCCTGAGCAAAGGGATAGAGTGAAGAAGAGGAGCTGTGGCAGAAGGTGGGCAGGAGAGCCCAGGGCATGGACAGGCAGAATGGAAAATATGGGGGTCAGGGTGTCAGGGGAGGAGACCAGGTAGGAAATCCCTGGGAGGAATCCCCTACAGTGAAGGGGAGGGATGGAGAGGAAGGAAGTGGGAATAGTCTTAGCCTGCCAGGGAGGGATTACTTATCTCCTCTAGAGAAAAGTCCTAAGAAAATCTTCTTAGAAGGAGAGACCTCACACAGAGACATTGCCTGCAAACCTCTCCCTGCTGCCTTCTCTGGAGGCTCCCACCAGCTCCTTGCTGGGCAGAGTGGGAGCCGTGCTGGAGCTGGAAACCTCTGTGGGCTGCAGCTCTCTGGCTCAGGCAGCCCAGCTCTGCCTGGAGTCACCTCTCTTGCTGCAGGATGGTGATCCCCAGCCTGTTGTGCTGGTGCTGAATAAGGCAGGGGCTGGCCCCCATGCAGCACCTGCAGCGCCTGTATCCTCTACACTCACCCTTTTTGCCCCCTGGGTCCCCATGAGCAGTAGGGTGGGGATGCAGCTCAGACAGTCAGGGATGCAGTGCTGCTCACCCCACAGCACAGGACAGGGGTTTTAGCCACCTCATTGACAGGGACTGCACACAGTAGCAGAGGGTTTCATGAGTTGAGCATCACTTATGGGCCTTGGTGAGTTATCTGAGCTCTGCAAAAAGCATAGAGACCACCATGCTAGATACTGCTCCTCAGTGCTGCAGAAAGGCAGGCCCAAAGGCAGGCAATTCATGTCTGTTTTCAAGCAAAGGCAGCTGCCAGAAGGGCTGCATTGCTCTCCACTCCTCTCTGTACACATGCATGCACTTTTTTGGCCTTATCTGGGACTGCACATGATGTAACTGTCAGCAGAGGAGGGATCCAAACTACCCCAGAGGCACTAGAGACGGCGAGATGTCGGGTACTCTTTCCCATCTCAGTCATGCAAAGATCCCTCAAGGACCTTCATCCCTCCTCAGCAGAGCCAGCCTGCCGTGCTGCCTGGGGCTTGGGAGCTGGCATCGACGCTGGCAGGGTCTGCAAGTGAGGGGTCAGTGAAGCACGGTGCCATGGAGGCCTCTGGAGAGCTGCTCTGTGACCTGGAGCGGATGCAGGGGCCCGGGACATCGTGTTTGCAGACTCATGTTTTCAGACCTCAGTGTTGCACAACTGCAGCTGAGTTTCCCACAGACAAATAAATCTAATTCTGCTTAAAGAGGCTGAAGACATTAACCCCTTAACTGGCCAATGCAAACCAAATTCACCAGGAGCCTTAACCCTGCTGATGACATTTCACCTCCAGACACTTCCAGCTGAGGCTCCTGGTGTCAGCCCCCACTGCCTACTCTGTCAAGCTGCAAGGTGCTATACGATATGCTAGATTTAAAAGCAGCTGTGGTACCAGAGGGGCTGCTTCTCTGCCTGGCTTTCTTGGCTGGAGGAGCATAGCCACCCTCAATAGCTTAGTAACATGCTGATAGCTTGGTCCAAGCCTGCTGAGCTCAAGGAGCTCCATGGTTTGCATTGAGTTCTGCCTTTAAAGGACAAAATTCCAAGCTGCTGCCCCTCCTTCACCAAGTGACCTGGGATGTAACTCCTCTTCGAGGCTCTTGAAGACAAGTAAACAGCTCTGTGCTTCCCTATGTCCCTCTCCAGCTCTCTCTGAGTCACTGGAACAGGTGGGAGAGGTTCCTCTGCAGCCGCACACCTCAACCTGCCTAACGCTGGGGCAGGAGATGGGAAGGGAACAGGGCACTCAGGCATCTCTGCCACTCCCCCTTGCACTGAGTGGGAATGGGGCACACATTGCACAGGACATAAAGGCATGATGGGGACAGGGTCACAGCAATGCAGAAGAGCCACTGTCACTCACACAGCTCTGATTTGCAGGACCTCCAGCAGCAGTTTTGGGAACCATCAGAGGGACAAAGCACTGTGCCTGCAGCCATTGCATTTGCAGGCTTGGACAAACCGGTGATGTTCATTTTCTCTGCAAACTTGCATCATACAGGATATAAACTGAGCCTTTGTTGGAGTTCCTCCTCCATGCTGTGCAGCCTCAGGGCTGAAGGCATCTCTGGAGGGTCCCGAGAGCAGCCCCGGGGCGAAGGTGTGAGCAGCTGTGCCTGGCACGCAAGGGGTGGGGCTGGGGAGCATCTCCAGCAGAGCCGCATTTACTGTGCTCACAGTGCCAGGGGACTCAGGCTCTGAAGACAGGTCAAATGATGTTGCTCTGGCACAGAGTCAAGTCCCAAGAAGATCAGTGCATTGATCCACAGGGAAGGTGGGATGGCTGCCAACAGGCACACAGAGTGAGGACACCCAGGTGTTTCTAGCTGGGGGAACAGGGACTGGTTGTGTGCCTCCTACTAAAACTCTGTGTCTTAAGCATGAAGGGGAGGATCCATATATGAAACACCTTGCCCTGTGTTCATGCACCAGCAAAACACTGAAATCATGGACCAGCCTTACCAGGGAACACTTGCCCCAGATTAATTAGTCCAGGAATTACCCTAAATCCTTGAAGCTTCAGTAAATTAATTTGTCTGAATACAAGGCTAGGGTCCATTTTGGTATGTTCAAGGATCTGGACACAGCAAGACTATGCCATGCCTAGAGGCTTAAAAGGATGTCATGGTGGCTTGTGCTCCTGGGGACAGACAAAGCTGGCACACTCCTCCACTTGGCTCTGAGTTGCACAGCAGTCAGACATTCAGGCCTTCACCTCCTGGTCTGCCAGGGCCCTGGGCAGGAGAGCACATGAGTCTTCCTAAAAGCTGGTGTCTGCTTTCTGACTGGTCACACAAATCATCCCTCAGAAGAAGGATGTATTTGACATGGTTCCAATCACCAGCTTGAAGAGGCTTCAACAGTGCCTGGGTGTGGAGCCTCACTGCAACCACTGGTACCTGGCACACTCATGGTGGGTGCTGGTGCTTGGGCAGGCTAAAGAGCCGTCAGCAGGGGATGCTGAGATGGGAATTAAGAGAGAAGAGGAAGAACACGGAATGATCTGGTCCAAAACTTCCATTTCCTCGCTGTGTCAGGTCCTGCACTCTCATATCTCCCCAAAACACATCTTGTAACATGCAGTCTTAGAGCCAGCCCAGAATGGATGCTGAAATGCAAAGCAAATCTCCTCCCTTGGCTTACTGGAGAGCAATAAGGGCATAGACCCATGTCAGACTGAGGAACAACTGGCTCGAGGACAATGCCCGCTTCTCCAGAAGATGCCCATCAAAGCCCTGACTTAGCATGCCAAGGAGAAGGGGTCAGCTTACGCACAAGAAACAGTTGCTGCGTGCCTGTCCATGTGGAAAGAGGAGTTGTGTTTGTGCAGAAAGCAGCAGCCCCTTGCAAACAGCCTCCATCTCCTCTCCTCTCACAACTGATCTCCCTGCTGCCTTTGCAGAGCTGCATCTGCCACCTCAGCTGAGCGCTCACCAAACCTCTTCACCTCTGTGGATGCTGCTGGTCAGGGCTCAGCAGGGCAGGCAGAGAAAGGATCAACAACACAAAGGTGTGTTAGGGACTGCTCTGCATCAGCTGCTCCTCCTGGTCTCACTATTTTTTGCCTTTTTTTTTTTTTCCCCTCTCCTGGGGAGATATTTGTCATTTTAATTTCAAAGAACAAAACAACAAAACCTCAACTATGACAAAACCTGCCATCAATGGGGTGGGGACACAGCTTGTGGGGACAGTTAAAAGAGGAAAAAACATGCTCCTTCTGCAAACTCAGAGTAATTGGATCACAACATTAATTAATCATTTCAGTTCATTTCTCTTCTGTGAAAGAAAACAGACTGACCTGCTGAGATGGGTATGCCCCTCGTGTGAATAAACAAACCACTTTTACCGGTAGCCTTTCTCCTCCTTCTCCCGCCAGCTTTCCTCTGCCCACTCATCAGGTCACTCCCAGGGCCACTGCCGCTCCATCCAGCAGCCCTGGAAACTTGCTGCCACTCTGAGCAAGGGCACATTGGCTCGGCTCCTGCAGGAGCCAGGGCTGCTGCCCACCCCTGCACCCCTGCTCCCATCCCCACCTTCCACACCCAGGGCACCCACCACTGGCCGCCATCCCAGCTGAAGGGGCAACCAGGGATGGGGCGCTGATTAGGATCTCCACTGGATGCCCTGCTCTTTGCTGGATGTCTTGTTCAGGCTGGAGAGCAGCAGCAGGTGCTCAGATCACAGGAGTTAGGGTGTTAAGAGGCAGGAGGTTGTGCCCAGCAGTAGAGACAGCGAAAGCATCTTGGTGTCACCTGTAATTTCAACGTGAGAGTTGTCTCTGGTGCTGTTTCACCAAAAGCCTGGGCTCTGGGATCCTGTCACCTGAGTACTTTGATAGATAGTGCCTGCATCAACAAGCCACCCAACTGCATTGGTAGCAACCCTTCCAATCCCTCTGTTCACTCTGCAAGTTGTGGCAGAAGTAATACCTCCTTTGGAGGTCACCCAAGGCAGTTGTGATAAAGCAGGGAGCCTTCAAATCCTCAAACAGAGCCCATCTACCAGGGCACAGGGCAACACCAGCAGCTCCTCAGGGTGGGAAGTATCTCCCTAGCCTTGTGCTTTCCAAAGATCAGCTAGAAAAATCCATCCACAGCACAATCAGAGGGGTTGAAAACAGGTCAGACAGAAGCCAGTGCTGCTTTTATTTAAGAAAAATGATAAGAACTGTTCCCTGATTTGAAGCCAATGTCATTATTTTGGAAAGAAAGAAGATGTGGCTGCCGGACTCTTGTCCACGATGTGCCAACAGAGAGCATGGGGCAGCTCTGTCATTACGAGAAGAAGGGGTGCAACAGAGCCAGAAAGGGCTAAAGGGAAGACGAGATCCACACTGAGGGAGAGAGTGGGCAAGATCTGTCTCCCTTGCAACGCCCAATCTGGCAAAGGGCTCTATGAAGAGGGGGCAAACTTTTGCCTAGTCATGTCCTGGGAGGTGGCCACAAGTGCCAGAGGGGTTTACCCAGTATGGCGACAAAGTATCCAAAGGATAGGGGATCCTGTCCCTGTTGCTCTTGTTGGAATAGCGAGGGAAGCAAAGAAAGCGTGCAGGTAGTTTCTTGTTCAGGAATGTCTCCTTCCCAGAGAAGGCATCAGGGGAGCAAATAACCCCCGTCCTGGGTTTCCTCCTGGGGGGTGCCTGCCCTCGGAGCCGCAGGCTGCTCATATTCCCTACTCAGGGTGCTGACAAGGCTGTTTCCTGGGTGACAAGAGGGACCCGAGGTTCCCCGGGCGATGAATCCCGGGAACGCTGTTGGGTTTGGATGGGAGCAGGGAAAGGGGGTGCCAGACATCATCCTGGTGTCCTGGCAGGGCTTCACGGCTCCAGACATCCCGGGGCAGCGAACCAGTGTGAGGGTCCCGACCCGCGGGGCACCCGGGCGTTCCCGGAGAGACGCAGGAATGTGGGAAAGTTGGCAGAGACACCTCCCCCATTCCTAGGGCGACCGCGTGCCACATCCCCCGGGGGTGCGGAGCCCCGTCCCCATGCACCCTAAAGCCATGCCGACACCCCCCGCCGGACCCTGCGGGGGATGCCCTGCGCCCCCCGCCCCGCGCACACGGAGCCCCGAGCAGCGACTCACCGGGCAGCCCAGCCCAGGGCGCGCCGCCGCCCGACGCCGAGCGGTTCTCAGCGGCCATGGTGCCGCGCCGCGCCCGCGGGGGCTCCGGCTGGCATGGCCCGGCCGGCTCCCGGCTCCGGTCCCGGCTCCCGGTCCCGGCGGCGCCGCGCGCGGCGGAGAGGCGGGGAGAGGGGAGGGCCCGGCGCTGCCGGCTCGGCCCTGGCCCCCTCCCCCCGCCCCCGCCCTCCCCCGCTCCCAGATGTGTCGCCCCCAGATGCGCGCCCCCCTCGCCGCCACGAAAGCGCACCGGGGCGGGGGCGGGGAGGAGGGGGGCTCACGACGTCAGGAGCCGCTGCCAGTCCCCACGCCGCCGTTCCCCCCGTCTCAGACGCGGCCTCCCGTCCCCGCCGGCCAGATGTGCGGGAGCGCTCTTGCAGCACCCCGGACAGCGCTCCCGGGACCGCTCGCTCCCCGGCGCCGGGCTCCGGCCCCTGCTGCCCCCTCCGCACCCACCGGCGGGGATAAGCCCCGACCCGCTGCAGCAGGCACCGCCGGGAGCACCCGCGTCCCACGGCGGGAGAGGGCGAGGAGCAGGGAGCCGCAGAGCGGAGCCCCTCACGGCCTGGGCAAAGGGAGGCCTCGACGCCTTCCCCAGTCCCCCAAAAACTCTGCCGGGCTGTCACTAACACTCGGGACTGCGGTGTTCATGCAGAACAAAAAAACTCATCAGGCAGCTCCACAACCAGCTGACTGACTGTCCCCCAGGTCTGCCTTCTGGTAATGAGAAAGCGTCAAACAAGAAGAAACAAAGGAGAAAGGGGGGAAAAAACCCCAAGTATTCGCTTTCTTGTACACCTTTCCCCTTCCCTCCACTTTAAACCCAGAGCAACTCTTTTACCCACCCTCTGCCTCTCACTTGTGCTGTGTGACAGACACACACAGGTATCATTTCCCCATCTGCTCGGCTCTCACACACACATGTATAGACACACATAAACAAATAAACACCCTACTGTAACCCTCCTTTGAAGCAATTACAGTACCAGATGGGTTTCTACCATCCACTCCTTCACCTCTTCACCCTCTTCTCAAACCTCTCTGACTCTGGGAGGTAGCACTTAACCAAAGCATGATGTTTTAAGTCAATGTCTCCTCTAAAGATGTGTCCAGTTCACAGACTGGACCTCTCTTTCCCCTAGATCCTGAAAACTGCTATCTTCTCCCTGCCAATGGAGACATATTTCTGAATTCCAGCAGAGAGAACATTGTTAAGGTAATTCAGACAATTTTCTCTGATGACACATCTCCCACTCCAGGTGCATCTCTGCACCCTGAAAAGGTTAAAGCCTTTTGGCACTCGCATCTGCTGCTGCCTTTGCACACCAAGAAATCCCTGCCACAGATGCAGGGAGGCAGATGCACCACCATTATTTTAATCACTGTAGGCCACATTCTGGCATTTCTTTAGTGAGTTTAGTCAACTCATGTTTGTTTTCCTTCCTGCCTTCTCTGAGAAGAAAGAAGACAGAGCTTTCCAAATGTTGGCTGGTGTGGAGCCATGCAATTGCACTGAGTGCAATGAGGCTTTGCTGGCTCTTTTCAGCTTAACATCTGCCCGCACTCTTTTTGCAGCCACTGACCAAAACCCATCAATGACTCCAGCCAGTTATTTGGGATCTCTTGCCTTGTCCAAAGGCCTGACCTCAAATAAATACCACCCTCTCCTTGTCCTTCTTTCCCGCTAAAAAAATTAATGTAAACAAACCTTTGTCACGCTCTGTGAGAACTCATCAGACTGAGGAAATATCTGCTTCAAAGACAATTTGATTGTACTGGAGTTGGGTCATTTGATTGGACTCTTGTTTCAAGCTACAAGTCCCCATAGAAAGACAAAAGACTGTAATGAACAGTGAGATGTCTTCTTCCCAAGCTGATCAGTCATGGAGAAAAAATGTGTAACCAAATTGAATACAAAACTTTCCAGCTTCTAGCTCTTAGCTTAGCTATATGCACTCATTAGTCAGAAGCAGAATTTCTGAAAGCCTGGACTCGCTATACATACTCCAGTTAAAGGCAGCACTTGCTTCTTTTGGCTTGACATATTCACACATTCCCTTCTCATTGCATTTCACCAGCCTCTCTTGCTGCCACCAAAGTGACATCACATTCCTTCCTGGGCCATGTCAGCAGTGGTCATGAACAACAGTTAATCTACTCCAGAACCAGACCTCAGCTCCAACCCTTCCCCTGGCCATACACATTGTGACAAGCTGTGGGGTGGGACAGGAGGGACTTGTGGTTTTCTCACGGAAGAAGCCAAGGGCTGACTTGACTTCATATTCAATGGCCCAAGCAAATTAAGGGCCTACCTTACTCTCTTTTGGGATTAAGACCTGTGACAGTCAGAGACTCCTGCTATCCTGCTGGACTGACCCAGCTTGGTCTGGGGGAGTAACCAGCCGGTAACCCCAGCATTTGCCACCTTGTAGGGATCTGGGATGCTCCTGGAGCTGTCTATTTTTCATGTAACTGCACATCTCCCACTTTTTTGCATCAGTCTACTTCCAGCCTCTATTTTTTGGAATAGCTTCTTTGTCTTATTTTTTCTTTTCAGCCATGCTGTGCTGTGCCTGCTCTCTAATCAGCATTAGCTACTCTTCCATTATCAGTTGGCAATGTTCCATCATGCTCCTCCATCTCAAAAATTGCCCTTGCACCAGAACACCATAAACACCTAGGAACAGACAAAGCCACTCCTCTCACCTCTGCCTCTGAAGTGGGGGATATACAGAAACCAATGGTAAATGACCACCTTGATACTCCACCTTGGCTTGTGACAGTTCCCATCCATAGCTATCCTGAGGCAGAGCGGTTACACCACTGAGCAGGTGCTCACGAGATGAGTATTTCTGAAAAGCAGGAAAAGCTGTTATGGGTTATTTACTCTGGCTTCCACCACAAACCCGGGAACATCCACCCATTATCCCTGACAGATTCCCAGTGACTATACTCAAACATGCAGCAGCCACAGCAGCAGCCAGCACTGGCTCCTGGCACACAGACTAATGCCAGGCTGTGTCTGCTGGGGGACTTGGGGAATTCATTGCTGGTCCTGCAAGCCTACACTCATGGCAGGGCATCCTCAAATAAAGGAGCTGTTTTCACCCACCCCTGCAGTACATGGGGCATGTACCAGTTCAGACACATGCCTCTGGCACTAAGCTCTGCCGGGACAAATCCGCTCATCATCAGCTCTGGACGGGTCTCCCCCTTGCTTCCACAAGTCCTCCCCTAGCCTGACAGTCTCTGCCAGCCTCCAGCAATAACAGTCCAACCCAAGCCTTGCCTCCCATCCTGCACATGCTCGCATGCTCACTCTCCTTTCTTTCTGTCCTTCTTCAATGCACTCAGGTTTTCTTTCTGCCCTCACACACCCTTTCATGCTCCACTTCCTTCCCTCTGCCACCAGATCCCTTTGTCCTCTGGTGGATCCACATTGCTTCCCCAGCACAATGCAGGCAGCCAGTCCCCCTCCCTCTGACAGACGTACTCCCACAAACTTGCTGAACCCATCTACAAGGCTTTAATATTCATAAAAGTCAACCTTAGTCTAAAGAAAATGTGCTTGATGACGAAAGTATTTACATTGCAAATCACTTTTAATAGCCCTCTGGTAGTCAGCCTGGTGATAAATGCTAATCCATCTATCAGCTCAAAACCAAAATAAACCCAACTCAGAAGGGGAGAGTCAGAGAGAGAAAAAGAAGCTGGCAACAGCAGTGAGAAAGGCTCAGGTCTCTGGACTATCACTGCCACAGGAGACGGGCATGAAGGCTCCGCTCAGCAGTTGGTGAGAGGAGTGAAGTGCCCCAAAGGGAGCAGAGGCAGCTGCTCAACCTGCTCTTGGCCAAGCAAGGAGACACCTTTCACTCACTGGAGTGGATCTGGCATTGCCTGGCAGGACAGAGTTGTCTAAATGCCAGGGCAGTAACTCAGAATCCCTGCCCGTGCCCAGGGCTGCAGGGAACAGGGTGATGCCACCTGTGGGTGGGCTTTTGCCCTGTGTGTGCTGCTGCATGAAACACAGCCATGAGGGACATGGATCTTTCCCCTGGATCAGTGTCATCCCTGTGGGAAATGGAAGAAGGGACAGCACCTCTATCCTAATAATTTGCCTGAGGGCATGGGTTGGCACATATGTAAAGGGGCTTAGAACTGTTTAAAAGGTCTGAAATAAATATGGCTTTCAGGCCACATTTGCCTGGAGCCTCCCACACCTGTTCTCTCCATTGAGGAGGTACAGGATCATCTGCACATAAGTCCTCCTCTTCCCCATCAATACAATCCCCAGAGAACCAGCCCTTTCCCTTCATTCCAGCTGTCCCCAGGGCACATCAGGAACAAAGAGCCCCAGACATGAGTTCTTTCTGGAGTACAGTCACTCATGGGTGCAAGGTGAGCCAGACCCCAGACCATGCTGGGATGAAGTCACGCTGCAGAGAGCAGGGCAGGAGGATTTGCAGGGCCAAAGAGAAGCAGGTTTGCTGCAGCCTTCCTGGGAGAGAAGGCGACTGAAGGCACCCAGCCATGCACTGCTGCCTCAGCCAGACCCCCAGCAGTCATCCAGAGCCACATCTTCTCATGCCTCATGGCATGCCTTAACTGGAGACAGAGGGGAAAAATACCGATGTGGAAGCTGCATTAAGCACATCACTTAGTGCTCAGCTGTTTCCCAGCCTCCCAGGTTGCTTGCAGAGCAAGGTAATGAAAGATTTTTTCATTATTTGGAAAATGTCATTTTTAGCACCAGTGAAGTATGCCAGAGCCACAGCCCCAGAGAGGGAGTGACTATGTTCAGCCATGGAGCAGGTGTAGCCCCAGTGGCTGGGATGATGGTGACACCAGAGTCCCCTACTCACCCTGTGGTCTGTGGCAGGGCACAGCCAGGAAAGCAAGGTATAGACATTCTGGCCCATGCAGGGAAACCAGGTGAGCATGAAAGAGCAGTGACTAATACACAAAGCCATCCTGCCATGCTAGGCTGGTCCACAGGCATGCAATTCACACCAGTCCATAGAATCCTTGAAATGCCAGGGGAGCACAACAGCTGTGCTTTCAGCCTGGCCACAAATATCAGTGCCTTAAATCAAGCGAGGGGATATGGCAGGTGACACACACTTCTGTCACCTGATGCTACCCTTGGAAAGCTGCCTGTTGGGCACGGCCAGCAGCTTGAGCTCATCAAAAGGCAGGACGGCAGCTGCAGCCTGTGCCTGATGTGGCACCTCTGGAGAGAGTTAAACACCATAGCCTGCACCCAGCCTGGTGCACTGCAATCTCTTCAGTCAATAATCATCTGCTTTTTGTGTTTTAAAAGATTGCTGCTGCTATTTTAAGGTTGCACTCAGTTTTGTCACATTTGCCGTATAGGCACGACTTCAAATACTTCAATGTAATTGTTTTGTTGCAGTCTCCACTCTTGCAACTCTTACTTGCTTTCTGGGTAATGGAAGGGGGAAAGTGTTTCTGAATCACTTCTTTTATACCTACTATAAAAAAAATTAAAAAGAGAAAAATAAAACTAAAAGTAAGGAAAAAAAGTGGGGAGTGTAAGCTTGTGCTGTTCTCCTGCCATTTCTCACATGACACAGAAGACAGCACATCTTCCCTATGACCATGGGCTGGGTCTGGTCTATGGAGCCAGGCAGCATGTGAGAGCTCTGTGCCTGCCTGAGCTCCTCAGGGCCCTCTCCCAGGCACTGTCCCACACAGCTTGCTGCCCACCCATCAGAGAAAAAGCAACCAAGGGCTAAAGCCTAACAGAAATTTAACAGATTAGTCTAATTAGATAATTTTCCAATTCACTACTTCAATAATTCCTGAATTCACTAACCCACCATGCTTACTCACACGGCAGTTGCCTCGCCGGCAGGGCGAGCCCCGGCTTCCTCCCCGGCACGGCACGGCGTGCCCAGCAGCCCTGCGGCGAGCCCCAGAGCCCGCCTGCTGCAGCCTGCCCTCCCAAGGCTTTGGGCTCAGCTGCCCTCCTGGCACCTTACAGCTCAGGGGATCCATGCAAAGCCTTTCCACTGGATCCTGCAGGACGTGCCAGCGGCGGTTGCAGAGCTGCAGGAGAGGATGTCTACAGGAAACGCAGGTCCCTGGACTGTAGGGGTTGGAGCCTCTAAACCTCCGTGGAGCCGAGACCACCTCTGGCACGTGTAGCCACTCCAGGAGGAGAAACATCCCAAATGAGGAGACGAGCCCCAGTCCCACATGGGCACTGAACCACTCAGCCCAGCCTCCCGGTGGCCTTGCCATCCTCCCTGCACTGGGGTGCTGAGGCAAGCCCAAGCCTCTCTGGGGGCTTCCCTGCAGCCCCCCAGGACTCTCCTCTGCAGGGGCAGAGAGCCAGCAGCCCTGCAGCGTAATCGCTCCCCTGCCATCAGGTTTGCTTCACTGAGCAGCTTGGCAGAGCCTGCCTTCTAAAACACATGCAGTCTAATAAATGCACTCCCTCTTTTAAATGTATCTTTCAAAAAAGAGCATTTCCTTCAGTTTGAGGTAATTGCTGGCACTGCTGGAGGACAAAGAGCTCTATGTGTGTGCATCTCACTTCAGGCAGCTCAGTTCTGATCCTCACATGGACAGAATTTGTACTCCCCACAGGCACATTTACCTCACATAGAGGCCCCACTAAAGTTAATGCTACCTACAGCGTCCTTCACAGGGAAGGAAACCAAGAGGAACACAGCAAGTGTGCAAAATCCACGGCAGGTGAAAAACAGTCAGCAGTTCCTGTGTCAAGAAAGCATTTAGTACAGCCAGAATGAAGCAGATCATTGCTTTCCCAAGAAAGATGCTGCCCCTGCCCTGCATCTCCTGTGCCTGACAGGGACCTGGTCCTGGTGTGGGGGAAGGTACAAGGCTGTGGGTCACTTTTCTTCATCCAGTGGGCATCGAGTGTGTGTGTGTGGCCATGGGTACAGGGTACCCACATGCCTCACTGAGCAGCCCCCCAGCACTGACACCTCACACACGGAGGCTCTCCCTCCTCTCAGCCCTTTTCCCCAGCCTCTGCCCGCTGAAGTTTACCCTGGGCAGAAGAGCCCACTGTGGGTTGGCCATGGGTACTGAACTGCCATGCACTGCAGGGATGAAGGCAGCCTGCTGCCATTGGGGTTTTGCATTCAGCCCACAGGTCTTTACCCCCACACCGAGTCCCAGCACTCACCAAGGAGACTTCACCACCCCAAGCCAAGCCAAAAACATGGCTAAAAGTATTTTGTTATGGCAAGAGGCCATATCTCAAGGCAGAGCCAGGGACAGAGGAGGCTCGAGGCCGCAGGATGCAAGAGCTCTGTTCTCTGATGGCCAGGCTAATAACCCTGTATTAAATTACAAGCCTGGGTTCAGTTGTGGTTGTTTTGTTTTTGTTGGGTTTTTTGTAAGCTGTCTGTTTAGATTTATCAGCGTAATTCCTGATACTGCCTTGTCGGACATCATTACGATAATCTCCCTGCTGTGTCTGCCAGGGAATTGGGAGGCGAGCAGAGGCGGCTGCAGAGCAGGGGAGTGGTGGGGCCAGGGCTGCCTGCAAGGCACAGCCCCAGGACCACTCACCCCAGAGCTGGGCACCCTGGAGAAGGTGGAGGCACAAGCCCCATCAACAGGACTCAAAAGTCAAAGAGAGCAAGCTCAAACTAAGGGACAAGAGATCCAGTCTCCAGCCAGGCAGATCACCATCTCTCCAACAATCTCAGTGAGAGGAAGAGATGCCTCAGGAAAAGGAGAGGGGGCACACAGAAAAACCTGTAGGATGTGGGCAAGTTGGAAACAAGCAGCCTCTGTTTTGGCACTGATCCCTCCCCTTAATTCACAGTAATTTTATCATTAATTGAAATAAGGCTTCTCAGGGCAGAGAGCACAACAAGAAGGCAGGAGGCTGCTAGCCCAGCTTTGTCCCTCTGTCCTTCCATGCTGCAGCCCTTCTCTGCTCTGTGGGTGCTCCCTTGCACACACACACAGCTGTATACACACATGCACACACAGAGCCTTCCTGTCTTTCCCACGGCCAGGGCTGCGGTGCTCCATCTTGGCACAGGTCCTATGCCAGCCCCCAGCCAGCAATTTGGCTGGCAAGCCTGGCCAGGCAGGCAGCAAAGTGCTTCTTCCTGGGGACCTGGTGCTGAGACACTCACCTGAGGCAGGGGGATGCACCAGTGCAGCACTGCAACTCCTCAGCAGCTGGAGCAGGGTCTGCAGCTTCCCTTCCCAGCAGCTAGAGTAGTCTGGGCTGAAGAGCTGTCTGGGGCAGGGATTTGGAGCTTTGGGATATTTTGGGCATGACATAGAGCAAAGGTGCCCCTGAGAGCCTATTCACCCACATGAAGCATCCCCCTCTCCACTGGGCAGTGGCTGGGGGAGCCACAGGTGGGAGGTAGGTAATCACATCAGCAAAACAAATAAAAATCCCAGCCCAGCCTGCAGTTTTTATTAATGAAAATGAGCCTGTGATGGGAGGTAATTTCCAGCCCCTGGGTGATTCGGCTGGAGGATGGAGCTGCAGATAGGGATGAGTCTAGGCAGCCAGGCAGAGTCAGAGCCCAGTCAGATGCAGTCAGGGACCTGAGCCGCTTCCAAGAGGGGATTGGGTACGTGGCCTTGAAACCTGGAATGTGAGGAGAGGAGCTGTCAACACCTCCAGAGAGCAAGTGCTTCCAACTGCCTCACTGGAGATGCAGTGTTACCAGCCACTGTCCCTTGGTGGGGAACTGGCTGAGGTCACCACAGGAGCGGGGGCATCTTCAGAGCCCATTTCACAGCACTCCTATCCCCACGCTCTGGCTGTCCCTTTTCCAGATGCTGGTCCATGCAGCTCCCTGGTTGAACCACCCTTATCCAACTCCTCCAGTCTCCCTACATGCACCCAAGGCAGTTGCTCACAGCAACTCTGTTCTCCCCCAGCTCTTGCGGTGTGCCAGCATCCTCCAATACTGCTGAAAAGTGGGATGGCAGGCATTTCCATACCATGATGAAAAAAATAGGATCCCCTCTTGCTACTGTAAAGTGGGGAAAATCTATATTCGTTTTCAGAGTTGAGTGAGAGCAACGTATTTTGAGGGCAAATTTTCTTCTCAGGAATATCACATTCTGATGAGCTGAATTAATTTGTACCCATTGGAGTGTCTGACCCTAAGCAGGTTGTATGACTGAAATTTAAAGAAGCATTATTGTAGTGATAGTATTTCAAAAGAGGAAAGTAAGCAGTGGTAGTCTTATTTGTTTGAAAGGTAAAACTATTTTATGAAAATTTACTTTTTTCTCTCATTCAGGGCCTGAGACCTGGCCTGGAAACCTTGCAGCATCCTCAGCATAGAAGTCAAGACCTCTCCCACATTAGCTGTGGAGCAGGAGCTCATCAGCCTTGTGAGGAAGGCTGCATGAGAACCCTTGCAGCACAGAGAGCCTGTCCAGAGAGTGCAAGCAAAGCAAAACAGTGCTTAATAAATTTCCTCCAAATAGCTGAAGATGCCAGCAGGAAGGAACAACCTTTTGGGGCTGCAAAGGGTTCACACTAAACCAGTGGAGCTGCAAGTGGAATCAGGGCAGCTGGAGAGATAAACCCCATGCTCCTGCTGGGCTCAAAGTACTTTTCCAGCTGTTTCCCAAAGGATGGGACCTGTTGCATCTCCAACCATCCCTACAGCAGTAGCTGCCAATGCCTCGGGGAGACCCAACCAGAACCAGCCCACATTTACCATGCAGAAGCCCCCTCTGTTCCCTCAGCTGGGCCAACCTTCCCACACTGGGCTACAGATCACAGTGCCTCCATCCATCACCTCCCCAATGAATTGAGGCAGATGTGTCGCTGGCCAAAGTGTTACTGCCAGCCCCAAGCTGGCATGCTTCAAATAGCTGGGCCCTGCGATACAAATTGTACTTTGATGAGGTACATTAGGCCATCTGGACAGCCTTAAACAGCCTTGATGAAGACAGAGCAAGGGCTGCTCGAGGTGGGAGGAACTTCAGCATTTCAGGGCTGTTTGCTGTTCCTTAAGCTAACATTTGTGCAGCCAGTGGGGCTGGGGTTGGCAGCATTGAGGAGTTCCATGTAGGGTGGGTCTGCCCAAAGGCAGAGCTTCAAATGACTAACGAGTGACCCCCCCATGGTGGATGGATCCAAATCCTGGCAAGCATCAAGAACACCCTGCTTCCATTTTTCCCATTAACTTTGTGGGAAGCAGTGCTCCTAGGAAGGAAAGCCCATGCTCACTAACAAGCATAAGATAAATAATGTTCCAGAGGGGGAGGAAACAAAATGCAGGAGATCTTGCTAGAGAAAACCACCTAGGCAGGGGTAAGAGCCAAAGGGCAGGGAAGGAAACAGGAGACAGAAGCCTGAAGAAACCCAGGGGAAAGTAGTGTCCCATCCTGCTGAACCCTGCAGGAACTGACAGCATGGAGGCAGGGAGCCGCATGTGGGACCTGGATGGGAGTTCTGCTCACTGGTGGTTTTCTGACTGCTGGTATCCCTGAGCTGGCTCTTTTGCGGCACCTTGGAGTCCTGGCGGGGTTTTAGCTGAGCAATTTCTCAAGTTTAATTTCCAAAATAACTTGTAGGGAATGAGCTCTGTCCCTGCGTGGGACAGGCCCCAGTGGTGCTGTGGGTGCCCTGACCTTCTCCTGGCTGCTGCTGCCATGCAGCCCTGTCTCTCTGCTGCGACCTACATTCTGCCTCCCCAAACATACGGCCTTGCACTTAGCTGCATTAAACCCACAGAGCGCTGCATAGGGCTAATTTCCGATCAGGCTGTCAGGAAGTATTATGTCAAATACCTTACAGGAGCCTAAGCACATTATGCCAACACTGCTACCTTTGTCAACCAAATCTGAGATCTCATCAAAAAAGCAATGCTGGGCTTAGCCATCCTCAGCACCTCCGCAGCAAACCCATCTCCAGGGCTTCTCCTAGGTCACTGCACCCCGAGCGCTGCCCAGCACTCAGCCTGGGGCTGCAGCTCTGCGGGGAGCAGCCCCAACCCCCTACCAAGAGCCAGAGGAGCTTGCGTGACACTGAAACAAAGAGTTTGTGGAGCAAGATCTTTACTCCCACATTGTGGGTGGGAAAGGCTGGATGCAGGGCAGCATCTTGTGCCAGGTTACTGTTGCTTTTGCATGCTCAGCTCTTGTCCTCCTTGACTGGGACCTGTGGCCCAGGTGCTCCCTATGCATGAAAAAAATCTTGTCCTTCTCAGTTATCACTTGTTATTGCCAGTCACACTAGGTACCAGAGCCCTAAAGCTGCTGTTTAATGGCTGTGTTTGTCCCCCCACCTCAGCAATGCAGCTGGACCGGCCTCAGTCCCTCCTTAAATAATTGTTTTAATTAGCATTTCCTTTGATGTAGGTGATTAACAGAGGGCTGCTGGCAAGGCTTCCATGGGAACTTTTGCAGTGGGCAGGCAGATAAGTACAATCCTCTGTACTGCTGTAGCACTTAAACGTTTTAGTATAAGCCTCCCCAGTGGCAGCCAGTCAGTCTTCATTAGCCCCTCTGAGCCTTTTCTAATTCTGCCAGAGGCTGGAGGGGGAAGGAGTTTATGGCCCCTGCCCAAGCATGGACCCCTGGGTGGGGTATGGCCCTGTCTGGCTGGATGAGCAAACCCAGAGGAAATGACCCCCAGGGAAAGGGCAGAGCCACGACCACAACACCCCGGGGGAGTTTGACAAGGACCTAGGGGAAGGAGAGAAGCTGGGCTTGGGTACCAGCCAGCAAAGGGCTCTCAGCAGTGCCTGGTCAGCAGCCAGCAATCACCACTTACTCATCCCCCCATCCCCAAAGTCTGCAGTGAAAACAGATAATCTACAAATTAGTTTCCCTGCAGTGGGGTGGCAGTGCCCCACACTGTGCTGGAGAAGGGACTGGAGTCCGTCTGCACCAGAGCCAGCTCCTGATCCTATCAGGCCATTACTGTATTATTGAACTGGGGATTGAGGGACAGGCTTTAATAGCTGTGATGGTATCAGAAGTCCAGCATTAAACTCCAGGAAAAGGCCATGAAGATGAGCCTAAGAAACAGAAAGAACCAAGACTAAATGAGCACATCTCATGTTTTTGCAGTGTTTGCTATTTACCCCAGCCTCTGTGAAGCTGAAGAGCTCCTAGCTGAAGAGCTAGGAGCTCAGAGGGTAAGGATGAAAGGCCAGGGAGCTTCGGGTATTTCCTGAGCTTGGAAAGAGCAGGGACTCCAAAGACCAACTCCGCCAGCCAAGCTGAAGCAGGGCAGGACGCAAGGACAGAAAGGCAAACCTCAGCAGCTGCCAAAATCCATGTGCCTGCCTGAAGCTCACTGGCTGGCCAGCCACAGCTGAAGTGAAGGCTCAGTGGGGTGGCAGCGGCCAGCAGCAACTCTCCACATACACACTGGTTCAGTTTCAGCAACAGGTCCTCCTGGAGACTTCTGTGTCTGGCTGCCTTTTCCAGCGGTGGCATTTGCTCCCTGCTGAGCTCACATCTGCCATTGCTCACACTTTGCCTGTCCTCCTGAGTTATTTGAGCAGCTTGCATGAGACCCCAGTCCCTTCCCAGTGGCACCACCAAACTGGAAGAGCCTGGCCTGCACTGGCACAGAAGGTGGATGCTTAGAGACCAAGCAGCAGCATATTGATTTTCAGATGAGAGGCAAAGGGGAAGCTTCACAGTGTCCTTCCTCTCTGGGATGCTGGCTCCTGGCAGAAAGAGCTGATGCCCGGGGCCAGCATCCTGGGAAAGAAGCTTGATCCCTGCCAGCTCCTACTGGTGCCACATGCCATCAACAACTGCTTGAAAGGCAAAACAAAGAGGAGCTGAGGGAGCTCACTGGGAGCAGATGAGAGGCACTTCTGCTCGAGATGCTGTGGGGAAAACAAATCCTCGTGCTTGGTGGAGTGCACGGAGTGGCTGTACCAGCTTCCCGCCTGTTACCGCGGCAGGAGCCGGGCAGGGAGGGGGGAGAGGCCTCTGCTCCTGAGGATGAGGGGAGAAGGACATGGGCATTAATTGGCTGGCAGAGAGTGGCAGCTGGAAAGACTGCTTTGCCTTCCAGCTCCCTCGTGTGCTGAGGACCCCCTCCACGCAGAAGTGGCAATGGCATGATATTTATGAACTGCACACCGAGATCCCAGTTAGTGGTGGATGGCTCACATGCTGCACACTTTAATTAATTTGCCTTTTCCTGTTGAAAAATAACTTCTCTGACAGATTAGGATTGAGCAGAGAGGGCAACTATTCCCTAGCCAGCAGCCTGAGCAGCAACTGGAGGAACCAGTTATGAGGCTTGGCTTTGGCATCAGTAGTAATGGGAGAGACTCCCCACACACCCAGCTGTGACCAGGTCCCTGCCTCTCCTTCCTGCCCAGCACATCTCTTGGTGTCACATACAGCTGGGGTCCCAGCACCACCCAGCTACAAAGTCACCCCACAGCAGCCACATGTGGGGTGGGACTTCTGAGTGGATCAAATAGAAGTACTTGGAGATGGAGCAATAGATAAGCCACGGAGTGAGGGTAGAAAACCCAGGACTCACAAGAACAAGCAAGCATCACCACTTCACTGTACCACCTGCCAGGGCTTCAGCACCCTTCTCTGGGATCCCAGGTCTCCCTCCAGGCAGTGCTCACCCTCTGGTGTGGTCCAGGCCCCAGAATGCTGGAGCATTCACTGGCTGCAGCAGCCCCCATGCAGGTTTCCATCTGTAATGGATTCATACAAAGAGTCCCCTTCCAGCACGGAAGCGCCAACCACTACCTCCTCCCACTGCCCCAGGTTTCTGGCACATTCTTCCTTCCTAGCTAACCTAAATAATCTTGTATCATCAGCTGTTCCCCTCCTCTTTCAGCTCATTAGGGCTTTTAGAGAACACTGGCTCCTACTGAACCTGACCAACCCACCATTAACCTCATTCCATGCCAAGAAATGGCTCTTACTTTTGACTCCAATTCCCACAGCTTCTATCTCCAGGAGGACTCTACCCCTCACCCTTGAGGTGACAATGTTTCTTTAATAGCCTCTTGGGAGGGACTTTATCAAAAGAGCCTTTTGAAAGCTAAATAAAATTCTCTGCACTGTATTTCTCCTTTTCCCAGGATTTTGTTAGCACATTTAAAGGCTCCTGACAGTCTATGGCTGAGAAAAGCTTTCACTTTTTAAGATAATTTCCTGCTCCTACGCAGCAAAGCTCTCACTTTGCCTCCTAAATTGGGCCAGCAAGTATGCATAGCTCTGGTTTGGTTTCCTGAAGCAGCTCTTGTTGAATTTCCGTGTTGCTCCTGGCACTGCATTTGCCTCAGTGCTGCATTGTCACACTGCAATGAGCAGGTAAAGTTGCAGGGCTTGGGGAAGGAGCCCTGAGCTGCCGTGCTGCTGTCCCTGGCGTGGGCAATCCCACTGCCTGCTCTTCTGTGCAGGGCTCACAGGCCTCAGGTCACTACACAGATTCAGGGGTGTTGCTTGAGGATACAGTTAGATCAGGCCTGCCTGAAACAACTGAAGTAAACTGCTGGGCTGGAGCAGGGTAGTCCAAAGCAGATAAAGACTTTCGTCCCACAAGAAGCATGGGAGGCATAATAAATAACTTGCATTGGGCTGGGTGTGGGTGAGCCCATTGCCTAAGTGGGCTCAATTTTCCCTCCTGTTCCCTCTTCTTCTCACTCATTCACCCACGTAGCTCCATCAGGTCTCAGGCAGGGATAATCTGAGCTTTCCTAGGTCTGAAACTCAAAAGAAAACACTGCTCTCTGTATACATAAGCCCATCACCACTGAGGGTACCTGCTCAGTTGTGTAGCAACAGCAGGTCATCTAAAAAGCATGTCCAAGGCAGCACCAGAAAATTCAGCCTGTCCACACCCACTGTGCCCACGGCTCCTGCTTAAAGCCTGTAGGAACGCAGGCTGCAGTCAGGGTCAACTGTTAGCAGCCTTTTGCCCAGGGCGACAAAGCTGCCTGCTCTGACTAGGCCTCCCCTCTTACCTCATCAGGAAGAGCATCTCCTTCAAGTCTTGAATGGAAAAGTGCTTTAGAGCTTCAGAGATGTCCAATGCCAAAGACAAAGACAGTGGCTGTGGTTTGCTCTGGCTCCCACTGGAGCTGCTCCCATGCTCTGCCACAGTATCCAGTGGGGGCAGGTCTGGACCAAGGGGAAGCCATCAGCAGAGCAGGCTTCAGGCAGCCTGGCCACAGCACCCAGCAACAGTGCACGCCAGGCTTTGAGAATCTGCCAACACCTTCTGGGTGAGGCAGCCCAGAAGACACTTCTCCAACTGAGATGGAAATTTTTCTGTAGATAGCTTGGCTCATTCTGAAAATGGATATCTATAAATGCTCTGCAATACATCTACCAAGATTGGGCCTCAAGATTCTTCCAGGAATCATGCAGGGAGAGAGAAGAAATGATGTCAGGCTGAGCTGAAGCAGTTTTTTTCCCAGGTTCTGTTTCAGTTTGTTTTCAAGAACAGCAATAAACAGCTCTGTCTAGACCTGCACTGCCTTGTCTGTCCATCTGAGACATAGCTCTTCTGGCTCCCAACTGCCAGCACATCCTCAGGCCCTTCCACAGTAAGGCAAAACAGAGATGCATGAATCCTTCCTGGCCACACAAGGGAATCCCATTTTTCAGGCTGCTCTCCTGTCAGATCAGGGATGTGGTTGGCTTGGGGCAGGTTTTAGAGCCTCATTAACACTCAGCAATGAGGCCTGGCAGCAGCTGATTTGATTTAAGGTTCATCTCCAGGCTGTGATTTAAGGGAAGATTTGCTTAATGTTCTCTAACAGACTCTTCTGACTGGGAGCTTGAGTGCTGCCTAATGACAGACTTATTTATTGTAATGTCTTAGCAGCAGAGAATCTAGAGGAGCTGGGCAGGAGCACAGCAACTGCTGGCAGGTGCTCAGATAGCACTGGAAACATCCCTCACACCACAGTAGTAACAGAGGAGTGTGCATTCCTCTATCCAGACCAGCCAGATACTGCAACCCTCTTCTGCATCAAGGGGACAGCAAGACAGACCACTCTCTGCTTGCACAAGATGTTCAGTGCTGCACCTCTACACAGCTTTTTACACAGGATAGGTGAAATGCTCTTCTTTCTCCTTACTGCAGTACTTGAATGATGGGAAATGCAGAGGTGCCTGCTCATCTCCAGACTGGTTAAAATGTGATTTGCAAGTAAGACATCCCAAATGTACCTCCTTGTTTCCCAGTTTTGGACTTTCAACTCACAGGCCGAGTCTGCTTTCCTCCAGGGAAGGGGGTGGTCATCATCTGACATTCGCATGCTGCCAAGAGCTTTTGAGATGGATGTATCCATCCCCAAGGCCAAAGACAGAGACAACCATCACACAAATGAAGACAGGAGGTCAAGCAAGGGTTTGTCATATTTTAATGACATTGATCTTTGGTGTTTCCCTCGTCAGCACTCACACTCTCCCCGTACTTCCTCCATAAGCCTGCTAGGGATGGAGAGTTACAAACGAAAAGGAAAATCACATTTGAGACTAAAAACAAAATATCAGCCTTGACTTCTCCACTAGAAACTACATGTACAAGGTCAAGATTTCACATGCAACACCTTACATCACAGACCCATACCTCACACCCTGGCCTGGAGCTGAAAAGAGACTTCCTGCCCTGTGTCAAGGATGTGCAGCTCAGTCCTGGCACCATGAAACCACTAGGGTGGCTCATTCATGTTAATATTGGCACAGCTTAGAACATCCTTGTGAGAACTGCATCCTGACTAGAGAGCAGTAGCCCTTGTCCCTCTACCCATTCATATGGCATCTCTGCTTCGGTTCCTGCCAAGTCCTAAACTAACTCTAAAAAGGAAAGATTCCACCTGTGAGCATATCCTGATCCATGCATATTCTGGTGAAGCCCAGTTCTTCCCAGAAAAGACCACAGCATAGGCAGGACTGGTGTCAGAACACCGCACTCTGGGGGAGCAGTGCTGTGCTATGGAGAGGGACCGTGGCCTGGAAGACTCCTCCACTCCAGCAACAGAGCTGGAGCATCACGCCTGGGTTTGTCCAGTACTGCCTGTCTCCAAAAGGATGCTGCAGGCCTCCTTCCCTTTCTTCACTCTACTGATCAGCTCCATAGGTATAAAAGGGTAGGAAAACGGAAAGGAAAAAGGCTTTACAAAGGATGACACACCAAGTTTCAGGGCTTGGCTCAGGAGATGCCATGGGGCTGATGTGCAGCAAGTGTGGTTTGTATTCCTGTTAACTCCTCAGCAGTGGGAATGTTGGAAGTTAAGTATGCTTTCTCTCCCATGGCTTCCCTTGCAATTCTTATCCCTTCCCCGATCACCCAGGATAGAGAAGCCCTCTGAACCACCAGCATCCTGTTAGAGCCACCCATCCCTGCTCTTCCAGCTCCTGGCCAGCTGTGAGGTACAGGTCTCTGCTGAGCAGTACAAAGGTAGCACCAACACACAACTCAATCTCTACCTGTTCCGCGACTCCCCACTGGTGCTGTCATTACTATAGAAGTTGGTACTGTCAGGAAGATGGTTATTGTTAGTTAGGTCACTGTATTCAATTGGTCCCTCGGTGTCCATGGAGGACTGGGCCTGCCCTGGCAGATCCAGGTCACCAGCGCTTTGTCCTTCACTCCCACTAGGGGCTGTCCGCGGGCTCAGGCCACGCTCCGGCAGCTGCACGGACTCTGACAGGATCCGTCCCTCCAGCTCTGTGCCCAGCTGCTGAGAGGTGGACTGCTGTGCTGACGTGCCCTCAGCTCCAGTGGGCTCTGTGCCAGTCTGAGAGCTGCGGTGGATCCGGTGGCTCACAATGATGTTGTTGCCAAAGCCGCCCATGGACGCCATGGTGGTGCTCTGCTCCCGCTGAACCACAGCGGTCATGCCACCTTCTGCCATCAGCCTTTGAATCCTACTCAGGGCATCCTCCCCACTGGCCCCATATTCTGGACCTTCACCTGCAAAAGAAAGCAGAAGCAACTCTGGTGCACAAGGCAAACTACGACACAAAATAAAGCATGCTGAGTAGTTGCATCATGCAGTATGCGTGTGCTGGGACAGAAGATAGGTTCTATTCCAGACAGAGCCCAGTATTTTGTTTCCATAACTTGCCACTTGGTTAAGTGCCAAACAAAGGTACCGAATTCTGTCAAGAAAATCTTGGTCACTTCCACAGGTAACCCTCAGAGACTTGCATGTCCAAGCCTTGGAAAAGCAGCTCTTATCTAGCCATAAAGATGGGGGAAAAGGTAGTAGTCAAAGAGGCAGGATGCTTTATCACAGCTGTAGAGATAATCCTGCCAGCCCCTGGGGACAGGAAGAGAAACCTCTGTTTGCACTGCAATAAACCAAACAGTTCACCATGGTGTTAAAGAACCCCATGGCTTTTCCTACTTCACCTGTTTGAGAAGTAGGCAGATGACTCACTGGCAATGTCCCCAGTGTCAGTCTAGGGAGGACATAAGAAGCTGGCCAACAGCAGACAGCAGCTACAGAACATGGTCTTCCACACTAGCTATGATCAAGTGTGTAGGCTCCTGCTCCCCTTGACTGATATCTTTTGAGGAATACAAAAAAACATCTCAAGACCTACACTACTCTTATCTCTGAGGTTTCCTTTTACTGTCAGGCTGTAGTGAGCTCTGAGAGAACCGCAGTCAGATAACTTGGTTGCTCAGGATTACTTCAGGAGAACAAAACCTCACTGAAAAATTGTCCGTGTAGAAGATTAAAACACCATGACAGGGAAGTTCATTCCAGTTCAGTTTCTCAACATCCTCCTTTTGCTACAAACCCTACCCGGAGCATTTGGGGAGAACAATCTGTAATAATAAACTGCTGGAAACATTCCACAGTGGGATCTTGCTGATTCTTATTAAAGAAATAAATCTCACTCCCACCTCTATGAAGCTATCACAGTGCTGATTTGAGGAGAAAGCCGTGAGCTCTCCTGGCACCAAGGAAATGAACACAAATGTCAACAAGGCTATATGTAGGGAGGAGTTAAAACACAAAAAAACCCAAAGTGCCACACTGACTAGGAAAACAAAAATACTTGGGGCTGTGGAGTTTAAAATCTTTATCCATTATTTGGATGAGGGGATTCTAGTGCACTCTCAGTAAGTTCACAGTTGACAGTTTGTTAGGAGTCTTGGTATACTGGAGGGTAGAAAGGGTCTGAGGAGGGATCTAGACAGGCTAGGTCAAGGGCAAAGACCAATTGTGTGAGGTTCAACAAGGTGCCCTTGAGTCACAACAGTCCCAGGTGGCACTAGAGGCTGGGGGAAGGGGGGCTGGAAAGCTGCTCAGCAGAAAAGGACCCGCAGGTGCTGGTCAACAGTGGCTGAGCATGATCCAGTGTGTGTCCAGGTGGCCAAGAAGGCCAGTGGCACAATGGCCTGTATCAGTAATAGTGTGGGCAGCAGGATCAAGGCAGATTGTCTCCCTCTACTCAGCACTAGTGAGGCCATGCCTTGAACCCTGTGACCAGTTCTGGGCCCCTCACAAGAAAGGTCATTGAGGTACTGGAGCACATCCAGAGAAGGGCAATAATGCTGGTGAAGAGTCTGGAACACACATCACAAGAAGAGCAGCTGAGGGAGCTGGAGCTGTTTAGCCTGGAGAAAAGCAGGCTCAGGGGAGACCTTATCACTCCCTACAATTACCTGAAGGGAGGTGCAGGCAATCTCTTCTCCCAGTTAACCAGCAGCAGGATAAGAGGAAATGGCCTCAAGATGCACCAGAGGAGGTTCAGGGTGGACATTAGGAAGAATTTTTTTCACTGAGACAGTGGTTACTCATTTTAACTGCCTAGGGAAGTGGTGGAGTCACAATTCCTGGAACTATTCAATAAATGACTGGACATGGCAATTACTGCTACAGTTTAGATACATAGTGGTGTTTGGCCAAAGGTTGGACTTTATGATCTTGGAGGTGTTCTCCAACTTAAATGACTGGATGACCATGAATCTAGCATGAGAGCTAAGATACTCAGCAAAGTCCACACCATGCAACTCGAGAGACGTCATACAGTCAGCCAGTGACAGCTTATTCCCTTTTCTCATGGGCTCAGTGGTACTTGCATCAAGCACTGCCAGCATCCTCCACCACAGGACACAATTCCATCCTCAAGTAAGTCTGCTGACATACTGTCCCCCTGCAGAAATATTATGGACATTAAGGGCAAATTTACATCTCACCAGCAGTGTAAGTAGATTCCTGCTAGGAATGCAGTAAGCCTGCTACATGCACTATACCTAGCCCCTTGATTAGAGCATCAGTGGAACCACAGAGACACCTGTAACCACATGAGAATCTGCAGCACAGCCTAAGAGGAGTGAGCAAGAATACCCGCTGGACACAGCCTAACCCCGCAACTCTAGCAGAGAAATCCTATTCAGGATGCGGCTGATGCATGAACTAGGAACTTGGCTGACCAGTACAAAGACTGAGGACACAGGCAGCTATTATATTGGAAAACTCCAGTGTGAAAAACATGCATGCCAAGGGATACTGAAACATTAATCATGAGCAGAACTAAGTGGAAGGTCTGAGAAGCATGGTTTTGGATTCAGTCATCACTTCCTTCTGAGGGCATAGTCGTATTTGATTACCAACCATCTGGCCAGGCTGGAGTGGAAGCTTAAGAAAGCCAAGATTTGCAACCTGGTCTAGAGACATGCCAGACAGGCCTATCTACACAACTCCTAAAACAGCAGGTACCGTGCTCTTGATAGATCACTTACTATAAATGAGTCCAGTACAGAAGCACTGGAACAGCAAAACAGCAAGGACTCCCAGCCAGCCAATGCTCCTCAGCATTACAAACATATGCTTCACCACAGCACCCCTTGCTCTTCCCTGCCCCTAAATTACCATATGCCATGGCTGAATTTCCACTTGAGGCATCTGCTTGCTCGGAAGACAGGCAAGGGCTGATGCCACAGCAGGAATCAGCAAGGCATGAGCCTTCAGATCCCAGAGATACAGCAATGTTGGAAATTCCCAGCCCATCAAGAGCCAGAAGTGAGCCTCACCATGCAAGCAGCCAACAAACACCTCTGCTTTGGGGACTGTCCTCCCCTTTTCCTTTCTCAGGTTTCAATGATGACTTTGGCTGACTAGTTCAGAGCAAAGCTTGCTGTGCCATTTGCCTTGAGCTGAGCTACAGCGCAGATTCACACACAGCCCGTTTCTACTGCCTGGTGACTCCCACACACATTCTTTCACCAGCCTGCCAATGCAGACTACATTAGTATTCAGAGCAAGTGAAGTAAGCTGACTTCCATTTGGTGAAGGTTCAGGGTGGGCACACAGGCACTTACCCAAAACAACAGCAATGCTGTAAACCACACAAGTATCAGCTTGCTGCAGTGCTGTGCTCCTACAAATGTCTTCTACTGTAACTAAATTGACCTTTCCAGAGGTCCAAACTCCCGTCTATTCCAAACACAGAACAAAACATTACTCTTGAGAGCAATTATCCCAAAGACCAGAGGATTTCTGTCAATGTAGCTGTCTCAAACATTTACCTAAATATTCCCTAGCTAATGCATCTGCTTTTAAAAGTTCTCTATGCTACTCCAGCAAGACAAGAATTTGACACAGAAAACTACGCAGGCAAAACATCTTGCAAACTTTTGAGGGAGTTTGGCATAAGGCAGGGTATTTCCACTTCTGAAGGAAATGCACTCTGAAGTACCTATAGGGAGTACAACTTGCTTATCTCTGGGCATGGATGGCACACTCCTGATGAAATGCAAAGTCCACAGAAGCAAGGATGAGAGCAGACTCCCCTGTATCTGTGCAATATACTGACATTGCTCTTGAATTTTCTTCTGTTTTCAACAGTCCTCTTTGCAAAACCAGCAGTAGTTAGGAACCATGTTTGCAAACAAAGCTTCAAAATTAGAACAGTAAGCACTGCAGAGATATCTAAGTCTTCAGAGAACATGAAATAATAGCTCTGAGGTGTGAGCTGCCCCACTAATTCAGATGCTCAAAGATAAAAATATCAGCATTTTTACATTAATTCACCCCTTGCATAAGAATAGAAAAGGGAGGGGAACACCACAGTATAACCAGCTATGAATAATTATATCTCCCTTAATGCCACAACAATTACTTTTCTTTCCAACCAAGCCCAGAAACGTGTTCACACTTCCTTTCTGAGGTAGTTAATCCAAACAACTCCACAGAACTCAGAAAAAATACAACTGCTTTAACTTGTAAGAATTTTCTTAGTAATATCTCTCCTTGGCTATTCATGTGAGTGAAACTTACTTTTGTAATGAGAGTTTAAAAGTAGCCCACATAATTTAATCCCAAGAGACCCAAGTACTTAGAGTAGATCACGCTGTAAAGGCTTGCATAGTACATACTTCTAGAACCTAAGTCTATTTTTTAGGTAGTGGTTTTCAGAGGTTTTTAAAGAGAAACCAAAATTTGCAGTTCTATAGGACATATGATGCAGATTTTACAGATGGACGGGCAGATGAAAGGCTAAGGGATCTACCCACGTTTCTACTTGGAGAATGAGAAGCAGATCTGGAAGCTGATCCCTGGTGTCCCAGTTCCCACTTCCACACTAACTACACAAAAGTCACATCACATCTGACAACAGCATTGCAAGAACGTGTTCAGCTAACATAAAACAACATGTTTCTTCTTGTTAGCATTCATGAGGCTCGGCTGGGGACACAGTATTCCTGCCCAAGCAGCCCCTCGACACGTGTTCCTAATGTCTCAGATTAAATAAGTTATATCACATGCAGGCACACTGATTGCTTCTAAGTGCTCCTCAGGCATCCCCAGGATGCTTTGCTTATATGAGGAAAGTTTTGCTTGCATGTGCTGTCTTTTCACTACCAACAGTTTGAACAGACTGAATCTCACAAACCCAAGCCTTCATTTTACAACCCTCTTCCCTCCCAAATGAATCTGCTGCAACCTTTGAAAGCATTTGGAACTGATGGAAATTTATACTGGCTGGTATAAACACTTCAACCCAACAAGTTAAAAACTGTATATGGCATGACAGCATATGTTGCTCCCCCAAAGACAGGCAAAGTAGCAATCCAGTGACAGCAAATATTCGGATGGCTACAATTTCAGTAACTGGTAACACGTGCCTCCTTGCACAACAGGCACTGAGTTTTAAGCCCGAAAGACAATGCAGATGGTAGGAAATCAGATGACAATTGGTTTTCAGTTATTTGTTGTTGGTTTTTTTCCTTTTTAAAAACTGGATTACCTGAAAGACAGGTAAATCTCACAACAGCCAGGGGACAATACGGGCCCACTATCAAACAAGCGTCCTGCAGCTCTGCAGAGGTCCCTCTCCCTCAGCCTGCAGCAGCTTTGGCACAATTGTAGACCCTTCAGTTACTGCCCCTTGCACTATATTCCAAAGATCCAACAGCCTGAACAAGTGGCAGCCACAGCCTGACCCAGTCTGGACCAGGAATTACAATTTTTAAAGGTTAAAACTTTGGGCCATTAAATCGCATTAGGAATTTTTGTTGGGTTTTAAGTGAGATTCAGTCTGCCAGCTGAATACAGATCCCACTCCCATCATGCCTGTCTATTTGCAAGGAAAACATAGTATAACGCCCAACAGATTGTTTCTAATTAAGGGTGCCTCAAAGTTACAACTCTATCACTACTTCCACTATGTCTGTCAGCTTAAAAGAAAATAGGAGACAGTTCAAGCACTGTTTTAAGCACTTCTTGGTACCTCTCCTAGTTTTCTCTCAACTCTAACTACCTTTCCTTTATGTGTGGCGTGGGAGCAGAGTTCACAAGTCCGCTATTAACTGCTGAAAAACAGAAAGATTCAGACATTAGAGGGATTCACTTCTAATAAAGTCATCATATATTCATTCCTCCAAAGGAGGTAGAAAGATAATCAGAGCAGCAAAGTCCCCGCAGAGCTTTGCATGAGAAAAGGAAACTATTTATACTCGCACAGAACTTAATTAGATTTCTGATGCAATTCTGCATACTCTATTTTTTTTGTGCAGTAAGCACATATCTGCAAGAAATGCCCTGAGCCAGAATTCCCCACAACAGAAGGGCTGACAGGACAGAGGACAGAAACCTACTCTCAGGGTAGCATTAGCCTTTCTTTTTTTTTTAAACCTTACAAGGGGTTTTTTTCGGTTGGTTGGTCAGTTGGTCGGGGCTTTTTCCCACTCATGGCAGGGCAATAACCAGACCACCTCCCTTTACATTACTCAGAATCATACTTGATTTATCCATTCTGCTGCTGATAATGCTGCTAAGCCTTTACATAGTGATTCCCATCTTCAAAGCCCCATACAAAACACTAATTAATCTCCACAGCCCCTGGTGTGCTGTACTATGGGAAGATTAATTCCCATTTAGTAGATGATTAATAATTTGCCCTGGGTCACACCCAAAGTAACTGGTAGCACATTTCTTCTTTTTTTTGCCTTTTTTTTTTGCTTTTTTGTCCCTGACATCTATACCATGCTATTAGGAGAAACAGTTTTCCTTCCAGCAGGCAGAGTTACGGCACATACAGTGGGCAAATTAAGCATCAGAAAAGCACCACAACACCTAGTCTTGCCTGCTGGAACACACTGGACATGCATCACAAGAGTTGATGATGCTAGGAAAATGGCTGGCTTACCATCACAAGCAGCCAGTAATGCTCATGTGTAACGTGAACCACAAAGATGAGCCAGACTACCAACGTCACAAGTACCTTGCTAACTGCCTAAGGTGTTGGCAAAAGGAGAAGAAAATTTGTCTCTCTGCTTCATGTCAGGTCTTTGTACTATTCTGTACTACTATTGATTTTTTGATCCTTCATCCTCCTCAACGTTATAGTCTTCACAGCTCCCTGTTTCAAGTTACACTTGAGCCCTTGCACAGGAATTTCCACTGAGGAACCAACTGGCATAGGAACTGACCAACAACAGGTAAAACATCTTGGCTCATCTCTGATGCATGTGTTTAAACTGCAGTAACTCCTTTGTTCTACAGGCCCTAATACAGCTGACAGGAGTGACAGCTCATTTTGCAAGTATGGCCATTTGCAAGGGGACATGTGGTAAGTAAATGTCTGAGATGGAAATTGCACCAGATGTGAAACTTGCTGATCTTCTTCCAAGCAAGAAAGAGAGATGAAGAGAAGTATCTGTCCAAGGCTTGTTATTTACACTCCTTTTCTTCCAAATGTAACATGTTTTTCTTCTTTGTAGAGATATCCTGCCAAGGCACTGGTAAAGAACAGCCCTTTACTGGTAAAGAACAGCCCTTTCCCTGTCTCATTAACAGTCTAGTTAAAACCTATGATCTAGATCTGGAGATTGAAAAGTTAGAAAGAACAACAAGATAAAGAAACTGTCAGATGACTGCAGAACAGCAGGAGAGAGAAGCAGTATTGGAGAACTCTCCTGGTTTAACTGACTCCAAAAGCCTGCAGCATCAGCCATCATGGCCTTGATGCAAGAAGGTCCCACACTGTATCATGTTCTCAGTCTGTGTTCCACATTCAGTGGAAGAACCAGTTCCCATGAGTTCAGCATTTGTCCAGACAGTCTGTGCTCCAGTCTTATTCACACGCCATCAATTGTACTAACCTTCCAGAGAGGTTAATCTCAGCTCTGCTGAGATAAGCAGACGGAAACCCCAGCGGGCAGGAATTTCCCACTTAACTTTGTACAGAAGAGCTGAGATCAGAGAAACACAAAGCCTTATCACACATGCTGGATACTACACAGCAGAAACTGTGGAAGAGTCACATACCAAAATGTAACTTTCAGAATGACAGAGAACAAGGAGGCATGCAGGCACACACAGGCATGTTGTGGGCTACTTCCCAAAGCCAAGGAGGTTTATCATGAACCAACAACCTCAAAACTGTCTCCTTGATTTCCTCTTGTCTTTCCTATGTACATACTGCCCAACTCCTACTTAGCCAAGCCTTCAGAGCTGAACAAAAGCACAAAGTTACAGAATTGAGACAAGAAGCTTGGATAAATCAATGTGTTCAACAGATTAGTGACTTTGTACAGGAATTGCACAGTAGCTGTTTCCAGGTCCTTACATATTGGTAAGTTTTCCTGGACTGCTAACCACTAGAGACATTTTTGTATAGCTGAACTGGGCACTCATCATGTAACCTCATCAATCAAATTAAACAGTATCCTCAAAGCTGCTTTGTGAGAAGTGATTTACAATGATTTACAGTAGTGATTTTACTTTGTATTAAAATGTTGAGCTTGTGAAGCCTGCAGACCTTTGGCATAAGTTGGAGGATCAAGCTGAACTCTAACACAGAGACAGAAAGAATAACTCCCTGCAGCTTGCAGCCTTATTGATGGTTAGGAGATCAGGAGATGTGTGAAGAATGAAGGCAGTACAGTTGTTTCTACAAAGAGACAATGATCTGGAGAACAATGAAATTTCCTTCCTCAAAGCATGTGAAAAGGACAACTTTTCTATTCATATGGCCAGAGATTCACTCTCCTGATCATCTATGCCTGGCTACAGGCAAATTAGGTGGGAGAAATCTTTGTTGAAGAGATAAAAGGAGTATCCACATGCACAAACAGGATGTGGACCATATGTATAAACTCCTAAAACACCAGGCAAACTCTGTCAGATAAACCACTGATTGATCTCCTACCTTCACCAGTCCCTGCAGAGGTGGATTCCTGCTCCTGTACCTCCCTCTCTGTCTGAGTCTCGGCATTCTGCAGCTGAGGCGCCAAGGTCTGGGTACCTTGTGATGTCACAGAGGTGGGGGGATTTCGGGGTTGTAGGCCTATGGCATTCATCAGGCCCATGTCCCTGTCTGTCCTCCATGTAGCTCTGCTGGTTCTGAAAAGAGAGAAAAACAATTAAGACCAGGATCACTGGAGGCAACATGCCCAAGCAAGACTGAAACACAAATGAGAGGCTCTTCTTGCCTCCACTCCAACTAGGCACCTGCTTGACACTATGAGGATGGGAATGAAAGGAATTGTGACCTGCACTTATTTACACACACTGGTCCCTTGAGTTTCAAGCCACTCACCCCTCCACAGAACCAGTGTGTCTTACAGGCACAGAGAGATATCCCTGCAGCACCATTAAGCCTGCAGAACAACTGTCTTGGAGTCACTGTGGTGAGGAGGCAGCACAACGTGCAGTGCAGAAGCACATACACACAGAAAACCTTCTGCACAGCAGGGCAGTTTTAACTCCCATGGATGTAGCCTGTAGCCTTTCCCTTCTCTGGACTTCCTAGTTTGTCAGCGTCACACATGAATGCACTCCAGCAGGCATTTCTGCCCATTCCAGTCAGACAAGGGAAATCCTGTGTTCTCAAAAGCAAACAACAGGAACCACCTCAAGGCTCATTAGCTTCTCAGATTCAAACACCTAAAGTGTACGATGCTACAGCTGAATCTTCACAATGCCACAACGCTGTTTTCTAAACTGACCCCTAAGTGCTGGGAATGGTAAAAAGATTAAAGGAAAGACTGGCTCACTTACAACCTTTTTTTTCATAAGGCTTTGAAACCTGCCATACTTTTTTTGCTCTTACTTTGAGCTAGTTCATTCTGGACCAGTATTTCTGCCTTCAAGCTGCCATTATACCAAATCAAGTATGTACTGTCAGAAACTTAAGTAGTGGCAATATCCACTCATACAGCAGAGTAAAGAATCTCTACTGCTTAATTTTCACCCAAAATCAGACCAAGGCTGTATGACAGCCCAGACATTTGCCCTGTAAACAAGCTCACAACTTTCTTGGTATGCTGAAACTCACAATTCAGAAACACAACTATCACCCTCTTGCTGAGAACAGCTGGCATACAAAGAAATACTTGTCACTATGGCAAGAAGCAATGGACTGCGGAATCATCCTTGTGTTCAGAACAACAACATGGGCACCACTGGACAAACTGAAACAGCCAATGGGGACACCAAGGGATTTAGCTTTAGTTTTAGAGTTCATTACTGAGAAACAACTGTTCCACAAAAGGCAATTAAAAAGATGAAAATCAATCACTGGGTCGGCACCATACATTTGCCCTTTTCTCTGCCAACCCCCCTGTTCTTCAGTTACCTTCCAAAGGCCATTTGCTTTACACGGTGGTTTTGATGCATCAAGCCCCACATGTTCCTCCCACAGCCGTTACTGGGGCCCTGAATGACACACGTACTTTACTATCACTGGCACTTCTGGGCACTGAATGTCACTTGCTGGAAGAAGGTCAGGTGACCCAACCAGGCAATACCAAAGAGGGACAAAATTGCACATTTAAAGCTGCCAGTGGTAAGGGAACAAAGAAGTGATGTCAGAGTTAACAAAAACATCAGAAAGGGTCAGGTCTCTCTAACCCAACACCCAGGAGACTCACCCGGGCCGCTCAGTACTCCTGCTGCTGGAATGCACAGTGAAGACATTCTCATTCAGCTGGTCCCAGTGGTACTCAACTCCAGAGTTTAAGGCCCTTAAAATGCCAAAGAAGGAAAAAATATTAGTATGACAGGACAGTGCTCAAGCCAGCACACATTACACACCCACAACATGAATAGTGCTGATTCCTGCTCTACAGAAACTGCAGATCTAGCCCACAGTTCACATTTTCATTAAAAGGGCTCATCGCCATAAACCACCTCGCAAACATAGAGTGCTGTATTAGGAGATTACTCTGGAATATTCCATTCATTTCAATTCAGTATTAGCACCAAGACACAGCAAGAGGAGCAGCGAGATTTTCAGGAAATGAAGACATGCAACTGTGCATATAAAATCAGGTTACTCTAAGTCCAAGTAACTAAACAAAGAACTGGAATGGAAAGGCCAATTCTCCCTGTGGTGTCTGCAAGCACTTCCTGGACAAGGTAACAAGTTTCCACAGAAGAGTTTGTACTACATCAACAACATGTGTGGCTGTTGATGAAAAGTCCAAACCTGAATTTTACATCTAATGCTACTAAGTATAATGGAACCACCAATGCTCTGGAAACCTCTCACACAGCGTTTCCCCAAAAGATACACCAAGTCAGGGCTCACTACTCACAGGAACAGACAAGGTTATCAACCACTGCTGAAGACAACAAGCAATCAGAGAAATGAAACCACCATAATGCTGCAAGTACACATCCCACCAAGAAGAGGGTGACAGCAAATCCAGCTTTCTCTGTGCCATATAGAAATGTCACAGGACAGGCACTCACTATGCAGTCCAAGGCAGCATAGAGATCTCCCACCTACTGCTGTGTTCTACCTTCAGAGGCACTCTGGGCTGCATTACCATGGAAGGCACTTCCTGGAGTGCTTTGCCACACCATGCTGAATGCTCATAAGAGCCGGCCTGGGAGTTGTGAAATGGTGCTGTGCACCACCACATGGTTGCTAGACTGCACACACCTGATGGTGCTGGGTGGAGAGTTAGCAGTGCTGTGCAGTGGTCACAGCAAGGCAAGTGGGGGGGAAAAGACCCCAAACCAAAAAAAAATAAGACCTGTGTAAACACAAGGGAATGGTGTCTGAAGAGCCGGACTTCCATCACCCTGCAGACAGGCTCAGAACTAGGCGTAGTACCATAATCTGAAGAAAGGATTCCCGGCAAATAGCTGGTAGCTGGTTATGGGTCAGGCACAAAAAAGACATTTTATGTACACATAAAAACTGTTGTCCCTGTAAAGAGACGCCTCAGCAAAATAGGCAGGACCCCAGCTCAGAGGTTGCTGCAGGTCAGACATGCTGCAATGGGAAAGCAATGTGTACTGGAGGCCTGGGGCTAGACTGCTAGGATGACAGTACCCCAGGTTAGGACCCAGGGTGAGAGATGAACAAAATTAGGTCAACAAAATCACACACAGAGGCTACAAGAAGTAACCAGCCATTGCTTTTTTATTTTTTTGTGCTGAGCTAGTCCTGTGCTGCATTGTAATCCATGAAAGCAGCTGCCAGTGAGATGCTGATTTATAAAGGTTTCTGAGTTTACTGACTTGTCACTAAAACTGTGCCAGTCACTCTGGATTTCCCCATCCCCTGCCTAATATACTGGCTGAGGATTAGCTGTCACACTTTGCTGTCTGTGAAGCAGCACAGTCCCTAGGCAAGAGAGACTTTCTGACCTCGTAGTCAAAATTTCCATAAAAAGTCTAGCTACTTGGTATCTACAGCTATTACACAACAGAGCTAAGCTGACCTTTTTTCCCTCTTCCACACATCTTCATGCTTCCCAAAGAACAGGCATGGTCCCCCACAGCTACGTACATGATTGGTATTCCTTGCCAAAGTGTGCCTTACTTGTCTTTGCCAGCTTGCCAGCTCTCAAGACAAGAAACCAGAAGACCACAAAGCTTCCCCCAGGCCAAGATGGGAGCTGACAATACCATGTATTTCCTTTCTTCTCCCAAACACCACATTCCTGTAATACACAGAAAGTCCAGCTCCTGCACACACACTTTGAGTGGATCAGTTTCACTTTTACAAAAGCATCATGGTACGAAACTGACATGTAGTACACCCATGAAAAGCTCCTGACCATACTCCTACCTATTCTGCAGAGTTTCACTCCTATACAGTTGGGTTGTTGGACAGCAAAGTGCACTCTAACTTCATGCTGTCAGTTTGCACACAGTTAAATCAACAGGCATTCAATTTGATGCATAACTTTTCATATTGGTTTTAAACACTGCCATTTATCAGCTGGGCTTCGCTGCCAGGGTGATACTAGCTATTCCTTTACTGCCAGAGAATCAAGGGCTTTGCCTTCCTTCCCTAGAAGGAGGACCTGTAGCAGATGGTGCCACTGCTCTGGCTGCTGGCTCTGGGAACTCTGATAAACAGGCTTAGGCCAAGGTCACTACACTTGGCCACGATGAGAGTTCAACATTCTCAGCACCACTTTAACCTGGCTTTTTAGTTTGCTGTATCTCCCTGCTGGGCAAAAGAAGTGGCTCAGAATAAACAGCTGGCACTCCCTGCAGCAGCAAGCATCTTCACCACTACCTTTCAGTAGTCTCTTCCTTTGGGCAGCTACACAAATTACCCTCTCCCAACTCTACCTCTTGCAAAAGCCATAAGGGCCTCAGCACCATCTCTGTCCTCTTTTGTATGCATCTGTGTATCTCTGAGCTGGAATCCACACTGGTCCCTTTACAGCCCTAAGATCAGTATCAAGATTGCTCCTGATTAGGTTTTCCAGCCTTTAGATGATTGATTGAGCCTATAGAAGAGATGTTTCAGACTGCATCAAGATACAGTGAGGAGAGCATACACCTGAGGGCACTGGTTGGACACTACCTTTTATATGAAGATCATAATATCTCTTCTTAATGAATCAAAATTTCATCAAAGAAATACTGCTAATGAGGGCTAAATGCCAGTTTTAACACCATGTTTGCATTAGTGACTTGATCACATAATCAGACCTTAAACCAACTTCAGTACACAACAAGATGTGTGCGACAACCACAATTACCCTGGTTTAAATCAGATTTTCAATTAAGTTTACAACTTTCTCTGGTTTAGTCACACCTATTGAAAATAGTGCAATCTCCCTTTTTGGAAAGCCTAAAGGTTTTTTAGCTCCCATTGCAAAATACTGCTTGAATTTTGTAAATGAGCAGCCTTTCACAGTACGTTTCCCAGGAGATTTGCAAATCAAGGCCTGACAATTCATTCCAAAGAAGCAGAGCTTACACTGGAGAAATGAATATTTTTCAGGTAATGTAAGCATTTAACTTTTGCTTCATCAAACTCTAGACATAGAAATGCTAGAAGCGCTTTACAATTTTCAAGGCACAAGGTAGAAGCTCTGTGTAGCATGGAGCCACTTGGATGCGGATGCAGTAAAAAGGACATTTGTTGCCCAGGGCTTTAGGGTGAAAAATTGCGATTCTCTGCACTCTGTCAGTCATGGACAGTGAAGTCCACTTAGTCAAGTTCTTACTTTCTTCCCTTTTATGGCTGTCACTAAGCTCTCTAAGCCCTCCCTGGAAATTTCCATTAGCTTTGTTACATGCAGAGCTGCTCACAGCCTGGATTTCCCAGCAGGGATCTGTTCTAAGATGGACTTTTCCTTCACGCTTGTGTCCAGCTCACATTATTAATGAGCTTGGAGAGGATGAAGGGCACAGACTTGCAGGCTTTGCTGAAAGTCAAATAAGGATTCAGAGCAGAGCCTGTTAAGTATTAAGAGCCAACAACTTAGCAAGCCTCTCCCTCTACACAGAGGTATTACCTACACAGCTCAGTTATGTCTCCAGGAAGAAAACAGGACCAAGTACTAGGAATTAATGACAACATTATTCACAAATTACTAGAGAGCTGAAATGCAATTTAGTGCACTTGCTTAACCAGTATTTAAAGGGTAAATTGACAAAGCGCAGGTCAGCACAAAGACTGAGACACATGGGTAACTTCCCAGCTGGCATATCCAAAACTGGGAGTTGAAGAGGAGGAGAGATTAGAATGAAAATTCCCCCACTCTACCATAACAATACAGTCAGGAGCATGACAGCAAGACAAAACAATCCATAATTTGCAAGTGGTGTACGCATGTCCAGGAAGGCATAAATAGCATTTACTACCTTTGCACTTGTATCGTCAGGGGATGATTTAAGTGAAACCTGAAGAAGACAGCAGCAATGAGCAAATGCACTGCTCTCCTCCTTCAAATCCTGCCACATGGAAAGGCCCGACAGCAGCCCACTTGTTTGCTATAGTACCAAATTAAATTTTGATTACAACATTGCTGACTGCAATCCCATCCAAAAATATCAGCAAAACCTTATTACCAGAATGAAGACTGTGGCAAGCCCAACACAGAAAGGAAGCTGCCTTTCTGATGCCATGCAATGCACCTGATTTTCATGCTGCCAAGTTTGCTTTCTCCACAAAAGAAAATACTCCTTAAAGCTGATTTCTCAAATATACTGTCCATTCAAAATCACTAAATGCAAGCATATAAAACCAGATTAGTTTACATAGATTTGAATTTCCCAAGACACGCTTTCTTCCCTTTGTGTAAACTTGTCATTTCTAAGCCATTCGAACTGTATCAAGGAAATAGAGTGAGCTACAAGAGAGCAAGGTGACACTATGCTAAGGAACAGGAATCTATTGTCCTGGTTTGGGAAGGAAGAAGCAGCACACAGTATCTCATGCAATGCAATGCAATGCTGGCCAGATTCCAGATGCATCCTTGTCAGCAGCTCATTATCTCTTCTGCCAGTGTGGTGATGATCAGCACAGCAAGCCCATCCCTAGCTCCCATGATTAGCTAGGCAACGGTATTGTTAGTACAAGGCGAAGTTTGGCACTCCCAGCAGCTGCCTGGATGGGAAAACAATAATTTCTAACGCCCTACTTCATAAATATTTAGCTTTCTGTGCAGGCGATGAACCACGTGCAGAGACAAATCCAAGTGAAAACTGGCTGCCGTGCAAACTGTATGGAACCAGCAAAGGGGATTTCTGGAGTAATTCTGCAGGGCACTAACTCCCTTTGACCAAGACGAGGTGGCAGCTTCATTGGTGCCAGCCCCTTTGTAACTAGCCAGGGGAAGGGCACAAGATCAAGTACAGGAATTCAAGGAACACAAGATCTGCAGTTTATGATTGACAACCACAGATATTTAAATGATGCATGACATCATCCTGTCCATCACATTGAGATGAATGATGCATTTAAAAGCAGCCTCATTTTTACTCCTCACACTGATACAACCCACTAATTTTCCAGAATCCTTTAAATTTTGCCTGTGTGAAAACCAGCAACCATGCAGAAACATACCCTGATACCTACTTGAATTGTCCAAGGTGCTGCAGAAGCAGGACAGCAAGCAGCTTGGTGCAGCTGGTAGCTGTGTGCCTGCTTCAGGGAGGGTGTCAACTCAGCTTGGAACACTTTGCAAGACAACTGCTCCTGTTCATTTGATTTTGCAGTCCTGCCAGCTAGGTTAAATGTTTGGATTTTTGAAGATGTTGTATTCAAACTCACACCATTCGTATGAGGTCAGCCTTATAAAGCTAGTGGCACCAGCAGCTAATTCAGCAGCTCTTCTGTCTCAACAACATAAACACATATAAGTTTGTTCTGTCTACCAGTGGACACTAAAGGCTGGATCCAGTTCATGATTTTGTAGCCAGTGGATAAGATTTAGACAGAAGGCACATCCCTAAGAGCTATTTTCCCTCAGTATAATTTTGCTATCTCAGCTAAGGAAGAGAGTCATCAGTCAGCTAAGCTGGTAGATACTTCAGAGAGAAAGAAAAGAGAGATTAATACAGTAAGAAGAACCCAAACAGAATAGTTTCTTCTGATCCACGGGACCACTACAGCTAAAAACTAAGTGACTTCCAGGAGTCAGCATTTGCAACCTACCTACAGATTGCATGCAGAAGATGAGAAGACTCATAAAATAATTTGGAATGGATGAAACATCACCAGAAAGCATTAAGAGGAATTTGTCTTATATTCCATGGGAGAAGTCTTCAATTAAGAATCAGTCTTCCAACACATTCAACAGGAGTAATAAGTGGAAATCAAGTACCAAGACAATGACAGAGCAGAAAGAAAAGAATTTAGTAAGAAAGTGTGGATGTTTGACTATCTTGGGACTCAAGGAAAAAACCCTCACAAATATTGAGGTTGAGAGCCCTTAAGGAATGCAAGGATAAACAGAAAAACCAGTGTTGAGAATAAGGACAAGGAAAGTCCCTCTCAGACAGCCTTCATTCTTCTGCTAAAACACTGAAACAACTTTTAAAAGCAATTTTCTCAGAAATTTTTTACACTACCATCATGTAAACACACTGTGTTTACACACAGCATGACATAAGAAGTTGTAACTTGTATCATGTTTATGAGAAAAAGGGCACAGCACCCAAGCCAAATAGCCTGGAACAAAAAGGCAGAAATAGAGCAAATAAGAATTTCCTGAATTTTCACTGACTTTCTTCTCACTAAATCTTGCCAGTATGCCACGGTATCTTTTGCTATCTGGCTCCAGACCGAGTACCAGGTAGGGACACCTCTGGGAGGTAAATAACAAATTCCAGAATACACACTTAAAGGTCTTCAAACAAGCACAGCTCAGCTTGATACTATCATCCACACAGCTATAAAGATGGACAACTTGCTTAAGTCCTCTAAAAATCTAAAGGCTTGTTAATTGCTTGAAGTGATTACAGGCAGACTATACTCCAAATAAGCTTTCAACGCTCAGAATATCTTAGGCTGTTTATGATCTATCAGCTCTTCCAGTGGCTTAGACAATTTAGGATGTTAGGAGTCTTTGGAGAAGTGCAAATTGTTTATGCCTTCTAAGGCCTTAAAACATCTTGAACTGCTACAAGAGAGCCAAAGTGACTCTTAAGTCATATTTGAACTTTCATTACTGTTTTAGCAGAAGCTAACATTGATGAAGTAGGCTTGTTTTGTAGATATTATGCCAGCAAACTAAACCAGGAAAATACATCTAGAATGGGAGAAAGCAACGTCAAAATAAATGCTTAAAATTAGCAATCATAGCAAATGCTTATTTTTAATAGAACATTGGAATGTGCATACAAAGTTGCCAAGCTCCAAAACCAAGATGTTGGTTTGGTCAAGTCTCAATGAAATCCAGAGGGCAAGCAAAGTTTTATACTTTTAATCTTCAGTAGTTTTGAAATTATCCAACTAAAAAGTATTCTGTTTGGCATACAGGGGAAACTGCCTCCAAAAAAAAGGAAAAAAACCCAAAAAATCATCAAGAACCCAAAATTGCAATAATTACTCCAACTACTCACATACATTTTGTAGATGTCAAGTTAAGACCATTTACAGATGGATTTAAAATGTGGAAAGAAAATGAAAAAAAAAAAAAAGTTGTTTTATTTGCTAGCTGGATTCATTAGCAGAGTCCTGCTGGAAATAAACAGGCATAAGGGACACCAAATAAAACTCCACAAATAATATGGATTAAAAACTGGAAAATTAAAGAAAATCTTATTGGAAAGCAAAGGAAGTAAACAAGTGAACAAGGAAGGTCTAGTATAGATCCGTGGAGAAAAAAAAAGGTTATAAGACAGCTGGAGAATTCGTGCTGCAAGAGAGGGAAAAGACATTCTAAAAATAAACATGAGGAAAATGGCATTAGAATGGAAAAAGGACTATTCGTTTGTGAGGCTAACGACAAAAATCAATGATGTTTCAAAGTGGACAAGATATTGAACTCTCTCCTCTGAAGTCTCCACTTCTAAAATATCCAAGGGTATACTTGTGTAATTAGGGAGTAAGAAATATGCCAGACATAGCAGCTAGTTGCACTCATTTTGATTTTTTTTTTAAAGTTAACTTTTTGAGTCATTTGCACCTGTTTTTTAATATCTTACCAAAAAAAAGAGGAAATTACAAAAGGGCAAAAAAGTCAACTTAGCAGCACTCTTCAAAAAGAAAGCCATACTTAAAACTGACTATTATTGTCTTCTAAGTGTAACTTTTATCCTCTAAGAGAGTAAAATAACAAATAGAAAAAAGAAGATATATTGAAACAATGAAAGAGTGAGCCATATGCAGTAGGCAGTTAGTAAAATAATTGCTTGCATGAAATTTAACTGCTTTTGAAGACAGAATTAGAAAAAAGTACAGGAAGAAAAGGTGGCAGGTGCGATCTGAATAGATGTAAGTGAAGCATTTGGTAACTGTTTTTACAGAACGTTTGTGCTCTTACAAAGAGTGCTACTGAAACTGAGAACCCTAGTTAGGAACTGCAGATGACCAGTGATGCAGAACACAAACTGGTAAATACCAGGCTATGATTTCTTAACACAGAGCTCTATACCAAGTTCCCTTTCTCCTGGTGCAAAATAAATGTCACTAAGGAGTCAGTCCTACAGTATATCTTGAAGAACTGGGTGAGGGAAATGAACTTGCTAGTAACTTAAAGCAGCTTTCAAAATTTATCTTTAGGAATCATAGACATATTGAGTGGAATTTTATGAGGGCAACTTTCACTTAATGCCATCAGTCATCCTGGATATCCCATTCACATACAAAAAGGGAAAAAAGAATAAAAATTGGTATCAGAATTGAAATACCGTTTCAAACTTCCACATTAGCACTCTTCTTCTGCAACTATAATGACCAAGCCTCTTGGCACGGAGCTTACCTAGGCTTCCCTGCAGAACTTGGAAATAATTAATTTAGTTTTTTTCTTAAGTGCAAGAATGACAAAATCGAAATGTACACTTGCAGGGTGCATCTATAGTGCAAAATGGGCTATCTTTCCTTCTTTTCAGCCCTTTTACATCTTTTATCCTCCTTAAGACAATTCAATGTATCTTGTGGTTTACAGGCAGCAGAAGTCCAGGACACACTTCCATTTCCTTGTTAAAGGCCCCTGTGCAGATGCTGCCTTTCAAAAGGCCATTTGCTAGGAGGACTCAGACATAAATAGTATCTCCAGCTACCCCAGTTAACAGTTTTGAGAACATTTCCTATGCAGGGTTGCTAACATCCCTTGGTTACACATGAGGGAAGACAGTTCCTCCTTCTGTCTCCTTGTTTACTCCATCCTCCAGAAGCTATTCTTAAAAGGCAAAGGATGTAGTTTATGCTGCTGGGGGCATCATGGCTGGAGGCTGCAGAGCCTGAGGAATGGAGCCAGCCAGCAGGGAGACATGATGTGCCAGGCAGCTGCATAGATTACCATCTCTTTACCAATGCTGATAACTAGATGTAGACACATTGTCCCCATCAGTAGATGGGAGAATATGCTATTCTCAGAGAAGAAAAAAAAAAAAAAAAGATTGGCACAGACAGATAAATGCAGTGATCACTTGCAAAGCATAGGAATTTATCATAAAGATAATTTTCCTGGAATAATTTCATGTTAGAGACAGATCTCACCCCAAGAAATAAAATATGCACACTGAATAGCACTGAATCAGTTTGAGACTCTCCACACCTACTTCCCAATGAGAGAAATCTGAGGAATGCTGCCTCTGAACCAGATGCATCTTCAGGGGTATATTAATTCCATTACCAGAAGCTCTGACAGCTGAAGAAATCCTTCCTCTCTTGTGGATGCCTGCATTAAAAAGCTAGCCTTAGACAAGGTGTTTCAAGAGCTTGACATTTTCTCAGAACAGTGAGGTTTCTGGAACAGTATTTGCAAAAGCATGTGAGCACTGAGCCCTTCCAGTACCTGGATATTTGGATCCCCTGCCTTTTTCCCATGGTGTTCCACCACAAGCAAAGACAGCAAAGGGCAGCAACCAGTCTGCTCCTCACCACTTTCAGCTTCACCTGTTTATGTTTTGCAAGACAGTTCATGTTTGAGATGCTCCACCAGGCATGTTTCTGAAGGGGAAAGCTCTAGGTGGGATGTGATAGGATAGGAAAAGTTGTGAGCATTAAGAATCGAATTCCTTTTTAATTCAGGAGAGGTGGTTCTACCACACAAGACAGACACAGAGGATTTCATTCCATGATGCAAATCCAAAGATTCAGAAACTGAATCAAACCTTGAAGTATGCAGAGCCAAGAAAGAGAGATTACTGAAGATTATTAGTGGTCACAGTTACAAGGGATGTCAGGTAGAATGTAGCAAGAGAAAAACATCCTTGGACAGGCTAAAAAAGCACTAGCAGCTTGCATAAAAGTCAGTGTGCAGCAGGACAACAGAGAAGAGGGGGAATTCACACTGCTGTATCCCTTTCTGTGACAGACCTCCAGGCCACAGTTGAGTAGTACATAGTAGTTCACTTCACTTCCTAAATGGAGCACAATGCCTCACGTGGTATGCCTAAAGGGATACCTGTTTATATCTGACATGGCTCTTCCACTGAGTATCACTGTTATCAATTTAGTGTCTTGATTTAGCTCAGTGGTGCCCGCCCTTGAAAACATGGCAGCCTTAGGGCCTTTCAATACCACACTTCTGGACTGAACACAAGTTCATCTTAAATCCAAAAAGCACAAATTAGCACGTGGTAATGTGAAGTTGTGTAGAAGCAGACAGCAGACTCATGATCTAATGGGTATGCAAGTCTACCAGTTTGCAACCTTGACAAGAGTGAACTACAAGACCCTTGGAACAAAGGCTGTCACAGCCTCAGAAAGACTGCAACCTGTTTCCAAGCCACATCTGAGCCAACACTCTTTTATCAGTAGGATTTGCCTGTGCACCACAGACCTGAGTCCTCTTGCTCCAGCTCCAAGATCAGACTTGTGAACAGTAAATAGTTTCTCCGGTCGATCACTTGCAGAGGAAGTTATTTCTAAAAGCTGGGTTCCTGTTGAAAAGGAATCCAAGTCCACTGGGCTCTTTCACACAGACCATTCCTCAAAGACTTTGATTCAGAGGGTAAAGTACACGAAGTTTTTAACAGGTCACAGAGACCGCTCTCACCTTCTTAGAGCACAACAGCTCTGAGAGTCAACTTGTCAACACCTATTAAACCTTGGGTTTAAAATACCAAAACCTGCCTCATGGCTCAGCGGCTCAGTCTCACCCTCAGTCACAAGTATTCAAGTCGTACACTTCTCTCTGCAATCTGAGCTGCATTTCAAAACAGCTGAATCTTTTGCATCCACCCAACAAACATACAGGCCATTGCAGAAATCATCTGGTTGCCACCTCCCTCTAATTTGCAGTCACAACCCCGTCATAGTCAATTTGTGCCTCTTTGCTTGCTAATAAAAACCACGCATATATATTTATGTATCTAGATCCAAACTGCTAGCCCCATTATCCCAGTGGGGTATGTAGCTAGGTGACAATACACTCACCTGGATGACAGCTGAAATATTTTCATTTATACAGGTGTTGGAATAGTCAAGCATGGATTCACCAAAGGGAAACAAACCACGCTTAGCCAACCTGATTGCCTTCTACAATGGGAATACTGGTTAGACAGGTGAGGGAAGAGAAGTGCATGTTGTCTACCTTGACTTCAGCAAGCCTTGTAACACTGCCTCCCATGTTATCCTCATAGGCAAATGGGACCTGCAGGATGGACGCGAGGATGAAATCACGGATTGAGGTGGCTGAATGACAGGTCTCAGAGGGTCATGATCAGCAGTGCAGAATCCTGCTGGAAGCCTGTAACTAACGGTGTCCCCTAAGAGTTAATACTGGGCCCAGTACTGGTTTGTTTATCCATGAATGACTTAGATGAAGGGACAGATGCGTCCTCAGCGAGTTCAAGGATGACACAAAGCTGGAATGGCCGATATCCCTGAGTGCTGGGCTGCCATTCAGGACCTTGACAGGAACAAGAGATGTGCAAAGAACTGACTGAAATTCAAAAAAGGCATGTGCAGGTCCTCAACCTGGGAACCTGCACCAGCACAGGTGAGGGCTGATCTGCTGGAATGCAGCTCTGAGGAGAAGCACATGGGGGTCCTGGTGGACAAACTGTCCATGAGCCAGCAGTGCCCTTGTGGCCAAGAAGGTCAAGAACCCCCCACAATCCTGGGGTGTACTAGAAAGAGCTTTAACAGGTCAAGGGAGGTGAGCCTGCCCCTTTACCCAGCCCTGGTGAGGCCAAATCAGGAGCATTGTGTCCAGTTCTGGACTTATCAGGACAAGAGAGACATGGAGCTCCTGGAGCAGGTCCAGTGGAGGGCTACACTGATGACTAGGAGACTGAAGCAAGGGTGTCAAGAGGATGGAGCCAGGCTCTTCTTGACAGTGCTAACCAACAAGCAATGGGCAGAAACTGGAATACAAAGTTCCACCAAAACAAGAAGGACTTCTTTAGTGTCCAGGTGACTGAGCACTGGAAGAAGTTGCTCAGTGAGATTTCACTGTCTTCTTCCCTGGAAATATTAAAAAGCCATCTGGTCACTATCCTGAGTTATGTGCTCTAAGGGATGCTGCTTGACCAGAGGCTGGACTAGATGACTTCCAATGGTCCCTTTCAACCTTGACCATTCTGTGATATACATTTTCATAGTTCTTGCTTCTTGGATATTTATGGAAGGCTATTTAACCTCTTTCTTATCTTTCCTTTCAGCCCTTAAAGACTCCACACTGCAGATTTTCTTAGATAAAATGTTCTCCTGATCCCACTATCAAGTGCTCTATGCTACTGTGCAAGTTAAAAGGCAAATTTTAAACTATTCCAGCTTATATATCAAGCTTCCTCTACACCCATATTAATATTTTGCCACCTCTGCTGTTAAGCATCTTGTATCTCATCCTAGAACAAATTTTTTTCTTACAGCCTCGTGTCTTGATGGCTTAATCACCTACAATCAACCAAAACCTCAGGTCTTTCTCCTCCTCCGTCATTTTATCTACTGAACTCAGTGTAATTAGTCACTAAGTGCACTTTGTACTGTTAAGTTCTCATTTCTATAGCTCCAGTCACTTTAACAGCAATCCAATTCCTTTGCAATACTTTGATTTTTCTCTGCAGTGACAAAGCTAATGTCACATCCTCAGCAAATTTATTCAGTGCACCCTTACCAGCCATTAGTGTAAACAGTATTAATCAACCAGTTCCAGAACTGTTTTTCTAAAGAAGCCAAATGACCTTTTTTTTGACAGAGTCCAGCTGTCAATAATGTTGTATTCTTTCCTTTAGCCATGACTTTACCCATTCTTTACCTGATCTTGTTCTAAGTATTTAGAAATTAATCAGATTTATTGTAGTTCCAATATAGGAACTGCCTTACTAAACCACAGATATGTTAGACTTAGAGCACATCCCTGGCTGACCCTTTAATTACAAATAAAACCATAAAATTCTCAATGACAGGTACACAACCTACTGTACTCCACTTTAGGCAAATCACAATGCATTTGACCCCACTTTCCATGGTTTTTATTTTACTTACCTTCAAAATGTACCCTATAAATTTGTGTACTGAGATTAGAATAATGGATTGACAACATAAAATGACCTTGCCATTTCAATTTCTAACCAGTGTTACTTTTGAACACTGGGAGGGCTACTTGCATAGCATCCCATTATGAGTCCATGGAGCTTCAAGTTAGGCCTATTTTTTCCTTTTTTTTGGTCAGCTTGTACTTCCAGTCTACTCATTTAAATCCTCTACTTGAGGAACAGCTGCTATTTCAATCCGTTTATATGATTCCTGTAGTACTTGGTTTCAAATGCCCCCATTGCATATGGGAATTAAAACCCAGGGAATTATAATAATCTCTGTTGTTTGCTATGACCACAGTTTTCTTTGCCAAATTAGAACAATGGGGGGGTTTCAGTAGTACAGTGTTTTCCTGCTGTTTGCTAGACTATCCTCCATATAGTAGTACTCTATCGATTGCTGAATCCTGCATTTGTCTTCCACTGTATTACTGTGTATGGAAACCATAGAAATATTTTTCATTTTCTCCCTCACTTCTCAAGTTAAAGCCAATACACATACCAATCTCAAAAGTTTATTAAGCCAGGAACTACTGAGACAGCTTGTCAGGATTTTTCCTTTCACTAAGGATCTGTCAAGTAGATCTGGAACAGACACCACAGCTGCAAGCCACTTCTACTCTGATAGAGCGAGCCTCATTCACCTTTATGTTCTTATGTTAGTGCCTCAAAGCAAATTATACAGCTCAGTGAGTATCTACACCTCCATGCTGAGGTGTACAAGTCACTCTTGACTCTTTTTGGTCTATAAAATGGTGCAGTTGAGAAGAGAACACATCAGGTGTCCTGCTACAGAAAGAACCCACCAGTCCACGTGATGTTTACAATTATCACCAGAAGCATCCAATCCACCAGCAGGAAACCTGCTGAAGCAGGTCAACACCCCCCCTCCCCCCCCAATAAATCTCCCACCTAATATGGCCACCCTGTTTCATGTTCACATACAAAACACCTATTTTTGTTGGAATAGTGCAAAATTAACATGATAAGCTAAGAAGGTTGTACACGGATGTTGCAGAAGGGCTGATTGTGCTTCCATAAGATACCATAAAAGTGTTCATATTGACTCTTTAATTAGTAAGGTGCCAAGAAGAGCATGCCACTCAGCTTTGGGGTACACTGCAAGAACTGGAGTGGAAATGTAATGTGGGGTGTGTGAAGCCAGGACAGCCAGATCAAGCTTGACTCTGCAGCATTCAATCAAAGAATCCACCCTCAGGGAGACTTCATTTGCCTGGGTTCTCATCCAAGTTCATCTCATGAACCATAGACAGCAAACTAAATCTTAACCATTTTTCTATATCGCAAATAACTTAGAATATTCTAAAGTTCAAGAAAAGAGCCACTATTCTTGAATAGTTTTGCTCAGAAAATACGACAACTGTTCTTAAAGAAAGCCACTTATCCTGAAAGAGAGTGATTAGAGCTTATTCCGTAACAGTATCTTATAGAACTTCATGTATAAATAAGGTCTTGATGAAAGATTTTGTTAAAGAGAACCAGAGGGCTGTTAGAAAAGCACTGCTATTCTGTAGTACCAAAACTGGTCCAATCTGAATTCCAACCAGACTTCACAGAAGGCTGTGCTGAATTAGTCACTGTTACAATTGTATATATTTATTCTGATATCAGCTAGTGATTCTAAACTGACAATATGACTCTCCTCAAGCACCACATGCCTGATGTCATGGCACAACAGATGGAGTCCACATGCATGTGGTACGATCACCAGCAGTGCTGCAAGTTTCTAGCTGCCAGCTTTTAAGTTCCAAGGAACTTCAACATGTGAAGCACAACCCAAAAGAATACTAAGGTAGTTTACTACCAGGAAATAACTGAAGCAGAGAAACTCCTGAATTGTCCCTGCAGCATAAAAGAAATGTAGTTCCAAAAGAACACTTGGACAACAAAATGGAAAGAAAGATTTCAAGGAAGTAGGATGCGGACACTCCCCAGGAACACCAAAAGCAGTATGTGTCACTGTCATCATCAGTGTCAGACCACAACTAAACTAGCTTGTGTTGAATTGTAAGCTTACAACAGGGTAGTTACACCTTTCACAGCTCTACACAAATTAAAGAGAACTGAAATGTACATGTCACACCACTAGACTTTAAGTGAGGAAACCAAAATAATTCACTGGCTTGCTCATAATCATGACAAAAATCTTTGCAGTTCATAGAATCTCTTGCTTGAATACTGAAAAAAGTACTTGATAATTCTGGGTCAGCAACTTTCAACTGGTTCGTGGTCTTCAAGAAGTCCTTGAAATCTGAGGAAAACAAGCATATTACTAACTCAAATTTCCTGTCACTGTAAACCTTCAGAAATCTATAAATCCACAGAGGCTGAAAGACACTGAACTAGTCATATAAGAAATAAAGGATCCAGAAATCCTAGTAGGACATGGGAAATAACATGAGCTAGTAAGATGCCCTTCAAACACTCTCCGAAGTTTACCATCAGCAAAACAAATACTGATTTTAAGAGACTCAGGTAAACACTGTGGCAATCCAAAAGAAGTATTAGGTATTGGAGTTTTTGGAAGCCTCAAGCACAAGAAAAGCCATGTTATCCCCACTACCTGAGAACAGAATAGCTAAAGCACTTACAGCTCTATGTAGTGTCTCCATGTAAAGCACTTACTCTGGTCGGCAAATCACCAGGTCCCCTTTGTTGGTGCCATACGCCAATCCCAGGCCGGGCTCAGGCAGCCAGCGAGCAGAGTTTATGCTGACGTGTCTCCTCTGGTCGGCAGGCATTGGGTACAGAACGTTGAAAACTCTCTGGAACAACAACAGGAGATTACTTGACAGGACAACACAAGGCAGGAGAGCCAAGGAGGCTCAAATAAATTTCCCCGGGTGGCCAGAGAGATATGTCACTTTACAAGTTTGCAGGCAATCACTTAACCAGCAGTGAGAGGAAGCAGCCGCTAGAAATGCACATATATGTACCCTTAAATCTTTAATAAGCTGAATAGCACACAGCTGTGAAGCATCCAGCAACCTGAACTCAGTATACTGACAACAATCCATTTAGCCCAAAAATATGACACATGGAAATCATAAAAACAAAGGCATGGGAAATAGAAAAAGCAGTAATGAATCAGTTTGGCTACTTAGAATAGAGAGGGACAAAATGCTTCAGTGTACTGGGCCATTAAAGCATCAGGACTTTGGAAGGGTAGGACTGAAGACTACATTTACAGGATCAAATCATTAAGAGAATTTCTTCAAAAATTTAGCTAGTATACTGTCATCACTGCAACTAACAGACTTTGAATCTGGATTTTCAATGGGATAAATCCAAGTGAAAGACAGGTTTTCACTAGATTTTCTAGTGGGCAAGCATCCAACCTTCACAAAACCTTTCCTCCAGACTCCACCGAAAAGGGGATGGTGGCGAACCAGTGAGCAGGGAAAGGAATGATGTTGTGCTGGAACAACAGGATGAATGTTGATCACATCAACCACTATTGCATTGCTGAGGTGACTTGAAGTAAATAATTAGAAGCCACCTGGATGGTACTTATCAGCTATTATAACAAACTAGGGCTTTTTACTCCATAGCTCTGTTGCCCACCGCTTATCTTGTCTCTGACAATTTGAGAAGCATGAGTAAGGGATTACTTATCTATGTGCCCTCCAATAGCTAGTACCCAGAACCTTCATCCTGAGCATCCTCTACGCACACAAAGCAAGTCAGAGCAAAACAATATAGCTACGTTATTTCCCATCACCAGTAACACATTGAACTGCTCCTCTGAGGAGGTCACCTTAGACAGAAAAAAGGATTTCTCTGTATGGCAGAAGCTGGCCACTCTTTGCCTTGGCTATAACTCAGCAGTTAGTGTATTCAGAGAAGCTCAGCATTTGGGCAGAAGGAGCAGGTCTTTAGGGGTTTAGCTGTGTCTTACCCATCTCTGTCATGCCAGTCCCATTCCCCTGCCCTGACTTGCTTGCTGGGGCAGCAGGGAGGGAAGGGCAAGGGGAGAAACAGAAGGGGGGGAATCAGCTGTACAATGGTAACCACCTGTTACCATGGAGATTAGGGTGCACTCTCAGATTAAAAGACTGGATTTGGAGGAGGAAGGAGGGGAAAGGGAGGGGTCTGCCAGAACCAGGAGCCTAAATTCATAAAATAAGCATTCTGAATCTCTCAAGACAGCAAGGGCTCATCATATCACTTTGGCAAGTCAGAAGCAGTCAGTTTCTCTTCTACTGAGCATGGCTTTGTCACATCTCAGGAAGCCACCACTTTCCTGGGCTAGGAACAAGCTCTCCCAACTGGCAGGTCAGCTTGCACAGCTGTTCTCCCTCAAGCTCCATAACCAGGCACACCAAGGTGGGAGACTTGCTGGCTACAGCTGAGCTTTACTGCTTTTATTGCTTGGCAGTAAACAGCATCCCATGGAAAATGCTCCTCCAAGGACATGAGTCTGGTTTTGACAACCTGCAAGTGCTGGCTGAGGGCTGAATCTCAAAGACAAGATAGCTTTAAAATTCTGCATCAGAATAGTTGCTTCATCATTCCACTCCATCCAATTCTTAACAGCTTGTCACGCTGAAGAGCTCCCCTCCCCTGCTGCTTCCCACTCCCACACTAATGGGACAACTCCATGCAGTGTTAAGGGTGATGACATCCGTGCGTGTGGTAATTAGTACATAAAAAGAGAAAGCAGCTGTACTGGCATAATCACCACTCACAGCAGTAACCAGGACCCAGCTAATCAATCTGATGCAGTCATACAGACTGTCTGTTGCAATTGCATCCATTAACAAGACCCCCTACTCTATACACAGGGTGGGGAAAAAAATTTAAGTTCTTTCAACATCAGCAGGTCCTTCTCTTCAAAGAACTCTGCCAGGAAGCATTATTTGCCATAGATCACAGCTAATTCCTTTTGGATTTTTTTGTCTTCTTGTTTTGATTGTTAGATCTTATAAAAAGTAACTGAGATATTTCAACCAAAGTAGCCAGCCTGAAAACATACCACAGACTGACCACACCTCTTTACTGTGGATTGTTTGGGCTTTGTAATTCTGAACTTCTAGGAAAAATGCCCAGGTTACTACAGGAACCCTGCATAAACACAACTCTCCAGCTTCTAGGTCAAGTAAATGCTGGCAACCCTCAAACTCTTAAAATTAACAATGCAAATGCATAAAGCTGATAATTCAAGAGTTAATTTTCATTAGGGCTGGTCCACAGATTAATTGCAGGCCATGTGTAACAGCCATGTTGACGGCCAAGGGTTCAGAAATCAGTTTAGAAACACTGTTGTAAAAGTGCAGTGTTTGATCTTTAAAGGTGCCCACCATACTCTCAAGAGTTTCCAGAGAGCTTATTTTTAATAGTGTGGCACTTTCAGTTACAAGATATCATATTGCACCACACGCTATCAGGCCATAATCACCATCAGCAGTCCAAAAAGCTTCCATGCTTTTCACCACAACCAATGTCAAACTTGCTCTTAGCATCACCATACTACCAATTCAATAATACATGGCCACACCTTTAGACATGGCAATTCAGCATTTTACAAAGTTGGCAGCTGCTGCTCTTCTGAAATAGTTTTGAATGGTTATGTTTCTCTAACAACAAACACTGTGAAGTCTGAGGAGTGTGAGCTTCGGAACACACCTATGAAAGCTTTAGCCCTAGCAGGTAACACGTATAGCAAGCTGTTCTCTTCTTGCAACAACAATGATGTATAAATATCATTTCAGTACACATGGCAGGTCTTACTCCTTCCCCTTAGGGCCCCATGATCCAGCCTGAATTATGCAGAGTAGTTGCTTGACCTGTAGTTATGTTTGTAGAAAACTCTGTCTCTGGGGATCTCTCCAGACTCCGCAGGGGATTCTAGCAGTCTTCTGTCATTTCAAGGAATCCATCTCTCCTTGAGTTCAGGGGATGTCAGAAAGGTCAAAAGCCTTTGTCTAGAAAAACCAAAACTGTCTAGGTAGCTAAACTTCCACACAAAAGGCAATTTGTACCAAGGGAAAGCAATACTCACTAAAGAAACAAGTTGGTTGCTTCCATTTTACATCCCTGTAATCATGAAGTGCGGGGAAAGATTTGCTGGATTTTTGTCTGCACTTTTCTATTTCCAAAACCTGTATTAGAAGCAACAGCTTATCTCTTTGGTGCGCCCCTTCCATCCTCCCTCAACAGGAGTGGGCATGTACATCATGCACTGAACTCTCTAAAGCTGCTTTCATTGCTTCATAGCCACAGGAAAAAACGGCTCAAAAGAAGCAGAGCTATAAGGCATGAAGATAAGGAAAAAATAGGCCCTCAAATTATTCAAAGAACAAGCTGCATTTGGAGTGCAAAGGCCACCTCAAGCCCACTGTTGCTGCTTCCCCTCCAACTTGGCACTGCTATCACATCAGTACTGTCACAGCCACTAACTTAGGTATTTACTTATGGCAGAGTGCCAGGAGAGGCTGCATGACAATCAACAGCCTCGAGGAATCTTTCTCAATGATTGCATCCTCAATGTCAAGCTGACAGGCCCAGGGCACAATACATAAGCAAAGAGCTAGACAGTTAATTTATACCTGCCCTGGAGAGGTAAGAAAACTTTTTACTAGAAATCTCTGCTACATCCTTATTATTGAGCTTAGTCCTTCTGTCTTCCCCTCCCATTCTGTACGAGGGAAGCTGCTGCTTTTTAATAACAAATTAAATTCCATCTTTCCCCCCATTTCTGGAATGTGCCAACACTAAAAAGCTGGACAGAGCAATCGCCAGGATGCTGTCAGTCATCAAAGCAGCAGCAGGCTGCCCCAAGTCTGTGCTCCTGTTGCCAACTGGCCACAGCGCTGCACTCGCCTGATCCAAGCGGCGCCGTGCCTGGGCAAAGCAGAGGCATGGCATCATCTGCACAGCCACCTCTTTGCTCAAGGCCTTCCCACCTCTAAGGAGAGCAATGAAAAGCAGGGGAGTGCTGAACACTACTTGTTTGGCAGAGTGAGACCTTTCTTCTCTCTGGCACTTAAGAAAGAACAAACATGTTTTGAAGCTGGAGAAGAGAAAGTTTTGGCACAAGCAGTAGGAAAACTCAGCAGGAACTCTTGCTTTTTATCTTTTTTTAATTCAATAGAGACACTTCGCTCTCAACTACATGCATCTGCCTTCAAGATGCCAATAAATCTCAAGCCATTACCTTTGCTTAGGCTAAGCAGTAAGCTGGCTATTAGATCAGCCTTGATAAGGACTGCTGGGGGGATGGGGGTGCAGCTGTTGTCTCCTTCACATGGGGAGATCCTGCTATCCCTGAAGCAGATAAAGTGGGTTTTTAAATCACAAAAAAAGCCTGAAACATAATTATGAATTTTCAACTGAATTACACTGTCACCAGAGGCTGAGAGACAATGAAAACACACAGGGAAAGAAATATCTGATGTGGTAAATGCTAAAGAAACGTCTTGGAGGGCTGGTAAAATACACAGTTTTGCAGCTACTCTGACCTGGGTTGCCAAGGAAGAGCTTCAGAAAGGACCATTTATCTCTGCTGGATGAGTATAACTGTAATGGAAGCCAATAAATGTACTTCTCAACTCCACAGACGCAAAGTTTGTACTGGTAAACAAAGTGCTTTTCATATGAGTACAGGTTATACTACCAAAGCAGCCCTAAAATCACAGCTAATACACAACACTGTATTAAGTTCACTGAAAGTACATCTCCAAGCAAGGCCTACATACTGAAACTACTCAAAGAGCATTAAAACAAATGCAGAAAATTATGAACTCCAATTGTATTTGCCAGAGAAGCAGGTAAGATGCAGTGACAGCATGAAGGCATAAGCAGAGCAAGTTTGACTTCATTTTTTTTTGATTGCAAGAACCTTGTGAAGAGAGCATTTAAATCAATTAATTATCTTTTTTTGCCTCCTCCTAATACTATGTTACCACTGACACCAAGGTAAGTTTCTATAAAGCATCTACCACTCCACTGAATACACCACATGTCCTTGGCCAGTGAGCCTGCATCACTGACTTGTATTATGCATTCAATTAGTTTGTGTTTTTTGAAGGCCCAGAAGTATAATAAGAAAAAGACATTCTAACCTGATCTCCTTAAAAAATAGCAGGATATTTTGGCTTAGATTACATTTTCTACTTTGTTGCCTATTAATGAATTTCACAAAATATAATGAAATTCAGGTTTACGACTTGCACTGTCACAAACTCCAGAACCCTCTACAGCAAAATTCAAGCCTAGCTTGTCTAAAGCAGAGCAAAGCAAAGCAAAGCAAAACAAACATTCCTTGGGATAACTGACTGATTGCTCAATACATTTATTCATAACACAACGTATACCAGCATTTTGAAACATAGCAAGTCTCCCCTTTGTTTGGAAGGAGTCTCTGTGCCTATATGCAGATGCAAAAAAAATGGCTCCTATTTTCCATGATGAGATAGGGGAAAAGATTTGTTTTCTTGCTTCCAGTCACTCCCTATTAGGCAGGTTGGTCTATGCCGCTCAACCCCTCCCCCACAGCTGATTCCTGCTAACAACATACACATCTTTCCAATAGACCTTCTCTGTTAAAATGGAAGAAGTGAAAAATAATGCACTTATCTTTTCAGATTTGTCAGTCCTATCCTCAAATGGATTTTATCGTCCAGTGCTCAGCGCAAATAAAATTTCTTTCAACTCCATTTATCTTCCTCAGATGCAATAGGATTATTTATAAAATTTTTCTTCAGTCTTTACCAATATAACAAACATCTTTCTGCCTTTTTCTGCACCTGTTGTCCATGCAGAAAATCCTAACTTTGCTTTCTGAGCCACAGCAAATTAAATGAGAACTCTCAATTTCCAACAACTCAAATCTTAACTGTGGATAGTTGATCCAATTCTTAAAACAGGCCAGTATCAGAAAATCCTGTTGGGTGGATTGCGAAAACTTCCGCAAACATAAAAGATTGTTGGTTCTTCCTGATCCTGGTTGATTACATAATTTATTGCAGATATTTCAAATTCAGAGAAGTCTCATTAAAGCACACCTAATCCTTTCATTCTTTAGGTGAGTTCTTTGCATAGTCCGCTGGTACTTAATTTCACAAGCCTGCCATGCAACTACTACATTTAAAATTAACTAATGGGAACAAGGTCTTACAAAGAAATGGATCATCTTAGGTAACAAAGCTCTCACTCAGGAAAATAACACACTTGCAGTGAAGTGGCTCGTTATTTTACTACCTGTCTTTCAAAGGCTGTAAAACCAGGGTAATAGCTCCAAAAACCCCCTTAGGGGACTGTCCAAACTGGGATCTGAAACGTAGAGTTGAGTAAACAAGAAATTGTTGAACAAAACAATTATCTTTTCATTTGTACATGCAGATGGTTGGAAAAGATGAAAGGAGAGAAACAGGAATGCCAAAGGGATTGGAGTGACAGAAGACAGATACACGTGTATGTATATTCAGCACAGATGCACAAACAAACTGAACTGTGTGAGCAGGACTGTATCCCACTGCTACTCTCTCTTCCAAAAATCACCAACAGCTCCCAATGCTGCATCAATCTAATAGACATACGGTCATTTCTCTGGCAAAAGGAATGGCAACCTTTTTTTATTTTTGCCTTTAACTCAGACTGCAAACCAAAACCAGTATCTGTGAATTCCTCATTAAATGTCATGCTGAGACTGTAACAGCAACATCTACAATATGCTAAAAATCCAATGACAAGAGCAAAGGATTTGTGCACAGCTGCCATTCCACCCCGTTCTCCGTCTGCTGAGCCTCAGTGGAATGGCATACAAGATCAAATGTCAACAATATGTTGACGACAGAGCTACATGCATCCTCATCTAGGTGAAAAGAGGCTGACATCCAGCTGCCTACATGTCTGGAAGGAATAAATACAAGAGGGAAGAGTTGGTTCAAATTTAATTCAATGAAGATGGTAGGAAGAAGTACTGGAAAAAGTTTCTGTGAAATAGCAAACAGCAATTTCTTCTCAGCCCATGCACAGTTCAATGCAAATTGGTAGGAATTCACTTTGGCTCCCTTCCAACTAAATGACTTGGGCAAGATGACTGCACATAAATAATCTCAGATGTAGAACCATGTTTGCTGTAATTTCTTAAATGTAGTTAAAACTACGTACCAAACTGCACCAAAGCTAATGGTAGCTACTGTGGGGCAAACAGGCTCAAGGCTTTATCTGAACTGCAAGAGCTTTGCTCTCCAAATACTGGGCCTCATATTAAACAAAATGTCTTGGCTCTCATTAAGTAAAAACATCCTGAAGAGATGTCATTTGCTTTTTCTTCACACCAGTTTGCTAAAAGGGACATTGCTCCCATGTTTAAGCATCACATGAAATATTAACACAGTATCTTATGAAGGATTCTAATGAGTCTTTAGTTTCCTCTAAGCTCCGTCTTAGTGGACTTCAAGTAGACACAGCTGAATTGGTCAAGAAGCAATATAACTAACTTTTACTACATACTATTCCAGCATATTTCTGCATCCATACTCAAATGTGCACATCTGTGCAAGTCTTCATGCCATCTGCACCCCCAAGGTTGTGCTGCATTTTCCAGTGATGTTGAATATAGCTCTATTTACAGTACCCTACATAAGGGGTGTTTACCAACATGGGTTTTGGATACGATCTGTTTTCCTAAAGATATCTGACAGAATCTGCCAATACACAGAATATATAAACTACTAGGTCTCAACCAGACAATTATGCTCCACTCTATTAAATGGAGGGATTTCCTGTTTCAGTCAAACAAGGGTTCTGTTTCCATGTCCTCTTCCTAGTATCAACAAGTGCCTGCAGTCTGTGACTTTGCATGGTCTTTTGAAAGGCTAAAAAACATCTATGTGGTTTGACTTCTGCCAAGAATGAAAAATTTCTTTGGACAGTAATTGGACATATTATTTGCAGTTCTACTTGGAGTCATCAGAAGATCACCCTGTTGACCCGAAGATGTCAAATCTTCCTTAAAAGAAGAGCCAAGGGACCATACCAACAAATTCTTCAACAACACAGCAAGAGGCTGGTACTTTCCTGTACACTATTCTTGTTCTCAGAAATATGTTAGTTCACATGAACTCTTTCACTGGAGGCAATGTGCTACAGTAAGCCATCTCCTCATATTCTCCTAACCAATTTTATTTTCACATTACCAAAGTTTCTGTTAAAACTAACTTGTGCCCCAGTGAAACAGATGTGCAGGGTATTTGCTTTCAGCATTAAAGCTTGGTTGCTTATGGCTGCAGGAGCTTGCACAGATCACCCAGAGTCAGAGTGACATTTGCAGACCATACTGGATACATTTTACTGACACTTGCATGAAGCTCAGAATGCAACAGCACTCAGGAAAATTGTTCATCTTTTCACTGTGCATTGTACTCATTAAGGGTTAATATGCTAGAACAAAAAAAGCTTGGCTTTGTGCTAAAACTCTCCAAGCCTTTCTGTTTCAGGCCCTTCTTCCTGTGGTATTTGGAATTCTCCATCTGTTTACAATGGAAATATACAAATACTCTGTTCCATCCAGGCTATTGACCGACCACTTAATCAGAATGTTTCCCAAATAGCTGCAGTCTTGTCAAGAACTAATTCTGGATCTCCACAGCCTGAATTTTTCCACATTCAAAGCAAGTGCAGCATTTGAGATGGGGATTGGTTAAGTCACTTTATCCCCACAAATTGTATGATTGGCTCTTCAGTTTCATGTCAATTAGATTTTTCTATCACCTACCCTACTTTTTGTATCCTCAGCTTAAAAGCTACTTTCAAGGTTTCATTTTGATTTGGATTCCAGTAATCATGTTTTGCTGATATTTCCAAGTTATCTTCCTCTGGATAGAATGACAAACACTAAACAATGCAAGAGCATCAGCATTTGTGAATGCTAGAAATAAACTACCTTCTGGCTGCCTTTCTCACTAGTACCCACTGCTATCAGATCCAGGGCAATATGATCCTTACTCTTCCCATGTTTCTAAGGGCCTTCAGCTCCATACAAGATTCTAATTTCATGTTCTTTTAAGTCCTTTAACATCCATATATGCTTGGAAACACATGGAATTCAAAAATCACCTTAAACCAAATAGCTTGAAAATAGACATGCTTTATTTAGAAACAAATTCCACCTATGTTTTCAAAACAGGCTACAAAACCTATCCTTATTCCACATTTGGAGTCCTGTCTCCAAGCTTTCTAGCTCTGAAACTCAAATTGCAGACAATTCCCAGCATCACTGCTATCTGTACCACCCCCAAGCTAGATGTTTGCTAAAAGCAATTCTTACCTTGTTCTCTTCAGCTGCAGATACATTTCAGAGATTTGCAAAAAATTCCCCAAGAATACAAGCAACAAACACTTGATGCTCATGCATACCCCTCCTGTTAAAAGTCAACGCTACTAGAAAGCTTTCATTTTTCAGACTGAAGTTTAAAAATCGCTCTTTAGCAAAAGCTAGGTTTCCATGTGAAATGCTAATCAGCCTAATCTGAAGAGTGAGCAGAAAAAGCAAAAACCTCTACCTCACAACTACCACATTTGATAATAATTCATTACTTTATTTCTGAACAAAATTTGTAACTGTCAAATCACGACAGCCCTGACCTGTTGTGAACTTGAACCAACCTCTCTGAAATACTGGCAGCAAGATGCATGCAGACAATGTAAACTTGTACAACCAAGGTGCTGCTTAGTACAATCCAAAATTGCTGTAGTTCTCAGAAAACTGCATCAACAGCCAGTGGATTTCTAGTTCAATTAAATGTATTAAAGTTTCATGTAATAAAATGAATCAATTGCATCTTCAAATCTCTATTTTAACATCAAGATGGAAGAAACTCTCCAAGCAATAGAAATCTGCATTCCATTGACTGCTAGTTAAGGATGTGGAAGAAGGGTTAATCTGAATCAGAAATAATCATTGCACTGGTCAGCAGTGGCTTGGAGGCCATGTTGCCAAGCCCTACTCTTACAGTTCATTGACTGCAAATCCAAAGCCAAGAGGGAGGCAGGGAGGAAGGCAGAAGAACTGTCAAACAACTTATGGGAATTCTCAAAGAATGTAATGTAGCATTTCTTTTGGGAGTTTTGGAGTAGGGTATAATTAAAATACCCACAAAATATTGCTTCAAACATGGCTCTGACTCATTTTTAATTAAGAGTTTGAGTAACAAGTGCTTTGTATTACAAGCCGTTGGCAGAGAGGCAACAAAAATGCTTTCTGATTCTCTCTAAGGTGCATATGAAATTAGATATAAAAGAACACAGTTTCACCAGGTTTCCTAAACCTTTCTGTACTGCATGCTGGCCAAGCTACAAACAGATTTTTACTCAACTGAATATGAATATATCAGCCATGGTAAGGACAGTGTGTTAGAATAGGATGAAATTTCCTACTTTAAACTCTATTTTCATTTTGCATGTCTTGAAAAGTATTACAAACTTATGAAGGAGTCTTACTGCAAAATTCAAGGCAGAAGAAATATCTGTGGTGCATGCACTAATATTTACATCTAGACAGAGGAGCAGTATTAATGAAATTGACAGCTGTATGCTTTCTAAGTGTGGTCCTATGGACTGCACAGAGACAACCAGCAGCACACCAAAATGTTGAAACAGTATTCAACATCACTCAAGAGGAAGGCTCTTTAACTAAATTAATTCAAACTGATCTAGCTGTGACCCTGTCACACATGCATAAAGCTCCAAGTCCAAAGCTGTCAGAAATAAGATATTTTTAACATCTTTAAACACTATTTGGAATAGGGGAAAACAGCAAAAGAGTTAGCAAATCCTGCTAGACTGGATGTATTTCAAAACGTGGGGGAAAGGTTTTGGAAGCTATAAATATATGTGCAAGAAAGAGGAAAAAAGCAACCTTTAGAATACATGCAATCCATCTGGAGAAAAAAAAAATCCAGAACTACAACAGATGAGAAAGACAGAAGTGCAGTGATGTGGAGCAAGTCTGAGAAACAAGAGTGGGGAAAAATGGTATAAAATTTTCAGTGCACCAAAACAGCAACCCCCCCCTGAAACCTAACCCACCCCTCAATGATTTCTGACTGCATAAATAAAGGCTGCTATCCAAAAGGAAAATAACTACCCTCTGTGGGCTTCTGGTAAAACTGGGCTTATCACATTATGTACATTTAAACACATCCTAGAACGAGAGGAAAGAAAAAAAAAAGAAAATACAGTTTTGTTGGAGACAGTTCAAAAGAAAAAAAAAAGTTGGAAGATTGGAAGATTAAATTACAAGAGAAAATTAAAGAATACAAAGCATTACTTCACTAAATGGTGACTAAGAGCAGGGGTACAAGCATTTGAAGACATGGAGACAAAGAAATATAAATGAAACATTCAGACAGTGAGCTTGCTGATTTAGCTGGCTACAGAAAAATGTCTCTAAAAAACAAGGGCTAGAAGCCATAGCAACTGGAGTTTAGAGCAAATGTAAAGGAGAGATGAGAGGAAGACATGTGATTTTTCGCTAATAGGACTTCTCTTAACTTATGATATGGTAAAAAGACTGTGGGAAGGGCTACTCCAGCTTCTGGCAGAAAAAAATATGTATTTCACTAGGATCTTAAAATAGATGAAAAAGAAACAGCACTAGGGCAAACTAGAATTTTAAAATGATCTTACAGGATGGTGATTACATATACTTTGTGATCTTATATCCACGCAGCTTTTACCAACTGTACCTGTAAACCAAATTGTACTTTTTTACTTAAATACATTTTAATTTCTGTGTCTTACTTTGAGAGGCTTGTACCAGAATGGCAACTCAGAACCACGTCAGAAAAAGTGCTGACTGGTGCACCAAAGAATACCTCCATCGTTTATCTTCCCTTGCCTTATAATATGGAGCAGATGATGACAATAAACAAGAGTTTCAGATCAGCTGATAAAGTGATTCTCTCTGAATCATTAACTGTCTGAAAATCAACTACAGAATCCAAAGGCGAGTCAAGGAATTTTGCCCAGTGACAGATCTGTCCCCAGTGTCAGGTCACTAGACAAATGCCTCACTGCAACCCTTGTACACTGGGAAAACTGCATGGCCAAAAGTAATAATAATTAGAGAGGCCTTTAAGAAAAAAAGAAAAATATTTCAGAAAAGAAAACAACAGGAAAAAAAGATTTCTCATGGAATGGGTTCCACTACGGTAAAGTTATGCATCAAAGTGAAAATTTTGAAGACTTATTTTTCATCTCCTGAAACAAGTCACCTGAATACATGGTCTAGAACTTGAATCGAACCCAAATTTTAGCTTTAGAAATTACTTAGTTGTGACTCCTTAACTCTCTTTGTGCATTATGAACTGGACATGGCTTTTGTTACCTAGAATTATCTGAACAGCTGTTGTGCTTCACTCATTAATAAAGCAAGACACACATGTTCTTAACTCTGCCAGTCAGTGAAAAGATGAAGGTTTTCCCTCAGGTACTAAATGAGTCAGAGTGGATCACAGTTCAGCTGCCACACAAAGCAGAACATAAAGATAATTCCATTGCCAAATATCCTTACATATGCATTAAGAACTAACTTATATATAGCCAGCAAAGCCTATTTGGGAAAAGCATGGTCAACTTCAGTTTGCAGGTAGGATATGAAGCTTGGCCCCTACCCTTCCTGAAACTGTTGGTGGCTGCTGTGCTAGAGGTTAGTTGTTTTTAGGAATGATAGAAAATGATCCTGAAGCCTCAGCTGATATGCTGCCTCAGCAAAGTCAACTGTAGTACCACAAGCAAGATGCACATCATCTGAAAAGGTACAAAATACCTACTAGATACTCTGAATGATGTCAAGCCCTAGGAAAGTATTACACAACATGGAATGTTTTTATTTGTCATCATATTTGAAACAGGAGAAAAGTTTCACAGTTCTGGTGTATTTACATTCTCCTGCCAGATTTGCATACCTATGCAATAAATTCCTTCATGTGTTTATTATTTAGTGGGTCTGGAGCATGCTATCTCTGCTGTCAGAACCCAGCAACTAACAACTAGGTTGGAGCCAAATGCACACAAACAGAATACACATATACTCACCCTCATAGAGGTTTCTCCACCATGGGGCTGTTGCAGCCTGAAAACTTGAGCAACCATGTGTTCTGTAGTGGGGTGCAAGAGGATACGTCGGGAAGCCAGTCCCACCATAACATACCTGCCCATTGGAGACAGGCTCACAGAAATGGCATTAGGTCCTATGAAGAGAAGAGGGGTTATTTCTCTCATGGGTTGACATCCTGCCCCATGTTTCATCCTCACAGCTTTTTCAGTCGCATAATGTATGCCATATTAATCTCATTCTTATAGGGGTAGAGAATAAGGAGACCTGCATTTTTATAAGACATTTACTTGTTGCAGGTGTTCTGTCACTAAGACAATGAAGTCCTTTAAGGAATTAAAAACTCTTCTTTAGCAGCTCCCCTATACCAGCACTGTACTTGTCCAGACTATATGATAAGCCTCTCCCCAGCAGTACTGTGTCTGTGGCTGGCTAGATGGTCAATCAAATGTTTCCTGTTGCTACAATTACTGATGCTCAAGCTATTGCATTTCTTACTGATGGCTGAGGTTGTCACACCCCCACCCACCCTGACTTCTTGATGTATGCTTACCAAATCGCTTTGTGTAAAGCATCTCGCCCAAGTTGTGGGGTGCCAGAGAATATACAGCCAGTATTCCTTCATCAGGGAAGCCTCTCTGACTGCTGGGAATGAAGGCTGCCAGCAGCTGCCCATCAGCAGAGATATCACAGCTAGCATCATTGTAAATCTTGCAGTTTTGGACAAGCACATTCACAGAGGCTGCAAAGAAAGAAATGAATAGTGATTATAGTACTAAAGTTGAACAGAATACAGTAAGATGTAAACTTAATGTTGGACAATGGACAGTACAGCAAAAGGCACTCAAGACATTTAGCTTCCTCCAAAAGTTTATGAAATGTTAATACCCTGATTAATGTATAACTTGCTCCAAAACGGAGATAAGACACCGCAACGAGCCCAGGAAATTAAATTTACTCACCTCCTGAAACCTTCAGCCAAGAAATAATAGCAATTGCACTTTATCAAACACTGCCCTTTGTTAAGCATAACAGCATCCTTTGCAAAGGACAGCACAGTTTAAACAGGTCTCAAATCATGACACTGACAAACTCCAGCAGCATTCTCATTAGAAACAGCACACCTTAATTCATTTCCCCTTCTCTCGCGGAGCGCCTAGTTCCCGCTCTTCTCATCTCCAGTAAACAGGAGATGAGTGAAAAACTCCTCCCTGCAGATACAGACATTCATTTCTGACAGCTGATTTCCACACTCATCTTGGATAAAGTCAGTGAGAAAGGGCAGAGACTTCTTCAGCCAGTCCTCCATTTAATTATTCCAGTATTTGAGACACTCATGCATATCAGTGAAGTAACTGTACAGCAGACTAGTGAGCAGCAATCCACAAAACAATAATTTTATTTTAATCCCTGCTGGTAAGTGTCTGGGTGACTTCATCCAAGTGTTTTTCCCTTCATAGGTTGCATATGAAGACTACAAGCTCTAGTACAATGAGGTTTCAAGGCCTCTAAGCATCATCTACACCAACAGTTCAGTGGTACCTTGTTAAGACATGGCTGGAGTGATGTCCACTCTACCAGCCTAACCTAAATGTGCTTCAGTTTTTCAGGAGGTTTGAAGTTGAACCTGCATACACTATTTTTGGGATAGGGAAATTTAAGGTTCTAGTATTTTCAAACTCAGGAGTATAGAGATATTAAAAAATAATAGAAATAAACTCCACATTTGCAATATAGAAAGTTTGTATGCTAGAAGATGGAACATTCCATCTCACATGTTTGAAGTTACAGAACCATGTAGAACACTGTTGATTTCTACAGTCCAGAAATGATCTTCAGATCATTTCTGAAAAAATCATCAAGACTATGCCTAGCCCAGAAGAGGCCTTACTATGTTCAGCTACAATTGCAAACAAGTTTATGAAGGCACTTCTTAGTCTAGATTCCTTACCAGTTTAAGAAGTATCAGTACCAATGGTACCAACAGTACCATTCTTGTACCGACAGTACAAGAATGCTTTGTGCATATTTCTGAAAGTCCAAACTAGTAAATAAAATTAAGACTGTAACTCAATACTTCGACAAATCCTACCCTTTGTTTCCAGCACCTGTGTAGAAGAAAGCTGCATCAGGGAACTGCTATGAGGAATTACTGACAGTTGTCTAGGTGATTTTTTAACCAGAACAGTTTCCCAACCCAGTACACCCCATGGCTCCATAGATGCTTGCAGCACCACAAAAATTACTCATGAGAGGGAAGCGGACAGGACTGCCCTTCATACTGCATTGCTGATTTAAAGCATTCACTGAACCTCATCTTTAATTCTTCTGGTCTCAAAGACCTTTCTCCTGGGAACTGCTTTCCTCTGTGCCTGAGTATCAACTTCTATCTACAGTTCCATTTAGGAAACTCTGACAAAAAAGACGATGAGGATTAAAAGTGGACTATGTAATCACATTCTGTACCAAGCCACCTACATCTGTACCCTAAATTTATTCCACCAATTTTTCAGTCTTGAAGCTGCTACAAACAGTAATTTTCAGCCTAGTATAAACAGAAAGGTGCTGAACAGAAAAAAGGTAAATAATTGTAGTCACTATCAAGGCTGCAATAGCAGTACATGAAATATACATGGCCCTTAAAGAACAGGTGGTTCAAAAGATGACAAAATTCCTTAATGCTTAAGTCTGAAGCTAGTTGAACAGAAAGACAAGAGAATTGAGATTAAAGACTATACTGCTTAATTTTTTTAAAAAAGGATAGAATTAAAATGTGACCTTTTTAAAAAAAATCTAGGCTTCATTTAAATACTCATCATGTCACCACAAGAGAAGATCAATACAAGAACTGCAATATGTGCTGTGAACCAGCTAAAGGATATATGACAACAGCTTGTACCATTGTAATCCCAGTCAAACTGGGAGGATTCCTGCTGAGTGACTCATTCCAAAACCAGTCCTATTTATACTCTAGGAGTTCTAGGTTGTGTTGACAGTGGAACTCTTAAGTTATGTTGACATTTTGTACTTCTGCTTCACCCAGGAACTTGAAAACATGAGAGAATCAACTTTGGTTATTGTAGCAAAAACTGAACCATTTTCCAGTGTTAACAGTGAAAATGACAGCAATCCTAAACTGCACTAGGGAGCACAATTCCAGAAGAAATATCAGTGCTAATACACAGCCTTGTGCTGAGACCACATGAAGGACCCCTGGGCACAGTTTGGGTCAGCCATGTTCAAGAGCGATTAAACCCTAAATGATAACATGTCCAGCAAAGAAGATGACTGGAGAAAATGAAACATGAATTTAATGTTCAAACAAACACAAAACACCAACACCAACCCTCCCAAATAAAGGGAGGGGAGGAAATAGAATTGTATACTGTATTTTCAAAAACTACAGAAAGTAAGTGCCAGAAAAACATCAGTTTTCTAAAAATGATGTTGAAAACTGACCACTACCAGGTAAGTGGGTAAAAGAAGCACTGAGTTTGGGGATTAAAAGGTTTCAACAAAAACAGTAAGATTCTAGAACAGTCTTTTCAATAGACATGAAAGGAGCAAAGAATTTAACCAATTAGAAGACAGAATTTTAGGAACTACAGTATGTGCTTCCTTAAGGCAGCAGGGAGCTAGTCTGCTTGGATAAGGGGTCCTTTGTCATCAATTCCTTTGTAGTGGTACTCTAATCAGCAGTGATCTAAAAAACGGGGAGGAAAAAATGGGGGAATGGGAACATACTTAAAAGGTAAGTATTGGGACTCTCACAGCCACAAGACTTTACTTAAAAGAGAGCAAAGCAAAAAGACAACAGAGAGAAAAACCATAGCACACATGCAGAGCATTTGCTAAAGATACATCTATGAAACATCCCCACCACCAACGCTGCAAAAAAGCCTTGATTACTGGGGAAAAAAAACCCAAACCATAGTCTAGTCCATTTTGGGGGGGGTCTAAGAATTGTTCTTATTCCTATTCTGCAAAATACAAAAGTTTGTCCTGCACCTCTGGGGTCTGGTTGCATTTTCCATGAGATAGCAAAGGCTTCTCAATATTCTTAATTACTGTCATTCGATGCTCAATATTAGAAGTCACAAGATCATAGACTTGCTTCCTCAGAGCACAGGTATGCGTGTCATTTAATCATAGGATAGTTTGAGTTGGAAGGGATCTTTAAAATCATTTAGTTTCAACCCTCCTGCTGTGGGCAGGGACACCTTTAATGACATCAAGCTGCTCAGGGTCCCATCACACAGTGCCGTTACCATCTCCAGGGATGGGGCATCCACCACTTCCCTGGGCAACTTCTTTCAGTGTCTCACCACCCTCCAAGCAAAGAATTTTCTCCTAATATCCAACCTAAACCTTCTCTCTTTCAGTTAAAATCATTCTCCCTTGTCCTATCATTATCTGCTCAAACAAAAAGTTTCTCTCCACTTTTTATTCCTAAGATCCATTTAAGTACCAAAAGGCTGCCTGGAGTCTTCTCTTCTCCAGGTTAAACAAAACCAGCCCTCTCAGCCTATCTTTATGGTACAGGTTCTGCAGCCCTCTGATCATCTTCGTGGCCCTCCTGTGGATTTGCTCCAGCATGTCCATAGACAGATCCTAAACAGGACCTATTTAGCTCAGGGACCATTCTGTACTAATGAACTCCTGCTTTTCAAAGAGGTACAAGAAGTTTTAGAGAGTAAAGATACTGATTTTTCTGTAACTACTGAAAAATCACAGTCTATAGAATCCATGCACTTCTCAGCTTTTGAAGTTTGTTTTTGTTTTGTAATCCAATGCAAACTGACATTCCTAAGATAAAATTCCATATTTTTATTTTTGCAAGGTAAGAAATGCTTAAATTCTGTACCATTTACAGATTTGGGGATATTGCCATGTTTTGTACATATCCTCACAGTTCCATGGCTATTCTTTATATTTCCAGGTCTCTAATTCTCTTCCTGATCTAGGATTTACTGTATGTCTTTTTAAACAATGTTGGGTTTGGAACACCAGACACCCAGAGTAGGTCACATAGCACATGTTCACTCATTTTCTCTCTACAGGATTCCACACCCCATCCCCCCCAACCTGCTCCTTTTCCAGCACAGCAAAGAGGTCTTTGGTGCGCAGTCCACAATGAAGACCAATATGAATGGATATCATCCTGTTTTTAAAGTTTGTTGCATATGTTCAATGTCTCTTAGCAAAACCTAGTGAGCCCTCCTGTCAAAAGAGAACTATCTTTCCACCTTGATGCATGCTGGGAACATAAAACATTACAGATGCAAGTTGTGCTTAACAGGAAAGAGTGCTATTTATTTCAGTCTTTCATTACCAGATTCACACTGGCATTATTGTTCTCTGCTTTGCCCTCATTTACGAAGGATGAGGACTCAGGCAGCACCTACATCTGGAACCAAGAGAGCCAACTGTGCAAGCAGAAAAAGTCTAAATGTGACAGGTGGAAATCTCAGCAAGGTTTCATTTTACGGACAGCATTTACAAGATTCTCAAGAGATGAGAAAGATAAACATACCCATGCATTCGACAAATCCAGAGGCTATTTGATTTCTTTGAGCCTGCAGCCTGATCTATAAAGATGAAGCCAATAAGGAAGATTTTAGGGGGAAAATTACTGCTATTTTTGGAAAACTACTGCAAGAAGACTGCCCTTTCATCTCCTGTTTTCTTTTGTTGTTAATGCAACCACAGAACTGACAAAACAGATCAAAAGAAACATCAGAGAACAAATTAATCAAGCTCTTGTGCCAACTTGGACATTAATTATGCTTGAAGCTGGGGAAGGCCTGGAATGCCAGCAGCAGTAGCACTGTTTGCCAAAGGAAAACTGTGCTGGACACACCATCCACTCCTAGCCACCCTTAGAGATGGAGCTCTCTTAACAGCTGCTGCAATTTAAAAATTTAATATTTCTTTTTTCTTCTACTAAGTTACCATGCATTTCACTGTGGATCAGTAACTATTGATCAAATCACCTTCCTCAAGACCCAAGCAGGGTTAGAACAGGACGAACTCCAGATTACTAAACAAGACCAGTTTCCTAAATGAGACACTAGAGGTTGGCAAGAAACTGAAATTATGAGCAGTGAGTAGCATGAGAGAAACTACATTAAAAAAATATAAACAAAAGAGAAAGCCTTCAAATATTTTATTATGAAAAGCCTATATTCTATACTGTTTTCAATACTTAGTTGCAGGAATTTTAAGGATATGCAACACTCAGTAGAAGAATATTAAATAATTGCAGAAATAGCAATGTCTCTGCTGTCAAATAAATTCTCCACCCCAATGCTGATATGACTGACAATTTCAATATAAGACCGGGTCATGTTTATTTCAGAGCTATTAAAAGCAAAACTGGCAAAAGGAGAGAAGAAATTTGAAGCTATCTTTTTACATTTTGCAATTAACAGAGAAAGACAGGGCTGAGACTAAAATTCCACAGGTCCCTGCACAGCCATTTTGTGTGCTCTTGCTGGACTGAGCCTCAGGGAGGTTGCTGCCGCAGAGCCACATCCTGAGCCCAAGGCTTCCAAGGGTGCTGGGGCCCAGACACTGAGATCACAGGACTGCACTAATCACGCTGCTGTCACTTACTCAGATGCATCCGCTTCAGTGGAAAACATCCTACTTCCAAGCTATCTTTTCTTTGTTTAATTGTTACAGGAAGAAGAGCTGCTCAGAGATGGAGGTTGGCCACAGAGTCATTGCTTGGATGGAAAGAGGAGCTGGCAGGCAGCCCCAGACTTCAGCTGCATCATTTCATCTGCCTGAACTCCAAACCAATTGTGGCTTAAGCCAGTCCCAGGAGGTACAATAGACCCCTCTGTGTAAGCAGATTATCTCACAGGACCACCTCTGATTTACAGGAAACAATGGGAGGAAAAAGAGGAGCTACTGAAAACTACTGAAAAAAGGTCACAAACCTTACCTGAGAAAATAGTTTATTTCCAATATCATGAAGAATCACAAAAAACTCATCCAATCCACTGCTCCTCATTTGAGAATATAAGAATCATGAACATCCTGAGTTGGAAGGGACCCACAAGGATCATCAAGCCCACCTCTGAAGTGAATGGCCCACATGGGGCTTGAACCCAGAACACTGATGTTCTTAGCACCATACTCTCCTACCTCTAAGTCGTGCACCTTGTCAAACTTGCAGCTTGCCTTTGTTCTGTGCCTAGGCAAGCTTGGCAAATACCTGGCTTAGTATAAACACAGCTGCTACATCTTCATACATCCCTACTACACCCTGACAGAAGGAGATAAGGTTAACAGACTAGAAATGCCAGGACTGCGCTCGGCATATAAAATAAGAGTAAAAATGAACATTTCCAAATGGTCATAAGACAAAACGGACAAGCCAAAAACAATGAAGCACAGCATGGGGAGTTGGAGGGGGTGGGGATGGACTTGTTGCTGGAATGTGGCCCGCAAGAAGGACACAATGACAACAGAAACCATACCCAATTTCCAGCTAATTGGAAGCTTTTTCAGAATAAAAGCATCCTGGTAGGTGAAAGGGAGAAGATTGAAACACTGATGTATTGAACAGCAGATGGTTCCTAATTTCTATGGAATGTTATAAATTATAAACAAACATCTTATGTTGGTTTTTTTTTTGCTGTTTCTTTTTAATTAACAGCCTTCTCCTCAGCAGCCAGATGAGGCAAAAAAATAAGCTATAAGCAGCTGAAGCACTCTTCAATCACTCTACACCTCGCAGAGAAGTCCTAAAAAATTTAAGTTGCTTCCCCCTCTGACTTCCTCTATGTTCTCTTCCTGAGTCTGGCAGGACCTCCAAAAATATTGCCACCGTGTGGCAAAACTTTGCCTTGAGCACCAACCCTTACAAGAAAACAGGAGGGAATATGGTTCAGATGGGTGATCCACACTGTTTAAAGGGATCTTCCACACCACAGAACATCACACCCAGCATATCAACTGGGGGTGTCTGCCAGAAGGGGCCAATTGCTGTTTGGGAATGGGATGGGCACTGGTCAGTGGGTGGTGAGTTGTGCACCACTTGTGTTTCTTGGGTTTTATCCCCTGCCCCACTTCCCCTCTGTCTCCTCTCACCCCTCCTCATCCCCTCTTTTCATTACTGCTATTGTTATTATTAAATTAATTTCAATTATTAAATTGGTCTTATTTCAACCCTTGAGTTTCATCTTTTTCTGCTTGCCCTCCCTATCCCTGAGGGGCTGGGAAGGAAGTTAGGAAGTTGCTGCATGGGGCTAAACCATGACAGCCAGACTGGATGAAGCTTTCATCAACCTGATCTATTGAAAGATGTTTCTGTTCACAGAAGGGGAGGTGAATCAGATAATGTTTAAAACTCCATTCCAGACAAAACTATTATTTGATTCTGTGATTTTGATTCTCTGCACTTACTGCAGTGTCACCATACATTCTCCTTTCGTGGGTTCTTTAAGCAGCAGGACACTACCCCACAGAGACATCTATTGTCAGATATGCAATTTCTGGAAATGCAGAACACACAGGTCTGGGACTGTGAGAGTTCTTCTCAATTCATTTTAGTGACTACCTGTGAAAACAGAAGTCTTTCTAAAAACAGAACCCCTGTTCTCACAAAAGAAACAATCCCCTAAAGTAGAACCCAATCTTCTTTTGCTGAGAAATCAAGCAGTGAGTTGCACATATGCACAGAGATGGCCTAAGCTAAAAATCACTTGCGCAAAGGAACCTTCATGAATATCTACCTCCTATCTTCATCCCAGGCTGCCACAAACATTTCTGCAGCTGTGCAACAAGCTATATCAGGATCGCATTCTGGGTTAAAAATAGCCTTTCTAGCCAAGTTAGTTTTAGGCCTGAAAATGTCATTCTTTGATCAGCTGACCACAAGCATCAAACATGCTTGTGCCTGCATAAGGAAGTCTTTTCCAACGTGACAGCTAGCTTATGCTACAGAACACATGTGAAACTGTGGTCTAATTTTCACAAAATTAATGAGAAAAGAAACGAAATCAGCAAGATTGCTCAGATTCCTGATTCAAAAATAGCTTTTTGCCTGAGAAACAGGACTAATCACTGCTTTTGCAAATGACTAGAAGGTACTACTTCCCTGGGCTTGTAACAGTATGGTAAGCAACAGACTAGGGTCCTGATTCCCAAAATGTATGACAGCACTTTAACACACACTGATGTGAGTAACTTAGAGAAATCACACACAGTTCATTAGCAGGTTCTAATTTAAAGGTATAAATACAGTATTTCTCTAAGAACTTGTTAGTAAGAGAACGAAGACATTGAACACAGAATTCTACGGGAATGGTACATGCCCATGGAAAGGCTCACAAAAACCAAGCCCTATTTACACATGGATTTGCTGATTGCAAGAATACACAAGGTAGATAGAGTGGGAACAGCTCTACAAGCTTTTAGTCAACTTCCTCAAAAGACTCAAGCATTTTACAGTTGCCAGTGCAACATGACAAATAAGACCTGCAACACACAGCTGCCTTTGAAAGATCCTTAGCTTACCTAGCTCTGGTAAGCATAGACTTAAAATAAGGGACTGGTGTCTTTTCCAACTTACCATTGCTGATTTCAGGCAGATCAAATTTAGTGAAGTCCCACCACTGGAGCCGGTAGGTGGTGTTGGCAATGTTGCTGGCCACAGCTGACTGTCCATCCCCAATGACAGCACCTACAGAAAAGGGGGAAATAATTAACAATTTAACCTCTACAAGAATAATCAGAAAAAAAAAGCCAGGGAGACAAAACCATAGAAAACCTATCAAAATCCAATGCTCAAAACTCTGGATTCTTAAAGTAACCTTATTTACAGAAATGGTAGCACATCCTCAATAAGCCATGGAGAACAGGAAATTAACAGGAAAGCATCTCCCTGCAACACATTTCTGAAAGAAAATAAAGTTGATAAGAGATAAGACTTGCCCAGGAACACAAGGCAAAATCCTAATCAATTCATTTGGTGCAAATGCATTCTACTTATCAACAGTAGTGAAGCTGTATTTTCACAGACCCAAAACTGTCTAGTACAGCTAGGAAGGCATATCAGAATACAAATGGAGGAAAAGCATTGCCCCGGGAAATTACACGGATTTGTGGACATAATTGCTGCTCCTACTGTAAACCTCACTCAGAAGATACAGGTTGCTTACAGTATTTTTCACATAGTAAGGGTTGTAACAAAATATGGGCTGGAAAAGCTAGGAGGTTGCCCTTGGCTGCTTCGTGTGGCCCAGCCTACAGTAGGCAAGGGCTGCTCTGACACCATGACCCTTGCTAACTGCCCAAGGATTTGGGCAGCAGCCTAAAATCAGAAGGCTCAGCATAATTCCTCAGAAACTATCATAAAAAAACCTATATTTCCCGGCACAAAGAAACAGCCACTGGTTACTCAAGTCAGCACACATTTGAGAAAGCTGAGACACATTAAATGGGATTCCCAGGGAAACAAATGGAGACAAGAGACAGTTCATCCATGGTAGTACTACAGTCAAAAATGTCAAATGTCATGCTATTTGCAGTCCCTACACCTTCACGGACAGGGAGCCCATGTCCTACACACACATCCTGGCAACCAGAGAAATTCAGTGTAATAGAATTCGGCCAGGGAGAGCAAAGCAAGATCACTCCCAAGCACAAATGACTAAAAGCAAAGCCTCCAGCATCTACACAGTCTGGATTTCAGCATTTCCCCACTCCAGTGGGAAGTACACAGCAAAGTCAGTGCCCTCACTCTCCTGGAAGGGTTGGCTCAGGACTTTGCTGCCTCAGCAGCAGTAATAGAAGAGACATCACTTTGACAACTCTGTCAGACACCTGTGCAGAGTTAAGAGCTTGCTAACTGCTAGTAGGTTAAACTGGTGTGGAGGAAGATGGAGAGAGCAGGATGGCTGGATAGTTACTTTTCTTATCAAATCCCAAAAAAACCCACTCAGGCATGGGAAAAGAAAGAAAGAAAGAAACCCAAAATGCCTGAACACACAAACACACCAACAGGTTTTTTGCTTTCTCAGCAAAGCAAAGAACAAGGTGGACAGGGAAAAGTAAGTAAGCAAATTCTAAAGTGGTGCTGATAAACAAATACACCAAGAAAGCTGCTTGAGTCCTGATTTTTGCTTCTAGGGAAAGCTCAGAAATATACCAAGAAGAAGACTTCTGAGCAGACAGCTTTACACTGTGCACTCAACTCTGTCAGGCCTCCAGCAATCAACCAACCTCCATTGTACATCTGCTCCATCTCTGTACCTGCCTCTGTCAGACGTGCATGGATCACTTGGAGAGCAGAATTAAAAACATTTCCATTGCTGTAACATATGCCCAAGGCCATGTTTTCTATATCCCTCAAAACAAAGGGCTCCTCTGAAGAGAAGATATGCACTGGAGAAAGCAGATTCAATGAATTAATTAAATTACACTTGGCAACCAGAAGTAGGACAATTAAATTTTATGTTGCTTCAGCTTTAAAATCTTCTCACTGCAAGCCTGGATTTGGTACACAAAGGCAGCTCTTCTGCTGTCTTGCCTTCAGCCCTCAGGAAGGGAAGAGAAAAACAGGTGCTCTACAAATGTGAAGCAGTGGGACTTCCTGCAGGGAAACAGTAACTCACATCACAAGCAAGGTAGCAGCTGCCTTATAGGACTGAGTCAGGCAAGGAAAACACTCTGTGAAGACAGGTGACAGAAGTTCTACTGAGGGCACATAATTCCAGAATATTGATTTTATCACAGATGACTGTTACAAAGTTACATCATCTGTTTTGCAATGAGAACAACTTTCAAGGTGTAACAAGCAATATATAAAATGGAGAAGAACTTACCTTAGGAGAACAATCATGCTCTCCCTCTACATCAGAGAAGCTTAGCAAAATCACTAACTGCTCCACAAACAGTAAATTAATCTGGCTCATACAATTGCTGCACCTACTGCTAAAAGTACCATAAAAAGCAGCTGACAAGTAGATTTGATTTTTTTTCTGTAAAATTTCTCATCTTTGCATCCCTTTCCCTGTATGGTGAAAAGGATGAAAGGTTTAAATGAACACCATAACTAGCCTTCAAGTTATGGTGTTCATTTGAACCTTGCATCCTCTTCACCTCCAAAGGCAGTCACATCATATGCAGAGAAATTAACAATGGAAAAAAGCAGTACTGCCCACTACAGGACATCCCCACACAAATTTCAGAGCCAGCACAAGCTATTGAGTAATGCTAATGCTTCAGGTAACTAATACCTTTTTAAAAAAGATTAGGACACAGGCAACACAGTTCTTAGTGTGAAAGGTTATGTTCAGAAAAATTTGGTCCATTTCTTGAATGCTTCAAACCAGTGTAACTAACACTAATCAGAAGTCCATGATCTATGTCTTTTATTAAGTAATTATCTCTACTTATAATAATTATGTAACTGAGGAGTGTGATTATTAAATTATATCTATATACATGTAACAAAGTGGAGTAACATTTGTATCACAAGTTCTGCCAGATGCCTCCCACATGCACTGTCCTACAGTAAAGATGATTAAAAGCATGTAAACATTTCAAACAACGAATGAAGGGAGAAAAATACCCTGTAGCACACAAATATGCTATCCTAACCTGTGTTGTCCTCTTTGGCTTATGGGAAACATTTTAGAGCACACCTGGAAGACGCAGGAAAGTTAAAATCCTCACTACAGAGCTTTTGTTCACCGTGCAGCATGAGAACTCATTCTCAGCTGGCTTTGCCCAGTCAGGGTTTCAGTCTGGATGAGAGGAGAAGGTGCTTTTGTTTGTCAAGTATATGTAACCTAGAGGCAAACAACACACTATATCTTCTTAAATTTGGGCAGCAAGAGATCAGCTCTTACAAGGAGCTGTTCTCACCAAGCACCTGACAGTCCTGATTCCTGGGTCTTCCACTGTCTGATGGGATCACAAGTAACTGCAGTTGGTACCCAAGGGTCTTGGGCTTGTCATCCTCATGAACAGAACGACCTTTTTCTGCAGAGATGATGTAGATTTCAAAATGCTGAAATCCAAAGCAAGGGCCAATTGAAATGCAGTGAATGTAGGTTTGATTGGCAGTTTTCCTGCGTCTGTCTATCACTGCGTAATAAACACTGGATGATGGCAGAAATGAAGATAAATGCTTTCAGCAGCCCCCCTTTTTCCCTCCACCACCCTGAACTCCATCCACCCCCACTCAGCACATGACAAAAGAGTTTAAAGAGTTGGGGGGGAAGAAAGTCTTAACAAAGACTTAAATAAAAAAATCCTCAAATCTTTTCTTATAGGCCACCTACACGTGACAGATATTTATCCATCAGTCTCAATCTCCTCAGAGGATCCAACGTATCTTGGCATATGGAGAAATGAACCTTTGCCAGTCAACTATTGCTCATTTATGAATCAAGCCATGCAAGCCAATGTCTGGGTTCAGACTGAAAGGGAAAAAAGGGGTGCAAAACCAGTTCCCTTGGTACTCCAGCACTCCCTCAGTGAAAAGCAGGCTAACTTCAGACTACTACTATCAAACTTTCAGAAGAACAACTAATACTCTAGAGCTACACAGGCTTTGGGGGTACACTTTTTGGAAACTCGAAAGATCCACATAGTATGAGAATTTCTTTTCCATGTATTTAACAGAAACCAGAGTTCAAATTTTTTTCTAGGCTAGATCCTTTAGCCTTAATTTGTTACTGTCTGGCAGGTCCCCTCATAATAAGAGAAAAATTTATTATAATGCTTACAGATAAGCTTGAGGAAGCTGGAGAAACCCCTTAGCTAATTTGTGACTCAGTTTGAGGGAGTAATTAGTCCCTGCTATGAAATTCCCCCTAGATTAGTACTTGAATCTCAAAGCATGAGTACCTTTGAAAAGTAACTTCTCTTTATGAAACCATTTGCAACTGTAGCTGATACTGGGTTAATCTATACTTGTAAAAAGGATCTGTCAGAATTGATGGGTTTTACATTTACTTATTCTAGATTTACTACAATCCAGGCTCCAGGAAGTCCAAAACACAGAACAAATCTATTTGACAAACCGAGGATAAGACTCTCTGCTTCAAGAATACACCAGATTCTCTCAACCAGTTCTGAAACAATTTGAATTCAGGCAAAATGATTACTAAAATCTAATGGAGATGCAACAGGCTCTTATACATTTCCAACCCTCAAGTATTTTATGGGACAGCCTAGTCTGGGGGCCAACTTTGAAGACAGTAAATATATTAAATTCTGAATGTGAATTTGACAAGTCCCAGAAAATCTCTGTTCCAGGCTACTTTGAAGTGGATAAGGCAACTATCTCAAACTGGGCTTATGCTGTAGAAACAGTATGCAGAGCAACCTGGTATTTTCAACCATTTCTTTTGCTTGTTCTTCAATGCACAAGCAAGCTGTAAATAGGAAATGGGCAAAATGATTTTCATGAATGGATGCACAATATGCTACTAAGAGTAGTTCAGCATACGCTAAGCACTGAAAGGATCTTAGAGTCAACATTAACTGAGAAAGCCTCTAAGAGGTCTATGCTCTCTGAAGGATGAACCTTCAAAAGGCTATTATTTTTTTCTTTATTCCAGATGTATAAACTAAGAAGAAATGTAATTTCCCATTCATGTTCATTCCCACTCAAAATTTCCTTTCAAAAGGGGCAAGGCTTAGCATGCTGAATTCCACAGACCTCTCAGCAGGGCTCAGCTGTAGGTAAGTGAAGATGACCATCCTAATAGGAGCCAGTCAAGTACCCAAGGGGTCCACTTACATTGAGAACAATGCAAACATCATATAAGAAAAGGAATTTTTCAGCCACAAGTTTTAGACTTCAAAAGGAAATCAGTTAATTTGCAACAAGCACAAACAATAAAAGAACAGATGCTTGGTCAAAAGCCTCCACCTCCAATAGTCATGATGTCTCCTTGACGTCTTACCTTCCTATATTTTATTTCTTTGCCTGATCATCTAACAATTAATAGAGAAATGTGTCTAGTCAGCATTTGTTTTTGATGGTAGAGTCTAGTTTTCCCTCAGGGAAACTAGAAGACATTAAGATCCTTGTTAATGCATTCCTTCTTATCTGTACTACTTGCATCTCACCAAGCAAGCTGGCAAATCTTCTCCTTAAGAGAATTCACACCCTGTTGCTGTTCACTACAGAGATTGCCCTGCTCATGTCACCCTACTACACATGAAAATTGGAATCTGATATGCAACAGCACAGACAGCTTCCTGAAAGAGCAAAAGTTGAGCCAATAATAATTGCACCAAATTGAGGATGAGGAAAATTCTGTACTCTGTGAAAAGTAAATTCTCTTATTACAGCCTTTGTGTATACATATTGGAGTAAGCAAATGTCCCTGTTTAGGAAGGTCTCATCCTATTCAGGGTGATCAATAAAGAACAAGCAGTTTCATTTCCTTGCTGTAGCTACATAAAACCTCCCAGTTTCTGGTAGCAACAGATCATGGCCTAAGTCTCCCAGCTGACAAGAACTTTCTCCAACCATCCTATATCAGGTATGCCCTGCTGAATAGAAAAAACCCCAAACAAACCATGAGGAATACACAGAATTCTACCTCCCACATCTCTACGAATAAGCACCTCAAGTACACCGCTGCCACAATAAAAGACTGACATGATTTAAAGAGTATCTGCACACTATCTTTTATCTGCAAGATTCATAATCTCTTATGCCATAAAAGCAAAAAAAAAAAAAAAAAAAAAAAAAAAAAGAAAAAACCCCAAAACACAACAAAACAGAGAGAAATACCATCTGAATCATGGGCAGGTCAGAATATTACTTACACATCACCTTAGTGTTAAAAAGGTATGAATGAGACAATGAGATCTTGATTTTGGCAAGAAACAAAGTAAGTGAACAGAAAATAACAATTGTGTGTTGTTAATGATACATTATTTAGCTTATGCACAATTTGCAAGTTCATTCTTGCAGGGTAGTAAGTATAATTCACCAGAGAAACGAAAATCCTACTTGCAGAAGAAGCAGAGCTCTAAGTCTTAGTGATGCTCTTACATCTGTACAACTCAAATGAAGCTGTTAAATACTACTTTCTTCTTTATAAGAAAATCCTTATGAACAAGGACTGTTTAAGTTCAGCTATTTGTGTTCTCATAAGTCATTTATGATGGATGCTTTTACCTGCAATGGATGGGAAGTTTCCTAGGAAGGCTCCACTACACTATCACTTTACATCACGTAACAGCAGGCACACACACACATTTAAAGGAGTAAAACACCTGTTGTTAAGGGACCATCATGAAACTCCTGGAATGCTGATGCTGGATACAGTACTGGAATGGCATGTAAAGACATACAGGTGCTCCATGAAGCCCTCAAGTAAAAATAAATATCATGGGTCTAGATAAGTCAAAAAAAAAAAAAAAAATCTTTCTTCAAATTGAGATGCTGCATCATTGAAAGAGTTCAGCAGGAAAATGTTATGGATATTAAAAAAACACCTGTTACCCTTGGCTGAAACAATTTGCAAGCTGTTTGAGAAGTGGGTGGTCAAACAAGCTCTCTATTTTTCATTTAGGCCCCTTGCTGGGAAGGGTAGTCAAAGCTGGAGTCTTCCTATCAGCAAACTGCTGGAGCTACTAAACTTGTTTTGAGATCCCTTCTTTATTTCCATGCGATAGCGGCATGTGTTAAAAGCATGCCTCACACTACCATATGATTCAGGCAGTAAAACAAGTTTCCTTCAGTATAGCCTTTTAGGGAAAAGATTCAAGCACTAAAAATACATTCCAAACTGCATTTCATTTAACTAATGTTTTCGTTTGACCTTTTCTGCATACTTGCAGCCTTTTATGTGATTAGTCTGTATGCATTTAAGAACCCCTAACATAAAACAATGAGTAAATGGTGGAGAAAGGGATTTACACTTTCTTCATAATTTCTATTACAAAATTCTCTGATACTTAAGAAATCAGCTGTAGAGCCATCAAGCTATTGCCCGCGAATGGGAGTCTGAAATCTACTAACTGGAAAATACTGGGGAAATAAAGACAATCTTTATCTTGTCAGTGTGAGGAGAAACAAAAATTTGGGTTACAGGCATTTCTGCATTGGGAGGTCCACATCAATCTGCTAAAAAAAGCAGTAAGATAATACGTTTGAAATCTGCTCCAAAGCAACTGATTCTGCAAAGGACAAAGGGTTTTGCAAATTAATGAAGGGCGGGGTGGGGAGAGTAGTGAATGAGTCCAAGACATGCTGATAGATGAAAAGGCAGAAGAGAGCTGAACTCTGCAGTCTCTAAAGAAATATGAATTCACTTCCTTCACCTCTGAACCCACACCTGCAGGCATGTTCACACCCCTGCTTCCTTGTAAATTTCTAGAAATAGTACGTGACTCTCCAAATCAAAAATGCTGTATCTCTCCTGCCAGAATTCAACGAAATCCCTGGCAATGTGAACTAGGAAGGTCTCAATAGCTAATGTGTGGCTTGTGTGTCTGGGGTTCCTCCCTCTGCTAATTCTGCAACTCGTGATGCCTCTGCTCTCTCCCATCACTAAGTCCCTTGCACCATTACCAAGCCCGTCATTAAATGCTTTTGGAAGTCCGCTTTTTAACCTTCACATCTGTGTTTATTCTCTGCACAAAACCAGAGTGGAATCTATGCCTGGCAGGCATTTCCTTTTGTAAAACTCCTTCTTCTTTCCTTTTCTGACTTTTCAGAGCATGAAATGTGCCTGCTAATCCTAATTGCTGCAGATGGAGAGTCTTGCAGAGACCAGACAAAGGGGGCATCCTTCCACCAAGCAGCTGTGAGCAGGCACCAGACTCTTAAGTTCTCTGTTTTCCAGAGCTCCCATCTCACTTTATCACATTTCTGAAGAACACAGGGACAAACTTCCACAAGCAGCTATACCAGAAAGACTTCCAAGACTTACCCTGTCCTGCCTAAATGGCCCTCCCAGCACAAGAGCTGGGAAACCTTCACCCAAACCCCCCAAAATTTCACAGTGTCCCCTCCAAAACCCCGTTTTGCCTCCCAATACCCCATTTTGCCCTCCCCCCCTTCCCCTTTCCTAGGCGCCCTCACCCAGGCCATCTGGAATTTTGCCAAGAGCCCAGAGAACTGGCGGGGCAATGCTGAGCTTACTGTGTGACCTGACTCAGGGTGGGTAGTCCTCAAGTACTGCTGCTGTATGTCAAAGAAAAAAAGCAAAATGTCTGGCTTTTAAGGGTCATTTGCCTGTCTATGTCCCAACATCAGCTCTCTTATCAAAGAAAAACTTTGTAAGGTCCCACTGGCACACCTGCACTGTTGGCCTTCCATTAGCAGTGTCTTGGCCAGTAACAGAGGCACCAAGAAACTGAATCAGTATGGTAATAAGACATTTTTACTGACAACAGCCATTGAAGAAGTTACCTTTCTAGCTTAGCAATGTCTGGATTCAGAGGAATATTTCCAATGTAGCAACAAAAAACTTCAGAGGGTTGCTGCCACCTAACTAGAATATCCTTACCACCCAAGGCCAATGCTTGGCTTCTCCCCAGTTGCCACATCCCACTGTCTCATGAGGTCTACTGCAGTTCACTCATCTAACATCGATGCTAACATGTATCAGACTGATCCAGTGTTGCCAAAACTGTTGTATATAGTTTAAGATAATTGAGAGGTCTTGCAATTTCTTGTTATTGAGACTGTATGCCAAGACCATTTCCACCTACAGCCCATATTCTACTCAGGTTATACTTTATCTATCAATTCCACAGTTTGTTAGTGTGGCCACAGTTTTAGTTCACACTAAGTAATTCCCCTTCCTAAGAGGCTCAAATAATGTTGTAAAAGCACTCCCATCTAACCAATATAGCTACACCAACAGACAGATGTAGAATAGACACAAAAATAACAAGTCAAACTGCTTTCCAGAGAAAAGCCTTTTCCATTGTGAGCGTGCATTTTAACTACATGAAATCCTATTAATCCAAACAAATCAGCAAGCCAAATTCCTGCTACCGCCTCTGCAGCTCTTACTGCAAGAATGTGTGCTTAGCACAACTTGAAATGTGCATGTCTTATACCAAAACACCCATCTGCAGTTGAGAGAAACCTCAGCAATGTCTTTGTAGAGCACCTGCAGGCCTTATCAACTACCACATTGCATAAATACAAACTTTCACTAATTCAAGAAGCAGTATGTTCCCTGGAAGGGTTTGAATTCTGCAGGTTTAACTGTGTATCAGTACAACAACAAGCTTCCACACTGGAGCCACTTTTCATTGTGGAAATAGCAGTACATAGTATTAATAGAAGTACCAAGCAAAAAAACATTTTCAAAGGCTTGTACTTGCCAGTGACTGGAAGACTTGCAAAAGTTATTATTATCCTTAAACATATTTCCGGACTGCTGTATTACAGCACCAGCCCTGTGCACCCCATCATGTAATGAAAACACTGCATCAATTTAGTGACACAGACTGAATCTGCACAATACAGAGCACTAGCTAAACATGCTCAATGGTGGATTTTCACAGGAATAATATCGTGTGAGCAGGACATATCACAAAGTATCGCCAAGTATCGCCAATCTAAAGAGCAAGAAGAAGAGAAGGCAGGATAGGAACTGGAAAGTAAGCAGACAGACTTGCTGTTAGCTGGGTAAAGCAGTGAACAGACACACAACCTAAAGAAAGCAGAAAAGAAGCAAGCTGAGAAAACACAAAATCTAACAGTAGTTTAACTCATGTGAAGGCAGATTAAAATAGATTAAATTTAAAGCATGGTGAGAAGGAGGAAGCTCAGGCTGGAAGAATGTAATAGGGAGACCACATTATTCCAACTGAAACAGAACAAAGTAAAAGAAATCTACAGCAAATAAAGTACTTCACTATCACTATGTTCTGAACACTTTCTCATGGAACACCCACTTTGAGGGTGGTTTGGCATGATGTAGATGACAGCAATGGAAACAAGACTCATTCCTTACTGCCACTAGCTTTAATGCACAAAGCAGGTTGCTACATCCCAGCAAGCGCGCAGGGATCTCTGTTTGAAATCAGTGCAGAGACTCAGGCTCAAGGGGTGACCCAGATCCCAGAGTATGCAGAGCATGATAGTCCACAACTTGACAGACCAAGTGTAACAATGTGGAAGTTAGCCTGCAACATTTGGAACAATGACACAGCATAAGGGCTCCCAGAAGTCAGGACTCCACCAAGAAGTTTGGCCAAACTCATAATCTTGTAGCAACTTCTGTAAAATCGGTGCCACAGCTCAGCTCATCACAGGTCCAACCCACTGCAATTATAAAACTGATTCCAAGATTAAAGGAGACTACCACTGTATTCCACTGTTTTTAAGAAGTGTTAAAAGGCAAACTCAAAGCCACATCCAGAAAAACTAAGGCAGCAAAAGTACTTAGATGCTCAGCATGCAGGTCTTGCACTGCATAGTGAATGGATACTTAAATGGGTTTTATTCCTTTTTTAGGGCAGACTTGACCTTAATCCATCTTGAATTAGCTCATAATGCTTCCAGAGGTTTGGAAGCTCCCCAAGAAGCTGCTGTACAAAATAACAACCACTCTATACAGCATTTACAAGTAAAAGTGGACAGAAATTTCATGATGAAAATAGGGCAATGACAACTGGTTTACAGTAAAATTTTCAATTATACACAATCAAGATTTGGAGCAAGCCATGCTTTACTGGAGGGTAGGGGTCACAAACTAAAAAGGAACGGTGATGAAATGTTCCAGGATCTCACCCTCACAGCAGCAGTCAGAGGTCCAGCTCCTACCAGATCAAAGAACCAGCAGTGGTACATTCTAGAAGATGATGAACACTCCAAGCCAGTCTCTCAGTCCTAGGATTCAGTGTAACATTACAGTTCCAAATGACAATTTTATTAGGTCTCACAAGTCATAGGACAGCAGAAGTTAAGCAGTAGCTCACTAAAATCACAGGAGTGATCAGGGAGACCGACATCCACTTTCTTTGCAAGCAGAAGTTATGACAGGGCTTTGCCTTCAGCTTTCTTTGTTTTGTGTGTCAACCAACATGCAAGTATCCATGAATAAGGGCTCTTCTACTGAATCTCATCAGCCAAGCTGGGCCAGGAAAATACAGAAATACACTCCCCTTGCATAACTTACACATGCAGATCCAATAAAGATCTCAGCAAAATGATTTTTCATCTTACCTTTCAAAATCTTTGCGAATCTGCTCACTCCACTTGGCCTATGAGATCTTTCTCTAAACTTTATTATTGAGTCCCACTCTGTCACAACTTAATGTCTTCCAGCCCTTCTTTTTCTATTTAATCTTGATATGATTTCCAGTCCATAAGCCCCATAAAGTTATTTGTCTCCCCTCAGCCTTGTTTCTCCTGTGCCTTCTTTTCCTTCCACTCTGGCAAAGTACTTTTGGGTTTTCTTTACACTTTTCAGTGTCCTCATAATGGGGTGGTGGGGATGTATATGTACGTGTTGGGTTATTTGCCTCCCTCTCTTCCCACAAGATCTTGAGCCTGACGCACCTGTGATACCAGTACCCATTCCTCCATCTACTGCAAGACAACACTAATGGAAACTGTCACCACACCAATTCCCTCCACTACACTTTTTTACTCTGGCAACTCAAAAAAGCCTTGAGATCTGACTTGCTTGGTCTGTGGTGAACCAAAAGACAGATCCTCAAACAGCTTCTGTGTGCAGCAAGCAGGAGACATCACATGGATGGGTGCATGCATGCCCACACCATGAATGCTAATACGAACAATTGTTTGAAAGAAGACAAAGTGTTTCTCCAGCTTAACTGAAGCCCACGCCTGCAATCCCAGCTACCTTTGACTCATTCCTCAAACCCTCCCCTCCTCCAGCTTCCATTTGTCTCTGCGCAGAATCTCAGCTGCTTGTAAGAAAATTACCAAGTGACATTATTTCCTCTACCTTTTCAACCTTTCCTTCCTCTCCTGCAATTTTTCCCATAACAGACACAAGCCTGTTTCCAGTCCTTCTAAGCACTCCAGCAGCCTCTGTGATTTTTCCCTCTTTTGTATCAATTTCTATCCCTTGCCATTTGTCAGTAAACATGTGTATGGTCTTCCTCTCCCTTTCACAATACAAATATACATTAATTTCTTGCACCTCTAAATTTCTCAGTGACACTGGATCACAGTTTGCATGTCTAGGATGAGAAGAGGAAATGCATTGTCCCATACGTCCTTATCATCTCTAGCTCTCCAACTGTATATGAGCTCTGAGCAGTCACTACTCTTTTTCCACTCCAGCATATCTTCCATCTCAACTACTACTGAATCTGCTCAACTTCTAGTGACGCCCTTGCTGGTCAAAACCCAGGACTAGTAGTCTAACTATTCTCATTAACTCTTCCTTAGCAAAGGTACTAACATTTTTGATTATTTGATTGCTCCTCCCTTGCCTTCTGTGAATGGCTTCTACCTACCACTACCACTCTAACCAACCCCAAGAATGCTGAAAGAGACAACCAAGAAATTATGACCATCACTCCAATTTCTTTCATACTCTGCTGCCAGCCCTGAAGTTATTTAATGGGCCATGAGCCACATCTACCTACTCCTTCCTACCAATTGCAGCAAAACCTGATGGGTTGAAGCATATTGATACAGCTGAAATTGTACCTTGTTTCAGCCAGTGCTTGAAGCAAGGAGAAGATATGTGAATCTGGTTCCCAGAGCAGCAAGAGTAGAACTCAGAAGCCAGGCAACGAGGGAACTCAGAGTCCAGAGCTGTTATATTTGCAGAGGCTGGCTGACAGCTCTCACCGATTTTGAACTCTCAGAAACATGACAGCTCCTGGCTGCCAGGGCTTCTGGATTACAGCCTACACTGAGCTCAACAGGAGAGTGTGTCAACCTACTGCTCAAGAAAGCAAAACACAGCTTCCTTTAGTAGAACTACATTGCAGCGCTTGCTTAGTTCAAAACCACCTCTGAGCTCCTGCAGACACTGGAGACCATTCCCACTGCAGCCACATTCCAGAGGCGATGGGTGCACTAATTTAAAAAGAAACAAGGCATGGAGAGACACATATGAGGTACGCCTTTGGATCCTGTTTATATTTTCTAGTGTACAAAATCTCCTGCTGTCCGCATTTACTTTTGAGTTCTGAGGCAAAGAGTTAAAAAGGTAATATGAACTCACCTAGTGCTCTCACCCTGACTACAACCTGCGTTTGCTACTGCACAAATGCTGTTTGGCTTCTCTGTTTAGTTTTTTTCAAGAACTTCCCCATCTCATGCAAGCAACTTAACACCTTCCACATTTTTAACAACCCAAAAGCACTGACAAATCCAACCTTTATGTTTTGGGGAAAGTCTGAAGCCTACATTTATTTCTTAGGCTCTGCCCTTCCACAGGCATTCTCTAAAACTCCTCTAGGTTCCACAAAGGGGGCAACTTATAATGGCTCATGTTAAGGTAAAATACCCAGGTAAGATAAACCCACAAGTCAAAAGTAACTCCGAGGAAGCAAGCAAGTTGTCATCAACCCTGCCAAGATCTTCCCATACATCTTCCCCCACAATCAAGGAAAGCCAGCAGACCAGAAGCGTAAAACCAACAGTACCAGCTGAATAACGATACTATGTGGAGGAAAAAGCCCTACTGCAGAACCTAATAGCTAGCACAACCTTTGATTTGTATGCATTAAGTGATAACAGATTGAGACTTTAATGCTCAATTACAAATAAAACACCCAATGGTACAATCCTATCTACCTGCAGAAGGAACCAGGAGATCATCACATGGCATTCTTACCAGATCCATTATTCAACACACAATGATGTTGCCAGAGCAAAAACCTCCTCCATCTTTATGGCAAGGTGGCTATAAAAATGTCTATGAAGATATTTTATACTGGGCGTAGCAAATCTGTCTTAGGATTTGCTTTGTGGTGTTGGGTTCCCCCCCCCACCCCCGCCCCATAAAATACATTAGTGAAAATCATGACTAATCTCTTCAGAGATGACAGCCAAATGTGGCAGGCCACTGAGGATTCCTACCCCTCTGCATGGCACGGGTTCCTGCCTCCCCTCTGCGCTCTGGAGCATGGGTAATTTTTGTATTATTTTTTTCCCTTTTAAAAGGAGGCAGCAAGCTCTGGGAAAATACTTTTACGGCTAAGTGAGTTTTACCACCCACAAAGAGACAGGTCCCCAAGGGGCCTCACCGCCCACAAAAGATGAGCACTTCTGCAAAGCCTTACCCCTTCTGATATAATGATATCTAGAAATTCATCTCTTTAACAATGCACACAAAAGGAATCAGCCTGCACCCTTCACTTTTAAGAACATGATCACCTCTCTCCAATGCCTTTCTGACTCTCAAAGGCAGCTTAAGATTCACAGCCACCAATACAAAGAAAGGCTTACTGGAACAGCTTGCATCAGAAAACACATTATACAAGCTTTCTCAGATGCAGTGCTTTGCTTCCAGTTGTGCAGCACTTGTGACATGATGCCAATGGCTGGAAGAACCTCTCCGGCAATGGGACCCTGAAGACACCCTATGAAAACTCCTGTACATGTACCAGGAACTTTGAGACCAGTACTACGATCATAAATTTTCCTTTGAGACTAGGCAGAAATTTTGCTAGTTTAAACCCCCCATATACTGGAAAAAACCCTGTTTCAGCAATCGGTTACCTCAAGGCAAGTGGTGAACTTTATGCCACAGGACTTCAAGAAATTAAAAATTCCCAACACCATTGCTCAAGTATCATTTTTTCTTCCAAGCTAAATTGTTCTGATATCAGATTCTGCATCTTTCTATGCCTTTTGTCTATTGCATTAAACGGTGCTCTATCAGACATCTTTCCCCCACAGCTATATCTAGACCAATCAAGTAACAACTACCGACTACTCCTTTGATTAGCTAAGTACATGAAGCTTATGTCATTCTACAGCTGAAGTTTTCCTCAGCTGATTCTTCCTTCAGCTAAGTCCTTCTGAAATGTAGACACAGAGAGTTGCACAAGGACTTGAACATCATCTGGAATGATGTCAATAAGAACATAAAAAAAGACAACAGTAATTTCATGCTCCCTGACATTGCCTGCCTACCTAAGGTTGTAGAACTGTAGCATCATGACAGGAATTCATATTCTATCGGTTCACCCACAGCTCCCCAAAGCCATTTGCAAAGTCGCTACATTGCCCAAAACAAGACTTCCCAAACTGCAAATGGGATACACATTACTGGTCCCAAAGTACCTTATCTCACTGGGCTATTAACAGTCACAACGGTATCATTGCTTGGATCACCACTGGGAACAAAGCAACTGCAGCAAAGATGGCCCTCCAAGCAAACAGATTTCAACTGCCACTCTCACACTCCATATTTTACTATCTACAGTCAGAACTGGATTGACCCCAGATCCAAGACACCTTCTTTGAAAGGTCAACGGCAATTAAGAGAGCTTAACTGCTGGTTTGTTCACATACATCTTGCCTCTGGCCCAGTCATTCCATAAAACTGCTTCTTTATCTGTCCAAAATCTTAATTCAAGGGTTTTGACTATGAGTTACCAAAAGGAACACAAAATGAGACTCTTGGAACAAAATAAATACAAGCTCATGGGAAGTTAGTAACAAAGCATTCTCCAGTAGCATCTGCTCTCTCAGACAACCCTTGAAAGAGCCAGAAGTCCTCTGCAGTAACAACCATGATAGGGTTTTACAACAGATTAGCGGACAATGCCAATACATACAACCAGAAGCAGCCATACCTACTTCTTCAATACAGTGTTTAACAGCACTACAAACTCTATTCTCACCTACACTGAACTCCAGCATCATTTCACTGTTCCTGTGTACTCAGTTAATTCAGAGAATCGCTGAAGACTGAGAGTGGAAAGGACCTCTGAGATACTCTAGACCATTCCCTTGCTCAGAGCAGGGTGAATTACAGCAGTTTACTAGGGACTATCTCCACTCAAACTTGGATATCTCCAAAGATAAGAGACCCCATAATCTCCACAGGCAAACTGTTCCAGAATTTGACCACTCTCACAGAAAGAAAAAGTTTTCTTCAAATGGAATTTCAATTTGTGTCCATTGCCTTTTGTCCTTTCACTGGGCATCCCTGAAAAGAGTCTGGCTCTCTTCATTCCCATTGTATAAATAACAATATGTTATTTATACATATTAACAAGATGCAGTCCAAGCCCTCTCTTCTCCAGGCTGAAGAGTTTCAGGCTGTCTCTCTCTCAACATGTTCTCTCAAGTCAGTCTGTAAACCCTTACTCATCTTTGTGGCCCTTCACTGCACTTACTCCAGTATATCCATGCCTTTCTTGCACTGGGGTCCAGAACTGGACAAGGTACTACAAATGCGGCCTTTACCACGCCTGAAGAAAAGGATTACCTCCCTAAGTCTGCTAGCAGTGCTCTTCCTAATTCAACACAATACACTGATAGCCTGAATTTCTGAAGGGCACATTTGCTGGCCCCTGTTCAAGCTGCTGTCCACAGAATCCCCAGGTCATTCATTGCACAGCTGCTTTCCAGACAGTAAGTCCACAGCCTGCACTGGTGCATGGGGTCATTCTCCCCCAGGTGTAGGACTTGGCATCTCTCTTCACTGAACTTAATGAGATTTGCTGGTCCATTTCCCAGTCTATGAAAGTCCCACTGAACAGCAGCATAACTTTCTGGTTCATCACCTACTCATCCCAGTTTTGCTGAGGGTGCACTCTGATCCATCATTCAAGTGATGAATGAAGATCTCCTCTTCTAGATAACATCCTTTCTGCCATCAGACCAGGATGTAGCCTGCCTAATTTTAGGCATCTAAGTAACCCAAGGCAAAAAAGTACTCTTACAAAACTCCCTATCTAATCAGTGTTAGAAATACTGTCAGCTCCACGGAAGATTCAGAGCACCTCATTTCAGCTCACTGCAGGTGATGAATCCTCAGAGCAGAGGCTTTTTTTTCCTCTGCTAACTATGCAGGAAGCTTGGCCTCCCAAGTCAGATGACCCCAAAATTACAGAGTAAATACCTCCCATAGCGCACATAGCTGTGGATTCTTATTTCCAGTTGACTCACAGTCCTCTCAATTAACACATTCCCAGACTTAGCAGATTGTGATAAACTATGGCTTGAGTTACAAAAGCATAAAGGAAAGACAAGAATAAAAAGGACGGAGCAATAGTAGGCTTTAAAGTGCTAATAGCACAATTTTGACTCTTTAGCTCCCCTTTACTGTGCAATATTTAAGAGACTCACAGAAAATCTCCAGTTCTCAGGTGTGAAGGTTCTTTGCATACAAAAACATTGATACACAAAATCTATTCCAGAAATTAAACTGATTTTGGAATTACTCAAGCCTTAGAGTACGCTAGTTTCTGGAACCAAAGAGGGGATAACATTTTACAAGGGCTGTGAAGCAAGTTCAGTCAATCTGGCGCACAATCTCTAGAGTTTTGCACTCTTAATGCCCCAACCAAAGAAATCAAACTGTACCTGTTCACAGATGTAAACAGAGAAATCTATGTGACCACAGAGAAAGGTGTGCTGCTAAATGGAAGATGCAACTGAACAGCGACTCAGAGCAAGCAGGGCATAATAAGCAGACAGCCAAAGTTATTCCATACAGAAAGTACCCCGACACCTTCTGGCTGTTTGTGCTTTTTGTGTATGACAGCATACAGCAGGAGCGGACAGCAAAATAAGGATGAGTAACTGCTCAGACTCTCAATGCAGAATTTGGTATTTTGAATGTGAGGGAAAGGCTAACTGGAAACAACACACACAACCTCTTCCATCACATAAAAGCAAACATTAATGGCTTTCTCTTCACACAACCTATCACCCACTTTCAGGAGACATCTAGGTACACAGAACTAAATCCCGTTTAGCTCACAGGAGTATTTATCTGCATCAAAATAAATGCAAACAGCTTAGGAACATTTGTGGGGGTCTCTGCACTGGACTAGAATTTCAGAAGAGACTGCCTGTAGGTCATTCAAAGGCTAATTGCATCAACTACCTATCAGCCTTCACTGTGCCAAGGTACAACATACTGGATGACACAGATTACAGCACCAGAAAAGAGGCAGCTGGACTGTCAATTAAAGCACAGAGCCAGAAAAAACAAACTCACTGGTGTCCTGCAATATAGGGAAAAATCACTTAAGTACTATAAAGATGGACCTGCTAGGAAGAATGTAGCATCTGTGGATCAGCTATCTGATCCCAGCGTCACCACGAAGTTGTGTATTAAGAGTGGTTTTCTAGACTTGTTTTTTTTAAGCATTAATAAACTGTCTTCCATCTTCTGGGAGAGGGATTTGATTTGAAGAATGTGTGCTAAGAAGTTCACCTTCTGACCATAATCATGATGTTGTATAATCCTGTAGCCACAGCTACAGAATCCATGAACTGGAAGTCAAGAAGGGATCTAATATTATGAGAAAGTTAACTCACAGTACCTGACTTTATTCTGCACATAGGACACCGAACTACCAGGAGATTTCATGTGAGATCCTCTACTCTAATTGAGCAGCAACATTAAAAACTTTTATGGTTGAAGGCTGATCTAGGAAAACACCAGCTGGTGAGAGACAAAGGCAGATAAGAGCTGAGGTGCCGCAACTAACCTTTGTGAAAGCTCAAGGGCTGCGAGTGTGTTTTTAGAATACAGGAAGCAAATTTATAAGTGAACATTTAGATAAGAGGATGTTATGCAATTAAAATCTTTGCCACATTTCCAAAATCCTACCACAAAGTCTTCAAAAGCTTAAGTACCATGTTGAGGAAACCTACATCTCTGAGGATACCTCTCACCAATCCTATGAAGGGACACTCCATCATTCCCTCCTGTAAGTTCTTTCATTTGCAATTCAGCCATACAGCCTCTTTTTTCCCTAACATTTCTTCATGAAAGGATGTACTTACACAGAAATTATAAACTGTTCTCAAGCCTGTGATGAAGGTGACAGGTATCTATAGTTCTCAAGTCACAGAAGAATCTGAGGCATATTTTAAGCCTCTTATATCATTTAGTGTCCACTGACGTAGATCACAGAAAGACCATAAAAATAAAGTTACTCAAAGGTTCACATCTTTCCATATTTAGCAGTACCAAATAGACTTATAAAAGAAACAGGCAGCATAGAAAGCCACACAGCTATGTTCATTGATTCTATTATTCTACAGAACTCTCTACTGTGAAAAGCAGGATTAGATCAGGACACTAATTCAAATTCACACAGCTGTCTCGGATGAAAAGGCAGAAGCAAGCCAATATCAATAAGCCAGTGATGGACAGCTGAAGGTAGAGATTCAGAATAACACTAAAATCTCAGGGAACTGTACAGAAAATACATAGCTACTAATACTGAGAAAAACATGGGTACATCAGAGACAACTGGCAATGCATCTTCCTATCAACTTTTGCTGGCCTTCTGGAGCTCTCAAGTTATCTTTGTCTTACCCTGCCTAGCTGTGCATCACTACAAAGCACATTTGAGGGATGGGAGCATCTCAGAACAGAATTAACAGCATACTGTACATGACAGAACAGGATTAGGTCAAGATGACCTCAACCACAGGAGGCAATCACACCTGAAATGCCAGAGGAACTGGACATCTGTCTTCAACATGGTTTTGACGGCAAAGAAGCCTTTTATCGTGATCACTTCTATCATTAGAGCAGAAGTGAAAGGTTATTATAGGGCTAACTCAACTTGCAATGGCAACCAATAGTCTATGCTGCTGCATGTACCACAGGCTCAACCATACCCATTTAGCTGGCTTTAGGTTAGAGCCATTCACTTGTGAACATCAGCCCTAAATATAGCTAGAGTATTTAGCTGTTAATCAACAGATTGGGAATGGGCACCAGGAGGCACCTTGACTACCGCATGTCACTGGTGAGAGGCCACCATCATAATTCTTATTAGGAGAACTATCACATGCTCAATCACATTCTTCCTGTCCCAGAAGAATGACATTATCCATCTTAGCTAATTTTCACCATGATGAAACTTCATACACTCTAGCAATTGTGTGGTAGCAGTTGCTGGCTGAAGAATACAAATTCACCAGAAGACACATGATTTTGAATTCTCACAGGAAGTAAAGCTCTAAAGAACAGCATAGCTTATAGGATTTTGGGAAAACAACAGCCAAACTTCACACTTTGAAATTCTAGACTCCCATTAAAGGGATCAACTAATTCTTAGCTTCATCAATAGCCTCAGCCCCACCCCAGTGTAAGAAGGCTACAAACAGCTTGCTTTGGCAACTGCAGCAGAGATATCCAAAGCTGAACCATTATTGCTCATGTGGCAGGCTATACCCTGAATAGGTGTGGGATATGGAAAAATCTGCAATCAAGCTCATTCTTTGACTACATGTAAGTGTTCAGTCTCTAGTCTGAATTTATTACCCTGAGATAGCAACGAAATCACTCAGAAACTGTACACAAAGAATTTATACCACTCAAACCTTAAGCTCTGCAGAATGTGGATCTCCCCACGACGTGGAAGACTCAGAGCAACTGCGCTGGATTGTGTTTAAGCAGATAAAAGTCTAGTGGCAAAGCCAGAACAGATAAACATAACCTATGACCACATAAGGAAAAATATTTTCTTTGCTGAGATACACATAACTGCATAGAAGCCTATTAAAACAAAGTGAGGCAAGACGGAAGCATTTCACAAAGCTAGGTAACTCCACCATAAACTTTCATCTGTATGTTGCCTAATGAGTAACAGAAATGCCAACCAAATGTTTTTTGTGCCAATTTTTAAAGCCTTCTGCAAAGTTCCTTGGGAAACACTGATTCTCTTCTTCCCCTAAGCTTCCACTGAACTGAAACTAAAGCCTTCTTTGTTTCACTATACTATTAGCATGTCTCTGTCCATCCCAAAGCAGTCAATTACTATAAAGCCTGAGGCAAAAGTTCACAGAGGGGAACAAGAGGTCACAAGCACTTCAGCGGCAATGATGCAGACCTTTTATTTTGAATGTATCTATGGATTTTAAAAAAGATATTAAAATGGACATCCTGGTCTGTGCTACCAGATGCCAAAAGATATCTGTAACTTGCTCATCACAGCAGTGTCCCGCTTCCCAATGCAACTTAGGACAAAGAGAAATTTATTAAAAAACAAACAAAAAGACCAAACCAAAACCAACAAATAAATGAACCAACCAAATAAACAAACAACAAACCCAAACAAAACAGTGGGCAGAAATACTCAGCTTACAGAAACATTTCAAAAAAGCAGTAAGAGGGAGTAAACAATACTGAGCTGTGTGTTCCTTGGACGTATTAACGCTGCTGAGTGTACTAACTCCCACTAGAAAAGGTGTAATCTCATCCCCCAGAACATCTTTTTGGTATCTCCCGGGAAATGTAGAAGGAAAAAAGAAATTCAAAAAAAGGACGAAAAAGAAAACCAAACCAAATATCAAACCCCCACTCTTTTGGCCCACAAATGGCAGAGAACCCACGAGACTCTAAGACTGAAATGGCCCCAAGATGCAGTATTCCACCTACACTGCCACATGCAATCAATCAGCCATATGAAGTGAGAAACCAAAATATATTTACTGCTTTCATCATCACTTTAGCAACCAACCACTTCAACTAGCTTACAGTGTATGGATGTTTCCTTAGAGACCACAACTCCATCACTTAGGGCAGTTCACCAAGGAGAGGAGAGTGCAGAGGGTGGCTTGCAGCCCACACTAACAAGAGCCTTAAAAAAGCTGCCAAATGAACTCTCGGGTTTCTTGATGAGTCTTGAAATACAGGGGAATATGGAAGATTGAAAAATATGCTAGTGTTATACCAGTATTTTAAAAGGTTGAAATAGGATGAGACTGTCAGTCTTGTCAACCTGACATTGATTCCAGACAAAATAATGAAAAAGCTGATATAAGACTCACTTAATAAAGGATTAAAGGAGGACAGTGTAATTACTGCCAATCAACGTAGACTTTACAGAAAAATATAACTTGTCAAACTACCAACACTTTTTGGTGTGATTACAAGTTTCAATGCTAAAGGTAACAATGTTGATGTAATATATTTTCACACGGTGTTTTACTTGGTGCCAGAAAGCACAGTGATGCAGCATTCTGTATCAGCTGTGAGATCTGAACTGCACCAGCAGATAATGAGGCAGGCAGGTGCTACTGGGGCGAGTTGCTGTTCCAGTGCTCCATGCAGGTTAGGCTGCTGGCATGGAGATCTCCCTGTCTGTCATGTTGACTGCTATCTCTTCATTCTGCCCCAGACTCCCACCTACTCTACCCATCTGTTGCCACCTTCCCCATGCTTTGCCTGGAAGTGCCTTGGCACAAGGATGGCCACCAGTCCCCTGACTAGTACAAAGGGCTCTGATTTGACCTAAGCTCTGCCTGGCACGTTAGTAATTCTGCCCAACCCACTGCATTGCTGTACTAGTCCATCTGCAGAGACAACATGTAATTTTTAGAGATTCATTAAACTTGACTCTGAGGATTTAGTTTCAAGACAGTCCTCCCTAGCACACAGTGATTGTCTGTGTAACACTTGCATCAGAATGACACTTAAACAACAGAAAGCTGTTCACAGAAAGCAGAGAGCTGAAAGTAAACGGACAGAATCTGACAGCAAGAGCTCTGACATTAAGAAATTTAGTCAGCACACCACAGTAATTCACACACTAAGATGTCCATCTGCTCCTTTGATTTCCTCTCAACATATAGCAGTAAATGGGGCAGTGGACAGGAGCAGAAGTACAACTGGATGTATTTTCCCAAACAGCAGGTCTCAGTCTTACTTGATCACAGAAGTCTACTGTCAGTTTTTAGAAAACTGTCAAGTTAGCAATACAGGTTTTTTAGTATCTCTTCTCAAATGCTGTAGAGGTTACATAAGAAATACATTTGGCATTTTTGCATTTAAACATAATTCAAAAATGACAGTCTGGATACATGGTAGAATGAAGCAATTCAAAGCATTCAAGCTTAAATTAGCCTTTGTTAATGGGAAACTAGATGATTGATTTTTTTCCTCAGCCAAGGCTGTCAACCTCACCCATAACTACTAGGCCAGGGCTAAAGGACTTTTGAGTTTGAATAGAGGTTTTTCACCATGATCCTGAAAAAAGAGCGACCACAAGCCTTGGCACAGGCTAAATATAAAGGAAAGTATACTATCAGTACTGTAAATTCCAACGGCTCTGAAATACAATACTGAAAATTGCAATGCTGCTGACCAACATAACGAGTATAAGAAATTCCCTGGCTATTCCACATTTGCAACCTCATCTTCTAGTTCTTGCCTGTCATGCCTCCACCTAATACTTGCAATTTCAACTCTCCTTTTTCCTGCAACATATGAACAAGTTTTTGAGCATGGATGTAAAAAACATTTTGGAAACTGAAAGCATGGGTAAAATAAACAAAATATTAAACCAACATAACACAAGCAGTTACTGCATTGGAAGAATAAATTTTATATTTAGGTCAATGAAAGCCTTTACTGTGGAGTCCCAGCCATTCCAGTGTGAGGTTCCACAACGCTGCCAGAGTGAACAAACCTTGCCTTATGAAGGCTAAGCACAGCATCACACAGAAAAGACTGATCTTGTGTTTTGAAACTTCCATGATTACAGTTTCTGTCTTTCTTTGCTATTCTTGGCACACATGCAAGAAACAGCAAGCATATGTGTTTTGGGGCTCAAATTCCCCAAAAAGCATAAATGAAAAAGCCAGGTTATTTCCCAGCCACAGTGGAACAGGCAAACTCCAAGGAGGCCTGGAGGAGGGATGAAGGCAGGTGTCTCCAGCAGAGCTGGGTGACACAAGAGTTCTGCAGTGTTGCCTGGCAGCAAGTAATTATCTGCCAGTGTGCTGCTTCCACGTGCCAACAGCCAAAGCCCACACAGGCAGCAAGCACAGGCAAGTACATGCGTCAGCTAACGCTACAGGTTAGCTCCACTGTTTCCTAAGGGATACAAGCAGAGATCCTTCGGATGAGACTTTGGCTGAGTTCTTACGACTCAACAGCACTAGGAACCACTCAGCCCAAAATGTCCAGGGAGACAGAAGTCTAGAAGATGATGGAAATCTATTATCAAAGACAAGACCGCTGCCATACTAAACCAGCACAGCAAAACTGGCAACACCTACCCCAAAATGATTGGGAAATCTCCAATAAAAACAGGTTAGATAAATCCTGTCAAAAATGGCTTAGGCATAGTTGATTGTGCCTTAGGATAGGGTAAAGAGTCATGCAGCCTCTTGAGAAATCTTTCAGCACTCCTTTTAGTGATGGTCCTGTGATTACCTAAAGGAAGGAGGAAAACCACATCCCAACCTACCTGTCCATACATCATCTCTTGTTCTTCCCCAAGCTCCAAAATTACTCCCTCGTACCGAGGTTAATTACAGAGCAACTCAGACCCAGCCAAAAAAGACTCACCCTCAAGATATGTGTCATCTATAACCATCTCATTCATGAACTGCCAGACTGCCATACTCCTCCTCCTCTTTCCCCCACCTCCCTTTCCACCTCCGCTTGCCCTCTAAGGCTCCCAAATGCCTGTGTGCTGTATGTGGTGGCAGCTGAGTTTTTTAATATGCACTTATTAAGATCCTAATTGAATCCCACATTGCCTTGTGTGCGTCTTCCTAGCCGGAACATGAACAAGGCACCCTATAATTCAATTAGAAGGACCTGCAGCAAGCCGATCATTAGTCTGTCAGGTTGTTTAAAAAAAGACATCTAGGAATAGGGAAAGAAGTTAAATAAAGGGAGAATTGTTAACACCCGTCCCCAGTTCATGCAGACACTTCCACACATACCTGAAGCATGGAATCTGCAATGCTCAGGCACTTGAATGGCAGCTTACTACATCAATCCAACAGTCCTTTCTCTTGCTTCAGACAACTCAAATAGAACCTCAAAAGTTGGAATTAATTTTCCTCATCAATCCTTCTCTGTTCAGATTCACGAGAAAACACCACTAATATACATGACTACTGCAAACAAGGAAATCTCATTACCTGCCAAGACCCTGTTGACAGAGGAATGGGTGGCTAAGCCAGGCTGTCCTCGTTCATGGAAAATCCCAGCATAAGGCAAGTACTCTGGCAGCAAGAAGCGTCTGCAAAACAAAGAGAGTAAAACATGGAGAAAGCCATCCTGTGTACTACAGCCCTGAAGAGCCACTGCAATTACTTTAAGGAAATATGACTACAGTCCAGCAGATTACAGTAGAGGGGAAAGCTGGAATCTTCTGCTTAGCCAACTGCTTCCCTGCTTCAAACAAAAAAATAAATTACAGTTTAGATCCTTCTCTGATCAACGTGGCTGCAAAGATCAGCACAAAACACATCCTCTACCTCCCACAATAGTTTCCTCATCTCAAACCAGCACATTGTGCTGAGAATCTCTGATGAGATTCTTTTCTCCTCCTATTCTGCCTTCACATTGTGACCTCAACCTGTAAGGAAATAGCACTAAGACCACGCTATCTTTCAAACATCACAGGATGAGCAGCTCATACTAACACGCCATCCTGGGAATCCCAGAAAATGCAAACCATGGATAAAGGAAGCCCTGTCCAAGAAAGGAATCCACCTGAAAGAACCAGAGAGCTGAACTGCTGGTACCTCCAGGATTTCCACACCTTTTGCTCTTACACACAGATGCCTTACCTTGGGACAAAGCGACCCAGCGACGGTGCAGACATGCGGGCGTTCCGGGGCGCTCGGTGCCTGGATCGGTCTCCATTGTCCCTTCAGCAAAAGAAAGAAAATTACTGTACATTAAAAATACTATGCAATAAAAGTATTTTCCAAGAAAACAAAACACCAGTGACATCACCTAGTCAACCTGAGTATGCTACAGAGATTCTACGGTTCTTATGCTTCCAATGCTCCAAAATCACACAAGTACCAAATCCTCTGCCAGTTTTATATAAGGGTAACCTTAAAGTTCACTTTCTTCATTGTTTGACAATGTCTCAAAAGTATCAACAAAACCACAGCGAGTCAATGAATCAACGTCAGCACATGAGCAAATTAAAGAGAAACATCAGAATTTTGACCAGGAAAGCAAAAGGCAAGCTCACCCTATTCCTCAGAAGAACCTTCTCTTAGTCAAAGAGATCTTTGACTTGTCTTTGTTAGTTAACAATCTTTGCTAGTTAAAGTTCACATTTTCATTCCCAGGAGTGCAGGCAAAAGAGCATAATCTGCAGACTATTCTTTTGTGTTCCTTCCCTGAAGGTCCAGTTTAAGTGTCATCAGATCTTAAAACTATCTCACTTTTCATAAGCTCTTCCAGTTAAATCAGAAGTGTTTAGGTGGTGTCAGGTAAAATTGCATCTCCTTAACAACATCTCATTCTGTTTCACAATAGCAATTCTGTTTCTGGGCCTTGGGGAAAGGGGAAGGGGTCTAGCATCTATTGTCCTACAGCAGACACAGGAAGGTACTCCCCCAGCAGTGCAACACTGAACAGGCTTTCATGGAGAGGCTGCAGAGCTGCTATCCTTGTAAGTCTCAAGATAGGAGCTAGACAAACTCACGGGTGGCCCAGTCTGATTTTGGTAATGACAGCTGTACAACAAGCAGGAGATCAAACTGGAGGACCGTCAGAATCACCATCACACACAACTCCTGATACTGCATTCCTAGGCCACAAGGGGTCCTGTAATTATACAGCACTAAAACTGCAAGGAAAATAATGAGACTCCATTAGCGACTCTGGAGTTCTGAAAGAGACCTTAACAGTGCTTTCTTCTCTGTTCAGAAATTTACTCTCTGTATGACCTTGCACAAGTAACAAGTCTGCTTTCCATGGATTCCAAATCCCCATCTGTAATTGCAGCCCTGTCTCCTTCCCAAGCAGTTGTGGGGAGAATATTACTTGCAGAGCCTTGAAATCACTAGGAAACTAAATATTCCTTATGCAATGCACTAGCAGCACATTTCTAACCCGCTCTACCAAGCTGCGCATTTTATAATTTTTCTTCGTTTTGCGTTTTTGAAGTGAGTGAGCAAGAAACGTGGGCTGAGAAGAAAGTCTATTACGTGGCTGTTTCCCACACACTTGAGGAACCCAGGAACACAAAAGCAGAGGTTGTTCTGCAAAGCTCGTTAGTGTTTCAAGCTGTTTCACCAAAACCAAATCTAAATCCAAGCTCAAAGCTTCCATTTCTCCTCCCACTGTAGATGCAGTATTTGCAGTTCACAGCCAAAGCCGCACCTCACCCTTAGGATTTTGTGCAACCAGCAGGGTTCCTGAGATCAGAAATGTAAAAGCTACTGCTGTTCTTTTATCACAGGCCTCCAGCCTATTAAGATGGAGATCAATAACAGAAGGAATCCTGCAAACTTGAGTGCTGACATATCAGCTTTTTTTGCTAAAGAGAAAAGACCACAGGAAAAAAAAGTGTCATGTTCCAGATCTTACCACACACAGTAAGAGCTAGCAGAAGACAAGAAATACTTCTTAAAAACCTCCATGTAGCAGCTTTTGAAACAACACTGATATGCAACCCTGTGAGAAAAGCAACAAAACCATTTTCAGGGTTTGTATTTGCTTTGGACATGTACTAGAATTGGAAGATGCTTTTGAAATGGTCTAATGTCAGCAAGAGTAACAACAGCAGGACTACACTCTACAGAATTCTCCAGTTGAAGAGAATCTCAGCAGCAGGTTTCAAAAGGAATGAAAAATTAGCTCCAGCAAACATAAGGAGATAAAAGGGCAAAGTCTACAGACTAAATCAAGAGACCTAGAGGAACTAATTGTTCAAGTTTTTTTAATTGCCACTAGCCACAGGTCTTAGCATCCACAAAAACATTTTCAGACACATCTTCTAGCCATGGCAACTTTCTGATGCGAGAAGTCCATTCTGTACTTCCCTATTTATTTACTGTGCACACAATCTCCTGACAATATGGGAAAATGCTTAAAAGCTAAATATAGTGACTAGGATTTTTTTCAGTTTTCACCATGACAGAGACAGCCTCTACTAATGCAAAAGACAGACATATTTTTAACATCCCTTAAAAAAAAAAACAACAAAACAAGCCCACGTCTCAAAGGCTACCTGTCCTATAACTCAAGACTGTAGGGAGTAAGAAACAGTGGCTATCCTTCAAGAATGCTACAATTCCTATTTACTGTAAGTAGAACTGTAAGATACACTCCCCTGGAGTAAAGAAGAATATTACTAAACATAACTCTGAATTACTAATTTATAGAGTAATTTATATCTAAACTCCCATGCCCAACAACTACATGCAAGAGTGTCTAGTCTAGTGCTGCAAAGCTAGAACTGGTGCCAGCTGAAGATTATCTCTGCATCCTCTAAAAAGGAAAATAAAGAACGCCCTACAGATCGGTGAAAATGGGTGGCACTTTGTGTTATTCTGTGCCACATACAGCCTGCTGACAGAGGGAGGAGAGCAGATGTTAGCACACTGCAGTGCTAGCGTGAAGCACTCCAGCAAGAAATGAGAAGTTTCCAAGGCTCCCTGAAGTACTGATGAAGATCTAATGCTCTACTTTCTATTTAGTGTCAACTACCTACAGATTCATTAGCTAATGATTCACACTGGATATTTTAATTAACATTACCTGCAGAAGTGGAAAGCAAATCCCTCTGTGTGTATGTGTCTGTGTCTACATAAAAAAAAGCCTCTGCTATAAAGCAACTCAATAACCTTGCTAAAGTAAATGAAATAAACCACAGCGAGGCAACAAGGGAAACATAATACTCTAATTATTAACAGACTAATTTGTCTCAGCAGGAAAATTGGAAGAACCAACAAATGGTCAAAATAACTTTTAAGGTCTGGCTCAAAATTCAGGTTATTTATCAATTGTTCAGATACCACGGTGGGACAAATCAAAACAGTGATGTGGAGAATAAGAGTTGGTAGGGGAGAAATAATATTATCACCAATCTACAATAGAGCATGAAAAGAAAGCAATTCCTAAACATTCAGAAGAATTGTGGACATTTAATAGGGCATAAGAAGGATGCAAGTTTATCCTAAATTGGATAAGACAGTCAAATTCCCTTGGATGTATCTTCTGTTGTCTTGTTTGCTTGTTGAGAGAAAAATTGACTAATGTAAATTTAATGGACCAGCAATACTAGCTCTGAAAACAGAGAAAGAGATACCAAATTTTGCATCCTAAAGTTTGGAGAAAAAGGCATTCTTTTTCATCTGGTAACTTGGCTGCTGCACTAATAACAGTGGATACAGAAGACAGTAAGGACAAAAAAAGCGCCATGTTCTGCTTTTCTGTCTTGGCAAGAATTCACTTTAATATTTAGAGATTGTTGTATCAGGAAGTGAAATTAAACACACAGCATGGGATTTCTAATGCAATCTGTTGGTCTAACAGTTCCCATTGTAGTCAATATTAAAACTCCCACTGACTACACTGCCAATAGAATTAGGTCAACAATGACCATTTTGAAAAGCCATTTAATTATCAAAGCCAGCACCAGTAAGCCATGTAAGTTCAGAGGAATCAAATTGTATCACATCAAGCCAACTGCTTCATATTTTCAACATTTTATCATGTTTCACGCAATCCAATTTAAAATGCTAAATCAATTTGTATTGCAGAGGTTAGACACTCACATACAACAGAAATACTAAATAATTGTTTGAGTGGCATCTACTACTTTGGTTTAAGGTTGACACTGGAAGTTGCACCATCTTCATGTAGCAGAAAAAAATAATGTTTAAAGCACTGAGAAAATGTCAACTATCTGTACTGACTCACTGTCTTTTTTTTTTTGCTAACTGCAGTAGGTTACCTCAGACGAGACAGCACAAAGGGCAGGAAAAGCCCAAAGGTCCTATCAAGAACTCAGAGGAGGTTACCAGACACTGCAGACTCATTTGGCTTTACTGGTTGGTCAGGTCTCACTGCAAGTCCTCTAAAGAGGGTTCCTGGAAGACATCATATTAAACTGGCCATACTAAAGCAGAAGCAGATCCTGAAATCTTGCAACTCATTTCACAGGATTCACTGCTGATTTGGACGAAAACACGTTATACATACCTTTAGAAGAGTATACTCTTCCAGAGTTACATAGAACGCCAAGACAAAGTGTGCACTGTGTTTTACAAAGGGTACAGAAGCAGGAAAAAAGATGATGAAGGGAACATCACTTTTGTTGGTGGTTTTAAGAACATGTTGATTACTTTCCAGCACCATCCTGATGGGTAAGGCAGCATAGAGTGTTGGGAATACTATGACAGAAACTTAGCTACTAGGTTCCCCACTGAGAAAAGCAGCAAATACCAGATATATTAACACTTAAGTTTTTAATCTGTCAGATCCTGCAAGATCCTGAGCATCTGACAGAAATCCATTTTGAGAAAAATGGAAATACTTCTAGTAAATAAGCCTCTCAAAATAGAGAGGTAAACACAAATATAAAACATTGTCATTCTGAATATTTTAGCGACCAACAGGCATCCTAGAAGACCAAAGGAAAAGCCACACTGCAAGATGGTTGTAATTCTGCATAGGAGCATAGTAGCTAAAATAACATCTCCTGGATCAGTTAGACTGGTGTCTTATTCAAAAATAAAGGTTCCATACAGTACGTGCTACTTTACTCAAAATCCTCAAGGCTTGGAGAAACCTTACAAACTCAAACCAGGAAAAGGGGATCACCCTACTTCTGGCTCTGAGGACAAATGTATCTCACCTAAAACCAGGATTATGTTAAAGATGAAACATTAAAGACAACTAACTTATCTAAGAGGAGAGTTATTTCCACAAGTAGATAGAAAGAAGGAAGCCAGGAGCATAGGTTCTTTCAAAAAGGGTACAAATATTGACATCCACAGATTAAAATGACTACTGTATGGTTCTTTTAAAATATATCTAAAAGAACACAATAATCTGGTAAAAATAAAAGTTATAAATTTATAAACCCATCTTTGAAGGATACAGTCATCATTGAACAAGTACTTAAGGCAGAACTGAGGGAAACCACAAGAAACCAGAAAAACGAGAAAAAAAAGCATTTGTTACACAAAAAGACTTTCCGGGAACTAAATGTATGATTGTGGAGTGAAGTCACAAGAGTAAGATTGGAAGCCAAAACCAACTGAAGAATAAAAATAGTAGAGAAACTACAAAGAGTGATGGTGGTCAGCTGGAGAGACAGGAACTAGAATAGATTTTTAACACAGTAATTGATAAAGAAGTTAGACAAGTCACTCAAGCCTTTCCATCATTCTGCATTCTTCTGAAGGCTGAAATGCCAGTCTCTCACTAGGAACTTTTTGAAAGAACCACCAGAGAAAATGTGCATCTATTTATCAACTAAAACTTCCTATAAAATAGAAGACTGCTGAGTTACTAATGGCTTTGCTGACCGAAGAGAAACAAACCCCCCCAACCTTGATTACCTCTCAGAGCACTGTTCAGGGAAAAATATATTTACAAGATTAAAAATGGCACTTCAGAAGATCAAGTGTTTCAGAAAAGTATCACATATGAGAGGTCAAGAGAAATAGCAGCATTTGCCTGTAAAATGCCAAGGGTTAACTGCTTCAGAGAAAGACTGATTTGAAACTAGAATGAAGCAGTCACTCTTTTCTAGGCACATGATCCAGTTATTTCTATTTTAATCACCTCACTGTGTGGTGGGCTCGCAAATTGATGATGCTGTTTTAGAATAAGACTGATACACTTCATAGCTACAGTGAATCATTAGAAAGCAGAAACATCAGCAGCCAGACAAAGCTAGAGAAGCATCAACTTTTGTCTCTTTTTAAAAATATATATTGCACTGTTATGCTTGCAAAGGAAACAGAATTGAAACCGTAACTTCAAAGCAATGCTAATCTGTTAGACCTATGGGCTTCAAGAATGCAGACCACTACCTGCTTGCATGGCCAGCTACAAACCAGTAACAGCTTGCTTCCTAATTACTCTCATTAACAGCGGACTTCACCTGCCACGTGACCTAGTTTGACTTCTGAGTTGCACAGACACAAAATAAAAGGAAAAGGAAAACAATAGACAGAGTTTAGATTTGTCAGAAAAATTCAGAAGTATCATCTTGACATCAAACTGTTTCTATGGACTCAAGCAACCAACAGTATAGAGTATGATGGGCACTCTTCTGGCAACTGCCGCCTTTCTAAAGGCATACATTCTTTCACTGCCCTGATATGAAGACACTTGCCTTGCTGGGATGTGACTTAATGGTAAAGCAACATTTTGTTGGAGAGGTTAGCAAAATCCTGCAGTACTGCTGGAGGAAACAGTTATTGCCTGTTCACTGCATCGACACACCATTACTAGACATTATGACCAAGATAAGGGTAATATAGAAGACTGTCACAAAAGATAAAAGATTAAAAGAATAAGGAAAGCGAAGCTGCAGGCTACTATGAGTAGATCACAAGGCAAGCTAACACCCTATCTAATCCTTGAAAAATTAAGTTCAAAGAGTAGGTTCAGTATCACTCCCATTCATCCAGCACCTGTAACTGTCTTAGCCTGAAATTGTGTTTAAGATGATGACTATAGTTCACATAAGTTGCTGTGTATCTGGAAGTGACAACCCAATGGTAACTGCTTCAGAAACCTCTAGCAGAGAAGAAAAAAACCCAGAAAGTGACCACCAAGTTACACATATTTGCATCTGCTTTGAAAGCCAGTTTTGTAAAGGCTCATTTTCATCAAAAGTAATGATGTAGTGCCATGTGAGGGAAGAAACAAAGGCAGATGAAAAAACCACAAAAACAGATAAAGGAGCTCTGAGAAGAAAGAAACAAATAGCAATCCTGCTTTATGTGAATTCAAATAGCAAATTGCTAGCAAGAACATTATTTGTAGATGCTCAAGAAAGACAGATAACAAACTGTCCCATCTAAGATTTCCAAGAAAAAAGGCTACATTTTCTGCAGTATACTGACTTGTCATGGACCCTAAAAATCCATTTCCATCAGCACTTGAATGATATGAAGAGCCTATCAAGATTCTCACATCTCCTATATGTCTTTTGTTAACTTCAGATGTAAACATCAGGATGGCAAGAAGAAAAATGAAAAACCCCACCCTACTTGCTTTTAGAAATCGAGTAGTTTGGATATGATACCACTATCTCTACAACAACCACTGATCTAGTCATCACTCTATCCACCTTCATGATGTCCTATGAGATCTTAACAGTTGGCATACCATCAACCTACAGACCCTCAACAAAGTAAACTTCTTTCTTTACCTCTGGGATTCCTCATGCTTCTCTCTCCACAATGATAGAGCTTGTCTCAGCATTCTGGAGTTGTAGATCAAAAGCTCTACACTTATTTAAAGTGTCACAAAAAAGCTTCAATAGTTCCAATCTCTCCTCTCTCTTGACAAGAAAACCTGGCTACTATTTGAAGAAGTTTCTTTTGCAGAAAATGAAAGTTGCCAGATAGGAAAAAAAACCCCTGAAATAAATGAGTGCACGGTGGACAGCTGTAAAGGAGGGCAGTAAAGACCAAGACTTTACAAAAAGAGTCCAAGTTCTACCCATGTGCTCTTAGTAGTTGGTGTGCTAAGGGAAGACAGAAGGTGCACAGTGAATTGATTGCACTGCTACGGGCTACTCCCATTGCACTGTGTCTCTAGCAAACAGTGATACACAATCAGACTGAAAAGGCAGAGACTGGATTTAAACACACACATGGACTTCTGTCACAAGGGTAAGGAAGAAGTTATTTCAGAGGTTATTTCAATTGGCAATCTCCAATATCTCCCTTCACTCAAACTTTCCAAAATCTTTCTGTGTCAGCCATCAAGCAAACCACATGCTTACTCTCACCATGACATACAAATCCCTGCTCTAAACTCACTTCTACCATTCCACTTGAGGAGCAATACAGAGAATGGAATCCAAAACCCAACCTTCTACCCAAATCCACACCACTTAGTAACCACATTGCCAAAGCCATTGTCTTCTCTTTTCTATGACAGTGCTTTATGTTAGTTCAGACATGATTGCATCCAGACAGTTACTAATTAATATTGTCAAGTATCAGTGCCCCAGTCAAGGTTCCTAAAGAAGCTAACAACAAAATATACTTTAAATGAAGAATTTCCAAAAGAAGGGTGATTGCCTGGATATCTCACACAAATGTCTAATCAGACACGCACTTTTCTTCTCAACACAGAAAGTTAAACCAGAATGCCAGCTGGAAGTGGAGCACTAACTATAACATAAACCAGACTCCCAAACCAAACATTTCACCTATAAAAGAAGTCAAAAAGAATCTACCACGCTATTCTCCAAAATGAATGAAAATTACATACAAGACACTGGAAGTAAGACTTGCAGCTTTAATACAGTGGCAGTTGGCTGGCAGGTTGTGATCTTAGAACCTTTCAAGACAAGAAGCTGTTGGAAGATCTTCGATTTGGCAGTTCTTGCCAAGACTGAGTCAATAAACCAACTAAAAATGGCAGGAAGCAAGTCTGATGGATACTCATGTATTTCACACACTTATGAGGAGACCCTTTCAAGATGCCCATTCAAGAAACCACAACTCTTGGTCCAGAACATACCTTAAACAAAAGGATTTTAAAGTGTCAAACAAAGCCAAATAACATCACTCTGAATCTTGTAAGCTTTCCCTAAGTGATTAATCATCTTCGCAAAGCAAGAGCCTGCTTCCAACAAAACTAGAAGGTCCATTAGTGTCTCAGTAAAACAGTGCCTACAGTTCTCGTATTTTCTGTCTGGATGCTTGTGTTGTCTCAAAAGAAATTAAACAGATGAAGCACTAAAACAAGACTTCAGACCTGTGAAGTAAAACCCATCTTGTTATAGAGACACAATAAAGACCATCCTAGCCTGTGACAATGGCACAACTGAGCGCATGCCAGCACAAACCCTCCTACAGGGAAGGAGAAGGAATAAAACAGAACAGGGAAAAGCTGGAGACATGAAAATAGTGTAATCTCCAAGCTCCTTCTTATCTATATTCTGTCAGGCAGCCCACTCTCAAAAGTAGACAGAGGAGTCAGCCACAGTCACACCTTTCAGCCTTAGCTTGAAAACCTTTTTTGAACTGTAGTGAAGGGTTTGACTCAGGCTTTAAGAGCTGGTACACTGTCCTATATATCTGCTTTTCAGTCTGACAGATGAAACAAACCTCTATTTCTGTATTTGTTCCCATAGTTACTTCAGACAAAAAGGGACATAGATGGCCAAAATTCACCTCCAGAAACACCTTCACATTCTTATTATGGGGACAAATTCAGAATTACAAATGAAATAACAGAGACTGCACTATCTAAGGAGTCCTAGAAGCATCACCCACAGTCTTCAACATGAGAAAGCTGTTTTAGACTAAAGGAAGTATATAGAAGAGACCAAATCAAAATCCTTGAAAAAGTCAAAATAGTTTAGCTTTAAAAATCTCAATTTACTATGTGATGCAAACATGAGCTATTTGAAATCAGAAAGTTCAACATGTATAATTTGTCTATAAAGAATTTATTTTTACCAGTCATGCTGGAAGACTAAAATGATGTAATTCTTCATTCAGAGGTTCTTATTCCACAACTCAGGAAGTCATTTCATTTTAGCTTAGGATTCTACTAAAGCTAACCTTAAAACCCACTCATATCAATCTATCTGGCAATAACCTAATATTACAATCTGTATATACATTAGAAACTGTATTAAATTCTTTTATGTAGACATGACTAAGTTTACAGTTGACAGTTGCATTCAATAAGCAGTAAGATGACAACAGTGACAGGTTAAACACAGGGAGCACATGTAGAGAAAGAACATCTTATTAGACTGAAAAACACAGGTATAGTGTGTCTCCCTCCTCCTCTACTGTCCATAAAAGCTGGTGTAAAAGAAGGATACTACTAACACCTATTAAAAAACACTACTTCAGATTCTTATACCAACACTACTTCTATTGTCATCACAAACTAAATGTATTTATGAATGAATACAGTAAGAGCTTCCCTGACTGGGCACTCTTACTGTATTTATGAATGAATTCACCCTTGACTGAGACACAGGAGAGGATTTAACTTAAATTTGGAGGCCATAAGCACACAAACAGTACATAGACCCAGTTCTTCCCTTACTAGGCCATTAGGTAAAGAAAATTGAAAAAAAAGGACAAAATGGATTTTGGAAGAGAAAAAAATCTCTGAATCCCAAAAAATAGGAAAGCAGAGGAAGGCTTGTCTCCCAGGCATCCTGCACAAGCACAGGATTCATTCCTTGCCCAGTGCTCTATGCACAGTAAAATGTACTGGTGTTTAATGTCCCTTACATCCTTCTCTTTATCTCTGTGGAACAAAGGTATTACTTATCAATTATATTAGCCAGATTAGAAAGATAAAGTAGCAAGGCAATTTTCTGGCTTTTATGGAAACAAAAGTTCCCTGTATTTCAGGACAAAAGCATGAGCTGCAGACAGCTAGCTCACATCAGCAACACCCCTTCCTATATCATATCTGGAGACAAAGGGAAGTCAGAGCATCTAAACCACAACAAGAAAAATCATCCATTAAGCAATACATGACTGCACAGGTGAACAAGCAAGGAAGGAGGGATACAGGAGCCAAAAGGAGCAGCAAGAACTCTGTAAGACATTTAATTGTGAAGTCTCAGCAGAAGAAATCAAATGAGTCACGAGAAGTTCCAGCTCTAAGGACCCCCGCACAGCAGCCCTCTCTAATCAGCCAAGAGAAATAATGAAGCAGAGAAGTAAAAAGACAGCAGGTCTTAAATGCACAGACCAGAATTTGATATGAAATATTCAACCAACAAATTCAGGCACTGCACTTTAAGGAATAAACACTTCTTTTTGCTCAGTATGAAATGAAAGACAACCTTAGTATGGCTGATTGAATTGCTTCCCTGACTGGGTGCTCTTACTGTGTGAACATTATCTGCAGGGGAACACACTTCTCTACAGGCATTTGCCTGGCTCTGTGAACAAAGAACATACCATCTTTTACTTCTCCAGCAGAACAAGCTGCCCCAGACAAACAGAATGGAATAATGGAAACAGGAAGGTCTATACTTGCAATGCACCCACTTCACAAAAACAGGCCCAGCAGTCACTGTATTTCTGCTCTTCCAGACCACAAGGACGCTTGAGAAAATGCAGAAGAGTCACTGCCTAACAGCTTATCTGCCCTCATTTACATTTTACACAAACAAAGCCACAATGAGAGGGAAAGACAATTCTCTGACCCTGTACTTCAGAATATTCAATTGCTGGAGCGTGGAAATGACAGCTTCACAGTAAAACTTTCTAAGAAAAAAATAGTCTACCACCACTTGAAAGTTTGAAAGGGATTAGTATCTTGCTTTTGGGAGTAGCTAGTGTGACTAGTGTCCTTCAGAAAGGGATTTCATCCTTAAACAAAGGACATGGAACTTTAATAACATGTCATCTCAAGTATGTGCCACTGCAGCAAGTGAATGTGCAAATTAAAATAGTAGGGAAGTTGACAGCATCCTTTGCCGGCAGCTGCAACATAACAACCCAGATTTTTTGAGGAGTTCACAGCTCCCATCAAACACACCACCCTACTATACTACAGTATAACCATAGACTACTTCTACAACCATGCTCAGAATTATCCTGTTTCAATTGCAGTATACACAAATGGGAGAAAATTCAGTGAAATACTTAAGGCTACTCAGGAAAAACCCCATATTTAAAAGAAAATTACTGAAGACAGTCTAAAAAGGTTATAGTCTTTTTGCTGCTAGAATAGATTTTAATCTAAATTCCTGTGCTTTTGGTCTACATGCCATCTAAGGAATATACTACCATACTCTTACATTTATTAGAAAGGGTTTGCAATAAACTTCTTGCTGGGATTACACTGCATATTACTGGAAGTCCAAAAGCAGATGATGGAGAACAAATTTTAAAAGTTCGTCAGCAGAACCCTACAGAAGGAAATGCAATGGCTAACAGGAATATTCTTCTAAGGTTTGGCTGCAGATCCATTCCTCGCTTTAACACAAGAGGCCTTTTTATCTCCTTACAGAAAAAGAAACCTTAACACAGATTCACAATCACCAAATTTTTAAAAAATCACAAACCAAGTCAAAAAACCTCAATTCCAGGAATGTCATCTAATTTGAGCAACAGAGATAGAGCAAGAAAAAGCTACGGGACATGTTTGTCTGTCTTCTATAGCCTCAGACCAAAGAACTAAGTCTTGCAAAGCCTCTTAGTGACTCTTGTTCTGTCTCAAGATTTGACAACTCTAGTAAAACTCTTGGTTCCCCATCTGTTCCACTGGAGAAAAAGTTTCTCATTTTCTTTATTTAACCAGTCTTCTAAATGTGGTTGAGATACCTAATGTGTTGAAGGTAGCCTACAACATCTTTAATTTTCATAACAGAAATTACAAGACCTGTTTTGAGCAATCAGTGCTCTAATTATTGATTGAATTAATTAACCTGTTCCTACAAGAAGCCTAAGGTGCCTTTGATTGATAAACAATAGGGAACCAGAAAGCAGGGACAACAGTGGCAAGCAAGAGGGCTAGGCAGCACACACACTTACTCAAAATCTTCAAATTCCAGATCATTTCCCTCCACAGATGGGCTTGAATTCTCTGAAGTGGAAGCAGAGGAGGAGGAAGAGCGGAGACGGTTTTGCTGATATCGCATAGAGCGTTGTCGAATACTGTCCCTCCGGGAAAGATACTGGATCATCCTCTGGGCATAATATGCAGCAGGAGACAACCTGAGCAAGAAAAAGATACACAAATACTCATTACATAAGTATAGAATGACAGCCAGTCCTAGTTTTCCTTTTGAACTGCAAGTGCCAGGCCAGTAACAGCCTATCACAAGGTTGTATGGATTTTATCCGTAAGATAGATTAAATACAGAAAGCGAAGAAAAGTAATTTTTCCTTTATATGCTACACTCCCACATGACCCCTTTGCAAACAGAAGCACCACACAGCACCTACAGACAAAAAGCTCATCCACAGAAGAGAGAAATTTGTTTCTCACTACTCTCTGGAGCTCACTGATTCATTTATTACCAGTTCACTCTAGTATGCTCAGCAAGCATCACTTATAAGAACCAAGCCCAGTCTCAATGTGAATTCTGCCTGCAATGCCAAAGAGCAGCACTGCTCAAATAAACACTGAAGGAAGGTGCTGCTGTTTTGATGGTAGTTAGGGAGTACCGTGGAATATCAAGCAGGATAAAAAAGTTTCATATCTTTAACTACTTTGTAATCTAAACGGTAGGGATTTTATATAGTGGCAATTTTATCAGATCCACTAGGTATATGTTAAGTGGAGCTTTAAAAGCCTTGCATCCCACCTGAAAGGAAACCTTTCCTCTGTAATTAACTCTTAATTCTCTCTCATGCATAACCTAGCATTTGTTTGCATCAGCTATCACACACCAGTATTACTCTCTTGAGACAGGTGAACACATACTCTCTTTTCCCACCCTGTGTATATCCACAGCTCCTCACACGTTTTCTGTCACACACTTACTCAGTGTTAAAATCCAGACACCTCAGACGCTTGATTTATCATTTCATTAGCCTTATTTGGTTAGACTTGAATTCTAATTTGGGCGGAGGACAAGTTTAGGAGACAGATTACAGGTTCAGGGGTGTTAGAACTTAAGCCAATAAGCATCAAAAGGGTAAGAGGAACAATACACTCAGCTTGATTCTTCCTGAATCTTTTATGCACTATTTAATGAGTTAAACCTGTTCATGCTTACATAAAGAAGAAGGCTTTGCTGGACAAACACATCACTTCTCTACTCCCTGTAAGACTTAATAGGACAAATACAAAAAAGCAAGGCATTACAGATGCACTTGAATAAATGAGGAGCTGCTCTCTTCTCTGGGCTTTTCCATAAGCCAATGCCTTTATGCATGCCTCAAAAAAAAAAATCGACATCAAAATATGTACAGAGAGAAAAAAAAGAAACATGGGAACAAGGCAAATACTGGAAAACATGAACAGTGGTCGCAGCAGTGCAGCAGTGTAACCACTGAAACTTTTCCCTAATATCACACCAAGGGAGAATTTTACAGAAGAATATGAAGAATGAGTTTAGCAGTCTTCTAAAATTATGCAGGACACCAGAAGAAAAAACATGGTGATGCCTGTTAGAAGAAAGAATAGGCAATAAAGAGTGGCCATAACTGGTGACAAGATGTCAAATTCAGCTTCCTGACAGCACACGGTATGTGCCCTGAATAGACTGTGAAAAAGATCTCCGAAGACAACACAAGAGTCTTAAGTCTGATATACACAGAGAAAGGTGTAAGGAATAAAATACCTTCTAGCTGCTTAGATTTTTTTCTAGAGATATATCCAACGAACACCCTGTGATGCTTTATACATACATACATACATACATACATACATACATACATACATACATACATATATATGCGCATATATATATATGTATATAGAGTCTGGGAGAATATATAATTCTTATTGAGTATTTCTATTTAAAAAACCATTATTGTAGGTGTTCTTTGATGACAGCCTGATTTAATTCTTCTGCAGATTATTTTCTGAGCCCAGTACATATGGAAACTGTGGAGAATGACAGAACAGCCAAGCTGACCTTAGTGAAGTTCAGCAAGGCCACTAAAAATACTGCTGCAGTCTACATCAAAATATTCATTCTAAATCTGAGGGAACTTTAAAAAATATTCTCCCTGCCTCACTGCTGACCTAGGTTATTCAAATGTAGCACCAGTACAGACAGTAAATGCAGAAACAAAACTAATACATACACACGCTCCAAAAATAAATTTTTCAGATCATGCAGCTTATGTACTCTTTAAAAAAAGACTCCATTGGAGACAGTGTGGTCTTAAGGAGGTCTATATATTTAATATATATTTAAAACACATAAACACACAGAGACACATATAGATGTTTATTAATAGATACAGATGTGTTTATTTCACCTTTGTTTCACTTTTCCACCTTGTTATTTAACTTCTCAGAGACATAACTTTACATTTGGAACTTATGATGCTACAAAGAAACCCTTCAAAATGCAGTAACACTCCTTTTAATCACTATTCAAATTTCCAGCTAGTTAAAGGGACAGTTAAAAATATCCTACTAGCCCAGTACACCAGTAAGGTTTATGGAGGAAGACTCTAATCCTATCCCACTCAAACTTCTACCTGGTACTAATCATGCCTCCATGAATCTCATCCTCCAAAAAGGACAGTGATATTAACCAGAACAAATTAACCCTCTTAGAAGAGTTTCAAAACTGGACTTTTCTTCCAAAGCTTTTTATAAATTCAAGCTACTATAGCTTCTACCACAACCTAAAACCACTTGAATTGTTACATGATGGGCACTGCATCAGTTCTAAAACGGTTTCAAGTAGAAAAATATTTTTGACCATGCCCCTTATGCTAGGAAATGACTCAGGTATTGATCCATTTTAATACATTTTATTGAGCTTCATCACAGGAGACATTTACAAAAGGGGAAAACAAAATTCAGATACCTAGGCAGGCCCTCCTTTTCTCTTTTAAAAGGAAGCTCCCAGACAGCTAGAATGAGATCTTAAAATCTCTGCTCTAGCAATCTGCTTGTTTTGGACAAGCAGAAACATTCCAGAAACAAGGAATGGTGCACTTCCAACAATAAAGCAATTTTTGGCACTTAAAAATTAACCTGAATGTAATAATAGCTTTAAATTAACATTTTGTAAAATATAATTTTCCTGTTTCCAGGTAAATCAATCCCTTTCCCTGCCATTTAGCCAACTGCCATTTAGAAGCCTTTACATTTATCAGCATTTCTGACATGCAGTTGTCAAGACCTCCAGCAGTCACCTAGGCTGGTTTCCCAAGAATCTTATGTACAGGCAGCACACTCCACCTTACTTTCACTTCACTACAGTTTTGTTTACATCATTCCTAAGCCTTTGAATTAACTTTACAAGGCAACTTTCTTCACAATAAATGGAAAAAAGCCAGATATAAGATTTTACCTCTACAAGGCTTTATCTACAGAGACAGTTAGCAAGGAGTTATTTACCAACACAATTATACCATTTGGCCAGTTTGCAAAACAGCCTTTTACTTCAGAACTTGTCCTTAAGAGTATTATCTGTATGAAAATGCAGATGTTGTGGTTAATGATGAAGAAAACAACGCGCCCCATCAAACCTCACAGCACAACAAGCCTCCTTCAGCAACTCAAGTTTTAATTTTCAGTGGTATTCCTGTACTCTTCTTTATGATAAATCCTAGTAGCCTTCAATTCACACAGCTATGCAAGAGGTTCCCCAAAAGGCTAAATCAGATATGTTTTACACTTACTGAATTTCCTCATTCATAGCTTTCCTAAACCCATCTAAAGAAAGCTTATTTGTCATGATTTATTCTTTGAAAGTTTCCAAAGCCGTTAGCGGTTCACGATTCTATCATTTCTTCTGACAGAGTCTTTGGGTCACATTATCCCATCTGTTGCTTTCTTAATACACTAAATAGAAACTGCAAAGATCATTTCTTTCCATTTTTGATAACTGCCACATTTGCTTTTGCTAGTCCTCTGAAACACTCCCACCTCTTTTGAAGATTAAGCAGCACTACAGGTGTTTCTATGCCTAATGTCAATGATTCATGACTTTTCAAAAATAATTGTCAGTATTTTGTTCTTAGTTAAATATACATAACCTTCTGGCTATGCTCTCTCTTGTACAGATACATTTATGCAATTCATGCTTCTAAGCACGTTGTCTGCTCACACTAGCTCCTAATTCCCTTTACTGCATTTGACACTATTTGTTTTTTAATTCATTTTTCTTCAAAAGAGACTTTTAATATATTGATACAGCCTATTTACTGTTGGACCTGTTTGCCACCTAGTGTTCTCTATCCCAAATGATTTAATGAATTCTTACGTGTTTACTTCTACAGTAATTCCTTCCTGTTTTCCTCACTTCCCCCAGACTTAACAGCATCTGCTCGCTTGTTTTGCTCTTTCCCCAGGGCAAATCATTAAGAAGGAGATAAGCCCAATATTAGAACCATTGCCAGAGGTTTCAGTGAGTTATACTGAAGTTATGCTTTCGCATGTAAAACTTAAATGCCTTTAGACTGCATTTAGATCTTACCTGGCTGGATCTGGGTAGATTGGATGTTCCCGGGATCCTGCTCCATCATAGCGAGATAATGAAATGAGAGAAGACTCCAGCAACCTCCTAGAAAGGAAAAACAAATTACATCATCAAAGACCATTCAGGAACATCCCACCTATATATGACCTACTTTCTGAAACCTCTTAAGACTATTTCTATCACTAGTGCAGAGAATTCTGCAACATACAGAACCACTCACTGATGGCATAAGTGTATTCACCACACAGGTATTCAAAGTTTTATATTCTCATTGCACAGGAGAAAGAACACATCAGGTAAGGAAGAAGAGAGGTCCCATAGCCGCTTCCAGGTTCCAAGAGAAAGATGTAGATGTCACTTCTCTGGAGACAAATCCCAATGTATTAGGTCCATAAACACTACCACTGCATTGGCCATCTGTCAGATTCTTACCTACTCAGAGGCGGCTACAAATGGAATGGGCCAGGGAGCAGGGGATAAAGAACACACATGTTAACATGTGGACTTTAAGGGCACCACTGGTGTCTATCCATAGTAGTATCTTGAATCTTAGTCTCAGGCTCTGAAAGAGAGGTTTTCTACAAAACTACAAAAATGATAAATGTTCTTTTCCTCTGTATTGTAATCAGCCACAGGGAGAGATACCAAATATTCACCCAAGAAATAAATGTATGCAAATGCAGCCAGACAGCCTGAATATATGAGAAGTGAGACTGAGTCATGAAGGCAGCAGAATCAAAGGTATATAGCAGGAACATGTCCCCCACCCTGGCTTCTACGTGCACCTCTGTCTAGCTTCTGTCATAAACCAGAGGACAGCACTGTTTCAAGACTGATTCATGGACTGTTGCAGCCATTAAATTAACACAAGAGAGATGATTTGGAGCAGGAGAGTTGTTTTTTCCACAGCAAGGGGAAAAAACAACTTTGATGTTTATAAGATTGCTGAGTTCCCTTTCAAGTCTTTCTACCTCAGAACTCCTGCTAAATTTTGTTTTCTAGTCTGTAACTTAATGAAAGTAGTTGTGGTTTGAAAGTCAAAGAGGTCCAACACCACATCTGTTCTACTCACTCACACACACAGCTGTTGAGAAAGATATGAATCTTTAGCCCCACACTCACAATAATCCATTAGCCTTTGCAGTGCAGGACAGCCAGCATCCAGCCAGGAAGCAGGAAGAAGGACCAGATAAAATCCACACCCAATCTCCCATTTCTAGCCACATAAAGACAGCAGAATTGCAAATGAGACGTCTTTTTTCCTAGCAGAAGCCTACCCATCAGGATCTCAAGAAAAATGTTTACTGTCTTCCAGCAGTTAAAAAAAAAAATTACTTCAATCTACATTATAGATCTAGACTACAAAAAGACAGTGAGAGATTGCTTCAGCTTCCCAGTTGGAAAGGTGTGTGTCAGCTTGAGAAACTTGCTGCAAAGCACTGGGACTATGCATAAGGCAAGAAATCCTGTCCTTTCTAGCAAAGTTGTTTGGCAACCATTTGTCTTATTCAAGAACACTTATTAAATCTCTTAAACTTTTAGTTTAATTAATTCTCCTGGTTCCTCGGTTATTGAAAAGCTCTAACATTCAATACTGCCAGATATTATGAATCCCTTGGTTACCCAAAAAGTCCTTATACTTTAATTCTGTCTTACCAAACCCTTCCTTCTGCTCCAACTACATATGTGCAAAAAGCAGCCAATCCAGAATGAACAGTGTTTATGAGGTATACCTGAAGTCCTATACCTGTGAGGTATACAGGTATACCTATTACTTGCATCACATATAAACTGCTTTAATTCCTTCTAGGGGAAAGGTGGACAGATTACAGTTAGCAGAAGGGATATTCTATCTACACAGGCAGCTGGTCCCTTCTAAACCACTGGCTCTGAGACTAGGTTACTGCCACTTCAATACCAACATGCTTTTGAGAAATCTGCTTTTCTAAGCTGCTCCAAAACCAGCATTTTGCATGCAACTTGGATATGCCAAGACTGCCACCCTACTGGAACATCCTGCCTCATCACTGGACTTAGCCAAGGAGAAAAAGCTTTCAGAGCATGCAGAGTCTAACAGGGTCACAACCTGAAACAGAAGCAGCAGCTTCCTCCTAATGTGAGCAATGCCTATGGTGTTCTGATAATATGTACACACAATCATCAAACTCACCACTGTAAAGTCTTGATGCCTACACACTACATATTCCATCTCCTTTACCAGCCCTTCAGTATCTGTCCACTAAGTGACACAGTAAAATCAAAGCCACAAGGGAAGATGACCAGTACATGCTGCACAGCCTAGCAAACACTATTAGAAAGTTTTCTGGTATTCTCCACCCATATTTGTCTTCTCACCTTTAGAAAAACTGGGAACTGCCTAAGAAGATAATTGACTTTGAGGCATCACCTTCAGAAAGCATCCAGCAGCTATGCTGAAAGAAATCAAAACCTATACTAAGCAGAGGACACCACAAGGGTGCAGGAGCAGGGCACACATCACTCTAACTTGGTGTGGGTCTGCCAGGAGACCCTCTGCTTGGCTTTGGAACAGCACTTTCAGGAATCTGTAATTCTCACCACTACACTGCAACAGATCCTTGAAATATATATTTGAAGAGTCTTACTATAGCAGGTACTTGGCACCTCAGATGAGAACAGGTACAGGTTACCTTAGTAACCAACAGTTGCCTGAGCCACAGGATGGCCAAGTGTCCAGGTAAAGAGACTTCCTCCAGGCTTCAAGAGCCCTGTGACATTACCTGAACAGGCTGCAACTCCAACCTATGCAGCAACAGAAGCTGCTACAGCAGGAGCATCTCCTTCACCCACAGGGCTCCCTTGGAAGACCAGTAGTTACGGGTTGTAAGGAACAGTATTACAAACACTCCATTAAATACATTCCCCAGAACCCCCTCTGAGCTTGCACTGTCAGAGTTGAATGGTCTCAGACAAGATGGCCTTTCCAGTAGAGCCTTCCAAGCCAAGAACAAATCCAGCTCCTGTACTACCTCACATTGAGGCACACAGGCCACATACTAGGGCCACATTCAGATCATGTGGACAAAGATAATTAATTCAGTTAACAGTAACTGCTAAAAGCCAGAGGTGATTTTAAGTCTGATTAGTAGTTAATTATCCTACAACTGTGCCCTCTCAGATCACAGAGCAATGAACAGAGAGATATAAATACACATAACAGGCAAAAAATCCAACAGAAGGCAACAAGCAAGCTCAAGAGATCCAGACAGACCATCTCTGCTTAATGCTCCAAAGAATAACAATACCTGTACTGAGAGTACTAAGCACAAATAAAATCCATTTTTAACTAACTCATTCTAGACTTAGCCCTTGAGTCCCAAAGTTACAAATCCAAATGCATTTAGTACTGTCAAATGGGCTCAATAATAGATACACTGATATAATCATCAAAGTGTCTCATCTGTGTCACTGGTAATGTAACCTACTGTCCCTCAGGAAGGTGCAGATAAATGCTCTTAAAGTAAGTCATGCTGCATTCTACCAAGTCTTTGGTGTCACACTCATAGCTTCTGGCACCCGAAATCCCAAAAGAGACACAGACTATTTGTTTTCAGTAAAGCCAAAGAGTAAGGTAGTCCAATATCCTACCACAGTAAATGTAAGGCTGGGAGCAATTTGCTAAAGAGGACAAACATAATCCGCGGATGAAGAGAAGTAGCGCTGTTGCTGTAAAGTGTTAGCCACTAAACGTTTAAGTTTTCAACAGAGAAGCATGAAAAGAGAGAACAGAAATGGGTATTACTTGTATCTCCTTTTGAAACATTTCAGCAGATCATGCTTGACTCCTGAATCCCTTCTGCAGCTTACAGCAACCTCCTCCTCTCCCACATCCCCCATTTCTGCTATCCAGATATGTATCAGGCTAACACTAGATTCTATGGAAGCAATTGCTCCACTATCTCTGTCTAGACAATATGAAATTGTCACAAGTGACATATAAAGTACAATTAGCAGAGAAACTGCAATTTCTACTCTCTTCCCCCGCTTACCAGGAAAAAAAAATCACCCATTATCATCCTCCAGGTTGTCAGTCAATCCTGCAAATGATGAAAATTAACTCTGCTCACCCTGAAAGATGCTTCTGTTCCAGCTTGCTAAATTAGAAGGAGGGGGATTGTAGTTTTTGTTGGGTTTATTTTTTTTTTATTAAAACTACTACAGGATACAAATTGGCTCTGTTCAGCAGCACTGAAATCTCAACTCTCTGATTAAGATCAGGCTCCTCTTCTGTCAGACATCAACAGCTCTGGAACTTACACTTGCTGTCTTAACTCAGGTCTGCAGCAATCACTAGCAAGGGGGTAAAGGAAGCAGACTTCAAGTTAGAGGACACCTATAGACAAGGGAGAGAGAAAGAGTGCACAGATACAAGACATTATAAGCAGAAAAGGGATAAGTTTCAGGAATTAAACTGAATGCCAGAAGCTGCAGTTCAAGAGGAAAAAGGTCATGAAGCAAACTCCTCATAGCACATCAGCCTTTGGACTATACCCCCATTCTCCCCATGGGGATGAGCATCACCACCAAAGCCTTTTGGGACAGAGCGATTCATTTCAGCAGGCTTTGATAAGATACTTAACTGTAGCAAATTTAACTTTTCAGTAATAGTTTCTAAGGATATGCAGCCCTACACCACATCTTAGATTTGCTGTCACAGCATGAGCGTTACTAGTAATGCTACTCCAAGAGACACTGAGGGAAGGGTTTTCTTCCCCAAAAAGGGAGGTGTTAACAAACAGCACTGAGGTTGTTTCCTTAGAATCAAAGAGGTGTTCAGTCAGCTGCCTTCCTCCTAAGCTGCTCTACACCAACAACCAGGGCAAACCAGTAAAATGAAGCACTCTAAGGACAGCAATCACACCTACCCCTCCCCTACTCCCAGCCTTCAGATCCGAGCAGAGCTTTAAACAGAAAATTCCTAGTTATCCTTTGAAGGAAAAGTATATTGATGACTCTTGGCAGCCTCTGATTTTCCTCCCCTGGCTTTATGTCTTCCCTGAAAAGACTTTTATATTGCATACTGCCCATGTGGAGGTGAAAATTATCACACTACATATTACATCCCTTTTTCAGCCCTCCAACTTAACAGCCAGCTCTCAGTTCCCCTGAGCACACATCCCTGTGAATGTGCTCCTGTGGTTTCTCATAAGAAGGTAAAGAATAGCAACAGTTTAAAACTAGATTCCCTTCAATCATCTTCCTCTTACAGCCAGGCAATGTGTAACCTAAAGATAATAAGAAAGCTAAAGCATGAAAACAGTTGAATGTTCTTCAGTGTCCAATAACACCAATACCTTCCCTCAAACCTTGAACTCAATTAACTGTTAACGAACAAAATTCATTCCTGGAGATCAATTATAGCCTTGATAGAGCACTAGAAAATTATTTTAAATAAAAATCTCAAAAAAACAAATGCACTGGCTTGGATATTCGTTCTTTCCCTTTTCTCAGAGGAACAGGAAAAAATTATTTCAGACATCTGTATTGTGTTGCCTACTTTCAAAAAGCAAATTGAAATCACGTAAGCAGAAACCATCAAGTATTTTGTTCCATAGCTTCATTTTCCATAAAAGTTTTGTAGTCCTTGTCAAAGAGAAAAACACTATTGCTCTTCGCCAGTTTCATATTCAAGCTTAAAATAAAAAAGCAATCAGTATGCAGTTCTAAAGATTGCCTGAAAAAATGAGTTCTAAAATTAAGTTCTTAACATAATCTGCTCTGATACCTCTAAGCTAACATTTCTAGACTGCTTCAGCTTTTACATGGTTATGGTTAGACATATTTAGCCCGGCTTCAACACCAGATTAAGACAGGTCAGAAACAGACGATTAAGAGAGAAAATACAGTCAAACAAAAGGATCAAGCTTTTCTTAAGATAGTTCTAACCATCTGCAAGAGAAAAATGACCTGAAAATATCACTACTCATTAAAACCTCAACAGTCACTGTTACAGTTAAGAGTGAGCTCCTCCATCCTCTTGTTCACATCTGTGCCAAACAACACATCCTCAGTGAGGAACTAGAATTGGTGGCTGTCTTTCTATCCAAACCCTGTTAGGCATCCTTTCCAACACCTTTTTTTTTTAAGCTATTCCATACAATGAGAAGCCTTTGCAAGATATTTCCTTTTTTTTGGGAAACCAAAGATGCAATATGTGATCAGAGACAACTTCCAGCCTTTGTAGAACACTTTGGCCTGCTTGTGGGAAAGAACTTATGTTAACTCTGAAGGTGCAACTAGGGACAGAGAAGAAGACATCCTTCCCAGCTGGAGGTGCAGAGTTGTTCAGAGGAGTAGGTCTCATATAAGGCAGAATTTATCACAGAAAGTGATTGCTTCCCCTTCACTGATTCTGGGCAAGAATCCTGTAGAAAACAAACGGGTTTTCTCTGTCAGAAAAGAGACAGCACATAAGGTCTTCAGCCAACATGGGAAGCAGCGCATAGAAAAAGTGCACAATTACACAAAACAAGGAAGTGTCAGTAAGAGTTTGAACAGCAGAAATGAGCACTGGGTATTGAGTGCCTCCCAATTAGAAGATGGGGAGCAGAGTTTCAAGAAAAAAACATGGTTAATTAACCCTTTAAAGCTACTTCAATGTAACTAGAAAGTAATACCACATGATGAATTGTGCTGTTACTGAACCTCTCCTCTTGGACTAGGAACTCCAATTTCCATTTAACACCTTCTACTGCAAGAACTACACAGCAACTTTAGAGCTCATCACAGGGAAAGTGGGTTGCTTTACAGAAAGTGACAGATTCTTTTAAGAAGACTCAGGCTGCACTGTTAATCTATTACTTCACCTGCTGAAGAAGGCCATGCATCAGAGCAAAATATGAATGAGCATTATGGAGAGGTCCTCAACATACAGCATCTGGGGAATGATTAGTTCATCATTTCAACAAGCAAGAGGGAACACACATCTATGACAGACATTAAAAAGGTCAAGACCAGCTACAGCAAGAAGCATTGATTAGTTTTGGCAATAAGTCCATCATGAAAAGAACAATGAAAGATCTGGCACTTCCATTTTGCAGGGGCAAAGCTTGATGGACAGGAGGGGAAAAGAAATTACAATCAGTTCAAGCTACTGCACATGCTATTTTGCTCTACAAGCGGCAGTTTCACACCAGCGCTCAGGATGGGGCAGGTACCCGCACCAAGTTGAAGAGAGACATCACATTTCTCTACCTAGACCCTTAACAACTTGCCATTATACCAGAAATTCAGCTAGACAGTATGGGTTTCTAGTTATTGTAAGGTATAAAAGCATGGCCAGAACATAGCCAACACACTGAACTCCCTCAACCTGCACACAGCTTTACTCTTCTGAGGGCTCTTCTGCCTACCTTCATCTGTATGACTCCTTCAAATTCTCCTCATTCTGGGAGTTCCCAACACCACAGACTCTGTGGACAGCAGAAATCTCTGCTTACCCACACACAGAGATCTGTGTCAATTTCTGGGATAATTACATACGACTCATGTTTCTCCATAGGGAATTGAAGAGGAGGTGTCTTTCTTGAGGGGGCAGAAGCCATACCATCTCCATAGCTTTCTAATGCTATGAAAACAGGTCTCATCACAAATCAAGCAATTCCTTTAAAATGCTCTTGCTCACACTGGAGTAAAAACAAAGTCAGGTCAACAAATGACTGGCAGGGCAGTTCAGTCACTTAGTCCAGCTTTCCCACTTCAGGAAGACAGGGGAATGATTTCATACTAATGCATTTCAAGCAGAAAAATGAGTCAGTTTCCTGGCAGATAAAGAACCCTGTTTATTTACAGCCTTCAGTTTCAGCAGGTGCTCTCGCAAGAAGAGCAAGGGAGGAGGTCACTTACATCATCACACAAACAGCCATTTGGTGCAATCAGTTAAATATGTATGTGGAAAATGTTTAAAATGCATGTTAGCTATTCAACAGACCAGAACAGCTCAACTGGAGAAATCCAGAGTCATCACTCTTTTGGTTAGTTGTATTACTGAGTCAGATCACAGGTCTCCCTCTCTCCTCTTGCTCCAGGCCCACAAATTAGATGAATGCTGCCCTATTCCAAGTTCTCCAGCCCAGATTCTTATTGTAATAAGAAGCAAATAATTTGATATGGGCACTTTGTCCCCAGACAGTGAGAAATTCTCACCACACCGTGAGAATTTCTAAAGAGCATGAAGAGCGAGTGCACACATGAAGTACACGCAAATTGAATGCATATCTAAAAATTACGGGGTTGTATTACAATAAAAAGGCACACTACAATGCCAACACCTCCAGCTCTTCCCCACAGTGAAGAAAGCTTCAGAGAGCTTTTAGATGAGCAAGCAAATCTGAAACAGAAGGTCTGAGAGCCTGCCCAAAACTTGTTTCTTGGCAAAAACCAAAACCAAATTGAAACTTAGACACTGTTTTAATGTGACTTACCCGAAGGCTGACTATAAGCTCTAAAAATCACAGCTAGATAGTTTAAGCACATCACAGACCTCCATCAATCATAAGGTGAGCATCATCCCCTAGATAGAATACAACTACATGAACTCAAGATGGATAGGTAAAAGAACAAAAACAGGAGCAACTGTACCTGGTCAAGTGAGCCTGTCTGGACATGCTGCCCACCCTGCAGCAGCTGGATCAGGTGGCTGCAGGGAAAGTATGCACAGACAACAGAGGAGACAGACACCCTAACAAAGGATGGCTTTCAAGAGCGGGGAGCTATTCACACTTCTTCCCTCTCTGTATGAAAGCTGAGAACTGGTATGTTTTATGGTATCCTCAAATAGCTATCTGTTTGAAGTGAGCTGTCTTTAAACTTCTGAGCAATTTGTGTTTATTCAAGATATTTGGTCTACAGTCCTTATATATGCATGCCTCAAAAAAACAACCCCACAAAAAAACCTGCCCAAAAAAACAACAATCAACACCTACTCATACAAATAACAAAAACAAAAAAAACCCCCACAACCCAATAAAAAAACCCATACACACACACACAAAACCACCTCCAAAAAAACCCCAAAACCCCACCCAGTTCTAGATGTCAATAGAACAAAAATAAAATAGCCAGTTTGGAAGCACATACCTCTTCCATTCTCACTAAAATATCACTTCAATTCAAATTCAGTAAGCTTCCTTGCTGCCACACTGCAGTAGGTGAAACTCCAGAACAGTTCCCACAGAAAAGACACTTGTAGGGAAAGATGTTTTTATTACCTGGAGATTGCAGAGGAACAAACTTTACCCATTTCTTTTATAGGTGAACTTCTCATTGCTGTGCCTGGACTAAGAAGAGGGGTGGAATAAGGACAGTGGTTCAAATGGGAAAATACCGTGAAGGTATTTGAGAAGGAGTTATTCCTATACTTGACTAGTTTGCCTTGTCAAGCTTCTACAAGAGGAACATGGGGAAATTAATTTCTTTTAGTCTGCTACAGTCATTGCTGCATATTTAAATTCAGGCCAAGAAAAAGAAACAGCAGCTTATGCCTTTCTGCAAGTTTGGCGAAGGCTGCAGGTACATGTCCAGCTTTCCAAAGCACTGGGGGAAACTCAGCAGCAGGGAGTGACCTCCATCAGTTTCTGCAAGAAGGGAAAGCACAAGGCATCATCCTTCTTGCTCACCAACTCTCAGTGAAGAAGAATAGGGCTCTAGCAACATTACATTATTCTTAAATCAGGAAACTAGCAAAGGCAGGGGAAGGAATATTTGTGCAAGAAATTTCACTTTCACTTGCTTTTCCACATAACTAGCAACATACTAGAGCTCAAACTTTTAGAGCTTAACTAAAACAATCTTTCCTGCCCACACAGAGACAGTAGGCTTGGTCTAGGGAAAAACCCACAAAGCTGGAAGGGTGACTGTAATTACCTCAGAGCTCACATAGGCATTAACTGACCATTTAGATACCATGGCAGCTTCTCCTATATCTCAGACTATGTTTACAGTCTCATGATACAAATTAGTTTTATTTTCCAGTTTTCCTAAAGGCCAAACAAACAATACTCACCAAGTTTGTCCACAGCCTGCACATCTCACACATAAACAGTGCTAATTATAATATTTGAATGCTCAAGTCACCTGGTCACCTTCAGACTATCATTTCACTTTATGCTCACAACAGACAGCAAATTAGGTTTTGTTCATTCTAACATGTCCTGGCTAACGTTTACAGAAATCATTCCCATATCACACAGTTCTGGCTTTCTCTCCTCAAGCACATCTTCCCAAGCACAAACCCAAACCGCTTCTCTCTGCTGGCAAATCCATTTATAACTTCTGTTTACCCCAATACTCTTGCTAACTGCTAAGATATTACTTATCTCTATCACCACCATTTTCAAGAATAGTAACAAAACATCTTTGGAATTATTTCTTACCAAGCCCATCATAAACTCTTCCAAAACTATCAGAGTGCACATGGAGCCTACAAGGCTTGTCAGAAAAATTCTTCTTTCCACAGCACCCGTAAGGTCTACACACCATAACTTTAACAAAACACTGAGCTCAAACTACAAATGGCAGGACACAAGGCTAGCAAGGCTTCCACAAATAATGGGTCTGTACAAAAAGAGTCAAGAAAATTATGTTGGGTAGGTTTACTTAGATTTAGCAGAGGCCATGCTCCCACAGATATGCAGTCTGAGCCAGTCTCTTCTCCACAGCTCAGGTGTGCCCTTCTCCTCCCTTTCTCTGTGAACTCAACACCACTGCCACAATATATATTAAAGACTTGAATTAAAGACTTGAATAAGCAAGCCACAACTGCTGTAAGCTATTAGGAAAAAAATAGCAACTACAAGGATTTTGAGAAGTAAGGAATGGAACAAAAGGCAGAATACACTAGGTATGTGTTCTGCCTTCACCATAAGAGACATTTGTAGCTTTACATAAGGTAATTCCCTCCTGTTTTAGTTCCTCTCCCCCAAAAAGTAAAGTGAGTAGCACTACCCTCCTCTCTGATTTTGATGGTAAATGTCAGTCACAGAACTGTGCCTTCCCAGGCAATTCTGTATCCATGGCAGGGGACAAGGAAGTGTTCTGGTTGTTTCGTTTCTAAAGCAAGGATGTGAGTGACATATACCCTTTCATTCAGTGCTTTGCACAGTGAGAAAGCTACCAGAACTCAGTACATGCAGAGATCCGATCAGCCCTGGTCATTTACACGAAAAACCAGAGCTGCACATAAGAAGCTCAGGCTCCGCCAGCCAGCATGAACTCAGGAACAAAAGCTGCAAAAAAGCTGCAAAAGTGACTGTACTCTTTTCCATGTCATATACAGCACTGATCACTGTTGGGCAGGAATGGGGTTGCTCCTACCCTGTCAATCTACCTTAACCATAGACTGGTCCCAATTCGATCACAAGTCAGCACTGTATCTACAACTTAGAGCAGGAAGAGGCATCCCCTCAAGGCATTGAGCAAACCATACCCATTTGCACTAGGGAAAAAACCAAACCAACACACAAAATTCCCAAACATATTCTTTGCCTTATAGAAAAGCTCCAAAATTCAGGTAATAGCACAAGGCATACTTGAAGAAGAGAATAAACAGAGCCCTGGGGAAAAAGTGACTGCCCAGACTCCAACCAACATCTGCCAAGCAATCCTCCAGAAAACAAGCTCCATATTACAAAAGTCCTCCGAGGGGGTGAACAGCCATTAAAATGAAAACAAAACCTTTGAGAAGGGAGACTACAAAGATAGGCTTGGTAGGCAGTAAGCAAAAAGTCCGGACGAATTCTACAAGGTTGCAGAGGTCTTTTAGAGCTCTAAGTCATGAGCATTTACATATCAGAAAGACAAAATACCTGCCTCACCTTAGATCCACATCCATCTCTTTCAAACCCTTACAAAAGCCAAAAGAATAAACTCCTCCCTTGCTTGCATTCTGTAACAGAGCCATTTCCTTTCTGGATCCCTGCATTTACGCCTTTCTCCAAACACTGAAGAACATACAATTGTATGGTAACTACAGAGATAAGCCGTTTGGGAGTGGGGAGGGTCCCCATGCTACCCTTCAAACATGAACTCGGAAAGTTTCAGGTTAGGAAAGGAGACTGAAAGGCGCAGAAGCAACACTACCCCCTTGTGGCAGCAAAGCAATATGGAAATAAGGTCAGAGAAATTCAAAAGGGAACAGAGTAGGTGTTTTTCTTCATAGTTGCTGTAAGGAGAGCTGTATGTGGCCAGAAGGTCATCAACACTGAAGAGAAACGAGATAAGCTGGAGTCACTGTACTACATGTGACCGGGTTCACATCACATAGCAAGAACAAGGCAGGAGGGACCAGAGTCCTCAAACAAGACCTGACAAAATGAAAGACACAGATCTGTCCCTGGACCCTGGTACATGGTTCCAAGGAAGATGGTTTCACATGTCACTTGTGCACAGTGCATCCAACAGACTAAAATACAGCAAAGCCTTTGGTAAGCTGTGCCAACTTCAACAGGTCAAATATTTGCACAGCACAGGGGCATCTGCCTTTCATACAGTCACAAACAAAATAAAGGAGTTTATACAAGGGTCCCCAGACAAGAATTTCCCCACTTCACACATGCTCACTCCTTTCTGCCTGTATGCATGACAAAAGCGTCACTCAGGATGTTCAAAAGACTTTTCAGATTTTCAGGTAACTTCAATAATGTATCTTGTCTGTCAAACTAAATAGGTGAGGCCAGGTGAAAACATTATGCATTCATAAAATGCAGGCAGAGAGTTACTCATACTACAGCCTACAGAATTTGACCTCTGGAATGAGTGCAGTGGAGTGGTTAGAGAAGTTTAACATAATTGCCAGACAAAGCTTCTTCATGGAAGAATAAGGATAATAAGCATTTCCTTGTGAAACATAGTTTCATGCAAACCTGCCTGACAACAGAAGAGAACACACCTGTCATTTGCAGTAATGTACGCAAATCTCTACACAAAATAGGTAAACCATATAAAAATTGTCCCCCTCATGTATTACAAACAGATAAATCTATAGAGGACAATTTTCCTCTTCCTTCTTTTCCGCATCTATAGGAAACGTTTCACTGAATAAGGTTTTAAATATGTTAGCAGGGACACACATCACTACTTGCTCCTTACATCCAGAACTCAGTAACAGAAATTAGTTTATAACCTAATTATTTTCCTTTTTTTAATCCTAAAAAACCCACATTAATTCTGTAGATGTCACTTGTGTCATACTAAAATAGCCAAAGAGAAAATCTGAATCAGTTTTATTAGCCAGCATTGTCCCATACCTAGCATTAACTGCTGAACTGATACATATTTCAGCAGAGATCACTGCTAGATTCTGTGTTTCACTGTCTTAAGAAAGTGGCACCAGCTCCTCTCAAACAAGCAGCTGACTAGAATAATCCTCTTTCATTCCCCGTTCAACTTTTCATTATCAACCTGAATTGACCCACAAAGCAACAATGGCTTTAAATACTTAGAGGATCATTTCCCTCACTGAGATTACTGTACTAATACAAGACCTCCTCAACCCATTTTTAAATTAACAGGTAGTTATAAAAAAATTAAACTAGCTATCATCTGTTGCTCAGTTATCCTTCCTTCATCCACATCTTTCCAACAGCTTCTATGACCAATTTTATGCACCACATTTCACATGGCAACTTCAGAGATATCTGGGATTCTTTTTACTTCGATGTTAAAAGTGAGGGAAAGACATCCACAGGGGAAAGCTCCCTACATTTGAATTAATGAGATCAGAGAACCTCAGAGAAGCTGAAGCTCAGTCTCACAAACTTGTGCTTAACACAGACCATAAACTTTCCCCAAATTCATGCCTCACCAGCACAACTTCAAGAAGTACACAGCACAATGCCACACTGCTTTCAGGCCAGGCTGAATGTGATGGGATTCCTTGTATTGCTGAGGCTCCCAGTGACATGCTTCTCCTAACAGAGGTGCAAGAGCTGTTAGTGAGGAATAGTGCCATTACATGCTTATTAATGGCTTTGTGATTAGTCCAAGATAATTAGCCTAGGACCATCAGAAAGAGCAGAATTCTCTCCTTACCTAGCTGACATAGTTGCATCAACAGAATTCAAAGAACAGCCTTCACTAAACTACCCTATTAACTTAATTGACCCTCAATAGCAATGTTTCCCAGAAAGCTACTTCTCAACTAGGAAGGTCATGTCAGGGAAGGAACCCTGCCCATGGACAGGGAATGAGAACATACACCGTTTCCAGACACAATTTTTATCTCACATTTTTCAGCTGACCTTAGAATATAGAGCTCAATTGCCCAATGAGGACATCTAATGGAGAGACAAAGAAGAACAGAATTATAAAACAGGTTATGAGCACATCTTGGATCCCAACACTAAGAATTAACCAGAGGCTGATAGGCACAAAATTGCATTGATTGGAAGTGTATATGCAGTTACCACTTGTACCCGTAGGTTTGAAGGCTTATCCTCCCCCTTCTATTTTGTCAGCACTTTCAGCATTACATAGCTTCTATATCAGGATGCTCAGACCCCATCTTTGCATGCTTCTGTAGCTCCAAAGGTTAATAGACATTTTGGACTCTGCTGTGCAGAAGTGGTTCCGGCACTTCCCCCCGTGAAAGCATGCCCTAGGTCTGGGAGACATGAAGGCTTGGTACGAGACACTCACTCTATGCAAAATTTAGGTAATTTTGGGTGCTTGCTGACTTGTTAATAGATTCACAGTATATTCTGAGTTGGAAGGGAACCACAAGGATGATCAAGCCCAACTCTTAAGTAAACAGCCTGTATGGGGATTGAACCCACAACCTTGGTGCAATTAGCACCATGCTCTAACCCAACTGAGCTAATCTCACCTCCCATTTCTATAAAGAAAAATATAAACAGCTAATTTGAGAATGGCAGAAAATTACACCTGCAGGATAGAGCTATCCTGCATGCAGGGTTCCTTTTTAGGGAAAAGATTTCATAAAGCCACAAGCACACCCGATGTGTTTAACAAGAAAGGAAATGAAGTTCTACTTCAAGGAAATTGCCACAAGCATTTAATACCAGACTGCCCACTGCTTCCAGCTTCTTGCTTCAGAACTCTACAGATAACTTAAACTTCGGTTAGAAGGAAAGCAGAAACCCCTGCTGTGCCTGTTCTTTAGAAAGGCCTGATAACAGAAGCAGGAGACTGGGAAAAAGAGAGTCCGTAGGAGATTCTCAACAACTTCTGCCAAAAGGTTTCACTAAAGGTTTCATCTTATAGGAATTCCTCTGGAATTAAGCTCATACATCAAACTACCCACTCCAAATCAGAAGGCTCAGCAAAAAGTACCTGCTTGCTCAGCTGATCAGGTAGGCAAGTAACCCTTCATAAATGCTACAGCCACTGGAGTGGACAGCAGCAATCACCATGGATGACAGGCAAAGCGACCCAGACATTTAGTCATAGGACTCTCTTTCCTTAGACTCCTGCAGGCTGGGGTGGATCAATTATATGCCTCAGGACATTTTAAAATTACAGTTACCACAGAAAAGATCGTATCTACATATCCCACTACATCTCATCGTCCAAGTATGTGCCAACTGTCCGATTCATAAGAAGGTTATTTGCCCGGTTATTTCTGACACTACAGTGACTCATCCCAGAAAACGAGACACAGTGGAGATGACATAAGTATGTACCACTATTTCAAAAGAAAGATAACGCAAGACTTACTCAAGTGCCATTTTAAAGCTAAATTTGTCAGCTCCTTCTTACTATTATGCCCTTTAATAGGGGACAAGAGGATACCTGACTTAAATTAACAGTAGCTAAGTTCAGGTCCAAAAAGTAGCTCCCATGTAATCAAACTGAGACTCTCACTATGGCAGGCTATTAAAAGAAACCAACAAAACTGGGGCAAGGATTTAGAAACTGGTGAATAATTTTATGACCACCACCACTTATTTGCTATGCAACTACAACAACAAGAAAGGCAGTCACTGTTCCAGCCTCAGTATAATCAGCTTATCTGCAGGACAGAGGAAAGAATTCCATTTCCTCAGGCACTGCTGTGTACAAAGCCTTCTTAGTTACATCTGCATCCAACCTGGAAATTTTGCTTTTCTACAGCTCAAAGCATCTGTTTCAGAGAAACAGAAAGACTGAACCTTTCCTGTGATGAGAGCACAAACCACTTGACAGAGAAGATGTGAAACTGAAACCCAGAGTGGAAACCCCATTCAAAGTAGCAATGTCGCTGTACCATCCACACAATCCAGTGAAGACACTCTGACACAAAGGACAGGTCTTTCCTGACACAAGTTCAATTTAGCTTATTCAGTTTCTTGTATCATATCTGAAGCAGAAAAAAAATATCCTTCCAAAAAAAAAGAATCACCTTCTTACAGAAGAAGACAGCAAAGCCTAAAATTTTCAGTGATCAGCATGTCCCCAACCAGCTCAGGTCAACCGGAGCCACTTTCAAAACTAAACTCTCTTATCAGCAGCAAATCAATTCCCAAACCACTGACTGCAGAGCTTTGACTTTTTTCCCCCCTCTGGGCAACTCTAAGGAAATTATTATTAACCCTTTTAACTTAACAACTTACTCATGCCCAGTTTTCCATGCCAACCCCAGGCAGATTCTCCATGCATAGAATGTGATGACAGGGTGTGTGATAGGGAGCACAAAGGACAGCATTGACATATCCTGAGTTTCCATGCTTCTGCAGGGTCTCAGAAACACCAGGAGCACAGTTCACCCCAAAGATCTGCTAACAGAGCCCATCCTTTTGCCTGTCTGTACTACCATTGAAAGGTCCAGTCTCTGCCCTTACAATCTTCAGAACCCATCTGCAGCATGACAACAGCAGCTATAAACACATGAACACCAAAATCTCTACTTTCACCTACATGAATAGCACAGGGCCATATGAGAAAAGGTTTTTAAATCTGAAAATGTTAAAAAACCTCAGACTAGATGGGAAAGGTTTAAGAAAAAATAGAGGAGGAAGGGCAGGTATCTTACCTCCTGAGTGAATCCTCCTCTGAGCTTTCCTCAGGCATTTCCTGGTTTAAGGCCTCCTGTGATACATTCCCAGGTCTGCTTGAAGCCGACTGGCTGTAAACTCTTTCCCAGTGCCCCGTCTCCTGGTTAAAGACCACTCCCACGGTCCTCTCCTCCTGCGGGGTGGAAGAGCTGCCCAGCTGCAGTCTGCTAGAGGCAGGAGCTCTGCCCTCGGTTCTCTCTGCAGGCTGCACCTGGCTGGTATTTGGAGGCACACCCTCAAATGTGCTTTGGACCTGCCCTGCTGTGTAGCTAGGCGTGCTTCTTTCCCAGCGCAGCGTGTCATTGTTAAAGGTCAGCAGGTTATGACAAGCACGACAGCGGTTCAGGTGACCCCGGGACAAATTGGAATTGTTTTCACTGCTTTGTGGAGTCTGCTGATGGGAGGGACCGGGTCGATCAGGCTCAATGTTGTTGTTGAGCATTTCTTGAGCCTGTTGCGACTGGCTGGGCTCCCCACCAATCCCCTGATCTAACTCCTGAAGCCGGTCATATTCCAGGAAGAATCGCCTCAAATCACACTGGAGCTCATTACGAATGCTGGCCGGATTGCTCGTGCCAGCACTACCACCACTGTTCACCTCAGCCCCTGGGGCCAGAAAGCCCCTCCCTTCTGTTGCAGAGGTATAGACTGAAGCCTGGGAACCTCCCTCCTGCTGTCTGAGCACGGACAGCAAGCTCACGGAGGAGGCACTGGTCCTAGGGGGAGGCATGGCTTCCAGCTCAGACCGAGAGCTCATGTTCAGCACTGTCCTGGACCAGTCAGACCCACCCAAGCCTGAAGCCATCTCTCTTGCAGACTGTTGGTACCGGGACTGGTGGCCTGCCAAGGACCCGCTGAGGGACCGCCGTGTGGGGCCCAGGCTAAGGTTGCGCAGGGTGTTGCCAGCAGTGCTGCTCTGAACTGTGCTGAAAGCAGAGGGCCTGTTAAGTATCCCCTGCTCCTCCTGCGCTACGGATGCCTGCTCTGGGGGTTGATAAGGCTCTGTCTGCACAGAGGAGAAGGAAGTGCCAGTGGCCCCAGAAGACGTGGAGGGTGCGTTTTCCTGGTGTGGGAAGAGAGAAGAAGGAAGTCTTGCACTAGAGCATCGGCTGCAAAGGCACAACATCCCCAGGTGCTGGCAGCACTCTGCTGTGGGATAGCTGACTCGCTCCCGGAGCCTGTTATAGACAGATGCCCTTGTGTTCTCACTGGCTGGAGGCGGAGGTGGTGGTGGTGGAGGCGGTGGAGGGGATGGGGTAGCAGAGTCTTGAACACTGTTTTGCTCTCCCACCTGTATGCCAGAGGAGCGGGAGGACAACATATGCAGGAAGTTGTGGAGGAGGGGTGTGCGCCTCACAGGCTGAGATGGAAGGATAGCACGCTGACGATAATGCGGCATCTCTGTGCTGTCCACGGAGATTTCCACTTCCTCATCGCTCTGCAGAAGGAAACAGGCAAAGTTCAGTCACCTTAAGGCAAAATCCTATACTCCCAAATAAACATCAGAAAGTCAGCTACCAGCCCAGACAGATGAAAGGATGTGATAAATCCCTTCCTAAAGGCCTTGACTTGGAGGAAACTAGTTGAGATGATTGCTAAGTTCATTTTATGAATCTAGACAACCTCTTTCTACAGCCCAGGGAGCTTTCACAATACACGGTTCATACCAACAGAAGCATCAGCATTTGAGGGTCAGAAGCAGAGGGGAGAATTGTTAGCTTCAAATCCAAAAGAACATCACAGCTGAAAGAACTGAAATAACAGGACCACTGAGACCTCTTCCCACCATTACTCAGACAGAGAGGGCAAAACAAACACATTTTGGAAAGCATTTTATTAGCCATGCACATAAGAACATGTTACGCTGTTATTGTATCACCAATCAAGGTGATAAGAAGACTTCAGGTTTTCAGAAAAACACAAGTCTGCTTAGAAACAGACTAGGGCTAAAGTACATAGAGCATCTTTTACCTAGCCAGTCAATACAAGTCCTGACATTCCCCTTACCTGCTGGTTAGAAGGATTAACTATCGCTGTCAGCAAGTAGTGTCCCAAGGGATCAAACCGTACCAGCCTAAAACAAAAGCAGTGCCAGAATATCAATCATCAGTTCACATTCCACACTGACACAGGAAACTGAACACAGCAGGGAAGAAAACCCTACATGACATGTTTGCAATGAGAATATTACTACATTTTCACCATATTTTTATGAAGGACATCAAAGAGTTTATGCATTAAGAAGAACAAAATGTACCTATCCAGTTGAAGACTGAAGTTATTTTATAGTCCACAGCAACACTGCACCAAAGTTAAAAGGTGGATGTAAGTACTGCTCTATCAATTGAAATAGCTAGAAAATTTAAAGGAATACACGTTTCTATTGCAAAATGGAATTGGTACAAAGGGAGAGATTAAACGTGCCTTGATGCCACATCTTTGTCTTATTTTAAATTGCTCAAAAGCAGGCATTAGGTATACAGCAATCCAGTTTCCTCTACAAGTGTGCCAAAGTAATAGCTCAGCATTTTGTTCCAGCAGTTCATGGGTTTTCTCATCCTTATGGCTGACTAGTTTAATTTCTAAGTTTACAAAACAACATGAAGTAGATTCTGGACATTTAATGGACACATGCCATATTACAAATATGAACAACCAAGCTGACCTATGACTTTCAATTGCTTCTCTTTCTGCCCACAGAACTAGTCTTCTACCAGCTGAGTGAACGAGCTGCAAGCAATGCTTCACAGCCTGGGTGCACGGGGTGCAGCATCCCAGAGGAACCTCACACACACTTTCTAAACCTGACCATTTTTCACACACGAATGTTCTTTTCACCCAGACGCAGGAGCTCACCTGACCCGCTCCATTTCACTGGCTGTTTTCACCACTGCAAAAGGCTCCCGACGACTCCAGTCCCAGAAATGTATCTCATTGGCAGTGGCAATCAGCAAGAGCTGAGCCGTAGGATGAAAAGCAAGTGATGCAATGGCATTGTTGCTATCTGTGAACCAGCTCTCACTTCCACCCTAGAGCAAGGAGTCAAGAATCACAAGCAGTTTATCACAAAGTTTGCTATCATTAGGTTTCCATGTACTTGCCATGCCTCCCAGCCCACCTAAAGCATTGCAAGCAAGGTGTTGCCTTGGCAACAACAGCTGTTCCTATACAAGGCCATGTGCCAGGTCTAAAATGTAACGCTACTTCCAACAATGACCACAGATGTATTTTTGTAGATAAGTGTGTCTCAAGCAGCCTGTAAAAATGCTTCATTTAAAAAAAAAAAACGACAAGCCCATGTGTTTTGTCTCTGTGCCATTTACCAAACTAGGTAGAGCAGCAGCTTCTCTAATGAACAGTTCAGATATGCTCAGTGGAACAACAAACAGGATGTCTCTCACAAAGGCTAAACAGGCACCTTGAACAATGTTCTCCAGAATTACCTGTACCACTGCAATCAATAAAACAGGTGCTGCTAAGAAGCATGACCTATCTGGCAGGACTGAATGAAGGATCTGTCACCTCCTCTCTAGAGAGAAGAGGATGGCTATGGTCTGTTCTATGCTTTTACACACAGGTCCCAGAAAAGCTTCCAAACAGCTCTCTTACCAGGTAACATCTGGAAAACAAACTCAGCCAAAAAAAGTCACCACCCACCAAATATCAAAGGAACATATGTTTCAGGAAAGACTTACATGTAAATCCCAAATTCTGACCTCCCCATCCAGGCATCCTGAAGCAATGAGGCCTGGGATGGTGGGATGGAAGGTGACACACCAGGGAGTGCGGCGATGTCCAACCAAGGAATGAACACACTTGCCCGTTTTCACCTCTGTGATGTAGATGTTGTGGTTCACGTGTGTGGAAGCCATTAGGGTCCTGGGAATGCAGAAGGTATGACAAACATCAGCATGAGAAGAATACAGCAAAATTAGATCATGGTTAGCTTCATCTCAACAGGGTCTGTTTACACTTAACCCAGCAGCTCTCCCACACAGAGCTCAAAAGGTAAGAGGCTACTGTTGCACCAATGTCACAAAGCTTTCTGTAGCCGATTTTAGGGTCCATGCAAACACAAGCTCATCTGAATCTGCAAGCACAAACCTGACCTTGAACGTCAGAGTGAACATGCAGCTCAGAAGGCACTCCTGACTGACAGTCTGGGGCAAATAAATATTCCCAACTCTCCACATTGTCTCAACCCCTGTCAAATCAAGTGATACTATGAGAAATCCCACCTCCATTTCTGCTTCCAATACACACATCATCCTGCTCTGTTCTTTATTCCTAGATATCCCAGTGAATGTGCCACATTATTTGGGCATGTTGTATTAAAACATCCTTTACTCCCTTTAGTTTCTTATGAAATCCCATGGTGTCTGCACAGATCCTTTTTCCTTAGAACTTTCTATCACTTGGGTACCTCAGAAATTAAACACCAACTACGCTTGAAGCTGTGAGATTAGGAAGGTGCACACATTCCATCCATGCGTGTCAGGAACCAGAAGTTTCATTCGGCTGTTCAGGACTGGACAACTCAATGGGCACAAGCCTCCGTCACTTTTGTTAAGTGTAGGAGACTGCTGAAACAGGGAACGAACTAGGAGTTAATTACCTGTCTGGACTAAACGCCAGCAAGAAGGTGGAGCGTGGACTGTCTGGTAACTCAACTTTCTGAAAAAGCCAACAAAGCAGGAAGTGTTGCAAGAGTCATATGATCATACTTTAACTGTAAGCCACACAGACAACAAGGGGAACCCGCTGCAGGAACATATCTAGTATCACATCACTGCAGGAACTGAACAGAGCCAGAGAGCATATCAAGTGTAGCACATCAAAGGTATAATCACAAGACAATTTATTTCAAATCCCTGCCACCCTTCCCCCATTCCAAGATCAAGCTATGCAGCTCTCTCCCACAACCTTACCTTGCCCTCCCATTTCATCCATCGAGTTTTATCCTCCACCAGCTCCTGCAGAAGTCGCTGAGCACCCAAGGCTTGGGTGCCCCGTTCCCTACCCCACAGGATGCGGACAGCATTCTTCTCTGGGACAACCTTCATGGCTCTCAGTTGTCAACACCACGCCTACTACTGAGAGGAGATACCAGCAGGTTCCAGATGACAACCACCACCAAGCTACAAATAAGCTATCCACATTTCAGTTGTTTATCTTCATGAAAACCTAAAAAGATAAGAGACTGATAAGGAAGGCAGCTTTTACCTTGATTACCCAGATGAAGTAAAAGCTTTAAATCACAAAAATACTAGATTTGAGAGACAAATCTTTCTTCTTACACAGTCTTTGCTACCTGCTTCCATTATCAAGGCCCCACTTTGACATTTCTGCAGCCAAAGATTACTTTAAAAGCATCCAGCTCTTCTCTTGTACATGTGCCCTAGGCACACTACACATATGGAGAATTAAAAATTTGCCTTCAAATTCTTTTCCTTCCCTTCCTCTCTTGCTGTATATAATAAAGGAAAAAAGATTTATGAAGATACAGTCTTAACACCTTGCAGATTTAGGTCCTATCTGGGAAGGGTGTCTGAAACCCAGAGAAACAACATTACCAAATTGACAATAAGACAGAGCAATCTCCCAGGAACCACTCAAATTTCAGTAACAGGTCAAACTATAAATGTCAGACAATTGATGTCATACAATGGAGTCTGCCACAAAAAGCTCTCCAGAAAAGTTTCTTAGAACAGATAAACCAAGAAACTCTGCTGCAATGCTGCTACCTTCTGATCCCAGCAGAGTGTGCATACTGCTCTGCCACCTCTTGATAACATGAAGATCTAAAGACAAACCCTGTTCATGTTACACTGAACAAAACCATCAATATTCAATAGAGAAGGAAATAGCCATTTTAAAAAACAAACAAAAAAAAAAACCACATAAAGAAAAAAAAAGGTTAATGTACACAAGAGACAAATTGTTAAAAGACAGAACTCAGAATGGTCAATAGCAATATTTTCTTTTCTCCCACTCTCCCTAAAAAAACTCTCCTGAACAGATAATTTAAAACAGCTGCAGCTTATAGAGAGAAGTTGTCTAAAGAGATAAGCCAGGGAAATGAGTTCCAAAAAAGCATACCAGTTTTTATTTGTGGAAGTAAAATAAAGAGTACTGAAGCAATTAACAAGAAAAGGCATCCATCTTCCTAGGAAAGAAATTCTCCACAGGGAGTTTTGAGCTAACTGGAAATTCCCTGATGCTTAATGTGAACAGCACGGGGATCATGTATTTTAGAGAAGCTGAACTCCATGGTACACAATAAGCCTTCTTTTGAGAATCTGTGAAAGTTAGCCAAACATTAGGTGGGAATTATTCTACAAAATCAAAACCTTACTGGAAAGCAACACAAAAACGAAAAATATCATACTGCATGAGAGTTCTTAAAAATAACTGTAGAGATTAAAAAAGCCCATATCCAAACAAGCTAGAAGGATAACTAGAATAGATACATCCAAAAGCGCAATATAATACAGGAATCCCTAAACTAAAAATCTTCTTTAGTTAAATGCTGATAAATCCTGATCCGGATTCTGCAAACAGCCCCAGGCACCCACGTTCAGAAGTGACAAGATTCAGACGGTAAGCAGAATGGAGGAGAAGGACAGCTCAGAACAATACAGGCAACAAAAAGTCTACTTCACAGGAGGAAACTGTACATCTAGTTTAACTCTTAATCTAGTAAAATTAAAAAAACAATAGCTGAATATTCTATATGGGTGTATTCAAGGAATTTGGACTACAGCAACCCAAGAATAAACATATAAACCAATGGAAGACTGGTCCTGCAGCTGGAATAAGCTTGAAGTTCAAAAAGATTTAAACTTTGGAACAGCCTTTCGATAGCTGTGAAGGGCAAACCACATAAATAACTTGAGATGATGGTAATGTACAAGAAGGATAACAATCACTCCTGAGAAAGAACAAACTGACAACCTAGCAACATTTCAATCCTATCAGAACTAATGTTCCCTAAAGTACAATACCAACAAGGAAAACAAGAGGCTTAACAAACAACTTTGTTTATGCCATGGACAAGCTTACATATTGTAAAATAAATGGGGCAACAACTTCTACAACTGCAGTCAGTGAAGTTCTAGTAGTCACCTTATTGAAGGACCAAGTCATCTCCACAATATAAAACCAAGTACATACCTTAAGGCAGCTTATCTAAATCTCTGCATGTGTGTCCTAATTTATTCAACTAATCTGCCTATACCAAACACCTCATATACGAGCCTGAGTATTTAACTTCACGTTTTTCCCTCAGGGACTGTACCTCGTTTTTTCAGCTTCTTCTGACTCATGTCTTTATCCCATTTTACAAGTAAACAAAGGAAACACCCAGGGCTCTAATGCCTTCACAGTATCCTGCTAACCTGCTCAACATTTTTAAAAGCTGGGATCTCTTCAGAAAACACTGAATGCATCTTTCTTAAGTAATGCTGAGATTCCAGTGTTACCTCGGATCCCTTCAGGGGCCAAACTTTATCCTTTTTCTGAATTAGCCTGAACACAGTAACTGCTCCTCTACCTGGTGACACATTCAGCAACACTTCAGACAGGCAAAGAAACTCAGAGCCTTCACATGAAGAAACAGATGTAATGTAGCATTGACAATGCAGTGAACACTGGTATTATCTTTGCTCATGTTAGCAGGAAGACTTTAACCTTTCTATTGGATTATGTGTTCAGCTTCAGTTGGTTTTGGTGTGGGGGTTTTGTTTGTTTTTTTTTCCTTTGCTCGTGTAGGGGTTTTTTGTGAGGGTGTTAAAGAAGCCAGTTTTTTCTCTAACCTAGTAAAGATACCCACCAACTCCAAACTTTTTGCTCAAATATAAGCTGAATAATGACAGCATACCATTAGCAGACAAATCATTGAAGTACCAACTGTATTAACAGCTACTCATTAGCCATCTGACTAACAAAGGTTAAATTAAATGCAGAGGGTTTGAAAATACTTCTTGGGACTCAGCATAAATAAAACTTGCAGCTCACTGGATCAAACCTGTTCAGGTGAGTGGTGGACTGATTCAGTAGCAGTGTCTATTACAAATACCCACAACTATCACAACTGACAAACAACCGATCACCTGAAGAGGGATTGGGATTGTTCTGTTTTCTTCTTCTTGTTGAGTTTGTTTAGTTTTGTTTACTTGTTTTTGGGGGGAGGGAGGGAGATTTGGATGGTTTAATCAGGATGACCAAAAGTGTCCAAAAACTGCAAGATTAGCTGATGCCCTGAATGTGATGCAGATGACCACAAAAAATTCTGAAAATGGAGAGTCAAGAAATTTTTCTATAATCAGCAACTTTCTTTCCTTAAGAGTTTTCTCGCTTCAGGGCATTTCAGGACAACATGTTGGGCTGTTTACAGTTTTGGAAAGAGCGTTACATAGCCCAAACCCAAGCCTTTTACTTGCTCTATACCAGCCATCCTTGAAGAAGCCTGAAGAATTCCCAGCATTAAAGTAATGTAGGTTTACTTGAAATTGTCACTTTTACAGATGTTGAAGCTCTAAAAAACCAAAGTGAAGCTGCAAATTGGTAATAAATTGGTAATACTTTGTAGTGGTACATGACTCTCTGAAATCACTGACAGAAAGGTAGGGCAAGAAGAGGAATAAGAAGAGGCACATTCAATTTACCATATAAAAAAGGATGTCAAGATATTCTATGCATTATGCAATGGCTCACCATTCCAGTTCAAAACTTCAGCACTTTAAAGAGATGACTGTCCCATTTCCTAATGTACCCCTTCCCCATCTTTGCTGCTATTAATTTTGTGGAGATTCTGGTACCACCATGCTGGGAGCACAGCTGACTTTGATACAAAGATGAATATTGCAATACTACCTTCAAGTTATTCCACTCTTCATGGGGGAAAAAAATGTTAGTTCATGTGGCCTTCAGCTCTCAGACTAATCTACTACCACTGCAAAGAACTTTGTGGTTGTGTACTGAGCCCAACACTAAAAGCCTTTCCTAATGCATGCACACAGAATCAGTGTAAACAGCTCCATCAGAGTTTAAAAAGGGAAAAAAAAAAAGCTGCAATCAGTAAATTATATTTACAATGGGAGATCTATCCAGAAGATACAAATGTCCAAATAATTTCAGACAATTTTGCTGCCCAAAGAGACCTCATGTGATTGATGAGGAAAGAGGCAATATGAAATGAAATATTAAAGCTGTCACTGACTTTGCAATCTGGATTCCACAGAGAGAATGCATTTATAACACTCCCTGTAAGACACCGGGGGAAAAAAAGCACATGCCAATAGTTTTGGTCTCCAAGTCTCTTTGTCAGTTTTAAGACTTCCATAATGTATTGACTGTAAAACACCCATCATCCACACAAAGCTGATGGGCCAGGACTGTATACTTTGTATTAAAAGGACATGCATGGGAAAAAAAAGGACTCAAAACACAACAAAAGCAAAACTGTGGTGAACAATGAGGCACACTACTGTCCTGCAAAACCACAAGCCAACTAGTCTCTAGAAAAGAAGAGGAAACAGATTATTACACTCAACTCCCCCAGCTCTGGCCAGGTGCCTACCTATCTTGTAAGCCAGTTACTTCTGTTTTCAAAATGTCTGTTCTGAAGAAGCGTGTCCAGCCCTAACAATGCCACTGCAGTTATTCCAAGTTAAGTGCAGCATCTCAGGCTTTAACACCAGCAACATACTAAACATTTCAAGAGAACTGTTTATTGCATTTAATAAATGTTAGTACATTTAATAAATATTAGCAATAATTTAGCATTCCCACTATTGCACATGTGGGTGGGCTCTCCAAGAGCAATCAGATCATCAGACAGGCATGAAAAGAGTGTATGCAGCACTACAGCCCAAATGCTTTATCTTTGCTGACAGTGATCCTAATGAAGGCTGCAGTCACAAGACAGGCTATTTCCTCTGAGGATTTTCTACAAGTCAGTTCCCCTTGTATTTTACACAGCTTAATTTTGAAGCAAACTGCCTTACCAAGACCCCTTGTGCCCTTCAGAAGTTCAAAAGAGCAAAAAGTGCCCACTGAAAACAGTAAAAGACTATGAACTACACAGCCCCTCCTTTTGCAGGCACTTCACTAATAAGACAATAAGATCTGCTTCTGACACCCAGACAGGAGATTTCCAAGAACAAACCAGATGCCTAGAACATAATTTGGAATATAAAGAAGCAATCACACAGCTCTAGGGACTTTCTAGTTCCTGTCCTTGTTTGCAATCTGTGTTTCCCTCCCTTCTGCAATATGGAGATTTTGAGGCCATCACTTTCCTAAATTGCATTAAACTATATCATGTAAGAAGCCCAAGAAACACTACACCAGATAGAAGACCTGACTTATTCCTGCAGTTTTATTAAAAATACTGATTCAATCCATATCAAATGTCATGCTATCTCCACTAACCCTTTTTGTGTCTCCACCTGAAAAACTGAGCAAAATTTTAAAAAATGTTTATGTAAAACCAAAACTAAAAAGCTGATTTGCCCTCTTTGCACGGCATCAACTCAGCTTAACAAAAATGACATCTCAAGGAGTCCTAGTTTGGTAAGTCCTAGCTTGCCAGTAGCACTGGCATTTGAACAATGCTATAACAACAACAAAATCAGTAAAAAATAGGTGACATGACTCATATCCCAAACAGTAGCATGGGTGAAAACATAAGTATTGGAAAAACAGGACCATATGAATTTCTGGCAATAAACCTGATTAGCTATATATGTCTAAATTTACTTCAAACACCATTTGATTTGTCTTCCCTTAACTTCATGTGTGGTAGTTCCAGATGAACCTTGAGACTGTTTATAGAAGTATTAACTCTTCTTGGGTTAAAAACAAACAAACAAAACCAAAACAAACAAAACCCAAAACAAACAAAAAACCCAACCCCAAACACCAGAAAACATTTTGCATAGAGCAAACTTCAAGATACCTTGTAGTAATACGTAAATGAACAAAAATTTAAAATAAAGTTACATTGGATTAGAATCTTTAAACAAGACTAACCCACTAACAAAAACAGCCTATGGATGGGTAACGACAACTATCTTAAGCATGATTAATCAAAACAAAAAAAAGCTAAACTCTAACCCATTATTTTGTTCTGTTTCTACTTGTGTGCTTGATTATGCTTAAAAAAAAAAAAAGCTGCTGAATTTAAGAATTTAATTACAACAAGACTCAGTCTTCAAGTAAGTGCCCCTAAACATGGAGAATAAAAAACACTTAGGAGAAGTGAAAGAAAGTTTATGATGCAACTATCCAAGAGAACTCAAAACTAATACCATGAAGGCACTTCCATTATATGGTCTCGATTTTACTCTTCCAAGCTTTTAAATACTCCCCAAAGTATTAAGAGTGTAAGCTGAAGTTTTGCCTTGATTAAAGCCAGAGAGAGATGGAAAGTAATTCAAAAGCACATTTTCTGTAGATGCAGTAGACACACTGCTCTAAATTGCATTCACTGCAATAAGTGTTGACATATAAAACAGGACTCCTAAAGAAAAATAACTTGTCTTAGTGCTTCATGATTGAAAAATTCAATGCTGTGTTTTAAACTGCAACTGCAAACAGCTCAGGAAATTCAATTACATTAAAAAGATGTCAATAGTACTTTGTCATTTCAAGATCCTGTATGACTGCACCAAGTAACTACTTGCCATTAGACTCTTAATTTGTCTCCCGAGTCTGGATTAAACGAGCTAAATACACATAAAAGAACTTTTCAGACAAAATAAGTACATTAAAATCCTGGCTATTTACAGCAAAATGATGAAGACATGGAAGAGAAACTTGCAGATCTCAACTCCTAAAGGTCAGAAAATGAATGGTAAATATTCAAAAAGGGAAGTAATAATAACAAAAAATGTAAGTGATCACCCATGTCTGGAGTCTGACAGTTTCATTTACCAAAGAGAATATGGAGCACTTTCATAACTATTATTACAACTTCCACATAAACTTAATGAATTCTTGAGGAGAGAGATATTAGTTTCAATCCAGAAGACAGGAAGAGAATAAATATGATTTCACAGAGCTGTAAGGTAAGTCCAACAGCAGAACTGAGATCTGGACGATTAAGAGTTGGTTTCGACAATTCCATACTCAAACCAACCATAGCATCTTTTGTTAAGTACTATACTCAGCAGGAAATGAGGGACAAAGAGAAGAAAAACCCAGAGCAATTATAGAGAGACAGAGCAATACAGAATTCAGATCAACCCCCTAAAAAACTATTCTCATTTAGATAGAAAGGCAAAGGAATTCTCAATTCAAAATTCCATTATTTACATTAATAGTTACATCAACGTTCTTCAAGCTCAAAGGGCTACAGCCAAGTGCCCCCAAGTGACATCACACATTCCATAGTAATGTAGGAGTGCCAACACTACAGAGCAGCAGAAGCAGCATCACATACCCCCAAGGTGAAGACAAAGTGTTTTATGCATTCAAGGCTGCACTTAAGGCACATGAACCTTATCCAAGTAATAAAGAAAAAGCAACTGGAAGCAAGAACATGTTTTGGAAAATACAGGTCATATAATTTCTTGCTTACATGGAAATACAGTAACAAGACAAAAAGCAAAAATGATCCACACAGAAGCTGAAGTCTTCACACAAAGATGTATCAGAATTATAGAAGAGGTGGGAGACAATGAAGATTTAGACTCTGAACAAAGAAACACAGCCAATTCTTGACACCATTGCTCTTCTTGGCCTTAGACTGAGTCTGTGGGAGAAATATAAAGGGAGGGGGAAAAGTGTCCAAAACATGAGTCAGAGACTCCTCTCAGCAATCCTGCGCTGCCCAAGGTGAAGAATTAGTAATACATACCAGGAAGAAGGAAGCAGGAATCACTCTGCAAGGACAACCCAAAACACCTCACTGAGAGCACGTGAAGAGGAGCTGAGCGAGCACATGGATTAAGATGCTGCTCTCCACACTCAAGCCTGACACCTCATCATCCCATTCAACAAACAGTTTACAAAAATCGGAGACAACAAACAGCTACTAGACAACAATCCCAGTCAGAATTCCTAACAACTAACCAAGTCCTGAGATGCAGACAACTACTGCTTCCTCTTGCAGAGGAAAGCAGGTCCCCTCCTGTTTAAAGCACGCCAATCAATGGGTCTTTCACTAGGCAACTACTATATCCTACAATAACCTTCCAGTAAGATATTTCTAATATTAATCCTCTTCCACTGCATATCACATTGCCATTCACTTTTGCAAAACAAAATTCTGTCCTTACCTTACTAATATTCTGTTTCTATCAGCCCCCTTGCTAGGATAGCACAGGGCTACTAACAGAAAACACAGAAGGTAACTATTATGCACTATGCCCTTCATCAGGCCCCCAGAAACCCAAGAGGGAGAAAAAAGTACCGTAGTGCTGTTTGCATTAGTAGTAAATATTCACATCAACAACAACTCTGTAAGACCCATGAGTTCAGTCAGCTTGCTAATCATGACATAAAAGATTAGTACTAGAGTTTCTTTCCAGAAGTTTCTTTAAAAAATAATTATTCAAATGCCAAACTTCTGGCAGAGGGATAGCAGCAGACTGGATCATTGCTTGCCTTCTTTAGAACTGGTTGTTACAGCTGCATAAAAGTTAGAAGTGCTGCTCGGAAAATAGAAAAGTAGGAAACAACCAAACAAGAATCCAGAGGGTCAGTTATGACTCAGAAAAGGGCAAAAGAAAGAAAACTGAGAAGAAGCTGTCAACAAAGTAAACATTCGTCAGAAACTCCCAGCAACTCAATCTGAAAAGGCATGTCCAGACATTTGGATCCAAATACATTCTTCATTTCAAGCATCAGGAAAAATACAAAAGCTAATGGACAGCCCTACTCATTAAGAGCCACATTGCCACAAAAAACCACACTTATTTGTGACCCTCAAAATAGAAATGGACCCATTTTTTTAAACAAAATTAACCAAAGAAGCACCAGTTGTGGACTCCATAACCGGCACACAAGCTACACTGAAGATTTATCAATGTTAGGAATCGCATTACAACAGCCCTTCAAACACAAGAAAGGGTTTTAAATTTAGCAGGGAATTTCAGGTCCTCTTGCCTGCATCACCCATAAGGCATTCAAATCTGCATGGATTTAACCTCATCCTACATTCTGAAAACCAACCCAACAACAAACTTAAGAAACCAGTAATGGACTGGCAATAAGTGCACATTACCATCAGGTCATTCTTAGGTCCCTTTTTAACATTCCCATCAGCAATTTGAAAGAGGATGGGAGTGGCAAAGGCAAAGAAGCCAGATGACATTTGCAGAGGACACCAAGCTGGGTGGAGCAGTAAACAAGGACAAATATAGAAAAACACACTGGGTTTTTAAATAAAGACCAAAGAACACTTCATACAGAGGAGAAAACAGAGCAGCACTGAGCACTGACCATATTTACAGACTTCACATTCATACAACTTAACTTCTTGAAGACAGGCTTCCATCTAGATAACAATTCTTGAATCTATCACCACAGAACAATACTCGAAAGTGTGTAGTGAAAAAAAGCTACTCATAACCACCTACAGAATCTCTTGAAGATGAAACGCTGATTTAGTACAGGAAAAATTGCTTTCCAAAGGCAGCTGGTATTGACAGGATCACAAGTAATCCAAAAAACCACTACAAGAACACTACAGAAATTTATGTGTTGTCAGGAAAAATATGGGAGATGACAACAAAAACGTTCCCATAGCTAGTGAATTAGCTGGGTTCGTTTCCCTACAAGACAAGACGTAACTAGAGGAACACCTGAATGCATTTTATGCCAAACACTACTTTCACAAGCAAGTGTTCCGCAACACACGATGAAAAACAGGAGAGATGGAGCACACAACGCTTGCCGCACATTTTATTTGGGTAAGGCCGGAAAACAACAATAGAAAACACGTCGAAGCAACAGCCCCAGAAAAACTGGACCGAGCCCGCACCACGGGCCCCGGACGGTGCCGCGGGCACAGCAAGAGGGGCGACGCACGGCGAAGCACCAGGCAGCCAAGCTGGGACAGAAAATCCGGCTTGAGGCACGCTCAAGAGGGAGGCAGCGGGGCACGGGCTACTGGCCGGGACTGGGGACGCTCTCCCCGGGGCTCCCGTCCCCGCCGCCCGGTGGGAGGTAGCGCCGCGGGTTTCGCCCTCCCGCCACGGCGCCCGGCCCGGAGCAGCGCGCCGGCCTCCCCGCTCCCCCCACCTTAAGGCCGCGAGCCCGGAACTCCCGTACAGAGGCCCCGGCAGCGACTCCCGACTCCCTCCCGACCGCGTTCCACCAGCCGCGGCCTCACACGGATCGGTACCGCCGCCTTCCGGGGCGCCGCCGCGGGGTCGGCCGCGCCCGCCCGGGAGCGGCAGCGAGGCCTCGGCGCGGAGCCGGCGGCGCGCGTAGGCCCGGAGCGTACCTGCAGCGGCGGGGCCGGAGCGGGGCCGGGCCGGGCCGGGCCGGGCCGGGCGGGCGGAGCGGCCCCGGGGTCGGTCGTCGCCGCCGCCGCGCCGAGCTCCGGCCAGGCGGGCCAGCCGAGCGCCGAGCGGGGCCCAACGGCGGCGGCGCCGAGCGCGGGAGCAAGGCCCGAGCAGCCGAGGCTAGAACGCCGCCAGGCAGCGCCAGCCGAGCGACGAGGTCTTCCACCGCCGCCCGGGGGCGACGGAGGGCAGGCGAGAGCAGTCGAGCCCCGAGAACGGCGGGGCAGCGCCCCAGCCCAGAATTAAAATCTGCATAATTTGGCTTAGAGACGTGTGGGATAGCGGAAAAATGCTCTTAACAGACGAATGTAAACTAACACGTACAATAGTCAGACTGTATCAAACAGATTGGAAGTTGCTATTTTAGATCTCCAAGATAAGGGTGGTCCAAACTTAAGAGGAGAAATGGGTGTTAATGTCTTCACAAACACCCGGTCTGGAAGAACCGGCCCGGTGCTGGAGCAGTGGCCGTGGAGGTCTCCAGGTTGTCGCAGAACCCGAACAGTTCGAGCTCCTGACTTTAGGGGAATATGTAGCAGGCAGATAGGGAAGGCTGTACTTTCCCAATACCTCAGGCAATGGGGAAAGGAAGAGGGCAATGTGCAGTCGGGAGTTTAGGATAAAAGGAGGCTGCGTCCTCCAAAACCTTGAGAGACCCCGCGGGGGTATGGCACAGTGAACGCTCTCCTTTTATTCAAATAAAATAAATAAGGTTACAGGACTCCTCTGTCTCCTTTGTAGACACTGGCTTTTCACAGAGTGATTTTCTGCATAAACCAAATCACAAATTTCAAAGCAGTTTGCAGAAAATAATTTTTTTTTACATTTTTTTCTGCCTGGAAAAGAGAAGGCTTCTGGATGACCTACCTGCTGTGTTCCAGTGCTAGAAGGGAACTTGGAGGAAAGATGGGGAAGACTATTTACAAGAGTGTGTAGTGACAGGACAAAGGGGAAGGGCTTTAAATTGACAGGAAGTAGGTTTAGATTAGATAGTAGAGAAAATTCTTTACTGTGAGGGTGATGAGGCACAGGAACAGATTGTCCAGAGAAGCTATGAATTCCCCATCCCTGAAGTGTTCAAGGACAGGTTGGATGGAGGGACCTCTGAGCAACCTAGACCCATGAGGGAAAATGCAAAAAGTCTTTTCTGAGGGAAAAGAAAAAAGTCTGGGTGAATGGTTTTCAAAGAGGCTGCTTAGGAGTATATGGTGGAAACTGCTCCCTACATTTCCTGAGTGAAGAGAAGGGTACTGACATCTGACTCAGGTAAGAATAGTGCTCAGTGGATTGGTTTTGTCTGGTGTGGTCTGATGCAGTTTTTGCCCAAACTGACAAGCAATAAGATCAGTTTTGAACCTAAACTCTACCACAGGTGACAGTGGCTGAAAGAAGACAAAACTGAACAGCATATGTGTTCCAGGAAGTGCCTGCACTCTGAGTTTGCTCTGGCCTCAGCACACGCTGGGAAGAGCTATTCATAGCGTAAATTGAGAAACTCCAGCTTGTCATTAAGTGACAATGTTTGTACCTACACATGTCCAAGTCTCACTTGACCTTACCATCACCCACACAGCTCATTCAGTGTCTGCTGGTGTTTTGGTCTAGTGAACAGTATTTTTAGCACAGACCGTCAGATGCCATTACGAGCCATCAAGCACCATATACGGCAGCAACTCTTACCTTAAAAATGCTTTTTTTAGAAAACAATGCTTGTCTGCTTTTTCCTAGGTAAAAGGAGCGGGAGTTTTGCTGCAGTGACCAACAGTAGTTCTTGTGTAACACCTTGTGTAGAGAAAACTGAATTACATCTGAGATCTTTGTACATAACATTTTACAAGCTTCTGAAAACGTCTTGTTTACGCGTCATCAAGCATGTTTGGTTTTCTGTGAGATAGTAAGTGCTCACTGCCACTGCAAACTTGGCCCTGCATCTCCACCCTGCACCACGAAATGTGTCCCATACTCTTGTATTCATCAAATGTGGGGCATGATCCAGACTCGCTTCCTCTAAAAGGACAGATCCACAATGCCAGGCAGTATCACTGCTACTTTAAGTAGTTACAGTTTTGTAGTTTTCTGCATTCCCTACCACTTTTGTTACATTTACTGCCCAGTAAACAATAAAATCTAAGAAACAAAATTTTCTTAGACTGCTGTCATGAGATCCTTGGAAACACTTGTGCCTTTTAGAAAGAGAACATTTCCAGGAAACTGCCCAGCCCTTGTGCCAGCAACAACTGCGTGCATCAGTCATCTTGTTCCACCGAAGAAGTAGATTGCCAGCAGTGCTCGAGTAGCCTTTCCACACCTCTGCTTTGATCTAAGAGGAGAACTTTTGCAATCTGTTCAATTTCTGTGACCCAGTCAGTCCTTGGCGTTTCTTTTACAGCAGCAACCAAGACAACCAGTTTCCTGCTGCAGGAGCACACCAGCCTCACCTCCACTAGCCCATTTCCTGATGTCTGTCAAGTACCCAACAGAGTCACCATAGCTTAACATCTTCTCTAGCCTGTTTGGGAAAGAAAGAATGTTCAATCCCTCTAGATATGTGCAAGCACTAGTGTGTGCCCAGCAAAATGCCAGACCCTTCCCAGACCACAGCTGCCAGCTGTGTTTTCAGAGAAATCACTGGAGTTTGTGAGATGTGCAAGATGGCAAAATGGTGTTGAGCAAGAATTTATACCTGCAAACAAAAATATAAATGTTTGCTTTGCTGCTCATGAATTCACAGTAGAAAGGAGCTCATATGGAAATTTAATTTGTGCAAAATACTGTTTAAAAAATCAATGATAAATGTTTTGAGTTACACAGTGGAATAGAATTGTTGCTTTGTAAAACAGTGCAAGGTTTACAAATTTTCCATCACTATAAAAGACAATTTCCCTAATTTTCCCACTGTTGTCACATTAGTCATTGTTCTCAAGTGAATGGGGTGCCTCTAAGCATCACGACAGCAAAAATGTACCAATTAAACTGAATCTCTGGAGAGACTGAGAGGAGTTCAGAAATTTGCCCGAAACGAAGAGAGTGTATTTCTTCTCGTCTCACATCTGCTTAAGTCTTTACAGGCTTAAAGAAGAGGAAGGGGCATATTTTCTCCGGATAACTTCTCAGATCAACTGTTAAAAGCCTTCTCTCTGTCACAACATTAGCTGAAATGAGTAAGTAAAAGTTCCTGACGAACACGACAGGCTTCTGAGTCCACTGATTCCATTTGCTCGTATTCTTCTTCCGATTGTTCCATGTGTCCTGTGGCTGGTGCAGACCACACGTCCAGCCCATGTTGCAGGGAGATGTTATGAAGCACGCAGCAGGCCAGAATGATGTGGCTGGACTTCTCTGGAGAATACTGCAGGGTGCCTTTGGAGCCATCGAGGCAGCGGAACCGCGACCGCATGGTTCTGAACGTGCGCTCAATGACGTTGTGAGTGGCGGAATGGGCCATGTTGTAGCGGTACTCTGCAGGCGTCTCGGGAATGTGTAGAGGGGTCATCAACCACGTCCTGAGCAAGAAGGAGCTGTCACCTGTGAGCCGTGGAAAGGAGCAGGACAGGTTACACACCAACAGTTAGCCACAGATTTCAGCCTGGTTTACTGAAAAATTCACTGAAAAATTCAGCAGATACTGAATAAGTTCTTCCTCTGGCTAAAAGAGAAGGCATGGAAGAAGTAACTCTGGTTTACAAATGTGACGAAGTAAAGACATTCGGTTTTACACAAGAAGATTTTCCACAGAACAGTTTTAAGATAATTAATCTACTGCATAAAACAGGGGAAAAGAGTTGGACTAGGGCAGTCCCTAGAATTAAAAATTGCATAATTCAGCATGGAAAGGTGTAGAATACTGAAAGAAAGCTATTAACAGAATGAATGAGGATTAATACATACAATACTCAGACTGTATAAAACAGATTAGAAGTTAATGTTCTAAGCTTCCAAGATAAGGGTTGTCCAAACTAAGTCATAAATCTTAAAGCAATTTGCAGGAAAGCAATTGAAGGTAAATATATCACTCGTGCCCAGAGTAAGGAAATAATATATAATTGACTTCCTACTGAAAACAAGGATGAAAAGCTGACTTACCAAGTAGCCAGCCATCTTTATGTAGCTCAGTTTCAAACTGGCTTGTGAGGGTTGCCTGCTCTAACACCATGTAGTCAGGCAGGCTGCCTGGCCAATGCGTTTCAGCACTAAGGAGGACTCCTCTGGAATCACACACCATGAGGCAGTTCAGGGAATGGAGACCCTTTCGGTTCACATAGGACAGGTCCTCAGCATTTGGCGCTTTTATTGCCACGTGAGTGCAGTCAACCACCCCCAGCACTCCCGGCATTCCTGCCAGCCCATAAAAGTCATCCTTCAGCGTCTGTACAGTAGCATCATCTTTAGGAAAGTGAATGAACTGTGAGGCTCTTTCCACCAGTGCTTCAGTTACATTGGCAACACAGCGGCTCATCGAGGCTTGGCTAATACCAATAGCATCCCCCATGCGAGTCTGGAAGGAGCCAGAGGTATAGAAACCCAACGCAGCAAGGATTTGTGTCTCTGGACTGATGGCCCTGGACCGCTGTGTAGGGCGTGAGAGAGTAGCTCCCAGGAGATCCACCAGGTAGCAAATGAACTGCCGGGGAAAGCCGTACGTGGATACTAGATACTCATCCGTGACATCCTCCAGCTTGAAGCGATCCAGAGTCCTGTGTCCGCGGCCATAGAGCAAGAGGTCGCAGTCAAGAACCGCGATAGGTACGGCCATGGCTGACGGCGTCCCCTGGGGCTCCTCTCTGACAGGGCTTTCCCAGAGGCTTCACCTGCACGAAGCAAAAGAAGATACTCAAAATAGTTGTTATTGCTGAGCTTATCAGACTCCGTTACCATTTTCCTTTCAGTCTGATCATCCAGCAAACCTTTTAACTTTTCTTTTTCTGCTTTTAAATACACGGGCAGCCAGGTAGACTCACCGCGGAGCCGACAACTCTGCCTGGCGCTGACAGGAATTTAGCTCCCGTGGCAAAGAGGGAGCTGGAGCCGTCCCCAGTCACCCTCGCCGGGGCACGGCAGATACGAGCCGCGGGCAGCCCCGGCGGGCGCCGCCCTTGCCGGGCGCCCCGGACCCCACGGGCCGCCCGACCTCCGCCGGAGTCGTCCCAGCCCTTACCGGCCCCGCGGCCGCTCCCAGGCGGACCCCGCCGGCCCGGCCCCACATTCGCCGTGATAGATTCGCCACAGGCAAGGGGCTACCGGCGGTAGCGGTACCGGGCGCTGTACCGCTTTTCTAGGCCTGGCGACCTCCCGTCTTCCGGGACTCTGGGCTCAGCGCGCCGCGGGCGGGCGGGGAGCGGCGGCTGCGTGCGGAAAGTGCCGCTGCGGACACTCAGGCACCTCCCTTTTTCCCTCCCTTCCTTCTTCCTTCCTTCCCTCCCCCGCCCGCAGCGGATGAAAACAAACAGCGGCGATGGCGGCGGCGATGGCGGCGGCGCAGCACAGCCCGCGGGTCTGAGGGCAGCGGCAGTCCCGGCCCGGCCCCCGCCACGGGCCGCGCATCCCCGCCGGCGCTGACACTCGCGGCGAGACCCCCGGGCCGGGAACGAGGAGGAGGAGGGGCGCCGGCCGGAGCCCCGGAGCGGCTTCGGGGCTTGGAGGCGGCGGTCGCGGCCCCGGGGCCGCGGGGCTCTCCCCGTGCCCGGTCGGGGCGCGGAGGAGGCGCCGGAGCGCGGCGGCGGAGCGGGCCCCGCACGGGATGAGCCGCCGCGCTGCCAGCACTGCCGGCCCCGCGCAGGTACCGCGGGCCCCCGCAGGGCAGGGCTGGGAGCTCCGCGAGCCTGCCGGAGGCCCTTCCTGGGGAGGGGGCTGTGACGTGCGTCTTAAACCTTTAGCTACGGCTTCGCGTCTCCGTTTTACTTTGCTTCGCTGCTCGCGGGGTTCGGTTCCCGACGGCCGCGTGTCGGCTGCGATTCGTTTTCCTTAACGACTGGAGGCTGTCAGTGGAGCCTGGGAAAGATGTGGCCCGCTGTAATCTCAGCAGGTGGTCATTTAAAATCAAAATGCTTTACAGCCTTTTGGAAATAGTAGAATCTGAGTCCGCACGCTCCATTTTATAGTCTTGTATAGTCTTGCTGTGTGATGCGAGTTTGGGGTATGCTGGGAAAGAGCAGAGATTTACAGGTGGTCGTATCTTTCTTTCCTGTGGGAGGTGTGGCTCTTAGGGCACAGTCAGAGTCGTTCCCGTGGATTCGGTGGGAGCAGAGACACTTTCCATGTCAGTGAACTGGTAGAAAAGGGACTCTCTCGACTAAGCCAACAAACTACCTTCTTACAAATCCCAAAAGCGATGTGACTAGGCACATAACAAGGGGGAAAAACGTGGCAAATTATTGCCTTAGCTGAAAATTAGTTGGCTGTCCAAATAAAGTTTAGAGCATCTCCAGATTATTGCAGGAGCGGCCTGACCTGGAAGATCCTTCTTCTTGTGGCAAGAAATAAGTCTTTCAGATGAGACAGGCTGTCTGTAGATGTCCAGAAGGATCATACAGGACCAGTTTATTTTGCTTAAATGGTATTGTATAATCTTAGTATTTCTGAACATACGTTCATACAATAGTTGAGCAATGGTGATTGTGTTGGTGATTATAGTGCAGGGTATGTAGAAGCAGATTCTGGTTTAATCTGTATACTTTGGCTTGACAAACAAACTGAGAGGATGGACCTTTAGACTGATACCATTTTTAGACCTTAGGGAAGTACAGGATGTAACTGCTGGTCAACAGGAATTACTTAATTTTGTTTGTAAGTCAGTGGAGCTGGCAGTGCTGGCTTTAGTAAGGTATTTACTAAGCTGCGGAATTATTGGTTAAAAAGTGAGTCTGTTTCCTGATCAGGAGGAAAAATTACCTCTTTATCAGCCAAACCTGAGCATATAGTAAACTACAGAGGCTTTGATTACATCAGGATGTTTATATTATATGAAACAGTTTTTCTGCTATTAAATTTATTCTATTCTGCTATAGAATTTAATCTTTTCTTTAAAAGAAATCCACAAACTTTAAAGAATGAGTGTCATACCTTAGAACTGTTTGCTACTTCTCCCTAGGTTTCTGACTAATCTACTAAGAAGGCAAAATGGAGATTAATTTTAAGTAATTGTAGGATACTGGAGTTTGACTTGTAGGCCCAGTCTTGAAACAGAGCACTGTATTTATGAAGATCTTTATATAGTTGCTTATTAGTGTGCTCAAAATACCTGCTTGCAGTGAAGCTTCTGTTCTAGGAGCTCTTAAAAGCTTCAGAAACTTCCATGTGCTTCTTGTTTACTGCATGATTCAACGACGCTTTTCTGAGCTTCTCATAGGACATTCTTAGAGATTGGATTTGGTCCTGTATTTAAAAAGAAGTTCTGGAAGAGTGGTATGGGCAAGGAGTGCAGTCTGGGGCGCCTAGTCTGATAACTGGGAATGAAGATCTGGGATGAGAGCTGTCCACAGCCCTCTTCTTACTGCTACACCCACTCTGGTTTCTTCCCTTTAGTTGTTTCAGTTTCACTCTGGCATAAGAACTATTAGTAATTATTTTGCATTGATGAATGTCTGGTTGAAAACAAAGCAAGATAAATCTAAGTTGTAGCAGCCACGGCTCAGAGAAATATAGGAGATGATGCAAGCAGCCTCTATATGCTTTCCCCAGCAGCAATAATAATGCCTGGTGTGTGTCAGGTGCTTCTGCTCCTTTCCTGTTTCTGTAGTTGTCAGAGAGATGTACTGGCTCAGTTCCCATGCATGGAACACGTAGTGTAATGCTGCTCATCCCAGGTGTTCCCGTGCACCTGCAGTGTGCCGGGTTACAGGTGTCTGCTGGCAGTGGGGCTGCTCTCGGCTTGGAGCACGGCGTGCCTGTCGCTGTAGTTCCTCTTGGCTCTGCCGAGGCATTGAGGGGGGAGGGCTCTTGCAGTTCCTTGCATCGTGCGAACAACGAACAACGCCATCACCTTTGCTGATGTGTCCGTCTCCTCAGAGAAGGAGGGTATAAATAGCAGTAGAGCATATGAGGCACAACACTTCGATGTTAAACTGTTGGATAAAATCTGTCTCAACCTTGGGAGAAGAAATAAGGATGTAGTCAAGAGAGCCACATGTGGCACTTCTCCTTTGCTGTTTCTGATGTTTCTGTTCACAGTAAAGTGAAGACAAAGGCATATAAATAAAAGCAATAGTATAAAAACAGATGTTGCAGGAAGTGGGAGACAAAGCAAAAAGCCATATAGACAAGATGCTAATTGCATCATGTGCTGGTGAATATATCAGTTTACTTAAGGGATTACCTGGTTAAGAGGAGATCAGTCATCTGTATTTTTCTAACCTAGACCAAGGGCTATTTCCTTCTAGTAGTTATTCAGTGTAAAATGAGCCAGTGTTATCCTTAAGCATAGGCCTGTGCAGTAGCACTTAACAAGGAGCCATGCTGGCATTGCAACCTACTGGATGTGAGAAGTTGATTGAGTTTGGTGGAACTAAGTTTAAATAATTTCTTTCCTCTTCAGGTCAGCTGTGGCAGCTAACCTGAGAGTACCAAATAATTTTTGTAAATAAAAAGTTTGCTGTAATTCTAGCTCCATCTTAACTCTTACCAAGACTGATTCTAAAGGTGAATGTTGTTCTAAGCCTTAGAAGATCTCAGGCAATCACCAGAGGCACTCCTACAAAAATGAGGAGATGATGGCTGTCAGATGAGAGCCCTTAGACATTTCAGGAGCTGAGTTCCAAAGTCCCAGTGTTCCCATTAAATTATTTATTCCTTTCCAGGAAACCTTGCCTGATACTTTCTGCTCTACTTTGGACTCTGGTGGGTTAACTGTTGCTGGCATTTGGAGCTTGAGAGGTAACAGTATGAATCTCCAAATGTTTGATTAATGTTACAGGTAGTGTCAGATCTTCCAGGAAGAATCCCAGCTCTGCTGCAGCAGGGCAGAGCTCTGCAGAGGCTCTCATTTTTTGAACCCTCTGGTGGTTGTTTCTCTCCTCTAGAGATATTTGGGTCATTAGAACAAATTTCTGTACTGCATATGGAGCCATGCTGATGATCATCTTTGTTTCCTTTCCTAACAGACCAGTGAGCCTAACACCTTCCATTTGTCCCCAAGTATCTTGAAATAATTGATATCAGAAGTTTTTTCCAGCCTCAAAAGGCAAATATATGTTTTATTTGACAGCTCTCCCACAATATCAGGATATATACTTGTATCTTTCTGCAGGGGTCACATATCACTTTTCACATTAAAAGGCAGTATGATTTTTTTTTTTTTTAGTATTTAAATATCAGCATTCTCTTCACTGAGAAAAATATATTTTTTAATGCTGTATTTTGTTGCCTATATCAGCCAGGTTTGTCAAAGATCTCAAATCTTCTCAGCCCTTACAGTGCTGTACTTAATTAAGTCAAAATAGTAATAAGAGGTTGTTCTTGCCTGGGGTTTTGTTTGTTTGCTTGTTTGGGGGGATTTGTGGTTTTTTTGTAGTGGCACATGTCTGTACTAAAGGGTTTCGTGTTGTTAATTTTGAGTACTGTGTCAAATGCTTTAAATGCTGCCTTCCTTTTGCATCCCCCACAGTGGAAAGGGTCTATAATCTGTCTAGTGGAGGTAAACACAGGGAAAGAAGGGATAATGGTTTCAATAACGAGGTTAAAATGTCCAAAGGATAATTTGAAAATCCATCTGATGTTGAATCACTTGTGTTGTTAGTTCTCAATTTAAATTATAATTTATAATGAGAACAGTACAGCTTAAGGAGATGTGGGATGAATGTAGCCTAGGAACTTGCAACTATACTGTATGTCCAGCTTTCTTTTTATAGAGTCATTCAGAAAGCAGCAGTGTTCTCTATAAAATGCTCTGTAAATTGCAGTACTCTTATCTTGCAGCCCTTTTTGATTGATGCTCCTGAAGCATTGGGCTTTACTGTCATTAAGTGTGATATTTTAAATAGAAGTATTGCACGTGCATGGTCACGAAAGATTCTGTATTTTCTGCGTGAACAGGGCTATTGGCCCTTTTGCCCTGCAAGCTTTAATTTGCATAAATAGCATACCTTGCTGTAAGTTCAGTCTTTGCTTAATGATTGAACACTGAATAACGTTGTGCACAGCAGCTGCTCGTGCTCCCTGACCTCAGCTGGCCGGCATTCCTGCGAGGAGCAGCACGTTCCGTAAATACGGGATGTCTGACAGGCTGCTTCAGGCTGATTAGCTGTCTCAAAACTGCAACGGGGGTAAGAGTGAATTAATGCTTTGAAGGCTTACAAGCAAAAACTACAACAAATGCTACTAATTAAGGCGTTCCTCCCCAATGGTCTCTATATGATTATTAACTTACGTGTGAAGAAACTGAGAGACAGAAAAATTGTGATTTATCCCAGGCCATGTGACATGATGGTTACAAAAATAGGATTAGTGCCTTGCCCTGCCCTGCTTCAGACGCTGTGCAAGTTCATTGTGTTCCTAGAAACAATTGTATTTTGAAAAACAAGGCAGTGTCAGTGTGAAAGCTAAGTATTTATTATCAGAGCTTTTGAGAGAAGTGAATGGAGGATTTTGGTCTATTTCTTGACAAAAATTTGTCTTTTCAGTTGGTTGTAGGTAAACTTTGTAGCTGTGTAGTTTTACTTCAAGTACTATTTATTTAAAGTAAAGAAGCAGTGTAGCCTGTTCCAGCAGTGGTTTATTATATAGATATCTGCTGAAGTACCACTGAAATACTGTTCTGAGAATTTCAGGCTCAAGAAAAGAATTTGTCTTGGTTTTGACCAGTGCTGATAGCTGAAGATACATTATTTCTGAAGCAGAGACCTCCATGTCTGATGGTTAGCTTGGCATAGAATGCAGTCATTGTGGTGTTGGGGTGTTCAGGTTTTTTTGTTTGTTTTGCTTTTTTAAAATTAAGATAGCAAAATTGTAGAACTTGTACTGAGTTTTAATTTTGAGCCTTGTTTTTTTAAATTTTTTTTGATCTTTGTACTGACCAGATAAACTATCAATGCGCATTTATACTGGACACTCACATCCCAAAGTTTTTAGCAAAGTTTTTGTGTTCAGATTTTGACAGGTAGAGCACTTTGGTACTTATAATTTCTTTTGAGATGGCCTCTAATGGCAAAAATATTTTGAAATCTAAACAGAAAGCTGGAAGAAGACTTCATTCCCAGACCTGTGCTATATTTCAGATTGCCATATGCAATGGACACTGATCTCAGTTCCCAGGACAGGAAGGACCTGGACAAGTTCATCAAATTTTTTGCTTTAAAGGTAATTTTTCTCCTTTGGACAAATGCCTCTTCTTCCTTGTTTAAAAAAATGCCACAAAACAAATTATGTACTTGGTGTGGCTAGAGTAACAAGATTGAGGTTTGGGTTTGTTGTGGTTTTGTTTTATTTTGTTTTGCTGAAGAACAAAGCAAGAAGAGCTGATGTCAAATTTAGGAGATTTCTGAGAACAACTACAAAAACATATTTTCCCCTTTTTTCTACTCTCAAATCCTCTTCCATCCTCCAGAAACATCCTGCTTTAGAATCAGCTGTGGGCACTTCACACCTCTGTCAGTTTTGGGTTTCTAGAAGCATGTCTAACCAGCAGCTGTTAGGTAGTTTATCTGCTGGACTCCACTCTCTCAGCCTATCTAAATTTTTATATTGCATCCAAAACCAATAATACCAGAATGTTCTTTTGAATGATGTTGATACATAATTATAAAATTTGGCCTCACTTCATACATAGATGCAAATAGATAATCTGACAGTGGCTTTGGTCTAAATGTACAGATTCATTTGGCTTTAGTTTAGTTGTTCAGGCCTGGGATATTTTTGTAAATTTTTCTGAATTTTTCTATTGAAAACTGCAAATCCTAATTGCAAAATTGACTTTGTCTCTTAATGTTGTTACAGAGAAAGATCAGCCTAAAATGATTTTCTTTCTGAAATACATTAAATACATAATATGTAATAATTTAAATTGATTAGAACTGAAGAACAGTGTAGCAAACGCTACTTCTCTACATCCTGGTCAGCCCTTTCATCTTTTTCACTTGGGGCTTGTGTAGGTCAGGCTCTGAACTGAGGTTCAGAGCTGGTGCTGAGCCCAGTATCCTTTTCTTTCTATTCCAGACAGTACAAGTAATTGTCCAGGCCCGACTTGGAGAGAAAATCTGTACCCGCTCATCATCCTCCCCAACAGGTTCTGACTGGGTAAGGTCTTATTTTGTAAAGCAACTCCATAACTCTGTGTGTGCGTGCTGAGAACAGCATGCGATTATTACAGTCTTGTGCAGACAATAATAATTATTCATAGAGTAGTGCTATATTTAGTTATGTTGGTGAAGTTGTCAGGGGCTGGTGGTTGTTATTCACATGCAACAAATCACTCTGGACTCTTACAGGCTGATGAGAAATGATGCCTCTCAGCAACTCCTGTCAGCTAAGGCACATTTCCAAGATCTGCTTGGGGGTGGGGTGATGAGTTCTTATCTGTCAGAAGTTTGCTACTCTGCAATTCAGGACATTTTATTATTGGGCTTTATTAAAATTGAAAAGACTCAAGATACTCTGTGGGTAAAGATAAGACTGAAGCAAGGGAAAAGGAGCATATTTTTTTATAGCAGGATTAAGAAAAACATTTGAATTAGCAGCCAAGAGAATCTTTGTAAATATGAAAAGCTTGAACCCAGCTGGGAATTTTCTGTTTCATAAATATTTCAGTGGACACTGACCTAGTATGTTTTATATGGGTCTGTGAGCCTGTCTGAAATGTACCATCAGGCAGTTTTTCAAAGAAATAAAAAAATGGAACCATCTCTTTGATTCTGCAGTTCAATTTGGCAATAAAAGATATACCAGAGGTTACTCATGAAGCAAAGAAAGCCCTGGCAGGACAGTTGCCCGCTGTTGGACGGTCTATGTGCGTGGAGATTTCTCTCAAAACCTCAGAGGTGAGAACTGAGTCATAACAGATGCCTTTTTTTTTTGTTGTTTGTGGGGTTTTTTGCCTGAATCTTAAGTCAATTACCAGAGCTCCTGCCCTTTAATCCAAGACAATGTGAGAATATGTAAATCTTATTAAGTTAGGTGATATGCTAATGAAATGAAATATATTGTTTAACAGAAGCAATTCACTGCAAAAATCTGAGGCCAAACACTCAAATGACACAGCAGAAAAATCTAAATTTTTTTAAGAAATTAATTTTAAGAAAATGAAATGTTTAAATTTTAAGAAAATAATTTCTTAGCCCATTAAGAACTTAGGCATTCTAAAGAAGGTATTCCCTCAGGTGATATAATTGTGCAGGGACACTGCCAGTGCACCTTTTTCTATCATTGCATCACACGAAAGTGGGAGCCAGGAGACAAATCATTGAGAGGTGTGGCCATTGCTGATCACTAATGAGATTTGAATGGGTCTGTGTTCTGAAATGAGCCTTTGTTTGCCATCTTTTCTCTGATCCAGGGGGACTCCATGGAGCTGGAAATTTGGTGTCTAGAAATGAATGAAAAGTAAGTGCATTCTTTGTGTTTGTAGTTCTTAGCTGATGCAATGGGTACATGTGGTTAATCCATGGTGATCAGAGCACATACTGACTGTGCGGCCAGAGGCGCTTCAGAGGGAACTCCTCTCTTTGTCTAGAGAAGCAGTCAATCTGTTTAAACACCAGTGTCAAGAACATAAACTAGTAATTTAATTCCTTCTTCATTCTTCCATTACAACTAGTAGGATTCCTCAGGTACAAGAATTGATTGTCTCAGTAATGACAAGTGCTTTTTATATTGAAAAGATGTCTCTGTTTGGTAGAAGTCTGCATGGCATTTTTCAGCAATTCTACAGCAGGTGACTAGGTTGAAGCAGGATGCTTAGCTGGTTGGTCAGTACAGGTAGCCACACTGGGGCTTTATTTATCATTTTGGCAATAAAATTAAACAACTGGCCCAGAGTAATTTTTATTTTTAATAAAATAAACAAAAGCAACTGCAAACCAAAACAAACAAGAACCCCAAATCCAAGCAACTTAGTTGTGGACAAAAGACTAATTTTTTTCCTTTGTGTTCTCTAGATGTGACAAAGAAATCAAAGTTTCATACACTGTATACAACAGGCTGTCTCTACTGCTGAAGTCTTTGCTTGCTATAACCAGAGTAACTCCAGCCTACAGACTCTCTAGAAAACAAGGCCATGAATATGTAATATTGTACAGGTAAAGCAAAAATTTTCTCATTTGAAATGCAAACAGGAGAGACCAGACTTGCACAGTGTAGCTGCAAGTGTAGTTAAAAAGGGATGAGCAATAATAAAATCAAATTATGTGTATAGAAGTGCTACTGATCAGTGACAAAAGGAAACTTTGGTCTATGTATCACCTTATAGACTTTACTTGAGCCATTGAAAGGAAAGCTAAGCATAGGCTGTGAAGTGTTTGCCTGCCATGTTAGGAAGAGTAAAAAAATTTCTACATGCAATCCCTTAAATTCTTACTAGCATCCAGTTGTTTGGTGTCTGGCTTGTGTTTGATAAATGCCTCTCTACATTGCACATAACTGCAATGTGTACTTTTGCAGCATAGATTCAGACTTTCTCCTGTTACTCCATTTTAAAGATGCATCCTCAATTCCATGTCCTGTAGTTTTTGCAGTTTACACATCCTAATACTGGGTTCAGCTCTGTTTAGCCTGTGAGTCTGACTGGCTTGTAGTTCATAGTTATCTTCCAGACTCTGCTTTTGGCTGTGAGAAAAGTCTTTGACATGTATGCATAGCTAATTTATATGATTGTAAATTTCAGGTTTGTTATCATTTGCACAGCTTAAAACTCAAATTCCTGCCATTTTCACTTTTTTGCCTCCATTGCTGACTTGGCGTGTACTTAAGAGCAACTCTTACAGCACAGTTAATCTTTTATGTTGTGTGATAAGCATCAGCTTTTAGACTCAGACCTATCAGTGAAGTTTGTATCACGTCACATTTTTGCTCTGAACTGTAGACTTAACCACAGAGGCTTAAAAAACTTAAAGAGAAATTTCTGACTGGACTACCATTTTCTTTCTCCTTCTTTTTACTTGACCTCCTCTTCTTCTGGAGCAGCTGTAAGGTTTTTTGAGATGGGCATTCCAGCCATTTATTTTGGGCTTTTTTTTCCTAAAGAGGAAAAGTAGTTCCAGCCTTCCAACTCCCAAAATTAAGTAAGGAATTAGGATATGTATAGCATTATGTCCCAACTGGATCTAACAGCTTTTCTTTTTCCTTTTCCTTCAGGATATATTTTGGTGAAGTCCAGCTGAGTGGCTTGGGAGAAGGTATGATTAGACAACACACAAACAAGAGCAGAACTGTGTTTCATTCTGACTGCCTTTTGGTTACTATTCCCAAGTACCATAAGGAAAATTAGTGTGAGGCTTACATATGCTTTTTGTCTGGCTCTGCCAGTGCAGCCTTGTGTCACACGGTGACAAGTATAATGGTGGTACTTGGACAAAGTCTTGGGTGACTGCCATTTTGACTCTAGTGGTACAGAACTGAAATAAGAATATAGAATTATGTTGATAAGGGGCAGGACTGGTAAAGGAGATCGTGATCTACTGAGGAACAAGAAGCACTTCAGAACAATATTTTAGACCAAGAAGCCAGGAAGCAACATCAGAAGTCTTGCAAGTGATGCCTACCATCAAGGCAACCTAGTGCTGCTGTTTTGTTATGGGTTATGGGTTCTGTGTGTGTTTTTGGGGTTCAGATTGCAAGAGATAATGGTAACACTACTGAAATAAGATAATGTAAAGTCAGAATAAAAAAGTGTGGCACATAAATAATCAGTGAAACTGAGAATTATTCCTTAACTTTGCAGGTTTCCAGACAGTCCGTGTTGGGACAGTGGGTACCCCAGTGGGCACCATCACTTTGTCTTGTGCCTACAGAATCAACCTTGCTTTCATGTCAACCAGGTGAGAAAATGTGATCATGCCAGAAACTGTTTTACAATAATTCACTGTTAAACCCCTCATGTTCTGAGCCCCCAAATCTTTCCCTTTTGCTTATCCTTTCCTGCTGAGATTCTCTTTCATGAAGAATGCTCTCTTTCTTGCTTAAGCCTTGCAGCAAGGGGAGTATTTGGGTAGCCCCGAGCCAGGCTCTAGAACTCCAAATTGTTGATGCATGCCTGGAGTCACAGGACTAAATTGTAAAGATGCTCTGATCCCATTAATACACACCAGGGTTTTCTGTAAGGGCACCATGAACTGGGAAGAGTTAGAGAGAAAAAGCCAGTAACACCATTGCTTGTTGCCTTGCAGGCAGTTTGAGAGGACCCCTCCTATCATGGGGATTATAATTGATCACTTTGTGGACCGTCCCTATCCCAGCTCTTCACCCATGCATCCCTGCAATTACAGGTGAGGAAATACTGAGTTGAAGTCATGGGCCATGGTAAAGGCATCCATTATGCCCAAATACAGAGCCTTTTCCACTCTTTGTTGACAGCATGGGAAGGGACACGGGAGAATTAGTGTCAGTCATATTGGCATAGTTAAACATGTGATGAAGAGTGACATTTTTCTCCTGACATTAAGATGGCTGAGTGCAGCAAACCCCAGTATTTTCCCAAATTCTTCACAGAAGCACTTGGACACAAAGGATGTTTAATCTTGACTGCCTTCAGGAATTTGAAAGTGTAATGGTTAATCCTGATGCGGAACTACATGTCTAGATGCATGCATCCCTGGATATTTTTTTGGGGGAAGACCAGTTTAATTTCTCTTTGGAGATCAGAGGTTTGCCTTCTCTAAAATGAATGTGAGGGCATTCAAGTTTGGACCAGTAGTATTGTTTGACAATGGCTGTGTAAACAGCAAAGCCAGCAGCACTAGCTAGTGTAACAAAAGCATTAGTTAGAAACACCTGTTATTTTACGTGGGGTAGAAGACAAACACCAGAGGAAAACTGATGTTTTCCCACTTTGTTTTCCTCAGATCTGGCAAGCATATGAGAGCCCTTCATAATTCTTCTTTCAACTACACCCAAATACTCTCAACCTCCCTGCAGTGTTTGTCCCAGTGTGTTTTACTATTTGTTTTAAGGAATATTTCTGGTTAGAAAACTTGTTTTTTCTTGCTGCTTTAGAGCTGGTGAGGACAATGGTGCAGTATACCCCTCAGTAGAAGATTCCCAAGAAGTGTGTACCACATCTTTTTCCACCTCTCCTCCATCTCAGGTAAGAGAAACCAGGCTCTTTTTACTTCTAGACAGAACAATTGCTGTAAGAATAGCTTGCATTTTCCTACATCAGCTCTTGTGCAAACAGAAATCCTCCTGCTGCTAATTAAAATTTAATGTGTGGATTATTTATGTCATTACACTCTAGAGTAAAATCTATTGAAATTAGATACTAATTTCAACAAAATTCCAGGGGCCTAGAAAGACTGAATTACTGAGGATTAAAAGAGCCTATTCCTGTAGCTGGGTTGAGCTGTGCTTGAAGAGGACAGCAGTGTACTTACACATTTACACATTTGCATACCAATACTGCAAGAGGAGGAATTCAAGACATTGATGCCAGGCAGCTTAAGTAGGAGTAACAGACACATTGAGAAAGAAACTGAAATACCAGGAAAATGCTAGAGAAAGACGGAAAAAAGACAAAAGCTGTATTTATTGGACCATCTAAAATTAGTTGGGGCAGCAGGAATAAGTATTGGCAAAAAAATTGCCCATGCAAATTTCATTTAAGTTTCAATTTTAAAATAAATAGATAATGGTTTCCTTTTGAGTATAAAAATCCAGAAACTCCCAAGTTCTCGTACTGTCTTGCATATCTGACTCCACAGTTCTGTATTTTGAAGACATAGCCAGAGTTGCTATTGTCCTATTGCTTTAAATACTCAGGATTGCCCTGCCTTGTTGTCCAGCCAAGCAGATGGCTCTACTGACCTTTAAAGACAATCTAAAGACTCTAAATCTCTTTCACTGTCAATGTGAAACATAGAATGAAGTATAACTGGAATGCTTTTCCAAACGGAAAGAATTTGCTATGGGTCTTTCTGCTGCATCAGAGGAACTAATATGCCTGGTTTAGCAGAATGTATTCTGCTATATGAACAAGCTAGAAATGAGCTTCTCTTATGAAGCATTTCTGTGCCAAAGTGCTTTCAGGTGACCAGGCATCAGGCAATGTTGAAATAATTAGCCAGCACTCACGGTAAGTCTGATGGAATAAAGCTTTTCTTATTCTGCAATACACAGTTCAGGAAATTAGTTTGTGGCTGAGTTGTGTCCTGCGTTTTCCTGAAGTGGGGAAAATACAAAAGATTTCATAAGGAAATTTCCACTGGCTTGCTTGTGCCAGTGTTACTTAACAGTAGTAGTGTATGTAATTACATTGAAGCTGACGTTTCTGCAGGGGTCACGAAGCTTTACTGTCACTGAGGGGGGAAGAGCTTTATGAAACCACTTGAACCTTGAGGATTCACATAAAGTATGAGCCTACATTCTTGCTTTTTTTTGTGGCTCATAGTTGTTGTATGCTGTGCCCTTATTTGTAAAGCAACTGCCAGTCTTTGTTACCACAGTTAGAATTGTAAGGCTGCCTTGGCAGAGTGGACTTTAAATTAAAAGTGAAAGAAGAAGTTGTTCTTTTTTCTTCAGCTTTCTCCATGTCCTGTGCAGGTTAGTGACTAGGAAAATACCAGGAACTGTGTGATTTTGTAGGCAAATTGAATGAATCTCTGCCTGCCTTCTCAGTAAAAGTGATGCCTAACCTGTGTGATACAAGGAAATAGTTGTCACCTGCTTTGCGAGCTTGTATGTCTGCATATGTGTGCTGTGAAGCAGCCCAAAATTCAGGAGAGTCTGGCCATGGGTAATACCCAGAAATGGAGTTGAAGCTTTCCTCAAGTCATTGCTAGAAAAATGACTGTGGGAGGGTGTATGGGACTGAACCAGGTTTGGATTGCCCTTTTTGCATTAGCACCCTCTGTGAGACTGTACTTCTAAAGTTTTTGCTCCTGTTGATGGAATTCCTGCTTCACATCAGTGTATTTGAATTGCACTGTAGTCTGTGTCCCCTTTATTCTAAGGGTGGAGCAGAGACATGCCAAGATAGGATCCCTCAGAAAGCTGGAGGATAGGGAGTATGGATGGATGGAGAGTGCTGAAATAAAAGTAATTTGTAAATTAAAAAAAAAAAAAGAAGTACTTGACTGTTTCTGGCATCTGCTCAGCTTTCTTGCTAATTCACTAGTACCAGTTATAATTAACTGTGGAACAGAGTCTCTGGCAGTTACTTTCTGTCAGGGTTTACTGGAGTCTAAAATATTACCTGTGTTCAGTGGTTTACTCAGATTAAAATACAGTCAATTCTTTACAAAATGAATGTGCTTCTGGCAATACTGAGATTTCTGCTCTCTGTGTAGGTGTGGCTGCTGCAGCCAAAACCTCTTCACTAGCATTCAGTTCATCCAACTCTTCATAATTCCTCTCTGAAGTCCTTCTCTCTCTCTTTCTCTCTCCCCCCTCATTCTCTCTTTTCCTTGTTTCCTCTGTTTGTCTGTGTCTATGCACAGTGTGTTTTTACTGTCACAAAGGCACATTTTCAGACCCCTCCTCCTGTGGTGACGGACACCTTGAAGGTCCCAGTGATGGGGCTGGCCTTTTCACATCAAGTGAGTTGTCAAGAGAATATGCTGTACATGGTCAGAATACAAGTTCTGGCATGACAAAACAAATACAGGAAAATACAAATTTGACAATGTGGAGTGTTTGTTGTGCATAGGAAAGAGTGCTGAACCCACAGTGAGCCAGACACTTTACTGAGACTGGCTTCTTAAATGCCTTTGCAGATGAAAGTCTCCCGAAGACAGGACAAGCACCCCTAAAAACACAACAGCTGTCAAGGATTGTTAGTGAAAGACGCTAGTAAGGCACAATTCTGAGTGTTTTCTGTTAACAGCCAATGTCCCTAGAACCTGTGTAGTCATTAGAGCTCCACTCAGCTGAACTAGCCTCATGTGAATCAAAGTGCTGTTCCTCATTTTGATCCCTGTAAAGGACATCAGCTTTGGTGCTGCTGGAGCTCACACTGAGCTCTGGAAGAAGTACTTGTGAGGTCAGGCAAGTCCAAACAGGAAGGTTTCATCTAACCTGACTGGATAGATTTCTGCCTGGGATGTATAAGGAATTTCTCCTGGGTTTCACTGCTTCCAACACTTAATTCCTAAAGCAATCTCACAAGGGTTAGCTTCCCAGTTCTCTTTACCTGGCACATTTATGGGACCATGTATTCTTTCACTGAAGCCATTTGAATAGGTCTGGAAGATGAGCTGTTTTAATTTGCAATGGAAGTAGGTTCAAACAGTTGATAATGAAGTTGTTTTGGGATAAAAAAATATTAACTCTTTAGTAAATTCACCATGGCATTCATGTAACCCACTACACCAGTATTTGAAGTAGGCCTGTAGACCAGAGCTTCCTTGATACTGGATGTCAGCACAGCCTTCTCCTATATGTGTAGGAAGCCAATCTTCTCTTCCTGTCAAGGCTCAGACTTAGTCCCCTGCTACTACTGTCAAATAGTTCTCACAGCAATAAGAATTTTTTAGAACAATAACCTACATTATTGATTCCAATGAAAATCTAGCATCCTTCTGCCAGCCTGAAATGCTGTGCCTCTGACTTTTCCTGTTCCTTCTTCAGTGATTATTCAGGCTGTGGGGCATTCCCTTTCCTCTCTCCTCTCCCTTTGCCCTTGTTTTTTCTCTTCTTTCTTAGCTTTCCAGCTCTCGTCTTTCTTATCAGCCTGCTGCCCTGGGAGTTGGATCAGCTGACATGGGGTATCCTCTACTCTTTGCTGGTGGCTTGAATGCTGCACACCCTCACCAGGTACTTGTAGAGAGTAGAACCAGCGTGGCTGGTATTGCAGCCATTTGTGTCACTTGTACACCTGAGAGAGGCGTTGAGACTAGTGCATGCATTGGTGTCCTGTCTGTCAGGAATGGAAAGAATTTAAAGTAAACACAGAGAAAGCAAAACTTCCACGGGAGTTGGGAATTGGCTCCTCAGCATGCCTGACTTTACTGGGGTACGGGGTCATGTGGAAAAACTATGCCAAGAGAGCAGGCACCAGACCTGTTTGCTGCACCAGCTTGTCAGTGATTCTAAACGTTGCCTGTCTTACAGAGCTGCTGCCCCTGTAGCTGTCCAAGCACAGTTCTGTAGGCTAGACATATGATACACTGGCAGTTCATATTGACATCGTTATATTGGTTCATCAGAAAAATAAGCCAAGTTGACAGAAGTCTTTTTCTGCTTGTAATATTGGTGTTGCTCCAGTTTTGCTGACACAATGTTCATAAAATAAAATAATTTCGGTTGGAATGGTCTTACAGTGAGCATCTAATCCAACATCCAGTTCAGGGCTGGCCAAGTTAAGGCCTAGTGTTAAGACAATTGTCCAAATGCCTCTTAAAAACTGGCAGCTTGGGGCATTGACCACCTCTCTAGGAAGAGAACACTGTTCCAGTTTTTCACCACCCTCTCTCCAAAGAAATGCTTTCTGATGTCCAGTCTAAGCCTCCTTTGGTGCAGCTTCAAACCACTCCCATGCATCCTATCACTGGATCCCAGGGAGAAGAGAGCAGCATCTCCCTCTCCACTTCCCCTTCTCTTGAAGCTGTAGGGAGCCATGGGTAGCAAGAGAATGTAAGGTTTTTTTCCTCCATTCCTCCCCATGAAGCAGAGGACTTATAGCCAGAGAACTCTGCAGTGTAAAACACACCTGAAGTGGACAGTAGAATAGAAAGGGAGTAAAAAGTGAGTTTGTATTGTGATAATACACTCCTGCATGCTCTCTGAGGCTTACAGGGGCTAGAGCCTGGTCATATGCCTAAACCCCCACAACTTATGCCCAGTATGATGGAATCTACTTTGTATTGCACTGTTGTTTTTGTTTGATTTTGAGATTTCTTAACTTGACTGTTTCTTTCTATCTCAGTTGATTGGTCCAGGCAAAGAAGGGGGAGTTCCCCCAGTTCCTAGCCAGCCAGCACATGGCACTCAAGCTGACCAAGAGAGGATGTGCACCCCACTGGATGGAGTCCATTACTCAGCAGCTACTCCTTCTAGCAGGTAGGTTGGTTTTAGATGATCCACCCCTTTTGCTAACCCACTTATAAGCCTTTTAAGATAAAGTTTTTTGTTTCCCCTTTCCATTTATTGTTTGTAGCATAACTATTGTCTTTTCATTCCTTAAATCAACTTGCAGATTTCTTTGATTGGGGCTTTTTCAACCTTTCTTCAAACAATGATCTTGCCCATCTATTTAAACCTCTCAGTCTGTGTAATATTCTTTTCTTCTTCTATGTCAACTTTATTATCAATTTTATAATTTTTTCAATCTTTCCGCTGATTTTGCTGATTGTAAAACAAGATGCAGTAAGTTCAAAAACGACTCTTAAATTCTCTAGAGACTTAATGTGCATCGTTACCAAAGCCAGTTGTAGTTACCATAAATCTGTTCACCATTTTAGTAAGAAACTTTAGGCACAAAGTTATTTAAAAGGAAACAATGCAACCTCAAACTGTCCTAAATCAACTCCCTCACAGCTAATTAAATCCTTCTGTTTTTTTGATCACCATATTTATTTCTTGAGAAATCTCTCTTGGGGTCACATACTTGTGAGTCACAGAGGTTTTGCTCTGGGGAAACCAAAACTCAGTTGGACTAGCACTTTCCTGGGTATACTTGAACAGTAATCCTCTTCAATCCTTTCAAGGTAATCCTCTTTCCATGGGACAAAACTATTATTTTGTTTTTAAGTTCTGAATACCTGTGGTAGGAAAAAAACCAAAACAAATAGGTCAGATAGACTATTAGGAAGTACCTAATAGCCATGGAGTGAATTAATCATACTGGGAGTGGCTCTGTTGTCATGTACTAGATCTGCTGCATTTGTGAACTGAGTGACAGATATAATGGGAGATCTCTCACCTTCTGAAAGATCTGTGAGTAATGTGTTACTGAAAAAATAGTAGTGGTGAACAGGAATTGCTGTGAACACACAGCAAGGTAAAAACCCATTTCCCAGAAGAAAAGCCTATTTCAGCAACTTTATATTCAGTTAAATAGTTTTTGTCCAGCTTGAAACAAAAATCTGATTCCACAAGTGTCCACTTTCCTTTTGTGCTCCTGACTGAGGAGGAAGGTACAGTACAAGGACAGATTTCTGTTGTCCTTCCAATAGTAGGAGTAAACCAAGAAAAATGAAGGAGTCTCATAAAAAACATTATTTATCTTCCCTGTGTCAGGAGGCACTAATTATGTATTTTCCTCCCCCAGTGAGGAGACAGAAACAGTATCCAACAGCAGCGAAGGAAAGTGTGGCTCCCCACATGACCTTTTGGAGACCATCTTTATCCGGAAGGTGGGAGCTTTTGTCAACAAACCCATTAACCAGGTAACAAGCAGTAGATCTTCTCAGAGAGCACCATAATACTTTCTTTTCCCATCTGTTCATACATAGAGGAGCAAAAAGCACCAATGCCAGGGTACCCTCAGAGACTGAGAGTGCATATTTCTGCCTGCTGCATTTCCCCACAAGGTTTTGCCAAGGCGTATCTTCTTTTTCATAAAATCCTTTTGGGATGTGACAGCCATTGACTTTACTCCACTTTGTCAGCACCCTATTTGAGAATAGAAGACTTGATACTCCACTTGGATCTCACAATGATCTGCCACTACGACAGGTCCATAAACTAGGAAAGCTGGCAGCAAGCCTCCCTTCCTTGAAGGAACATGCAGTAGACCAGTTCATCACTAGAAGCAAGCACCTAAGTTCAGCTAGGCCAGCTTAGAGATCTGCTTGGTTCGTAGGGCTGCAGTTGTAGGCCTTTTGGATGAAGGAATAAGAATTGTTTCAATTTGTAGCAGTTCATTAATCCTTGCCTAAGTTATACAAGATATGTAGCAATCCCATCTCAATATGTATCTGCATTAGGTCAACGGAGTATCACCTCTGGATTTCATGCCTTTTAAATGGGGTTGTCGGCTCCTGCCTAACTGCTGACGTGATTTGGGCCGTTTTTAGCTGGCCTGACAAAGACATTCAGTATCCTTTTCGTGTCGGGTAAGCAGAGCATCTTAGTGAAATTTTGTTTGCTAAATCTCCTCAGGTGACCATGGCCAACTTAGACATTCCTTTTGCCATGTTTGCTCCCAAGAATGTTGAGCTGGAAGATAACGACCCCATGGTAAGACTCTTCCAGAGGTATATGTGCCTTCTCAGCATCCCTTATGCAAACAACCATGCTATTCTCTGCCTTGAATACACTTTGGTTTTGGAGAAAACAACTAGTTATTCAGATTTGTTTGGTTTCAAGAAGTCTCCTGTGTTGAATCTTGGGCTCTCTAGACATGCAAATAACAGCATGTGTTTGCTGCCCCTGCTCTAGTTCATGTTAATTGTCCAACCTCCTAACTGCCCCCACACTGCCAAAGCACACACAGACATGACTGTAAGATCAGTACTCACCGTCTTTGATTTCTTGGGCAGGTCAATCCTCCCGAATCCCCAGAAACGGAATCTCCTCTACACGGCAGCTTACACTCGGAGGGCTCCAGTGGCAGCAGCACAGGGAACACCCATGATGACTTTGTTATGATCGACTTTGTAAGTGCCCTCATCAGAGCTCATACCTGCACCTTAGGTGGGCTTCACGTGCTGGGGTGATGGCAAATGCTGTCAGAGTACTTTTCAGTGGGAGTGGTAAATACACATCATTCACAGTACCACACTCTAGGGCATGGCAGTCCCAGAACTGCAAAGACACTGGTACCAGGCATCAACAGCTACAAATTAAATACCATTTCAGTTCTCTACTATCATCTGAGCTTGGCATCCTCTCTCTTAGCACCTAAAGGAGCTAGATTCCAAAGAAATGTTCTCTTCCAACTGCTCAAGTGGTATTGTGATATGAAGAGATATTGGCTGTTCTTCAGTTATTTAATATGCGTTATTGCAGCAACAGTTGTAATGCCAAGATGTTTACTGATAGCAGGTAATGACTTTACCTGAGATTATAACAAAGGGGAAGCCAGTGTCTCTGGGAATTAACAGCAATGTCTTTGATTGTAGAAACCAGCATTTTCAAAAGATGACATTCTTCCAATGGACCTGGGGACATTTTACCGTGAATTTCAGAACCCCCCTCAACTCAGCAGCCTCTCCATTGACATTGGAGCACAGTCCATGGCAGAGGATTTGGTATGGAATCCTAAAATTTCTGTTTGTGGAAATCATATGTACTTTATAATGCTCTCCCTATTCCTAGTTTGAAAAAAGTATTTTCATAGAATTGTAGAATAGTTTGGGTTGGAAGGAACCAAGGTCATCTAGTCCAACCCCTCTGCAATGAGCAGGGATATCTTCAACTAAATCAGGTTGCTCAGCCTGGCCATGATTATTTCCATGGATGGGGCATCCACCACTTCTCTGGGCAGCCTGTTATAATTTTTCACCAGCTTCATAAAAAAATTCTCTCTTATCTAGTGTGACTCTTTAAATTTCATACCATTGCCTCTTACCCAAACACAACAGCCCCTGCTAAAAAGTCTGTTCCCATTTTTCTTAAAGGTCTCCTTTTAGTACTGAAAAGCCAAAATAAGATCTCCTCAGAGCATTCTCATTCAGGCTGAATCATTCCAAGTCTCTCAGCCTGTCTTAACAGGAGAGGTGCTCCAGCCCTCAGATCATTTTTGTGGTCCTCCTGTGGACCCACTCTAACAGGCCCCATGTCTTTCCTATACTTTTCAGAAGAGAGACCCTACCCAAAGGGAGTCCATCTCTAATATATTCCAAATAAATGCAGATTTGTTTCTGGTACACCTAAGCCTCTGAAACTGGTGTGTGTCTTGAAGCTGAAGGCTGCTGCAGCATGCTTGCTCTGGGTCACTGAAACCCCCCAAACTAATCCTGCCTATGGGGTGTCTCACTTGGTGGCAAACCAGGCCTGACTTTGCAGCCTGAGCAGAGTTAGAGTTCTGGTGTGGCTGGTGAGTCACATCTGGGTGAGCACTCTGTTAGGCTCTCTGGCATTGTACCATACTGTGGAGAAAAATCAAAACCAGAGAGCAGCAAGTGACTTGATGAAGGCAATGATTTGAGTGGGTTATTGTGCTGCAGCTGGTGGAGATTGCACAAGGTGAGGCCCCAGTGCACCTCCTGTTCCTGCAGAACAAACAGACTCTGGGCAGAGTGCCCTGCTCAGGGTCACTTGCTGGATGCTGTCAGAGGGCTCCTGCTTTTGTGCACGTAGAAAGGTGAGCCTGGAGCATTGGTGAGGGATTGCATGACTCAGAAACAGATTTTTTTCCCTAGTGTGTTTAAAATTTCCTTCTGTCTGCCGTGAATGAGCCCTGATCTGCATCTTTCCTTACTTTCCAGGACTCGTTACCAGAGAAGCTGGCAGTCCATGAGAAAAATGTCAAAGAATTTGATGCTTTTGTGGAAACCTTGCAGTGAAGCTGTTTCCCAGTTCTGCTGCAGCAATTCTTCCTCCTCGAGGCATCCTGGAGATAACATCAACAAATATCTCTATCACCCCTGCTCTGCCTTTTGTCCACATCGACTAGTTCCCTCCATCAAGTGAGCTTTCTTTTCTCTCTTCAATGACAGATATGGCTCATCTGCTGATTCTCCTCAACTTTTCCACCACATAGTTCTGGAACGCTTTTCCTGCTCACAGTCAGTTTTAAGACTTCAGTAGGGACACAGGAAGTCAAACTCCAATGTATGGAAACTTACTTTCTCTTCAGTCTGTGTTCTGTATGGAGGGGCTTTGTGGAAAGTTGCCATATGCTTCCTCCAAGGGTCCTATGGTGTAAGGTTCCTAGGTAGAGCTTCTTGCTAACAGACTTTTCCTGCAGTCTCTGATCCTGTTAGAGCATAGAAAGCTTTGGCTTATTTCCAGGGTCTGTGAGTTCAGCAAATTCGACTGTTTGAAGTCCAGGACATCCATTCCACAGAACTGGGCATTTCATCCTGACTTCAGAGTGTGTGCTTGGAGCACAGGAGAGACGTCAGCTTTGGGACCTGCATAATCCAAGTTACCTTTGTTTTCCTGCTGCTAAGGAATTGGGTCTCTACACAGTGCAAGGCCCTCTGTTAGGTGGCTGATAAGCAGGAGTGAAACTACAGGAATGCTTTCCACATTTCCTTCCTGAGTGCACTGGCACTCGGCCATGCTGAGTTTAACAGTGTTGACTGTTGGCAAGCCTGCACGTAGCAGCTGTGATGATGCTGAATTCATAGTCTCTGCTTTTGAAACATAACTGTAAATACTAGGAATCCTATTTCTTTAGGGTTATGTAACTAGGAGTCTTAGTCCAAGATTTTTTCCTCTAATCCTTGCAAGCCTTCCTGCTTTATGGTTAATAGATGATCTTAAGAATTAAAAAATATTTATTGCTTTTAAAGAAACCTATATTTAAAAGATGTTTTGTTTTCATGTAACAGTGCGGTCATTCTGTCCTGATCACTGCAGAGAGCAAGTGTGCCATGGAACCCTAGCCAGTGAAGCTCGTCTCTCTTTGCAGGAAAATATCCAAGATATTTATTTTCTAAGACAGACTTGATTAATATTATACTCTGTTTGGGGGACTATGTGTCCATTACATCCAGTCAGGGCTCACTGATAGAATGAAATGCACACATCAGTGGAATGGAGTGGCAGGGACTTGGTAAAAAGCTGTTTTCTGATAGGCATAGATGAATTTGTAGTGTTCTTTGGCCATTCAGAAGGCAGCTTCTTTAAAGAAGCACACTTTTTTGGGAAGCTTATGGTACTTTTTAATCAGCTAGCTTTTGAGTAGCTGAAATTTTATTTTTGTAATAATCCAGCCACTGACAGTGTGACTGGCTGGAATTGCTCTATGGGTGATTTGGCTGTTGCATGTCTTCTGCCTCATTTAAGGATGGGAGGAGAAACAGTGACACTAAGCAGAAACTTGGATAAGGTGGGTTTTCTTGTGTTTTTCTCTCTTCCTGCCCCATTTAACTAGAGTGAGCAACTACAAGACCCCTTACTGTCCAAAACCACTTCTTTTCCCTCTAGTTTCTTTTAAGTGGAGTTGTGGTGCTTGAGTACTGAGAATCCATCTTAATTTCTTCAGAGTGGCTGAGTAACCAACCTTCTGGTTGGTGCAGTGTGGCAGCTTCATCTTAGCTGCATTCTTTGTTGGAAGAGATTGCCTGCAGCTGATGGGGGAGCCCCACTCCACTCTGGAACACAACTTCTGTGCCACTGCTGGAGCAAGGGGCCAAATTCAGAACAGAGCTTACTATAAGGCCAGAGCAAAGCAATGCTTTGAACTTTATGAGAATTTTTGTTGAGAGATGTGTTTGGTGGGAGGCCTTGTAAGCTCTACAATTCCAGGTAAGAGCTTCATTGAAGGAAAATTACCCACCAGAACCTTTTTATTTTACTCAACTGATTCAACTTCTTAGCAACCTCACATGGAAATTGCTTTGTCCATGCAAAGTAAGATGCACAAACATTTAAAAAAGGTTCCAAGACGAAACAGGGATTCAGTTAAACGGGCCGTAACAAATACTTGATACCCATCCAAGAGCCACCTTGTTTCACAGGTGGAAAGGGTCACAGAAGGGTGCAGGAACGCATGGAATTAATGGATCAACTGCCTCTCACCTCTGCTCAGGAAGTTGGTCTGCCACTTTGTAGAAAGTAGTTCATACACAGGTGGTTGTCTGCTTTAGTCTCCAAAGTGATACAATCTGGGCTGCAGAGCAGCAGAGATGAGGCAAAGGGCTGGTTCACACCGGATGAATAGAGAATAGTTGAGGTTAAACTTCATCTAGCCAGCACTCCTGCTGTGCTCTTCTGCTAACAAGCTGTGGAGCAAGCAGGAGCACTGCCATTCTTGTTAATCCCATCCAGGAGGTCAGGTCTTGTACTTGTGCTCCTTTATTTGATAGAGTTCCTAACATGGCTACAGCTCGCACATCTCATAAGGCAAAATGGCACTGTGGCATGTTTTCTTCTCTTCAAAAGGCTGGAAAATTGCCTATATAAGCTGCTAGTGTTGAGCTGGATTGCCATAGCAATAAGAGATTCTCCAGGGCTGACTTACCTGACTCTTCTCTGGACAGTCCTCTGTTTTAACACACAGTTGCTACATCTAGGCCCTGAGTTCCCTGACCACTGCACAAATGCTCTGCTTCAGTAAAGACCTAGCTGCTGCTGTGGCCTGCCACAGATTGTGTTATGAAGGCTGTTTATTTTAGCAGTTCTCTGCTCTGCTCAATGTTAAGGACAGTATCTATGTAGCTGCTGATTTACAAATACTTTGGGTGGAGGGGAAGGTTCCTCAAGTGTACTGTTTTGGAAAGTCTCCGGTGTACTTCAAGTATTCAAAGAATTTCCAATAAAACTTTTGTGTAAGCAACACTGCATTTTTCTGTGTACCAACAGGTCTGGAACAGTCCCAGGCTCATGCTTGTTTTCCTCCAGAAAAGAGGAGGGTCCGGGTTCTCTCAGTGAATGCAGGACAGAGCAAATTGCTGCCTCCGTCAGAGGGCAAAATGGACTGTGCATTATAGTTGGAGAGGTCAGTGGGATCTTACTGAGATCGACTACTGGAAGGACAGTGAGGGACAGACAGAACCAGGTGCCTGGAGGTGGGAGGAACAGTCATACAGTGTTTGACCCTGCTGACCTCACCAGTGAATTGGGAAACTGAAATACTAACTTATCTCCAGAGGAAAGGGGTGGGAAAAAGCAGAAAAATATACCCACAAAATTTGCATTGTACATGGTTGCTACATACTTAAAGAAGCATAGGAATGTTTTGAGTTGACAGGAGAGATAGCAGAGACATAATATGGAAAGAATAGCCAAACTTAACAGCTGTATTCTAGTATTGGTAGAAGTTAACCCTGTGTAACACACAATGCCAGGTATGGTGCCAACACCTTCCCTTTAAAGGAAAGACAAGAGTATAAAAATCCATGTACTAATAGCACCTGCTGATTTAAGCTTCAGTGTAAAGGGTGTCTGGTTATTATAGAAAAAGACACTGTGGATAAAATTACATGAATGGGGAAAAAAAAAAGAAAAATTACTCTGTGTGTTAGAAGCTTCTATGAAGGGAATATTCCAGCTTGAGATACAAGGGTAACTAATAAAAGCAATCTTTTCTTAATCACATCTTCAGAAGGTAACAGTAAACTGAGCATACCACTGGAATCTTACAAGGACCAATCTGTCTACATCATATGCATCTATACATGTATATTTATGAGTGTCATTTCATGAACTTAAAAAAGACATGGTGCAGTGTCAAAACTCACAGAAACCATCCTGTAGGATCTGGGGCCTGCTACAGGCCTTTCAGTTTCCATCATTTACACCATGTCACAAGGAGGACGAGGGATTGGAAAATCCCTTGTCTTCCTGGTCAGGAAATAAGTGAGACAGTAAACAATCTCATAAGTATGATTAACCACCAAGGTCAAGAACAATTAAATACCATCGCCTTGTGAGCCTACTCTATGTATTTATAAAAAACGTTCTCAGAACAGTGTCCATCAAGTCAGGGGGCAGCTACTCATGAGAAAGTGTCCAGTTGCAATGGTGTTCACACTGTGTTCAGTACTCCACATGGCTGCATATAATGTAGGTCCTGCCAGTGCCAGCTCCCTCTCATGGACACATGCACCTGCTCTCCAGCTCCTCTGAGCTGATCTTGCTACAGCATAATGCCAGGCAGGTCACTGTGACAAAGCACAGAGCCAGGACCAGCTGCTACACTGAGGAGGTTTGAGACCTCTCTGTATAGCTGGCATGTTAACCACACTGACCCTGTTACAGGGGCCATGTCAACATGCAGAAGGGGAACTGGCAACACTGGGAAGCCCTTAAATGGTACAGTAAAAACAGACAAGCAGCTCACATTTTAGACATGCAAGTGTCAATATCAGCATCAACACATCACTGATATCCCAGTAGTCAGGCTACTGCCCAGTGCTGATGGTTTTAGCCCCAGCCCTCTCCATTCTACTTCTAATTTTTACATCCTAGCCAAAAAGCTTACTGATGTAACAGGCAAATTGCAGTCTTTAGGAAAAAGTAGTGAACTGAATATGGATGAAGGGGAGTGCGGTGGTCCTAACCAGACTACTGTTTATCAAGTTAGCAATCCACATACATCAAAATGAGACAGTGCAGGCTTCTGCTGAGTGTATCATCTGGCCCCAGGATAAACTTAGCCAGCTAATCCTCAAGTGGTTCCTGCTTGGCACCCTTGGAAGTCCTAGGCAGACTGCTCATCATGACAGAAAGATGGTAATGTGGAAGAACATCGCTCTCCGGAAGAGCCAAATCTATACTACTTCATTTTTGTTTTAAATCTATTTCCAGCCCAAGGCTCCTGCAACCTAGTGTTTCTTCAGAGTTACTTACATAGAGGGCATTTCATAATTTCTTTCCTTCCTTGCAGCAAGGTGGTGGTTAGCAGCATAGACAGCCTTACTTGTTTCTTGTAGATATGTCACTGCTGCTGCCACTTGACGAACATGTCTGGATCTGAGATTACATTTTGATTTTTATTGAAATACAAAAAGTGCAAATCATGAAATACAAGATTGGTGCAGATTAAAAGAAAATAAACTGTGTGAACTGTGAAAACCCAGGCCTGCACCTGATGAACATCAACAAAGAAGGCAGGGAACACCAGCAACAAAAGCAAAGCCGAAATTTTTGCACAGGAGCCCCTGTGCATAAAAAAGGAAACTGGGACCAAACTGGCCCTCAGCTCTCTCATGTTAGCACACAAGGCATCTGGATGGCCCCAGACCCCCCTGCACCACCCAGAAGCTCTGGTGTCAGTTCACAGCTTGGGCCAGGGAGTGATCAGAGGCCATTAAGACAGCAGGAGGCTAAGCAGAGGGGAATGTTCTAGGTGCAAAAAAGCAGGAGATTGATGCAGAACAAGTACCCCCACAGGAAGAAATGGCTAATAGCTAACCTGAAAGGTAAGCCAGGAAAGAGACCCTTGGGCAGCTCTATAGCAAGGAGAAAACCGACACAGACCAGCACCTTAATTGTATACCACCCCCAACCTATACAAGGCAGAGAAAGCCAGCCCAGCCAGCACCCTGCCCATGTGAGGAGGGAATTTAACCTCCTGGCCTTGGCAGGTGCAGGCTCTGGTGACCACGCACATGACACAGGCTGCAGGCAGGCCCGCGCCAATTCTTTGCTCAAATCACAGGAGGAATATTTCAATACAAGGCATTCAGGAGAAAAGACTGCAAAAGCAACCCTGGTTACTGTGCCTGCTCCAGGGCCCTCAGCAGCTCCAGCACAAGGAGCAGCAGAGGAAAGGGGATATTTACAGTGGGTCCCTTTCAGGATTTGCAAGCACTTTCCCACCATGAGCAGTAGTAGTTCCCTGAACACTCTCTGCAAGCACTGAACTGGAACAGGCTTTTATCCCTGCCAGCAGGGGACAAACCAGCCTCTATTTTGCTAAAAAAAGAAATGTCATTTCAAGAATTCACTAAAAAAAACCCCAAACAACCTAAATCCCCCCCAAAAAAACCCTAAAATAAACCACCAAAGTCCAGCCAGAACTCAGACACTTGCAGTATTCCCCACCTTCCCCCTGGACAGGAGCTATTCCAGCACTGCTCCTCTGGCTACTGGGCAGGGAACAGTCCTTGCTGCTCTGCAAGGTCAGAACATGCCACCTTCCCCACAGAGTGCATAGGGCCAGGCCTCATGCATGCAGGCACTTGGATTCCAGGCTGCTGAGCTTGGGCATTTGTCCCAGAAGTTAAATGGCCTGCCTTTCCTCTGTGGAGATGAAGGTGAAGCCAGTGTCAGCTGCAGGTACAGTCAGAGCACCAAGTCTCCTTCTCCCCCTACCAAAGCCTCCACAGAGCAGGATGCTTGCAGGGAAAGAGAAGCTGCACTGGGCTCCCTCAGCCTCCATGGCCTTGCCCCTTAAACCCTGGGGGAATTGTTTACTCTCCACACTACTCCACTCCAGATTACTCCTCCACAGCACATCAGCCCTGCTAACTCACTCTAGAAGAGATCACAAATGAATTAGGAGCAGATTATCTCTGCCTCCAAAACATTTACTTAGTTATTGCTGTGACTTGCTCAGGATGAAACAATTCATATCCTGGCCAGACAGGGAAGGCTCCTACTCTTGGAAGAGGGAGACTTGAAGAAGTCAGCAGGCTGGTAACCTCCATAGGGCAAAGTCTCCCAGTATCTAGAAAGGATCAGATCCAGTCCTATCTTAGAATCTCTCTTGCTCCAGTCTTAGTAATGTTCACTTACTTGTTCCCTGTTCCCACCCACATGTTGTTGTGCCTCCTCCAAGGCAGCTGGCTGGACCTGCACTGCCTTGCAGAGCTGCCTATATTTGCACCCATCCCCATTCCAGAGTTTAGCAAAAAGAGCAATCTCCTTAATTCCTGCAGCAGATGCCACTTACTTTGACTATATCAGGGCACCGACCTCTGGTCAGTGTTTAAAGGCAGGTTAAAATATTATGAAAAAGCAAATTCTCTTTAACATCCAGTAGCTTTAAAAAAACAGTTCCGCTTGGTCCAAAAGATTTGTCCCTGAGGCCAGATGCAGCAGGGAGGTCTGGCCCAGGCACACAGGGCACAAGATACAAGGATAAATCACACCAGTGAAGTAAGGCTAGAAGCTCCCTCCTTTAACCCTGACAAGCCCAGGCAGAGGAGAAGGATCTCTTTTAGCTCAGGTAATGGGAATGAGGCAACCCAAACCCAACAGAGATGCTGTAACAGTATCGCAGCTGCTGCAGGGAGGTGCCAGGACCACCCCACTCTGAGCCTGCCTTGCAGAGAACAGGATCTCTCCAGCTGTGCCCAGGGCATACAGGATGCATCTGACTAGATGGCAGAGTGGAACCCAGGAGGAGACACAGCAAAGGCCCTTGGCATGGAATAGCTGTTCACTCACAGCTTTGGCACGAGTGCTCAGCAGCTGGGCAGAAATTTGTAATCCAGGCCTGGTGCACTCCATGGTGAGGATTAGCCCCAGTCCCTAGACCTTCACTCAAGGCCATGCTCTCTGTTACACTGTGCTGGGGAAAATTATGCTCAAAAAGACAACTAACCAGTCAAGGCAGTCTGTGCCAGTCAGCACAGATACATGTGTCAGAAGAGGAGGCCTTGTGCTGCTGCCAGGACAGATGGTGATCCTTATGGTGTTCAGCAGCTCAGTGCCAGCAGGGCACTTGCTCCTGCCATTCAGACTCACCAGTGGTCAAAGGGTCACAGCTGGCCGGCATGCACAGCCAAGCCAGGCATGAACCTTCCCAGCCAGGCTGGAAGTGCTGCTGCAGGGACAAACACACCTGAGCTGGATAACTACGGGAGGCAAGTCACCCATTAGAGTCCAGCAAACACTGAATAGTACCTGGAGTGGGTGACACCAGAGGGGCTGGGCTTGGGCTAAACTCACCTTCATCTGACAGGTAACACAGCCCATTGCCATGAGCCTGTCCTGCCAAAAGCAGGGGATCTAGAGTAGTGTTTGCAAGTGCAGGACATGCTGCTACCTGAAGCACAAGGGCTGCTGCTCCCTTCCCTGCTTTAGGTGCCCCTGGGGAAAGGCAGGATGCATGCTCAGGGCTGAGAAATGGCACTCACAGTAAGAATGTCTCCATCACAAAACCCAGCAACCCCGCCCTAGCCCAAACAGCCCAGCTGAGGCAAGGAGGGGTGAGCTGGAGCTATTGGGAGCTTGAACAAAAATATCTGTGCTGAGAAAGGGACCAGGAGGGCAGAAAATCTGCACATAAGGGAAGGAAAGGAAGGCAGGTCATCTGATAGGGCAGAAGACTGGTGATGAGCCCTGGAGGAGCTGTGCAGGTGGGTTAGGACTCCAGCCTCAGCAGCTGGGAGACCAGCTCCCCTGCCCATCCAGAGCTGCAGGTCTCCTGCTCACTTACTTGAACACTTTCACCATCATCTCCACAGCCCTCACTCTGCTCATCACCCAGAAGATCAATGGTCCCTTTGTACTGGAGACAGCTTGGTCACAGCTCCAAGACAAAGAAGGAGGAAGGTGGGCACAGTGTGCAGGTGTGGGCTGGCCTGGATTCAGGCCTCCGCAGCTTCAAACAGCTCCTTCTGGTGGTCCAACAGGAATTTGGTAAAGGTATTGATGGGATTGATGGCTTTTAGAGTGATGGCCACATCTTTGGCCCAGAGCAGATTTGGGCCAAACACAACTGCCAGGTTGGTGTTTGTCATCTTGTTCCTGTCGCTGTGAGCAGAGACCTATGTGGGAAGGAAAGAGATGACTGTGAATCCTACAGAATAGCACAGCAGCTGCCTACCCTCCCCAAAGCCAGAGACAGAGAAAATCAGAGGAGAAAAGCTGACCAGGCCATATCATAACAGGATCAAGAACACTCTACATCTCTACAAGTCCAGATCACCACTCATGATCTTCCCTCTTGCTTGAATAGCCTTGCAGTGGCTTTCTTGGCAGCAGGAAGTACTGTAAAGCAAATCTGAGACCCCTCTTCTACTCAGCCACTTTGTAGTTCTACCTCCACCCTGGGGAGCTTCCAGCCTCCCTGGTATAGACCACACAGGCTGTATGCCTGCACCTTTTAGGCTGCGCCTCTCAGCATTTTGACAAGCAAATGCTTAGGCTAATGCTCACCTGCACCAGAAAGGCAGTCAGTAAACGCAGCACTTGGTAGTTTTCTTCTGGCAAATCCTGGAGCGTTTTGCGAACAACATCCACACGTTTCACGTCCTCCACGCCTAAAAATCAAGAGAGACAGGACAATCCTCAGCACCCATCCTGATGAAGGCCCTGCTGGCAGCCACAAAGTATCCCATGCATGTCTCCACTAAGACAACTTTGCCCTTAGCCAGTGCAACATTCAGGGAGTAGCACTTGTTACAACTCACTCTGGAAGCTGACAACATGGCTGTAGAGGCCAAAAGTAAGGAGGGGCTCAGGTAGCTCCCTCAAGAAGGTCTTGAGAATCACAGCGGGGAGGTGGACATCTTCATACTCCTGGAAATCTACAGGCACACCTGAGAAAGTAGAGCAGAGACTCAGTGCTCACTGGTGAAAGCAGCACCTCCTCCAGACAAAGGACAGGACATGATGGTCAGAGCCCAAAGCTAAGGAAGAGGTATTTTAAAAACCACAGAATCCCCAAGTACCACATCTTCTAGCAAAGTGGAAAAATATGTCCCAAAATCATATACAAAGCGGTACTGAATCCAGCACTACATCTTTAGAAGTCATCAAATCAAACATGACTAAATTTCATCCTGGTCATCTTAAGTCCCTTCAGTATAACCAGAGTAAGATGGTGTATCTCACCCCAAGAAACAGGGAAACTTTCAGGAAAAAAAAAAAAAGGATAGTAAAGGGAATACGAATGGGAAGGAATATGCTTTCCACACAGCAGAAGTACCAGATACTTCTCCCTTGCAATTCAGGTCATACCCCAAGATGAAGTCTCACCTACAGATCTATCAAAGAAGGAGAGGATCCATGATGGACTAGCTCCTACACAGTTGCAATTGCACAGTAGTAATTAGGCAATGAGAGGGGCTCTGATGTGTTTGGGCACTTACCCATATTGTATTTTTGCTGGACCTCTCTGACAACCTGTGTATTTGCTGATCTCCGGAAAATCCCCTCTGTATTAAGAGCTGTGAAGTGACAGCAGATGGAGAAGAAAAAAATCAGCCATGTGAGAGTCTCTAAAAATGCTGGCCTTCACAATTATAAATCCATGCTGTGGGGCATTCAGACAGATATCAACAAGTCCCTTTTTTAGAGTACAATGATTCTTTCTGCTTCTACTATCTGACAAAGGATACAAGGGGCATTTGGCTACTTTTACACAAGTAGGAACATGGACTCCTGAAAGAAGGAGGTCTCCTAAACCCTTCACAGTCTCACTTGAAGGCTAACTCACCTAGTTCAGGCTTTACACCCTATTCTAGACTGCTGTTCTTCTTTATCCTACCACAGTCCTGATGGGAGCTTGGACAGAACAGAGGTCACTGATATGGGATTGCAGCTTCCCCAAACACTTACCATGCTCCCGCAAGTGAGCAATGGTGTCTCTGACCACCAGAGGAACAGGAGACTGATCAGGGCTCTTCTCCCTGAGACTGCACCAAGAAACAACAGGTTACACACAACTGGTACACAGGACTGGTCCCGCCTTACAGGCAGCCTCCAACTCTTGAATTTACCCACACAAGCTGTACTACATATGATCTTGCTATCCCCATCCCTGGTTCAGCCATTATTCTAGCCTTCTATCCTCTTCACCCATCATATTACTTCATTCACTGGAGCAACTATGAGCTCATTACTAGACCACAGGAATGTTTTTCCATCCTCTGTAAAAATCTCAACCTGTATATGCCAAGGCAAAGGGTTTCCCAGAAGGCAAGGATGCCAGTTATGAAACAGGTGAAAAGGGTTACACTTCCTTTTTCCTTCCCCATAAGAGCAAGGGCAGAAAGAAGTTGACATATGAGAAAAAAAAATGTGGCCACCACATTCCTGTGACAGAAGATTTATCAACAAAATGGCCGTCAGGGAAAACCTCATGATGCCAAGGTACTCCCTGCCACCCTCACATTTGATTGTCCAGACCACTCAATAGCTGGGAGCTTTTCATCCCTCCCAGGCTGTTAACAAGCTCAGGCACCACGGCACCATGGCAAACACCATCTGGAAATGTTGCACTGAAGCTGGGGAATGTGTTCCCAGACTGCCTCAGAGGATGTGTCTAGCTACACACTACTGGCTCCTCCTCATTCCCCAGAGAGGCAAAACCACACTCAGAGTTAAAAATACCTTCAGCACTTACTCAGTATCACCAGCCCTTGCCAGTGTCTCTGTTTGCCTTTGTCACTGTGCAGGAATGGAGAGTGGGATTCACTACAAGGCTGAATAGAGGTGCTTTTAAAATAGAATTTATGATGTTGAAAACAACTAAGAAACAAATCTGCAGTGCTGCTCAAAGCAGCACAGTCCTAAAGAGAACCCTGTCAGCCTTCTTTTGCTTAAAAGGAAGTTTCTAGTGCCACAAAGCTGTCCCCATGGCTCTTATTTTGCTCCTCCCTTTGTGACCCTAAGTTGCAAAAATAATCTAACCCAGGGATCAAGAGGGTGGAACTAAACAGAGTTAGTCAGGATCTGGACAGGAGCACAGAGTTCCTCAGGAAAATGATTAAAGTTTCATAGGAAGTCTGAACTGCAAGAAATTTCGCAGCCATTTTCTGCCGTTGTTCAGTAATAAATACAGTGACTTCATACCAAGCAAGTCAGGGCAAAAGCAACACAGTCCAGAAATACTCACTGTTGTAGGGAGACTCCAAACTGCTGGTTTGGCAGCGGTGGGCGTGGGGGTGTTGGCTTCTGGGGCACTTGCAAAGGTTTCTGCAGGGATCTCAGGTATTCATCATACCTGCAGCAAAACACAGACTAGTGAAAAACAGCTCCACCTCCCAGAAAGGGCATGAACCCAGCACTGCACACCCACTGGTAGCAGCACCAGACTGGTACAGTCAATTACATCGATGCAAAAAACAACCACAGGCAGCTCTGGAGCACAAGAACAAACATCTGGTTGCCTTAAAAAAAAAAGCAGGGAGAAAAGGAGTATCTATCTGTAATCAAGAGGTGGAGTAGCTGAGTAACAGCGTGGGCAGGAGGCCAGGACAGCACTGCTTGTGATGAGACAGATGCATATGTGGGTGTGGGACAGGGAAGCAATCTGGTAGGACTGAGATTATGGCAACTTTGGGAAGCCTCAAAGACAAGCTGAGCAGCACAGAATGAGCTAAGCAGGTGCCCAGAAAACAGGAGATGCACACCATGAGCTCCAGGTCAGTGTTAAGATGGGAGATGTAGGATTGGTACTCCATTGCAGGAGGATTTTTAACTCAAAGACAAAACTGGGGACTGGGGCCAAGGACACACAGGAAGGACTACAGAGAGAAACCAGTCTTGAAGGCAATTTGTCAGCACACCCTGCAAAATCTGAGTGGAACAATCTCTTCCTTCCCTTGCCACTCTTTACAAAAGGTCCCCTCTCACAGACCCCTAAGCAAGGGGAAGACAGACAGTATTCTCACTTTAGCACTTGGCTTGGGATCCCCAACTGTTCCAGCTTCACATATTCCTCCAGCTCACTAAGGTAATTCACATAAAATATCTTTCGTCCAAATTTAAAGCTGAAAAACAAGAGAAAGGTAGATATGTGAGAAACTGGGGAATCCAGTAACAGAACTGACCACTTACAGAAAAGGAGAGCAGAGGGCCGCTAGAAACATCAGTGGGGCAAAGGGTAGGTATGGCTGAGCAGCAGAAATGTCACCCACATCACTCTCCAACTCCATCTGTTTTACCAGGAGATGCAAAGACTTTCCAATATACATTAGAAGCCCTGGTAGCAGCAGGCTCCCTCAAATGGTGGATTTCTCCCTCCTGTTTTCAGCACTAGGCTTGAGAAGATTTTACTCCCAATTATTTCATAGAGTTATTATTTCACTATCACAATAAATTAAGTATTTGAGTTACATTATTTCACTATCACAATAAATTAAGTATTTGAGTTACATTATTTCACTATCACAATAAATTAAGTATTTGAGTTACAGACCCTGCAACTTTTTACTTCTACTTGACTGGAGAAAAAAGGAGTAGCACAGAGCTGCAAACTCTGTAGGTTTTTAAAGAGGTATTTCTGGTGTGTGAGTATTTCTGAGCTCAGAAGTGGGAGGAGACAGAAAAAGGTGAGAGACTCCAGGATAGGCTTGGCAGCCTGGGCTTAGCTTGTGCCCCTCTGAGAAGGCCCCATTGTTCCCCTGCAGTGTGAACATGCAGGTGAGCTTCCAATAGTGCTTCCTTCCTACCTGATCAGAGGCTTGAAGAGTATCAGCAGGGTCTTGATGAACATGGTTGGATGCACAATGTACAAGGCTTTGATGTTCTTCTTGTATCTGTCAAGAGAAGCAATGACAAGCTGCACTTTAAGCAGAGGAACCAACCTTTCCACAAGATTAAGGCACCCTGGTTGCTTCATGCCTTTTGCACTGACCCTCACCACACCCCAGCATCCATGGCCTCTGCTCTCCCATGCTCTGTAGCTGTGTCAGGCCACTCAGTAGCCTAAGGGCATGCTACCCTGTTTTCCAAGATTCATCTAAAACCAGTGAGCAGCCTCCCTAGGAACCTACAATTAAACTGTGGGGCTGACACACTTGCACCAGGTCCTGGGTTTGCTGCTTGCCTATTGGCTTAAAGGATGTAACTACAGAAGGAGCTGTTTAACCTATGATTCAGTCTGTACTAACAACAATCCACCTCCTTAAGCAGGAGAATAAGTGACAGTAAATTATGATCACCAAGCTACACAGGAAGGCCAGGGAAGCTCCTCTATGTTAGGCTACAGAACAGCACATAACATCCTTGCTTGCTGCACCTTTACTCACTTGCGATCAAATTCCCTGTAGGCATCCCGCAACCAGCTCAGGGACGGCTTGTTCTCACTGGTCAGGCCATGGTGCAGGTACACCAGAGTGTAGTCACTCTCCACATACTGGTCCAGTGTGAATTTCAGGTACCTGAGAAGAAAGAACTGATGAACTCACTTTGTGCTCTGCTACAGAGAGGCTATTCCTCCCATGGGACTCTTTTTGTGTGCTCTAACAGAGGATTTGCATCTCCAGCAATGGAAGTAAGCACTTGGGAGGACATGTCCAGCTAAAGAAGCTACTGCAGATGGATCTGTTCCCAGGAATCCAGCAGCTGAGAATTAGGTCAGATTTAAGAAATTAACAGCATCCTACTAAGACTGTACTTACCCCAGCAGTTTCATGTGATCTAGTTGATGACTTGGGGGCATACGGCAGGCACTGAACAAAATGACTTTTCTTCCATATTTGTCATCACCTGCAGATAAAATGCCACAGATTACAGGGAGTTAAGGACTTCATTGTAGTATTGGCAGCAAGGGGTAAAGAAAGAATGAGAAACCACCGTAACAGCGCACAGCTGCCACCAAAGCGAAATCTGATTTTCAGCAGCTATGGGCCTAGTGTGGAAGCAGAAACCTGAACACCAAGGGCCTGGCAAGTCAACAATGAGAATCAAGAACAGATTCCCTGCTCCAGCCCTGAAAGACAATGAAGGACTGGAAACCAAAATGCCTCCGGGCACATAGGGATGGAGGCAAGTACAGAGCAAAGTGCTCAGAGCATTAATCCTGCAAAGCTGTACCTGGGCCTTGCTCCTGATGCACACATGTCCAGGGAGACACAGGGAAAACTGCCCCTCACTGGCACAATAACTCCTTCCACCCTGCATACGGTCCCACACTAACTTCTAATAGTCTGGTGCATCTGTTTTTTGCTTCACGTGGAGCTCAGTTCTGCACACAGAACACAGGCCATTTCATACCCTGGAAACCAAGAAATTCCTAGAAAAAGAGCAGTTCCAGATAAGAACTCTTCTGGATGAGTTCCAGATGATTTCTCATCTTTCCAAAGAAAAGTGTCTTCTACAGATGGGCCAAGCAGGGCTGCCGGATTCTCCAGAAAGCTTGTAGAATAAGCTCTTCACCGCTTCCTAGATTTTCCATCCACAGAAGGATTTTTCCAGCCTGAGACAGAAGGAGCTGCAAAGTGCAGCACGACAAAGCATTCTTTGTAAAAGCCATGCAGAAAACAGTCCCCATCACACTGGAGCCAAATAACCCATAAAGCACCGTCATGTCATGGAGGACACTCCCAGGCACCACTTGAGGTTTCAGAGACAACAAGCCAAGTTTTCCCCAAAGCAAATCTTCAACCATCAGTGGACTTCTGCCAGCAGAGATCTCAGCCCCATGAACAAAGCCCAAGCAGACACGCATGGCCAAGCTTAGCAGACATGCTGGGGAATAGAGAGATTTGCATAAGTGAGAACCAGGTCACAAATCCTGTGGACATACAGAGTTTGAGAGAAAGTCTGATTCTCTCCTAGACACAACACCCAATCCATTTCCACAAAGATGACTTATTTAAGCAGCAGTGGAGATGAAATTGTTCCTTTAGTATTAAGGGTAAAAGTCTTCCCACCTTTTTAGCTACTCACCCTGCTCTGAAACCTGTGTTTTCTTGTCAAGCAGAGAGTGCAACAGTGAATGGGGCTGTTGAGGCTACACTCAACAATACCCTCCTTACTCCCGTATGGTAAACCATCTCACACAGACCACAGCACAGAAAAGCAGCAAGGATCACTACTTATGCAGGACTGACCTGCAATACATCATTCCTCTTGAAATATAACCTTTTCCTAGCATGGATTTACATTCTTCATGCAGCCATCTTCTCACCTTTGCACAGGCTCTGGCCCTCAACTATCACTTGGCTACATTTGCCATGCAGAAACTGAGGTCTCAGAACAGCAAACCTGGTATTCCTGAGAACACTGCCTGCTAGCACCAGAGGACCACTTGGTGCTGCAAATGGCAGCCAGAGAATTCATACACACCAGCCATGACATTAAGATGCCACCGGCCCTCTTTTGCCCGCATCTTGCCCGAACAGATTCTCTTGCTACTTTGTTCATTTCTATTTTCACCTTGCAAGTCTCATTTTCAAGTCACCAGACAACACAGAATTTATTGATGCACACAAGGCAGAAATTCTACCAAAGCTAAGGACACTGCGGCAGCACTAGGTACGGACCAGGAAAGGGGCGGCACAGGCCATCACACTGACATACACATGCGGAGGTATGGGGAGCTGGGGAGGACGCATGACCTGGAATGCAGGACTAGGAAAGTGATGCAAGGCTCATCTGGAACAACCGGGTACAGTCACAGCCAGGCCACAAGACCAACATCACACTGCTTATCCCACGGTAGCCCACTCTCTGCCTACCCCAGAGTTTCTTGGTAGCTCGCCGTGAGCTTTAAGGCCAGGTCCAATGTAATTGGGTTGTCTAAACAACTAAGTGCAGGTTACAAAGTCCTGGGCAAGGAACATGGCATATTGTGACCCTTCCCATTGATCTTGAATAACTCATATGTCTCTATCTGAAGGACAAAGGGTGCTGCCTGTATAAAGCACCAAGAAGATGCAACATTTGAGAATCTGTTGAGTTTTATAGTCATGAAAGAGAACGGTCAGCAAGACAACAGATCTTTGCAGATCATATGCTAAATTCAGAACAGATGATATCTTCAGTTAACTGAGGTTGCATTTCACACCAGAGTGCATGGTCTGAGGGCCAGATGCAGACTTCAAGTTTAATCAAGGCAGGCCTCTGTGGTGTGTGGTACAGTACCATGTTCATACCATGTTGTGGGTGGCCATACACTCAGCTCAGGCTTCTGGGCACTGATTATCAGACCTGACAAGTCACAATTCCAGAATGACATACCTTAAATAGCTTTCTCTGAAATGGCATGAAAGCCTACAGCAAGGCCTATGCAAAGTCTACAGTCTTGTTCCTTACATAGTCTGGGATCGCTGGTAAAGAACAGACAATCCATGACACTTCCAAATGGGAGATGGCATGTATCCCCTAGACAATTTCCAGGGCCAAGTACATCAAAAGATAATCTACAGTGCCCTAGATGACTGAAAAAGGAGTGGCCTGTTTTGCCTTCCAAATCAGAATGAATTTATGCATGAGACCTACAAAGGAACCAGCATGCCCTTTTCTGAGTTCTGCGTTTTGCTCCAGTTTCATCACATTGAGCTCAGCCTGTCAACATAGAAATTTTAAAAATGATCAACTGCCAGTCTTGTTTCTACCTGACATATATCTGATCAGTCTCCTTGCTCCAGACATGACAAAATCAAAACTTCATCCTCACAGCTGAACAATCAGTTGCTCCAATTTATAAACAAGAACCTAAAGCCCATTCCATGCATTCTTGTTGGAGAAAACTACCTTCAGGTGGCCCCTCTGCTCCTACAGAACAGATTCTTATCAGGTTTGATCTTTCCCCGATGCTCCATCCCTTGTCCTATTTGCTTTCCTGTTTGCAGTATTAATCTTATGTATCTAGGTTTTCACCCCTTGTTTACAATTGCAAATAGCTGAAGTTTCCACTGAACACAACTACAGATCATGAAGTAATCACTTGGCTTCTCAGGCTGCCTCCTACCTCTCCCAGATGAGGAATGCTCAATAGTTAAAAACAAACCAATAACAAATTATATATCAGTACTCAAAGAACACCCTGACTTAAAAAATATTTTCAAGTACACTGGAATTAAACTACCTACCTGAAGGATGTGATTCAGATTATTTTGCTTTTAACAACAAAGAGCAAGACAGTAGCCAATATCTAAAGCCAGACAAGACAGCTACTCATCTAAAGACATATCAACTTGCAGCACTGATTGACATAAACTCCTGAATATTTTTATGGCAATTTTAAGACCTGAACTGCATTTTTCTTCTTGCTCGAAAAGCAGCATTTCCAGGGCATCTCTAAGACAAGGGGCAAGGAAAGTGTCTGCTGTGTTTCCAAGTCATGAGTGCAAGGCCAAACTTCTAACAGGGCTGAAATTAAAATACTGAGGTAAATGTTTCATATTAAAACCTGCAGCAATACAAATGTATCACAGCAGAAATTTGCATCAAGATGGCAATAATGTCCCAAGACAGGGCATTAAATTAATCTACAGTCAGAAAATACACAAATCTGCACATGGAAAATACACCCTTGGCACGCAAATCCTGTTTTTTACTATTTCTAGGTAAATAGAAATATAATCATTACATATCCTGAAATATATCCTTTAGCATTTATGTCATGATTTGAGGCAGGCTAGCTGCAGTCTAGAGACTGCTCATTCCTACCTTCACCAGGTCACCTCAGTTAGGTGCCCATCTTGTTGAAAGATTCATATGGGAATGTCCTAATACTTTGATACTGAGACAATGCAGATGGATAGAACTTGCCCCCAAAAGCTAGTGTTACTGCTAAAACAGCAAAGCTAACAGAGTTGAGGGTCAAGAGAAAGAGCACCACTACAGAATATTGGAATATTACTACACAAGTTTCACAAAGCTTAGCATGTTTAATCAGAGCCACTGTGAGTAAAAAACCTGTCAAATGTAATTTCATTTCAATTAGCTGTGCTAAGCTTATGGCACAGCTGGGAAATGTTTAAGCACAGTAGATTTTAGGTGCCTACTGAATTCCCGAGTGGATTTAGCCCTGAAGAAAAAGAAGGTAAGGAATTCAAAGCAGAAGTATTTTGATACATGATTTCATCCATCTTGATATTCCCAATATCCAAACACTGCCAGAATCAGCCTTATGTAGCGAATATAGCTTAACTGATACAAAAATCTACTAGAGGGTCAGATTAAAGAATGCAGAATGGGAGGATGTCAGAGAGCATAGAAAAAGGGGGAGAAGACTCCACATAATGAGGAAATGAGAATCAGCATTTCTATGAATTGTGTGAAGGTCTTAGCAGTAAGAATTTCACACCAATAGAAGTTTTCATGTACATTGAGAAGCATGAAAGCACCAGCAGCCAAATTATTGAGACTCAGGACTGAAATCCGGAGAGTATTAACAAATGCTCAGCAAGCCCAGGGCAGTCAAGCACAGCTTTGGGCGAACAAGTTACCAGAACACAACATCTCTGCAGCCAAATGGAGAAGAAATAGATAACAGTTGCTTTCAGATGGAGAATCCAGTTTAAGTGCCAGCTGCTTAGCACATGAGTGCAGCAGCAGATCATGTGAAAGAACAGGAAGCAATCCTAGAATGAACTTCCAAACCACATACTATAACAGGATGAACTGGAGTTCAAACTGAACTGATCCAAGCAGGCCACCACCATGACAGGACAGGAACAGGATTTACATTGAGACCCATGAGCCCCGAAGTGCCCAAAGTAAAACCCACATGCCAAATTTGGCTCAGATGATTCTGCTGTGCCTGAGGCAGAGGTGCAGCCCTCAGACAACAATTTTGTGCAGCCTTTGGATTTCTGAAAAATTGCTAGTGCAGCCTAAGGCTGAGCAAAGTTTGGGCTCCCCTGAGACAGTCCAGCTACAGGCCATGGTCATGCTAAAGGAATACCATGATCTACAGAACCAAATGTTAGTGCCACAAAAAATCTACCTACCTGGTTGGGCCCCATCAAGTGCACCCTGGTCTGGAGGAACAGAAAAAAAGTTATAGCAAGCCAAGCTTTGCATCCTTTCCCAGAAAGTATTCATGAGGGTAAAGTCTGAGAGCCTAGCCAGATTGCCACTGGGATGCATTTAGCTGCTGTCTTGCAGGATTCAACCTCCTTCCATTTCATCTTTCCCCCACGCTCCTCTGCAAAAAGCAGCCTTATTTAACAATTAGAGGCAATAACAGCAAGCCTTGATTCCCAAATCTCCTTTTGGAATTTGCAACTAACTCTGTATCATCAAATTTCTTGCTTTTACTGTTACACTTCCTCTGCCACCAATATGGTAACTGCTGTACTGCCACTTTTAAAAGGGTTAATTGCAATTAATTCTGAAGTCCTCTGAACAACTTCAGAAGTGTAGAGAATGGCATCATACCATATGAATAACACATCCCACACCCATAACTTTTTTTTCATGATTAGTAGATTCTAAGTAAAAAAACTGAACCGCCAATTAGAATTTTAAAAAGGTTCCTATAGTTTAAGAAGGCATTTATTACCACATCTAGCCCCTTTCCATCACTCTCACAGCTATATACTCAACAGACCTACATGGGCCTATCAAGACAGCAGCCTTTGCAGAGCAGAGCTCTAGGAAGAAATTCTCCATTCCCTTATAAACTTAAAATTCCTTAGATACTCTCCCTTCCCTTGTCCTTGCATATCAAAATATGGTGCACAAGCTGGGCTTGCTTTGGATGGACTCAATTCTATAGAGGCAATTCATCATTTTTTATCATACAAAATATTCTTAAACAAACAAACAAACAAACAAAACAAGTTAAAAGCTGGAAACTACATCCAAAAGCAGCAGAAATGCAGGCAGTCTGTACTCATGGAGCCAGTAACAATGTACCATGCCTGAAAAGGACCCTTGCTACCCTTTGCTAATGGGGCTTTGCTGAGTCCCTTAGCCACCAAAGACACCCTGCAACACATCTTCAACACAAGTTTTGTCTGCCACTTCTACCTTTGTCTGCCTAGAGAAACAATAGCTACCAGTGCTCCAACATTGATTTTACCTCCCCATGTCAATTACCAACACCTACAGCAAATCATCAGCACCTGTTACAGCTTTGGCACCTGCAATCATGTTTGCTGGGTAGGTTTGGTACCAGGTTCACCAATGAAAATAGATTTACTGCTGGAATTGCAGCTTCAATCCAGTAACACAAAAGAAGGTACACTCATAGCTCTACACCTTGTTTTCCCACTTCAGTTAAAGGTCTTACACGTATTGGCATCACAGCTTTTCTGTGAGGGCAGCCCCACAGATTGACAATTAATGGTGTGAGGCAGCAGATTTCCCACACAAACTAGCAGAAACATGCTTTGAGCTCCAAGAAAGTTTTGAAATCACTGGGCAGGGATTACATAGCTGGAGTATATAGTGACAGCCACTTTCCTGACCATTGATACACTATCTTCTACCCTCCATGGTAGTGAGAAATTCGTATGCCAATATATGTTAGGCCCCTGTTTTCTTATCCCAAAAGAAAGGAAGGCAGTTATTGTGTAAAATGGGAATGCTGACGAACCTCATAGCCATAGTTTTGCATATTGACCACAAAGAAGAGACCAGTATTTCAGACTGGGGAGCAGAACGAGGAAGCAACACCTTGCCAGAGCTGACAAGAGCTCTGCTCTTCCCACACAGCCACAGGTTTCCAGTATGAACTGCCATCTCTGGAAACCTCCTTTAGACTATTATTAACTACTTGCCTTAGTTTTGCAATTCAGCCTGTGCTAAAAGACCAAGACTATGTCACGTCTAGTCTGCCTCAACCCCCAAGAAGACAGAAGCATGTAAGAACTGGCAGGAGAACACAGAAACTCTCAACATAACAGAAACTTGGGATAGTTCCTTAACAGCCCTCAACCAGGAGCTTGTGTTTCCTCCAAATGCTATGTGATGTGAGCAAGGAAAAAACCAGATTTTGCAGAAGTGGACTGTGAAATGAAATCAAGCCTCCTCTCTTTCAGCTTCAGGCCACGTGTAAAGAAGAATTTCACTGCTACAGCACTCACAAAAAGAGGCACTTAGAGTCAAGAAGAACAAAACCACACCAAAACCTCCCCAGAGCCTGCGTAAAACACTCCATAAACATGCACTTTAAGGCAGGTCTGAAAGGACCAGCAGAACACCAACATCTTCCTTCAGAAAAGCATCAAGTCCCAGAACCAAAAGAATGTTTCCTTAAACCAAAATATTATGATTCCTAACAATACTCCAGTTCTGAGAACTCCCTCAGGACTGTGGCCCGGATGCCTTTTGCTGTCATCTTTTTGTAACACACCACCACATGAGACAGCAGTGACATGCCTGCTCCTTTCCCATGGACAGCCTCCTCCCACAAGATCCTAGTCCCCAGAAGAGACAGAAGCATAGGGCACAAAGGAGAGCCTCCATGAAACTGCTGCACTATTTTTAAGTGAAAAACAAATCCCAAAAGTTTATTTTCTTAACAAATTCTGTAAAATGTTTTTCAGTACTTTCTGCTCTTAGGTCAGATAGCCACTTTTCAAATCCAGCATGCCTTGGACTGAATTAAGGTCAGCTAGAAAATGAGCGTGCTAACTTTTTGCCATCAAAACTGGGCTTTTATTAAGTTATTAACACCATGCACACATCCAGCAAGAAGCAATTACTTTTCTGACCACACAGGATAACACTGGGATCATGGAGTTCAGCCCGAGGATGGGAACCAGCCTTCTGCTTTTGTCTCAAAATAGCATCATCATCCCAGGACATATTTCAGGGTAGGCAGGAACAGAGTTAGCCACAAGCTTCCTGCTCTGAACTGCAGAACAGGGAAGGACATGGGACAGAAAGCTGATGAATCAATAGAGTGGATAAAACTATCCTTGATCTACTGCCATTTGCTAATATTTACATGAGATCTAGGGTAATTTTGTTTCAGGCTCAGCATAGCCAGTGTTCATTGCACCTGCAGCTGCTGACAAACACAATTTGTCAGCAGAGCCACATCTGAACAGTTTCATATTAATCCTCCAGTGAGATTTTTATTCTCCAGGCTACCTTTAATAGGATTTTTCCAGACTTTCCCAGATTGTTTGCCTTCAACAATCCAGAGAAGGTTACCCTGTCCGACACTTTGAACAGTTAAAATTCTCAATTACTGACCAAAAAAAAAATTATCAGCTTCCCCAGAACCAAGATTACAAGTCAGACTCCTTTGATCAACCTCCTAAATTCTCCTTTCAGGAGATGAGAAACCAGCAAGTCTCAAACCTGTGTGGCAGCAAATCCTCTATCTGGAGCTGTGCTCCAAGCTCTCCCAGTGCCAAGAAAGGCATCACACCACACACCATGTGTGGGACCATCACATGCTTTCAGACACATCAGCTACCAGTGAAAACTGGCCAGCAAGAGCCAAGAACAGAAGCTTCTCTGAGCTGTTTCTGCACTATACAGAGACACTGCAGGGACACAGAGCTCACTAGGAATACAAATTTAAACCACAGCAGGGAAGAGTTCAGAATGCAGGCACGGCTCCCAGTCAGCCATCATCCCACCCCGGAATCTTTTCAGAAAGCTGGCTAATTCTTCCTTTGCTACCCTAGACCGTGTCAAATGGCCAAATGGCTCCGTTCCAACAGCCACTGACACATACCTCCACTGGAGTGATACTCCATTCAGGGAGCTTGTCTAAGAAAAAGTCATGTTACCTTGGAAAAGAAATCCCTCAGAAAGAGTGGTGTTTGTCTCAGGAGGCAGCAGACAAAGTATATCCTTGGTCTGGGCTGACATTCCAGTCTTATCAATGTCTCTGATCTAAACTCTGCTAAGCACTTTGTCTGAAGCTTAGCCTAAAGCGAACTGTTATCGTTTAACTCACCCTTTCCCAGAGTCCTCAAATACCAGTTACCTGTGCCATTCACATTCCAAATATTCTGGCTATTACCACTGAAATGGTGGAGCCCACACATCTGTCCCTTTCCAGTTTCAGCAGCAGAGACCAGGGTGCAGACCTCTATAAACCACAGTCCTGAAACTCCAGCCCCATGGAAAAGAAGCATGGCAACACATTTGTAAATGAAAACACTTCTGGCAAATCTATAAGGCCTAACAGCCCAATTGTCAATCACCTGGCCTGTCAAACTGAGTAGGAAAACAATAAACAACAAGGTTTTGAGTCTGCCATTATAATTTTGTTCCACAAAAGATGGAACATGAGAGACCAGGAAAAAGAAAGCTCATTTGAGAAAATTGTCCAGAAAAGAACGATATCAAGACAACTCTTACCAAAGTGCCAGAGACTCTTTTCGTTGTGGTCAAACTCTGCTGCAGAACAACCCTGAATCAGGAAGACTCCAGCTTGTGCCTCTGCTTCCTTGACAATTCACATGTGGGGCAAATTACAGAGAGATGGCAGTAGGAGGGGTAGGAGGTGGCAGCAGGAGGGGTAGGAGGCGGCTACAGTCAAGCAGGAAGTATGAATCAAGTCACAACAAGTGGTAGAAGTGCTTCTTTTTTAAAAAAACAAGGAACACAAGACAAACTGGCCTTACCCTTCACTCAGGCTCACCACAGCAACCTAAAGAATACCTCCAAAACTCTTTCTCATGGAGGTCCAAGCAGTATATCATCAAGGATTAACATAAATAAAATAATACGGACAAGAAAACACAAAGAAAATCCAAATGCTTCTGACCCTGAATGAACAGGTCTTTCCTTGCAGTGGAACACAGGCCTATTCCCCCTATTTCAGATTTCTGTACATGTTATTTCTGGACAGGATTGCCATTCAGATACGAGTGATGCCACCTACTGTGGATTACTCAGTCAGCTGAGGACCTTACAGATGTATTGCTTAACTACATAATTTCTGTGGCGTTATCAAGCAAAAACCACTTTTGTGCTCGGAATGTAGTAAAGACCCATATCTAAAACAATTCAGCAAAAGCAACTGAGTCCTGACAATAATATAATCAAGTCAGCGAGAGCCAAGAAGTAACCCAAGTTTAGCTGAAGTCAATGGAAAATTACACATATCACAAACATTCAAGTTTGGTATTCTTTCTGTGCCACCTGTCATTGCCACTTGGGCTTGGCAAACAGCAGATGTACCCAGAACCCTATTAGAAAAGTCCTTCCTCAGCCCAGCTGCAAAGACATTAAAGGAGAAAACAGGAAGGTTCCTACCTGCTACTTCCACAATGTGATGCCTGGCGATATCATAGTAGGGATCATCCCACTGCAGGTGAGTGACAGGCTCGGGGGAGCCTTTGGAGTCATCTGAACAAAGTACAAGAAACAAGTAATCAGAAGAAGGGATCTGGAGCACATTGGCAAGTACAGAAAGATAGAGGTATAAGAAAAAATGGCACTTCTACATGGGAGGGACTAATATATGAAACTATACACCTTGAAAATCCACTTTTGAAATTCTGAGTGGACAAGAGCAGAAGAGTTCCTCTTAGTCCTGAGATCCATATGTGTCCCTCAGAACGTACACTCTCTCAAACAAATGTTCAGATATGTCACAAATATTCACAAAGGCAAAACCCAAGGACACCATCACGGCTTTTTAGGGAAAGGAGGATCTTAACATAGTCCCTTGATGGATGGTTGTATTGTATACCCTTGAGCTAATTTTCCTGACCTCTCTGTTCATAGTTCACAGCACAGGATTTCAGAGCAACAACTCAGATCTCCAGCCCCACCTCCCAGATGGAAGTTTGAGACCATTCCAGTCCAGAAGGCCAAACTCTCCTGCAAGAGACCATAATGGAGCATACTCAAAGATTTACAGCACATCTATTCTGTCAGCACCAAAATGCAGCCAGGCACAGGACTGAGAAGAGCATATTTACAGCAGCTGGCTCTGCACTTTTTAGTGCTGTTCAATATTGAGGCTGATTCACTTGGGTGTGGTGCAAGTTTAATGTGTCTATAAAGCTTTTAAAATGAGCTGGGGCTCTCTGTATATGTAGATATGACCACAATGCTGCAAGACAAACAACTGCTTTTTGGCGAAAACCCAGATCCCAAACAAGCAGGATACTTACCTGATTTGGGAAAAGCAGGGACTTCATCTGATGGCCAGTTCTTATCATCTATGGAGGCCAGTCTGAGCTGGCTGAGGGACTGGTTGGTATCATCCAAGTTCAGGTCATCCTGAAGCTCTGAGAGTGGGTCTGTAGCCATGGTCCCCAAATACCGCAGTTTATTTCACTGTGTCTAGAACACGGACTGCAGAGATTGTTAGGTGAGACACAGAGATCACAAATCTACCTCCCCACAGAGACACTTCCTCTTCTCACCAATTTCCCCCCAATATTCCCTCATCCTTACTAATCCAAAGATTGTGTCCCCTCCCCCTTAATACAAGCAGGAACTCCTCCTCCTCCTCGCCAGAGGCGCAACACATCGGATTCTTTCATGCCAAGCGCTATCAAAGGTCACCAAGAGCTGTACCAACCACTCAAGGAGTCTCTGCTTGACCAAAGCTCTGGGCAGAATAGTTTTTCTCTCCTGAAACAGAAGCAGCACCAGGACTCCACAGAAGGCGACAGGCTGCACCAGCCCCTGCCTGATACACTCCCTGTATGGCTCTGAGCTCCCCCTCCCTCTGAACGGCTGGCACAAAGCCCGGCTGTTTCCACAGTTGGCCCAGTGCTGGAAGCTTTCCCAAGAATCACCCCCCTCCTTCTCCCCATAATGGAGAACCAGAGCTCTCAACAACACTGAAGTGCGTGCTTCAGTGTGCTGCGATCTGAACAGAGAAGTGAACAGCTCCTTAAAACAGGAATTTTTTTAGGCGGAGCTAGTAAAACCGGGAGAACAATACACATACAATCCTCATCTCCTTTCAGCATCACCCAGTAAATCCTTTCTCCTACATAATAGCTAGCAGCAAGGAATCGCTTCTTTCACTTAAAGCCATACTGCCTGAATGAGTATTTTTCACCAAGCATGCAAAAAGCAGACCAAAGAATTAAGAGGATCCAAGAAACAGACAGCTCAGTTGTTTGCAAATATTTCTCACTCTCATCTGAAGCGGAAGATACATTAAAACTGGGACTGAGCTAGCACAGCATACAGGACCTCATAAGAGTACCAACTCTTAGGGACAATCCTTGGGAAGTAGCTTTTATCCTCTGAATTCAGTCTCCTGGAAGCAAGCAAGGAAACATTAAAAAGAACAACTATGTAGATCTGGACTGCTCACATAGACCACGTGGACAGTACCTCAGTGGTCAGCAGGCAGCAAGCCAAGAGGAAGTGTAGAAAAATCAAGTGACACCTTGTATCAGCAGGAGTCTCTGTAACACTGTCTCACAGCAACGCTTGTGCTTATTTTGCTTTATAAGGAGAGAAAAGGGTTCAAAGCCGATCTGAGGGGGCACAACGCCTTAGTGTGAAAAGTATATTCGCAGTAAAGCTACTTCCTTTAGCAGAATGGAGAGGGGGCAACCATGTTTTGCATCTTCCATCCTTAGAGCTTGAATGTGTATATTCATCCAGAGAAAACAATGAAACAGTAACTCTGAGCACCGAGGACAAAACCTGCGAGAGACTGAGCCCTGGAAGGTGTTACGTCCATGCTCAGGTCTATACTTGCCACCAAGCTTGGGGATGCATTTTGAGAGCACAGGAAATTGGATATTCAGTGGTTTTCTTCTCTCTTTGGACCATTCCAAGTTTATTATTTACTTCCTGTCCTCCCTTATCTGCTACTCACCAGTTTACAACCAGTTTTTACCTCTCTGGGCCTCCCAAAGGACTGAAGGCTATTGCTAATCAAATGCAATGCTTCCCAAAATATGAAAGAGTATGACATATACAGGCAGCAGGTCATCAAGACAACACATCAGACACACAGGGTCCCACCACTGCAGCCATGCAAAAATCCAAGCAAAATTATTTTCCCCGCCCTCTGGTCAGGGCTGCCTGAGCTGCCTGACCTCCTCTGATAATCAACAGGGCAAGGAGCAAGAAATCAGGTTCCCTAGCACTTTGAGCTCATGCTGGAACCACGCAGCAGTGGAGCCAAGGGACCAGGACTCCCCACCCCTAGCAGCTGATCCAATTTCTATGGTAACAGCAGGCAGTGACTCCTATGACTCAGCGAGCTTAAAGCATTTCGCACCGGAGCTCAGCAGCCCCAAAAGCCAGTGCTCCATGCTGAGGAAGCATCCATGGCTCCCCAGGACAGCCTCTCAGCATCTACAGTTCTCAGGGACTTCCCAGCCTTAGTGGGGACAGAGGACCCACATTTGACTGCTGCCATCCACTGAGATGCCTTTCATGGGAGATTCTCGGGGACACCCGGTAGCAACAACTTCCCCAAAGCCGAGTCCTGAAACACTTGGGGACCAAATCCAAATTCCCCCACAGAGTAGTGATGGTACTGCCATAGGGCCAGCAAGTCACCAAGTGTCCTTACACTCACCACTTGGCTTCACAGTCAACTTGCAGCACTTGTCCAGAGACAGAAGAGCAGGTTATTAGACAGCCTTAGGGGATTTCCCCTGAAGCATAAAATTAATCTTAGTGTGGTACCATGGAAGAAGGAAGTTGTTAGTAGGATCCACACTGCAAAAAGAGCCCAGTGGATAGTGCTCTGGCCTCACCCCTTGGAAAAACAGACAAGGCTCTCCAGATACCTTCATGTAGTTTTCACAGCCAGCTCCATTCCTTGGCCGTAGGTTACTGCTCCATGGTGTTAATGGAAGCAGGATCCAGAGCAGAAGACCTCTTAGATTTCAGGTCCTTCTTGTGAACCATACTGTAGTACCCAGAGAGCCCCAGAAGATTTTGCAGATTTTTCTCCAGCCCTTTCCCAACATGCAAAAGGCAAAAGCACAGGATCTCACATCAGATAACCATACAGCAGTTTAGGACATGAAATCGTCTCAATGCTTGGAAACTAGTAGGCTCTAAGAAGGACAGAACTGGAGTTATCATGTAAGACACAAATTGAGGATCGTCATACAAGGATATACATTTCACTTTCCAATAGTGCAGCTGCATGAGATGCTTCCATGTGTACTCAAAAATGATCCCTAAGGATCTGTCATTAAACAGAAAGTCCATATGCATCATGGTGATATAGTTGTTAAAATGAGTAAAGTGTTTTTTAAAAACATTTCATGTTTTTTAACAATAAAAGAGCATTTCAACAGATTTAACTCCAATTTAAAACTGCATATGTTTTACATAAATGTCACTACAAGATGCATGTAGTACACTCCACATAGCAAATAATAAGATAAGAAAAATTACATACCTAGATTTTGAAAACCAAAAATTCTAGCCAAAGATTTAAAACCTAAAGAATCACACATGGCAGCAGAAGCATTTACTTATTGCCAGGCTCTAAAGAGCCAACTGTTACCTTTTTTCCCAAGTATTTGTTTTCTGCAACTGCACTACACCTGAACACTTGTTGTGTAATAAAAATTAACTTTCCTAGATAAGAGAGACATGTGATGGAGAACAGCACAATCCACTAAAGGAGAGCACTCAGATCATTAAAATACAATTTTCACACAAATTCTGAACTGAAGATTCCTTATATAAGATCCAGAATTTACCCATGGAAGACCATTCACATTATATCCAGGAAATCTTGGTAGCTGCTGTTCATGAAAACTATTTTTTTCTGTAATTTCAGTTTCACTACTTTTCTATCACTTATTTCTAAGCTACGCCTGCTTGGTAGTTTCCTTTTCCTGTTTTTCTTCCAGATGTACTATTAGTTCAGGAGTTAATTACACTTCAAAATATGTCCATGCATGTATTACTGCACCCTGCAGCTCTACATACAATAAAGAATTACAGAAGCAAAGTGGCCTCTTCTTGCATTCAAGATGAACGAGCAATGGTCAGATGCAACACAGTCCTGGTTTTGGGATTATTTTTATGACTCTGCTGACATCCCCACCTCCTCCCAGTTTCAGTCTATTTGCACAAATGTCTCTTTTTCTGTACACATCAATCAAGGGCCTGCACTTTGCTACAGTGTTAAAAACAAGCACCTTGAAAGAAAAGGGAACAGTTACTCAGCAGCACACCTTCAGGGTACTCATGTGCATGAATGAGGTCCAGAACCAAGACTCACACACAAAGCCCACCCCTTGTCTTCCCTCACACCAAGACTGATGATACCACCGAGAGCATCACTACCCTGGTACTACCCTGAAAGAATGTAGAGGTCAAGAGCCAGACCTTGTCCTGGCTCATCATGACCAGTAACCTCACGACAGACACACTATTGCTCAGGGAAGCCCTTTGGTCCTTCATTATTCCAACAGCTTTTTAATCGAGCAGCCTTCCTTCCCCAGTCACCTCAATCCGTTTACTGAAGGCTACCTCCGTGCAAGCTGGAAATCCACTCTAGCGAGGAGTCAACTTCCCCTTACTGGTTCTCTGCAGGGTCTGAGGGCAAAAGTGCTGAACTCTCCAAGTGTCCTCTCCGGAGCTGCTGCACAAAGTACAGAAGCTGCTCTCAGTGCCGCGCAGGACCCACCCAGGACTCACATGTGAGGGAGGCAGTGGGGCACACACAGCCTTGCGCGGGCTGCAGCCCTCCTCCTCCTCATCATCACCCCTCCACCATACATCTGTTCTCTCCCGTTCCCTTCGACTCATCTCCTGGGAGATCCCTGAGCGAACCTCAAGATTGCTTACGAGACTCACGGGTTTACTAAGTACACTGTTAAAACAAAGGTCCCCTAGTACGCGCCAATTGCCTGAAGGCAGGACAAGTACCAGCCCCGGCTACTAGGCACCGGGATTAATGGCAGCCAGACCCAGCGCCAGCCCCGCCGCAGCCGCCGAGGTCGGGAGCAGCCAGCAGCAGCCCCGGTGGCGCCGCTCCGACGGTACCTGCACCGCCTGCCCCGACCAGCGGTGACCGGGACACGGCGGGCTGCCGGCCCGGCTCTCCCCGCCCAGGTGCCCGCGGCGCTTCACCAGCCGCGCTCCTCCCGCCAGGCGCGCAGCGCGGACGAACCGAGCCGCTCCCTCACACAGGGCGAGCCTGACAACACCCGGGCGGAGCGCTCGGGGCTCCGGGCCCAGCCCCGGCCCGTTCAGCCTCAGCCCGAGCCCCAGCCCCAGCCCCCGGGCCGCTTCCCCGCCCCAGCAGCACCAGGACAGGCCGCTGGGCCCCGCTGCTCCAGGCCGCCCTCCCCGGGAACCCCACGCCGCCCCGCCGGTGCCGGTACCTGCCGCCGCCACTGCCCGCCTGTCACCGCCGCCCGCCGGAAGCGCGGCCTCGCCGCCGGGGGATCCCGCCCCGCCCCGCCCGCTGCCGGCCGCCGTCCGGGCGCGTCCGCCGCTCCCTCGCAGCGTTCCGCCGGCACGGAGCGCCCGGGGCCGAGGGGCGGCTGCGGAGGCGCGGGGGGCCCGAGCCACCCCCGCAGGCAGAGGCCCTCGTAGGTGCGTGCCGAGGCCCAGAGTGGGTGGGATGAGCGGCCCGGCCTTCCCGAGCGTCGGGGGTGCGCCTTGAGCTGTCCCCGGCATGGGTGCGCCCTGCAGCCCCGGCGGGACGGCGGTCCGTGCATCGCTCCTAGGAGCTGCCAGCCGACAAAAGAGCGTGTCGCCCTGTTTTATGCCAGTCATGACGATACGTCCTAGAAGTACTGGTCGTGAAACAATAGGAATGCTGCACAGGTACTGTCTGTGGTGAAAAATCAGAGATTCTTCCCCAGTTTAAAAAGGAAAGCGATCATAAAAATACTGTTTCTCATGGCAGAGCCCCAGGATTACTGCATAACAAAGTATCCATCTCCAGCGTTCATCTTCCTCTTATCCAGCAGCAATCATGTCACATAACAGCCAGCCTTAATTCACCCATCATGCCTTTGTGTGTGTGCAGGGGATCCCGAGGTCTCCAAGGTAGCTGACGAAACCACGGTCCTTAATGAGCCTGTTAGCAGGCTGTCCACCAAATATGTTCAGAGGCTGCAAGAAGCTTCCAAACATGAGCCATGACAAGCCAGCGTGCTGGGGACTGAGAATCAGTGTGTCGAGCCCATCTCAACCATTAAGACCAGAGGCAGGTGCAAAAAAGAATTGGATACGGTTGTGGATCTCAGATCTGCAGCAGAAAAAAGTGGAAATGGGATAGCAGGCAGCAAGTCCTGGAGACCTGGATCTGTTGTCTCCCTCAAGTAGGGCTTGATTCAGTGCTCTCTTGGTTGGCAAGCCATGCAAGGTGCATGCTCAGGCCAGCCCACTCCAGAGGTGCCTGAAGGATTCTGGTGGCAGGACAATTGGGCAGGAACCCCAGAAGCCCAGTCTTACAGAAAGAGAGACTGTAGGGATTTGTGAGAAGGAGAGCAAAGCTTCCAAAACCTTCAAACTGGCTTTCCCACAGCATGGGGGGACAGGCTTACTGGAGGGGCCTGAGTGGCAGGAGGAGTATACACAGCTAATGGAGGATTACTCTGGCAGCCTCAAGCCCTGCTCTAAAATCTCTGTCCCAAAAGGGGACGATCAAGCACAGATGGTGCTCCAGGGAGTATGATAAAGCCTTCCTGGGGCTCTGCCACCCCAAGAAGCACCAATTTGTCCACCCTGGCCACAAGCCCTTCCTGTGCACAGAGTGTGGCAAGAGCTATAGTTCAGAAGGGAGCTTCAAGACCTGTGTGTTGGCCCACGGGGCTGTGTGGCCATTCCAGTGCACCCAGTGTAACAAGGTGTGCTGCCCCAAGTGAGACTTGCAGGAGCACCAGGTCCTGCACACCGGCCAGCACCCCTTGTCCTGCCAGCAGTGTAGCAAGGTTTTGCATGCTGGCTCTCTCTCTGCATGCACAAGAAGATCCATTTGGCTGCTGGGACTGGCCCAGCTGGTCCCAAGGGGCACCAGTGTGCCATATGTGGGTGTCACCTGGCCAACTCCAGCTCCTTGTGCAACCACATGTGCCTGCACATGGGGTAGTGCAATTCCACCTGCAAGCAGTGCAGCAAGTCCTACACCCTGGCCACTAAGCTGTGGTGCCATCAGAAATCCCACCTGGCTGGCACGCCCTGCAAATGCAAGCTCTGTGGCATGGGCTGCGCCCTTCCCCAGAGCCCTGTGCACCATGTGCTCGCCCACAAGGTGGTAAGAGGACTCTGAGGAACTCAGCACTACAGTGGCCTCACTAGCTGTGGGCCTACCTTGGGCAGCAAGAAAGAAGCCACAGAGGAAGGGCCAGCAGGGGGGGCATGTAGCAGAGCTCACCCTGCTCATGGCAGAGGGGCTGAGGCCAGTGAGTGAGGCTGAGCTGCTGATCACAGCCAGCAGTCACTGCATTGCTACTTACCAGTCTAAAGGCAGATCCCAGATCCTGGGGCACACGGTACAAAGGCTGTGTGTCCATCAGGAAAGGATGTGATCAAAATCATCCTCTCCAAGCTTGAGGACAACTGCATTATAGTGCAGGATGAGGCCTTACTGAGTGACATGGTCATCATCCAGGAGGAGATGGGCTTCAGGAGACATGGCAAAAGTGGTAGAGCTCAAGACTGATACTTGGCTGTCCCAACATGCCCTGGCTGATCTGTACTTACTAAAACGAGGTAAAAAACTGAAATAAAACCTAACTCTCTCATCTCTCTGTTAGCAACAAGGCCCTGTGGCTCAGCACCAGGCAGAATTAGCAGTCTTGGAGGTAACTGCCTGTATAAATGTGGGTCTTTGCAGTAGCTGCTCATCGAAGCTATGAGCCTACACATGCCACATGCTGGGCCTGGCACAGGGAAGGCATTGGCTGTTGATGGGAATAACTTCCTAGAGAAGATATTGCATTAATGAGCAGTGCTTCTGTTCTGCCTGTGTTACATTGTCAGTCAGTGACAGTGCACTGCGGGGAAGGCAGGAAAAGTCTCAAAGCAGTGACTTTGAACAGTGCCTTCCTTTCAAGTTTTTTAATTACTTGCTGCTATTCAAGCACTTTCCTGGGCTTTTACTCTTGGAGCTAAGCAACACTTCTGATCATTTGAAGCTCATGCTGGTGCCAGACATTACTGGTGAGCAGCTTTCCAAGTGTTTACAAGGTAGCTTGTAATATGAAGAGCATTTTTCACAATTAGCAAAGTCCTGCCTTGGAGCTAGGGCTGAATGTTCCCTCTCCGCTGTCACCTGGTTTGCTTGCTGTGAGTTTCTTTCCCTTATGGTGACTAGACAGTCTATCTGAGGACATGAAAAGGATAGTTTTATGTCTCACTGTGCAATTTTCAGTGTCCCCAGCTGAAAGACTCCACATAAAGGTTGACAGTCATCCCTGCTCAGAAGATTGTCCATTTCCTCTCCACGTTCATGCTGGGTTCAATAATTTTTTCCCTTGTTTCTCTTCACACATTCTTGTTTCCTCTCTTCCCTTTCTCTCCTACCCCTGCACCAAAACATTAAAAGACAGCACTGCCACAACTACATCCCTATACCCCCTCTGCTCCATCTTTTCAGTCTGTTTGCCAACTGAGGCATGCTGATGTAAATTAGTCCTGTTGCAGGAATGAAGTGCACAGCTATGTGACTTGACCTCCTAGGAAGAGTATACCTAACCTAACAGGTCTTTCGGACTTGCCTGCTCTGCACTCTCTTTCCACATGTTATAGGAACACCACTTTGATTTGCTGAATCCTCAGTTTTAGCTATTCTTGCTCTCTGTCTTATGCCTCTCAAACATCTGAAATTCCTCTAATTTTTTTTATTTAATCTTGCTTCATGGCTTTAAATTCTCTGGGTTTCTTATGCCCACTGCACAAGGCACCAAGGAATCATGTTGCAAAGTTCCTTTTTGGGGTGCTATGAATGCAGTTATGTGACCCTCCTAAAAGCTGCTCTTTGTGGTTTCTACATTAATTTTTTTGTCATTAACTTTTATGACATATTTGCAGACAAGATGCTAGAGTGAGCTACATGACACTTGGATGTGATGTAAAGATGGAAGGTGAATTCAGTCGATAAACCTTTGGATGTCCTAATTTTTAATTATTTTCTCTATAGGGGCACGTAAGCTAAGTCTTCCCTGAGTGCTTGGAGCACAGGCATGTGAGGGGGCTTGTATTTGAAGGTGCAGTGCTTCCTACTGTTCTCTCTTTGGTGCCTATCCAAACTCAAATATTGACTCAGCTGCGGAATGTTCTCACTGGAGTTGGGCTCATGTGCTGTGTTTGAAGCGTGTGCCCTCTGTCACAGCAGAACTGGGAGAGAAGGGGGAGCAATGGGGGGAAGGGGCAGGGAGAACCCAGACCCCTATTGCCTAAATGGCTGACTGCTTCTTTATTCCAAGGTAACAGGAGAGAAGTAGAAGAAGCAATTATGAATTAGGAGATCTTCACAGAAACATTGTTCACCTGACAGGTGATCTGAGTAGGTGGGAGCATGTCTGTGCCGTGCTGCACGTATCACTTGGCTGCAAGATAAACTTAGCTGGCTAATTCTGAGGAGCCCATAGGTGATTCCCATGGGCCCCTGGTGGTGATGCCACCACCATGCCTTTGTCTTAGAAACAGCATGTTCTCGTGTGAACAACCTTTTTCTTGACAGCAAAATGATGCATAAAGTTGTTTACTCCTAGGAAATTCCTATAAAAGCCCTGAAGACCATGGTGCTGGTGAACCTCAGCATGGATGGGATCTGTACAGGGTGCCGTGGGGTGACTGGATAGCTGTGCAGTGCTGTGTAGCTTAGTGTTTGCAGCATCTGAAGGGGTGTGGGATTATCGTGCCAATGCATTACGTTTGGTGCAGTTGTCAGGATGCTGGTGAGAAGGGAAGAAGGATAGCAAGGAAAAGGATGTGTGCCTGCCTGGCATGGGGAGCAGTTACACAGCATCCTGCATTCAATGCCAGTGAGAGTTATGCTTCGGAACAGCAGGCACGTGGATTACCCAGCTGGCTGGAGATCTTGTGCACCTGTTACCAGTTCAGGTTCAAGCAGCAAGCACACAGCTCTGCTGGGTAATGAAGTCCATCATGGTGGCAGGGCTTCACCAAAGCTTTGGGGTGCTGCTGCAACACTCCTGGGAGACAAGTGCCAAGGTCTTTTGGATGATTTGGGTCCTTCCTGCTGGCAGGGCCACACCAGGTGTCAGGCATGCACACAAGTGTTACATTTAAACATCACACTACAGTCAGGATTCAGTCCCTAGCCAACTTGTGAACTGGCTTAAACCTGACCAAGGTTTGAATGAAAAGGAACAGGCTACAAGGGAAGGAGACAATTCTCTGGGTCCTGAAGTCCTCCCCCACCTGGCAGCTCCCTGGCCCTCAGGGACAGGGGAGCTCCCATGTGAAGGAGATAAGGGTTTCATCTTTCTGATTGTATCCAAGGTGTTGCTTTGATTAACTCACTTTAGGAACAGATTGATAAATGCCTACACTATTGAACCAGCAAGCTATCCATCACAGACCAAGGTCAAAGAAAATGGGCCAAGGCCAAACCCCCTATGTTCTGCTACCTGGAAGTTGAAAAGGTAGTTTAGTTACACAGGAAAAAAAAATTGCCAAAAGCTTTCTTTACTTAAAAAGATGAATCAACACATAGGAGGAAAGAGATCAAAACTCCTAATTGTGTTACAAGCCATAACTCTGGATGGTAAAGGTATCTTAACTCTCTTGTGCTAAGAAAGAAAAGAGCATCCATCATTCATGGGTGAGTGAAGGCAGAAAGAAAATGAAATTATAAAAATTTGTGTGCAGGAATGGAAGAGTTAAATGTTGGAGGGGTAGAAGTCACACCCCTGGAGAGGTGATAGCTGATGCATGCTGTGCTGCTGCAGAGGCTAACCACAGGAATGGGGGAAACAGAGAGGAGCCCTGGAAGCACATTAGGGAATGAGAAAGGCCACAATGTGGGTAGTTAGTATCTTTAATTATTAACATTATTGTGAGACACCAGAAAGGGCTGGAAAGTGTCCCAGGATGTAGTGAAAATCTCCAATTACAAAGCAAAACGTGAAGAAATAGAAGACACCTAAGTGATAGATGTAGCCTTGAGTAATCTAGAGATAAAGGTTTCAGCAGTTACAGTTAACAACCTGCCCTGATAGGTGGTTTGTCTTGTATCACGGGGCAAAGAGGAACAGCAGCTGGACAAGAAGCAGCCAGACATAGTGACAGAATCATCATTAGTTTCAGTAAGGGTTTTTCAAACAAATGCCTAAGCAACAAAATAAATGTAGGAACCAGAGCAGAAGTAATGTTTAAGGAAGATGGCATAGTTAGGTATTAGAAGATATTCATGCCTGTCTGATAACCAAGTTTAACTGCTGTGTTGTAGCATTGCTTACAGTTAGCCTTATATTCTGCATGATCCCATGGAAGCTGGTAAGACCTTTTCTTTAAAGGAAAGACAAGAAGAGGGCACAAATCTATGCATAAGTATAACAACCTTGACTTAAGCTGCAGTGTAAATGCTGCCTGGTTATTATAAAGAAGAGACAGAGATGCAGAAATGAAAGTGATTGAGGAGATTGAAAGCTGCTCCTCCTCCAGTTAGGAGTGGAGGTGCCTGTGTGGGACACAGCAGCAGCTCTGACCTCACCACTCTTGTTTATGCTTTTCCCTGTCCCAGCCTGTGCTATCTGCCTAAATGCTGCTTCCCCTGCTAGTAACATGGGTATTTCTAGGGTTGTGTCTAATCCCATTCACATACTTTCCACCCAGATCATTTCCACCCAGGGAATCCCAGCCATTCCTAAAATCTCCAAAATCCATAGCAAGGAGTAGAGATGTGTGTGGATAAGAACAGGAGATACTCTTTTTATGTGAGGAAGAAAGCCTCTGCAACTGCTCTTTGTACCAGTGTCCAGAGTCATTCCTCAGCCACCCTAATGCTAATATTTGCACTCCTTCTATGGAGATAAACATTACAGATGTATCAGCGGCACAGAGGCACAGCACAAAATATGCTCCCTGCTGGCAGGAAGCACTTTCGTTCCATGTGGCAATTCCCGAGACTACCCCAATGCTGCCCTGTTTTTCCACTCTTGCCAATAGTCTGCTTGCTGTAGCAATCATTAGAGCCTTCTCAGGTCTGGTAGTCCACTTCTTAATAGCTGATGTCATGACATCCAGACCATTCCTCTCTCCCTGTTCCTGGAAGCCCTTGTTTTCCTGGCTGGTTTTGGGTGTGCTAGGTCCCCACTTGTCAGAGTTTCTGTTTCCTTTTGGATGGACTTTAGTACGTTCCACTACGGGGGGGAAGAAAAAAAAAGAGGGAGCCCAGCCTTCATGTTGCTTCATCCTCCTCCACTCAGCTGGGAATTATAAGGTATTGGGAAGAATGCACTGCCAGTGGCATTGCTAACTAACCTAACTGGGAGGAAAATTTAAATTCCAAATGGGCTGTCAAAGGCACCCTTTCTGCTCATTGTAATGGGCAAGGGAGAAGGAGGAACACTGAAACTGTGTGTTGTGGTGCCAAAATAGCTGAGGCTGAGCTTGCTGATAACTGCAGGAAGGAAAGACAACTGAGCACTAGGGAGAATCTGGGGGGCTTGCAGCTAAAAAGAGAAGGACTTGGAATGGCTAAGGAGATCTCAAAGTCTTCCTGCATTTGAGGCTGCTAGAGTACAGCCTTTGAGAAGAGTTAGTGGCAGGGACCTGAACCAGCATGGTGGGGAGGCAGTGATGGTGCCAGGGGCTGCATGGGAGCAAAACCAGGGAAAAGGAGCAAGCTCTCTGGCTGGGATGGCTGTGAGCTGGCAGAGGTACCTCTCTCTGGCCCAAGTTCTCCCTGTGCCCTGGGACAAACTTGTCCTCTTGCTACTCATGCCATCTTCCTAGATATGAAATAGGAAGTTAAGTAAGGAAACAAAGATGCTCTGACAGGAGGGAGAGATGCCAAGAGAGGAGGGATAAGAGTCCCACTGTCCCTGACACACCATGACCTGGAGTCCTGTTTCTTCATTCTGGTTCAATATTAACCCAGCAGGGCTGTGACTCTGCTTATTCTGCTTCCTTTGCAATTCCCCTGCAGCCAGGGCTGTACAGCATGGCGCAGACCAAAACCATCATACTGAGGGGCCTGCTCTTCTCCAGCCTTCTGCACCTCACCTTGAGCCATGCTGGAGGTAAGACTCAAGGGCAGAAGTACCAGTAGATGACAGGAGGAAGATGGGGATAGTTCTTTCCAGGGGCAACACAGGTGGCAAGTTTTCTTCCTCAAGTCAGGAGGACAAGCTAAAAGCTTGAAGCTGGGATCAAAAGGGTTCTGAGAATGGAGTGAGCGTAGGAGGATGCAGCTGCATCTGTCTGCTGGTGACAGTAACTCTGCATTTTATGGGTCACCTGGGAAATGGCAGGGAGGCGACTGTGACTCAGTCAAGGATCAAGTCTAACAACCATGGGGTTTTGGGGATAGAGTTTCTCAGCTGACCTAGGGGACTTCAATTCTCTATTGCCTCCCCAGCTGTTCCTTATCAAAATTTTAGGTCATACAAAACATGCCACCTTCCTGCCCACTGCTCCTTTTATTAGAGCTTCTGTCTTTTCTTAACATGAGGTTAAGTCCTCTCAGACCTGATACTGAGTAGGGGAAGACCTGTCTCCAGGTCTCAGATCAGGGGCTCTGAAAATGAAATGGGACTAAGCTGTGCTTATCACAGTGGTCTGAGGCTTGCAAGACAGAAATACAGTGGCTGGGGCCAGGGAAAGCAGCAGGCTCAAAGCAAACAAGCCTCTATCTAACTGCAAATGAGCAGACAAGCTTTGCTGAGGAAGTGGTGTTCCTGTCACTTCTTTTCCTTATAAGTGATGGGAGCTGTGATGGGATGAATTCCAGAGAGCCTGCCCTGATCATGAAGTGTAGACCTGCCAGGGCTTCTCCTCTCTGTATGGTGCGCTGGGGGAGGCTGGGCTGTGGGATCACCACATCAGCTGCATGCGGTTTTTGGAAACTGCAAGGGAAGACCAAGGTGCCCTCTGGCTGTGAGCAGCCCTTTGACTGGCAGTGTTCTGACCTGATAGTTTTCCTGGAAAAGGGGCAGGCATTGTCACTGCTCAAGCGCCACCGACGTGCCAACAAGGGATTTCTAGAAGAGATGCTTAAGGGAAACCTGGAGCGAGAGTGCCTGGAGGAGATATGCAATTATGAGGAGGCTTTCGAAGCCCTTGAATCCACTGATCAGACGGTATGTACCAGGAAACATTCCCCCAGCCAGCGTCTGTGGAGAGACACCAGCAGGTTTCCCACACAGCTAGGGGCCAGGGTTGTAATACTCAATTCTGTGAACCAAAGATGAGGCTGATGAATGCAAACCCCATGGCAAGTTCAGGCTTCCTTAGGGAGCTTCCCTCCTTGAGACACTGCAGGGACTACACCTGAAAGCTCAGGTTCTTTTCTCTCCCTCTCTATGCATGAAGTGACAAGGTGACATTGGTCCTGAGTAGCATCTTCCACTAGCTCAGCATGGTACCACACACATCTACCCCAGACACTATCTATCTGCTATCCCAGAATCTCACAGAAGCACTGGCATAGTAGTCAAAACACAGTGCAGGTTCCTCAGACTCCCTTAGGCTGAATCTTTTGCACACCCTGTCCTTTTTTCCGGTTTCCAGACTCACTCTGCCAAATTTGTGTTGCATCCTTTTGGGATTTGCTCCTAGCCCCAAGGCTGGTGTCCTTGCAGAATTTCACACCCAAAAGCCCAACAGATAAACAGTCAGGAGCCAACAAGACACTACCTCTTTGGAGTACTTCAAAAGCAATCAGCCTCAGGCTGCATGGCAGAGATGAGCAATACCTACATGTGAGCTGTGGCCTTAGAAATTCCAGGTTCAGCTGCTTGGACTTCTGCACTGTAGCCCACTGCACTACTTGCTCCGCAGCTTGCCGAAGGTTGTAAACATCTTTGGTCTCTTTAGAAACAACAGTACTGTCTCGATTCCTGAGTCTGATGTGTAGGAATGCGGTTTTGTATCGCATTTTTTGCTTTGACGCCATAGTAATTGGTATAAACAGAGCTAGGTTAGTCTTTTCTTTTGTTGTGATGGAACATTCTCTTACTGGCTTGAATAGCAGTAGCCAAGAAAGGTTTGATGTTCTGTGTCCCTAATTTTTTTTTTTTTTTTCCAGGATGTATTTTGGTCAAAATACCAAGGTAAGTTTTTGATTCTTGCAGGTACTGTTATTCCTTAGGATGCAGTCTCATCCTGGAGAGATGGCTCCTTCTTTTAAGAGTACACTTTCCGGGGCTAAGCATGTGTGTTTTGTCTCTAGATGATAAAGTGGTTCAAATGATAATGCTTATTTGGATTGCTTTCATATAATGTGTCTCTTTCTTCTTATTTTGCTAGTATGTCAGGGCCTGGGAAAGTCCAGGACAATTCTGGATGCTTGTCTAGAAGGTATGAACTTCATGCTGACCTCAATCTCCTTGATACAGTGAGTGCCAGGAACTTGCTTCCTGCAGAGATTTTACAGAAAAAAATTAAACTGATGTTGGAGAAGCAATCTAATTTTAAAGAAAAATACCAGGGGAGGAATTTGAAATTATTTCTTACTCTTTATTTCCCCAGTAATAATTTCAACAAACAATCTAGTTTGTGCACTGAAATAGCATGGGGTAAATATCCTTATCCTTGCAACACAGTCAGGTGTGAGCAGCCTCTCAGAAAGGCTCTGAGCCAAAGCAAAGCCCAGATCCCTCAGGGATAGCTCCCTCTGATGAAGCAGGGAAAGCTTAGGCTGTGTGCTCTTCTCACAGAAAGAGGATGCCTCTGTTATTGCAGGCTCACACACCCAGCAAAAGTTAAAGGGATATGTGAATGGTACTTCTGACCTTAAAAAATGCAACATCTAGTTCCACTGACTGGCTTACACTGTGTTGGGATTTTGATAGGTAACTGCGCTCTTGGACTGGGCCAGAACTATAGGGGAACAATTAGCCAAACCAAGTCTGGGATTGAATGTCAAGTGTGGACAAGCAAATATCCACATATTCCTAAGTAAGTTCATCTCCTGCATATCCCCTTAAGAGTTCTCTGGGGCATCCTTCCTTCCTAAACTAACCAGCTTTCTCTCTCATAGATTTAATGCCACCATTCATCCCAGCCTCATTGAGAACTACTGCAGGAACCCAGACAACAGCTCAGAAGGCCCATGGTGCTACACCCGAGACCCAACCATAGAACGGGAGGCGTGTCCCATCCCCGTGTGTGGTATGCCCCAGCACTCCAGAGAGCCCTTCACTCACAGCAAAACACTGCACTGAGACTGATACTAAAGCAGTCAAGCAGAGGGTTAAGGAGGGGGAATGCTTACATGAACAGAGGTCAGTAGGAGTAGAGAAGCTGCATCTTAAAGGGTAAAGGAGCTGAGGAAGAAAAGTCACTGAGTTGCCCATACATAATGAGCTGTTTTCTCTAGGTTATGCTAATCTAGATCTAAATTAAAACCAGTGTCAGCAGTACCCTGGAATGTACTACAGTATTTTCTAGTCAGTCACCCCAAGATCCTGGCCCTGTTGTCTCTAATTTGTGACAGCCATGAGTCATAATGTTTTTTGGTCTGAATTCCTACCTTTAGGACAAGTTTGTGCTTGACTGCCTGCCTCAACATTCTCTCCTGTGGTGTGCAGTTTAATAGTCATAATCTCAAGTAAAGAGAAGATGCCCTTCTCTCATCATTGAGCTGAACATGGAGGATCATCCCCCTACACTCACACATTCCCGTTTCTCTCTAGTACAGAGCCATCTCCCCTGGGGCTTGGCCTCTGTCTCAGAAGAACTGGTAAAGGAGAGAACCTTCTCACACAGCAGAAGTTTCATTTTCAAAAACAGACTAGAAGCAACAACTCATTGCAAAAGCCAGAGGTCAGCAACCATTTCGACATGGGGTTATTTTGAAATTTCAAAAGCCATTACCATTGCTCTGGTTTGCAGAATCTAACAAACTGAAAAGAAATACTGCTCTGAGGCCATCAGGCATCTGTGCTACCTCTGTTCACCAGTTAATTTCTGACCTGCAGTATCTAACAGTTAGACTTCCTGTGTGCATGGATATAACAGAATTAGAAAAGCCTTGGTTTTGTGCACAGTTCTTTTATAATTATGTTGACATGAGTCAAAAACCAGAAGCAGTCCCACTGATAAACGTGAATGCTACTTGCCCAGTGGCTGTTGTGCACCAGAGTGAATAATCAAATGGGGTCTCTCTTCACATGGAGATTCCCCCTGTGCACAAGGAGAAGGCACCTTGAGGCCAAGCCAAAAGAGATTATTGGGTACCCACTCCTTCAGGAAATGATGCTTAAAACTTGCAGTCATTAGGGCACTTGCAAGAAAAAGTGTGAAAAGTCTTGCAGGGGAATTTTTCATTTATCACTAGATTTAGAAACAATGGCAAAAGTTAGATTTGCCATTTTTGTAGAATACCACAGTAAAAGGCTCCCTCAAATATGGCCTAGTTATGCATTTTAGAATAAGGTGTTGAAGGAGCTAATACAGCAGAATTATGATGCCTGAGACACCTACCCAGCCCTTGAGCTGGTTCTCAAAGATGCCCCAGCAGGGAACACAATATTGTTCCTCATATCTAAGTGACAAAGAGAAGTGTGATGAATAGTGCCAGCCTCACTTCACATACTGCTGAACCATCTCTGATACTGCAATATTTTAGAGGGCCACCACATGCATAGAAACACAGTAGGAGCTCCTAAACATAATGGGAGGCCCCATGGAACTCTAGGCTTTAGTAAAGGGGCTCTAGTGCTATTTGCTAATAGCACTTCCGAGTGCACAGCTATGGCTTAAATCACAGCTCTCTGTCTTTCCAGGTGAAGATAGAACAACAGTTCCATTCACTCCACGGGCCATGAAACCTGCACCAACGGAGCCTTGTGAACCAGAGAAAGGCATGCTTTACACAGGGACTCTCTCAGTCACTGTGTCTGGAGCTAAGTGTCTGCCATGGAACTCTGAGAAAGCCAAACAGACGCTGCATGGAAAACAAATTGACCCAGAAGTGGAGCTGCAGGAGAATTACTGCCGGAATCCAGACAGAGATGACGAGGGTGTCTGGTGTGTCACAGATGAATCACCCCACTTTGACTACTGTGATCTGCACTACTGCGGTGAGAAGTCTGCTTATGTTTGGGTAGGCACATATTTGAGGCAGTGGCAAATAACAGGAGTAGAATGAAATGCTTGGCCTGGGAGGAATAGACAAGGATGTATGTGCACCATGCGCACTGGAGTCGTGTTTGTCCATACATCACGTGTACTAACCTGCCTTAGGTGCATTGCATTGTTACCTCTCTCAGATAACAACAGGTTCTCCCTGAAAACTCACATTGGTGGACAAGGCACATTAAAAAGAGCACTGGTGTTTTAAAACATCATTCCTTCATCAGACCCACTGTGAGGAAAGGAACATTTACCTTTTGCCTTGTTTGTCTTTCCATCTCTCAGACAGCTCGCTAGAGGATGAGAACCAAGAGTTTGAGGGAATATCAGGACGTTCTACTATTCCTAAAGAGTTCAAACCCTTCTTTGATGAAAAAACTTTCGGTTCAGGTGAAGCAGGTGAGCAAAAACTCTAGGTACAGCATGTTTGCAGAAGGGCTATAGCTTCTTCCCATTCACCGTTCCTCAGAAACATCAGCTAGCCAAAAGCTGTTAAAAGCAGGGGAAGATAATTAAATTCTTTGATGAACTCTTAAAAGTCAATATCCAATTCCAATCATGGAGATAGTAAGCACTTCCTTTCTAAGATCTTCCAGCTTCGCATGCTGACTGCAGACAACAGTTCTCCACTGTGATTCAGGCAGAGTGGCAAAGCCAGATTGCTTATTTTTTCAGATTGTGGCACTCGTCCTTTATTTGAGAAGAAAAAGATAACAGACAAAAGTGAGAAGGAGCTGTTGGATTCCTACACAGGAAGAATTGTCAGTGGAGATGATGCAGAAGTCGGCAGCTCCCCCTGGTAAGTATTGTCTTTGCATACTCTTTGCGAATTGTGTTTTCCTTCTCTTCAGCTCATGCAGGTAGAAATAAAAGGGCTTTCCTATCTTAGGCAGTGTGCATAAATTACAGATTCTAATCAAAGTTTCTCCAAGTGGTTGACAGAGCAGTACTAAAATAGCTGGAAAGAAACTCACCTCTTGAGTCAAGTATGCAACCACCAGAGAAACCAAGTGTGTTGGTATGTTTCGTCTTCATGTCTTCCTCTTTCCAGCTTTGCTGGAACGAAAAGGATGAGAAACTTCAGGTAAAAGAAATGGGGTAAATAAATGGCCTACTACATAGGATATACATGTCCAGGGAAGACTTTTGCTACAGAGCTACTCACTCAGTTTTGTCAGTATAGAGCAATGCTGTTTCCTGCTGACTGCCAAATCTGCACTTTCTGCAAGACACAATTTAGTCCTGCTAAGGGCTTCCTTCCTCCTCATCTCTCAGGCAGGTGATGCTGTACAAAAAGTCTCCTCAGGAGCTGCTGTGTGGTGCCAGCCTCATCAGTGACAGCTGGATCCTGACTGCTGCTCATTGTCTTTTTTATCCACCCTGGGACAAGAACTTGAGTACAAGTGACATATTGGTGCGGATTGGCAAGCACGTAAGAGCAAAGTAAGAGTTTGAATGAAGTGAGAAGGAACTAGACTTCCTCTTGAAGTAATGAGATACTTTGGAGTTGGGCTGTCATTCAGTATCCATGGAAGTATTATAAATAATGTTACATGCCTCTCAATAAGGATCTAATGGGGCTGTCATTTGCTGCTCTTGCTGATCCTGCAGGTTGAAGTGAAAGGGAGCAAGGAAGCCTGGGAAACAGGGTGCTCCTATGTAAAGGCAGCATTATCTCTGAGGGTACAAAGCTGAGAGTATCATAAACTCCAAAAGATTCAGCTGTTACTGTACAGCAAGTTCTTTCCTTCATAACTATTTCAGATATGAAAAGAATAAAGAGAAGATTGCTCTGTTGGATAAAATCATCATCCATCCCAAGTACAACTGGAAAGAGAACATGGACCGAGACATTGCACTGATGCACTTAAAGAGACCCATCAGCTTCAGTGACTACATCCATCCTGTCTGCCTGCCTACCAAAGAGGTCGTGCAGAGGTGAGAAGAGAGAGAGAGAAAAACATGACTTCTCAAGGCTATTGGCAGTAAGAGTGCCAGGCAGAAGAAAGCTGTTACAATACATTTAATTATACTTGTGCTTCCTTCCACAGGCTGATGCTGGCAGGTTACAAAGGGAGGGTAACTGGTTGGGGAAATTTGAAAGAAACATGGGCCACTAGCCCCTCCAACTTGCCCACAGTTCTGCAACAAGTCAATGTGCCCATTGTAGATCAAAGTACCTGCAAGGCATCCACCAAAGTTAAAGTCACTGACAACATGTTCTGTGCAGGTAAGTAACACTGGAGTCAGAGGCACAACCTGCCACAGAAGTCAAGGGCTCTGAGCTCCTGGTGTAACTCATGCAGCTAGGTAACTTTCTGATAAATTTGCAAACGCCCTCCACAAAGAATAACTTTCCCATGACAAGAAATTTCTCAGCTCTCAGAAAATGTGAAAGCTGGAGAACTTAAAGCTAGGAATAAAGTTTGCAACACCAACCGGTGTCAGGTATTAGTCTAATGGTACTATGCAGCAGCAGCTGTGGGAGAACTAAGCACAAATAAAATTATTTGTGTACAAATAATTTTAAAACAGTACAGAGAGCAGTTCAGTGACTTCCTCAATTAAAGTCTGCACACCTATTATCCTATCTACTAGCTTGTCTCAATCTTTTGGAGCTCATTCATCCTTATGGCCACAAATTTTGAAGGCTCCTACCTTCCTAAATCTCTTCTAGCATCATACCCTTTTTGAGTGAGAAGGGAAGTGAACACAGAATTCAAGTTACATAATTACTATGGATTTATGTACCAGTTTAATAGTTTCTGATATATTCTTCATTTGTGCAGACTTTATCAGTTCCTACAGCAAGCCTTGAGATTTTTGACTAAATTTGTGCTGCTTGCATCTAAACGCATGCAACTGCTTGAGTTAGGATGGAAGCCAATTACACGTGTGCTGAATACACAGAGCTCTTATGGATTCTCTTTCTAAACAACATTCTATGAAATAGCCGCATGCAGACATACAGAAAGAAATGGACACAAGGATGATGGGAACCTGCAGATATACTATGCAGTTTATCAGGAAAGAATGAAATCCTCTTCCTCTTCATAGTGATACTTTAGGAAGACAGCTGGGGAGAGGAAAAGCAGAACTTAGAGTGACAGGAAAGTAGAAGTGGGGCTGACAGTGAATCTCTATAGCAAATTAGAAGAGGGAAGATACATTGTTACAAATAAGGTTCTAAGACAAGCAAGGTAGCTCAAGCTACAGGTGTTGTACAGTGTCAGTGCAACCGACACTAACACCAATTCTGATGAAAAAACAGGAATGAGAGCAGAGGGTAGATTCAAGAATGCTGCAAAGACAGATGCAAAGTTAGAATTTTTACATATATAAAAACCAGAAGTTCAAGCTTACAGAATCAGCAATATCATGGGTCCCAAAACATTTATGCTGTTTATCCCAAAACCTTAAACACCAGCCACTCCCCCTACAGTCAAATACCCATTTTTCTTGCCTGTAGGTTACAGTCCTGACACGCAAAAGAGAGGAGATGCCTGTGAAGGGGACAGTGGGGGACCTTTTGTAATGAAGGTATGTTCAACAAGCTTAAAAGACATATGAAGATAGGTTTGTTCTGTGCTGAAATTCATAGTCAAAAAAAAGCAGCAGAGTTGAACCACTTTTGAGTGGTTGAAGCAAACCCAGCTCATGCCCAAAGTGAGCAATGGAGACCAATCCTACAGTCTTCCAGCCCCATTTCTATACTGAGCTCTCAGCATATTGGGAGATCACCTGCAGGATGCATGAGTGATGGCTAATTCTTAATTAGAGATTTAGGAGTAGAGACAAAATTACTCCAAAAACCTCTGTTGGAGATGCCAGTCTGAATCTCAAAGTAGCATCCATCATTAAACAGACTGGGGCACATCCAAGGTTTAGATCTGAGAGGGCCATCAAGCTGCTAACAATCCAGAGCACAAGTCTCATGAGGTGTGGCTGAGGGAGCTGGGCTTGTTTAGTCTGAAGAAAAGGAAGCTCAGGGGAGACCTCCTGAAAGGAGGTTGTAGCTAGGTGGCACACAATCTCTTCCTCCCGTCAAACAAAGGACAAGAGAAAATGGCCTCAAGCTGAGCCAAGGGAGGTTCAAGTTGGATATCAGGAGGAATTTCTTCACTGAAAGAGTGCATTTAGTGCTGTGGTATAGTTAACACAGTGGTGTTTGGTCAAAGGTTGGACTTGATCTTGGAAGTCTTTTCCAACCTCAATGATTCTCTGATTCCCTCAAGGTCTTTTGCTCCTTCTGCCAATCTAATTTTTTGTTTACTTTAGAACCCAGATGACAACCGCTGGTATCAAGTAGGAATAGTTTCATGGGGAGAAGGCTGTGACCGAGATGGCAAATATGGATTTTATACCCATGTATTCCGCCTGAAAAAGTGGATACGAAAAGTCATTGAAAATCAAGGGTGACAGATGAAGCATTTACCATGCCTGGTCTCAGTTTTGCTACAATGCTCCACTTTAAAACATAAGCATAGAAGATCCTGAAGTAAAACAAGTTATATCCTTACAACTTGACAAAAGGAAGGTCTTATCCCTTGAAAATAAAAGCTCTGAAACCTGTCTTCTTCCTTTTATTCATGCTGAGTTTAGGTGCAGTTGTATCTAAGTCATGACAGTAGCAAGGAGTGCCACGGCACTAGCTATACTGCTAATTACGTGTTGTGCTTCAAATTCCCTCCCTTCTGTCAGCTATAATCAACAGGTTTTGGACCCCACATAATGGCCTTGTCAGTCACAGCAAGCAAGATTATGCCCTCATGCACTATCCCTTTCCTCCCTTCAAGACAACTAATATTCTGTTCTAGTTTTTGACCCATGTATGTACCAGAGATAACCACCCTACAGTACCTGTAGCATTCCACAAAACACCAATGTCAAAAGGAAAGCAATTCGAAGGTGTTTTGAGCAAACATTGTTTACACTACAACAGCCAGCAATAAATGCCAGCACCACTGTGTGCAATTCATCCTACAAAGGAAGAGTGGCTTGAATACATTAAGCAGCACTTCCAGTAAGTTCCTACACAGCAGGTGGTGCTGGGTCCTCATTGTGTATTTTCCACCTGCATAGCAAGATTCTGAAGGAAGCAATTCATGCAGTCATTGTCAAAGCCTCCAGTGAAAACATCCTGCACTATATCTGTTTGCTTGTGTTATAAAGGCTGATTAGGGATCTCTCCAAAAACAAGCTTCAGGCTTTCATAAACTCCTCTTCAGTAGGAATTTGTTGACCACTGAAGACCCAGAAGTACAGCAGTAAACACAAATTCTTGACCGGCCAATTTTCTACTAAGACAATCGTGACATTTTTTCCCGAATAAAGCACAAAAACCAACCTCTCAATGAAATATGAAGAAAAAAACCTCAACAGCTCAAGTTTCATGACTGTTTAAAGTCATTGATAACCACATACATTACACATAAACACTGAAAATGTTTAGCCCTTCTAATGTTTAAATTTTAAGCCTCACCCCCTTCACTACTATCAAATCTGTGACAAAAGAGGGGAACCAGGACCATACAGTTTTTGGAGAAAGTCACTGTTCATATTGACTTGTTACAAACAATACAGAAGAATAATTTTTAAAATTCAGTTTAATGTTATTTAAATATTGTCTGGGCTAAAGATTAGGCTTTATTAATTTAAGTGCACAAGTTTTAGTTCAGAACTCCCAAGATACTGAGTCCAACCAAACACTACAATGACACAGGGCAAAAACTCATTCATAAAAACAACTGTATCTTCTGCTACTCAATTATTCCTGTATTTCACTTCTGAGTCAGCTTCAAATTTGAAATAGTTTATGCAGGTGTGCAGGCATTGCTGTTTTACATCCTGAGCTAAATAACAAATAGTTCTTCAGAATGTCTGCTGAATATGGTAAAGGAACATATGTATTAATTAAAATGTCACTAAGTTTCAGAGAGCAGCTAGTAATTGAGAGGTAGTGGCAATAACTCTAGTGTAACTCTAGCCAACACAAACTATTCACAAATTGCCCCAATTTAAGTGCACAAAACCACAGCACTTACCAATAAGGGCCAAACCTCCACTTGTAACAGAGCTCTGTTCCACAAGTGCACGCCCATTTCAGGTTATGAGAGGAGACTATGACTACTAAATCGAGGCAGTGGAGCAATGAATGGCATCATATCAGCCAACACAGGATGGAGAACACTCGTGATCACCTGCTATCACAGTGTGCAAACTCACCATAAGCACCAAGCAGCATTACGTCAACTGCAACCCCAGCCTAGGGGTACTGTGAAAGGAAGATTTCAGACATTTGCAGAAGCTCTGGCACAGATCTGTAGTACCAGCACTAATTTAAAGTCATGTTTTTACTGTAATCAGGCAAGAGTTTCAGCAATGGCTCTTAGGCAGAGACTGCTGATCCACATAGCAAACAACAAAAGCAGCAGTTACATGGAACAGATTAAAAATCTAGCATAGAAGTCTGTTATTTTAAGCCTGCCTGTCCAACCCTTCAATAACTCTGTTCTAGCTATGGAACAGATGTGCAATTTATGCTACACAACCAGTTTTCACATGGCAGTGCAGCAGTAAGGTGAAAATACATGACCTCCCTAGAAATGAAAGGGCTAGAAAGGATATCCAGTGTCTGTCTTAAATCTTCACTATTTGGAGCTTCTGAAAAAGGCTCTTCACTCATAAAAAAAAAAAAAGAAGTGGCTACAACTTTTGCAAACTAGTTCTGTTAGGTGTCTTAGTTAAAAAATGGTAACATCTGACGTTTAAGAGCAAAAATGAATGTAGTGAATTAGGTTTACCTGCATGAGGAACACTGCTTAACCAGATGAGTTCAGGATAAATGAGTCCACTGACCATACACCACTGCTACTCTATTCCATATCATCAGCAGCAGGCTCCCTCAAAGAAAGCTCCCTCAGCTGGGACCACACAATCTGGGTAAAGGCATCACAAGGACTAGATAATTCAAAATAAACATTTCAGCAAACTAAATATTTTCAAGTTACAGAAACATTCCAAAACAAAAAGAGCAACTATATAAAAAAGGTACTGCTGCTCATAGAAGAGTGCAAAGTCTCAGGACTGCACCCACAGACGGTGTATTTTCACTCATCTTCCTTACAGTGTTTCCAAACCCCAAGGTTCCTGTCAGCTTAGTTCAGTTTCTAGATGCCCAGTCACTAACATTCAGAAATACAGAGTGACCTCTAACCAGCAGTTGCTGCTGTTCCTATAGAGGCTGGTATAGTTAATGCAAACTTTATTTACAAAAGACACTTAAATTAGTTACTTCATGCCATGTGTCCATACAGAATCAACAGTTCAAGGATTACATGGAGAAGAATTCACAAAATTAAAAGCGAAATCACTAAAGGTCTTCTAAGAGTTAAGAACTAGGAAAAGATTTTAAAGACAACTTTACAAATAAAAACCCCAAGTCATGAGAAACTAGTCTGAGCAAGAGAATGGTTGTTTACAGGTCTGTACACTAAAACTAATACACAGACAGCCTTCTATTGTCAAAGAGATGCTCATTGAGAAGCAGATTATGTACAAATACTTGTGCCACAGTAACTCAACCCCCCCAAAATCCACTGTATTATACATAAACCAGTTTGTATACATTAGGCCTAAACGAGGCCATTTAACTATGAAGACTTCTAGTTTAGTAAACTAAAGCTGAAGACAGCCCCAAGCAACAGCGATACCGTCTCTTTGCATCTCTATTTGCGACTGCTTTTTATTCTCTCCAATCTTTTTTTCAAGTCATCAATATTGGCCGCTGCAGAAGAGGGTGAAGCCAGGGTAGTTCCAATGCCAGAGGAATGAGTCTGATTGGAGTCCAGGTCCAGATGTTGGTACTGCTCCCGGGATTCACGCAGCTGGGAGAGCTTACTGTGAAGCATATCTGTGGAGGATGCAACTGTAGGGAGCGTTGGTTTAGAGAGCAGAGACGTCAGAGGGGGTCTGTCTTCCTGCTATGAGGGAGAAAAGTGAAGTATTAAGACATATAGTGGTAAAGGCCACATAAAATGTACAAATCATAATCAATGGCTTTTCATCCCTACAAGCAATAAAAACAAAGGAAAGGGAAAGAGCACTACAACACAAGTGGATCTGGAGCAATAAAGTCAGTTGCTGTCAAAGTCAGAACCAATGCAAAGCTAATTACTATGCTCAAATCGTCTGAGTAGTTAATGTTTAATTTTATGTCAACAGGGACACAAAGAAACTAGTCTTTCAAGATCAAAAAATTCCCTGCAGACCAGAGTTTTACTGAGATAGACTGCCAGAGTCTTGAACAGCCTAAATTCTAACACAAGAGAAAAATCCCTGCTATGTGCAACATCAGCAGACAATGAATTTTCTGGAAGAATGAGAAGAGGAAACTGGCAAGACTGAACCTGTCAAAGACTTAAAGTGTCAATTTGCTGTTCTTTTACCAATGGGTATTTCCATCTGAGTTATTTACCTTGTTACTATGATCTAGGAAACATTTCCCTTCCTCAGAGTTCTAAGCTGATACTCAAATTTGCGTCAAAGGTTAAAACAGTGATGCATCTGGATGACTATTCCTAGAGTGAACACCACTTCACACCAAATTCAAATTTCAGGAATTGGCACTAGATTCCTAACACACAGATCATTGAACTGTAAGAAATTTTGGTCCACAGATTTCCAGAACTAAGCTCATTCAGCATTCCTGCACTTCAGTATCCATACATGCAAAATATATAAAATTTCAAAGTTTTATCAGTTCTCGTGGTTGTTTTAGAGCAGAAAGTCTAGAATTTCCACATCCTTAATCTCTGAGGTGTTAACTTTTAGAGAACAGTTATTTTTTGAACCTTTCTGAGACTCAACTTACCAGCAAGGAAAGATAATAAGCTGCAGGCCTGTAGAAACAACCTGCACACAACACCAGCAATGCAGACAGAGCGGATTGAAATGCAAGCCAAGTAATGAGATTAAAGCCATTTATACTAGACATAGTGACATGCAGTGAGTAGCTAGGGCATGCATTATAAATGAAAGATCAGAAATTCTGATTGGAATCCGCCTTCTGGCATTTGAATTCATAAAAAAGAAAAAGAAAAAAAAAAAGAAGGGAAAAAAAAAAGGTAAGTGCAAATCAAGTGCCTCTCCAGGGGATTTACAAGTTTTGTGAAGTACAATACCTTTGCGTTGTCGAGGCCACAACGCTGCCTGAGGATTTTTAATCTTTCCAAGTAAACTGAAGGCCCCACTTCCTCCCCATTTGTGTTTCCTATAGATGAAGATACAGTGTGGGTAGACACAGGAACACATGTTCCTTCCATCTGAGGAGAAATTCCTGGAAGATGAGGAGAAGGATGGAGGAGAGTTAAAAAATTTAAAACGTCAGAAAAGCATAAACCTCTTGGTCAGTTCCTTGAAATAAGATGAAATGAATGAAACATTAATCAACCTATTATTTCCTAGATATTTACATTTGCTAGTATAGATATATCTCGCCTTTCATTTCCTTGCAAAAAGTGACAACTGAAAACCAAGAAAAGAAATGGAGAAATTTAAGGAGTGGCTACAGAGCAGCTTTAGAAGTGCCAAAGCCTACAGCTGAAGAGAACAGTGCAGGGAGAGGAAGATGCTGATGGTGCATCAGCAGTGACCATAATGTCTAGCAGGAGAATTGAGCAACTGGCAAGGTGAGAAATACTTGGAGTTGTCTGTCTTTTTCTAGTTTAGTCGTACTTTTGGCCTTACCACTGATTCTAACCCCTTTTTATCTCTCATTTGTGCAACTTGAAGCTTTTTATTCCAACACAGTCTCAAAGTGTGATTTCTGGAATGCACATAACAAGGTTTTTAAAGCTTCCCTACCAAGAGACTAGAAAAGGAATTTACATGATGAAAAAACTTTTCCATTATTAAAAGAATTGCAAATTCCTTCTTAAGAGTTAGCATGGACAAGGATTTGTTCTCACTAATTTACTACAAGGATGTTTAAAATAAATAAAAGGAGAATTAAGGTTAAGCATTTATACCTTACTCTAAATAAAGCACTGTTGCAATGTGGAACAGTATGTTTTATTATATCAAAGTTAGGGAAGAAAAAAAAAGACAATTGTGGCATGTAAATTTGGTTTTGAAAACTGCTGAACTAATATTTCTCAGTTGTACAGACTTTCACAATGCAAGGTAGAATTTTCTGTCCTACATAGGTGGACACATTTAGGAAGTTCTGAAAGAACCTCATATCATCCACCTTCCTAAAGGAATCTACAATACAGGGAGATAGGAGAAGGAGCAGTAGTAGAAAAAAGGCTCAGGTTTCACAGGACACTATGAAAAGAGCAAGAAATAAAGGTTAGAGGTAGTTTTGCTAGACTGTGTACCAGCTTTTACTGTCAGCTAATAACTTGTCACATTCCTTCCCTAATATTTCATTAAATACTCCTTCGTGTTCATCTGCAATGAAAAGACTCAGCAACAAACAACTTTACAATAATTCATCCAATTAATCACAAACAGAAACAGTTCATGTTATTTAAAATAAGCTTTCCAATTCCACAGAAAATAATACTATTAAAAGCATCCTATATTTTTAGTAAAAGGTAAAAGGAGAATCTGACAGCTGGTGCTGCTGTTTTAAACCAGCTTTATACCTTGCAGAACCAATTCTTGATACCAGACACATGAAACACAGGCTAATGTTCAATCCACACTACAGGATATGGATTAGAACCACATGTTTGCCAAGCCTTTCAGATGTTTCCTACATTTAGTGTGGTTCTAACTTCTGGTTTTGTAAACAAAGAATGCATACTCCCTAAAAATACTGTCTCATGAAGCAACTCAAGCAGCAAGAAAATACACGGCTTGCTTCAGAAATCCATAAACTCATGCAAATATTAATTTCTACCTGGAAACCTGTAACTGTTCTATTTCTGCTTCTCACAAACCAATCAGTTTTGTTATAACATGTACCTGTAGAAGTAGCAATGCGTCCTTTCCCCTCCCGTTCTGTTTCTATCAGTCGGAGGCCTCTTTCCACATAGCTTTGGAAGAACTGTGAGGAATTTTTCAGGAAGGGCTCAATGTCTGCGTCAGAATATTTCTTTTTGTATTCATAGAGTTCTGCCAGACCCTGGAAGGAAAGAGTTGCTATGTATTACTACAACTGTTGCATACACTATTCTAGTGTATCATGCTCTCTTTCTTGCAGGAAGGGGGCACTCACCTCCTTGGTGTTCTCCTTTGAGCCAATCTTCTTAAATATTTCTGCCAAAATATCATTGACTTTAGCTTTTGAAGCCTTTTCCTCCTAAATAAATAAACAAAAGGAGACTTTTAAAACAAAGAATAAAAATAAAAAGCAATCAGACAAACCCATGACACACTCACACCTGCTAGCAAGATACAGAGCTTCCAAGATAAAGAAAACCTGGAAGTGATCAGGGTTCTATACAGCCACTTTATATACAGAATGTGAGCAAGGACATCATGAAGCTGTAGAACTCCTCCTGAGAAATTTAAAACCTGTTTTGGATATGGCTAACTTTTAGTAGATCAGATGCAGTACCAAGCAGCATAAAACATTTGTTGCCCATTTGAATTTCCTGCAGAGTACTCCATCCTGGGATATGCACAGAATACTCAGGTAAACACACACAACAAATTCCCAAAACAACTGTAAATGAAAAATTCACTTTACAAGAATATTTCCAACATTAGTTGCATCTTGAAAAGGGAATTACTACTTACACAAAATTTAGTTTGTTTCTTAAATTAATTGCTTTACACTCCCTTCCCCTGCCAACACATCTTTACTTACTATGCGAGAAGCTCCTTTTTCTGTATCCTTATCAGCTTTTCCAGTCTGGTCCATAGTGTGTTTCATTAGTCTACAAAGGTGAGCTTCTAGCTCAGACTCATTTTTGTTGTCTATCATTGTTAAATGATCTAAGATCTAAAATGAGAAAAAAGAGGAATTTAAAAAAAGGAAAAATAAAAGAGGAAATACTCTAAAGACTGCATGAACATCCAGTTTAAAAATATGTGATTGCTCTGACCTTGGGCCCTTTCAGCTTGCACAGGGTGTGAAGGAGTGTCTTCAGTGTCCTAATAGGGAACTCACTCTTACATTGCTTCAGCTTCTCTTTGGGAAAGACCTTCATGAAAATGTGGATATCCAGCAGAATCCGATCCAGATTGATGTTATTGATGGTTTCCGGAAGAAGACGCACCATTCTCCACAGACACTGGAACGAGAGGCTGACTTAAAGCAAGACAACTCAAGAAAGAAGCACTTGATTATATAAGAAGTTACACAACACCGTCACTGAGCCACTTCACTCTGCTAGCACATCATACAGGCATGCATTGTGTCTGCTGCTCAAGCTATATTTACACTAGTACATACTTTCTCTTTGTAACTGGCTGTACAGTATACAGATCTTTCTTTAGAGCTGATGCATAATAAGGTACTGATTTCTCTACCTATAACTGGAGACTGAATGCTTTGTGTGAAGAAATTTCAGCAGATTATATATATGCATGCTATGTACACCTACACATAGCACAAGTTCTTTAGGTTTAACCTCATTAAGAACGCCTGAGCTGTCTTTAAATCATACCAGTTACAAAAGGGTGTTGTATGGTAAGAAAAGATCATGCTCATGCTTTAAATGCAGACATTTGCCTGTTCACTCTGCCTGTCAATACAGATCAGGACAGAAGTCAGCTCCAGCCTGGCACTGTTTGAATCCATAGTACAGTGCTCAAGCAAACAAGCCCAGCAGGTAACTGTATGGAGGACTGCACCTCTGTGTGGAGTTTGTATTAGTGTACACAAGCTTCTGTAAACTATTAACAGGTGTTAAGCTCCCTCTGAAAGTCCTTATATGTGACATCTAGTAAGATCAGAATTACAGAAGTTGTAAGAAATATTTTAAGTTATGGACACTAATTTTTTAACTCCATCTGTTCTTTCAGATAAGATGATTCAGAGAAACCACATAAGTTAAAAATCTCTACTACAGGCTTACCTTCATGACAAGTTCTGAAAACTTAGGAGAGCTGGCTGTTGCTAGAAGACTGTCTTGGAGCAGGACAAGCAGAGCACTAGAAGGAATAAATTTATAAAGGTTACACAAAAAAAGTGCTATACATAAGAAAAAAACCATACCAACTCACCACAGAATACCACACCAGAGACTGGGGTTAGTCCAGAAGATGTGCAACAGCTCTTTCCCTCTTTCTTTTTAGTATGTTACAAGAATTTAAGAGACAGCCTGCTGAACTTCAAAGCACAAAAAGCCATACTAAGCTGGCTTGTTTAGCTTGCTTCCAGCTGTGCAGTCAAATTCTGATCACAGTCACTGATAATTCTTTAGTAGCTAGCTGAATAACTCTACTGACACTGGTCTTTGCTTACAAAATGACTAAAACTCAGCCGCCCAAGGAACATAAGAGAATAGGTAAAGAAGAGCAGTTAATTGTGCACTTTTCATTACTTACCTCAAAATGTTGGTCTGGTCAGACTTCTCCAGAACTTTAACCACCAAGAGGTTGACTGATCGGATGACCTGCTCACCCTCCTCAAGATCTTCAACCCGAGAATCCAGCATTAATGTAATAAGACCATGCATTAGGTCTTTAAGCACACCAGTGGATGCCTCTCGAGCCAGACTCTCTATCTGAAACAGCTACAGATTGAAGAAAGTGTTAGTTTTCCTTGCACATAATCCTTAAGTACAGGGACTTCTCTAGACTTCACTGTCAAACCATGACATTTCCCTGTTTCCCACAAAAGTAAAAACATAACTATGAAGAAAGTTATTTCTACTGAGTGACTTCTGAAAATACTCAGGCCACCAACTCCGCAATCAAAAGGTAAAGAATATTAAAAAGAGAGCTTAATAGAAGTCTTAGTGGCTGTATTTTGCAGAAGCAGAGACCTTCTTTCCTTCCCCAAATTCTCGTTCCCCACCTACTCTCAAAAGGTGTATTGATAAGCAGTTGGCAACAAACCTTCGTAAGAAAGACTCAGTAGTAAGCTAACCTAGGTACAGAACAGACATTCCATTCTCCTACAACTTCTGCACAGAAGTTATTTGCTCTTCAACTTATCTTTTACAGCAAGCCTTACCGTGATCATGCTCCCAATAATGCAGCTATAAAGTCTGACAATCTCCTCTTTGTCCAGCTTCTCATCTGCCATGTGTGTATTGTAGATTAACCGGAGCTGCATGAACGTGGCTATTAGGAATTGGTCGATGTGGCCAGACATAGCTTCTGCCTTGTCCTCCTGTTTGAGTACCTCATCAATCTAAGATTTAAAAACAAAACACTTAACTCGAGTAAAGTCAACACAATGCAAACAGCGCAAAATAACAATAATTTAAATACTTTTCTGTAGGAAAGGTTTTGCCCTGACCAATCCATTTGCCAAAGCAGTTGTATTCTAAGCTTTCACCCAAAATCAGTACCTGGAGATTTGTATTGCTAATCCAAACAAAATCAATTACTGATATTTTAGAGAACTGCAATCCTATCCCATACACAAATGAAAACATCAACAGCTGCATAATAGATTCTGGAATTTACAGCTTTATGAAATCATCTGGACAAAAAAGCTTCTAATTAGTTAAAGCCACCTTAAACCCACACAAAAACTATGGGGCAAGCCAATCCTTTTGTTAAGGATCTCTAAAACAGTTCAAATTTAATAGTTAAGTCTCAGTGACTAACTGGCTTTTACAAAGTCTTAGCAAAAATAATTTGACAGAACCAAAAATATAACACAGAAGCACTAATGAGAAAAGCATTAAGTTTATTCTACATCTTTCAAGTGGATTTTCTATTGCTAAAGCGAGTCAGATGGCCCCTGTGCACTTAGTTTTGTCATCAGGGAGATTCTGAGCAGAGGCCACGTCACCTGACGTGATTGCTCCACCACAGTGCAACTCATCACCCTCGCAGGCAAAGTCTGGTACAGTGTGATTAGTTGCTACCTTAATTCACTTACCTGTGTCAGAGCCTGGATGCTTGTATTTATATCACCACTGGCCACTTGGGAAATGACAAAGTTGATAGTAGAAGCTGTGTTACTGTGCATGTCATCAAAGTGTGGGGACACAGCACGGATTCTAAAGGGTTGAAAACAGGATTCATTACTTTTTGGAGAGCTACACTTATGTACAATTAACTGCTGCATTTCAATGAAGACTTAGAGGAAAAAGGATTTCATTCTTCACTGAGGATTCTCAAGGAAGGAATAATTTCTTTTTACCAAGTCTATTGCACTGTTTGTAAAGACACTGATGATGCATTTACTAACTCAATATCATCTAACTATAAAAATGCCTAAGTAGAACTAATGTTTTTCATTAAAAATAACTGCTCTCCAGATTTCAGAAGAGTACAACAAACTTTTATTTTGTCATCTCCTCAAGTTAGCTGACATTACCCTGTTATGAAAACAAGTCTGAATGTAGAAACTAGCACTATCAATTCACCTTCTCGAAATACTTTTTAGGCAGCTCTGCTGATTTTACTTAGGAGGTAAAACTAAACTCACTTGGGCTCAGGAATCAAGACTGGCTCAAAGATGTCATCTAGTTTGTGCTGTACAAGTGCTGGCATCTCACATCTGACGGTTCCATTGTCATTTTCAATTTCATCAAGATCCAGCTGAAACTCCCGTGGAACTGTATGTGTTGTCTCCGAGTGGCTGCCCATGTTGCGATTTTGGCTACAGAAACCAGGAGAGGGTTTTAGCTTAAGAGGTAAGAATATTAGCACTAGCATCCACTGGTAGCCCTAAAGTTCTCATGTTAACATAAGCCCCTTAACTCCCTCTGCTTTCCACCTAGTCCTTAGTAAAACAAACTGCTGTAGGCGAGAAGAGCAGCTGCTCCTTACTTGCTCTCCTAGTTTCTCTTGTAAACCACAAGATGCCCTGTATCTGTGGCAGGCATGCATGGTTTGGGATAACTAGCACAGTTTACAGTTGCTATTAAAAGAATATAACTTTAAAGTTTGAGTGGCTTTTTTTCCTTTTTTTTTTTTTTTAATAATGGACAGGATGCACATGTACAGAGCAACCTCGCAAGCTCCTCTGAATCTAAGAATCACAGCATTCCCACATCACCTATACTGCATATCAGATTTTTCATGGAAATATTTGAATATATAGTTCTCAGCACAGACTTTTAATCAAAAATGACGAGCAGGTGGGAAGGAATAGTTTCTGAACTTTTTGTTTTGGGTACTGTTGTCCCAGGCTCTACAATTCACACATGCTTATCCATTTTTGTGCTTCATGTCTAACAGAACTAGAACATGGTCCAACAAATATCAAGTTTAGTCCAACACATTGAAAGTTCTCCCAATATTTTGAATAGCTGCTTAATGTGGAAGTGCCATGTCTGTCTGCAGCCTGATCTACAGTCACCTTGACAGAAACCTGTATTTCTGTTTTCTTTCTTTTATTTAATTCAGAGACCTGTAAATAACCTAGAACTAGCCATGGCAAACCCATCACCCCCAGGAAGGGATGGCGAGGATAGAAATTGAAAGATACAAGAGCCTTACTACCAAGGAGTTAGTGGGCAGTACTTACATCCTATAAGTGCGATACATAATTCTGTCCATGGAGAAGCAGTGAAAAAAGGCACAAGACCATTTAGAAAGATTTTAAGACAGACAAGACAAAAAAATTTCAGACATTTAGATTTATATTATTTGGCCATTTTACACAACATGCGAAGATGATGATACGAGAACTAAAATGACATTGTAAGACATATTAGCACATACATTATGCAGGCTGGAGACCATAATGTAACATTACATACTTGAGTTTGGAGGACATGTCCTCAGCTTGTCCCTTGCGCATCATGCTGGCATTGGCACTGACGCTCTGACTACGCTGAGGTTTCTCCTCTGCCTGTCTCACTGGAGCAGAAGAGGGTCTCTTGGCCGACCGCTTTATTCTTTCCTCCAGCATGCTCATGTCTTTCTCTGAAAGCTGTAACACACAATGCTATCACTCATCCTGAGTGTATGGGTTTTAGAAATCTCAGTCACCTACAGGATTCACACCATACTTATCAGTGCAGACTGAAGTTCTCTAATATGAAGGTGGGAACTGTCAATGCTACCTCCAAGCAGCAGACTCACCAGAATGCTCTGGACTGTCAGGTGCTACTTCAAGAGCTAATTAAACCATGTTAACAAGCTGTAATACAGAATACACCTATTTCTAGCCCACATAACTTTCAAGAAAATTAATCTTGAAGTCAAACTATGGTACTATCCCGTGTTCGTAATCATTGCATGTGTTGCTGCAAGAACTCCAAACAAAAAAAGCCCCACCCACTTTCTGCATTCCCTATTAGCAGAACAGGCAGTGCTTGAACACTCTGGACCCTGCCACAGAAGCCAGAGTTCTTCTGATAATTGTCCTGTTCAGTGTACTCATAATTCAATATGAACACCAGATCAGGCAACTTAATGCTCCAACTCAGGCAGTGAAAAGATTCATATTTACCTGCTGATCTACCAGACCAAAGACTACAAATCACCCCATCTGAACAAAAGTAGGGATTACAATTTCATAAGAAGTACTTTCCATCATCCCTATGATTTAGAAACCTTCCTGAGAACCCACAGATGGACCATACTGAAGCTCAAAGTCATGGTTAGAAAGAGCTGAATTGTTCAGGTGCTACAGTTTTTCCTTTACCTTGAAAATTCAAAAACAAAAGGACTATGTAAAACTGAGGAAGAAGCAGATTGCACTCTGAACAATAGTTAAATAGGATGGAAATATAAGACGCTAATGAAAATGCAACATTAACTCTCATGGGAACAGTTACCAGAGAAAATCAGGGTCACATTAAATTTCAACTTTTCAAGAAGCTGGAAATAAGGAAAAAAAAAACCCACCAAAACAAAACAAAACAAAAACCACAAAAGCAGCAAAGCGGGGCAGCCTTGTCATATTCGATAAAATACTCATCCAATAGCTTGTATGCCCTATGGCATATGACACAACATAACAAAGCTGCAAAGGCATTAAAATATCTATTGCATTCCAATCAGTTTTAATGCTGCTAGAAACATTACAAGGCCAACTCCAGAGAATAGAACTGGAAAAAATTATCTAACTGCTCTTAATTCAGATTGGAATTCAGTGTACATAATCTGATATGCACAGTAATTATAAACACAGTGAACTAGCTTTCCATTGCTGGACACTGGGAACTCAGTTTTGCCATCTTTAACTTTTACTGCATTTTAGATGATAATGGCTAAGTATAATTTTCAGAGAGCAAAACAGCAGCAATACAAAGCAGACACTTTAAAAATGAAATGCAGTAAGATGCAGCAAGTAAGCAGAACTTACCAGACTTCAACTACAAAGCAATTAGTTAAGTTGGGGACAAAAAAAAAAGCTGAGAACTTTATTGGAGCCCACAAACTAGCCTTTTCTGGCCAAATAAGTTATCCAAATATTCTGAATGAGATGTGTTACTTATGAAATTGACTATAACACAAGTTACTCTTTATAAACAATATAATTCCCATGAAGGTCAGTCTCTTTTTTCCAGTTTTCTTTTTCATTCATGCACACCCAGGTTATATACACCTCTCTTACTGGAAACAGGCTGAGAGCTGGGGTTTGAGAGCATACTGAAGAGAAGGCTCTGGAGAACTCACTGCAGTATTCCAGTACCTAAAAGGGGCCTACAAGGGAGCTGGAGAGGGACTTCTAACAAGAGCACACAGTGACAGAAAAGTGGTAATTACTTCAAAATTAAAGAAGAAAAATTTAGATTGGATTAGAAACTCTTCACTGTGAGAGTGGCTGAGGCAATGAAACAGGATAGCCAGTCCCTGGAAGTGTTCAAGCATCTCTGCCCATGGCAGGGGGCTTGAACCTAAATAGTTTTTTAAGGTCCCTTCCCAAACCATTCTATGATTTCATATATTCTACTATCTGGGATTAACCAAATAGACATCAGAGAATCTATGATGTAGTAAGTTAGTCTCAAAACTACAAAATGCTCTTGTCACCAACAGCAAGATGTACCATAACCAGTCACAAGCGAAAGAGTGCTAATCCCCTACAAAAGCGTAAGGACTTGAAGAAAAACCAAACCACCAAACCCCAAACAAACAATCCCACAAACCAAACTAAGCACAGCACACTAACCAAAATCCCCCATAAACTCATTTGCAGTTATACTGCAGTTATACTGACATTTCCAATCAGCTTGAACACTTGGTCGCCATGGACGTTGTAGACAGTCACGATGGTGTTCAGTGCAGCGTTGCGCACAGTGTTGTCCCGGTCACCAATGTGGGTTGCCATTTCTTTTAAGGCTTTCCCTGGAGTTGGCTGGCATACATTCATGCCATACGATTCAACCAGACATCCAAGCTCTTCCAAGCATTCTAAAAGAAGACAGCATATGTACATTCAACTTAAAGCTGCTGGGAAGAGAGCCCTCCCAATGCCTGTGTTGCTTGCACAGCTTCAACATTCACTGTAGAGAACTGCCAATCACAAAGATGATGACAGATACACTCCAGGTGATTTATGGGATCAACAGTAAGCTACAGCAGACTACTTCACAGATAAAAGCAGTCAGTCATCCTTCTACACTTCAAGTATTTCTCATAACCATGTATGAGCAATGCTACAAGTTAACATCACATTCACGTAAACAGTTGTGAGCTTGCAATACTATATTATGTATAGAATTTAACTTTCTGCATATACCAGGATAACATAGTCTCAAAGTGATCAAGAAGTTGTTTGAACTACAAATGCCACAACTTTATTACAGACATGACTTGTGGTGAGACAGATGTACAGTGTAGAGACATTTCTTGCTCAGATTAACTGATTCCCTTGGTGAGTAGGGAGACAGTACTGTCACCATTATCACCAGCACTGTTTCACTAAGAAAACAAGCCTACTCAAGGGACTCATAATACTCATAGCAACTTAAGAGATTACTTGCCTTTGGAAGGTATGAAGACACCAAAAAAAAGAAAGCAATATGATCTCATCCTTTAAACGCTTGCAAACATCTGCATAAAATGCCATGTGCATGCAAATATCACATCCCACCCAACATTCTTAGGCTGGGTTTTTCAAGATGCAAACCAAAATTTCAAGTACTTTGCACATGTACAGTTCAACAGGCCATTTCCCACCTGCACGTTGTTTGGAGTTTTTTGATTTTGTCCCTTCCATGATAAAAGGGAACATCTTGCTGGCTGGATAGATGAGACACATTCTGTTCAGAATGGCACGTACATCCTTACGGATGACATCTTTCGGTTCTCCTACCTAATGGAAAATTAATGTAAAAAAATTAAAAAGAGGATAAGAAATGCAGAATATTTTATCCAGTTTTGTGATACTTTTGACTAGTCTAAATAGTCTTAGGAAAGCCAGAATCATTCCCAAGGCAAAAATCCTTTTTTGTCAATGGCTTTTAAGGGAAATACACAATATAGAATCATAAAGGTGACAAAAGACAACCTTATCATCGAGTCAAACTGTTAAACCAACACTGCCAAGTCTGCCACTAAACCATGTCTTCTAAATACTTCCAGTGATGGAGACTAAAGTTCTTCCCTGGGCAGCCCATTTCAGTGATTGACAACCCACTCAGGAAAGAAATTTTTCCAAATATCCAATGTAAGCCTCCCTTAGAACAACTTGTGTCCTTTTGCTCTCATTCTATTCACTTGTTACTTGACAACACAACATCAACACACCCTCCTCACTACAGCCTCCTTTCAGGTAGTTATGAAGAGCACTAAGATATCCCCTGAGCCTCCTTTTCTCCAGGTTAAATAAACACAGTCTGTTGAATCTCACACAAGCCACCAACTGGACTTAATTCCATTTGAAATATATTTAGAATGAACATATCGCAGTGTTTGATAGTATTCTCCATAATCCTCATGGGAAATAACATTAGTTTCTGTAAAACAAATTGTACCTTTAGGATAAGATATGGGATGAAAGAAGATGCTTCATTTTCGGTGAGGTGATACTCTTCTTGACTCAGCAAATTGAAAAGCAATTTAAGGTATTCAAGTGCTTTCATCAAAACACTTGTGTTGGTATCAAAGAACCGCAGGGTAAGCCATTTTAGGATCAAATCCAGGCAGCTGATGACTCCATCTTTTTCACTCTCCAAGTGCTTGAAGGCAGTTAAAAAAAAGTTACATAAATGAAACACATATATACACTGTTCAACAAGAAAATAAGCTAAGGTATGTCTGATAAAATAATCTACATTTATTGGTAGATTCTTAGAACAATACATACTCACTTTTAACTAATATGCCTTTCTGAAATTCTAAGAGAAGTCTCTGGTGAGGAAATTTTCCCTTCTCCTGAGAACCAGTATTAATACCAACTTCATCATACCTTTGATGTTTAGGTTTAGGTTGTTTAGGTTTCAACTACACAAAACAATGACCCCTGGCTCCTCAGGGAATTTCTATTTTATTTTAATTCAAGGAGTATCTTTCATAGCAGAGAGTAATTCTGTCAGCCTTATCTTCTACCACAAATCCAAACTCACCTCAATCATAACAGACAGTGCCTTGTTGTGGTGCTGGAAGTCTGCATGAAACATCTCATCCTGTAGCCATTTGGCAACACAAGTGGACATCTGAGTTTTCAGCTGTTCAATATATTCATCACGGGGAGTAGTGAAATTCCACTTTAACACCTGTAAAAGGCAGCATTTAGAACTCACAGCAAGCAATACCTTTTCTTCCTGACAGATGCTGCTAATTGAACATATTTAATTTTGCTTTAGAATCTGTTTTCAAAGCCTTCTTACTGCAAATATGTAATAAAAAATCAGTGGTGTTTGCTCACCTTTTTTTTTACATGACAAGTTTTCTTCATATGGACTAATTATTCTTATGCTATTATCTTAACTATCACTTAAACTCATTGTTTTTAAGCTCCAGACATGCCTACTTACTAGCAAGTTACAAATAACATGCATATTTTCACTAATAGAAGTTTCCCTAAACTGCTAAGTGGGTCTCCTCAAAATAAGTATACTAAAGCATTTGCAACGTACCCTAAAACTCTGACATTGTACCTGAAAACAATTGATTAAGCTTAATGATACTTCACAACTTAAAAAATGTAAAAAGGCCTTAGGTTTTTATGAGAGTGTATAAATGCACAAAATTTGAAAATCAGAAAAGAAACACCACAGTAAGCCCACTACTGATATATGAAATTCAACTCAAGAATCAGACTTCAAGAGATAGACAGTGGCTAACACATGTCACAGCATGTTTAATTCCTAATTAAAAACTAAAGAAAGCGTTAAAAGCCTCCACTTCAAAATTTGTGAACACCTTTTGATTTTTCTCACCTTCAGAGCTTTCTCTTCTCTCATCCTCTGCTCCTTCCCATTTGGGACAATGATAAAAATAGGGCCTGATTTATCATCGTCTTCCTTCAGACTAGGCTTGCTTAGCACCTTCTTTCCCTGTACCTGAAAGAAGCAAGGTATTAGCCATATATATGCCTCAGTCCCAGCAACTGCAAGCATTAGATACTTGCCACTTCATGCTGCCTATAGTGTACAAGAGCCAGAGAGAAGCTGAAAGAAAAATGCTGATTGGAAGTTTAAAAGTGTGTGCTCAGCTGCTGTGGAAGCAATACCCATGACAGTGTGCACAGTAGTACCCTGTGAATTATGACACATCATTCTCAACCAGTATGCCAGTCACCCACACACATCCCTAAAACCCAACGTGGTACCTGTTTGACAGACTGGCTCTTTGTCAGACTTGAACTGCCCTTGCTGAGGCTTGTATTAGCTTTGGAAAGGCGAGCATTACCCTTGGACATATTGCTATCAACATCTGACTGCTGGAAATAAGCCATAGAAAAACCTTTGCTTAGAAAGTGTTAGAAGGTTTGGAATGGAAACTCTTAAGAGTAAACAGCTGTCTGACAATAAAGGTCTTAATTCTACCAGCAGAGTTCTGGCAGAACACTGCATTGACTTGAGCAAGCCTACAACATTCTTCAAGGTTTGTTCAGCTCATTCTTACCATGAATATGGACCTACATCAAATGTTCTTGGTACAGCACTACTTCACACAATGGAGACAATGGGATTGTAGAACAATTCGGGTTATTTTTAGTTATATACATAGGACAAACTTAATAATTAACAGCAAAAAAATTACTGTAACACGAAACAATAGAAAAACCTAACCAAATATTGACTGTAATTAGTTGAGATTATTATGTTTTTAAGTCTACTCCTTCCCTTTTTGCGCTTTGACTGAGAACTTCTTACCCTTCATACTGTAAGGCAGAGATTAATTTGTTTTGATACATGGGTTCAAAATTAACATTCAAGTGTAATAACATTTGACCTGGAATAGTAAGAATGAATTCACAATAGCACAAAATCAAAGAGGCCAGGAAAATTTAGAACAGACAGTTTCTCATAAGACTGATTTTAGAAATTAAATAAGTATGACAAAAGCAGTGATCAGGTAAGTGATGTGGCAACGTCTGTCATTTCAGAGTTCAGACAAACATGAAGATTTTTTATAAAAGTTGTCCATAGCAAGGACTACACTATTCTACCTCTAACACTTTAACAAACCACAGCTACTAACCTCATAAAACTGATTTTACACAAAAGGCAGTCAACATACCTTAGTTTTAGAGGAGAGTCCTCCTGCTTTGGCTTTTTTGAGATCAGGCTTGGTTTCTATGGTATTAGATCCCAAATCATCGGCAAATGCTGGAAAAACAATAGACCATTTAAAGTTATCTAGAAGCCCATTTTAGGTTATCAGTTTTCTCTTCCTAGGACATATGAAAAATTGTTTGTGAATACAATGTGCTTAATCACATATATGTCTGAGGCTTTTAGACCCACTGAAGAAGTCCCTTAAATTCCACGTTAGCATATAAAGTTTCCCTAATTGCCTAATTAAGATTATAGTACTCAGTCAATTTGTCATTTTTCAAAATAATTTAAAAAATGCAGACATATATACTGGGCAGGCTAATGTCTAAAGCTGTAGTAGAATGTGGTTTGAGTAAGCTAGCCCCAGCAGTTTGATTCTTCAAATCAATTGTCCCCTAATCCCATCACAGAAGCATTCTGGCAGTCCCACAGTGAACTACACTGAGGAAATAGTCCAGATAAAAAAATACGTGAAAACATTTAAAATAAATTTATATTAAAATCAGATTGGAATTAGAAAAAACCTCCCCCTTTTGCCCAGCTTGGTTTTAGCTGCAATACCAAGTAGATATTTTCAAGTTTTCAAATAGCAGCTGACAGATGGTTGTGTGGAAAGGAAACACCCTCCTACACGGGAAGCTGATTCAAATGCAAGAAAGACTAGAAGCCTAACTATGGCTGAATACTTCTTCAGATAAGTATGCTTATTCCTCTGGCATGTCAAAAAGCTTCAAAATCCACCATCTTCTCATTTCCCAAAATGTCAGAGAAATTACCTGATGCAGGTTGGAATTTGGCTGGAGCTGCTCCTCCTACCACTCTGGAAGATGCTTTAGCAGGAGGAGCTGGTTTGGCTGGCATGTTGGCTTTGGCTTTCTCCAGCATGGCCAGTACCTGGTCTTTGGAAGTCGGCTAGAGAACAAAAAGTACAAAAAAGGAGTGATAAATTTAATAATGCCTATCATTAATCTTTCAAATACGCGCTACAGACAACAAAACCAAAATTAGTTTGAAACAATCCATGCTCTATTGAGCATCTCAGAGGGTGGTCATCTTAAAACATCATTGTTCTCAGATACTTTTGTTCTGAGTTAAAACACCTTTCCTTAAACTTTCTTCTGCAAGATCTAAGGGAAATATGTAAACTCACTCTATGTGAATGATCTTTGGATGTCACTGGAGTGCCTACACACCACTCAGGGGTCCATAAGCCAAACCAAAGCACTAGAAATCATGTTAAAGTATGAGTAGAGAGGAATAGAGTGGGACAGGAACTGGTTTGGAAGCTATCTGCAAGTAGATTTTTTTCAGAAGAAAAGCAGAGTGACTAAGTATCAAGCTCTTGATGTAATAGGCTTGTAATGGCAGTAATCATTTCTGAAGCAGAGAAACCTCTAACTCACAGCTCCTGATACTATTTTCAGTCCCCCTGAAAATACTCAATGCAGACAAGCTTACATGACTCAAGACAGTATGTCATGAGACTATAAATAGGACTTAATAGTCACTCATTCAAGATCACATGATCTAATCTCTGTAACAGAAGTACCTTCAGCTTGCCAGTGGCTTTTGCCATCTTCTCAAAGCCCAGATGCATCATGAAGAATGGCAGGGCATCCTGTGCCTTTTTGCGCACATCCCCATTTCGATCTTCAAGGCAGGAGTAGAGGTGGGGCACACACAAGAGTAGGTCAGAAGGAACAGAACGGAGGGCAGGCAACTTCTCAGCCAACCAACCAAGAAGCTGTAAGAAAGTTTTAAAATAAAAGCTTTTAAACAAGTGTTCACAGTGCTGCATCAAGGCACGAGAGCCTGAACAGCAGTCCTTCACACACCAATTCATTCTACAACGTAAGTAGGAAAAACTCACCCAAACATTTTTCAGACTAATACTCTTCAACAACAGTTTTCATATCAGCAATTACAAAAATTAAGTTAAGTTAGGTACAGCATGTTAACACACAACTATCTTAAAATTTTAAGCCTGGTCTCTTTGCAGGCTGTTTCTTCCTTTTGAAAGGAATAGAATTTCAGCCACTCTTTTTAATGTCTCCAGATCTGTTCCAAGGTGAATTTGAGTGAACACAAACTAGCTCTTAAAACACTAATCAAAACAGAAGTTTCATTTTAGAGGCACTGAAGTCTAAATGACAGCTATTCTGCACAAAGAAAGCTTGCTATTAGCCTTTCAAGGTTTAACAATTTTATGTCAGAACATATACACAGCTACTTGTTTTCCCATATTATGGTAGCATTGTGTCATTTCAGTCTGCATAGATAAAGAGTCCATAGAACATAAAGTTATTTTGATTTGACACACATAAGAAGTTTACTTGACAGAAGCCTACCTCTTGTCTAAGGAAAGGATTTTCTTTTTTGAGCTCTTCTGACAGGTCTTCCCCTTCCAACCACTCTTTCATGCCAGTTTGTTCGGCCCAGGCATTCACAGTTGCCAGTGCAGCAGCACGAACGTTATTCTGCAGCAAGAATGAGATTTAAAAAGAATAAACCTAAAGAGGGGTCAGAAGACTACGACAGAAGAGGAAATAGTCATCCTTCCTATGAAAGCAGAAAACTTCCACACCATGGGCTTTGAAATCTCTTTTTTTATTTGCAACTCAAGCAGTCTAAGAGAAGAATTTCGCTCCAGTGATGATATCAGCTGCAGCAATCTCCAAATCAGGCATTATACTCGTCTACCATAGTTTAAAGAAAAAAGTTTAAGGAAGAGGGTGAGGGTCTCTAAAATTACTTTTACATGCTACCATTAATTTTCAACAATTCTGAGAGTAACTCTCAAAGAAGCTAAAAAATAGTGTTAGTGACTTATATAGTGCTTAAATAGGCTGCATATTCATAAATCAAGACAAATGGATTATGGAGCCTGCTATTAGGGCACTCTTATTTAGGATGCGCATGAGCAAAATCAGGAATCAGAGAACCCTCTAATTCCTACCAATTTCCACCTTGTTTTTTCCAAGCAAAATTTAGAACAGCACCCTTTTTTTGAAGCAGCTATATGAAGTTATGAGAAGCCAGATGGAATATTTAACAACCATGGTTCATTAAAATGTTAGCAGTCTAGACATGACTTTACACATATGACTTTCTCCTGTAGGCTGAATTTTTGAGGAAAGCTAATAACATAGTAGACTCTTTGTTAAGTATGAACCGTATTAAATGCAGAAGTAACATCCAGGCATGTAAGTAAACAAGAAGTCAACATCCTTGCTTTACCAACTTCTCCCATCTTCTATCTCATTGAGGAAAACAAACAAATCATGTGCTGCATATAAACACATGGTCATCAGCCTCTCTGACAAGGCCTTGGTTCCCATCACCCAAATTTAACTTGTCTTCACTCATGCTTCAAACTGATTATTTTCCTCAATTATTAGTGAGTCCAGGACAAACACACTGAAGTAGGACCCAAAATGGACCATCCTCATCTTCAAAAACTTGACAAATTTGATAAACAGGTTAAAACTTGCACTTGAAGTACTTAAAAAAATCACCACTGTAAGAGTGTTCAAATGAGCATACAATCTTCTGTCAGCATTATAGTGCTTACAAGTTATGTCAGTATTATGCATTTTAGCAACAGTGTAAATTAATCACAATTGGTCTTATCCTTAAACCACATAATTGCAACTCTCCTACAAGTCTGGGGCTCTAAGCAACCTGGTCTAGTGGAAAGTGTCCCTGCCTATGGCAGTGAGGTTGGAACTAGATGGTCTGTAGGGTTCCCTTCAAACCTAAAAAGTTCTAAGACTCTACAAAAGGAGCTTGCCGTTACCTCAGGATAATTGGTGAGTTAAAAGAATTTAACAGTCAAATAAGATCTCAGATCCTAAAGACTCTTAAAGAGAAAACAGTTTTAACCAGGAGATTTTTATCCAGCCCTAGAGCCAGTCCAAATCTTTCCACTGTTTGGGACAGGTAGATCCAGCTTCTGCTCTTTTTCCTACTCACATTCCAAGCAGAGACAGCTGAAGTATGCCATCTTTGATAACTGCCCATGACTTCTGGCACAAGATATTGGCATCTTCCCAAGCCTTTTAACTCATTGCTTCAAATAGCTCTTTCCCATGATCCTAAGCTTTATTTTGACACAGCATCCTGTCAAACTCAACACTGATGTTATTTACACAAGCTTCAGTGTCAGTTGTGAATGTCCTATGCCTACCTACAGTTCAAAGGGCCCCAACACAGTGGCAAAGACAACAACAACGTATAGTGTAATCCAGTGATACACCAAAAATTCTACAAGAAACTTTACCAAGCAAACCTGTTCAGTGTCTAAAATACTGTAGGTTCAGCATATACGCATACAGTCACCACATTCATTTAAAAGCCAGATTGTTTCACTGGGTTTAGTTACAAGGAGGAAATACATCTGAATATACATTCAGGCACATATTTGTACTTGAAAATTAAGTTCTCATTCAGGCAGGAACTTTTATTTAAAGATTGGTGAGCTTCCAAGGAAGTTTTAACTATCAACCACCTTTCAGGCATAGCTTAGATACACAAAAAGGAAAGAGATCTTGACGTCTGTCCTACCTTACTATCTCCTAGGACTGTAATGACAGGAATCCCCAAATTTTTCACATACTGTTTGATATTGGGGCCCATTGCTGTTGCTAGTTGCTGAAGAATGCTCAGTGTTTGTTGCACCTGCACACGAGGAAAAAAAAAAGTTTTAGATAAAACAGTGTTACAAGGATTTGTGCAAAAACTCCCAGTTACACATGGAAAAGAGATACTGCTATATATTAAGCTTTTACTTTAGAATGCCTACTCAATGAAACCTATTCCAGCCTTCAAATTCATCACACCGAAAAAACCCCTAATTCCATATTCTGAACAAATTAAATTTAAAGTAAAAATATTTTCAAACAAGGGACAATTCACTTTTGCTTCACAAATGAAGCAATTAGTCAAATTTTTTTCAGATTTCCTTATACTACATTCAGAGCAAAGGTAGTTTTTCCTTTCTTTTGAAGCATTTTTAAATGAAAAAAAAGGCAAATATTTATTAAAATAGGGAAATATATGATTTGGAAACACACAGTTCATTATTTTCCAGCTGTTGATTTAATGACATTGAAAGAGACCACACAGAAATAATCAAGGTTCAGAAATCCCAACTACCTTAAGATTTAAGCTGGAAACAACTGAAACAGGATTTTGAAAAACATACCAAGATTTTATTGGAGTCATTGAGACGACCCTTCAGAGCAGTTGGAAGTTCTCCTATGTTTGGCTGTATGAACTTTGCTTCATTTATTATGCTTGTCACTTCATCCAGACCTTCTTTTCTGATCTTCCAATTTTTATCGCCAATCTTAGACACTAGTTCCGCTGTGATCTTATCACTGCAAGAGAAGAACAGGTAAAGTGCCTTAGGGATATCTCTATTAGTATTTGAGCGCTTTAACACCATTGATTTCTACTTAGAAAGCAGTTAGAAATGCAAAGTTTTGAATTGCAGTGGCAGTGTATCTTCATGTGTTAGAATACAAACCTACCCAATATCTGTTCTTGGCAAGAGATCCACAACATCATTCCCAACCTCCTCCTGTTCTTCTTCTTCACCATCATCCCCACCTCCCACACTGTGCCTGGAAATGCCACGAGTTGGAGCTGGTGCTGTCTGTCCTTGCATCTACAAGCAACAAAAAATCAGAAACAATCTTACAAATTTTAATTTGACATTAAAAATAAAAACCACTTGTATGATATGAATGCACTGGATCAGGACAGGAGACTTCTAAATCATTATACTATTCAAGCAAACCCAGGAACTTTTAAAGCTCATAATGAAAAAAATTGACTGTTGAGATAGCTACACATAATGAATTTGCAGCCTTTGTGCACCGTCTTATAAATCTGGTTTGATTACAAGCCCAAGGGTTAGACCACAGTATTACTACAAACTCCAGCTACTGAAGTTTCAAAGTAGCTTTAATGACAGTTGGTAGCAAGAGAGCTACACTTCATACCTTTTCAAACTCTGCATCTATCTGAGAGAGAAGGGCTGGCTTCTCATCTTCAAAAAACATTCGCAGAGAAGGTCCCACATAAAGACACATTACTCCCAGCAATGTAATGGCAGAAGTCCTCACAGCCTGCCAGAAAGAGGAAAAAGCACTCAGTCTTCAAATTAAGGCCTGATAATAATTCAGGATTAAGATTCTAAATTTACTCACTGGGTTAGTTGCAGCAAGAGCTGTCTTCACATTACTGATGAAAGCTTTGACATTCAATCTGTGGAAAAAAGATGCCTCCCATAAATAAAACACAACACAGGAAACAGAACCAACAAACAAAATCATCACAGTAGGTTAAATAAAAAAGATACCTCTAGACAGATTTACACAGCTAACTTAGATGCAGAAGACATGTATACTCCTAAAACATCATCACAGGTACAGTGTAGATAGCAGCTTCTTAAATAACTACCGAAAGATCAGTTTGGAGAATAGCCTACTGTGAAAATCAAGCAGTAAACAATTTATACATAAGCCTACTATTATCACATCTGGAAAGTTTCTTAAACTACATAATCCATGTGACTACTAGGACTGAAATACTGATGAATGAATCCAGAAACATTTTAAGTACCTGAAACATGACTATACAATAAAGGTGAGGGTATATTACTGTTGTGGTGGGTCTTTTTTTTTATTAACTTGTATAATTAGTCTCATGATCTTGCAGAAAAAGACACACTTTTCAAAAGGATATTTGCAAGAGAAATAAAAGAATGTTGAAATTCCTGAGTCTTCTGTATTATCTGTGCAGCCTCAAACACTGCTGTCCTAGTAACACATCTATACACATTCCATGCTGCAAATATAACTTTTTGGTGGAATTTACCAAAGAAGAGTGTATTTCCCAGACTTAATCAATGTCACTATCCATTTAAAAGCTACAAAATATCTCAAGACTGGCATAGTAACTGCCCAAGTAGTCAAATCAAGGGATATTTTAAGTTTTCTCTGCTTAGAGACGTTTTCCCCTCAGGGCTAAACTCTACTATACATGCTTAACCACATTCAGTTAAAAGGCTAGTGATTAAAAATTAAGGCATGCTGTCCCTGTTTCACATGGAGAAATAATTTCTCACACAAAATGCCGCATAACAACTATTTTGCTGGCTAAAACTTCATCCACCTGTAATCAACCTCAAAATGTTTCCCAAGGAGATTAATAGGCATGCTGGTTATGTACTCTTCTGTAGGTTGTCAGATTCAGTTGTTGTAGTCTTTTCTTTTCAACTATAAAATGTACAGCGGTCCACGTGGGTGCAGGTGTATCCAAGTAGGAGTATAATAGACATGCAATACCACACCCGTAAGTACCTTAAGATAAATGCTCTTCAGAGAAGATCAAGTGATGAGTAAAGTAGCTAGTAGTGTAATCACATCCCATCATACTAGTAATGCCAGATACTTTTAGTTACATACTTAAGAGCTAGAAGAACACGGCTAACATCAGAGCTTAAGGAACTAGAGTTCAGATGAACAGAATCTAAGTTCCAGATTACAAACACTTTCTTTCAAGTTTTTCTTAACAATTTACTTAAAAGACTTACCCAGAAAAGCCAAACTCTTTAATTGCATTTGAAAGCCAGTTCAAAGTTTCTGACTGGTTTTTAGGATTCTTCTGAGAGAAAGCCATAGCCACAACCTGGAAGAGAAGAGAGTTAAGTGTAAACTTTCACTGGCAAACCAGGTGACAAAGCACTGTCAATAAATAAGTGAAGAAACCTGCAAAAAACACAGGGCAAGTGAACAGGAAAAGCTGGGGTAACAGAAAAGGAAAAAGTAACTGTAGCAGGACAGAACTGGAATTGAAGTGAATTAGAAGTTCCTGAAGTACTTGGAGGCAGTCAGAGATCCCTCTATTACAGATTCGTACCTACATTTTAAGAAAAGCATAAGATAATTATTCATTATTACTGTGCCTTGGAAGATCATAGAAGAGATCGTGCTAGAAGGTGTGCTGAATCACATGGAGGACAGGGAGGTCATTGAGACAGCCAGTACAGCTTCACCAAGGGCAAGTCCTCCCTGACCAATCTCATGGCCTTTTTTGATAGAGCAATTACATCAGTGCAGTTACAAATATTGTATAGCTGGACTTCTGTCAGGCCTTTGACAAAGTCCCCCACTACATCCTTCTCTCTAAATTGGAGAGACACGGATTTTGTGGGTGGCCTCTTGTGGGTAAGGAACTGGTGGAATGATCACATCCAGAGGGTAGTGGTTAATGGCTCAGAGTCCTGATGGACATTAATGACAGGCAGCACCCCTCAGGGATCCATATTAGGGCCAGTGCCATTTAATGTCATAAATGACAGACAAAAGGATTGAGGGCTTTCTGAGAGCAAATTTGTGATGAAACAAGCTGAGTGTGGAGCTAACACACCTGAAGGACAGGAGGCCATTCAGAGAGACCTGGATGAGCTTGAGAAGTGAGCCCGTGGAAACCTGAGGAGATTCAACAAGCCAAGGTGTTGCACCTGGGTCAGGGCAACTCCCGGTACCAACACATGCTTGGCAATGAGTTGAGAGAGAGCATGCACAAGAAAGAGTATCCAGCCCCTCCAAGGAGGCTGGACATGACCCAGCCACGTGCAGTTACAGCCCAAAAAGCCAACTGTGTTCTGGGCTGCATCAAAAGCAGTGTGGCCAGCAGGATGGGAGGAGGGGGATTATCAGGGGATTCCCTCTTCTCTGCTCTTGTGAGACCCCACCAGCAGTGCTGCATCCAGCTCTGGGGCATTCAGCACAGGAAGGACATGGATCTGTTAGAATGAGTACAGAGCAGGGACACCATGATTTAAAGGATGGAGCACCTCTCCTATGAGGGAAGGCTGACAGAATTGGCATTTTTCAGCCTGGAGAAGGCTCTAGGGTGATCTTCTTGTGGCCCTTTAGTACTTCAAGGAGGCCTCCAAGAAAACTTTTGAAAAGCGCATACAGCGGTTGGACAAAGAGAAAGGTGAGGAGGAAAGAGGAGTTGTGGCTGCCCCACCCCTGGAAATGTTCAAGGCCAGGGTGGATGGGGTTTTGAGCAACCTGGTCTAGTAAAAGGTATCCCTGCCTAGGCTGTGGGGGGAGGACCTAGATGATCTTTAAGGTCCCTTTCAACTCAAACCATCCTATGATTCTATTTTCAACTTTAGAGGAATATATATTTAACTTCTGCTTCGGGAAGCATCTTGAGAGCAAACAAACCACTTTCATGCAACTGGGAAAAAATCAAAGATTTGGGATTTACTCTTCAGACTGAAAGGACATCCTACATATTATTTCTGATTTTATTTATTGAAAGAATACCTTCGCTGCTCACTCACCTGTTCAGCAGTCCACGGCAACTGACACGCTTCTGCTATTGCTGTCATGGCCTCTTTTGCATTAGTTCCACATTTCACATCACCAACCTTGTCTACAAGACCATCCAGCACAACCTGTGCTGAAGTTTTGGAGAAGTTTCCTTTCTGTGCAATTAATGCAACTATATGCAGTTTCATCTGCATCACCTGCAATGTCCAAAACAGCAAGAAAGTTACTCATGTCTTTTAAACTAATTTTTCTCATTCTATATATCTATAGATGCATATAAGAATGATATGGATTTATGGGTAAATACTAACATATGGACAAAATTTGTATTTGTATATATACACACACACATTTGAATATGCAGAAGAATTTATGCACACAGATATTTTGTACACACACACACACACAGAGAGGTGTTTTGTGTGACTATACACAAAAACTCTGTACACACACAAATACAAACTATTATATACGTATGCACACAACCATTAATACTGGCCTGCCATTATCTACTTTTAGAACTTATATTCACACACATGCTTATATACATGCAAGTGTATACATTGCATTTAAAGACATATCTAAAGACAACCTTTATATACCTTAGATGGCATCTAGAGTCTCAAGTCTCAACAGAAATAAAATCCAATTTCAGAGTTTATTTTCTCATTGATTATAGACAGACCTGCTGCCTTAGTGACATATACACTTACAGCCTTTTAGCTGGAAACTGCTTTACATTAACAAAAATGGACTATTTAGTTACTAAAGGATAATGTATTACCTGAAAATTTGTTTCCTTCCAACCAGGTTTCTTGGCCAGCATTCTTACTAGGGCTTGGCAAGGCATTTCACTTCTTTCCATAAGCTCAACAGCCTAAAAGATAAACATTAAGTTAGCCAGCAGGTCACAAATTATACAAAACCCAAACAGAAATTCTTAACTGTCCTCAAAGTATTTTCTTAATACTAAATTAAATTAGAGAAAGTTTCAGCATAATAATTTTCCTGAAGAGTCATTTTTACAGGGAGTCTGAGGTACTGAACCAACACTTCACCTACAGATGCACATCACTACTCCTTTAATGTTCTTTAAAAAATATCCTTAACAATCACTATTGGCCATTCCAACCCTAGGAATTTAACACAATTAAAAACAAACAAAATCCACAAACAGCCCACCTGCCCCTCAAAAAGCTGCCTTTGTTAACAAGATGAAGTATGTTATGAAGCTTTCATGTAGGAATGTTGACTACACAGCAGAGATTAAACCTGAATATGATCTAAATTACTGGGGTTTAGCTGTTGTTAGGCTTAATCATTCAATTGAAATGGCAACATTTTAATAAAGCAGGCTTCTGCAGCAGCATTTCAATGCAGCCAGTCACCATTTCCCAACTGAAGTTAGTCACTTTTCCCGCTAAAATACTAAAAGCTCAGTCATTACTGCACTGGTGCCATGGTATGAACTACTTGTACATCTACAGTTGAAGCTTTTTTTGGTCTGTGACTACACAAAGCACTTTCCACTAGCTGTGAAGACTGCTAGTACTGTATAAGCCTCTAAACAAAAATTTCAACCGGCAAATAGTTGATTATAATCAATTGCTGCCTAACACATAAACAGCAGGAACTTCTTTGCAATACATCTGGCCTAGTAGTTGCAGAACCTTTTGTTTAAATCTAGCTATCTTTGAGACAAAGCTTTACAATTACCTGGAGTTTCAAAAATACTTCTAAGTATCATCAATCAAAATAGAAGTATTTTTGACAAAAGCATAACTGTCTACATTAAGGTGAAATACTTACTCCACCATTGTAACGGAATTTAAATCATATAAGCCATTTGGCTTTTTCAAGTATTGTTTAATACTTGATCAATCTGAAGTGCTGACATACAACTACTACTAGTAAGTATTTCAGGAGACTTAGCAAGCCTAGAGAGCTGAAGAAATTGTTTTCTCTTTCCCTACTGCCTGCCTTACCAGCTGTTCCAAACATACCTTCTGAAATTCCTCCATGCAGGCAAGCCTCTCTTTCCAGTTACCACTGTCCAACTGCTGGATGCAAGAAGCTGGAAGGACAGCAGCAGCTTTCTCTTCACATACTTCTATCTGCAGCCAGATCAGAACAAGGTTAACACTCCATTGGATCCCTTCAGAGGAGGGCAGCAACCTTAAGGACACGTAATATACTGGACTGACCCTTGTACTGTGGTGCATTTACAAAATAGGAAAAGGGTTCTGTTCTATATTGAAAGATTTTCATATGGATTGTGGTTTAGGGCTCTTAAGGGTTTAGAAAGCTGCTAAAATTGCACTGCAACAGAAAAGTAATCTCTGGAAAGTATGAGAAACTGTGAAGACAGTCAAAAATAATCTTGAATACCAACTATCTGCTTAAAGAATCAAGCAGAGCTAACCTAAAATTCACAAGGTAATTTTGGATCAAGTCTGAATAAACACTGACAACAACGAATCAGAAGTGGATGAGGGCAGACAGGTCTTGTCTCCCTTTTAGCAAAACAGAAAATGAAAGTTATTTAGTGATAAAAACTTCCCTTGTTTCACTGGTGTCTGTATCACCTTCAGGAACTGTATTCTCATTTTCTATTGTATAACAAAGACTATAAGCTGGATACACAATAGAAATTATTCACTCTAAGCAACACTCCAAATATAACTATGGTTTGGATTGACAGTCCAATAAACTTGCAGATACATCTTGCAAAGCTTTGATAGGTTGTTTTTACTGTTTGAGCCACAGATACCTGAGTTTACCGGGTTTCCCACCAAGAACGTAGGTAGATAGTCAGCTAACATATAGAATTCAGTAATTTTTTAAAACATAACTTAATATGAACAGCACAAAACATATTAGTTCATTTAATTATTACTTTATTTCACTTCAGATTTCAATGTAAACTCCAGAATAATGTATTCTCAGGCTTTTAATACCAGACTCCTTCAGCAAATCATGCGTCATAAATTACATATGAATTATCACTGCTTTTTATAATCTCTTCGTACTTCAGGGACAACAATATACCCCGTTGTAAGGGTATAAGCATGATTTATTGCTTACTGCCTTAAATGGCCTGGTGCCAACAACCGCTTGAAGAACAGGTGTATCTACCAAAGTCCCATGTCAACAGTTACAGATTTATACATACTGCTTTCCCTACTCCTAACAAAAACAAATAACCTCCATGAAAAACTCTGTAGTACCTGAAGAACTGACTAACCAAAGCTGCAATCTTTGGTTACAGAGGGCTTTGTATTTCAGAGAATAGCAGAATACTCACAGAGAGCTCCGACTCAAAGATTTCTTTAGTCTCAGGACCCTTCTTGCCTTTAGGCCCAGCACCTCCTGTACCTGCAGCCGTAGCTGGTTTGGCTTTCTTTGGTGGGACCCCAGCCTAGAAAGTAAATGGACAAGTTAGCCAAGATCAAATAGGTCTCTAGCTCAGACATCAAAAAAACTGCTGTTTTTTCCTATACTACGCTTCTATATTCTAATGCCAGAAAAATGCCTATCTCTGATAGCAAAACTACTGCAGGCAGAGATAGGCTAGAGCTTATTTAATTAATATATTGCTTTTAGACTACAGGTTTTACAAAACATAACAGGACAATGGAAGATGAAAAAGGAAAGAACAATGTATTTGTGAAAGTTCAGGAAATAATGACTTAATTTGTATGTTTTCCTATGGATAGTGGTTATATACTAAACTTGTCACTGGTGTCTCTTTCTCAGGTTATCTGAGTACCAATAGATTTCAAAAATTCTATCTATTCTTCTATTCACTTCCAGGTATTCCACCTGAAGAACTAAGTGGCATATTACAAAGACCATCTACTGCAGTAAATTTTTAAAATCCAAAGAATAATATTAAAGAAATACAGGCTAATAGTTCAAATTACTTCAGAATATACAAAGGAACAAACTAAAAACTATGCTGAAAAAATACTCGATACTAAATTAGGTACAAAAAATGTTGACTTCAGCCAAGTATTATTATATCACAGAGCACACCAATGTTACAACATCTGAGGCTCCTCTGAATGCCTTTTATCACTATATAAAAATCTGGTATTAAGACGTAATTGACAAGACAGTTTACATCATTAACTGAGATTTCATTACATTCACAGAAAGCCACAGATTCCTTTTGCTGTTAGGCTCACCTACTTCTGCAAAAGGACAGTGATAGCTCAGTGGAGGCAAATGTTCAACAGGCCACCTTTGATCTGTAGTAACTTATTTGATGCAATCACAGACAAAGCTTTAATAGGTTGTTTTTACTGTCTGAGCCACAGATACCCGAGTTTACCGGGTTCCCGACCAAGAACGAAGGTAGATAGTCAGCTAACATACAGAATTCAGTAATTTTTTAAAACGTAACTGAATATGAAACAAAACATATTAGTTCATTTAATTATTTGTTCATTTAAATTGTTCATTAAATAGTTCATTTAATTGATTGTCAGACAATCTCTCACCTTCCCTGCAGATGTTTTTTTCGGCGGTCCTGGTTTGGTTGCTGCATCTTTTGTTTCTTTATCTCCTGCAGGCCCTGGAAGAGCAGTGGTCTTTCCAGTAACAGGCTTGCCTTCTTTTTTCTCAGCTGCTCCTCCTGCTTTTTTACCATAAACCAATTCTACCTTTTCAGCACACTCTTTAATCTGCCAAGCAGTGGGGGGGGAAAAAAAAAAGGTGGGGATAGAAAGAAGCTATTTAACTACCACAGTTCAATGCACAGTGTCCCTTTATCAGCAGTGGCTCAAACTTGACTACCGTGGAAAAAATGTGAAGAGTTTAGGTTGTTTACTTTCTGAGATTTTGTTAACTGGTGTTCCTTCAATAGTAAGGCTAACCAGTCAGTGCCATCAACCATCACTGTACTGCCAAAATAATTCTCCTAGTTCAAAATGAAGTGCATTTATATACTAAGAAAACACTGACATCCTACAGATACTCATACATGCTCCAAGATTAAGTCTGAGCACCTCAAATTATAAAATCTTCATTCAGTCAACATACCTGCCAGCTTATGCGAAAGTATAACAACTTTATTGTTGGGAAGTAAGCCTTTAATACCAAATCCTATCTAGTAGTGCAAAATTAGACCATATGGTTGTGACCTAAAAGCTTGTTTCAGACAACAAAGTGTTAAAAAACAAACAAAACTCCATATATCACCAACCAAAGCCATAACTAAATCTCACAACCCACCCCACAAATAATACAGCCAGATACTTTATGTAAGAATGAAGAGATTTTCAGATTGCCTGCAATAACAGTAGCATTAAAGTAAAAAATACATATTCAAAAAACTGTGCTGAAATTATCTAGGCTAAAGCATCATCTTTCACCTTCTCTACCCTAAGATGCACCTTAAATGGATAAATGGAGCCTTTTTTACAACATTTATAACAATACTCACCCGATCAAGCTTTAGTTTGTCCACATCTGCTAGAAATGGATTCACAGCTTTCTCTCCAGCTACTTTCAAGGCAGTGCCTAATGCTTCAAATCCAGCATCTCTTACTTCAGGTGCAGAATCATTGATATGCTATAGAGAAAGGTAATTTATGTCACGTGACTTGTAGCACATATCTGAACATATTCTATGCAAATCCCCTCCCTTTATTTAGAATCTAAATCTACTACAGAGTAATCCTTGACATTCCACTGCAGAAAGAAAAAGGAAAACAGAAGTGTAAAACAACCTATGTACTGACCAAGTCTACTTTTTCTCAGATACAGCCATTTTCTCATCTTTGGTTTTTTTCACAAGAAGAGGTTAAACATTCATGCTTTAAACATCATGAAAGTTTATAAAGAGTTTAAAGTTCTGTAATCTTGTCACAATCTCAATTTTCTAAGCCAGGGATATTGCCTATACCAAGGAAAGGGCAGTTTGCAATACATCATTATCATTAACATTGATAAATGCTCTAGTGTCACTGCCATGTATGAATCAATGATGGTTCTTTATTCATAGTAAACAATAGTATTCCAACAAAAACTTAGAGATGTGTGCAAGATGCAAGTGAGCGTCTGGGATAATAGTTGTAAATCACTGTCTTAATCTACCAGAAACTTAGTGAGGCTACAGCTTCAAAAAAGCTAAGATAAAGGAAACCAAATTGTTGCCCTGACTGACAGTCACACCTTCAAGTTGGACATCAGTTAAAACCGACTCTGAGGGCTACATAGCACACAAGAACTCTTTGGTCTCTGCACTACCTTCAGGTCTTTCTCCCCAAACGATATGAGGTTTCACAACAACAGTGCTCAAGTCAATGCCAAAGAAGTATCAACTCCTGCTTTACCTTGAGAAGTGCAGCACAGAAAGGTTTTAACAGGCTTTTTGGCAGAGTAGAAGGTGTGCAGTGTCGGAAGCTTCTTGCAATGAAAAGGGATGTTTGTTGCTTAATTGTTGGGTTTTTGTTGTCCATGACTGCCAAAATATCTTCACTTATGTTCTGCAAAGTGGTCTACAATGTTGAATAAAAAAGTCATTATTTCAGTACAGAGAAAAGCAGATCAAAGTTCAAGACCAATTCTCAGACAGTGGGGAAATTTCCACTCATACTTACTGTAAGAAAGATTGCATCAATGGCCTCCTGCAGTGCCTGCACTACCTGGGGCTTTTTCTCTTTGAATTTCTCCAGGATTGTGGGAACAACCTATGGAAAAGGGAACAAAAATGTCAAATCCCTCTTCACTAATATAACTGGAAAGCCTGATAGTCTACCCCACACTACTTTGCAGAGAAGCCAGTAATTCAAACATCTCCACTGTACCCCTCCAGAAGTACACAACTGCAGTCTGAATTAGTTTATTCTTGCTGTTTTCCAACATTAAACTCATTCCAGTCATTCTATTAACAAATATAGATTTTTAAACAATTTCATAACAAAAGGCAGATCTACAAATTTACATAATTATAGATTATGGAATACAGAGCAATACAATGGAAATGAACCATTTCACAGCATAAAGGGTGCTGTGCTGTTGTATTCTAAGAATGTAAGAAGGCATTTAACCTTTCCCTATTTCCCAGCTTTCTGACAGTACTAAGCATGGCTCACTAAGAAGTCCTCATCTGCTCCACAGCTGACAAGATCATGATTCTAAAGCAACTGGAATCCTCTCTGCAGCAATATTTTTCAGATCTACCACCTTGAAAAATCACATCTGACAGTAAACTACGCTATACTGGAATTTGACAGCAATTCCTACCTAGTATAGGTACTCAGACAGTCACTGCTAAAAAAACCAAACAAATAAAATATTCAAGGGAAAAAAAAAAGTAAAAATAACTACACTGCAGATGTGCCAGTAATATGAATTCCATTTTAGTATGGGCTCTGTAAGAGTAAGGACTTCTGTCACTGAGCCAGAAACATGCAGATCTTAACTGAGGAAAGCAGACTATTTTCAAGATTTTCATAAACATAACAGTTCATAGTTTGGAAGCAGTCAGATGCTTAAAGAAAGTTATACTCTCTTGCATAATAAAAAATAGATTTGCTTTCTATTCTGAAGCTCACTATGGGATCCCAACACCTTGTGATGTACTGTGACCTAGGCTCAGGTGGTATCTTGGGCTGCAACCTCCAAATTCTCAGTTCACAGACTTCAACACTCAAAAAACCTGCAGATAATACAGATGGCACCACAAAGAGCATTACACATGCTTCTGCAGGTGCTAGATACCCCTACACCCCACAGAAAATAAAGTCATAAGGAGGAGATATTTAAAATCATTAAGCCTCTGTTTTAGAAAATACTGACAGGCAAAATGAGCATTTCTTATCATGGAAGTTAGAAACCATAGCCCATGTGAGAGGGAAAGAAGAAAAGTTAATCCATGGGTAAAAATGCAGTCAGAGGTGAAGGTGGCACACATGTACTCAATTATAGTGAGGAGTACGATTCTATGCATGATTTCACTTCTCTTGTTGGAACACAGACTGCAGACTAGCATTGCAGTCCTATATTTAAGTAACAGAGTTTATAATCATACAATTCTAGCAACAATTCTGTTTTATAACATTTCAATGCCCACTCTCAGAAATCTGCATCTTCCTCACAAGTAAATAAATCCAGCAAACAAATCAAGTGAACTGCTAAAATGAGTACTGATATTATGCAATTCAGAGCTGCCATTGCACTATTGAAAAAGTCACCTTCTCAATGCTATTTGCTAGGCAACCACAGAGCTACACCCCTGTTTTAGAAGCGTGGCTCTTTCAACACTGACTCTGTAGCTATAAGGGTTAATCTACAGAAATCAACTATAAAACAAATGCCAGAAGGATTTTCTAACTATAGACAGCTTTCAGAATGAAAGTGACTGTCCAAACTGTTGTTCAGAGTTCAAGAGACCTGAATGTTTCTGAAGCAGTGAGATTCAGTAACTTCCCAATTCAGAGAAAACACTACCAGCAGCCGGGCACATCAGTTCTTTAACTCCATTACTCTTGCATATCACACAAAAAAATTTACTGAGCAGCTTAAAGAACACAGTGACATAGGCTTGATAAACAAGTGAGAACTGCAACTTATTAAAAGCTCTCTTTGCTTCCATATACTGGGTTATGCTTCCCTGATATTAGCTGCTGGTAAGAGAAGGGCAACATAGGAGAGAACAAACAGCACTAAACTGGAGTACCAGAACATTTTGGTACCAAAAATCTCAGAATTTTTTGCTATTTAAGGCAGACAAAAACCCCCACAAAACCCAGGCAACAAGGAAACAGAACATCCACCACCTACCATCCCCCAACATTCAAAAAACTCAACATAAAACATACACCATGGAGGTGCTAAGAAGAACTCTGATTTAGAAGCTGTTTTTTCCACTGTGGCCTACAAATGCATTTGTGTAGGGGTATCTCTAGGACAAGGTAATGTAAGTAAAGTTCATTTAACGGCAAAAAAATTCAATTTTCTTAGTACAGAAGGCTTAAGGTCCTTTCAAACTTAAGCTACAAAGATCTAGGTAAGTATTTAAATGCTTAGTCTTTTAAGGGGTTGGTAAGCATTCCTAATTGTACAAAGAATACCTTTGATAAATACCAAGGCCTGACAGGAAAAAGGGAAAGGGAAAAAAGGTGTCCAGCACGAATAAAATCAGGAAAAAAGTACATACTCTTACTTACATGCCCTGCATACTGTCCAAATTTCTTTCGGAGGCCTGTCGCTAGTCCAGCAAGGCATTTGGCAGCCAAAGCAACTAACATAACATTTGTATCCTTTCCAACAACCTGAAGAGAAAATAAGTTTCAGAGAAATGGAAGAATTTCTTACAATAATCAGTGGGCCACAGACTGGGTTATTTCCACAACTGTTCCATTTAGTAATTTTCTACTCACAAGTATTACATCAACTGTAACTTTTAAACTATTGTACAAATAAATTATAAAAATATTAAATTATATGTGCACTCTGCGTTTTATTTACTACCTTTTTGAGCGCTTTCACCAAGTCTGCATAGTCTCCTGATTCCAGCTTGGGATTTTTCACTAGCAGTTCAACAGCCTCTAGAGCCTCTTTCCTTTCTTGCCACTTTTTTGCTTCCTGCAGAGCAAATAATTTACATTAATCTATAAATAGAAACAGTTCTAGAGATGCACACTTGCCACAAACCTTAGATTAAAATCCTTTATTCCATCCTGAGAAAACCAAGGTCTCCCTATAGTTCAACATCAGTAACTGCAGTGAAATATGAAATACAGTCCTTTCCCAGGACATACCTCAGCCCCCTAAAATTACAGCTTTCTTGCTACTAAATCCAACTTTAAAACTTATTTATGATAGCCTGCATGTTATTAACACTAGTTTGTTATTATCCATGTGGCACTAAAGCACACATTGCGAAATTGCCCATAAATCTTAAGACTCATCAGCTATACAAAGAATTAACACGTAGTATTTAAGTATATGCTTACTATTTTCTCATAGAAGTCTTTGGGAAGCTTGGAGAGAATTTCTACAGCTTCAAGCAACTCATATGCATCTACTTGTGGTACCGCCTCTTCTTCATCATCATCTCCTGCAACCAGGAGATAGAAATATATAAGCAGAGTGACACAAAATTTTGACTAGAACACCACCTAAGGCTCATTGCTCAGAAAGTGCTATCAGCCGTTGCGAATTTGCAATTTCAAAAGATATATTCTTTCATATAAAGTTTCTGCCTCAGACACATTTTCTTCTTATGTAGTGCACTCCACATTTTACACCAGCTTGAGTAAAAGCTTCTTTACAATTTAATGCAACTATGTACAATATACTTGCCAATAGAGTTCAGAGATTAAATAGTTTACCTCCATGTGCATCTCCTCCAAGTCCCTGCTGCTGCTCAAATTTTGCTTTCAGCTCTTGTTGGGAACGCAGGAACCTGGTCTGCTTAGGAGCAGCCGATGACACTTTGATCCATTCTTCTTCCAGCTCTTTTAGCTGCCAAAAGGGGAAAGAATCATCTTATCAGAGACATTATGGACATGCTCCAAGACAAGCAAGCCACTAGAGTTGTCCCATTTCAAAGCCAAGACAGCACTACATTTCACTACTATCTTTTTTCTGCCACTAAAGGAGAGTGGCTTCACATTCACTGTTCAGAAGTCTGTCGATATACTTAGTCAAAGAAGAGAATGTTATTGCATTTACATAAGAACAAATAGTAGAACAGTCAGAATGGTGTGGCCCCTCTGAAACACTGAAATAAAAATGGCTGAGCATGAAGGAAGCTTTCCTTTACAGCTATGCTATTATTACACAGAAACAAGATGAAACAAACATGCTGAGCTACATTTGATGAAACAGTTTGGTTTTTTTTAACCATGCCCTTTTAAAGCAAGCTACTGCTTTTCACCTGAACATAATTAACTCAAGTGGGTAGGAGGAAAGGATGCATAATTTGTAAAGTTTTCAAATTATGAAATATTCTATCATAATTCAATGTCACTTCCTGAAGGGAAACAGTCACATCCTCAGCATCATCAGAATAAGTATAAAGGGATGCACAGAGGAAAAATCTTCAGAAAAAACGAAAACTGAGAATGGCAATTGAGCAGTAGAATGCAGCAGAATGGTTGCCCTTATAAAAGACCCCTATACTGAAAGTCTTCAAGCTAATAATTGTCATTCTCAGTTCCAATATGAAGCTTCACCCCACAACTTCATGTATGTTCAGAGCAACCAAACACTGCTGTGATTTCCTTCCAAATGACAAGGAGTGACCAACATTTTGGGTAAAGTTAAATGGAGCTAAAAAATACATTCCAATTTTGGCTTTAAGAATGCCCAACATCACAGAATAAGGGAGGATAAGCATCAAATGTTTGAATACAAAAATACTTCCTGCCTACCTGAACAGAATTTATGTTCTGCAATGGAGGTCTCAAAGCATCCCTTATCCAACGGTAAATTTCCACAGCAAGGAGCTTGGCTTCGTCTCGAACAGCCTTTTCCCGAGATTCAAAAAGTTTTGGCAATACTTTGATGATTGGCTTCAGTGAGATTATCTTTGAACCAAATTCACTAACAGTGAAATACACAGAATAGCATCAGTGTCCATGAACAGGGAGTGATCCAAAAATAACTCATTTTTTAGAAAACAGTCTATGAAAGTCTTCCAGTGTATATTTAGCAATTTTGTAATTTACTCAAACCATTATGCTAGATATTATTTTGAGATGCTACCATAAAATTTAAAGAATAGATGCCCTATCAAAATTAACCTCCACACCCAGCTTGGAATTACAAAGTCAGGCCTCTCAAATTACTTCAAAGTACTTAATACAATCCAGTGTTTAAATCAGCTCCCTTGCCGGGGGGAAAAAAAAAGACAGAGAGAAGAAAGAAAGAAGTTGTCCTTAGACCAAAATTTGTATGACCTACTTTTTTTTTTTTTTTTTTTTTAATTAAAATAGAATCTCCTTTGTCTATCCTTGGAAACAAACTGCAGTAAAAGCATTAGTCACTTTTTCACTTGTTGGACCAGATAATTATAGTGAGCTTGGGTCATCTTCACGGAAAATATATGTGCTGAAATATGTGTCACTGAAGGAACACATAACACAGGTTTCCCCAGCCAACCACCCTTCCTTGACAGAAGATTCTACGTGCTGTTGCACTTAATACACAAAACTTCCTATTTCAATCGCTGACTAATGAGAACACAAAAACTTTCTTTTCCAACTCATAGTAAAGTTAACCGCTGTAGTTACTAAGGGATCATATATAAATCACCTCAAAAGCAATATTTTTTTTTTGATTCAGAAGCATTTCTTCTTAATTCTGTATTAACCTATCTACCAATCCCACTTTTTTGTATGGTTCCCTCCAAATCAAGTTCCACATACAAAAGCTAGCAAAAAAGGCTGCTCAAGAACTAAAATCTACATGTCTCACTTTCTAGAAATTCTAGTGCACATCATTCTATTTCCACGTCAATTAAAAAAAAATACTCAGTATAGAAACCTTCAAAACAGGTCTTGGAAGTAACACGATTTAAATATGTGAACAAATGAGTTGCCCAATAATTCAATTTTCTATAATGACTTAAAAAAAGAGCATATTTGGAGAAATGCCTATGCAAACTTATTTGTATCTAATTCATATAATCTAATTTATATAACAAGAAAGAATAGAAACCTTAGCACAAGACAGAAAACACCAGAAATTAAACTAGTTATGCATTCAAGCTACCCACCTAGGTACAACACAGACAAATTCTGTTATCAATGCAGAAAGTCTACCAAAGCATAAGAAAAATTTAAGTAGCAACACAGCTCAGAAGCAGAAGACAGCGTTTAAGCCTACAGGGCTGCATGTGAGTATTTGATCTTAACATCACAAAGATAATAAAATCCTACAAGTAAGAAAAAAAACCATATATGGCACATTTTACAGAAGTAGTTAGTTGAAAGGTACTGAGGAAGGTTATGCAAGTTTCTAATTACACTGCACTGTTAAAAGGACACTTAACCAGCCAAGCAAATTAAAATATCTAAAATACCTTCTTAAATACAGGACAGTAGTTTCACTTAGCAGAAGCATAGGTAATGTGTTAAGGCCAAAGCGTTATTTTGATATTACCGAAGCCGGAAAAATTCAGTTTAACAAGGATCATCTCTATGTATGCCTCAGCAAGTTCTCTAAAAGATGTATAACATAAGGCACTCTCCACATACATCATACAGTTTTCACATGAGCTACTTTACTCAGAAAGAAGTGTTCTGCCCATTAATTTCAAAATTTTCTGTTTCCTTTAAAAAAAACCCTAATGGCCAGTAAATTATATATACACCAAGTATAAGAATTTCATGAAGCCCCAGTATTTTTCGCTCAAGGGCAACAACAAACTTGATGTGGAACCAAAAAATAATCTAATACTGAAGCCTACTACAACATCTTAAATTGGATTTGATTTTTAGGGAGCACTAGCAGCTCTCCTTTTCAATAAAGGAATTATTCTATGGACAATAGAAGCTTACTGTGCAATGAGCTTGGCTTTTTTTTCCTTTCTTCTAAAAACACACACTGTGTACCCAATTAAACATGTTCACACCAGTGAGAAAAACAGTGGTTTAAAAAAACCAAAACAAAAAAACTAAATTATGTTTTCATTCTCAGATCAGTGAGTTTATTACAGATATTCAGAAGAGAAGCTTCACAATCTGGTACAAGACACAGTAATCTTGCCCTTCTCTCAGAGGCTGGGAAAATGGAAGCTTGGTAAACAGCTACCATGAATGAGAGATCCAGATGAGGCTAGTACAACATGGACAACCCTCACATCTAACAATAACCATGATGTTGCCAACTGTTGCTGTCAAAAAAATACCAATTCAGGAAAAATGCATTCTACTCAACAATAACAAGGGCCTGCTAAAGACAGCAATAAAATTGGACTGCACATATTGCTAGAGTGAGGAAAAAGCAAAGAAGAAAACCACAAAAGACACCATGAACTAAAAGCTTACCTTAGTGCTTTCCTCAGTGTCTCTATACATGCTACTATGATTTTTGGGTTTTTGTTGTCCAGACCCTTTAATAATTCTTCTTGTATTGCCTCTCCTTTCTCAATTTCTATATACATTAGACAAATATCTTCACCCAGTTCTTTTGCTCTGGCCTTTGGCTGATTGAACACTTTATTTACAACTCCTGATGCTACTTCTCCTGTTGTCCTGAAAGATGAGAGTGTATTACTTTTGGAACATTTATGTGAATTAAGTGTTCTACATCATTATCCACAGGAAAAAAAATGCACACAGCACCAAGTCCAGATTAAGACCCAACAAGCCTTCACATAAAAGGGACTACATCCTAGATAACCTTGAAGGAAATAACCTTCTTTAAGGGATGGCTTAATCATCTAGTTTTATAGAAGAGCACAGATCATAGTTAATATGAATTTAATATCAGACTACACCAGTGAACAGTAGACATTCTCAAGAGTTTATTAACACTCTCTAGTTGACGTTCACAAATAAATGCCATGTCCTGGAATTATATATGTTGCAGTATGTTGAGTGTATCAGTACATAATCCCAGAATAGTACTTCACATATACTTCCAAGCTTCACGTAACCTAAATCACTGACACTACTTTTAAATCAAGGAGTGTGCAAGGTTTTTAGATTTTTCTTAAAGAAAGCTTTGGGTTTGTTTATTTGTTTTTAAGTAAGACCTTTATTTATTTCATCAGGTCACAAAGGCAGTGGACCAAAGTGGAAGAACCGGCCTGTTATGTGCTTTTATTTCACCCTCCGGAGTATGGTCTACTTCATGGCTACACAACACAGAAGTACTAAAACACATCCAGTGAAGAAATTGGCAGGTATGAAGATTCATATTGGTTATGCTGGATGCAATGTCATGTAAACAAAACTATAGTTTATTTCATGTAAGAATTACACAAAAAAAATTTTAAAAGGCTCCCTCCTGTATAGATAAGACTGTTTCAAATCAAACAAGAACAGAGATTCCAGTTCACAGCACTTACACCACCACTTTAGTGATTCACTTTTCTCACCGTTTCAGAAATTTTTACTAGTGCCTTTAATTGTTTTGTAGAACACTGCAAGCAAGTTGTGATAAGTTAATATGCACATGGAGGCCATCCACAAGGAAAGCCTGCCATTTGACAAGTTCTCTAGATTGGAAAGCAAGTTCTGCTCTTAACAGTAGAGATCAGAATTGATAGTGGTCACTGCATAGTTTATATTCAGCTGCGGTCTTTCTCAGAGAGGCACATTAAACTGTACTAACAGCCTAAGAGCAGCAAGAAAAGGCTACTTACTTCCCAGCTACATGAGCATTTTCAACATAAGCAAGCGCTGCTTCCAGTCCTTTCAGTTGAGCCACTGCATTGGAGTCAGTCACAAATTTCTTTATCAACCCAAGATACTTGGACCACTCAGGACTCTTTTCATCATCTATCTTCTGGAAGAGCTTGAGGGCTTCTTCATAACCGTTTAATCTGGCTTTCCATAGCTGGAACCAGAAATTGGACATTTAAATGTTGTGCTATTACAACCTTAATTTACCAATCTCACAAAACTCTTCAATCATATTTGAAAGTAAGCTCAGCAAGCTGGCACCTGCAGATTTCTCTTCAGTCGATATGAATGACATGCAACAGGACAAAATACTTGTTTTTCTCCTTCCAAGAATGATCTGGATAGAGAGATGCCAGTCTTCACCCCCCCCCCCACCCCGCTCTTCATAAGTTCTAGCAAACACCAGTGAGGAGGTGGGAGCCCAGCAACAGTTTCAGCTACAGATGAGTAATTTCTCCACGTGAATGAGTGTACTTATCTGTCAGCACACAAGCTTACGCCATACAACGCTACTAAAATCTGCTTAATAGAGGTTATTCAGCCTCTAGGTTGGATAGAGCTGATGCAGTTTCAGATCTGTTAATACTCACAATGTGCAGCTGTCAAGATTACCCAATTACAGAGTATTTAGATACAGAAACACTACAAAATCATCAAGAGCAGAGATACGCAGCAAGCCAAATCCATGATCACCTACCTTATGTTCACATTTCTGATCAATGGGCAATTTCATCCACTCGCTGTCGTCCCCCATTGTAAGTCAGGCTCTCTCTTTAACTACAGTAATTTCTGTGGAGATAAGGACAAGTCAGAAATCAGAAAAACACATATTGGTTGAATACATACTTATACTTAAAAATACAAAAACATAAAACCAAACCAAACAAAAAAAAACCCAACCAAACCCCCCCCAATAAAAAACCAAACCAAAAAACCAAACCAAAACCACAACAAAACACACACAAAAACCCCCAAAACAACAACAAGAAATCCAAAACAAACAAAAAAAATCCAAAACAACACAACTCCCAAGGTTCCATAGTAAATCTCATTGCTAATATGCAATCTGAGGCTGTAATTATATTTAGATGCACACTTTGAAGATCAGACCACTATTTTTTTTAGCTTTAGAAAATTATCAGAAGCCATTAAAGATTAGAGAGTAGTGCAATCTGTAGTATTTCTCACACTACAAATCTCCATAGGTGAAACTTTAAGTAAACTGAAAAGGCATGTGGAATATAACCTCACCTAAGCTTGAGGAGGAATGTACTACAGCAAAGGCACTAAACCAAACTGAGTTCCCACCAACACTAAAAACTGGCTCTTACTGACACGTGCTTTTAGCAACAGGTGCCATGAATCAATGTCAAAAAATAATCAGATGCAAGTGTAAGGACAGTCATTTTAACAATTTTACAAATGGCACAACTGAAATGAAGAGTTGCCAGGAAGAACAAAAACAATTTTTGCCCTAATTCTAATGTAGCCAGAGTTAGCAACTGTCAACAAGAGATCAATTTTTTGCCACGTGTAGGGCTTAAATCCTTAGTCATTCAAGTTTTAGTGGCTTCCCCCTTCTCCCTTTCCTTTAGACTAAAACAAGAACACTATTAGGGTATGACAGATGAGGTCTTAGGCTCAATGCCCACCTCAGACTTAGTGTACAACTAATCTGACTGCTCAGAAAATAATGAGAGAACCAGTCTGATGCAGAGGTCAGCAAAATGAAAATAGCAGCAGTAGAAAGGGCTCTCAGTGTTATTTATAAGCACAAAATCAAACTGGAGAAGGAGTAACACATTTCAAGACACGAGTCTGAATCCACAGACCAAGCCAAAAACTCTACAACCTGGTTACAGACAACAATTTATCACTACAGGCATGTAAGTACACAACACTAGCAGAATGCTCCTAACAGAAATTCAGCCTTTGGCTACAAAGTATTTCACCTAATTCACTCAGAGGTTCTCTGTAGAAAATTAATCCTTTGAATTAGGGGTCTATTTTCACTCACATAAATTAATACAAGCAAGTACTTCAAAGCTTTCCATCAGCCACACAACACTAACACATACAGCTAACCTGATAGGAAAATTAAGCTAGCAACACCATACAGTAAAAACAATCTTTTTTATTCCATCCTGGATAAGTTAGATAATAAGTAACAACCCAACCTCCCAATAATTAAAAAACAAAAACCATAAGAAGCACAAAGAACTCCAAAACCCCTACCTGTCACCAATACACACAGCCCCACAGCAAATTACACTAAGCTTGCCTTAAATATTTACAAGTTCCTATGGATGTTAATACTGTTCTCACTATAATTGCATAAACTATTAATTTGCCCAATGGCACTAAAACAAGAGTCAATGTCGGAACACAAACTGACTACATACACAAACAAGTGTATCCAAGCGTTATTATGGTTTGTCCTTCTCATTCCCTTTCTCATCAAAAACAAACAACAATACGGATATTTTTTCTTGATGTCAGAACAGTGGTACCAAGTGTGCTTCTAAAGAAGAACACTTTTTTGGGGGAGGGCCAAAGAAGTGTAAACCACTGAGAATGAAAGGATCTGCTTATTAAGAAGCAAAGTATTCAGAAGTGAGGCTACCTAAAACCCATTCAAATGAACGATTAATTCTCTTTTACTATCTTTTTTAACGCTCAACTTACTAAAAAACAAAACAAAAAAAACCCCTAGTCACAGCATTCCTCCATGTCAGGAGTTGACAAAAAAAGGTACTCCAAATTAAAATTTACAATGAGAATAGAACTCAAAGGCCACACCAATCCCAAACAATCGTGAGGTCAAAAGGGCAAGTGAGTTACTGCATTCAAACCCCATCAACCTTTAGCAATGGATCTGCTTTCATCTGCTTGAACGCCTGCTTATGCTTTCTCTGCCCCAGCCTCTCATTTCTTCTCTTATCCCTCCTTCAGCTGACTGAGAGTGTTGAAAATGAAACAGAAACCAACAGACTCCTGATTCAAACTCAATGCATTTTACCTATTTAAAAAAACCAACCAAAAAAACCCCACCAAACCCAGCAAAAAACAGAAACCAAACACGCACACTGAAACGACACAAAAAGCACTACCCCACACCCAAAAGCAAGATGCTCATGGCAAATACAGAAGTGGGGGGTAAAACACATCCAACTCTATAAAGGCAATGACTTCTCTCCAAAAAGCAAGAAATGAGACTGAATTCACATGAAAAGCTTTCCAAACAGCCCCCCTAGAAATGGATGCAGGCATGGCCTACAGTGAACAGTTTCCAGCAGTAAAATTCCCCATTCCTCCAGTTAGCTCTGCAGCCAAGTGCCATCAGCAAAGACAACTTTGCCAGTATAAACTGAGCTGTCATTAGGAATATCTTCACTTGAATGCACCAATATAGAAATAATGAAGTACTTCCTCAGTGTGGATGCAGACAACATAAACAGATGCAGTGGTCTCTTCTCAAAGTCACGTACACCCTTGCAAAGAACAAGCAGAATGAACTTTATAGAAAATTAGGTAGCTCTGATTCTTAATCAGAAACTTGGAAATAATTTAAGCTATTGCCTCTTAATACTTTTTTGTTAAAGAGCACATAAGGAGCAAATACAAGGATAATAGTTATTCTGAAGAAAAATGGGAAAAAATTATGAACATGCATGCCAGCAACAGAAACACCAGGATAAAATTTTGGCACCTGTACTAGACATCTACACTCTTTTTTTATAAAACTGACAAAAGCATGAATTTCCTACTTCAACAATAAAAAGAAACATTATTTCTCTCTAGAGATCTGTTCTGCCAAGGAAAGAAGTCTTACTGTAGGACAGTCCTCAAACAAAACATCAATTCAGTTCAAACCCTGAAGTCGATAGCAACTCTATTAAAAAGGCTTGTCCATTACCAGACTGATACTGATTTACAATTATTTTTATCCTTACACATATACAACAGTTCACTGCTACAAAGTGCAACCTCTCACTTGTACAGCAGTGATACGCTACAGGATCTGGAATTTCCCTTCTCACATCACAATGTACTTAACTTGGGGGAATCACACACTATAAGAGAGACATAGGGAAGGGAGCTGAATGACCAGCAAACAGTGTTGCACCTATTTTTTTTTTCAGTCTGGTCAACTGAGTTCCCCCACTATTTTTAGTCATTAACATCTACAATCAATACTTCAATTACAAAATGGGTTAGTTCTGCACTGAATCTGCCATCTAAAAATAGTGATAAAATTGTACTCCCCCCAGTAATTTACAAATCCCTTTAGAACAGACAATTTCTCAGAAAGTATTCCACGGTCACAGAGGGAAAGCTCCTTCTTAAACATCCAGTCTTTCTAGTTTCATCATTGCTCATGTCTGTCCTAATGCCAAGACTTTGTACTGTCTACATCTTGCATTTAACAGAATAAAAGACGATTGTTTCTCTTTTCAATTAAGTCACTGGGTTCTGTGTGATCACAGAGTATCCTGCATTTGACAAAAAGGTTTTTCTTAAAAACTTCTTTGCAAAGACAAGTAAACCTCAAGTCATTACTTCTGAACAACCAAATAGCAAGTGGCCTCATTATACGATAACACATCTAAATTCCATTATTACTAGTGAATTTGCAGCAATGAAGTGTTTGACCTACATAGATTTTATTTCTGCTGCCACAACTTGGAACAAACAGAATTAAGTATTTCAGAAACAACATTCATTTTGGTAAAATCCAGAAAATAAGACCTCTGAAGTAACTGAAGTGCCAAAGTAAGTTTTGTGAGAGACACTTGTCATAAAAGTGGTCAATGCCACATTTCCAAAAGCAAGTCACCCGAGAAATCAGTAGTGGAGATGAATAACAAATCTTTCCTGACAGCTCTTGGCAGGGCAGCCTTATATTACAGAACAGTGAGAAAAATGAAGACCATCAAGGAAAGAACAGGATCTTTTGAAGGGAGATCATGCAAAATGCAGCAAAAATGGAAAATGTTTACAAGGCAACATAAATGCAAAAATTTCAAACATAAAAGTGAGAATTCCCAAATGAATATACGTAAGTTTAGGGAACAAATGTATCAACACATTAAAAGATTGTGAGAAAGTATGAAAACATCAAAGTTTGGATTCACCATACACTACTCTGAACAGCTCTTACCCAACTTCTAAATAAATGCTTTTCCTGCTACAAGTTGCAGAGCTGAATCGCATTAACATCACAGCTTAGAGTATGGGGTACTGCTAAGGAAAAGTCTTTACACCATTAACATCATAAAATGTGATTTCTTTTGAAGCATACATTCATCACCTATCACTGTATTTTATTGTGAAGTGTCAGCTTCCAGACCATTTTCTACAGAAGATGTACAATGGCAAACTAGGAAGCCATTTTATGCTAAACAAAACCAGCTGTTTATTGATACTGATTGTCTACTTCTCCCTACTCACTTTCACCTATTGAATATTACTGTTGCACAAGAATATAATCAAATACTTTCATATTTTGCGAGGTTTCCAAAAGCATTTCTCAAGAATAAGTTCAGAGAAATCAAGACAGGTCTTTTTAACGGAAAAATCTGTCTGAAATGTTCCTATATATTTGGGCACAAATTTGGAGTGCATACAGTTGGATGTCACATTTCAGATAGAACTATACTTCTTGGCAGACAGATCTCTGGTAGTGCAGCCACAGTTTTCTCAGCAGAAAGAATTGTTTGGTTTTTTGTTTAATGGCAGTTTTGGGTCACATTTGCTCTTTGGCTCCGAAAAGACAAAGTTTCACTTTCTTAGAAGTTTAGTCCAACATGGTATTTTTTGTATTTGCCATCTAAATCTTCCCATCAGACACAACACAAAGTAGGTCTGAAAAAATGTTGAAGATTTGAGTAATCATAACACAGTAGGCAATAAAAATTTAATAGAATTTTAAAAGCTGGCATTTTCAATTGACAAATGAATTATAAGTTGCAAGATACACAGACACTTGATGAAAAAATAGAAAGACCTCAGAATAACAATAACAAAAAGAAAAAGGAGAAATGCATGCTAAAGGGAAGCTACTGTTTCAGCAGCAATGAAATGGCATTCAAGAACAAACAGCATTAAATTCTCTCTTGCCTGCTTTAATGTGTATGCCCAACTCACCCCAGTGAAATTTTAATAGCACAAATGACAAGCTACTGGTAAGATATACAAATACTTAATTTCTCTGGAAAAATACATTTTAATACATGGCCTCTGAAAGTAACCAGGGCCATTCTTTTCCATTTATACAAAAGTGAGAGACAATGCAAAATAAACTGACCTTCTGATACAGCTAAGACTAAAAGCAATTTGTAACTGCATGGGTAAGCCTGGAGTGAAGCCAGTCTTAGGGCGCCGAGAAGGGCAAAAGGGAAAAAGGGCAACACACGGGCAAGTGCAGAGGCATACACTGACATAATTCTAAGGGTGGACAGTTGGGAGTGAAAGATATCAGTGGGACTGTGCTTGTAAGCTGCAAAGGCCCCCACCCCTGAGGAGGTTTTACAAAGCTCAGGCATGAAAAGGCTCATGTGATTTTCTTTAAAAGGACGGCCTGAACTGCTGATGAAGGAAAGCTCCCGCGGAGACATCACTAGCTCCCTCCTTTACCAAGGGAAGCTCCCTCCAGCACGGCTTCCTTCTGCAACTAACGGCGCCCCCGCCATCCCCAGCACCTTCCAGAAGAACACCCCCTCCACTTCTCTGCCTCCAGCCCCAGAGGCGTCCCCGCAGCCCGGCGGCGTTTCCCATTCCGCGCGTGTCTGGCCGCAGGCCGCGGCCGGGCACGGCGAGCAGGCCGCCCGCCCGGCATTGTCTGTGCCCGCCGCCCCCGCCCCACGGCCGGGCCGGGCCCTGCCAGCGCCGCCGCGCACCGCCCGCGGCTCGGCCGGGCCTGGCCGGACACTCACCCTGACAGCTCCGGGCCGGCTCCCGGCAGCAGCGGGCGGGAACCGCGGGCGGGCCGGGACGAGCCCCTCCCCGCCGCGGGCGGGGCTCGGGGCGCCGCGGCCGCACCTGGGCGGGAGCCGGCCCGCGCCGGGGCCAGACAAAGGCGGGCAGGGCAGGGCAGCGGCGGCCCCGGCGCGCTGACCCCGCAGCAGCCCCAGGCACATCGCGCTCCCTTCCCGCCGCCGCCGAGCCGCCCCCGCGGGGCCGGCGAGCGGCAGCAGGCGCTGCTCGGCCCTGCCGGCGGCCGCGGTGCCGCCTCTCGGCAAAGAAGGGGCCGCCGGGCCGGCGACCAGTGACCAGCTTGGCCCGCTAGGCCTGCTGTCCTCATGAGTCATACCCCGACCGCCCATGCCCGTCAGAACAATTACTACTCTAACAGAGGGCGCTGCGGTCATACCCCAGCAGGCAGCAGACATTATCCCAGGCCACCAATCATCCAGCAATCCCTAATTGAAGGAGGGAGCGGTTCTGAAACCCGACAGCAGGAACAAGGCCAGCCGTGGGGAAGGAGAAACAGTGCCTTCCAAAAGAGGTACGAACGAAGAGCCTGGCACATACCATCCCCGCATTTCATGCTGCTGCAAGATGTGTAATGACAGCATTCTGGTGGAGCTGATTCATCAGCAATCTCTCTAGCCCATCGTCTGACATTTTGAGATGCCTTTTTTATAGTGACAATAGCAACCGAAGAAGCTGGTATGGTGGGAACTGGGTGTCACTTGCTTCCTCCTCAGAAGAGCATCAAGCCATGTGATGTAAGGCTGTATTTCTCCAGCCATCTTTTTAGCTAGCTGAAGGAAGAAGCTTCTTCCAGGCACCGCCAGCACCAGCCATGCTTCCCACTGAATAATTGCCCAAGTTACTTTTCCTACCACCTCTCTACCCCCTGCAACAGGAAGGCACAAACATGCACAGCAGCTTCTGCTTTTCAACATTTGACATTGGCACATTCAACATCTGTCATAGACAGCCCCAGACAATGTACAAATGCTCAGGTCAAGAGACTCTTTATTCAAACAAGCCAGAGCAACACTGCCCGGTGCAAGGCAATATTTAGTTTAAACAAAAGGGTACAAGGCTTTTCAATGTCACTTAAGAACTCCACCCATATAACATGAAATAGTGGGAACAGTCTACAACAAATCATCAGCAAAGCTACACCATATTAGTCTTGGACTATGTTGTCTTGAACCAACCATTCAGCCACAGATGCAAATGGCTTTAATGCCATCCTACTCGGGCAGACCTGACAAACCATTTACATTAAACAGTTTACAAACAAATTAGCAATACAAGTTTATACATTTCTTTTATAAACCATATAAGGACAGCTGCTGGTAGTGTGAAACAGAGGAGAGGTAGGAACGGGAAAAAAGGGAAGCAAATGAACACTGACCGTGATTTTGAAAACCTTAATTAAAGGTTTGCAAGCATTTACATCTTTCAAGTGTCCTTCCAGTCACGCATCCTACACAACAAAATCCTCCAAATTAGACAATTAAGATAGTTATCTCTACTCCACAAAATATTCAGAGCAGTTTCTAATTGGATGTACTGTTCAAGATGTGCTTTAGTGATGTAGAAGAAGGGGCAAACAGAAGTGCTGCATTTGCAGATGACAACTGGATAGCAAAAAAAAAAAAAAAAAAAAAAAAAAAAAAAAAAAAATTGAAGGAGCGTACAACATGCTAAGCGCTTTTCTGCTGTAAATTTATCACCAAACACACAGAGTGAAACAATTTATAACATTACACTGAAATTCAGGTTTCCTGCATCGGCTATTAAATAGAAACAAGATCTTCCCATTTTAGCAGACTCTGGTATGAGAGCAGAGACCCACCGTGGCAGACCAAGTTTTCAGAGGCAGAAGCCCAGCTTACATAACTGATCCATACAAAGGAAAGGACATGAGCCAACATGAAAGTTAAGTCTGACAAAATACAAGTCCTATGTGTACAAGAACCAGGAATCATGTTCAATCACCATGCATTCCCTTTTTCATATTACAATACCAAGGGAGAAACCTTCCATCAATATAGATCTAAAGTAGAATAACTCCCATACTTCTAAAATTCAAATTTCTTTTTGTGAAGTTGTCACATAATTTCTCTTATAGCAGGTCACCTAGTTAATGTACCCAACTTAGTGTTTTTGAGAATTACTTCCAATACATCTGCAGCCATTTGTTCAGAAACAGTCTGATACCTGAAGGCCATTTGCTTCGATATATCACTCTCTCAATGTTGCTTATAAGGCTTGGCCCTATCACAATTATTGAAGTAGGAAAAAAAACCAAACAGTGACTCTGTAAGTTCAATATGAGGGGAAGCTACCAAAACAACGAAGTTTAAAGAACGGCCAAGCCTGAGGCAAGGAAACCAAACCAAATTCTAAATTTTGTACAATCAACTGATCTCATGTTGGACACTAAAGAGACAAAACTATACAGGCAATTTGCACTCATTCTACCTTCTGAGGTGAACCATTCTCAAAGTTTTAGTAACAGACTTTTGTGAGAACACCTTTAGAATATGCCAATATTTGAGACTCAATGCATTCTGAACTAAGCAGCTTTACAGTTTCAAACTAATAGATTCACTGAAAGCCTACAGCAACACTTTCTTTGATACAAAAGTAATACATTAGGAAGGGCTCCCATTGCTGGTAAATCAACATCCCGACAACTACTCATCCCCTTGTCACCTGCACAAGGCAACTTGAACTGCACTGCAGTTCAGCAGAAAATCAAACACTAAAATCAGCAAAAAGTAAAAATTGCAGAATAACCAGATAGATGATACACAGCAAACACAAATTAATTAGAAAACTGTAGCACATATGACTTTAAAAAAAAAAATTATTCTTAGAACAGAATCCTGGTTTGCTTAAGGCACACAGAAGTATCATTCCTCAACCTCTGTCTTCTGACCCAAAACCTTACAGATTCAGGAGGAAAACCCTCTACACACCAACCTAAAAAGTACTGTCTTTGGAATAATCACAAGACTATCTGTTTCAGAAACAAAATCAAATGAAATGCAGGAAAGGTGTGTGTGCAGAAGCATGGGACACACACTTCTACCCAGCTCTTCCTTGCATCTACTAGAGAGGATTCAACAGGAAGCACCTCCTGGTGAGGGGCTCTGGCAATCTTATCACTCTCACCGAACAACAGAGCTGCAGAAATAAGAGATGAGCTCGCGCCTTTGGTTTTAGGACTACCATCACCCCAGAGAACGTTTTGCTTAGGACATTCTAGAGGGGAAACCGATCCTGCACGCAGCCTCAGGGGACAGAAGGCGCCCAGTCCGCATTTCTCTTAAGGGGTGCCCCGTTCCCCCGGCGGCTCCCAGGCCCACTATCCCAGCCACCTCCCACGGAAAACCCCCACCAGCAGCCCCAGGCCCACAACGGACGGAGGCGGCCGTAGCGGAGCCGCCGAGCCCGCGGCTCCCACCGGCCTCATCGCCCTCCGGCTGGCAGGCGGCCTGAGCGAGCTGCACCTCCGAGGCGCGGCGCGGTACAGGCCGCGGCCTCTCGCCACTACCAGTCGCAATCCTCACGCCGCCAGGCTCTGCGGACGAATGCCGCCGCAGCCCATGGGCCCGGGCCATCCCTACGGGGAGATGTCGCACCGCTGGGACTACGCCTCCACACGGTCCCCGGGAGAAACGGGGAGGCTCGGGCCTGGCGGCGGAGGCAGGCCTAGCCACCCTCCCACGGGCACGGACAGCGGACGGAGAAGGGACCGGGGCTCACTGAGGAAGGGACAAAGCCGACAAGTCTCACCTGGGCCCGGCGGGTCGGGCCGGTGACGGTCCGGCGGCGGCTCGGCGGGGTTTGAAATCGCCAGCACCGCCCGCACCTCCCAGTGTCCGCCGCGCCCATTGGTCGCTGCCGGCCCCGCCCGCGCTCGCACCCGCGCCTCTTATTGGTCCGTTTGAATCCGGCAGCCGCAGCGCGTGCCCTCCGCGCGCTCCCGAGACGGCGGAGGGGCCGCCGGGGAGCGCGCACCCCCGCGGGCGGCCCCCAGCGCTAGCGGCCCGGTTCGTCCGCGCCCCGCTCGGGAAGCACCGAGACGTGCCCGTCCGCGCTCTCGGCCGCCGCCGTGTCCCCAGGGAGGGTGCAGGAGGGGGCTGCCGGGCCCTCTACGGCCGAAGCAGCGCCTGGCCAGAGGTGCAGGTCCTAAGGTAGCCGGGTCAGGCCGCGGGACCCGCGGGCAAAGGGCTAAAGCATCTTGGAGCTGATGGATTCGGCTTTGGGGAAGATCCTGTTCCAGAGGAACGGGCCTTCTCTTTGGTATGGTCAGTGAGTTTTTAAGGCAGCAACTCAAGAAACGACTGAGAGGGGACCTCATCAGTGTCTGTCAGTATCCGAAGAGAGGGTGTCAGGGTTTGAACCAGGCTCTGCTCCCTGGTGCCCAGCAGTAGGACAAGAGGAAACGGGCAGAAACTGATGCATAGGAAATGCCACATGAATAGGAGGAACTTTACTGTGTGGGTGACCTGCACTGGGAGATGGCCCAGAGAAGTTGTGGAGTCTCCCTCACAGGAGATGACAGGATTTGTCTAGCCACTATCCTGTGCCATGCGCTCTGGGGTGACCCTGCTTGATCAGGGAGGTTGGCTTAGGTGACCCACAGTGTCCTCTCCACCCTGACCTATTCTGTGAACTATTTTTGAAGCACAGTGTGTTTTGTCTCCTTTGTTTCTTCACTTCAGCTTAAAGATTGAAGGAAAAAATTTTATGGGTGATCACAATAGTAGACAAGGGACACCAGAATGCCATGCACACAACTGCAATTAATCTTACACTGCCCTCTCCCCACCATGCCATGTGAGCACCATCAGTTTTTTTGGAAGAGGCAATTTTTTCATGAGTGAAACGGCTTCTGCACAGTGCTTCAATTGTGAAATGAGCAGGAATACAGTTGTTTTAAATGTTTTAGGTAGTTCTTTCACCAGAAAGGGACAGAATATGTTACAAGATTAGCACCAGTACTGCACTGTCAGTTATTAGTGGATGTTTCATTCATTGCTCAGCCTTTTGCAATGTTTAAACTCTTGGTTATAAAAAAAAGGCAACAGAAGCTTAAACAAAACTCCCTACAGAAAGAAAAAGCAGCTCTTCTTCAGAACTTAATTTTCCACTCAGCAGAGGCTTGAGTTCTCTACAGTCCTAATACGAACAGCCCCTTCTGCTGTTGCCATGTTAAAGAGGGGGCAAAAAAGCAAGGTGGGGCAGAGTGAGAGGTATTATGTGTGTGAAAGAATCTGCAGAAGTGAGTATAGATATTGGGCCCCTGATTGAAAATCATTGGGGTAAAGTGTGTGCTACAATCAGGTTTCTAAGAACCCAAATCTGTTCCTATCTTCTTGCTCCTCTCAAATGAAGCAAAGTTGAGGTTCTGTCTCAGATTTGGGAGTTCCTCATTCAAAGGAGAATCCAAATAACATGCATGATTCACAACCAATAGCCAGGCAGAGTGGTTAAGAAAAGCTAAATTTATATTAAATTATCATCAACCCCTAAAATATTGAACACAGTGGTTAAATAACTCCAGAAAATCCAATGCCTCCAGTGAGTAACGTTAAAACCATTACACAGGAATACATGGAAATCACTGACATTAGCTCAGGACAGACAGGAGAGAGGTTTGCTTTTTACATAGTAAATCAGTGCTCAAGAGATCATCCTCCAGTAGCCTTTCTACATTCTTAACATCCTAAGTGCATTCTCTTCCCCGGAATGGGGAACCATGATGCATCCCCAAGGCAGCATCTCACTGGGGCTGTCTCTAGAAAAAAAGACACGAATTTCTGCCCACCTCACTGCTAGAGGAGGCTGTGTGACATTTTATTGCTCCTTTTCACCATAATCATTTGAGGAAGGGAGCAGAGAGCAGTTATGAATGGTTGTTAGGCTGGAGTGCACAGGGTCTCTCCTAAGAAGCAGCAGAGAATATTGATCAAGGTGGAAATCACAAACACCATGAGTTGTTGAAAAGACTGACTGTGTTTTTCCTTCCCCTTCCACACTTGAGACTTGGACAGCAATTACTCTGACAGGCTGACTTAATCTTAAGTGACAGGTCTGGGCAGATGTTTCCCTTCACCCCTGTCCCACCTCAGGATTTTGGTGCATGGTCATATAAGCTACTGGGAAAAAAAAAAAGAACAACCCATTCCAAAACCCAAAGAAACCCTGCTCTCCTACAGGTCAGAGCCTTCCTCCCCCATCTCCCCACTCCCAGCCCTGATGCCCCTGCTCCTACACATGGTTTCTGCTCAAATTGATTCTTCTGCTTATGCTTGAGTCCTCTGGTGTTGTCCCTGCGAGAAGTGGCTTAGATGGGCAGTGTCCATGTCAGTGATATGCACTCCTTTCTCAGTTCCCAGTCAAGTCCACACCTCAATCCAAAAGTGCCTCTGCCCAACAAAATCAATGCTTCCAAGGCTGGAGTCAAACAAATAAATAATTAAATAAAAATCTAATTAAAAAAAAAATCCCTCTGGGAATAGGGAAGAGTCCCACATTAACACAGGGAAATCCAAGCCTTAGCTCCAGTTCACTTTCCACAGGAATATACAGCAGTCAGCCCAATGGTGCAGTTAGGGACAGAGTCTCAAGCCACCCAGCCAGGTTGAAGCTGCAACCTTCCCCTATCTACAAAACTACCTCTACTGTGAAAAGTACAGGCAAACTATTGCCAACTGTGGTGTTTTTCAGGGGTAGCAGGCCTGTTAGCATATAAACAAGGTTCGAGCCGAGTAGGATGATTCTCCTTTTTAATCAGCTGAAAAAATATTGCATGGGAGATGTACCCTCCCCCTACCTCTGAACCATATCCCAGTGTATGTTTTGCCCTCTTTACACCATGGATGGGAATGTACTTGACCTCTTTCCATGTGATAAAAGAGGTTACAAAGTTTGCAGTGAGAAATTCTTCACTGGGAAGTTCTGCTTCCAGGGATCTGGCTTAATGCTTAATATTTTACCATGTGATTTGAGGGGTTAATATAAATTTTGTTTTTGAAGAAGTGTCAAGCAATATTTTCTCTTTTTTCTTTTTGAACAAACAGATGACAAGAGAGTATGAAGAGGTGGCAATAGTCCTTGGGAGCATGCAAGACCCAGCTCCAAATGCTCCTGGGTTTTGGCTGCAAGGGTAGGATGACATTCCCTAAAGGGTAAGAGTCTTGGATGCCAGAGAACTGAAGCTCATGCAGCTGATGGGAAAAATTATTTGGCAATGAGAGCTTTTTAGTGGTAACAGAAGAACTTAAAGTGCAATTCTATCTGATAAACAGCTACTTAGAATGGCCTTTGCAGCTCCCTGATTATTGTTTCCCATTCTAGGTCAAATGGGCTCAGCCTAGTAATAAAGCAGTTCCTAACTGTCAGCACTGAGCATTCCCCTGGGAAAAATTCGACCTAGGAATTCTCTCTTTTCCCTTATTATGGTAATCAAAGGTCCTAAAGGCCAAAATAACTGGGACCTTGCAGAATTGGGACTAGTGAGGACCTAGCAAATTTTCTATTTTTTTTTTTTTATGCATCAGTTATGCAAAGATCAGTAAAATTTAGGTCTTGCTGAGATCCATTTCCCCCCATTAGCTCTGTAGAGCTAAGTAAAATACCAATTTCTTCTTGTCTCAAGTTCAGCACTCAGACTCCAGTACCCACAGGGAACAGTTCTGAAAGGGGCATTTGCTGACTCTTGGTTTTCCAGAGTAGAAACATGTTTTAACAGGAAAGGGGAGAACAGGAGCAGTGTCCACTGCCAGCAACAGACACAGTGCTCCAATGTGAGCATTCCTTAAAGTTTTTAGTAGCAGACATGAAAGTAAGCAGTGATGCTCTCATGAAGTGAGTCTCGGCAACTGTGGTTATCCTCTTTATGCCTTTACAAGGTGACCTGACATTGTGTCAGTGTCCTCTTGAGCCCCAAAGTATATCCCATCTATACCAAGACCTCTCTCATGTCAGAGACCCCTTAACACAAAGCCTCAAAGAGTGCTGCTAGTGCTGGAATGACTAGGGGTACTTCTGTGACCAGGAGCCAGCAATGAGGCAGCTCTGCTCTCTTCATGGGCATTGACCGTGAGCTGGATGGCACAGGACTTGCAGGTTGCCAGGGAACAGACACTCTGAACCAGATTCAGGCCAGACGGGTCACTGCAAAAGTTAACGTGGCAACTTCCAGAAAAAGGGAACATATAAATAAACCACAGACAGTGAAAATGAGTCAAAAGGGTCTCTGGGTTCCAACCGACCCACCCCATCCTCCTTCTCCAAACACAACAACACAGCTGCCCAGGCTCCATGCTGAAAGGCAGTCCCAGTCTCAGGCCCCTTGCAAGAGAGGCTGGTCTCTGTGCCCTTCCTTGCCAGGCAGGCAGAGTCTGTCTTTTTTTGTGCAGAGCAGAGGGTAGGGAGGGTGCGACTGTTTCCAAAGTCACGTGTACTTTAGACCTCGCTCTCTGTGGAGGGCTTGCGTTGGTGTTTCCAGCCTGTGTCTGGGAGTGAGCCCCGCCGCTCAGGAGTGGCTGCTGCTGTGTTAACACTGCTGCATTCAGACTGTTCTTCCTGTAGCAGCTGCTCAGTTTCGGTGTCATCCAGTGACCCAGAACTAGCCTGGATAGAGACCGTATCCGTCTTCATGCAGACGTGGTCTCGGAGGATCCCTCCACGGGAGCTCCGAATCTGCTTAAGGTCATCCCATTCGGAATCATCACTGGATAAAAGGCATATTCCCTCCACAATCTTGATCTTCTCCTTAGTGTAGCTGTGGTCAGGACCAGTCTAGGGAGAAGACAGATGAATGAAAAAAATAAGTCTATGGAAAAATATGTCAAAGAGCAATAGAGAGCTGGAATGAAGACAGGGAAGCAGACAAAGAGCTGGACCTCTATGTAAACAGTCACTGGCTTTAACTGCTACAATGACAGAACCCATTTTAAGCTTCCTTTAGTTCTTTATCACCCCCGGATGAATCCTCCCTGCAAGGGCTCTCATTCCAAACTCCCTGATTCTTCAGTCATGGAAGTGGAATGAGGCTGTTGTTCTCATTCAACTATACATACTCCCTGACAGAAGAGAGTAAGAACACTGAGCCTAAAAAGGAAGGAAAAAAACCCCACCAAAAAAAAAGGGAAGCAGACAGAAAACCTCACAGTAAAAGTAGGCAGGAGATCAATTCTAGGTTTGCAAATCTTTATATCAGAGTCATTCTAGATTCACCTCTCATAGCTGGAATACCACTGTTGAGTCCAAGTCTCACAGCAGCAGAGGGGAAGGAGATTATAGGGAAACAACAAAAATGATCAGAAGTAAAGGGGACCACACTGAGATTAAAATAGTGAACTCTAACTTGGCTCACTGAGAAATAAGGAGCACCTGATCTATCCCTGAGGAGCAAGTGGAGGCGGTGGGGAAATATACATCTGTGTATGTCAAGGAGCATCAGAATTAAGGAAAAAACGGAAAGGATTTAGATTCCCAGATAAATAATCCTGATTTATCCTTAACAGATAAAGCTAAAATGGCTCGAAGATTTGGGGAATCTATTGGATAGTACCTTTGAAAAGCAGTAAGGGAAAACTCTCCCCTGTGTAAGTCTGTGATCCCTGCCAGAGGAACCAAGCAATCTAACAGATAATCACAAACTGTCCTAAGAGAAATTCCTGTTCAAAATATTAGTGAGTATGAGTAGCCAAAGCCCAGACCAAAGAATCTGCCATAGAACATTACTTATATGTTCCTGACAGATAGTAGAGCTAGTTTAAGGACATAAAAGCAGGGGAGGAAACCAAGAAAGAGCAATTAGTACGGACAGCGCTTGAGCCACACAACAGAACTTGAGTGAGGGAGGCAGGATCAAACACACAGAGCAGTGATACCTGACGTGAGGATGTGGACGGAAATCAGAAGAGGGAAGATGAGAAGCTATCTGAGTGATAAGAAAGCTTCTGAGGAGAAAAGAGAGGAGAAACTAAGTGCTGCAAGATATCATATTAAACTCTCTCCATCACGTGGCACAAAGTACGGACCTCTGAAGGACCTTTAAAATGCTCTATTTAATAAGGGCTCTATTTTTCCCCATCCCACCCCTTTCAGGCCGTGCGCAGCCAGGAGCCACTTTCTTGTTACCAAAACCTTTCTGGCTGCCTGATTTCCCTGGTGACTGTCCAAAGCAACCTTGGTGCAAGTCACTAACCAGGACCTGTATCCAAGGAAGACGATTTCAATTGGCTCATGCACTTTTGAGGGCCAGTACTCAAGGCAAATAAAATACAAGACACTGAGGGAGTGGGTAAGAAGCAGAGAACTAAAGACAGGTCAAATTCACTATAGCTCACTGGGGAAGAAGTGCTGCTGGCTGATGTCCATAGCAGTCTGAACAATTCACTGAAGTTGTCCTTCTGTGTCCTAAAGGTAAATGCTCACAAGTTGCAATCCTTCCACCTAGTGAGGCCGGTAATAATCAACAGCAGCTTGAGCTGGGCTCCCATGTCCTTAGTAGCAGTTCTTACCTCTTTCTTGTAGCACAGCTGGTTGTACATGGTTGGTTTGGGAATCGATTCAATCTTCACCTCCTGGGTAGATGTCCGATATGAAGGATTACTGTAGGTTAGGTTCCCCAAGCCAGGGTCCGTAAACTTGGACTTATTATGCCTAGAGGGAGAGAGCTGTCAGAAAAGTCTCCCAGGAACCCACTGCCAGGATCCAAAGTTCCTGAGTGCTCAGTAAGTGGATGGATTCAGCCATCTCCACTGTCCCTCAAAAAGAGAATCCTGGCTTCACCTGGCTCTTCAGCTACGAGTCCATTTACTAGCTACCAGTACAGCAAGGCACTGCCGTGTAATCACAGAAGCTATCATGGCAGTAACTGGTGAAGTTATCTGTCAGAAAGCATATGAGCTTACACATTTACTGAGATATGAATTTGAATTACCTCACATTCCTGTCCATAACTCATAAGCTCTCTGCAGAAAATTTAGCCAATAAAGTTTCAAATAGTAGAACTGCATGACCAACACTTTAGAGGCACAGGACTCAAACTTTGCAAATTAAATCATCAAGCACTCCTTCCAATGGAGGAAAAAAGGATTGTAAATGACAATAAAGAAAGATTTAGTGCTTTCAGAGACTTTCTTCTCCTACAACCCAATTGGACAGGAGAGGGAAACAATTGGACAGGAGAGGGGAAAAAAGATCACTTACCTATATATAATTAAAGCAGCAATAAGCAGCAAAATAAACAAGATGCTGAGAAGACCTCCAATAATGTAGCTGACGTGCAGTCCTTCTCCTGAAAGTGAATACCAAGGGAAATGTATGCACTTTTATATTTCACTGGATAATACTGACCTTTGTGTAATGCCTGATGCTGGGGCTTTACCCATACAGAAGTATGTAAACTAAAATGTCAGCACATTAAGGTTTAGCAGGGGGTTTTGTTTGGCTTCATATGAAACAAACATATGATCAGCTTTCCTCCCACCCAGGCCCAAGCAAACTAAGAAGTGTCAAGATCTTTGTAATGGGATTGTAATGGAGGAGTTAGATCCCCTTGCTGACAGGCTACTCCTGCATTGGGAAGCAATTACTACAGTCAACCATCTTCAACTAAACACAAAAGGGACAGTGAAATTGAGCACTATTAATGGGAAGAGCCCAGTGGATGAGGTACAGGATGAAAACAGAACTATTCTTCAGACCAAAGAGTCACTTGGAAAAGTCCCCATATAGGTTCATGAATGTCTATAGAAACATTTTGCTCTACTCAGAGGGCATTTGAGTAATTCAAGTCTGAATTTCAGATATTTCAGTTTCAGACACTATGGACTGGAATGCCCTGAGCACATCTGGAGGAATAACCCTGGTGGGAGGAGAGTTAAAGAAAAGCAACTCACCCATGGTAGCCAACACTGCTTCGTTGGCCCGAGTACACAAGCCTTGCCTAGCATCTTTGTCAGAGCAGCTGAATGACAGAAGGACAGTTATTTACTCACAGTAGAATCAACAGTAACAAAAGTATCAAAAACCAGGATGGAATGGGCTAGCACTGATATCCCTTCCCTTTCCAGTTAAAAACCCCAGGTCTTCCTTTTTCTTCTTCAGTATTCTGCATCCAGAGAAGAGACAACTATACATACATGTATATAGGTGGTGTGCATGGATATATCAGTTATTGGTCTGCAATATCTTTATATCCAATTCATTCTAGACTTGCCTCTCAGGTACACAGGTGTACTCATATCTTTCAGGAAACAAATTTCAGCATCAGCACTGAAGCAAAAATCAAAACGTCCCAGAGTCATCATGAAGACATTTCTATCCAATAAATCATACTCAACAAAGTGCAAGTTTGGCTCTGTAAATAACTCAATCATATACTATAGAGCCACTCTTTTGCTGAGCTGTATAAATAGCAGGCTATAGGGAATTAGCAGAAAATAGTCTCTTAACTACCTGCATTGTAAATCAAATGTTAGAGCTGCAAAGATTCTGTTCTGCCCTAAGCAAGCTATCCCTTTCCCAGGGCAGAACCATTTCCTCAGCTGTGTAGGTCTAGTCTGAGATGTTTCAGTGAATTGAAGCAACAGACTCCTCTGTCTTCCTCTCAGAAATAGGTTCTCAAAATTAGGAGATTCAAAAATCAAACAAAGTATGACACACGAGCTAAAGGTGGATTTTAACACTTCAGTACAGTCTACACACACATTTCAACAAAATGGACAGAAAGGATCTCCAGCTGTTTCTTGCCATCTCAACAATGGCTCTTTGCCATCTCAACTGCATCTTTGTCATAACAGTTTCATTCATTAAGAATGTGAAATCTGGAGCTGGAATATCCTCTTTTGGCTAGGGATAGGTATACTGGGATGATTGTAACCAGAGGAGGCTTGCATGTAGAAGCTTGCAAAAGCTGGGACTTTCACACCCCAATTCCAAGAGAACAAGAACACTTACTTTCCTTCCACTGTTTCCAGAGATGTGAGAGGTTTGGTTGTTGAAGTACCTAGTCTGCCAGGTGGTGTTTGACTTCTCTCACTTACACTGGTTGGTTCTGGAGCAGGGGGCACCACACCAGGAACTAGAACAACAGAGAAAAATAAGCAGGACTCCAACTTTGTGGGACAGATAAACAAGTCTGGTAGGCCTCTCTATAGCTTATATGGGCAGCCTTCCCATCTCAAACCCAGTCTGTCAGCAGAAAGGACAAGAAGGCTCTATCACTCACAACCACTGGCCTCAGTTCCAATATATGACTGCAAAAGATCTATACACTGGAGAGCCTCAGCCGCTCTGGTTGCCACTGCATAAGCAGTAGCAGTGACTCACTTATGGAAGCTACTAGCCAAGTGACACTCAGTAAACTCACTCGTAGAACAGGGCCGCCCATCTGGCTCATCCGGACATGCGCAGACAAAGTCAGAAGCCCTGGCAAAGCAGAGATGAGTGCAGCCTCCATTATTCACTCCACAAGCATTACTACCTAGAAAGAATAAACAATTTTCTAAATATGTTACATCTGAACAAAAAGGGGCTCAGAGCAACATCCTTCTTTGCTGCTCAGCCAGAAATACTTCTAAGAAATCCAGCAAGTTATTATGGTTTTGGCATACACCCATCATTTGATTGCTAAAAGTGATGACAATAGCTAAACACTGAATTGGATTAGGGCAGTCTTGAAAGGAAGGTACTGGAAATCTTTAGACAGAGGACCAGACAACACAGTTGCAGAGATTTAAAAAAACCCCAAAACCTCACATTCTTCTGCTTTAACACAATGTTGGATGAACAACAAAAAAGTAACATTTGCTAATCAAAGCTTTAACCGAACACCTTTAAGATGTACTTGACTGAAAAGTCACAGGCAGACAAAGAATGAGCTAAGGAAAGATGCTTGAATAGTTTGAGCACAAAAAAGGATGCCATCCTTACTTGACATCCACAATAGTGCAGTGGTTCCAGAGTTCTTTTGGTCTACAATCAGAATTTGCTGAATCAAGGTCCTCCTATTTACCTGTCTGTCTCTGAGGAGAAACCACAATGATGTCCATCAATCCCTCAACATTGGCTAGGACCGTCTCTTTGTTCCGCCCAGAGTATTTGTCCACTCTCTGGATAGATTTCGTTTGCCAGTCAGTCCAGTATATCCATCTGTCCTGCTGCTCAGGGAGACAGCAAAGAAAAATCACAGCCATTATTAGCATGTTTAGTCATATAGACACAGGCTACCCATAAAAAACATATCCCAGTGGCAGAAGGCCCAAAACAAAGGCCTTTCCAAACCCTTACCCTCTTATTGTAAAGTAGATGACTGTCTACACCCCACAGTTCAGACAAACTTCCTTTGTTAGCTCCAGAGAAGATTTAAGTACTATCCCCTCAGCCATCTTGGTTTCCTCAGACTGTAACACTTCCCTGTTCCCAAACTCCACTGTACAAACTCATCAACACACCAGGGAGAATGGTGGCAGCAGGAAAATCTTCTCACCTGTGTCAAAGCAAAGGGATGTGACACCTGGCTGACCAACACTTGTCGTAGCTTCCCGTTGAGGTCACAACTCTCTATGCGATCAAGGTGAGCATCCACCCAGTATATCCTGAAAGGCACAGGGAAAGAGATGAGCTTCCATCTATACAACCTCTCTTTACTTTCTAGTCATTTACTGACCAAGATCATGGAATCATAAGATGGATCAGGAAATAAAAGCTATAGAAGAAAGCCCCAAAACACCCCAAAACCAAACCCAAACCCACAGTGCTACTCCAATAAATGAAGCTAAGAGTGCTAAAAAATTCATTACATCCCTTAACCCTATGCAAGTATAGGAAAATCTTTCACTGACCTCCTGGTGTCATAATCCAAAGTCAATCCATTGGGCCATCCTAGGTCAGTGTTAATCAGGATTTTACGTTCAGAGCCATCCAAATTTGCCCGTTCAATTTTAGCAATGTGACCCCAATCTGTCCAGAAGAGATACCTGAAGAGATAAAAGGCAAGTGTAAGAAGAAAAGACCATTTCAATTGGCCTACGGAAAGTTTTAGTTATGAATGAAACTGCCAGATTCTTCAGGTACAAAAAAGATAATATAGTCTGTAGCCTGCTTCTCACAGCTATCTGCCCAACCTTCAAATTCACTATCTGCCTGCCTACTACAAGTCACACAGAGTCAACCTCTTACTGGTACCTGCAGATTCACATGGCACATCTCTTCTTCCTCCCACAACCTCATCTTCGAGCCTGCCTCTGTGCAGCCCTTCCCCTGCCCCACCAATAACCCGATACCTACCCCTTCTTGGGAAAGACAGCAATGGCTCGAGGTTCATCCAAGCTGTTATTGATCAGCACTTTCCTGGAGCTTCCATCCAGTCTAGCCACTTCGATGGTATTGCGTCCTGTGTCTGTCCAGTAAAGGTTCCTGGCAACCCAGTCCACTGCCAGGCCATCCGTAGTCTTCAAACCCTGACCAATAACAGTTTCCATGTTGCTGCCATTCAGATCAGCCCGCCTGAATCAAAATCAATGACAAAGGGCAGTGAGGAACAGGTAGTTCCTGGAAAGCTGGATCTCCATCAATCACAGGGTCACTGCATACTAATACCTCCCTAATACTTTTTGCCCCTGTGTCCAGCAGGTTAAACACACCTTCAGCATGATGCTGAGTACCAAAGACAAGGTGTAAGTACTGGTGTAGTGCTCAGTCTCCCCAGTTTACTGGCACACTCAGCACAAGTCACTGGGTGACCTGGGCACCGGCCAAGCGGTTGACTGGCACCTACCTGATAACATCAAGAAATACATCTGTGTAGTAAATCTTGCCATCCACACTATCATAGTCCAGAGAAATGACATTGTTCAGCTCAGGAACAGGTATGTGCACATCTGTGTGGTCACTGGTGTCCAGCGAGATACGACGGATGGAAGCACGGCTAGAGAAAAGCAGGTAGGTCTCTGGAGAAGAGTCACATGTCTGCTCATCTCTCTTCAGCTGGATGCCAGTGGGGCAGGCACAGGAGATACCAGTGGGGTGAGGTAAGCAAAGGTGGGAGCAGCCACCATTACGAACTCCGCATTTATTGAAGCCTTTAGAAACAGGGAAAGTGTAGTTTTAGCATCTCACAGACCAAAGCTTTACTTTAAAGGCTATATACCTACACAACTTGCTAGCAGCTGAGTTCATCCCTACCATCCCAGCCTTGCTGGGAATCTACAGCCCTTTGTACAGAGATGCTCTCCCTCCTCTGCAAGATTCACGGTAGGTATGGGCATGATTGGCAAGGAGAACAGGAGGGTCCAGAAGAAAAGGGATCATTAGAAAAAAAATCCTAACCTCCATTCCTTGCTAATCATAGTTTTCCCAGGGAAAAAGAAACAGATTTATGCTCCCAGATTTATGCAACTGCAGTTTAACTTTATTACTGTTACAAATGGTAATGCTGACAGAAAGATCCAACCCTGTAGGGAAATAGTGTGACAATGTACCAGAGGCCAGGCTGACAAAGAAGCTTCTGTTTCAACTTAGCTGCACACAGTGGCAAGTAAACAAAGGCATCAGAGAAGCCTGCTGGAACTGCCTGACATATTAGGGTCATATAATTTTTTTTTTAAATTGTAAAGAACCCAGCATACATTTACTAGGAGGGAATAAGCCCAGGAGACAGGTGCAGGGAGCAGGAAGAAGACAATGTGGATAAGATGGCTAGACTTTTGGTCAGCTTTAAGTTACATTGCCAAGCTACGCAGTAAAGAGTGATGTTCTGCTGTTCTGCTGTTAGTAACCACAGGAAAAGCAGCAGAGTTTTCTATAGAAGTATGTACTGGGGAAATTCTACCAAAATAAAACCACAGCACAAAGCAACAACTTCCACTGAAAAGCAAGGAGGCAAGATGGGGTGTTACAGGATCCCCAAAGAGTAACGAAGAATTGACTCTGGCACAGAATAGTTGGATAACATGATATATTAAGAGCAACTACAGCAGCAGAAATTTTGCAGACCGAAGAGGCAGATGAGAAGATGAAGCCTGCAGTGATTGGGAAATAATACTAGAACTTGAAATAATATTTCAGCAACTGGTTTAAGAAGAATTAGTCTTCTGGAGTTAAAGAAGGGAAATTGTCCAACATCAGTATAGTCTGGTGAAGCCTAATAAGACATGACTTGTTCAGCTTTCCTAAGAAAGTGGCTCTGCTGTGTGCAAGAATGAGGTTGTCAGTGCAATCCAATAAGGAAATGGGACAAAGGGGTCAAAAAGCATGCAGTAATCAACACTAGACCTACAGAGCTGGGTAAACAGGGAGGAGTGCAAAAATAGTTAAAGAATGAAGAAGTGATGCCTTAAAAGAAGGCATCAGAAGAAAAGCTGATTTTTGAGAAGTCACTCTTATCACTCCGGCTTTACACCAAAGTCCTGTTTCCAGTGACAGCTCTGAGGGACTCCCCTCATCACCACCGACACCCGCCACCTGGGGAGCAACTTACCCAGGGGCCGTGCCCTGTCGACAGCTTGAATATCCATGAGGCCAGGCAGGTTTGCCCTCACCAAGATGACATTAGCACCAGTGTCCTTGTCAGCCCTGTGAATGCTGCGAGTTTGCCAGTCAGTCCAGTAGATGTAAGAGTCCAGCAAAGTGAGGCCATAGGGATGTTGCACTGGAGACAGCAGGGTGCGGCGGTTCGCGCCATTGAGATCCGCAGCCTCGATCCGCTACAGGAAGAAGTACAACGTCAGCCCATACTCAAAACACTTCTCCTCTTGCTAGCACTTACTGTAGCAAGTGGGAAACAGTCTCAGTGAGTGATGTTGTTCACCCTCCCTCCATACTCCCCAGAAAAGCTCACATTCCCCTTGCTCTTCTGACAACTTGCTCAAGAGCTTCAAAACAGCCTCCAGGCTACCAAATACCCAATGACAAACAACACTTGAACAGATTCAGACCTCTGTGTGTGCATCAGCCCAGAGCAGCTGGGACCCAGCCTTATCCACTGCCAGTCCATTAGGCCAGCCCAAGTTGTTGCTGATCAGCACCATACGTGCAGAGCCATCCATCCCAGAGCGTTCCAGCTTGGCATTCTCACCCCAGTCTGTCCAGTACATATACCTGGGGAGAAGTCAGCAAGTATTACGGAAAAGGAGATCAGAAGTCTTGTATAACTCCCAGACAGACAATCTCTTGACAACACTAACCCCATTTCATGGTATAAAGCTATTGCCCGAGGGCTGTCCAGGTTCTGCCAGACCAAGACTTTTCTCATGGACCCATCGAGGTTGCCCACTTCAATCCGGTTTGTTCCTGTATCTGTCCAATATATCTTCCTGCCGATAGCATCCACAGCCAGCCCATCTGTAGTCAAGAGACCTGAGAAAATAGCAAGAAATTTTGGTAACTGCTTTTTCTCCCAATTTAGTTAGGAATTTCTAGTATTTCTCTTGTCCATCTCGTAGGCAACTGCTTTAGGCTTTGCTTGCCTTTCCACCAAAAATGTATTCTACCAAGGCATCAGAGAATCTCTCTTTTCACAGTGCAAAGAAGCAAGAGGCTCTCAGATCAAAATCTCCCTCACCTGTAGTGATGATGTCCTCAAATTGTGAGCCATCAAGGGCAGCGCGACTGATTTTCCGCAATGTGCTGTCTGACCAGTAAACCTTTCCTGGGTTGAAGAAGAAAGAGAAACTTGAAAAAGTTCAGAACAAAACCAAACCAAACCCCAACAACCAAACAGCAAAATCCTTAAAAAACAGATCCAGGTATCTGACTACCTGCTACACCATTCAAACTGGACAGGAATAATAACAGCACAAGATTATTAAGCTAGAGTGATAAAACAGTGCAAATTCTCTTGTTCCAATTCTCTCCAAAATATGTAGGATATTACACAAGATCTGACCTTCACACAGGGATGGAGAACACCTAATACCACCAGCTAGTAGTAGAGCTCCACATATGACTTCTCCAAATGAGATAATCTGCCTTACAGTGCAACAGTGTTTACATCCAGCACAGAATCAGATGTTTACTATAAACAAGCAACCAGCATCTCAGCTCTACTGTTGTAAAAGGCCTCAGCAACAGGAACTTTCTTAAATCCAAAATGCACCGGGACCCCACTCAATATTGCAGGCAGTTTTTTTTCATATAGTCTGGGTTTTCTGCTTTCCTGGAAGGATATTCCTCTCCTCACTGGAAACAAATTATCAGTAGCACATACAAGGAAAATAAAAACCTACCCAAATCCACAGCCCACTGTAAGATCTGTGGCTGGGTCTTTACTCAGGCATTTAGATAGGAAGTAACTTGTTGCCTTTCAAACACAGTCAGATACAGTAAGAAGTTCAGACCTTCATGAGGATCCACTCCAATTGCAATGGTGTTCTTCATGGTGACATTGACTGAGACAACAACATCTGCAAAGTAGGGGATATCCAGAGAGACCATCCGGATGTCAGTCCTTCTGGCAAAGATCAGAAAGCTGGTCATTCCTGCAGAGTGGACAATGGACGGATATTAGTGAGGAACAAGTTCAGTCAACTGTAGGCATCATTTATCAAGTATTCTAGAGTTTACAACCACTTCAGTGGAAAAGGGAAAGTGTCTCAGACAGATCTTGGCTTATGGACAGTCTGTGTACAAAAGGATCACTTTTTTGAGCATCACTTAATGCTTCTTTACATCCAAGTTGAAAGGCATAACACTCAAAGAAGAGTTACTTCTGCTAATATGTGTGGGAAATTAAAATTAGGATTAACTTTTTTTCTGGTAGGGAGGAAAAGTGGATGTACTACGGCCTGAAGCCAAGTGCCTTCTACTGTCCACAGAAGAGGGTCCACAGAAGGAGTATATACAGACCTATTAAAGAATACACTACCTTGTAATTTAAGAATTCACCTCCATATTGGGGCAAAAGTATGGGAAAAAATGTGACATTTGGTTTACTTGGCCAACATAATTTCAAGAAAAATGTCTCCTTCATTAATCCATTTATCAGTAAGTTTCTTCACAGTAATTCCCACTCAAATTGAAGGTACAGACCCCAAATAGGTTTTTCAAGGCATAAAGCAGGTGAGCACATAAAAGTGAAATTTTTTCTCTAACACGGCAGAGGCAAAATGTAGCTCTGATACAAAACTGTAATGAGGATTCTACAGAGAACACTCACCAGAGGAGCAGGTCTTGCCATCAGATTGCAGATTGATCCCTGTAGGGCAAGTACAGCTGTAGCCTTTTGGAAGAGGTGCCAAAAGGCACAGGTGACTACAGCCTCCATTGTTAACTTCACATGCTGTACGTACTACAGAAAAAAGGATGAGAAATCCATGAGCCAGTAGCACTGGCACAAAAAAGAGATGCAGCAGGTATAGAGACACATTGTAGAATGCCCTCAAATACCAAGAGTTAATTCTCACGCTCTCATTCTCCACACAGACACATAAGACAATGAGGGCTGACAGGTCAGCTGCTTGCAGAAAAGACGTGCCAGACAGCAGAGCCTGAGCAAGCTCTCAGCTCAGTGGGGCTTGGGTGTGAGCTCTGTACCTGGTGGCCTGTGCCGGTGGAAAACATGAATATCCATAAGATTCTCCAGATTGTCCTGCAGTGTTTCCCGAGACTGCCCAGTTCTCCTATCTGCGCTCTGGATGCTTTTGGCCTGCCAGTCTGTCCAGTAGATTCTCTCGCCATAAAGAGTAAGTCCAAACGGGTGAGGCAGATTGTTTCCAATCAGCACCTGCTCAGATTACCCCCATCACCCAAAGAAAAATATTATATTATACAAATTAAAATATTTTAAAAATGTATTTTTTATATAGATGCATTAGTGACTATGAAGTGCCTAAGGAGAAGAGGCTTCCCTTGCTCCCTCTCAACATCATAACATACAATCACAGCAAAAAGAGAATAATGAGGGAACCTTGGCCCTCAAACTTCCCTCACACAATTTCAAATTGAAAAGGAGTTATTTTCTCTCCGTGAAAGCCACTATGTTCTTTGATTTGTAAATTTTCCTTTCCAGTGGAAAGAGGCAGGAACCATCATCACTTTGTGTTCAGACTCCCAGACCTGCTCCTCAAAGATGGCTTCCTTACCTTCCTGTGGCTTCCATCCAGACTGGCATACTCAATGGTCTTCATGCCTGCGTCTGCCCAGTACAAGCGCTGTGACTCGTAGTCAATGGCCAAGCCATTGGGCCATGTCAGGTTGGAGGAAATGATCACCAAGCGGTTTGAGGCATCCATCCCAGCACGTTCAATTTTTGGGTTAGCTCCCCAGTCAGTCCAGTACATGAACCTAGGAAGAAGCCCAGATAGAAGTGAATGCCCACACTTTTTCACTGCCAGAGAAGCAAGCGAGTCTGGTGCCTTCAGGCTCTAGCAGGAAGAAGCATTAAAGAATTAGTGTACTCGTGTCCAGCCTTGGGTTCTTGTAATGTACCTAAGACCATACTCAAATTTATATACCTTCTACTGCCCATGGGCTGGACTAATTACAACGTGTAGGAAAAAAATTCAAGAAAATAGGTCAAAGTCTAAAAATTAACTGATTATTTAGCAATGTACACCACTAGCCCTTTACACTCTTGCTGCATTTGTCTTCCAGTAATCCACTCAAGGAAAGAATAGTGCTCTTTCATTCAACGCTCCTAAAGCAATGGCTAGCGAGCTTTTTCCTACTCACCCTATCCCCTTCAAACCTTCAAAAGGTCTGAGAACATCCTTCTGACTGAAACTCAAGTCAATAAGCAGGGAGCTTGAACACAAATTCACAGAGAAATAGAAAATATCTAAATGGCCCCATTCTCAACATTTTGGTACCACATCTTTAGTTATTACATGCCCAGGATAAACAAATGAAAACACCAGCCAGTTCCTGCCAGCTCCACAGCACAACAGGCAATTACCTCTGCTTATCTTGTTCTATTAGCACCTAAAATCACGTCTCTAGTTTCAGTCACTAGCAGGTTGTAGAACAATGGCACCAATGAGAAAGAAAATTGTACAAAACCAAAGAACCAGAAAGTCTTTAGACTTTGGACATGCAAGAATTGTTATGTCATCCCAGAAGAAAGACTCTCTTACCCTCCAACAGGGTCCACCACAATATCTCTAGGTCTGTCTAGGTTTTCCCATATTAGAACAGTTCTCATGGTCCCATCTGTATTGGACACCTCTATCCGATCTGTTCCTACAAAAGTCGAGAGAGAAAATAACAGAGATGAAATTGGAATTGGAAGAGGTAAGGCAAAAAAACCTCCATACAACAATGCATTTTTCCCCTATATCCATCTGTGTTCTTAGCTGGAAGATAGGTAAGAACTCTGGCTTAAAGTGTCACTTTGCTTCCTCTAAAGTCACCTTGGTGGCTGTCACTGATATGGAGTCCTGTATATAATCCACCTCTTACCTAAGCCCCCATGCCATGAGAGCATAGCTAGAAAAGAATAATCTTCCTTACATCTCTCTTAACAATGACTCCCCAGCAGGGAACATGCTTCAAGTATAACCTGCTGCACCCCAAGATACACTGTTGGAAGATACATAAATGCACACAATCACAAGCTCGCCAGCAAGACAACAGTGATGAATATTTTTGTAGAATTAATACTGGGGATATTGCAAGGAGAATTAAACTAAGGGTTGTGCCTCAATTCCCACTCAGTTAGAAGCACATGACATGAAACTCCATCTTTCTGCTACACAGAAATTAGACAAATTTGGAATGAAACAGACAGAACTACCCAGCTGATTTTCAGTTTTCATGACTAATAAGGAAGACAGAAGTCTATGTAAGGCAGAGGATCCCAGTACCTGCATCAGTCCAGTATAGTTTGTTGGTGACCCAGTCAATTGCAAGTCCAGCTGGACTTTCCAGGCTGGTGTCCACCACAACCTAAATGAAAACATAAAGAAAAAATCCTTAGTGAAATTAGGGAGAAAGTACTTGTTCAACGCACTACCTATTCACAATGTTATCTTTCAAAAGGCAAAAGCCTGAGCAGAGCAATGCCATACAAGAGAGAACATTAAGGACTTCGAAGTTCAAATAAGGATTTTATTTGGACAAACTACTACTTTTTTGGTGCCTGTACAAACTGCAAATCCAAACTTTGAACTCTCTTTGCCTCATTTATAGCACCATCAGCCTAGAAGTGTGTGCAGAAACCATTTCCAAAGAGCATGATTCTCGCTCCAAACATAGAACATAACAGAGGATTTAATACTTCTTCCTTTCAGATTCTAGGGCTACAACAAAGGGATTGAACAAAGCCCACAAATCACCACGCTTCACATCTCCATTCAAGCCTCTCCATACACCCAATTGTTTATGAAATGTGCAGTGATCTCATTAGTTTGTCAGAACCAGGCAAACTAATGAACACAAGATCCACCATGAACTGCAGCGCCTTAAAAAGCCAGTGTATCCCAGTGGCTTCAAATGTGATGCTCAAGGAGTCTCCTGGCCAGATGACCTCCACACACAGTGAACACTGTACCTCCTGGTTCGATCCATCCCATTTTGCTCGGCTGATTGAGTCAGTGCTAACATCTGTCCAGTAGACATAGTCATCCTTTGAGTCCCAATCTAGAGCCACAGCACTGCGAACATCAGCAAGGGGGATGACATCATCTGACAGGTCATCTGTGTCAAAGCTGATCCGACGGATGTCCATCCTTCGGGCAAAAAGCAGGAACTTGTCAAGACCTGATCAAAGGTCGAAAGGTCTTCTTTTAATTTCTCTAAGTTCAACATAAAGTGATATACAGACAATTCCCTGCTACATCCACAACCTTAACTACCTACATCATCTCTCACTGGCCTTTGGTCTTTTTTTTTACTAGAAGCAAAATACCACTGGGAGAGGATGGGCAAGGGGGGGTCAGAGTGGTTGTAAGCTCTCTCCTGGGGTGTAACCTATGCTGAGGGAACAAGGGCAACCATATTCTTCCAAGGATGGCACAGACATCCCTCCAAAACAAACAGGTATTTTAAAATAGCTCTTGAGAATCTGGGAAATAGCTGGTCAAATTCTTTCACATAGTTGCAAACTAAGAGAAATGTGGCAATGATGAGGACTGAATTTTTTGTTCATCACTGACACAATCATTATGAGAATTTTAGAAAAACAATCAGCTGTGCCAGGTAGCATGGTCCCAACTGCAGCCCTGAAATAAGGACAAAGGGTGGAATTTGTCTGCATCCCCACCCATGAAGCCTCATGAGGGCAGTCAGAATACAGAACAGGGGAACGCATCAAAAAGGTGAAGCATCCTCTGGCAGGACCCTTAATACTTCTACCTCAGTCTGTGCAGCTGCATTTCCTCGGAAGCAAGTACTGCTGATGCTTAGTCCCACTGCTAGCCCTCCGCCACCCACTGAACATCTGAGCACGTGGTCCCACCTCACTTACTCTGGGCACAGGCATGGCTGCTGGTCTTGCGGAAGCCCGTGGGGCAGGCGCAGGTGTAATCCTTGCTGCTCGGCAGGCAGAGGTGAGTGCAGCCTCCGTTGTTGTCCCCACAATGGTTTCTCCCTGCTCAAGTAGCCAAAGACAAGAGCAAACACACATAAAGCAAAGAGTAGAGAAATGAGCAAAAACACTAGTTGAGGTGTCAAGACCACATGGACATAACTTCCTGACCCAGAAGCTAATTGAAAATAAGGAAATATATAAACTAAAGCGCTAACTCAATTTTTAGGGCTCAATTTTAAAACGAACATTTAACTCAATGCACTTCGAGAGCAGATAATGGCAACTGAAGAGGAGTAAGGAAGATGTCAGTCATTACAACGTCCACTTGGGATTTTTCCCGTCCCAAAACTTCTCTTGTGTAAACAAGCCCCCAGGCATTTCCTACTGAAAGGCGTCCACCCCCGGTGTCAGCAGGGGGAGCTGCGGTAACACCCAACTCTGAGGTACCAGCCGAGCGACCTCAACACGAGGGCGGTTGAGCAAGGTCTGCCACAGCCCCGGGCACAGGCGGGGGTGTGTCCACATGCTGGGTTCAGGATGTCATCTCCCAGCTTTACAGGGAGTGGGTGGCCCCAAGTCTTCTACTGGCTCAAATGAGTTTCTACCCTCTCTGCAGTTACCTGCTGGCTGACGCTGAGGATGCAGCGTGTGGATGTCCATAGGGAAGTGGAGTTTGTTGCGGATGATCTCCTGGTTCTTGCCTGTGAATTTGTTGGCACTGTTGATGCTCTTGGTGTGCCAGTCTGTCCAGTACAGACTGTCCTCAAACACAGTGATAGCAAATGGGTGTGGGAGCCCTGCAATAGACATCAGATACAGGAATATGATCACGTCTAACATGACTCAGGCTAGCAGGGAGACAAGGGAGTGCTCTATTCACTGCCCCTTAGGCTTCACCACACTCAACCTGCTCAAATACACTTTACACCAATTTACCATACAATTCCTCTCTGCTGTCCTATAATCATACATAGAACATTAGGGGGCTGGAATGGACTTCAAAGATCATCTAGTCCCAATCCCCCCACCATAGGCAGGAAGGGACACCTCCCACTAGACCAGGTTGCTCAAGGCTTTATCCAACCTGGCTTTGAACAGTGCCAGGGCTGGGGCATTCACAACCTCCCTGGGCAACCTGTTCCACCACTTCACCATCCTCATAAATGAAAAATGTCTTCCTAATACCTAACCTGAATTTCCCCTCTTTTAATTTGTATCCAGTACTCCTTGTCCTAACACTACAGTTCTTGATGAAGAGTCCCTTTCCTGCTTCCTGGCAGGTTCTCTTCAGATACTGGAAGGTTGCAATGAGGTCTCCATACAACCTCCTCCTCTCAAGGCTGAACAGCCCCAACTTTCCTCCCAGCCTTTGTACGGGAGTGCACCAATCCTCTTATCAACTTTGTGGCCCTCCTCTAGACTTCCTCCAACAGTTCCATGTTCTTCTTATGTTTGGAGCCCCAGAGATGGATGCAGCAATCCAGGTGGAGTCTCACAAGAGCAGACAAGCACAGATGCAGGAGCCAGTGTCTCCAACTCAGATCAGCACTGCGCTACTCTGCGGTCTTTATTGCAGAAAGCACTCCCTGGAGAAAGCCTGTTACTTACCTTGGCTAATAACAGCCTTTCTATTGCGTCCATCCAGGTCAGCCCTCTCAATGACGTGATGTTTGGCATCCACCCAGTACATTCGATGTCCTGCATAGTCGATGGTCAGTCCATTGGGCCAGAAGAGGTGTGTATCCGCAATGATGCGCCGATTAGAGCCATCCATGTTGGAATACTCAATGCGGGGAGTGTTGCCCCAGTCGGTCCAGTAGATAGTACTGAGGAGACAGGGAGAGACAGCTAGAAAACTTGTGGCTCACATACTGCACCCAGCATCACTCCCTATCAGGGCAGAGCAACATCAGTCCTGTGACCTTGAGCGTGAGACTGGGTCACAGCCATGGGAGAAGTGAAAAGTAACACCCAGCCTGCTGAAAGTTGAAGGGCCCAGAGCAGAATTAATGCTCTGAAGGGTCCCAATATCCCCAAACTGTCAGCGCCAACTCGAGTCTTGAGGTAGCCTTTGCAACCAAGAATGGGGTTTTATGTTCAACAAAAAGCACATACATGGAGACCTCACTGGGGTTTCCCCCTGGTTTCCCATATTTTCACTCACCCCTCCATAGGATGTAGGGCAATTGCTCGGGGCTTCTCCAGGTTCTGCCACAAAAGCACTTTCCTGTGAGTGCCATCCAAGTTTGCTACCTCAATTCGAGATGTCCCAGAGTCTGTCCAGTATAGTTTGTCATGGATCCAATCAATAGCAAGTCCACCTACGTACAAGACAGAATTAAGCACAGAACGAAACCATGGATCTGCACAGAAGAATAGTTCCCTTTCTCAGTTCACCTCAGAAGAAGCCCAGTTTCTTCTCCTGCCAGCCAAGACTAACTCCAGGGCGACACTCACCTAACACCCATTCCATCCAACCCATAGGCTTCCTCAGGGAGATGCACTTTGTTCTGAATGCTGGGTCCCCACTTTCCTCCACTCACCCACCCTACACCGTTGCCTTTTTTGCAGTAACGCACCTGGGCTCTCCAGCCCTGTGGAAACCACCTCTTCCACATTGCTACCATTCAGGTTGGCCCTCATGATGCGATCGAGCGTGACATCAGACCAGAACACCAGCTCCTTGCTGTGGTGGAAATCAAGGGCAATGGCATTTTCCAGGTTGTTCAGGAGCAGCGTATACTCAGAGCGATGAGGCAACACTTGTCGGATATCAATTCGATTGGCAAAGAGCAGCACAGGCTCTGGCCCTAAAAATATACAGGAAGACAGCATTGGAGTATTTGACAGCATTTGACTGGGTCCTGCCTACCATTCCCTCTGCACCAAGTCCCAGAACAGAGTTTTGCAGTACTGGCAGCAGAAATCAACCCCTTCAAGTGCAAAACACTTCAGAGAGCTGGTTTTACATCCTCTATATACAGTCCTAACTCAAAGATGAGCAGTTTTAAACCTTCTGGCAAACATTAACTCTGCAAGAAGCAATCATTCCAGGTCCTATCTAAGCCTACCTCCTCTCAGCCTCTGAAACCATATCACTGGACAGCCGCTTGACAGCTGGACTAGAGTTTCTTTTTCCTATATGCATTTCCTAGCCATGCAAACACACATGCTCTACTACACCTGCTAGTACAGACAGGACACAGTTGAAATCTGCCTCAGCCAGATATAAACTCAGCAGGTATTTCCAATGCAAAAACCATCCCCAAAATATCAACATCCTTTATGGATATCACTAGGGGAATTCCTAATGAAATGTAGTCTTTAATTGATATTTCTAATTCCTCAGCTCTTACATAAGAGTAGGAATAAAGTTAAAGAAGTGTATAGATATCTTAAAAAAACCCAGCAGATCTCCATACAGCAGCCATTCACAGCATTCAGGATTGGTGAACAGAATCAAGGGTCAAACCATGAGGAGTTGTGATACAACCCCGCTCACTGGAAAAGGCTAAGACACTTCCTGAATAGAGACAGAAAGCTTGTCTTGTCCCAGGTTCTGAGTCACAGGGAATGACAAAGGACTAGGAAGAAAAGGCAAGGGCCATCTCCCTGGCAGGGAAAGGAAACTGTGTAGTACCTCTCACCACGGTCAAAATCACACAAAATTTTCACATTTATCAACAGCGTGGGCATATCTAACACAAATCCAAGTACCTCCTTTCCTTCACATGTTTGTTTGGTGAACAGCACAATGCTGCCAGTGAAGCACTAAAGACATCATTATGAGAACGGGACCACCAGACACACACCAGCTGTACTGTTGGATTGAACTCCCCTTTACCTAGAGCTTTGCAGCTACGTTTGTCAGGTCGCAGCTCGTAGCCTTGCTCACACCAGCACTGAAAGCCTCCTTCACTGTTGGTACAGCCTTGGCTGCAGTAGCCTTCCTCAGCACATTCATTCACATCTGCATGTTACAGAGAAAGCCAGCATTAGATAGATCATCAACAAACCCAAAAATCTCACTGATAGATTGCATCTGCTTTCATACTCTGATTTTCACCCTATCATAGCTACTAATTTCAAACATACCAAAGCAGCAGGGAGAAGGCTACTGCTCCAAAAACCCACCTTGGCACGATCGGCCATCTTCCAGGAGCCTGTAACCTGTGTGGCAAGTGCACTGCACCATCCCTCGTACCATCTGGCATTTCTGAGCACAGCCACCATTGTTGACATTGCAATTCTCCTCCCCTGTTCTTGGACCTGCGGAAGAAACATGTGAAGATAACTGTGCAGAAACCACAAGGCAGCTGCTCTTGCCTTCAGCTGTTAGGCAGCAGTCACCCTTCAAAGCAGGCTGAACAAGAGGGGGAGGACACAAGCTGTGCTGGAAGCTTCCGCTTTGCAGCCAGATCTCTCTTCTGCAGGCCACAAGTGAACAGGACAAGAGAGCTCAGATCAACATGTTTTTAGGATTCAGTGTCTCTGCAGACAAATGGTGATATCTGAGATTGTAAACTTTTCCCCATTATTCCTTGTGTGCAGTCCTTAATTGGCAAAACCAACAAGGTTTTTTTCCTCAATCTTTAACTCACTCCCATTATCACGGCTCAGACTTTCTTTCCTACACACATCCTTCAGTAACACCAGATAGACTCCCACACATTAATGGGCCTCCATTTATGTCTAAGACTGAACTTGGGAGGACTTACGGCAGTTTTGATGTGGGATCTCATCACTGCCATCTCCACAATCATTTGCTCCATTGCACAGCTTCCTCTGGCCAATACAACGCCCATTCCCACACAGGAACTGGTCTGGGGCACACTGAGGGGTGCCTGCAATAGAAGAAGGGGAAAGTAGCACATCACAGCTTAGTGATGGAACAGCAGTCATGGTGAAGAAAAGAACACAGAACATTTTCCAAGATTTATTACAAACTTTTCATATAAGCACAAATACATTACTTCCTCTTCCTTTGAATTCAGCTCATCTAGCAGTCCTTACTGCTCTGCATACTTTTATGCTGATTTGGAGGTCTGCAAACTCTCTGCCAGTCTGAGTCCACTGTTGCTTTACTGTGAAGTTCATCTGACTAGTTTTTCCTAGAGTGACTGGAAGGTCCTAGCTTAGCTCCCTTTGGTTTCAGAATCCACAACTCTACTCAGCATGTGCAAAGGAGGAATCAGCTCCTCACTTCAATAATCTGATCTGTCACACCAGCAGAGCTATGGATCTTAAGCCTGCCTAGGAAGGAACATCTTGTCTAGCCCTAGCTGTACTTTGATGGACTTGGAATGAGATTTACATGCATCCCTGAAATCTGAGCTCAGGCAACAGGATTTCACATGACCTACACGCTTCAACTTCTGCTGTTGGCAAGGAGACGGTACAGAATTCTTGTAAGCAAAGTAATACTGTTTGTAGGGACTTAGCCAATCTGATTGTTTCTTTAGCAGTAATTGCCCTGTCCTGTTGCCTCTTACTTCTTGAGCTAACTTGATTAGCAGTTCCTAAATCATCACCGTCTGATAATCTTACAAAGATAATAGGACAATACAGTTACCAGCAGAGAAACAATCAGATTGGCAGACTGCCTGTAAACAGTGTGGAAAAGGGTAGTCGTGAGATTAACAAGTACAGTTAAGAACTACAGACACACCAAGTAGGAACACAAAACCAGACAACAGGCAGATTCACTTTTCAGAGTACAGGAATACTGTATATGAAGGATTCTGAAACTTGGACTTCATTTGTCATATCGAAAACATAAAGATCCTTACACCAGCTGATTGCCCAGTATTTTAGGAATCTTCTCTGTGGCCAATAAAAATGTATCTCTGCTCTAAAGCCAAGAGGATTTTAACTCTTGCTACAGACATCAGGACACCCCATCCTGTCGCTTAGATGAGCGAGTACACTTCCTGGAAAAATTAGTTTAATTTTCACAATAGATCTAACGTAGAACTGCACAATTAACCTTACAGTAACTGCACCTTGTGTTTCGTTTGATATGGAGAGTGAATTTCAACGGCTCTGGAAGTTTGACCTGGCTTCTTTCAGTACCTCTAAATACCTTTGTTATCAGGCTGAGGAAACAGGGTTACCAGCTTGTCTTTAAGTACAATTGCTTTTTCCAGGATCACCCCACTGATGCTCACATCTGACTAATTGAGAGCAGCTGCTTTCAAATGACTACTAAGTGTGCCTCTCCAGGTCCTCCGAGCTCAGCTGTCCTCATAGAGCAGCCAGTCTCCACTCCTCAACAGCCCCAAAACAAGAGGTACAGTTTCACAAATCCATTCTGTCACCCCTAAAACCACTATTCAGAATACACTGATGCAGAAGGATCAGTACACATAGCTGGGCTCTACTCACTAGGATGAATTCATGGATCAGCACACTCTAGTCCTCATCAAAACCTATAGGCATCCTGAAGACTTTAAGGAAAAGAGAAGATTCTAGACATTCCTTGCATCCTACCATAACACTAGGGTGTGTTAAAACCCTCCTGCTCCCCATAACCACTATCACACAAAGGAATAACAATATGTGAAATGAATTCTAGAAAGAGTAACTCCTGAGCAAATATCTAAGGGGGAAGCTGACACCCTTAATCCTCTAAAACAAAGGTTTTGTTATTCTCTTCCACTAAATGTCCTTCTTGGTTCCACTGTCTGCTAGAATTGTTCAGCAACTTCACAATGCAACAGGAAAGCTATCCAGAACTACTTAGAAGGCATAAGTTAGTATAGCCCATGTGACAAAGGTAGTAACTTGGTACATTACTGACGTTTCCAAGTCTGAATGGAATAGTCCCAGAGCTCTGTGGTAATTCACATTTTAAGGACAAAACAGGAAGATACTTGACCAGAAAACACCTTTACCTAAGTTAGTGTAAGCACACAGACCTGCACAGTTTGGCAAGCATATAAGACAGCCTACAGACCCCATTCTCTGGGAACGACAGAAACTCTAGGCTGAAGTCCCTGAAGCAATACAAAAGAGACTTTACTACCTACTACCATCAGGATGGAAACTTAATTAGCTATTAAACAGCAAGGCAGCAGGTCAAACCTGTGTTCTCACAGTTCTCCTCATCACTGTTGTCAGAGCAGTCATCTTCCCCATCACAACGCCAGGACAGACGGACACAGCGTCCTGACTTGCAGCGGAACTGGTCAGCTGTGCACATAGATGTAGCTGAGGGCCCAAAAAAGGAACATCAGATGAGCAAGAAGGATCAGAAGAGACCCAATTCCAAAGCTAACTGTCCCAAACACTCTTTTGCATCCACAGAAACAGAATGTTTCCACCAGTTCCCAGCACGTACTGCAGTTCCTCTCATCTGACTGGTCATCACAGTCGAAGTCCCCATCACACCTCCAGCCAGCATTAATGCACAAGCCACTGTTGCACATGAACTCTCCAGAGCGACAAGGCTGGTGAGATGCTGCAGAGATGATAAAACACAGAAAGAGCAAACTCAGACTAATGTAACAATCCCAAAGCTCCTCAGTTTCACCCTTACCCCCCATTATTAAGGAACTTGGTCCTGAGTAGATTTCTTCTGGAAACTATAGTAATTCTTGTAAGCAGAAGTGTACTAACTACACAGTTCTCATCACTACTCTAACTTTCCAGAGTTAAACAAAACTCCTAATAATGAAGGAGCCAGCTCATCTGTGAACAATTAGATTGCCATCTACATTGTAACCCTTTCTCCAGCCAAGGCAAAATGCATTTAGGTTTGCAACTCTGATTCTTGGACAAGGACATCACCCTGTGTTAACTTACAGCAGTCAGATTCATCAGACCAGTCCCCACAGTCATCATCACCATCACAGTGGTAGATGTCCAAGATGCAGCGTCCATATGCACACTGGAACTCCTCCAAGCTGCAGGTGGCAGCTGGAACATCTGATGCTAACAAGGGAATCAAAATAAAAATATGTGAGGTGACAAGGCACAGTCTAGTTTAGAGGCAACCTTCTCAGCCCCATAATGGATTGGCAAGTATTCATTGCTGCTTATCTCTGCATGATTTGTATACAGAGAGGAATGATGGTTTTGCTTCACTGAAAAGCAGGTTAAACTCATATGTAAAGACTCACGTGGACGATCCAGTAAATACAATTTTAAAAAAAGTTACATAGGATATTAGGCTATAAACATGGAACTTTTCAAAAGCCATTAAATTCTAGAGAAGCAAAAAGATATGAAGGAAGAATTGATGAGAAAGCCTCCAAATGGATCCAAGAGCATCACTTTCCATCTTATGCTTGAAGCACTATGTCTTAGTACCAAAAACGTGTTTAAATTGTTGAATAAATCTGAAAAAAGGTAGCTAGAAAAACAGAAAAATAAAGAAACCTTAGGGATAGCTCCATATTAAGGACTGCAGCATATCAGAATGCAAGGTTAAACTAGGGAATGATTCCTTTAGAATTTTAACAAAAATAAGCACTTAAAGACCAAAGGAAGCAAGCAAGCAGCAGGGTGTCCAGGCCAGCACCTGACCTTTGAGGATTTCCCCCTCCCTTTCCTCTCAAGCTCTGGCCAAAACAACCATGCCTATTCAGTAAGGAGCACTGCCAGAGAGATGACCCTGGGCAAAGCCAAATAAACTAATGCTCAAGGATTTGCCTACTGCTCTCTGTTCAACAGTACACTAAGTGGGAAGGCATGAAAAATATTTTGAGTCCCACACAACAGAATCTGACACCTCTTCTCATACTATTTGGAGAATGCACTGTATGTTTCAGATATACAAGTCTCCCAACTGAGGAGTTCTGAATATAAATCTATTAAACAAAAAGGAAAAGACAGACTGTAAAAGAAAGAGTAGTCTAGGAAGTGAACTACACCTGCCTGTTCAACTTGAAGAAATGGGCACAGCCTGAAGGCATGAGCTAAGAGCTTCAATTCAGTGAGCATCAGTGGTTGGATATGAAAATGTGTGTTAATGTGTCCCCCACCAAAAGAGCCTGAGTGTTTCAGTTTCCTTGAGAAAATTAAATCAGTGACTTAAATTAGCATGCTGTGTTATTCAATTATAACACACATATCCCCAAGAGAAACAAAAAGAAAAGGAAAAAACCCAGACAAAAAAGAAGCGTAATCCCACCTTGTCCCAGATGCATGACAAACATTACTGAAGATAAGAAAAAGATGACAACGACATGGATGATGATAAAAGAACAGGAGGTAGCCAAACTGAACTTCTTAGCAAGTTACTTAAAATGTCTTATAGAGACAACTGCCAGCTAGGACTGAAATAGCATTTCAGCTCAGAGAAGCAGTGACACCACTTCTGGGTGCCCCTCCACTCCCACAGGAGGCAACGCTGGAACATCTCTCTTCCCTTCCTGAGGGTCTATTCACGGCCTTCGGTGAAGTGACAGGCAAGGGAACAAGAAAGGCAGAGAGCGAAAGGAGAGGGAGAGAGGCTGGCTTCCTCTTAGAGTCCTTTTCTGGCTTAGAAATGTTTGCAGCCCCTGGCTTTCTGCCAAGTCTCATTATCTGGAAAGATAAAAGACAACTCCCCCATGCATCCACTCCCCCTGCCCTTCAGGAGCTGGCGGCCCTCATCCCCCTCCCGGAGCCTTTTGAAGTTTCCTGCTATCTAGAACAAATTCTGCAAAATGCCTTTGAGAGCAGGGAGGGGGAAGGGACCACTGCAAGTTCCAGAGACATGGACAGTGCTCACAGACTCAGGAGAGAGGCAGTGTGGGTTAGAAAGGGACACAAACTCCTGTCCCACTTGCTACAAGCCTGTGAAGGTGAAGAAGGAAACAACTGTTGTGGGTTCTCGTGCCCCAACACCACCCCCCTCCTTCAGCATCGCTCACTTGTTGGGCAACATCCTGCAAAAAGCATTTACATGAAGAGAGACTGGGCAGGTAGGAGGTGTCTTCAGCGTGCAGTACCTGAGGGTGGTTTTAATAAGCAGAGTACCCCTCCACTTCCAAAATTTCAGTCTGGAATCAGATAAGAGGAAAAAGAAGGGAATAGTATTCTCGCCTTCCAGCTGCCCTTCAACTCCTCCAGTTTTATAGAGAGCTATATTCAGTAAAGTATAAACCTCCCGCTCTGACTCAAGGTCACAGCTACGGGAAGAAAGAAGCAGCAAGACACAGATGAAGTATGCCTGTGAGGAAACACAAGAGAGACACCATTCTTTTGTGCCCTCTGGGATAAGCACCAGAAGGTAGCATAGCTGCCAGTACACGCAGAACTAACTTGTTTTTGATCTCTGCTGCAGAAAACAAGCCAAAACCCAAGGCAAGAGGAGGTCCGAAGGGCCATTTCCTGTGATTACAAAGAAAAGCACTTACGGCAATTCTCTTCATCTGAGCCATCCTTGCAGTCTGTGTCCCCATCACAGAACCAGTGCTCAGCTATGCAGCTGCCGTCACTGCATCGGAACTCCTTCTCTGAGCACTTTCTCATATCTGCAGAGACAGCAATGCAAACAAAGCCTCGGCTTTTCTCAGAGTACCAAGGAAAACACCACAACATCCTCTTGAAGCTCCTAGGGCACCCACAAACAAGACTGCTCATTAAACCATACATACATACCCATGTCAGGCAGGGCCCGAGCAAAACCATCCTTGTTCACTGAATTGACACAGAGCGCTGGATTCAACAGGAATCCAAGAGGAATTCAAAATGCCATGCCAAGGAATGAAAGGTCTCAAGTGATTTTTTTTGCCTGGCAGGTAAGCCACATAGCCCAAGATCCTAAGCAGCCAACCCTCGGAATGGAATATCTGACAAGTTCAGCCCAGAAAAGCCAGCTGGGAGCCTTAGCTGTGTTCTGGGAATCCTAGAATTGCACAGGCAGGCAACTCCTCTTAAAGTACTGTGAAGGCAGTATTTACATAAACTTACCACATTGCTCATCACTGTTGTCCCCACAGTCATTGTCACCATCACAGTGCCACAGGCTGCGAATGCAGTATCCATTCTGACATGAGAACTCATCTTCCTCACACTCCCTTGGAGCTGCATGAACACAACGGGGTAAGGTGAAGGCAAGGCAAGAAGATTTACCTTGCAGAACACCAAACGTGTCACATGTTACGAGTCAATCAACATCATCCTCCAAGGACACAGTGATGCTAGGAGAGCTGGTTCTCCTAACAAATACAGGAGAGCCACTGGGAGATTTCTTGAGTGTCTCTTTTCCACTCTGTTCACACACCAACAGTACAGCAGGCTCTAAAACTTGAGGTTTAGGTTGAAGGAAGTAGCTGGAACAGAGAGATGAAGCCACCCATCCTATGCTGGTATGTATTCTAGCACGGTCCCAAGCCAGACTCAAGATAGCCCTGCACAGAAAAAAGGTAATCCAAACCTCTTTTTAAATGAGTCTCTATCATTATCTAACAGATAACTGCTAGCAGTGTTGTATTTCCACCTTCTTTTCACAACAATGTCAAAGCAAAGGACATGTTTACTGAAGAGGGAGAGAGAAAATTTGAACTTCCTTTTGCGAACACCTCAGTATTTGCAGCCTCATTCCACTCTCCTTGCCAGTCTCCTAAGGAAGCTTGTCTGCAGACAAGTAAGGAAACAAAAAGGACTGCAAATTTAGCACCTGAGGACTCCAGTCCAACAGAAACCCTCCTATGGTTACTGCTAGCCTGAATAAGCCCCCAGAAATCGCTCATGCACAGAACCTTGTCCTTCTCCTTTCACTGGTCTCTAAATCTTTTGATCACACCCTTCTCCACTCTTGTCTTAGATATGAGGGCCTTTCAAACTTTTTTGAGAAACAGAAAACCAAAGAGACCCACACCTACATACCTTTTCCTTCATGAATATATTTGAATGGACTGGAAAACTGAGTTTAGTCCTGCATCACCCAGGATGTCAACCCCTGAACATTGCTTCCCAGTTCTTTGCCCAAAAAGGCAGGCAAAGATCAGGGATATACTGATCAGAAGGTGAATTAACTTCCATGCATGCAGTGGACATGGAATACTTTACACTCAAGAGCTTTATTTCTACATTTCTTCAGATGGGGTTCCTCCAACAGAGTCACTCTGGAGCACCATGCACACAACTCTGTGTAGGCAGTATCCTTACAGCACACCTCCCTCTCCTCGAGGAGCCCTGTTTGAAGGGACAGGATGCTGGTGACAGGCCAGCACTGCAGAAAAGTCAGACACTGGAACCTGAGGCCACAGGAAGTCAGCCAGACAGGCAGTTCAGTAGGATTTGGCAGGGGTTAGGTGTTTCCACTAACAGGGGAGGGCATGAAGAGCCCAGCTCAGGGAAGTGCTTCATGGGACATTAACTAGCAGGGCTGCAGGGCATAAACGGTTCTACAGCTGGATGGAGAAGCATCCCCTCCCCCAAGACAGGCAGCTGAACAGCAAGCCAGGTGCCAAGGCAGTAGGGCTTACAGGTACGCAGCTCTGTCATGGGCAGAATACAGCTTATTACAAACCAGTGGTCCAATTCAGTGGATAGAATCTTACATTCCTGTAATAAAAAGGGTCAACTTTCCTCAGGCAGGCACTGCACCCACCCTCTTCCCTCAGACAGGTGACTTACGGCAGTCCTGCTCATCAGAGTCATCCTCACAGTCATTGTCTCCATCGCAGACCCACGACCGGCGGATACATTTTCCATTGTCACAGTGGAAGTCCAAGGGGGAGCATGTGGGCAGCACTGAAAGAGCAAAGAAACACCTCATGGAGCTGCAGCCAGCTTCCTTCCTGAAAACAAAGTTCCTTCCCTCCTGAGGGAGCAGAGCTAAATCTCTTAGAAACAAAAGACAAAATTTCAAGTTATTCCTTGGGGGGGAAGGGGGGGTCAGGGTAGGTCTGTAGCTTGGCAGTCTCTCTTCCCCACAAAAACACTGACCTTTCCACAATAAAGTAGCTGTTGCAATTCCCCCATGGAGTTCCTTTTTCCTCTTTCATCCTTGAGCCTGCTGTCCTCCCAAAACTGCACTTGTTTTAGAACAAAGAAAGTTAAACCATCAACATCTTTCCTGCACACTTCCCACGGCAGTCTATCCTGTTTCTATTACACAGCAAGTCCTTAGAGTGAGAACTATCAGAAGCAATGTTTAGACTTCATGAAGTAACATGCTAAAATGTGTTTCAGCATGGGGACTCTGCCAGGTTTTTTTTGCCTAAGAAATCTGCAAGGAGAAGCTGAGAAGCAGGAATCCACTGCTGGGGATAATTTTCTGTACCTCAGGTGTGGACAACAGAGTCCCAGGCTTGCTCAAGGTTTCTATCCAGAAAGGATGAAAGAAGGGGACAGACAGGGGATGATGCCTGCCTACACAGGAGTCTGTTTGCAATGGAGTGGTACCACAAATGCACAGCATCTGAAGAGGCCTGGAGCCACAAACCTGGAATTCAAGGGGGAACATCATTCCTGTTCTTTCCCCCACAGATGAGAGGAACACTCAACTCCGAGAGGTTCATGCTTTCAAGTGCTGCCAGCTGTGGTAGGCAAGGGGCTGCACAAGACTGTTCCTGACAGGTGTGTTCTCCAAAAAACAGCATTTGCTCGACGATGTGACAAGGGCAAGAAAGGCTACTGCCCGAAACCCTTTCATCCCAGCCCAGCCTGCCGACAGCAAATCCCATCTGTCACCAGGCAGGCCGGCCCTCTTCTGCTATGCTGCTACTCCCTTTCCTGCCAACACTCTTCTGGAGGTGGGAGTGAGAGTGGAGGGAGGTGGGTAAAAAAGGAAGGTGAGGACAGCAGCCACACACAAAAGGAAGATGATTTAATAAGGAGAACAAATAGTCACATTTTCAGTTTTTCCAGCTTTCTCAACCCTCTGTTTCCCTTCGGCCCAGGACTGCCACCAGTGTCCTGTTACAGAAGCATGGACTATACATACTGAATCACTCACTGCTCTCCATAGCAAGTCCTCCAACATTTTTCACCAAGGGCCTGTCCTAAAGGCCCCCCCCCTCTAAGAATATATTAGGGCAGATAAATTCAGGCTTTGTTTAACATCCATTTTTCTAACTACAAATTCAGATCATCTTCCACTGTTACTGTAGTGTGGCAGGCATTTCTGTATCTGAGGACACCACTACAGATGTAATTGCCCTCAACATTCAAAGAATTTGGCATTGGCCCATGGGAAAAGGTCCTTCCCATCATGTCTAGGCTACCCCATGCAGATATCTATCCATCTCATACCCAGCTACTTCTAGGCCCCAGAGGGGTATGAAGGAGAGGGAAGCACAAAAATCTGTATTTTCCCTCTAGAGGTTTGACAGCATCCTGATCTTCCAAAAGCTGACCCTCTTCCTTATATTTCACTTTCTGTGGTTTGCTGCAGCAAAATGAAGGAGGAGTTTTGTCTTCTTCCTCAGGGCAGGTTGAAGTAGAAAACTCTCCACTTTCCAAACTCTGCTTCCCAATAAAACCAGGACATTTTTGGACCCAGACGATCAGTCCCACAGATCAGACCTCTCTTCCCCAAGAACAACTTCCAAACACTGCACACTGAGAAAAACCTTCCCTGGCCTCAGCTGCAATTTCAGGACTAAGACCATCCTCCCAGCATATGCTTTAGCATGACTAATCACCAAAGGACTGCACAGGAGCCACCTGGAAGGGAATTTGCATGCTCACTCTCCAGGGGAGAATTCTTCAGGCTCCCAGAGGGTTAAGCCATTAGCCCTGGTTCAGAGCAGATACCATTATCCCACTGAACTGCTGCATCCCTTCATGAGCTAAGGACATAAAATGAAATTCCACCCCTACAGGGAGCAGTACAACCAATTTCATACTCCCCCTAGATATAAAAATCAAGCTTCAAGCACAGGGGAAGAGAGCAAAACACAAACTGCCATATACAAAGGAGGACCAAATTCCCTTCCCCTAGCAGAGAGCAAGTGTGTGCTAGCCCAGACAACACTGCAGTGGGGGCAGGGTGGAATGAAATCTTCTACAGGAGCTCTCCTTTAAAGGAGGAAGAAAAACCACAAACCCACTTGTGACTGAAAAACCCAAACTAATGAATGAGGGCTGATGTCTCATAGAGCAGAGGAACTGCCAACGGGATCAGGGCAGGGATCCACATAAACCTGTAACCTGAATCTAATAATGGTCAGAAACAGATGCTTCAAAAGAAAATGCAAGAAATTCTGGGAGCAGCTTTCACATGGGGGAAATCTTCCTAATCCCCCTCTTCCTAGCTCTGCCCTCCCAATTTCTTCTTTCCACTAAAAAGCACACTGCTTACACAAAAACACTCCAGTTTCCTTCTATATGTTCTAAGGACAGCAGGCTCCAGTTCCACTGCACATCCCTTTGCCCTAGGGTTGTTACTAATCAGCTCTTCTGTTGGCCAGAATGATGAATTTTATTTCTATAGAGTTAAAGCCAAGGCCATATCACTAGCCCACAGTGAATGTTTAATATTGTTGTAAATACACCCAAAGTGTTTGGAAATTTGAAGTTAAAAGGAAATTCAAAAGTTAGGAGGCCGCACTTAGGACATTCAAACAACCACCACTATGTCTTGTTCTGACATAATGGAGCAGCTATACAGTCTGGTAAGTGCATTGTTTTTACTCACATAGCTAACTTTAAAAGCCATAGTCACAAGGTAGGTACATGAAATACAAATGAAGCAGCAAGAACTCTTTTCACTGACAGAGGTGGAACAAGACCTCTTCATCATGCTGGAGGACAAGCTGGATTAGCATCAAGAAGATTAGAAACTGAATCCCCATATTCTCATCCCATCTTGATATTGATGTATGGCCCTGGGACAGTTCTGCCTCTTTTTCCCCCTTCTTCAGCCTGTAAAATGAAGGATATTTATTACTTTCTGAAACAGCTACTAGTCCTTCAGAGGCATCACTTCCCCTGATAAGAGAGCAATCATAAATTGTAGTAAGATGCTTTCACCAGTACTCACAGCAGGATTAGGCTATGCCAACAGTAAACACAGCTAATCCTCAACCCCCCTTCTCTGCTCAATTCCAGCTTGATCTCTCCATATCAATGCAAAGAAACAATATTTTCCTAAGAGAGATGAGCAAAGGCAAGTCCCAGGATAGAGTTGAAAGCAGGCAAATGCCCAGACAGACAGGTACTAACTTGCCTCCCCAGGTAGAGCCAGAGGCAGGATGGGGAGCAAACCCAAGAAAGGGGAGCCAGTGGGAAGAACTAGGCTGGGCAGCAACAGCTAAAGAGAGCACATCTGTCAACTGACAGTGAGCAATACAAAAAGGCCTTTGAACTTCCAACCATTTCCCTGAGCTCATCCCTCTGCATGGTCACACTGGACATCATCCAATGTTTCAGCAAAGCTAGGTCTATCATAAGCCTGCTATTCCTCCCCCTCTCCCAACTCCTATTACACAGGACACTCTTTTATTGCCAAGCAGAAGAAGGGGGAGGGTGGGGGAAGAGGGAAGTTTATAAGGTGAAACACAGACTGAATCACGTCCCCCTGTCCTTTGAACACTTTTCCCTGTTGCCTGTGGGGAGCAGGTTGCTTTGCACCCAAGGACAGCAAGCAATGGTGTTCAGAGCTCTGGAACGCAGAGAGGCTTGAACAATACCGTCTGCTTAATTAGACAAACTCTCATTCATGTGAAGAATGGGAAGTCAATTTTAAACACAAATACAATTTAAAAAAAAAAAAATCACACTACCTCCATTAGAGAAGTGCAGCTTGACCCCAGCTATGTTCATATTTGTGCATACGTATAAACACACACATACCCACAAACAGATCTGATTGCTGAGATCTGCAGCACAGCAGGCAAAAAGTCCAGGGACAAAAATAAAGGAGGTTATTCCACTCTCAGGAAGAAAAACAAGACATTACATTTTACTAACAAACATTTTAGAAAATCTAGTTCCAGAATAATATAAAATGTTATTGCACTGCTGAACTGTATTTAAGGATGTTGTGGGTCAAAAGGGGAAAAAAAAAAAAAAAAAAAAAGTAAAGACTATCAGCATCCAATCTTGCACAGTCCTTTGATCACAAGCACTCTGCCTGAGGGGGCATTGCATTAATTCTGGTGCCTTTTAAAGGAAACATACATACTCCAGGCCCAATAACATGACAAAGTTGCAGATACGGAACTGGTGTGTTTTCAATAGAATACTGAACTGTTGACAAGAGTTCCTAGATTTTAAAACTTGAAGTTTAGAAGGGAAGCTTCACCTGAGCCTTTGCATCTGAGCTCCTGATTAAGTGAATGGCAGAAGGAAAATTATTCTTTCAAAGTTTCCATTAATTTTAATAAAAGACCTGTGAGATTTTATCCTAATCTCACCTTAAAATTTTTTCTTGTGGGGCTGATGAGCAGGTTATAGCGATAGTCCTGCCTGGTAAGGAGGATATCCTCTACAGGGCTTGAATGAGCTGCAGCTCAACAGGAACTGTGTAGATTTCTCCATGAGAGGGGAACAACAAATCACTTTCAGTAATCTTTAAGGTAAAAGAAGTAAACTTTTCTTCAGTCCCTTCAAATGAAAAAGCATTGTACAACAGTGCAAGGAGGTAAGCAAGCAAGTCTGCGTCCCAAAAAGTAACAAGTTAATTATGTATGATACAGATCCAAAATTCAGAGCAAGAAAGCTCTTCTGGGAGGATGGTTATGGGGAGATTTGGTGTATCTTACAAGAAACGGAACTATGTATCAGTCCTCAGGCCAAGTTTACCCAGTTGTCCTTTCACCCTTGCCACAGGAAGTAAGACTCATTCACACCATGAGGACTTCAAAGGGCGTGCAGGAGGGCAGAATGAAAACCATTCCTCTTCTTGCATGCGCCTTTCGTTAGGGACAGGCCAAAGCAGTCTCTGCTGGCACAAGGCAGGAAGGCAGCTGAACTACTCTGTGCATGTACAGTGAGGGCTTCCAAGCCAGACACTGTCAGCAAGCCAGAGAGCTGACACCAGACAAAGTCTATGGAGCTGGCATGACAGCTGGCAGGTTGCTTATTGCTATTATTACTACAGCACTCTGGCTTGTAAACATGATCCAGAGCAGGAAGCAAACATGTCACAGAATAATTGGCTTCCATCACAGCACGGCTTCAAATTTGTAAGAACAATTTCTGTCACAGGTAAGCAGAGACAGGGCTCTCCCAAAGCTAATGGAAAATACCTATGGGAGAGGCAGATGTTCCAAGGACACTGATACAAATGTAAAGTGTCTGGGGTGTGCAGAAACAGTGACAGTTGAGGAAAAATTTAGTGGAATCAACTCAAGAAGTGGTGATTTGTTTTATGGTGTGCAACACAATATTAAAATCCAAACAAAGTAAAACACACCATATTTTAAGAATTTATCTCAAAACTGAAAATATCTCTCAAAAGGAGTGTTTCCCATGTCTGCTCCTGTTTTTCCACAGTTGCAACTCCACTCACAACCAAGTATCTTGCTTTCTTTTTTTTACACCACACACTGCATTTCAAGCTGTTATTCTTTAACCAAAATTACACAATTACCAATTCAAGGCAAGAAAATTGCATTAATACAGAATTTAGAAAACTCCAACTACTCAAGCATATATACAGTACCATATAGACACAGATGCAAGACTGAATCTTGACTTGCTAAAGTAATTTTCCCCTTAACCCCCAGCCTGTTTCAGTTTTTTGCTTTACTAGGAGTCCAGTAAGTCCAATGTCTTCCCATTTTCCTCCTCTCTTCCCAAGGAAGTAGGCATAACTTACTCTTCTCATGGTATTGGCTTAAAAGTATACATATGAGCATATGATACACCGAAGAAAAGTACACTTCAAAAAGGTATGGTTGCAGATTTATTTCTCTGGAAAGTTTGGACATTCACAGGAGAAAAAAGAAAATCCTGTAACTCTAAAACTAGCTTGCAGCAGATCAGTGGAAAGGTGGGATTCCTTGCAAACACGTCTGTTCACTTTTCCAATCAGAGACATCTACTTGATATTATAATTCCTGCCTGTAAAACTCAGAGCTGCACATCCATACAATTGCTGGAAAAGAATCTAAACAGCACCTCAGAAGACTCCATATAAAGTGGTTGCAGATTGCAGTTCATAAGTCAGAAAAAACAACTGGGCCACTCAGCATGAAGACTAGCCCCAGTTTTTTTGGGAATTTTTAAAGTAGGCCTTTAGTATATCTGGGACTTGCTAGATGACTTCACAACAATCCAAATCTTTAGCTCAGTATTTGTATTAAAAGGAATTTAATAATTTCAGTCAATAAATAAACAATAAATCAAGTTCAAAATAGAGAAGCTCAAAATTTCACTCCAACCAGGAAACTTTATGCATGTCACAGACAAACAGCCAGGGAAGGAAAGAAAAATTATTGAACCAACATGTACTGTGTGCATCACTGCTGATTCGTGAGAAGCTTAAGTCAGTTTAAAGTTGATGTTGCTGTTCCAAGGGGCTCAAGCCCCACCCCTGCTCTTGCACTCCTGCTGCCCTGTTTATGCTTGGCACAGTCAGTAAGCAGAGAAAATGGAAGGTTAACCCCACAAAGGAGTACACCTTCAAAAGGTTCCTGTATGCCAAGTAGAAGAGAGGGATTTAGCAAGCAACCTGTTCTGGCAAAAAGGTTTGGTACTATAATAACTAAGCAAGACACGAAACAGCACAGACAATTACCACAAACCTACACTGTAGAGCTGATCTAGTTCTTACGAGCTAAGAATAGTATCATACTTGGATTCATAATGAGCAGCCACTCAGAGCAAGATATAACAGGCTTAAAGGAGTAAGTGTTCCTCAAGCTCCTCCACTGCAACCTTGAATGTGTGTGCTGAAGTCATGCACTTAAGAAATGGGGCGAAGGATGTTACAGAAATGTTAACTTTTATTTCTGCTTTCTTCTACCAGAATGCAATATTTAAAAAGACAGGTCCTATTCTAGTCCTACCCCCTTGAATCGCTTTACTACTCTGTATAAATGGACCAAGTTATTTCCTGAATAAAATCAAATAATCATCAAGGTTGGAAAAGACCCTCAAGACCATCTAGTCCAACGGTCAACTTATACCACCCCCAAGCCATACTCTCAAGTTCCAAATCCAGACACCTCTTTGACACTTCCAGAGACCATGACTCTACCACCTCCCTGGGCAACTTATTCCAATGCCTGACCACTCTTTCAGTGAAAAGTTATTTTCTAATGTCCCATCTGTACCTTGCCTGGTGCAACTTAGGGCCATTCGCTCTCATCCTTTCACCTGAGACACGGGAGAAGAGACTGACCCCACCTCACTACAACCTCATCTCAGGCAGTTGTAGAGGGCAATGAGGTCACCCTAGCCTCCTTTACTCCAGGCTAAACGCCAGTTCCCTCAGCTGCTTCTCCCAATACATGTTTTCTAGACCCTTCACCAGCCCAACTGCACTTCTCTGGACACACGCCTCTCTCTTGTAGAGAGGGGCCTGAAACCAGGACAGGATGCCATTGACCTTCTTGGTCACCTGGACACACACACACACACACACACACTGGATCATGTTCAGCTGCTGCTGACCAGCACCCCCAGGTCCTTTTCTGCTGTGCAGCTTTCCAGCCTGTAGTGCTGTCTGGGGTTGTTGTGATCCATGGTCAGGATCTGACACTTCACCTTGTTGAACCTCACACAACTGGTTTCAGCTCATCAACCCAGCCTTTTCCTCATCCACTAAAAGGGTCACGCTGTCACAGAAGGAGATCAGGTTGGCTAAGCAGGACCTGCCTTTTGTAAAATCATATTGTCTGGGCCTGATCCCTGGTTGTTCTGCACATGTTGAATGATGGCACTAGGATGATCTGCTCCATGACCATCCCTAGTACTGAGGTCAGGCTGACAGGCCTTTAGTTCCCTGGACAATCCTTCCAACTCTTGTAGCTGGGTGCTTCATTTGCCAATTTCCATCCAACTGGAACTTCTCCAGTTAACCAGGATTGCTTCTAAATGACTGAAAGAGGTTTGGCAAGTTCTTTCACCCTCATTAATTTTAGGTGCATCCCTTCTGGGCTCATGGACTTATGGGTGTCTAATTAGCATAGCAGGTCACTAACTATTTCCTTCTGGATTATGGGGGCTTCACACAGCTCTCTGTCATTAAGTTCCAGCTCAAGGAACTGGTATCCTGAGGACAACTGGTTTTGGCACTAAAGACTAAGGCAAAGAAGGCATTAAGTAACACAGCCTTTTTCTCATTTCCCTGACACTATGCTACCCTCTACACTCAACTAAGGGTGAAGACTCTGCTCAGCCCTCTTTTTGCTGCCAATGTAGTTATAGAATTTTCTTTGTTGTCATAACTGCAGTGGCCAACCTTCTTAGAAACTGTAAATTAAAAAAGGAAGAAGTCAAGCCCAGTTCCCACATTCTCTGCATCACTTTATATTCTGTCTCTTATATGTCTACCTCTCTTTTATATTCTTCCCAACTTCCAGTGCCTGAGAATATCAGCAGATTGCTCACATTTCAGTACTGTTTTCTTGTTTGCACAGCTTCCATTCAAATAAATATAGGCCAGATCCCCTTAATATATTTTATCCCCTTAATGTATTATATCTTACTGTGCAAGACCAAAAAGTTCCTCTCTTTGAAGCCACAGAGAGAAAGACATGATGCATCAGTAGACAGCAAGAGAAGAGTCGAAGAAAGTAGCATGAAAAAAAATGTTCTTCATCAAAACACAAAATCTGCCTCTACTTGTAATAAAGACTTCCCAAACCAGAGGCGGCATATTCATCTTTCACAGCCCTTAATGGATTATACATCCACAAACTTGTCAGATTGCTGTTCAAGAATGTTTGAAGTTTCAGAATCAATGTTTTGTGGCAAGGAGATTCACAGTTTAAGCATAAGTTGTATGAAGCAACTCTTGTTAGCACCTCCTGCTAGTTCCCATGGAAGATCTTATCTTTCCCACCCCCAAGTCCTACCATGCCTGCTTAGCTTGAAATTTTTGGTGCTAGAAGTTGTTGAATTACCAGGAAAATCATATCAAGAAGTATCTCTTGTCTTAATCGTTATGGAGCCCACCAAAAAATAAGTTAAAACAATCCCACCACCATCCCCCAATCTCCTCACCTACCTTCAAAAAAACCTTGCAAGAAAAGGAATTTTCTTCTATGCTTAGTAAAAAGCCAGTAAAACCAGCTTAGCTTTGGATATGCCTCACCTCCCCAAGACTTAAGGTCTTCCATGTTGCTCTATGCTCACAAAATTTTAAGAAACGAGAACTCAGAAGGAAGGAAATTTTCACGAAGCTGGGTCGACATCTCCCACATTTAAGGAAGAAGAGATTCTTTAAGACAATACTTAAAAGATTGGGAAAGCTCCTTTTCATACAGTAATCAACAGCAGTAACCAGAAAAGGTTAGAGAAAGATCCAGCAGAGGAAGAAAAATTTATATCTCATGTCCACTGACAGGAGCCCTAAATTTTCAGCTCTAGGGCAACTTTTAGGAAAGGAGTTTCATGAGACCAGGGCTTTTTTTCCCTACTCTTCAATTCTACCATGCTCTGTGGAATCCAAAGAGATGAGGTAAAAAAGGAACTTCCTTGTGTTTCCACGGAAAGAGGCTTTCTCTATTCATCTCTATCATGCTACACCCATTCAGAATGACATTTCACATCAGTTCTCACCTAGCTGGGCTCAGCTACACAGATGCCAACACTATGCAGATACACAGTACCTGCAAGGTAATGTCTCTCAGCAGATCCCAAGACCAATGAATGTTATTTCAGTGCTTGCCTTTCCTGCCCTTCACAGGGCAGCAAGGACAGAAACTAGAATGTTACTTAAGAGGGCAGACACCCTCAATACGCCTCTTCACACTGTTTATTTTCCATTAATATTTACAGCAAAATCATATAATTTAACTCAGAGATAGTGTTTTTGCAAGGGTGGAAAAATGAGAGGTACTCTTTTCTGTCCTTCCTCTCCCTCTAACATATTCATGTCCAAGCACCACCTAAAACCAGCTGCAAAAAAAGCCGAAGTTGGGCTTCCACTGTGTTTATATCATTGGACAATGACTTTGTTCAACTCAGAGTCAGTCAAAAGTACAAGTCATCTACAAACAAAAACATTTGCCACACAAATGGCAGGATGTGCTTGTAAAAGAGGGCAGCACCTGCAGAGAAACAGATATTCAATTTTCCCAAACACAAGTCAAGGATGGTATTCTTACTGCAGCCATCTTCATCACTGTGGTCCCCACAGTCATTGTCTCCATCGCATTGCCACTGAGCAGGGATGCAGGTGCATTCACCAAAAGCACTGACAGCACAGGTAAAATGATTACGTCCACAGGAGCACTCAGTGCTGCTTGTAACACCTGTAAAGGAAGAAAAAAAGAAAGAAAAATGTTTTGAAGAGATCCCATCTATTTTAGAGTAAACATTAAATACTAAGTGACATAAATTTTTCTCTGTGTACACACAGAAAGTGTGTATACACTACTATGTAAGAACACATCCTTGACTGGAAAGGAAAACATTTGCCTCCTCACATGCTGAAATTGGAGATCGATTACTATGCACAGCTTCTTGGAAAGGGGCTCTTTGAAGGCAACAGCAAAGTGCAATCTGCCAAAAAGAGACTTGGGAATCAGCTGAAAAATAACTCAGCACTAATCACAAACATTCAAGGAATGCCAGGTATCAGAACACCCCTTTTATTTTGCAAAGTAAGTCCTCTTCTAGACCACAGCGCTGCTGCTGCTCTTCACTTAGTTCTGACACCACAATACAAGGGAAAACTTTCTGAAGTAGAATGCTTGCTATTTGAAGGGTCTTCTCCAAACCTTAAACTTTTTAGATGCAAACCTTTTGCATGTCACTATTTTAGACATTTCAGACTCCAGTGAGAGTGGAAAAAAAAATCTTTTTTTATTTACCTGTAAACATTAAACTGTTACGCTAGGCTGTGCAAAAGAGCAAGAGGATTTTCAGCTTTACAAACTGACCAAAAGAAAATGCAGTCCAAATGATAATTTATAACCTGATAAGAATATTTTTACCAGCCCTAAAGTTAGCCTAAGGACTTCCCAGCCCTCCTTTCCCACCTTCAGAACAATACTCTAACACAACTCTTGAGTCTCACCCCTGTGCAAATGCAACTATTTAGGATTATTATCCCACACTTTCTCTTAAGAAAATCTCTGCCTTGAGAAAGAACAGGCTGTAACACCCCCCTACCCCCAAAAGGAAAAGGTCATGCCTGAACTTCTGTCTGACATTATCTAGACAACTATATAATCAATATCACTGTTAAACAAATGATTATCAATCATCAACTCCCTCAAGCAGTCTGGTTGGATTTTTTTGCATGGGTCCTTCTTTCTGCAATTCAAACAAACCTAAAGCTCTTAGATTAAACAACAGATCATAAGGAAAGAATTACAGAGAAATACCTGCCCCAAGTGGTAACCCCAAGTGGTAATTACATACACACTGAACTATTTTCAGCCTTTTTGATTTCATTGATCTCACTCATACATCTAGCTTACCTGTGATTAACCATAACCTGTACCAATTAGGCAAAAAGAAAAAACAAGCCTCATACTTTCCTTATTTTTCATTCTAATTGAGAAAAGGAATATCTGCAAAATTGGTGTAATATTTCTGCAACTCTTTCAATAGCAGAATTCCCTCCAGTGAAGACATCCACTTGTGCCAGTAAAGCCAAGATTTAACTTCAGAGAGAATGCACTTCCTTGAAAAAGGATTACATTATGTTTCTTCTGCACAAAACTGGTTGAAGAGATTTCTGCTGGCCTCAGCTGCCTGCTTGCAAATGCTACACTGCAGGTTGCAAGGCCTTAACTACAAACTATTCTCCAAGCTGAACTGCACCCAACAAATTGGTTGTGAGATTTCTGTTCAGTCTGTCATGGGGGCGAAAACCTTTTATTCTTGTACTCATGTCCTCTACAGGTTACCTTTGAAAGGTTTAGTACAAAACATACATCTCAAGGTATTACTGCATACAACAGAAAAGCAGCCACCATCTGGTGTAACAAGGGATAAAGGCTAAAAGAACAGGAAGTGAATAAGGAATGCAAGAGGCCAGGGCAATCAGATCTTCAGAGGACTGGTCGGGTATGGCCAGGGCAACAGCTGGCTCAAAAGGACAGCAAGTGGGTGATGTAGCCTGATGGCAAAAAAAAGCAACATTCCTAAGGAAAAGCAATTTATCATTTATGCAACTATTTCAGACTAGTAGAAATAAACTATTGGAAATTCAAGAGAACCACAATCACCCACAGAAATCAAACAGGTTTCTTCAAACCAACAACACAGAAAATTCAGGACAAACCATCTTCTGCTGTTGTAGGTGCTACAACCTTTTAAAACAGCAGAACTAGTAACCGAAGTAGCTGCTGTTTAAACTTCCTTTTCCAAAGCAATTTTCTACCATTATCCTCAAAAGCACCCCAAAACACTCACCCCAGCTACTTTAAACTCCAATATCCCTTCCTGTTGGAGTACACAAGATCACTATCATTTAGGCTGGCAAAGATCTCTACGGTCACAGAGTCCAACCACGAATCCAACACTGCCAGGTCCACCATTAAACCACATCTCTAAGTGCCACATCCACATGCCTTTTAAATACCTGCAGGAATGGAGACTACCATCCCCTGGGCAGCCTGTCCTCCACTGTTGACAACCCTTTTGGTGAAAAAAAATTTCCCTAATAAGCAAGTTAAACCTTCTCAGACACAACTCGAGACCATTTCTGCTCATCCTATCACTTTGTACCTGGGAGAAAAGACACCCAACTCCCTACAACCTCCTTCCAGGTAGTTGCAGAGAGTGATAGGGTCTCCCTGAGCCTCATTTTCTCTAGGCTAAACCACCTTAACTCCTTCAGTCCCTCCTCTGAAGACTTGTTCTTTAATCCTTTCACCAGCTTTTCTGGCCTTCCCCATGAGCAGCATGGCAGTACAACTCTGCAACAGCAATGAAAGAATTTGTGCAGCTGTCCCAGTCTGCAAACTGTAACTTAATCTGCTGTATTGTCAAACACACAGTGCTCTTCAAAGTTGTTACTAATATTAGGTTACATATAAGCACACACATACTAAATCTGTTCTTCTCACCTCATTAAAGTTGCTATGTTCCATCATCTCTGCTCTGTGATTTTACCATGCTACTGAAACTGCTGGAAGCTGAAGGACACGCTATGACCCAGATAACAACACTCTCTCATATGTACTAGCTGGTGTCTGTAGTGCCATTATGTAAGCATACTTTGCTCAACTATTTCAAGTTACAACCAGTGCAGATCTAATGGTTTGTGATTTGTGACCCTTAGGAGAACTAGCCTTCTAGTCATTTATAAATCATGATCTACCCTGGTTTTGCACTTGTCAAGTAATGCACATGATTGCTGGGAAAGCACACTGATTTCAACCTATGAACAGTTTCAGAAGCAAATCCTGGATGGCTAGTCTTTTCCAGCCAACAGAACAAGGTGAATGAAAGCTGGCACACCTGAAGGCAGCAAGAATTTTCTCAATGATATCACTGTGGATAGTATTTCACTCATAAATATTTCCCAGTGCTCAGAGCTCCAGTGACACTACCCTGTAACTGTATCTGTAACAGTAGAGGGTCAGGAAGGATAAAGATGAGAAGCATGTTTTTTCCAACTCCAAGCGGAAATGGTGCACTTGGAGTGAGAAGCCTTAGCAGGAGATCTACTCTCTTACCTCAAACTCACATTAAACACTGGGAGCGTGAGACAGAAGGCTGACCAAACACACATATAAAGCTCCAGTGTCACGTTTCAATCCCATTTAGTCAGCGGGCCAGGAACAGGATGGAAATCAGTGCTTGCTGTTCAGGCAACTGGACCAACAATCAAAGGGGACATATCTAATTGCACTTGTACACATTATTCTGGAGCAGGAACAGGGAGAGACACGACTGGGCTTAGTAACGACAAATATTTTTCCCGAAACTTTACATAACATTGAAGGCTTGGACGTTTTACTAACTCTGTATTCAAAAATATTTTCACTTATGTAGGAGGGAAAACCCTGACATATTTTAGCAATGCAATATATACAAAATGACACAAAAAAGCTAAACAGAGATACTGCCACATGCTGAGCTGATATCACTCAATTTTCATGGCCTCTCCTGATCCCTCATGTGACCACAAAAAAACTTCCTACTCTCACTTGCCCATGGGTACAAACAACTAAAAAATTATCTTTGCTGTCTGTAGTTTGGCTCCCTCCAGATGCATAGCAGCAGGATCCAGTAACCAGTTTTCCAGCAAAGTATACAAACAACCTCCAGATTTTAAAAACAGGAAGTCAGTCTAAACACAGGCCTCATACTTAACATCTGCCATCACCTTAATTTAGCATGGTATGCTGCTTCTTCAGATTGCTTCCAAATATCCTCCACATCTTCATATATATTTGATAAATTGTCTCCTAAGGAAGGGTGAGTTGCCCCCACCTCTCTTAAAACAATAGTTAGGATCTACGTAGTTTTATGTCTAAAGTTGGCAAAGCAGTTATATAATTTGAAAATGGCTGAAAAGCAGAAGACAATTAACATCCTGTTATTTCTACATTTCTGCTTCTTTTTTTTGGGGGGGGGGTGGGAGAGGCGAGGGCAGGGCTGCTTAAACCGCAGGTTACTCTGCTTCCCTCACCTCCCAGCAACTCTTCATCAGACCAAACAATATATACCAAATGAAGCAAAACCTAATAATATACACAGCTTCATTTTGCTGATAAAGTCACTTGCAACCCTCAGAGCTATTACAGAGCAACCCTTTATTTGCCATGGATTCATAAAAATATTGACATTACAAAGAAAACTTAAGTAGACAGGAAAATTACCAAACTGGGCTCTGTAGTTGTTGCTTTGACTGAAACAGTAGATTTCTAGTGCAGAGTGAAAACCTGTTTTGTTTACGTCTTAATGGTGTGCTTTATTCCAAAAAGAAAGAGTCTAACCCATTCCCTCTTCAATAAAAATAATGACACACGGCAGCTCTTAACACTATTTTGCAGCAATTCAACCTTTGACAGGCTGTTTATACAACATGGAATCATGCAACAGCCCAATTTGGAAAGGACCTCAAAAGATCACCTGGCCCAACCTTTTGTGGGAAATGGAGCCTGGATGAGACTATCCAGCACCCTGTACAGCTGCATCTTGAGAACCTCCAGTGACAGGGACTCTGTCATGTCTCTGGGGAGGTAATGGGGAGGTAGCATGATTGCTCTCACTGTAAAAAGCATCTTTGGTTGAGATCAACACACTCCTGTCAGTCTCTAGTAGCATTCTAGCACTATCAGAATTTTATCATATTCACATATGGATGAAGTCTCCTCAAGGAACAACTGCAAAAGAATCTGGCTTTAATGGTCAATGCCATACTGCCAATGCCATGCTGCTTAAATGGTCAATGCCATGCTGCCTTTCCAAATCTTCTTTTACCCAGGTATCAAGAACGAGCTACATAAAAGAGACTCCCACCTCACACCACCCTGTTGATTTTATCTTTTCCTTTTGATCCTAACACAGAACCTCTTACTGTTATTTTTAAAATCAGCAGTAGGAAGTTCATAGCCATCGGTTTGTTTGCACCACCCTCCAGTTCTTCATGTACCTGTAACATCAGATAGCCCAGCTAAAACCATGGCTAAGTAAGTGCTTCTATGCTGCAAGGAAAACAGCACCAATAGCTTTAGAAAAGCCAGAACTATGAGCACATTTGGCATTATTTACAGTTGCAGACTGTTCAGCTCAGAATCAGAAGCCTCTGGAAAGAACAATCATTCTCTTGGTCCAGCACTGAGTAACATACAGATCTGGGTTTCTCCCTCTCCATGGACAGGGATCTAATTCTGGCCTAGAGAAGACCTTCAATGGAAGGCAGAGATCTTTCTGCAAACCTCATTATTACAAGAGACAACCAAAAATATGAAAACACCATACTTTAAAATTTTAACAGAAAAATGTTTTGAGGACAGAAGGTATAAGTGGATATTGAAGGAGGTGAAAATACAGGACACATATGACACTTAGAGTTACAAAGAGGAAAAAAAGAAATCCAGGACTGTGTAAATTGAATGGAATATGATTAACGGCATTAAAGGTGAAAGGAGAGAACTGAAGTCCTAACAGTGATGGGTATAAGGGTGTAGAGTGTTTTCCAGAGAAAGCATGGAAGGTATCCCCAGATGCATTTTTGAACAAATCTGGAGTAAGCATCAGAATATTTTGCCCTGGCTTCAAGAGATGCACTGAATTTCTTTCTTCTGTATTTTAAGAACTCATGAGCATCTGATTGTTTACTTGGGGTTAAAATTAGTGAATTCTGCAGCACAGCCTTTAATAACCTTCTTAACACCTTGCCCACCTATTGCCAGAAGGTCTGTGTCAGATAACAATTATCCTTCTTTCTCCGCTTCCAGGTCAGACTCTCTTTTGCATTCCCATCACATAGACATCTTGATGAGGGCATATGAGGGGATATATCAGATGGTCTTGAGCATAGCTCAGATGATACACTTTCCTTCTTTATCCAGTACTTCCCTGAGTTCCTACAGCAAAGAAGCTCGGCTTCATTTGCTTGCCTGTCTTCAGGGAAAATGAAAATTCTGGATTCCTCTCTTACCCAAATAGCAGTTTCCACTGAAGAAAAAAGTACAGTTAATCCAGCTTTAGAAGAGGGATTTGCTGACCATTGTTTAAACTCAGAGCTCTGCTGGCAGACACAGAAAAGGCAACATTACAGCACAACAGCCTGATGTCAGAAGGGGCACCATGCACTGATAAAAGCCAACAGTTTTCTCTTCTTTTCTACTCCCATTACAGAAGCATCTGAAGCAGTTCCGATTGGGTACCCACATGGTCTTCGAGTTGTTGAAGCCTGCCTAGACTAAAGTTAACATCACTAGGAAGAGCAATCCAAAAGTTTTCAAAGCTTTAAACAGAATTGTTACAGTTTTGTTTGAGGACGTATGTGATAGTGGAAAGGTTAAGGGAAAAAAAAGAGATAAACCTCAACAAAACCACATGAACCAGAGAGGAGACTGAAGATGTTACAGCTTTTTGGTAACGGAATATGGTGCCTACTTTGGCAGTCTCCAAGTGAAAATGAAAGTTCCCTAGTCCTAGAAGTTCCCCTTTCAATCTGAAAAAGAAGGGATAACCTCAATCCTGAACCAGCTTGTTCTCAATTAAACACGTGACTGCACAAAGTGCTAGGGAGAGGCACATTATCAAGCACAATCACCTTCAGTTACCATATTAAACTGCTCAACTACACACCTTAGACCTCAAAAATGTTACACTTAATGTGAGCACAAAGAATGAAAGCATAAGGAAGAGAAATTCCACAGGGCATCTGCTAATTAGGACTTGAAGAAAATAAGGGGTACAACAAAGTGCTAACTGACTGAGTGTTAGTGCAATGGATGCATGACTGAGTTAGAGTGAGAAGCTATATTTTCAGAAACATTGCATGGGGAGAGAAACAGGAGGCCTTTAAAAACATCCTTGAGTCCCTGGACCCCCAATTCTGATCCCACAGACCAGCAATCCCACTGAAACAATTAAAGACCAGCAATCCCACTGAAAACTTCTACCTGCACCTGGGGAGTAGGAAAGCGTTTACAGAAACAACTCTTGAAAAAATACACTGAAGAAGCATTTGATTTGAACATAAAAAGACTCAATGATTAAGAAGCAATTGATACAGTTCCTTCTTCCAAAACTTTAAAGCCATAAATTAATACCTTGCACTAATCAATGTGACTATAACTGAGGTCTCTAGATACTTGTCCTAACTCTGTATCTTCTACAGAACTTGACAAAATTACTTCTTCCCTTCTACAAGTGGGTATACTGCTATTATGCCACCACAATGAACTGAGGCTTAATGTTTAATCTGTTCCTACACATACAGAGTCTTTGAACAGAAGGTGCATTATTATTGCCATGAAATCCTACTCAAAATCTTATTCAAATTGGCTGGGTTACCAGCAAACACAGATCAAAAAAGTCAGCTGAAGGACCATAAACAAAAGATAATGAGAAATGGCAGCAAGTCAAGCTGCAGGGGGTAGGGATAGTTAGTATGTATTATAGGGATCAGCATTAGATCCAGTCCCATGAAATAACTTCATTAATGATCTGGAAGAAAGACTAAGTATCAAGTTAAAGGAGCCTGCAAATGATACCAAAATAGGAAATATTCTTCTCCAAACAGAACAGAGGAAAAAGAAATAATACAGAAGGGGCCTTAGAAGATTAGAATTATGGGCAGGAAATTAAGATTCAACCTTTAAAAAAATATTTTTTTAAACCAGTGCATCTGGTGGAAATTAATTTGAAACAGATTGAACAAATTAATAGAACAGGCTGGGGATGCGGCAATGCCTGGAAAAATCAAGGAGCAATAATAAAAGACTAGCCACTGGTTTCTGCTATGACACAATATGGCAGCAAAAAAAAATACTTTAAGCTAATTATGTATAAATGTCACACCATGGAGGAAGAAACTTTCCCCCCATCTGCAGAAGTAAAGTGTAAGATTAAGGTCCATACTGAGACTTGTACATCACATTGGGAATCATGTTCTAACCACAGTAACCAAACATTTATCAAAAGTGTGTTATAGTTCCCTCAAGACTCCAAAAAGATTATTTGAAGCCTGAACCAACATGGCATATTTTTATTCCCTGCTGACTATTTAGTTCTTGAAATCAGACAAAAGGCAACAACTACCAATTCTATGAGGGTTTTTTTCTGAATAGGAAACATTGTTTCCTGAGCAACTTTTTAATTGCCTATGGAAGTAGCTCACAGTGGACAACACATGAATTCTCAGTATTGAAACGGGACTTTTCAACCACTAAAGCATGTTAAACACATCAAAATCTCAGCTTTAAGTTCTTGTCCAAAAGCAGGCGTGAAGTATCAGGTAAATGACAACTATTTCAAATGGACTGAGGAATTTTAACAGGTGAGGCTAGACAGGAGAAAGCTGTATCTGAGTGACCACACCTACAATGTTATCTCCACCTCTCAGCTCCTCAGCACAAGAGAGACATGGAGGTCCTGGAGCGGGTCCAGTGGAGGGCTAAGAAGATGATTAAGGGGATGAAGAATCTCTCTTATGAGCAAAGGCTGAGGGAGTTGGGCCTGTTCAGCTTTGAGAGGAGACAACTGAGAGGGGATCTCATCAATGTCTATCAATATCTGAAGGGAGAGTGTCAGAGGATGGAGCCAAACTCTGCTCAGTGGTGCCAAGCAACAGGACAAGAGGCAACAGGCAGAAACTGATGCACACAGAAGTTCCACTCAAGCATAAGAACTTCTTTGTTGTGCAGGTGACCAAGCACTGAAACAGGTTGCAGAGTCTCCCTCATAGTTGATATTAAAAAACTACCTAGGTGCAACCCAGCGCCATGTGATCTAGGATAACCTTACTTGAGTAGGGGGTTGGACCACAATACCTACTGGCACCCCTTCCAACCTGACCTGTTCTGTGACTTTTTCCCCCAGCCTTCTCTTCAGAATCATATGCTGCTCCCTCCTGGGAATATCAGAACTACTTTGTAAGGACCTGGTAAAACACCTCAACTCTAATTTCCAGATATTTTGGCTGAAATGTGACCATCCAGTGATATCTTTTGCATACTTAATAGCCCTTAAATGGCAAGTGTCCTTTCTGTAACTACAAGGTTCCCTCAAACATTTGTAACTGGCAGGAGAGTAGAAAATGCTGGTTTTGTTCTGTAGCTCCACACATCTGTCAAACACTGCTGATGTCCAAGAAACCAAGCACCATATCAGCCAGCTTCAAACATCATGTCCTATGTAAACAGAAATAGATAGCCCTTTTAAAAAAGCCTTTGAACCTTTCAAAAGATCAGAATTCAGTATGATGGTTCTCCCTATAAGTGTGTACAAAAACATTAGACAGTGGGAGCATCTGTTTGCTTTACCAAGAATCTATGAAGGTGCACAGACCTCAGAAAGCCATGACCTGCAGCATGCTAAATCTGACACCCTGCTTCTTACCTCCAAGGCTCTAACTGGAAGAGACTGAGCCTCCTACGTATCTTTAACCCACATATTTCTATTTTTTCTGTGGACTAAATAATTTTTTCTACATGGATTCCAAGGAGCAGGAACATTGTTTCCCACTGTGTGAATTTGTTTCATGTTACTGTTAAAAGCATCCCTTCAGTCTAGGCATTTCATTACCTGCAGCTTTTCTCTCTTTGGCAGAGAGCATGACATCCATTTTATATTATGAAGTGCAGAGTGATATCTGAAGGATGCCATCAAGAAACGTGCTTTGCTGATTTTAACATGAAGCAGCATTTTCTTACATAGCTGCAGGCTCCTGCGCAACTTCATGTCAATAGAGAACTGCAACAAAGAATCCAAGGGACTTACCCCAGCGCTAAGTTACTTGCCATGCAGGATCATTCCACTCAAGCACATTTAAACATAAAATGAAATACTGCCCACTGAGAAATAGAATGACAAAAGGTTGTTACTGCATAACATCACTCAAGGACATCATTATCCAACCTAAAACATTGTGGGAATGTTTAGCTGGACCACAAGGGCCTGACAGGCAGAGATACAGGACTCAGGCCCTTTCAGAATGCATCAGCATCCCAGACAAACTTTAAAATACTACCTTGAGCCTACATCATGCTTTGCAAGAATTAGTCACTTCAGCAATATGAGACACATAACTTTCCATTTCTTTCAGTGTGGTTGTTTTTTTTAACCCACACACTAACAACCTCTACCCTTTCCTGTTCCATAAAGGTTGCAAACAATTTACTGTTTATTTATCATGAAACATGCAATACACTAAAATTTAGAAAATAATAGCACAACAGCAGAAACATTACCAGGTGACCTTCAAAATTACTAAGTGCCAGCTAGAGAAGCAATTGCTAAGAGCCAGCTGGAGAAGCAACCTGCTGTTTTAAGCAGATAATTCACAGGAAAAAGGTACTTCTGATGTACTTCACCTAGTACAGTTACCTATCAGATTCACTAGCCTGACAGCACATACAAATGAAGGTCACTGAACAGCCAGAAAACATTCTGCCTTATTAAAGTTCATGGAAGTGAAACACTGGACTTTGTTTTCCCAGTTATGGGGCAGAAAACATTGGCATTTTAAGTTCTGTGAGCTTTCCTTTAACTTTTCCATTACTTCACCGACAGAAATACTCTCATCCTTGAAGAAATTACCTTAAAGTGATCCTTACATTATCTCAGCTACAGGAGCATCAAAAGTTTATTATAGTCACAGTAAGGATAAGCTCTGTCACTTCTGGGAAACAATCTCAAATAATCAGAATCTCAGAGCTATTGCAGAAATTCTGGAGCTTTGCAATCCTTCCCCTTCATTAAATGGAGAAGAATGGAAGCAACCTACAAGACCTAATGTAAACCAGCTTGGATCTGTGACTCCTAATTACAACATGAGAAAATAAAGATTTAATTTGAATACATGCATTCCTCCCTCTTCTACTTCACTTCTCTTATTTTAAGTAATTCAAGTATTAACTTTGAAGCGTAACAAACAATCGGTGCTTTTCCAACATCTATTCTGCTTCTGCTCCCATTCCTCTTCCAAGCTGCAAATATCCTTGAGATTTCACTGAAGTCCTTGCTTCACAGCTGAGAAAGACACAGCTGTCATCTCACCACCAAGTATGAATTGAGCTAAAAGCACACACACAAAAAAATCCTCAGTTTTCAGTTTCATACAGGAGAGCCATATATCTTCCTCTCTGCACATAGTGTTGAACAATAACAGCTTCCAAATGACAAAGGCTATTTAAGAAACCAGTTACAGGTCACAGCATTAACAAAAACTGAAATTAATGCCAATTTGTTTTAATTTACTGGCTGTAAACTGCACTGATTTAACTGCAGTGTCATGAGCAGCTAAGGTGTCTTGAGGTGGGGCAAAAGGAAAATGGAATGGTCAAAAAACGGTAGCTAAGAGGAGGAAGCACCACTGCCATCTTTGCTTGAGAAGGTGTGCTTAGAGGCTTCAGGGATCCAAGAAAAACTAGAAATGGCATTTTTTGATCTGGCTTGCAAGGATAAATGTGCTTGGGAAAATTCAGAATCCAGCCACTTCCTTGCCACAAAGTCTACAGGAAAATCCTTTTCCTTTTGATTTAAAAGTTTCTTGAGCTATTATCTTCTTCTGCCACACCACTCATGATCTTTGTTAATTACTGCATCAGTGCTTCCCTAGTGCTCTCTCAATTTACAAATTACTCAAAACCTTGCTCAACACAATTTCTAAGCCATTTTTATTCTGTCTTCAAAGTTTCACCTGGCATTGGCTCTCTGAACTACTCTAAGTAAGTTAGACCCACAGGAAATTATCAGCCAGCTTCTTTCATCTTTCAGATGCTCCAGTCACTGGACAAGCTGTAAGGACATTCTACCCTCCAGAACTTCTCTCCAAAACCCAGAAAACTAATTTATTTGTTTAACCTTTTCAGGACTTCTGTTCAGTCCCAGAACACACCAATACTCATCGCCATAGACTTCTTTTCAGAAAGTAAAAGTGAAAGCATTGAAAAGTCTTCCTTTTCAAGGAACTTTAGGTTCTAGTGGGACTGCAGTTGTCCAGGCACGTAGTGTAAAGAGATCAACCAGCTCAAAAAAAACCCCAATTTTGGCTTTTGCAGGCTGCAGTCAGATTCTTCCCATCATTATGGCATGATACAAAAAAGACCAGGCTCCTGGACAAGATAGAGACTCTTTTCTTATAGAGAGATCATGTTAAGGAGTTTATTTTGCTATTCTATAAAGAGGCCCTCATGTTAGCAGTGGAGCATCTGAGCTTTGAACCTTTCCAGCTCTGCCACACGAGAGACTGGGAAGCCAGCCGCAAGAGCTCAGCCTAGCAGAAGAGTCCTCCAGGGAAGGGATAGGATACACAATGTGGTTTTGTGGCAATAAGGAGGCAGGAGCTCGTTTTTGCAATCCCATGGGCAGGAGGACTTCAGAAGCACAAACCACAAGATAAATGGAGCTATCTTGGGACAAAGAGAGTTGTTCTGTATGTTGTTTTCTAAAAAATAACTCCACACATGATATTATGTTGCCCTCAGAGGATGAGGGGCAAAGGAGCAATTATTAACTGGCCAGATTGAGCTGGAAGAACACAGCTGGGTCTGGCAAAGAGAGAGGTACCACACAACCACAGAGACATCACAGCAACTGTGCAGCCTACCAGAGAACTGGATTAACTTTAAAGTAAAAAAGAAACCTTTACCAGCAATATTTTTTAAATGTATATATGCACACATATATACACACACAGATGTGCACTCAAAAACACAAGTTTAATGCAAATATGCTTTATGGGCTCAGGTGGGATAAGTTCTTTCTAACAGAACTGCCAACAGGAAGAACAAGAATGCCAGTGTTGGGGTTCCTGCAGGGCAGCTATACTGTACATCACCCCCTATTTAGCCCACCCACATTTGTTTGCTTTCAGGGCAGCCCATAAAGCACCGACCTACACCTCCCACAGCACCTGGACTTCAGACTGCTTTGCAACACTTAGAACATGATCATCAAACTCTTCCTCTGTTTAAACTGGAAGTCTCAGGTGCTGCCTCTACAAACCCCCAAGTTCCACAGCTCATTTTTATCCACACCCCAGAAAAATTAACCACAATAGCAAAAAGCACCAGAAAATCCCTTACAGCCAGTTACAGACTGTTCACGCTGGATTTCACTTTCAATTAAATAATAGCAACAGCACTGAGGCAAGCAGAGGAAGACACACAAAAAGCAAAATGGTCTAGTCACGGAACCACATCTTTCTAGGTATGTGTGTGGTCTCTACTATTACAGTGTCAAGTTGCCTTTTTCTACTAATGAACAATTTTAACACCTCTTAAAAAGCTGAGAAGTATTATCTTCAATACAGGAGCAAAAAAATGGAAGGTAAACAGCCCAGAACTGTGAGTATTTGGGTGCCTAAGGCGATTAAAATCAGCAGAAAATTAGACATTTAACTATCATTACACAGCTGGCCTAAGAGACTCAGACCTGACTCTGAATATTACAAAATACTCTTACCTCCCACAACAGGCAGTCTTCACGCTTGGAAACTTGAGCCTTAAGTGACTTCCCAAAGAGCTTGTGGCCAAACTGAGAAATTAAAACAGATCCTACCCAGTCCCAGTCCACCTCTTAACCAGGGCACAATTTGCCCTTCCATACCTAGGTTCTTACCCCAGAGAGCTTATTGAAACAAACTTGCAGGAAATCAAAGCCACTATTGCACAAACATGGAAGGATTTACACACACTGCTTGGGAAGTCAACACCTCCTGCTCTACCTCACCAGTCTGCTCCCCTATGCCATCTGACCCAAATTAAGTCAGATCCAAGTCCTGCTTCCAAAAAAAAAAGTCAGAGCCAGGCTCCTGAGACTCTCCTGGGGGCTCCCAAGTTCCTGTATTAGCCTTACAATTCTTAAAAGGACAACATTAAAAGGAAGTCCAGTCCTGAGGCCACTGTTAATCTAATAAACACTGGAATTACATTTCTTCTCAGCGAAGAGGCTGCCCGCCTGATGGCACAAAGCCAACATTTAAATGCTACTGTTGCTCAGAGCCCTAAATTAGTTTTGGATCTGGGGAGTTTGCCTTGAGCTACAGCCAAAAGAAACATAGGAACTGGAGGGAAATTTGTTAAACGTTAACAGAGCTGCAGGAAGGGACTACAGCAGGACTAGAAGGTGGTGGGGACGAGGAAGAGAAGCCACAAATGGACAGCAGAAAAAGAAACAAGAAGACATGGGAAGGGACCAAAGAGTAAGGAGATTTTTGTACAGTGACTCCCCCCATCCCTCCCCTCCACATTCAGCTGCATGAACAGCAGACGTTTCAAGTCTTGCTTGCTCACAGGGCTTTTTGCACTACAGCAGTTAACATCTACCTTCCTATCTCCATATTCAAAATACAGAATAAGAATCTCAGGAAACTGCTATCCCTGATTCCTTGGGCTACACTGATGCTGAGTTACCATGAAATTTGATTGTCATCCTCGGTCAGTTGAGAGTGAGTGAACATTTCCAGTATCCCTTGATAGGATGTCAAGAGATCCATGTTCTCAAAGGGAGTGGTACATAGCTGTCTGCAGGAAAAACGTTTGCAGCAGTCTCTTTTTTATTAATACGATGCAGTGAAAATCATGCAAGATCCTATCTGTTCATGTTGTTCTTCATTTTACTGATGAATTGCAGGACTTCGCATAATGCCCTTCTTCCTTGATCAAACACAAATGTCTACATGGAGGGAGTTTAAAGATGATGTTTTGAGTTTTTCTTTTCCCAACAGGAAGTAAGCATGAAGAGTCCCCCGCTTGACAGCTGCTTCCTATGACGCCAAGCCAGTGAAGGCACAACATGCATTTTGAATGAAGCGACCAGAAATGTAGGACAAAAAAAGGAAGATAAAGAACTTCCACCTCAGAAGGTGGAAGGTGACCTGTTTAGTGGATGAGTGAAAGGCTCTGGATATTATCTTCAGTAAAATGTCTGACACTGTTTCCCACAGCATTCTCCTAGGGAAACTGGTTGCTCCTGGCTCACATGAGTTCACTGTTCACTGGCAAGAAAACCAGCTGGATGGCCAGGCCCTGGAATTACATCCAGCTGGTAGCCAGTCACCAGTGGTGATCCCCACGGCTCAGTATCAAGCCTGGTCCTGTTTATTGTCTTTATCAGTCTGGATGAGGAGATCAGGCACACCTCAGTCACTTGCAGACAAATTGGGTGGGAGTGTTGATCTGCAGGAGGGCAGGAAGGCTCTGCAGAGGGATCTGGACAGGCTGGATCATGAGTCAAGGCTGATTGCATGAGGTTCAACAAGGCAAAGTGTCAGGTCCTGCACCTGGGTTCCAACAACCCCATGCAGCACTACAGGCTGGGGGAAGTGTGGCTGTAAGGCTGTCCAGCAGAAAAGGACCTGGGGGGGCTGGTCAGCAGTGGCTGAACATGATCCAGCATGCGTCCAGGTGGCCAAGAAGGCCAATTATATCATAGCCTGTATCAGCAATAGTGTGGGCAGCAGGACCAGGACAGTGATTGTCTCCTTGTACTCATCACGGGTGAGGCCACACCTCAAGTGCTATGTCCAGTTTTGGGCCCCTCTCCACAAGAAGGACACAGAAGTACTGGAGCACATCCAGAGAAGTGCAATGATGCTGGAGAAGGCTCTGGGAGCACAAGTCTAATGAGGAGCAGCTGAGGGAGCTGGGGGTGTTTAGCCTGGAGAAAAGGAGGCTTGGGGAGACCATTTCAACTCCCTGAAGGGATGTTGTAGTGAAATGGGAGTCAGTCTCTTCTTCCAAGTAACAAGCAACAGGACAAGAGGAAGTGCTCTCAAGTTACACATGGAAAGATCTAGTTTAGATTTATTATGAAAAATTTCTTCACAAAAAGGGCTGTCAAGCATTGGAACAGGCTGCCCAGGGAAGTGGTAGAGTCACCATTCCTGGAGGCATTCAAAAGGCTATGTAGACTTTGTACTTAATGACATCAGTTTAGGGGTGTACTTGGCTGTACTTGGTTAACAGTTGGACTCATTGATCTTAAAGGCCTTTTCCAACCTTAACTATTTGATGAATTGGAAGGAATGAGGAGCTTTAGAGACCAAAAAGCAACCCCTTTGTCATTTTCTCAGAGCCCACAAAGGACCTTTGTTTGCTCCAACCGTATCTCCACTCTTTCCACTTCTCTACAGACACATTTCCAAGCCAGTGGACACACATGTGCACAGGGTGTAGAAAAAGATAAAACGACTGGAGAGCACACTCATTAGAGGACTTATGTGCCATCCTTTACTGTGCCACACTTGAAGCTGAGCATTGCTGGGGGCAAGAGCATCTGCCCCCCACCAATCTCCTCGCACTGCAGCACAGAGAACCCTTTCAAAGCTTGAAGAGTCTATTTGAATAAATCATCTGTGCTTCTCAACAGAAGCAAGCTACAAACAGGGTATTAAAGAAGAAGAGAATGGGCGGAGAGCATTGAACCATGTCCAGACACTAAATCAGATGAGCAAAAAAATAGGTTAAAGAAAGCCACAAGTATCACAACATGGAATTTTTTCAAAATTTGTAAAATTAAATCAATATACAATAGAAATGAGTTTTTAGTCCTAGAAAGGGGTTTCTAAGCATTCTGAAATTCCATCCCGTCCCTGCTGAGACAACATATGTCCAAGCTGCCATCCACTTTCTACACCAGTCCCCAAATTGAGCTCAACTACAGCTTTGTTCTCACACACATTATAGCATTCCTTTATATAGTCACCTGGTTTTTATGCTCTTTGTATTTCTACCAAGTTCTTTCACAACATTCCCCATGCAATCTGTGGATCTTTACAGGTCTCGCTGCAGAATTTTTCCTACTGCCACATTCAGGATTGCACGGAAGGAAAGACAGGTATGGGTAGACAACGGCTACTGAATTCTGCAAAACTATTAAAATATAGCCAGTAACATTTGAGCAAACCCTCATACAACCTCTCATAAACAAAATGACCCTAAATCCTATTTTCATTCTCCAGTCCCTCTTCTTTCACGAGATATAGTCTGCTTACAGGTCTCCTGCTATGCACACAACTCTCCTTCCCCAAATGACAGAAGTCCTGTCTCTCACAAACACGTATACACACACTGAGCAACGCTGACTCTGGTGAGGATCCCCCTCCCCCATTAGCCTTGTAAAGGGTTAAGGCCCAGTCATCACATGCTGGTAGGCTGACAGCTTTATGTCTAATGTCTGTGTGGGTTTCAGACTCTGCCTTTAATCGGGTTCCATTGCAATTAATCAGTGGGTTTCTTTATAAGAAAAAAAATAATAATAATAAAAAACGGCGAGCATTCTATTCAGCCCAATTCAATCTGTCCAGCCAAATCTCACGACCAGCTGGAATGCCCCTTTCCTAGCCTGCCCAGCAGGATGCCCAAGAATGGCGTGTGAACGTTTCTCTCTGCTCCTGCTCCAGCGTTAAAATGAACAATAGTCCCTGCCAGTGTCATTCTTCAGCAATTCATCTCTTCCTGTCGCCAGACTCTTTCGTTCCTTCTTGCCCCTTCCACCTTTTTTGTACCGAAAACAACAGCAGATCAGCAGCAATATAATAAAATAAAATTGTATTTACTTGGGAGATTTGAGGGAAGGGGCAAGAAGGGTGTTGAGAACAGCAACAGGCCCCCACCCCCCTTCAGCAGTGAAGACACCAAAAGGGAGCGTTCTCAAGCCCCAGCTGACCTGCTCTACTCCACGCCTGGTTTCCCTGCTGCAAGGAACATCAAATTTGCCAGGGGGGCTGTAGGGGGGTACAGGGCCCTTTTCTTCTGGAGGATGTTGGAACTGTAATTACAGAGATGCAGTTTCCGGAGGGAAATTAACATGGATCTCAACTCATGTTCCCTGTGTTTTTCATCTGCAGACCTGTGGCCTTTACTCAACGCTCTCATTCAACAGGGAATGGGTCAAAAGAGACTGAAAGAGGCTACAAGCACAGCATTACAAGAGACCTGGACCATCTCTTCCTGCAGGAGCAGAAAGAGAAAGGAACTGCTATGGGACAAGTCCAAGTAAAAATATTGTATTATATACAAATATACTTCTCAACAGAGGAAATAAGTGGTGTAACTGAATGCATTGAATGGTCCATGAGGAACAGGTTAACCAGAGGTAGCAGTAAACACCATACTAGGAGACACACCCCCAACACCAGCTCTCCCTCCACTGAAAGGAAATGAGGGGCCAAGGCCTGAAAGATTTTAGTAAATTTCATTTCACAGGTGTGAATTTAAAAGGTTGCTTCCTGGTATGCAAAACTGAGTAACAGTCTGGCAAAGACAGTATCTTATACAGCATGCTTCAGAAGAAAAATCCAGCTGTTATTGATTACACAGAACATTTAAAATCCATTATAAACAGGTTAGAAAAAGCTTTAATGAAATCCCAGAATTAAATTCACCTGTACAGCTTCTGCACTTTAATGGCACCACAAAATCTCTGTATTACTTGCAACACAAACTCCTGAACGCAATGCACAATTATTATATGGTATTCATCACCAGAACAGTCAAGCAATCCATAAACACAGATTCACCTTCACATCTTACTTCTTTAAATGGTATCATCAGCTCTGTTTTCTAGACCTCTGACAGACAGAGTCTCATGACAGAAATCCAAGTATCCAACTTGTTTTCAACTTGGTTTGCAGAAGGGTTGGATGCTTGTAAAACGCTACAGAAGGAAAAGGGAGTAACACAGGTGATATGAAGGTAAAACACAGCGCCAAACAGGTCAGCCTCTCAAACTAGCAAGTCCCCTTTTCCTAAGAAAAAGGATGGGCTACAGAAAAGAATGTGAAAGACAGAAGTTGCTTTGTGGGTGAGCCACTATAGGAAAGTGGGACTTGGGAGTAAAAGGTACAGGCTAGATGAACTTGGGAGATGAGGTATAGGTATGAGCTAGATGGAGGAAAAGAGAGCAAGAGGCAGAATGTCCCATCTCACACCCACTACTCAGAACCCTCCTTACACATGCCCACATTCCCTCATTTCTTTCTGTCTCTTAACAAGCTTCCCTACTTCTATAATCTTCAATTCTTTTCTGCTACTCCTTCGTCCTAAACTTTACTGGTTTTTTCCCTCCCCTGCAAAATGCCCATAAATTCAATCTCGGTCCAATCAGATGCCAGCACAATCACTTTTCTCTCTATTCCCACCGAGTACAGATATAGAAGTTTAAGCCAGGTGCACGCTGATGGCAAAAGAATAGCTCTTTTCCATCTGGATCACTTAGCAACCAAAAAGTTCACCCTTTAAAATTACCTGGAATCATTTGACCAGGCAGACAGGTTGTATTATTTGGTATTTGACAGCACACAGCTGCACTGGTTTTGCAGGTATCCCTTGTGGGATGACAGACTCAGCTCTCCACGCTATTTCTTGCATTGCAATACAATCTTCAACACTGCTTTGTGGCACACAAAAATAGCCTCCCACAGCTGCCTTCTCCTCCTCCTCATGGCCTGTAGGTCAGCAAAGAAGCCCTCAGCCCACAAGGCAGCCTCTCAGAAGGCATTCTCTGGACCAGAGCTCCTCTGGTGCCCTTTGCATGGAGCAATAACTGGAGCAGAGCTTCTGGGTAACTCAAGCCTGTGTGACTGGACAGTCAATGTCCACCACAGTGAGTATCAAAGAGGCTTTTGCTGGCAGGGTTTTTAACTCCTACTCAGCATATACAAATACTGACTGAAAGTTTTTAAAACATTAGAAATGTTTGAATATTTGCAAAGTATTTGCAACTCCACTATTGGTGGGTGAATTTCAGAAACCAAAGAATCCTTAAGCTTCTTCTGGTTATGGATTGGATTTTTTTCCTTTACTTTTTTTCTTTATTTCTAGAGCATGAGAGGCTTTCTAACATTCTCCAACTTTTCTGTATTATGGCAAGGTTTTAAACATGGAGGGGGGAAGCACCCTCCATCCTTATTCTCCAAACTCACCAAATCATTTCTAACTTAAGTTACACAGACAGTTTTAAGCAGAAACTCTTCTCTCTCTCCCTCAAGTTTCAGCCTGGAAAGTTAGAAATTAGTGACACTTTAATCAACTACAAGAGAGAATCAGGCAAGGATTGGAGTAGGCTTGGCCCCTAATGCACTAACTCCTTTCCTACATATCATCCCCCTTCTGCTCCAGAAGTATCAGGAACTTTCTTTGTAATATCCAACTCACTAACACAGTCAAGCTGAACTCAAAGCAACTGTTCTCAACTTGTGCTTAATTTAAAAACTTAGGACAAACTGCTCCCAAAATCTTGTTTGTTTTTCCAGCCACATTAGCTGGTCTAACTGAAGTGGTTCTCTTTTCCTACAAACCTTGCCTCACTAGTAGTTGTGATGTTCTATGAATAGAATGCTTCTACAAACGCTATATCATCAGTAATATAAAACAAAGGTGCAGTCACCAGATGCTAGTGAGGATAAAGGTGCTTGAACATCTACATAAGGACAGGTGTTACTCTATGTTCTTTTTACTCAGATCTGTATTTGGCCTATTATGAATTTCCTCCTACAAATAAGGATTCATATTCTATGCTCATATCCAAATGAAAGACAAGGATATCCCTTATTTAAAAGCACTGGTTATATCCATTCTAAGAACTTTACTCTCAGCTTTACCATTGCACAGCAGTCTTGATCATCCTGCATATGGCCTTGGACAGGGAGTCCAGGAAGCTCAGTCTCCATATGTGCAGCCCCTAGTTATGCTCAGTGTGAAGCATCTGTGGAACCATGACCTTAGAGCAAAAGTATTCCCTGTTCTAGGAGAACACTGACACAGGTAAGCACCTCCTGCCCAAATTTAATTTCTGACATAACACAGCTGGAACAAGGATCATGCTTCTGGTATCATTCCTACTGTAACACAAACATCAGGTCTAAGATGACATTTGAACCTTTAATACACATGCAACACAGCTTAACTAACGTAAGAATTTAACTCCAAACTGTAGGAACTCCAAGTTTGCTGCCAGTCCTGTAGAGGTGGAAAGCAATGTTTAAAGGAGGTGTCCTGGAAATTTTTCCTCATAATGAAACAGAGAAGTGGGCTCACATGATCTCTTCTTGGCCCAATCAAGCAGTTTCATGCTGCTTAGGTATCTCCACTGCAGCTTTAGAAACAGAAGACAAAACCAGCCTACCTGTCTCTCCCAGGGCTATAGCAGTGGGTTTAAGCAACATCCAAGGCCAAAACCTATCAGACAGTGGAGGTGAAATAATTTGCTTTAAAGGGACATCACTTTGATTTCTTCCAGTCTTGAGCTGCAACCCAGATCAAATAAACTAGAAACTGAAAGATAATTCACAGGTAAAGAGGGAATAGGAAATCAAGCATAAACTCTACAGAAGAGCTAAGCAGAAATAAGCTAGACATAACAGGAAAAAAAAAAGACTGTACTTTCAGTCCACACCAACACTTTGGATTAAACTACACAGAAAGGGCTTGTCAGCTATGCTTCCTTCTTAAAGGAAAACAAAAAAACTAGACTGGCAGAGCTGAAACCACTAGGCGCTGTCTGCCTTAATCTCCCTTCTCCTTCAGATCCAACACTGATGCCCCCCAAACCCTCTATAGCTTTAGCACGGATGCTGACAAAGGTTCCTTTTAGAAGCATGGACCACAGAAGCCAGAGATAAATCTGTCCACCCATGTGTATTTTTGTCTCCTTTGCACATACAAAATTCCTTTCACCCTCTTACCTCTCAAACCCATCTCACCCTCCTTCCCTCAAAAGCGATTAAGGAAAAGCTGTAGAAATATTTGCCCAAAGCTGGAGCCGGTTGCTGGGCCCAGTTGTATTGTTGGTAGGAATACACACAGCAAACTTTCACTGTGAGGAGCCCTGCGGGACTCCAGGCACTTCGGGGAGGCTTTGTGAGCCCAGCTCTGCATGCACCAGCCAGGCTATTGTGAAAGGGAAACAGAAAAAAGTGTTACAAACCCCAATGCTCTCCTACTCTCGTCTCCCCCCACCTCCCCATGTGCCCCCCTTCCACCAGCCGCCACCTTCCCCAAGACAAATCGAGAGGGGAGGGGGCCACTGATGAAGAGACTGAAAAGGTTTCCTCAGTTAGATTTAAGGCAACAAGTCAGGGCTGCAAGGAGTCCTTTATCCACCAGGGAAGCCTCCCACTGCTCCAGAGCTGGGCCGAGCGGGGATCCTGGGGGCCAGCTTTCTGAAGGCTGCCATTGATTTGTCACTGATGATAAGTGAGGCCGGAGTCGTTCCCACCATCGCCTGCAGAGGGGATGACTCCCACAACGCCCGGCAGGGGAGAGGGGCGGCAAATGAGGAAATGCGGAACCCAATGGTTGAAAAAATCCCAAATGGCTATTTTTCCTCTAACGAGCTGCAACAAAAAGGAGCAACCGTGCTGAGACTGAGGCAGGGGACAAGAGACAAGAGTGCAGAGGGGCAGTGCAGTCACTCGTCAGTGGACAAACCTTCCCCATGGAGAAAGAGCAGGGGGGATTTCTTCAGCCTCAGCCTCCTAAGGGCCTCACAGTGCCAACTCGGTCAAACAATATTCCTTCAAAACCTCTCCAGCTGCTCCCTTGCCAATTGCTTTTAAACCTGTTCTATTTACATAGAGACACTCTTCTCTCAAGCACATGCTGCTGGAAACTCGTTCTTCTGCTTTTTGGGAGGGGAAATCTTTTCTCACAGTACTAAATAAATGAGAGAGGCTAATGAAGCACCATGTCTAAAAGGTGAATTCCCAAAGCAACAGGAGATCTTAAAGGAGCACCAGAGCTCCCCCAGGGAACATACAAATAGAGCAGCAGCTGCCTGGGCAAGACCAGATGCAGATGGGTGAACTGAAAGCAAGACAAAAGGTGGAGGGGGAGGAAGGCTGAAAGAAAAAAGAAAAAAAGAAAAAAGAAATCAGCAAAAGAAGTAATGATCCTTGGCCTTCCTGATGTAACTAGTTAGGAAAAACCATCAGAACTGGTTCAACTTGCATTACAAAATGTCTCTCTTGTGCTTCAAGACACCGAGGATGTTTAGGAGTAAATAGGACACCTTTCCTTCCTTTCCCTGCCCTCAGCAAAGCCCTCAGCTACCTTCTGCCCTGGCCAGGCTGAGGCACACAGGCCTTGGTAACACGGCCTGAAGAGCAAGAGGCACATCTCCAGAGGGAAAAGAGAGGCACGCCTGCAGCTTCCTTCCAGTTCAATCAGACTAGACCCAGCAATTCAGAGGATCTTATCTGGCAATACACTACCTCAGGACACTTGTGCACAGTTCCTAAAGCTCCACTTTATAACCCAGCATGCTAAAATAAATGAAAGTTGCCAGGCTGTAAACTGTGACATTCAGCAATATTTTACCTCATATTCAGCCACTCAGAGGCACAGGGCAGATCACTGGGAGTAGTAATTATTTCAGATATTCTACTTAGAATTTCTTGGTATACAAGAAAGCACAGCCTCCATGGACCCTTAAGCAGGGGATAAGCACAACATCAGAACCTTAACTGATAACATCCAGTCCAAAAATGTCATGAGTTTAAACATTAAAAAAAAACCCAAACAAAAACAAAACAAACAAACAAAAAAAACAAACCAAACAAAACAAAAAACCCCCAAAAAACAAAAAAAACCCCACCCAAAACCTCATTCATATTTGGGAAATAGCCAGCAACCAGTTAGCTCAAAACACAGGTTTAACATGCTTCTTTCCAGAAATATTACACTCTAACCAAGCAGCCACATCCTAAACCAAACAAAGCTTTTGAGTCCTGAAGTGCAATCCAATTAAAGCCCACTAATGACCCTTGCCTCTCCAATGAGAGAGGACTAAACATCTCCTGGCTTGATGAACTAACCCCTCAGACCATTGCCACTGCTTGGGGACCTGGAAATAGGCTTATGTCCAGTAAGACCTCAACTTGCACACCTGAATAATCTCAATAGCTACATGAGAAACAGGATTCACAAAGCCAGTTTCAGATGGATTCTTCTCTTAACAGACAATTTTGACGCATCTTTTGCCAAATGGAGGGGATTCTTTCATGTGTAACAAAATGCAAACTTATGAGGAATCTTCACCCACAGCCAGGTTGCTCTGTGGTGCCTTCCCTTTATTGTGCTGCCTGTTTTCATGAAACTTCCATTGTCTGGGACCAGTTTTTTTGGGTGAGAAGATATGCACACATATTGAAATAACCACTGCTTCCATACAAAAGCAGGCTAAAGATGCCTGCAGATTTTTCTCATGAGAATAGACTGTATTAACAATATTATTAACAAGTGCTTCTGATACTACTTCCTGGACCAAGTTCCAGGATTTGAAGTGCCTATCCAAATAAGAGATTCCTCATAAAGCTCAGAAACCATTTAAGCAGACACATCATTCAGCCCTGGATGAAGAATTTCTCCCTACTTGAAAAGCTTTTAAACTCTTCTGTGTCCCCCATGCAAGCATACTTCCTTTTGCTAGAGCCATGATCTCAGGGCCAAAACCCATGAATAGACAGTGTGATGTCTCCTGTCTTACAGATGCACTTACCACAATGACTCAAGAGCAATTTTCCTTCTGTTATTCCACCATACTTTGGGGATTAGGGTACAACAGACAAATTAAGTTGAATCAGGCTTTTGAGCCAATTTGTGGGCATTGCAATACAATATTATTCAGCCAAATATAGAGTACTTCCTCTGATCAAAGAGCAACCCAAACCCATCAGTGCTAAAAATGCTACCTAAAATGACTGGATAACAGTAGAGAAGTGACAGAACACAGGGCTACGTGTCTACTTGTAGCAGAATTTTACCTCCAGTAATTACAGTCTACCTTGAGAAGTTCTTGGGAGTTTTTTTCAGTTGAATACAGACTTTTTTACTCTCTTTCCACTCCTAAGTGGAGGAGTTATTCTTTTCAACAGTTGTGAAGTAAAATTACCTTTCTTTCAGTCAGGAAGAAAAAAGAAAAAAAGATGTGTTTCTGAGGAGGGGAAAAAGGCCCTAGTGTGCAGTATGTATCTTGACTAAATTTGCTGAATTTTTCTGGTACCTTATGCTACCATTCTCAGACACAGTAAGAACATAACATTTATTCCAATGGATCATTCTCTAAGTAAGAACATCTGGTACATTTGGACCTTCAGCCAAGAAGCCTTGATGAGTCAAGATCAGGTCAGCTTAAGTCACAGTACCCCATTAAGCTACACAGCATTACAGTCATGACAGCATCCATCTCAGCTTCAGAGACTGAGCTCAGTTAGCTTTCCCATTTCCCGGTCCTTTATTCTGAGACTGAATGTGGTCCACTAAGTTCAGATTCTGAGAAGCTTGCTTAGAGTTTCATTACCCTCCCTTCATTTTTTTACTGTATATTATCAACGTACAGTTTGAAAATGTGGAATTACAAACAGCAACAGCCTTTGGGAAATCATTCCCGTACCCCTCCTTAAAACTGCACAAACACTTTGCAAACTCAATACATACATGATGACTTAGGTATCAAGTCCTCAGAGGAAGATGCCTGTTTTCCATGGGGAAGATAAAAATTTCCTGCCCTTCATGCTGTAATCTAGTTTCTTGATTTCTTTCCAGGTATCCCTCTGAAACAAACCTTCTTCTGTGCATAATAAGCAAAGGACAGAAAGCAGTCTTGATTTAACTATATTTAAGTTATAACACAAGTCTCAGGCTCTCCAGAAACACAATGATGTTTGCTCAAAATGAGAAAGAAGAGTCAGGATGGTGATTTTACATCCATCAGTTGTCCCACCCTAAAGAGCTCTTAGCCCTCCTTCTCTTACTGCCAGTCCTACAACCCCATAAACTGGCATAGCTTTGTGCAGTCTGATAAAAAAATGGATGAGCAAAAGCTGTGCAGTGGGCAATAAGCTTCAAAAAGATGCAAACTTGAAGGATCTCCCAACTCCTCCTCACCCAGCTCAGTCTGATTCTTTCTGTTGCTTCACTGCTTGCAGAACCATGGCCTCAGAGGCAAACTGACAGAAGTAGATGGGGTCATTTCCTGTTTAAAGCTTTAAAAATGTATTTACTACAGTGGGTTGTGCGTGACTTTCTTCTTACAGTCTGCTTACCAAGTGTTTGTACATTTGGAAGTAGGATAGGCATGCTACTGTGCTGAAAATTCTTATGAAAAGGAATAAACACAGGGAATTAGATCATTCTACACTTGAGTAAGTAAATGTTTAAAAATGTAACATTCTAATCTGGGAAAAAAACATTGACCTTAGGGTGCAGAAAAAAACCAACTATTAAGCAACCAGTCACCATGGTTAACTTCTTTACCCTCAAAAGAAAAAAGTCTGTAGACTCCAAAATAAAATTGTCAACTATCCTGAGAGAAACATAAAAAAATCCCAGACCTTGCCATTAGCACACCTGACCCAACAACCATAGGGAATCTTTATGTAACAGCTTGCAAAGATGGGACCCCCAACCCAAGTTCTGTACAGCTGATCTCCAGGGGGTGCAGGGAAAAACACTTGAGCTATTGAGTAAATACAGCCACTGGAACCAATTATGTATTTACAGAATTCTACCCAACAATCTAGCTTGCTGCTACAAAGCAACAAAAAGGAACACTTAATAATTATTAGGTAAAGTTGGCAATAGCTAAACTATCCCAGCCAGGAATCTACGGTTAAAACTTGGATTTCTAACCCAGCCCAAGTTAAGCTTCTGTTCTCAAATTTCTTGACCTTTGTGATTACATGGTTAAATATCATTTTGTGATCATTCCTAAGAGATGCTATAGTCAGGATACGGCAAAGAGTGGAAGAGTCACAGACACAGAACAGATCTTTGCAAGCTGGGTTTAGATATGATGCTCCTCATTAGACTAGTGCCAGCTGTTTATTGAATATGCTGGCAAATGACAGGAACATGCACTATCCAGGGCAAAAAGAGCAACTAAATCCTCTCAGATGGACATTACATCTGAGAATAATTTTCACTCTCCCAGTATCAGACCTCAGACACAACAAACGTCTCTAATTATGATAATCTTGTGTGTATTGTATCAGAAGGGGAAAAAGAACAATTAGAGAACGGCAGCTTCAACAGAAAGGCAGGAAGAAGCATCACCATATAGACTAAAAGGCAAAGCTAAACTGAAGCCTCTATTTACTACGGTAATCAGTATTTCATTGTGGGTATTTTTTCTCGTTACTTCATACATCTGTCAATTTACTACATGTAGAAATTATTAATTCTACAGAGAAGGGATTGTTCTTATTGTATGCACATGCTGCATGTAACACTGTGAAGCTCTGATTTCCATTAGAGTGAATCTTTACGTGATCCAATTGACAATTCATGTGTAAGATTCATCCTATGTACATCTTTCCCTTCAGCCTGCCACATATTCATTCAGGGAGAACAGGAATGGCCATTTAGACAGCTTATGCTTTCCCACAGCTAGCTCTGTCTTCCTGTGACTAACCAGACACTTTGCATCACCACTGCCACTTCCAGGTCAGCTCGGGAGGAACGTGAATTGTGCCTTCTTTTGTGTGCATTCCCAGGCCAGGCTCATGAAACCACATCATCACACTACATCAGTGGAGAGTGGTGGGGAGAACAAGCAAAACTCTAATCCAGAGTCTGCGAATAAGGGTCAAAAACCAACTCTCTGCCAGACATCAGTCATTTAAAAGGCAAGATTAAGGAAGAATAATCAAGGCACTAGCAAGGCAATAAACCTTTCATATTCAGATTGACCATTTCTCTGGCAACAACTCACAACTTTAGTCTGTGGTAGCCCAACTAAAATACAATAGTAGGTCTTTTTTTTGCAACCATAACGAATAGAAGTTTCCACCACAAAGGGCATCAACAATTAACGTACTGCACCATCTATATGTATTAATGTATTGCAACATCTATAGGTTGATCTTTTGCCACACTTGGATGCTAATACAGCACTTTCATACAAGTAACAATAAAATAAAGAGGCCTATGCTTATGTGAGCCACAGAAATTAAATCCTGGGCTTGAATTCTCACCTCCCCTTGTTTCTAGGGAAAGCCTTCCCAAATTACTATCAAGGCAAAGAAGCAGCAAGTCAGTGCCAAAAAAAAAGTTGGTCCTGCTTCCCTCTGTCCTTCCATCAGGTCTATACTGATGAGCTCACTGAAGAGCAATTCACTTCAGTTTGCCAATACCATGCAACCTGTGGTTTCAACATTCTGCAGGCCAGTTCTCTGACAAACCAACAAGCTGGATTGATTCATCCAGCAGATATCTACACAGATCTATCAAAGGGACAAGGGAGTGAGACTGCTCTCTGGGACAACCCACTGTTACACCAGACTGGGCGCAACAAGAAACCACACCCCTGGGCCAAGGAAGCCCAGCAGCTGGAGGCCAAGCCACACACACTGTAGGCAGAGAAGAACAACCCTCAGCAGTGATAACATCCTAGTATCTCTGCCAAAAAAATTTCTCTCAGAGAAATCACGTTTTAGAAAAAGAAAAGGGAGCAGGAGCAAAAACTCTTCTAATTCTGCTAATATATATTCTAATTCTAATATATAGCCCAAAACATGGGCTATATATTACCATAAAACTGTACTTTGATGATAATATTTCCCCTAAAGCAAGGTTATACTAAACCCTACTCTGAATCAGTAACGTGCCTTTGTAAGTCATTTGGAGCTGCATTCTTAGTGCCACCTGTAACAAGCTACAAAGTGTGTCCAGGCAAACCAGACCTCCACGGTCCAGCTCACTGTTTAATTTTTTTAAGCTGTGTGTTTAATTTACCAAGTTTAAACAGGAGGAGAGGACTGAATTGATAGATATGAAGGAACAGAGGATTGGCAAAAGGCAATTCATGATCCGTAAGTCATCTCTTCTAGCATCCTTGCAAAAGACATGGCTCTGGGGAAAGGCAAGTGGGTGATAACTGGGACAGTCGGAACATTGTTTATTTCCTGCTAGCAAAGACAGCAGTTCAGGCCTCCAAGGATAAATCAAATTTCTTAACCAGATGGAAGAAATTTCATTTCCAAACATCATCCATACAACAATGGAACACAGAAAGAAAGGAGCCAATTCACAACAGCAACAAGAAAACAGAATTACTAGAGATTTTAGAGATGAGTTCTCATCAAAATCTGCACTTGCAAAGAGCCTCATGTTACATCAGAACTCGCACCACATCCCACCACAATCAATTCAAAGACACTTTTATTGGCAAAACAAGCTTTGCAAGTGTTGCCCACATGTAAAAAGCAGCATGCTTGAGTTTCTTCCAGAAGTGGATTCAACATATGAAGCGCCCATCTCCATAGAGGTTTTAAGAGAAAGGGACACATGGCATGGAGTCCAAGTTCCAAAGAATAACATTTTATTTCTAGTAAGATAAATGTTCCTTGCTCTAATATATTTTGTCTTTTACTAACAAGATTATAAAATTTTCTTCTCAGAAGAAAAGAAGAAATTTTCTTCTTCTCAGAAGAAAATTTCCTTTTACTTTTCATTCCCACATTTATTGTTTATGGTATTCTCCCTGTATCCAAATTGCAACCCAAATTGCACATGCCAGCTCAGTATTTGGTAGAAGTCTGACATCATTTTGCATATTTCACTTGGCACTAAGTGCCAGCAGAATAATTTTGCACAATAACTTGTGGCAGTTTAGTTGGCTAACAGGTTTGGACTTTTTTCTGCTATAGAAACTTGTGTTCTGGTTTAGATTCTGACTAGTTTCTCATGTGAATTTTGGATGAAATTATTTGCTTCCCAGGCCTCAAAAGAAGTGTCAAACCCCAGAAACAATGTTTTCATAGGCATGGATAGCATTTTCATTTGGTTTTAGCCTATGGTTCTCCTGTGCTTTTAGGTGGAGACAATTTTTGCTGCTTTGGATAAGACTGCATAAAAAGAATTGCTTTTGCTGTTGCTAGGATCAGCAATGGAAATCCTCCCAGACCTACTCTGTAGCAACCTTTACACAGATCTCTAGATCTAGTAACTTCATGTCTTTGCATCTGAAAATAAAAAGTTGACTTCCCTTTGGTTACAATGGAAGAACATTCAGAGCTCTAAGAGTTTGTTCTTGTGGGAGCCTAATATTTAATTTACTATTGATTAGTATAGGAGGAAAATCTCAGCAGTGTATTCAGTTCTAATGGTTTGAACAGTTCAAACATGTCCTACTTGCTAGGGCCACTAACACAGCCAGCACATCCACACAAAGCCTTAAGCATGCAAATGTTCCTGAGGCTCATTACAGTGGGGCTGTGGAGGGTCTGTGCTGTCTACCCACCTTAGCTCAGTCCCATCCCACAACAGATAATATTCTCCTTATGGAGTTACTGTCATTCTGCTCCTATGAGCCACTCCCCTTCTGCTTGTCTCTAAAGGGCACGGAGCCATAGAGCACATACATTACAGACTTTGGTATGCAGCCTGCAGAGTCAGAAAAGCTGGCTCCTTAGGCTACCTGGTCCTCTAGGGTGTAGCTCCAATGGCCCTCTGTTCTCACAACACTTCAAGAAGCAGTTTTAGCATTGCCACCACAGTTAGTTTAAGATCTTGACACAGGATGCAACGCGTGTTATGATGTTGTTCAAGAAAAAACCCAAGACAAACCCAGATAACACTCCATGCCTTTCTCAGATTAACCTGCAGGACCAATGCACTGCAGTACCTTAGCCAGCTAACGTAGGTGTTTTGGCAGCTGTCCCAGTCACTTAATCGAAGCCTGAGCTCAGAGGCTGTTTTGTCTGAGTGGGTAAGTCAAGATGTACATACCAAACATGTCATCTCTGCCTCACTCCCTTCCTTGCTTGAAGGCTACTAGTGTCTGAGTTCAGTTTATTTTTATCCTGCAGTGATGAACTGTACATAGGTCTAATTTGCCCTGTATCTCCCATTATTTCTATATTGTAACTGTTAGGTTTCACCTTGTGTACCCAATTAAGCTAAGTGGGGTTCTGCCAAACATTTAAAGGAGGCAAGTGTCTGCCACCGCCTCTTTCTTGCTGGTCGGCTCTAAAGCATCTTATCACAAAAATTGCTCATAGGTCCTTTCTCAAAAAGTAATCATCTAAATTTCTCTTATTCTTCCATGTTACCATCATCAAGTTTGCTTCTCCAGCACTACCAAGCAAGAAAAGGTTACTACAGAGTATCAAAGGAATTGTCCCCTTTTTTTTTCAGACATTCCTTTCGAGCTTCAAAGTTTGCTCCCAAACTTCTAAAGACTTATGAGTGAAGAACTAACCATAACAAGGCAAGAAAAGAAGCACCAAAAAAACACCCAACATTTTCTAGGGACAATTGACTGGAAAACTTAAACCTAAGCAATTTACTTATTTTGTTCTACTCTGGAATTTGCACTAAGAGCAACAGAAGATTACAGCTCCTCCTCTTCCAGTTCACAGAAGGCAGGTCACAAACAAGAGAAACCTCAGGGAAATAACAGGCTTCTCTTGTTAGTGAGCAAGCTGCTTCAAGCCAAAGTTTGTAGTCAAAGGTTGCAGAAGTCCAGGAACACCAGGATTGTTCTTGATTGAGTACTGGTAGCATAGAAATTACTCAGCATAGCTGTAAAGATGCAATGATGACAAATCTGCCCTTCTGGAGGAGTTGAGGCACAGGCAGGAGATCCACCTGCTTTCCAGACAAAAGAACCTTGTGCCTGGAAAAAAAAATCAAAACAAACAAAAAAACCAAAAACAAACCCTCTAAAACCAACAACTAACACCCAAAAGGCCTAAAGGTCTTCTGTTGTTTAAGGTAATGCAGACTGCAGATCTGAATTCTTCCATACACTCAAAAATGCAGTGAACAAAGGCCTACAGACAGTATTGATTCATGAGTGGTGACAGTTCAAACTGGAACACATCAGGTTACCACCCTTGTGGTGGAGACAACTGCTAAGCAATCAGCTCTTCATGAGTCAACACCCTCCTGCAGCTGCTGTTCACTGGATCAGGGAAGAAGTGAGACGCAGAGGCAGCCTTCCCTAAGATAGCAAAGGGCCATAACCACGTCAACTGGACAAATCAGTCCATCTCAGTTTCCAAGACAATGCCCAAGAAAATTCCCTTCACCACTTCATCTCTGCATGAATACAGCTCTGAGCTCAACCTGCTCTTTCTTGTATTTAACTTAGGTCTGTTTGCAGGGCAATGACTATTGCTCTTCAAGAACTCCTGACCCAGTCTCTCATTTACTCCTGCATCATGCTTTCTAAGATTTAAACACTGAATACTTCTATTTGAGATCCATGACTAAAATGCAGGTAGTTCTCTAGCATTCCTATTTGCCAATGATTATTCTCTCCTGTTTCTTGGCTATTAAAGCCTCCAGAATGGCAGCCTCCAATCTCAGAATGGCAGCCTCCAATCTATCTCCCCTTTCCCATACCACAAACTCTCTAGACTTCTCTCACAGACAGACTCGTTATGTTTTTCCTCATGCTAATTGGTACTATGCTGATCAAGGCCCTTTTTATAAAGGCAGCACAAATTAGTGGCATGTCCTTCAGCCACAAGAAGCTCAACTCAGGCTTTTCAGGAGTAGCAGGCTTCAAAAATCAGTGAAGAGAATACAGTCTGTGAGGCCTCAAAAACCTAATTTCTTAAATTTGTCAAGCTTGAAGAAGTGGCAAAGTCTGAATAACAAAGAAAGGACAGCAGTAAAGCTGGCTTCCTCTTAACAAATGCAATTTTAATTTAGAGAATTATCCCACCTCCCGGTTCATCCTCAGACCTTGGAACAGAAGCAGGAAATTACAATCCCAAGACATCTCTCCTTTTTTTTTTTTTTCCAGCCCTCAGAGATGCAAAGAAAGGATTTGACTATTCAGCAGTTATGGAAATTCAGAACTAAAATTGGGTGGGAGCAAAAAGGGAAAAAAAAAAAAAAGGTGTGTCTTTATTCTAATCCTAGATCCCATGAGACAGTTCTGATATACTGAATGGCTACACCTTAAGCAAGAACTCTCCCAGCACTACCAGCTGTCACCAAGTCAAATGAACTGACAGAGCTGGAGATTCAGGCTAAAGGAGCAGAGTGTGTATTTCCCTCTGACCTCACACAGTCCCAAAATGCTTCTTACAAGCCTTTCAGAGAAGAAGGCTGAGAACATCAGGTGTCTGTGTTTTAACTGTTCACTATAGTGACTCACTCTTTCACACAGCAATTCTTAATGGGGAAGGAGAAGAGAAGTAGGCTGCTTTTCCAGGAAAGGAGCAATTTTCTGCCACCAGACCTACACTTGTTTCTATATCCAGACTTCTTACCAAACCCATAGTAATCTCCTATTCTCACTTTATGTTTTTGTCCAAGCAATTATCTCCACAGTTCTAGTTTCTCACCTCAGTTCTGCTCTCCCAATTTAATACACTTTTCCAGACAATACTGTCTGCCAAAATACCTTCCAGGACATCCCATTCAAAAATCCTTCTAGCTTATGTGCTCCCAAGGCTGACAGATTCCACATTCCACCACTGCAGACAGAGGTGGTGATGGAGCTATCTCATGGGTTCACCATCTCAGTGTTCTGCTAATAGTCTGCCTTTCCACCTGACTCCACTGCTAGGCTCCTAATATTTCATAAAATCACTCCATTAGGCCAGGGACTCTACTGTCCCGGATTGCTAACAATTTGTCACATCCTCCTTTAAAGCATTAGTAAAATAAGTCTTTCCCTGTCTCAGCAGTTAAATTATGCTCAATGCTCATCTTCACTTTCAAAATTTCCATCTTTTATCCTACCTAATTAACAACGCTTTCTGCCATCAGATCCCACATAATTACTCCACTTGGATTTCCTTACACGACTCTTCTGTTCCTTTGCCAGCTCAAGTCCTTGGCTCTCAATTCCAAAATGCCTATCTTTGCTTCTGTTAATATCTATACTCCTATATCCCTTTACCTTCTTCTCATGGTTCACACTACTCTTGCATTTGCTTCCTCATCCTTCTTTACACAGTTACCAGCTTTCAGTAGTCTTTGATGCCAACTCCTACCCAAAACCTCTCTCTATACTTGTTCTACGAAGTGATTGGAATGAAAAACTTTGGAAGCTTTTCCCATTAAATCAAAGCTAAAGGAAATTTAATTAGAAAGCAATACAATTTTAATATTGACCTTATCTATCCCAGTAGAATTATCACACCCCCGATCCTTATCAGATGTCAGATGTCCAATTAAGACTATGAAGCCTTTGGGGCAAACGTAGCCTCTTCCTTCATGTTACACAGAGCCACAGCACCTAGACCAATCCTTATGTTAAGAAAAACACCTCAGAAAGTCAAAGAACTTGGTTTTGCCGAGGGCAACACCACTCCACTGTGATTTGGAAATTACCAGAGAAGTTAAAAGTCCTCACTCTCTGAAACTTCAAAATGCAAGAACAGGGTTCCTCTCAAGAGAAACAATGTCTGACCATGTCTGAGAAGAGAGGAGCTGGGTACAGAATGCACCGAAAAGGTTTTTCCATGGTATCTCTAGCTCCTTCCTGCCTCAAATCTCCAAAGCCATCACTTATCCACTTCAAAACAGCAGGAGAGTCACTTCTTTTTTCCTCCTCTCTCCAGAAGGAGCACAGCAGAAATAAACCTCGAGTGATAAATTATGCACCACTTTTGTGTGGCTGCCTCTTGGCCAGACGGGAAATTTTTCTCCCAAAGCCTTTTGTTTCCAGCTTTGATCCCAGTGTTGGATCCACTCTGTTCAGCATGGAGGTGAAGGGAGAGCTGACACAGGCCAAGTTCAGGCTTACTGCAAGTCACAGTCAGATCTTCCATTAGCCTTCGCCCCTCCCCCTTTCCAACTGGAACTCTCCTTGAGTTTGAAAAGATCCTATTAAACATTTTCCAGAGGGCCTTACAGAGGATACATTATTTTGATGGATGCTGGGGCTAAAGGAGGAGGATTTCTAAGTACAGTGAAATAATGGAGTTTATTCTAATGGGTTTAAGAGATGCCCGGGGGCACCAAGTAAGTTCCTTCTCTGCAAATCAAAAACACAGAAGACCAGAAAATGGAGCCGAACAACTGAACGCCAGGAAGCGGGGAAATTGGGCTCTATTTAACTGCTGCTCTTGGTTACAGCCAACTTCAGGCTGCTTGGAAAAACAGCACACACACATATCACTGGCACAAACTTAACAGGAGGAAACAAAGAGACAACAGGGGTCAAACTGGGGGTGGCAAGTAGGAGAAGGATGCAAGGCTGGGTCCCCACCCCCTACCAGAGAGTCGGATCAATTATCCTTGAATACTAACAAGATTTCTGATTAAAGAACTGCTGCTATGCAATAGAAACAGAAAGCTCCAGCAGCTGGGAGGGGCTGTCAGGCAGTAACAAAGAGACACAGAAGACTATGCCCTGCTAGGGCACACTGAGGAAGTCACCATGCTGGTAGCCAGGAGAGGGGTCTCCCCTGCCTGGAGTCATGATAACGTCTCACTCCTGGTAGATTTAACTTCAAGAGTAAAATTCCACCTTGACCCTACAGAACATGGGGGCTGTTTTCAGGCAAATACGTTATCTACTGGAAGCTTTGCTGGACAACAGTTCTTTATACAACCTCATCATTACAGTACAGGAAGGTGAATTCTATTCTAACTCTAATCCATTCAGGGAAAAAATCTGGTGCTTTTTACTTCTGAATATTGCAACACCAGAAAGTTGCTATCAACATACAACAGCTTGAGAAACAAGATCTGTGCTGTCTTTGGTCATACATTTTTTGACATAACTGCAACTGGCAGTACAAACACTGAATACGCATCTACATTGCTGTCTGTTAATCTTAATGGTTTGTGACTTGCTGACTGGTGGCTAATACCAGAAGAACCTAATCACCTAAGAACCTCATGACAGACAAAGCTTCTGTTACTACTTTTTCAACCCACAGGTATGCTAACATGCTTATACCAGAATGCTTAATGTATCTCATACCGTCAGTATCAGATTCATGATACTTCAATTCCCTTTTTTTCTTTGTCTTCTATATTAACTTACCTAATTCCCCGACATGAGAAATTTCGGTCATTCACAATTCAGCACTACAAAATCCAACAAACATCAGCTCCATTTGATGTTAATAAAGTCTTTATGAAAACTTATTTTCCTGCCTGTACACAGTGAGCCTATTTTCATCTAGGGTCACAACAGCCGAGGAGATCTGCTGCTCATAGAAAGACTGATTGCAGCTCAAGAGTCCCTCAGACAAAATGTAAAGGCTGGAACACTTCAGCACCTAAAAGACAGCTCTGCATAAGAGAGGCAAAAAAACATGCCTGGAAAGCTGAAAAACCTGAACATGAATTCACTCTCAACAGGAGGGCAGTCAAATACTCCCAGGTAACAGTCCCAGAGCAACCAGATGAACAGAATGAATAAACCACAATTCTACAGAATAACAAGCTCCTGCATCCTTACTATCTTTAGAACAGGGAAATGGAAATCTACAGACAGAAGAAAGAAGAGATTCAAGGAGCATTACAGTGCCCAGTTTTCACTCAGCAGAGACAACAAAATCCCATAAAAGAGTAATACGTAACCTAACAGCAATGGCAAAGAACCATTGACACCGCAGACACAAAAGAGCCTAACCATCAAGGACACAAGATTCGTGGATGACAATTACATTTAATGTTTTCTGCCATGATTTGTGTGAAACACAGATAGCCGCTAAATACAGTATGCCATTTAAAGGAGTGGGTTTGTTGTAGGCCAGAGCTCTGGCTCTGGATGTTTTACCACGTAAAGTCAGATACCTTAAAAGATCATCAGTTTAAGTCTACATATATACCATCTGACTATGTAAACCCATATAAGAAAATATCACAAAGAGCTAAACCAAAAATAACAGAGAACTAGAGAAATTTAGTATCCACCTTTCTTTTACATTTCTTTTAATAACACTATTTACCAATTCACCCTTTCCAACAGAGTCAGTAAAATTTCTGTGGATTTATGATCTTTTGACCATCAGCAAGAGAAATGTAAGTATTATTAAAAAGAGAAATAGTCACAAGCAGCAAAGGAATTCAATGAAGCTGCAGAACATGTACTTACTATATAAACCTATTTTTAAAACCTTGACTGGTTTTTAAGATAATATCTCTTTATCAGCTTTTATAAGTGTTATGAAGCATACATTCTATTGTGTTCGACGGTAAGTTGCATTCTAGGGCAAATGGAGTTGGCCTTGGGCAAGACAATTTCTACTTCACTTCCCACATTTACAAAACAAGGATAATATTTGCCTATTTCACAAGAGTGCACGAAGATTCAAGAGCACTATCAGACTACAGATCATTCTCATAGAATAATGTTTTAACTATTTTTTAATGTTAATTTCACTAGTCTGGAGAGCATTTACAAGTAAATGCAAAATACAAATCACTTTGATTTCTTTCTAGTTAACATACAGCACGTACTGTTTTCTGGTTTGAACTACAAACAACTGGATAATGTTTGTATCTAACCACTTTTTCCTTTTGTAATTTCAAGGAATACAATGTAGAAAAACAACTACCAGTTTTCTGCAATCACATTTTGTGGCCCATAGGAAGAGAATATCCCTTTTCAAGGGTCACAAGACATTCTGGAAATGCAAACACTTTATGCAACTATACACCTATTAATTTTCTTGCTGCATACACCCACACTCCCAAGATACAAGAGTTTCTCTATTGCAGAAAAGAGTGCTATAGCACACAACTGAAAGCTTCTAGAAAGAGAATATAAAAGAAAATTGCTTATATACACTAAATAAAACAATAATGCTAACTTCATACTGGAAGATTTATGCCATATGCTTTTCCACTATGTTTCAGTAGACAGAATTGTCAAAATCAAAACAAAAAACCATCACTTGTCACCGCCTGCAGCAAGTTGCTCTTCATTTTAGAAATATAGGGAATGCTACTCAATGCCATCACCACTGTGGAAAAAGAAAAGTCAAGATAATTCAGGGCGATCAAGAGATCTCTGAATATCATCCCAACTGATGATTCAGGAAACCCTGGCACTCTCAGCACACCCACAAAGGTCATCATCAGCTCCAAGCTGACAATAAGAAAATGGGTGCTTTGCACTTGGCTAATAGCTGCAGAGCCAACAGCAATGCCAAGCACAGGCAGTTGAAACTGTGATTCCCACTGCAAAATATACTTCCACAGAAGTAACACATTAAGGTTTCCAACTACAAGACATAGTCAAGATGTTTCAGAAGTGAAGCTCTGATATTAGCTATGTATTGTTCTGGCAGAGCTCCAGGAGCCAAAACAGCAAACCCATCAGCCAGACGGGTTCTGTGACATTCTGTATTCATACTTACACAGACCATCTTAACACCAGGTCCTCCTTTGCTCCAGCCACCAGCACTGCATGACATTCCCTCTCTATACCTGTTTTTACGTGCAATGCACTTTTCCAAGAGCTCAAGATACTTGCAGACCTCTTGTTGGTTTGGGGATTTTTTGGCACAGACTTCTCCAGTTTGATCTGCTACTATCCCCAACAAAAGAGTCAAAGGTCAGTCTTGCAGATTTGTTTGCTTTACACTCTCCTGTACTGAGGCAGAGCAGTAAATGACCAAGTGTTTCTAACAGCTTACCTGTTTGGCATCACAACTTCCGTGAATGCTTTATGACAGTTAAGCTGCACACCACCCCGACAGCTACTTCTAAGGGACAACTTCAAAAATTTTCTAGCTAAGTGAAAGAACACTGACTCATCATAAATTTTGGCATTTTCTCTGCCACCTCCATCCTGGTATCTCCTCATGCTTTTCCCTACTTCAAATAGGAAAAAGTTTGCTCAGGAATTTTGTCCTTATTGGAAAATTGTGTCTTTATTTCCTCATATTTTGATGAAGGAACAAGGATATTCAGTTCTGGAAGCAGCTGGCACATCCAATCATAAACCTACATAAACCTACAAGAGGATACAAAAGTGCACTGATAGGAAAACTACTTGAAAGAGAAACAAACTGCCATTAAAAAAAAGCATCCTAGAGACATCAAGGAACAACCACCTAATAGCAAACTTGCATTTTACAATCAGACATCCCCCACATGGCTGTTAACAGCCCAGACACATTAACTAGGAGCACCTGGGTAACAGCCAAAATAAAACACATCCAGATCTGTACCTACACTAAGATCTATCTTTTAGATCCTTCTCAGTCCTAGAGGGCGGCTAAGTATCTGTGTGGCATTTGGGAACTCAAGAGTACTTCTGGTTCCTAAAAATCAGGCTTTCTGATATGCAGAACTACAGCCCTCTCTAGTCAGTCTATCCAAGCTAGCTTAGCACATTCTTCAAAGCTGCCTGCAATTAGTTTTTTTGTTAAAAGAGAAATAATATTACTTGAAACCCGAACTTCCTATGATTGTGCCCCAGGGGCAATACTTGTAGAATGATGGAGGTCAGCAGCAATACTGCAAATGCTTCCTGTAATTTCAGAGTAGCACAGGAGAAAACGGATGGGTGAAATTATACAGCAGCTGCCAAAGCAGTGAAGGGAAAGAAATGAGGTACGTATCTCCTCTCCACACCCCTCCCCCAAAAGCCTTCTAACTCTTTATAAACAATTTTGTGAACCGTTTAGATGTTTTCTTCTCCACCGGGCGCGCTTGTAAAATCAAGAACCACAGCACAAGACGAAGAAACAGCAGATGTCAGTTGATAGAGCAACCACAAAACTAAAGTTTTCATGGAGAGACTTCATGAGACTACCTCCCGGCTCGCTAAGAGCGCAGCGAAACCCTCTCCTCATCACTATTTTTGGTACTCCTGCTCTGACCCCGCTGTGCCAGGGCGCTGCGGGAGGACTCCCAGTCCCCGCCGAGGCGAGGCAGGTAGCCCCGGGCGCCACCGCGGAGCCGGGCTGTACCTTTAAGGGGCCCGTCGCGGCGGGTGCGCGGCTGCATTCCTGCTCCGGAGCGGCGGCTGTCCCGACACGCCGGGCACGGCAGCCTGCGAGGCAACCTGCGCGCCCGCCCCGGCCCGGCCCGCCGCTCGCACCGCGGGAACAAAGCCCGCGCCCGCCGCCGCCAAACTTCCGCGGGGGGCAGCGACCGCGTGGGCGCTCCCAGGGCAGCGCCTCTCCGCGCCCCGCGCTCCGGCCTGCCGGGGCACTCCGTCGGCTCCAGCCCGCCGCGACACGGCGAAGGCGAGAGCCCCGCGTCCGGGCGCGGGACGGGGCGCGGACAAAGCGCGGCGGGGCGGCGCAGGGCAGGGCCCCCCGCCCGGCGGGCGCGGGCAGGTGAGCGGCGCGCCGGGCAGGGCTCTCCGCCCGGGCACGGATCGCCGCCGCCGAGCCCGGGACGACGGCTGGGCCCCCCGCGCTGCCGCGGGGCAGAGCGTGCCGCGGCAGCCGCTTACCTCTGGAGCGGAGCAGCGCTCCCAGCAGCACCAGCAGGAGCTGCGGAGGCGCGGGCAGGAGACAACCCCCGCCGCGCCGCCTCATGGTGGCAGCGCCCCGGCCCCGTGCCCGGGCCGCCCGCACCGACGTCGCGGGCGCCTCCTGCGCGGAGCACCCCGACACGACCCCCGCTCCCTCCGTCCGCAGCCGCGGCACTCCGGGGCCGGGGGCTCCCTCCCCGCTCCGCCCGCCCAGGCCCGGCCCCGAAGGAGGAGCTCCGCCGGGGCAGCCCCCGCCCCGCTCCCCCCAGCGCTGAGGCACTTCGCAAACTTTCGGCGCGGCAGAGGCGGTCCCGCGGCGGAGGCTCCGCGGCGAGACACGCACTGACATTGCCCGTCACCTCGGCGAGACCCTTGGACTCGCCCAGAGCCCCCAGACCCACTCAGCCCTTGCCCCCGGTACAGCTCCCTCACCGCGGGCGGGGAAGCCCTTCATAAAGCGGCCGTCGGTGTCGGCTGTCCCTGTCCCAACTCCCGCAGCATCGCCAGGTAACATTGCTCCGGGCTCTCGGCTGGCCGCAGCAGGGCTGTCCGCTATCATCCGATCCCAGCGCGTTGCCACCGATTCTCGACTTGTGCGAGCTTGCTGTACCCAGGGCACATCGCAGAGCCCTTCTCCCCGTCCCGTCCCCGTTTGCCAAACTCCCTTTGAAAGGGAAACGTTCAGGAGCCCTTTGCTCAGCAAGCATGTTGCTACCTATAAGAAACGTCTGATTTTTCCCTCCGTTCGTGACAATATTCTGCTATTTGGTGTTTTCATTATAGCCGCGGTGTCCGAAGACAGCTGACTACGTATGAATCTCAGGTACCCTAAAAAGAGATTTAGGGTCGTTTCCTGCAGGAGTAGAAATGAACTCTTGGACAATTCGCTTCTATGCTGCACTAAAAAGCAGACGGGCTTTCTCTGGAGATCACCCTTAGAGCCAGTTTTATGATCCTTTTGGCATGATTTGACATTTTAATGCATAGAGTTGACAATGCAAAGAACTGTTGTTAAATAATTAACCTCAGTTGATTTCAAAGTATTAACTTCAACAGAAAGCTGACTCAGTTAGTCCAAACCTTGGACCACAGGGGAAGATGAGAATTTTGTCAAATTGACTCCAAGGGCCAGTAATAGAAATGGTCTTATTTAAAGCCTTCCCATAGATTAATCCAGAGGAAGCTGCAATTAATCCCATCCTTTAAACAATCACAAGACTAAGAAAATGGCACAGCATGTGATTGAATTATGCCACTCCTATTAATTAAGTGTAAAATGGTGAAGACAAGGGGTATTATTAAAAATGTCAATGTAAAATTAAAACAGGGACTGAGTCTTGACAAATTGTGCTCAGTGAAAAGAGAAAATAATCCAACACAGCTTCACTGAGGAGAACTCCCATGAGTAGTAACACCACAAGAAACAATAAGCAGCAAACCATGTTTAAAGTCTTCTGCCACCAAAATTTTTAAAAAGCAGATTTTTCTTTATATGCACAACCACTGCCTCAAGATAGGAATAGATCCATGTTAGTGCAAGATAGGCAAAGTGTACAAACTTGCAGAAGAGTAACAACAAATACAGGTAGTCAAGAGGGACTGGTTGAGGTGAAGAGATTAAAAAACTTCTCTATTCTAATATTGACTTGGAGTCATTGACAGACTGATGTACTGAAAGCATACGCAATTACTGTAAAGTAATAAACTCCAAGGTAACAGAGTTTAAGATGGCTGAAGGGGAAGAATTCTGAATAGTGGGTTAAAGTCGAGAGAGAAAACAATAACCTCACACTGACTGTCTGACTGGCTAGAATGCAAAACCCTCACTGTATCTCCCTATAATACAGAGCAACATTAAAAAAAAATTTAAATTTATATTCTCTACTAAGGTTAGATCATCAGGTAGTATAATTCAGAGGTGTCCTTCTGACTTCAGGCTCACGGAAGCTTTTAGAAATTTAGGTGCTGAAGTACTGAGTGTGATAAAGCACAGACAAAGGGCCCAGAGCTTCTTGATAATAATATACTTAAGTCATGGAACAGTCAGCTGTTGAGTGTTTCCCTGTGCTTGGAACAAAAGCCTCTTGAAAAATATTGTCCTAAATACAAATAAATTCACTTGTTAGTGCTTCAGTTCTTCTCTCCCCAGAGAACAAATGTTTTTACCCACTCTGTTAAAGTGTGTTTACCAGTCCTCTGCCTCCTGCACTGTATTCTGGCAAATCACTTTCCTCTCTTCCTTAAACTCTATCTCTGTCTTATTAGTAATTTTGAAATCCCCAGGTGAAATGTTAGAGAAGCGCAAAGTATTATCTTTCCCAAAAATCTCCAAAATATGTTGCAGTTGAACAGATGAAAATTTATATTATAAACTTCTCAATTACCTACCTGTTGATAAATACTTTGATTGAATATAGCCCTGATTACATGTGGGATCTTTAAGGAATAATTGTAAAGTAGATTTATGCAGTGTAAAACGGATATTTATGGTAAAAGCAGAATAGTTGCTAAATAATGCTGGTAAAATTTAACCATATGACTTTGGTCTTGCCTCTTTCAGACTAAATAACTTTAAGATCATGGAAATATCAGAATACACTTCAACCCATGCACAACATAGGTACTTGCTTCTACCCACACCTGTAAGGGAGGAGCATCATGAAGTAATCTGCAATAATTTATAGATCACTGATAAGTGATATATAATGCAAGTGTTGTGAGACAGATGAGAAAGAAGTAATTAAAATATAATTAACAATTAATTTATATGACAGCATGCCCAAGCAAAAAAACTCAACCAGTCATTATAAATGGAATAAGAAGAAGATTATTATCCTAATAACCATGTTGGGACATAATTCAGATACATTCCCTCCAAAAGAAACATTTGAGAAATAAACCAATCCAATGACAGAACATAAGTGCAATGAAAAAATACTAATAGTTTGCATCATTTTCAGGGTGATTTGATATAACAAACTTGCGTCAGGAAAAAGACGACCAAGAACACGGTGTCATTGGAAAAAGAAGAAAGGGTCTAGAACGAGGTAGGATTATTAGGGAAAATACACTTTATCTATTTTGAAACTGCAAAGATCTTAATAATAGGTTGAAAGAAAAAAATGGGGGAAACAAAAGAAAAAATGTCTAAGTCTTACCTATCAAAGTATTTTTAAAGAATTCAAATGAGCTTGTCCTTGTGAGGATGCTTTTCCACACCTCAAGTTTCATAGAAGAGAACGACCCATTGGATAGCTTAATTGTTGTGTTCAGAAAGGTTTGGAGCAATCGTGTGTTAAATACTTGAGACAGAGTGAATTAATTTACTAGAATGAAAAACACATGAAAAATGGGCAAAATGCATTTGTGCTAAACCAAGTTCCCTTTTAAAAGTAATGTAAAGTTCGCTGTGTGAACAGAAGGCAACAGACATGATACACCTTGTATGGCTTTTGGCATCATCTCACAAGACACTTTCATAGAACATTTTAAATACAGATATGGGAAGATGTGCAAGCATCTGATAGAAGGAAACCACAGTGGTCATTATTCATCAAAAGGCAAAGGCGCTTCAAATCTGTTTCAAGATGTGCCCTGAGTTCTGTTTTGTCTACTATGTTCACTGACAACTTAAACAATGCAATATTTATGCTTGTAAAATCTATGCTACAGCAACTGATAACCTCAAAACAAAGGCAAAGGGCTGGAAACACTAGGAAGGATGAGATCAGACACCACAAATCCTACTGACAAATTGGTCAGGTTGTCCAAAAACCAAGGAAAAAGACAGTAGTTAGAAACATATTATTCTTGCAAAACAGAATGCAAAATGAATAAACTGCACTTAATTTTGGACTAGACAGATACAGCATCTTATAACAAACAAGATAAACCAACACTGCAGCAGCGCTGCCAGGAAAGTGTTGAATTCTGGAACACCTTAGCAGGTGCGTGACATATGAGACAATTTGATTTCTTAAATTCGTGTAATACAGAAGCCCCAGTTGGATACTGTGTCTGGTCCAGCCTGAACACCACAGAAACATAAAAACTGAAGAGAAACAAGAAAATAATAAGAACAAGAAATGTATAAATCAAACCCTTTGAGAAAAAGCTGAAAGAATTAGGTATGCCTAGTCAAGAAATAAAAGCTTCAAGCCAGATGCAGCTTTCTGATATTTATGAGTTAATTACAGAGATGTTGATCAGCTATCCTCTATGGCTCCAGTAGAAAGACATGAGAGAGTCAACTTCATTTGCAACAATAAATGCTTAAAAGATTTTTCTGATCAGCATTCCAACTGAGGATTTTTCAGCAATAGAGTAGACTGTCTAGGGGGACTGTGGAATCTCTTCCATTGGATTTTTGTAAGAACATAATTTGATAGGCATGCTGGTACTAGCCTTGATTTGTTTAGTCTTGATGCAGTACAGACTGGACGAGGTGATCTTTTGGAGCCCCCGGAGCCCCTACCGAACTTCAGTTCTACAATAGCTCAGGAAATTCTAACTGGAAAGATAATTACAAACTCTGCACTCTGACCAAATTCTGCTTTACTAGGACCTCCACTGAATAAACAGAAAAGCCAGGAAAACACCAAAATGTTCCCAACAGGGCTCTAAGTTCAAGATAAAACCATAGGTATTAGACCATGAGATTTTCCAGTGGCCCTTTTAATTTTTTTAGTTACTTCATTACCCACATCAGTTCCCTCTTCCGTACCACCAGTGAATTAAAGAGGTGGTATCTTGGATTACTGGGTAAATTAAAAGTTAGATTTTACCCATACATAGAACAGTTGGGTGTCCAACTTCACTGATGTAAATAAATAGTTTAATTTTCCAAAGAGCTGAGGCATTGACAGCTTTTGCATCTGGTTATCTAGTTCGTAAATTATGGTCTCCGTGTTAAATACATTAAAGGAAATTTTAACATTCATTTATACTTTATGTTATCATCTATTCCTTTCTTGCCTTCCCTTAAGTTTTCTAAGTACTAGCACTACTACTGTGTACCCAGAGATGCTTGTAGGTGTCATAAACATTCAAATAGTGTCACCACTGTCCCCTACAGTGTTTTTCAAGTAACTGTTCACTTATTCTTAATAAAACTAGAGGCCATCTTCTGCAGTGTTACCACAATTGTTTTCATAAACAAAAATATAAAATTCAGGTTAGCAGATGGGAGTTTAGGTGTTACTTAATTTTCTTGACCTTTCATTTAACTGCTGCTTTCTAAGCATTCCAATTGCACAATTGTTTTGGGAAACGTTATGATCATCTCATGGATCACTATTAATTCTACTTTGAAGAGCAGACCAGCAAAACTCAAGATTGCATTAAATGGCTACGTTCAAAAGCTGAGATATAAAGAATCTTGCAAAAGGTCCTTTGTAATGTAATGTCCAAAGTACATATTAATCTAACCCCACCCCTTTTTGTATGTGTGTCTAGAATGTAGGACAGAAACCAACTTCCAAGGCCCTTTAATCTTCCACTCTAAGAGAAAAAAAATAGAAGAAAAAGAAACAAAACCATAGGTAAATTGACTCTCAAAATAGGAAAAAAAAAAACCACAAACCAAAACCAAACAACAGACCAAACCAAATCTTTCTTCATGTTTTCTTTGAGATGGTAGCTCTTCCTGTGTTTTTGAAAGCTGGTTCTGCTCCTTCTTTTGCTGGTTCCCTAACATCCTCTATGTAAAAATAATGCAAATAAACACCCTCTTCTATTCCTGATGAGACTCCTCCCTGCAGTGAAATGGCAATTATCCAGGCCTTGCACAATGTCTGCATTGCAAAGGTAGCCGATGGCCTACCCTTGGGAACTGCACAGCTTAATACCTTGACTCTGGCACAGAAAAAAAGGAAAAGAGGAAGAGCTTAAAAGAGAAATGTTCTCTCAAAAGCCAGCAAAAGAAGAATTCAGTTTGAAGACAGAAGCCTAGCCACCTTTATTCCCCAAACATAATTCAAATGGATAAGCAGCAAGTAGTGTCTCCTAAATTAATTTTTGACTCCACAAAGAAGCATTTTCTAAAGAACCGAAGATGTGTCTTTCTTTGACTTCCAGCTATTGATGTAGCTCGCCATCAATAGTTGCTGTACTCAGATAAGAAGTTTGTGATAAAAATCAATCACACAATCAGAAAGAAAGGTGACATTATATCTCAGTATGTGAAATATCTTTGATGGGCTGACTTTTCCTTTCTTAAAAAACCTAGAATACTTAAATGAGGCCTGTAAAGAAACAAGTAGTCATGGGAATAGATGTGAAAGACATAAACATCTTACTCTCAGCTCACACACCTTTCTTGTTTGGAGAAGCCACTATGGAGATGTAAAAATGTAGACAGAACGATAAAGAGAGTTTTCTTTTTTGAAGATGATTCATTTCTAATACTTTATTGGCATGATAGGTCTGGCAAGTACTGCCAACACAAACAAGATATAACCCTTGAGTGTTTCTGATAAGATGTCAACCATCTGCTTTCCTATCAGGTGACTGAATCAGAGATAGCTCTTAACACCTCTCCCTCTGTCATACTAGCTCTTGAAAAATGGGAGTGAGGGAACAAAATAATTGCTCCCTATGAGCACCAGGTGAGACCTGAATAAAGGCACAGGTGGGAGCAAGATCCAGACTTGAACACCCCCTTCACATGAATCACCCATGTGTATGTACACACATCCAACCTCCCTCCCAGTCACATATACTTGTGTCCATTTCATTGCAAGTTTAGGATTTTAGAAACTTGACTATTTAACATGATATTAGCATTCTAAGAGTTTAAGGTAATCTGAGTTTGTGCATTGCATTTTCATTTGTGCTTCATTCTATGTCAGCAGAGTTGTTGGAAACTCTATCAGAGATTTGAGTGAGCAAAACCCAACACTTTTAATGCACAGGGGAAGACCACTTCATAGGGACTATAGGTTTCTCTTGTTTCTGTTTCACATAACTTAAAACACACTGTAGTGCTCTAAGTTATGTGAAACTAAATATTATAGTATTAGTAAATATTAAAAATGTTTAGTAAATATTAGAAAGGTACTCTAGCCACAGAATTTGAAACTCGGATCCACATCTAAACTTTACATATTCAAGGAACACCTCTTCCTTCATTAACACAGTGTAAAATTTAACACTTAAAGTTAGAATCTTAAGGATGCTTTCTTAATATCTAATGTTATTATCAGATTCAAATGCAGAATGGTCAATCTATTTTGTTGTGGTATAGAAACTAGAGTGATAACGTTAACAAAGCAAAAGAAAAGATTTTAAATGTTCCTCAGATAAAACTTAATTAGGTCTTAACTCTCTACTATATTCTGAAAAAGTTCCATGCTTCCTCTAGTCTGTTTAGAATTAATTGCAATAATCTTCATTTACTGTTTCAGTCTCAATTGGTATATATTCTCTCTTACTAAGTGATTTGCTTCTCTTCCTAAGTACTCCAACCATTATAACATCGTCCGATCTCGATCTTCTCCTCCAGTGACTCCATAAATGCGTTACTCTTGAAAACACCTTATGTATTATGTAGCAAAAAGGAAAAAAAAACATTCATCACTATGTCCTCTTATATTATGGAGTGAATCACCAGGCTACGGATGTGTGCTTTTGCTGGAAAAATATTTTGACTGCAACTCCTGTACAGTGGCAGGGTTCTGCAGTGCTGTCTTCCAAATGCCCTTTTGTGTAGCTAACAGACTTAGAATTTAGCAAGAATTCCACTATTTAAATGAATATGGGATCTCCACTTTCTTCCATTTTATTGTTTTTTTTCCCTTGATTCCATCATTTGCTTTTCCATGCAGATGTTGTAAAACAAAATATTTTCAGAGTTCTTTGCATGTGATTAATCTCTGTTCTGCACAAAGAAAGTTATGCACCTTTCCCACAAGAGCTGGCCACTGCAGCCATCACGGTTACGGCTTCACTTCATCCCCAGACACAACAGCTCACTCCCACTTAGATCTGCCTCCTCTCTTGCAACACACAGAGCCATTTACTTATTATAATTTTCTCACACAGACACCTTGTCTAATGAATAACAGAGTCTGGCAGCTTATGTTTGCAAGGAACATTCGATAAGTAGAAACAAAGAATAAAAATCGCTGGCCTTTTTGGGTTACCCCCCAGGATGAGCTAAGCCTTGGCTGTCAGAAATGCTTCCCATGCCAGAATTTCATAGTGATATTTATTTTTACCAGGCATTTTAGACTTTTTTTTTTGTTTGGCATGAGAGATCCTGCAAACTCTGCCAGAAATGGCTGTTTTTCTTCTCTGCATCATTAGTGGGGCAGCATTCCAACAGAGAAGGGTCACTCACTTGGTACTTAAGTACTTTTAAAGATGTCGTCCTTTCCTTCCTGATGAGATAATGGGAACAAAAACTGGAGGAGAGTCTTTCAACAGTTTGTTTTTACAAAAAATCCAACTTTGCTTACTAAACACTAACCTCAAAATCAGAATTTGGACATTGCATTTAATACATGCCAGGAATCTATTATACAACTTACAGCTACCATTGATTTGAAAATGAATGTGTGGCCTCCTTGAGCCACAGAATCTGTCATACTACTATTCCTTTTTCTCATAAGCACATCATGCTGAATTCAAAAGCACTCCTATGGCTGAGGAGTAGAAGAATATTTCAAGGTTTTTTTTCTCCCCACCAACTTGTATTTAAAATACAAGGAACTTGGAGCTTGTTTAGACCTGAATCATCAACAATACAGACAGATCTCAAAATCAGATCAGATCTCTTTATTTTCTTTCTGTCCAGCAGTTCAAGAGGGAAAATAAAATCTTAGCAATCCAAATTAAAATGCAGTTAAACTAGTAAATAAAATAAAATTTATGACGCCATCATTTTCACAGCACAGTTTTCTGCATGCTTATGACATCTTACTAGTTAAGTATATTCCTGACTTAAGACTTGCTGGTGCAATTACTGGTGTCACAGTAATGGTACAAATGCTGACTACTTAAGAGAGCTGCTGCTGTTATCATGTTATCTATCACTAGCTGAAAAACACAGTTGTTTCCAGAATTCATCTTGTGGCAGATGCTAGGAGAGAGAAGTTTGGTGAATCTTATTCCTCTGAAGATCTTAAAGAACAGTGTAAGTCCAATCTGTTTGTCTACATTTTACCTGAAGAGATAAACCAGTATTAATACTGCATTATTTGGGAAAAAGAATTAATTTACTTATGCAAAACCACGGTGCTATAGGTGAACCAGATAAACAGTTCATTCAGTTTGAGAAGGCTCAGATTAGGAGAAGCACTAGAAGTATTGAATCTTTTTCTGTAAATGACTCCTGAGGAAACAACAATATAAAAACATGAAATTCGTCACATAATTTCATTGTGGTTTTGGCTGACCATTTTATTTAAGATAATCTTATTTTTAGTGTATGTGTTTAGAGAGTTTGGTCATAATCCATAGAAATAACTAGGTCACAATCCATATAAATAATTATTAAATCAAAAATTTAATGAGAGGATTTATGGATTTGCAACTGACTCAAGAATGAATCATTCCACTTCAGTACCATTGATTTTTAAAATTCTAATATCACTTACAAAATTTCCAATAATTTACATAAATAATAGCATGCAAAATCCTTATTCTCCTCTCTTCAGATCTCTCCTCAAAACTTATCTCTGCTACTGTGCCCAAAATAATAGATTATCAATAAAGATTGACAGTTATTTAAGTTAATGTTTTTCTCCTCACAGTATAATTTGTTTTTCATGTGTCTTTTTGTTATCACACCTGCAATTTCATTAATTATTATGTACAAGGAAAAGCTCATCTAGAAAATACGTGGGAAGCCTTGAAGAACACAAAGCACTATCAAAGTCAAAAAAGCTGAGTTCTGCACAAGATAGGCTCTCAGCTAACTATGTTTTAAAACAGGATAAAGCTTTGGATGCTCAAAGGATAAACAAGAAAGGCTAGAGACCTTTTCTTAGTGTTTCTGTGAAACTGTCTTACATTGATTTCACAGTCAGATGGAACAATACTGAAGACTGCCCACAGCTTTGTTCTTTGTATATTGTAGCGATAGCATTTCCATCAGTCACTTGAAGGAAAAAAGTTTGTTTCCTCTAATACACCTAATAGGCTGTATTGTAACTGCCATATTCATAATTGCTAACATTCTAAGCAAATGAAAACATTTAATTCCAAGGAAAGTTAAAGAAGCCAGGCAAAGTGACTCAATCTGTTTAAAACAAGGCATTTCCTCTGGATTTTTTTTTTCTTGATATCTAGTCCTGTTTATTATTCTATATAATACTCTCTCTGAAAGAGGAGATGTTTCCTAGGAGAACTTTGTCTAATAAAAGGAAACTATTTCAGTTCCACATTGATAGTATAATTCAGGAAGATTAACATAAAATCAGCAGAGTAAGCTAAGAAATTAATATAGTTGGGGCAAAGCATATGTTTCTGGAGAAAAACAGAAATCTGATTTCCGCTAAGTTGCTGAGAAACACAAAACTTACACAGAAAAGATTTTCAGTTCATGCATCTTAACATAATAAAGACATTTTATTTCATGACGTAATTTAAATTACACCACTAACAATTTTCAAACTTGTGGTCACATGGACCCTTATATAACTAAGTTAGCCCAGTTTACTAAACATATGATTTCTGAAACTCTACTTAAACCACACTTCAAAATGAATTAAGCTAAATCAGATCAAGATCACTTTAACTCTGAAAGAGGGTTTGCACAAAATGTACCAATGTCATCCAACTAATCCTCCTTGACTCATTTGGATGCCCAAATGTCCCTGGTAAACAAAATGCAGTAATTTTAGTTACTAGATGGAGCACCACCATGATTCCCAGGGTAGACAGTGAAAGTGTACTCCATAGGCTGCCCTGAAGTGAGATCTGTACCTCTGATAATCTACCAAGAGGCTGTGACAAGGAAAAATAATTTTCTTCACAATCATTCTTCCAGCTGGGTCCAAAAGAATATTAAGTCTTTGTTAGATGTGCCCCTCTGGGGGCAGCTATTAAACCTCCAGATGGTTTCCAGTGGCCCAGAAAAGCCTTTAGAACCCTAGACTAGTGAATTATTAAAATGCACTAGTCTAGGTTTCCAAAATGAAGTTGGTAAAACAAACTTAACACCTATGGCCAGGCTGGCAGCATTTCTCCCTTTTCAGGTCATGAGACTGAGGGAACAGGTGAGTGCTGCTGATCTGTTAGATCACCTAATCCAGGCTCTGGCAAGCCAAGGGAGAAATAATAGTAAACAGGAAAGTCTATAAATGGCCTCAGAAATGACATCTTGTTTTTATATAATTTTCTTTAAGTTGTTAACAGTCAGTCACACTGTTATTAAAACTGCAAATGGGACCAGTGTCCAAAAGGTTTCCTTTAGCTGGTCTGAAGGAAATAACAAAGTCTAAGCCATAGAGACCAAGTGAGGAAAGGGAAAGGGAAAGGGAAAGGGAAAGGGAAAGGGAAAGGGAAAGGGAAAGGAAACACCCCAAGGAAAAAAACAGAGAGATGTCAAAATATGTAGTATTCAAAACTGGACTTTAAATGCTCTAGATACTGATCAAGACTAATCTCTGGTTTACAGAAATAGTTTAAACAACAAAAGGAAACAAAGCACAACCTCTGGAAGTCTCTTACCAGCTCAGCTGACCAACATTACAGAAGAGGTTTTTAAACACCAGTGACACTGCTTATGTGTGTAACAACATAATCCTGTGCTTTGTCATTCTGCTTGAATCCACTTCCTTTCTAAAGCCACTTCTGGGCTAAAAAATATCTTGTATCAATGTTTTCTGTGATCTAATTGTATCTATTACTGAAAAAAATCCCATATTTAAATTTATAGCCTATAAGAGAATGCACAAAGTGCCAAACTGAACAAAATGGAGTTTTGAGTGAGTTTCACTGCAGTACAAGTAATTTTAGGTAACATCATTTCATATGTTATGCTTATCCTCTTTAAGGCAATCTTACATTTTTTCAATCATTCTTCATGCTGGAGTGTCTCATTGTCTGCTCCCTAAACTATTCTCTCTGCTCATCTTTGAAATATTTATATCTAAGCTATATGCTTTTAAAGACAGAACAAAAAACAAAGGAGAGGTCCAGGCAATCTTATGTGGGATATTAACAGTTAAGTTATAACATCTTGTTTGCCCTTTTTAAATGTGGCTGTCCTTTAAATATAGATTAAAGGTAAGTTGCCAGTGCCTCAGCATTTTTCTCTAGTGGAATAAAGGCAGAACATATGCAGGTACAAATGGTTCATTCAATTTCTGTTCTTTTGCATTTGTCAATTAAAACACTGACAACACCTGCAGTCCTTTTTTTTTTTCTGTTTTTGTTTTTTTGTTTGTTTGGATGGTTGGTTGGATTTTTTGGTAATACTTCCAAGATTACATCCTGGGCTGGTATTTTTTCTAATGGTGATGAAAGTAACTGTGAAGTAATTTGGGAATTTTAGCCACATCAGCTTCTGGGAAAGAGGAGTCCAGCAGGCTTGCTTCCAGCCACATGAAGAGCTCTGTCACTCCTACATCCCTGGTACAACGGCCATTCCCAGACAAGCTCCCAGCCAAGAACAGAAAGAGCTCTGCGACTCAGGACTTTTCTGCTCATTTCTACTTGAATCTACAGAAGAGACAATCCCTGAGGCTCCCTAAACCTACCTCTCCTGAGCACAAGGGATGCAGAAATTCCAGCTCTGGGACAGTATGGACAGAAGGACACAACTCTGAAGGATCTCCTTGGTCACACTTTCAGTCGTTGCTGCCTGGAACAAAGCTGCTACACATTGACTTCATTAGCCCAGGGAAGTGGTCAGAGCGGCAAGCCTGGCAGAGAGCTCAAGCATCCGAACAATGCTCTCAGGCTCACGGTGTGATTTTTGGGGTGTCCTGTGCAGGGCCAGGAGCTGGACTCACGATTCTGATGGGTCCCTTCCAACTCAGCATATTGTATGGTTTTAACTTACTACAATTCACCTTCACATTACGGTCTTTCCCTCACAGCTGTAGTCCTAAATAACCCCTAGCAGTAGATATCTTAAATTAGACAACTTGAATCTAATCCGAATGACTTTACGCGTGCCTTTCCTCTTGCTATTTCGGCTCTTCGGGAGAGCCTGCTCGCTCGCTCTCCCCTCTCTGAGGCGGCCCTCGGCCCCGGAGCAGCTGCCCGGGACATCGCGCACCGCGGTCTCCGCGCAGCCCCCTGCTCAGGCCGCTGTCAGCCGGCTCCGGGCGCAGTCCCTACCCCCGGGCTCTCTGCCAGCCTTGCCCCAGCCCCTGAGGGCACGGGCGATGGGGCTGCCGGGCGGCTGTGGGCGCGGAACTGTGGCGGCGAGGGGCGTGTTCCCAGCCGGGGCGAGCGGCCGAGCAGCGCCGGGAGCGTCGGGCGCCTTGGAAACGGGCGGAAGCCGGGAAGGAGCGGCAGGAGGAGGATGCTGAGCCCCGAGCGGCTCTCGCTGCCCGGGCCCGAGTACCTGGGTGAGGAGGGGCGCGGCGGGGCGGGGAGGCTTCCTGAGGGTTCAATCCCCCTGGTGTGCCGCGGCCCGGCATGGGAAGGGCTCGGCGGGGCCGGGGTGGCTGCGCCCGGCCCGTCCTTTCTGGGGACTGCGGCGAGTGGCCCCGGGCTGGGCCGCGCTGAGGGGCTCGCAGTGGCTCTGTGTCCGCCTTGGCTGGGGAGCGGGCAGCACCGGGCCGTAACAGAGCGGGGTTGTGGGCGCTGAGGTGGGAGGGCTGCAGAGCCCTCTCGGGCACAGGCAGCATCCCTCCGGTGCCCAGAGGTGTGGTCTCCGTGAGCGGCCGTCTCCTTCCTCCCCTGTCCGCCTTGGCGGTGTGAGTAGTAGCGAGCGGCGTCCAGCCTTTCTGTGATAGACTTCACCCATTACCAACCTGTTTTGCACACAGATCTGTGTGAGCATCCTTATTTTGTGCTCGTTTCCCAACAATGGGAGGGAGTGCTGCTCTTGCGTTGCGAGTTGGTTCGAATGTTAGCTTTTGTTCTGAAATAAGGTAGCATCGATGATGTTTCCTACATAAAATGAAAATTTTTTAACCTATGAAGCAGCTACTCCTTTGAAGACTACATCCTTTTTAAGCTGTCTGTAACGGCTTGATGTTCCAGGAAATTAAGGAGCAAAGTGATTTGATGTTAAGGTGTCAAATAAAAATAATTAGAATGGAATAAAGTCAATATGACTTCATTTAATTGCTGAAGAGGAGATGAATTATGAGTAGTAAGCGTTTGTATTGTGTTCAAGAGAGTGTTTGTGAAGTGAAACTCTTCAGCCATTACTTCCTAGGCCCAAGAGAGAGTTCGGTAATAACTCTTATCAAGGTATACATAATTTTCTGTGGTTTTCTTGTACAAGGGAAGGTCAGAAATTGATTGGATTGCTTGGTGCTGCTTGTTCCATCATGATTTTGCCATTTCTGTAAGTCAAAATGGAACAAGAGTACAGGAACACTGCTGTAAATGTAAAACCTGTCTTGCAGGGGGTACTACACTAAAAGACTTTTATTTAACCACTTAAGCAAAGGAGTGATCTAAGTCATCTTGGAGTAGAATCTCACTGTGCTGTAGCTGCTAGGCTGCTGTTAGGGTGCTTTGTGCATACCTGCATAACTTCAATGCTGTTTTGTGTCAAGGAATTCAAGGCAGAAATAGGTTTATTTACTGCTCTTTTCAGGGTAACTCTCATGGGACTCACCTTGCTGAAGTTGTTATTGCTGATTTCAATTGTGGAGCTTTGGCTGTTTGAGAGCAGCATCACAGTGCCATGTAGATACCCTAGACACACACCCTTTGGGTTTGTGCTGTTCTGTCACCACTTCAGTATTTTTAACCTACATGCTAATAGAGTAGTTAATAACTTTTCCACAGTGGCTCTAGGGTGAAACCTGTAAAATTTCTTTTTCTTAATGAGCCAACTTGGTTTCAGGTTTTTGTAATTGTTTTTAATGAAATAGGCACTTTTAATTGTGTGAAACTTGTCAGTAAGGATTGAATCACTCAAAACAATCTAGGAAGCAGACTAAAAATACTTAAAGTGTGAAAATAAACCAGATGTCTGTTGCACATCTGAAGGTAAGACATGAGATATACAAGAGAGATTTCTTACATGTACAAGATTGTTAGGTGCAAGCAGCTTTACTAGTCACTTATGTGTGCCTCATTTATCTCTGTTCCACATGCTGATTTGGAATTCCCTTTTCATTTTGTACAACTTCCTAAATCACTCTGACATTGGGGTCAGAAAAAACATGTCACCATATAAGGGTGAAGAATAACTTGTATAAGAGTCTGTTCTGCTCATTACTTAGTATGCCTTGGGTTTAGATTGCAGTTTCTGTTGTCTATTAGAGGGGGAAGCATATTCTTATTAGCTATAAATGTTACCCAAACCAGCCTTTGTGTGTTTCTGCCTTTGTGAGACTTTGTAACTTGCCAAACTGCTCACAGATCCTAAGGAATTTTTGTGTATTAGCAACAGGAAAATGGTTAAAAACCAAACCAAAACAACCCCCAACTCCCCCTCCTCCCACCCCAAACAAACACACCTCCCCTCATGTTTTTCTATGTTGCATTTCTGTTTTCTACATTGGCATCCTGAAATCACCATTATTTGGATTGTTCTGTTGTGCACCTCAAGGTCTTGTTAATGCAGTTATCTGAAGTGGGGTTGTAAGGAGCTGTGATAAATTTTACTTTCTATAATTTCATCCTGGGGTTGTGTTGCCTTAGCTTGCCACTTAAGGTATTCTCTGACTCTCACATCCCAGATGATCCTGCCATTTCTGAGCTGGAATAGGCAACTTACCCAAACCCTTCTTCCCCTCTTCTCTTTCTTATATCAAAACCAGGCCAACGCATAAACTGAGCAGCCAGAATAACATAATGTGCTACTTGCTGTGTTATTCCCTGCTCTATTTGAGATAATTCTTGAACAAGTTAGAATGCTGAGAGGGAAGTAAAAGCAGTTTTGAGTTAAAATAGAAAGGAACAGGGAGAGAATTAAGTATTCATTTAAGATGAAAAATAATTGCAAAGCTTCGTTTTGCCAAAGTTCCTGGAATGTGAAAATAAGGGCAGCATGTCTCATGCCACAATGAGACAGTAAGTAGAAGAAAAGAGATGACCATTGCTTAGGGAATTGGAATGGAGATGAGGTCTGCAGAATTGGCAGAAAGGCTACAGTGAAGATGATGTTGTTACAAGCAGGACATTATAAACAGTAGTTTCACTGAATAAACAGCATTTATTGTTTGGGTATAGTGATGATAATGTGTTTCTCATTTGATGGATGAGACTGGACCTACAGTAGGCAAAATGAGGCATATTTGAGACACTTTTTCATGGCTTCCTCATTATGGTTTAATAACTGGTGATTGCTCAGTTATTTATAGCAGGCAGCAGAGCACTTAGGGTATTGTTCTGCTCATGCAGCTGTCTCTGAAGCTTCATATTGTATTACTTCCCTGCTCCTATTTCCTGTTACTGAGAAAAAGCTGTAGAGTACTGCAAATTTCCAAACTTCAGCTTTCTCTGTATTCTCCTGCCTTCTACTACCCAGCTCCAGGATGTTGTTTCTTGTCCTTCTTTGCCAATATCAGGCATGTAAGAATGCAAATACTCTGCTAGGAAAGTGCCTTATCAGTAAAGCATGTGCCTTTCAAGTGCCAGAAACACAGTAGTGTTTCCTCATCTCTCTCATAAAAGGTCTCGGGTTTAATGATTAGAAAGTGTATACATTCTTTTACAAAACTGAGTAGCTCCCAAGAGAGAACTTCAGTTGTGTGGAGACTTTGCTGAAGCCTAAGGCCTACTCTTCTTCTGAACAGTCTTAAGAAATATTGATCTGGAAAGTGCAAGTACAATAATTTCCTTTAACAGCATAATCAACACATAGGCTACATTGTTATCCAGACATCTCAGCTGACCCTGGTTCTCCTCTTAGTATAAATATTTGGTGAACTTCTGTGAAGCACTGTGACTTAAAGATCTCATGGTCTAGAAAAAGAAAAGAGAATGCCTTTTTTAAAATTTTATTTCTTGCTCTGTTGTACAGATAGGAGAATTGTAATGTAGATTGAATATAATGTGTAAGAGTTTGCATATAATGAGCAAGAGTTGTGTGAGTAAGAAACGTTAGTTAAATTTGAATCTTCCTAGACTCGGTCTAGTACTTTGTCCCAAAGATGGAGGTTTCACCACTGTACTGCTGTTGTACCACAGGACTTCCACCTTAACTTGAAAGGTACAGGTGAAATCTGATTCTGAATTAGGTAGAGTTCCAGAACTGGAGAGTACAGTCCTTTGCATATGTCCCTCTGAGCATAAATAGGTAGGGAACCATTAGGCTACTTAATGCCTTATAACAAACTGAAATGACATTTCTTCCATGATTAATAATTTTAGATTTAAACAAAAACCTCCAAAAACCCCAACCTAACCAAAAAAGAAAAGATAGCTCAATGATTTGCTTCGGTGAGGGAGTGGTTTCTATAGCTGTATGACACTTTGCAGGAAGCTGGAAGGACTTGCACAATTAAGTCAGTCTGTGTGCAATATTATGCTCATTGTTTGAAAAAAATTCTCAGCTATGGTCAAGACTAAATTATAAATGGAAATGTTTCTTAAATTTTTTGTTGAAAGTAGTTTTGAAAATTCAAACATATGAAATGTGCTGTAGTTACGGTGTGTGACCCCTTGGCATGTGCTCCTAAGAGCACGTCTCATGTTGTGTGATGCCTCTGGTATGACAAGGTCTACTTGTACTTATACATTCTGTCCTTCAAAAAACATTTTGCTTTTGGGGGTTAATAGGAAATTACACTGTGAAGCTATGCAAAGCTGGAAGGAACTATGACAGTACAGAGATGTAGCATTTATGTTAATTGTTTTGTTCACTTACTTCTCTTTCCCAGGCCATTTCTTAGCAACATCTGAAGAGATTAAGTCCTTAATGATATCTGAAAAGGTTATAATGAGCCTCCTGAAAAATCATTAATGCTGGAAAAATTTCCAGAGTTGATGTGATTTTGTTGTTGCAGTTTATATCCTTACTATTTCTCTCTTGCAACATTATTGTTTTGGTAATGTTTGCATGAAATTGATTTTATGTTACTATGGATGTATCTTTCCAATGTGTGTAATAAGGTAGTCCTTAGTTAAGCTCCAGTTTAGAACAAATACTGAAAGGGTATTTAGCTATTACCTTATGCTCTCAGAGTATATGTTCTCAGAGATTAAAAATGCCAGAAATACTCCAGATCCATTAAAGCTTGTTATGCTCTCGAACTTCTGATAACTGAAATGAATCATAATGTTAATTGCATCAAGTAGTGTGTATTTTCAGCACTTCAGCTGAGGAGGAGGCAAATAAGTAAGAAAAACTGGTCTTATCCAGGAATTCCCACTCCTGATTTTTCAGCATATTCAGTTATGCCAGGAATGACCCCAATTAAAAAACAAAAAACCAAAAAAACCCTTGTGTGCATACAGAACAAATTGCTATGATAGACAGCTCCTGTTTCAGAAGAAGTCATGTCTCCTGAAGAGTTAAGCAATCATATAACTACTTGGATAATAAAACCATTACATATACACAGTATCATGACTTAAAGGTGACATCTATTTCCTTCCTTCCTCATGAATTTCTGGCTCTGAGAATTTCAGTGCATATATTCAGTTTTGTGCAGTGATATTATTTGCATTAAATTTTCCTTTTCAAGTATCAATGCTTGTTCTTATAACATGTGTAATCAAACCTATGAAGTAGTGGATTGTTTGTTCTTACCAGAAGATTGAAACAAGTAATTTAGTAGCTTATAAAAAGACTATTTTTACTATTTTAAATACATATGCAAAATTATTTGGTGTGGTTGTGGCTAAATGGAATTAGTTGTGAAATTCTGATCTGCTGTAGAGAAATCCATAGAGATTGTGGATATAATCCTCATTATGCCTTGTACTTGTGTGACTCGGTCTGGCTGTGCTTGAATTGAACAGCCACTGCTTGGCTCTGAATTTGATTCTGAGCCAAAAGTGCACTCATTCCAAAATCCATTTTAAACATTGGGCACGTGTATGATGGTGGGGTGTGAACATGTGAGTATCACAGGCCGTTCTCTTAAGTGCTGCACGGGGCAGCTTTGGAGGATGCTGTACATGCTGCTAGTGATTGGACTGAGGCTCCGAGAATAACATCACTGCTAGTGGCTTAGTGATAAGAATTAAGATATTCTGTGCAAAGGTATTTACTTAACATCACAGGTTATGGGCTGCCTGAAAAATCCTCCGTGAACTTACTCTGTCAGATTCCTTTGTGAAAGCCAATTGTTAGTTTTTAAATCTGACAGCAAAGAGTGTGGCACCTACCAAATGAGTGTGGCAGGCACACTGGCTTCCTGTTTGGGGTAGTTGTCTGGGATTTCAGACTTGAGAATTTTTCTTATATCTACAGAATATGGGTTGCATTGGAAAGTTCTGTATGAGTAGGGAACTTCTGTTACAATAAGGCTGAAACAAACAAATGCCAAAGATGATGTCCTGATGTGACACCTCCTGTGTGGAAACTGTAGTATACTGGAGTTCTCTCAGGAAGAAAATTAGTAGAGTGAGTACTTGGGCTTTATATTCTGATTTGGACTTGCTGCCTTGTTATTGCATAGAGGGCCTCAAAATATGAGCAACCAGTACATCATTATCCCTGAATTTTCAAAATCTATTAAAATGTATGAATCATCTCATTTATTTTGCCTAGAACTCCACAGATTTTTGACTATGCTTGCATAAATAGTCAATGTTCCAGTATGGTTCCAGTATTTGTTATGGAAAGTACCATTTGTGTAAATTAAGGAACTACTCTTTTGTTATAACCAGACTCCTGGCACTTTATTTTGCCTCTCTGGCCTGCTAAAACCTGTCTGCAAATTATATTTTGTTCTATGACTTTCCTGTATAGCGTAGCATTAGTTGGGTTATAAAACATATTACTTGCATCGTTCCATGGAACTGGGCAGTCAGTGAACAGGAAGCCAGAGCTAGAATTTGGTTTGGCAGTGTGAACTGTACTACCTGGAAAGAGCAAAACAGCCAAAGGGACAAAGAGAGAGACTTCTCAAGGAGATTTAAAGTGCTATTTTCTTTTAATTTCTCTGCTCATAGTTTTCTTCCCTTCCCCACACCTCTACCTACTCTTCTGGGAAATAGGTATAAAGGATCTTTGCCAGGATCCTTGGGCTATTCAACAAAAAACTTAAGAGAAATACCCTGTTACAAGCAATTGTACTCAATAGTGACCTATATATTTTTGTGCACATTTTGAAAGGTCTAAAATTCTATGTTGAAAGTTAATTTGTTCTCCAGGAGCAGATTCAAAGGTATTTATTATAGAGGTCAGCTACGTTGTGCTGTATAGCACTGTGGGACCATGCCTGTCTATTCCCAAAGGCTTTTAGGGGAGGTTTATGACTCTAAGGAGAAATATGGTTCATTGATAGAGACTGTTCTATGAAAGGAGTGTATACTTCCCCACAAAGTGTTGAGAATGGTTTTGCAGTTGAGCTGAAGTTTATTACAGGCTGAGATGAGTGGAAGTCTGTCTGCTAGTACCATTTCCTGGCATAATCTGGTACATGTGACGCCTCAAGAGGGGCCTTGGGAGACAATTGCTGAGTGTGAGATGGACTGCTTCAGGAGGAGGGAGGAAGGATGGGCTGAAGTAAAGTTACCCAGTTGTTGCTATCTTAGGCCTATGACTGAGCTGCACGGACTCATTCTTCCCTCGGGGGACACAGGTGCGCAGAGCTGTTTTTCTTTAATCACTCACATAAATTAAATTTATTCCTTTGCATTAAAATAATTAAATAAAGTTACGCCCTATATCTTTTAGTGCCAGATAATATCTTTAAACCTTTGGCTCACCATTTTGCTATCAGCTGCAAGGTATTTTCCAGGGTGTGCTTAACCAATTTTACTATTGTCCTGAAAAGTGTTCTAGGCAGAGAAATCCCCTGATAGCAATCAATATTCATGCATACTTTTAATCACTGTATCCACTGGGAATAATCATTTCCGGGCCTCTCTTGAAGTCCACCTGCCCCACACTAAGATGAAAGGGCCTTCCATGCTGTGTATCAAGTGGCACAGGCTTGATGCTTACCAGGATATTAGACACAAATTAAAATGGTTTGGAGAATATTGATGTGGGTCTGAGGTTGGCCAGTTGCTGGTGAGGGAGTGATTCTGCCAAGTCTGGAGCAGATTGGCAAGGAGCAAGAACAGCCCTTGCCTTTCCTATATTCCCTAAGGGTTTTCTCCTGCTCTTTTTAGGACACGACACTACTTGCAAAGGTGCAGTAGGATACGTGTTTAGGATGGAGGTGTGTGGTTTGGGAACATGGTTTGTGTGCTTTCCAGGTTAGGAATGATTTTCCTGGGTTCGTTGTAACTTGTCTTCTGATTGTTGAACTTGTAGATTTGGAAAGTCTACTGCTTGCTGGCTGGCACATCACCTCAGACTCGGCTCTTTGTTGCTCCAACTTGGTTTCTAGCCAAAAACATCAAAGGAGCTCAGTGGTAAATCTGTGCTGCTTCCTCCCTGGCAAATGCTTGTTTTGTACAGTCTGCCCCCTGTAGAAGCGGCAAAACTGTTTGTGTTGCCCCAAACTGTCTTTACTCAGGAGTCCTATAAGCGAGTGTCATTCTGTGGTGAGGTATTGGCAGATCCACCATTTCTGAAATTCTCCAGTGTTTGGCCTAGGCAGTTATTTGTGATTGGCTGTTGAGCAATATAAATCTCTCTTGGCATTCAGACCTGTTCCCCACCTGCCACATTCACTGATGCTTGTTTGGAAACAGATGTACTTTTATTTGCACCTTCAGGAGGAAACCTTTACAAAACAACCTTAAAGCTACTTGGCTTTGATATAGAGGGAAGAGTAAAGAACACCTAAAGCTCTGCAACAGCCCCATCAAAACAGCATTGACAATCTGTGTAGGAAAGATGGCTCAGAACAGAGATCAGGGACTCCTCTGGAGTAAGCATTTTACAGTGAAACTGCCTCACAACTCCTTATCTTCCTTCAATACCAAAATCTCAGGGGATTCTAAAAAAGAGTCAGTGCTGTTGATGACTAACTCTGTGTAGCCAGGAAGGAAAGCAGGATTTAGGTGATGAATTTTGCTTTCCATTTCTGGGAGAAAGAAACCTCCACTCTCTCATTGAGGAAGCAGATGCTTGATATCTTGTAAGGCACACAGCTGGGCTTGTCTGGCTCTGGGAAGGCCCCTTATAGTCTAACTTCTGTCTCTTACTGTTTTTTATTTGCAGCTCAGCGACATGTCCTCACATACATGGAGGATGCAGTGAGTCAGCTGCTGGAGAACAGAGAAGATATTAGTCAGTATGGCATTGCCAGGTTCTTCACTGAATAGTAAGTACATCAGGATGCTGCCAATAGGGCCAGCCTGAGGAAGGCTTTTGGAAACAGACAGAATACGTGGAGAATGGAGCTGGACATGTGCTGGTTATGTTGTGAATGCTGAATTTTACTGGGTTAGTCAAGGGCTGCCTGAGCGTGTTTTGGAAATGTAGTGGGTTTTCTACAGTTCAGTACCTCTTCTATTACAAACATTTGTGTAAAGCAGTCACTCTGGGGAACAGTGATTTTTAAAACATGGAAAACCAAATTCTGCTTCTCTTGGTCAGGACTGTTAGCATCAAACTGCTTAAGAAATACTGAAGCAAACTGTTTCACAAACTGCTGCTGGTTTCAGCAGCACTCATTCTTCCTTTTCCTGAGTATGAATTTGAACTGTTTGTCTCCTTGTGTGATTATTGTTCTGTTGAATGCTTTAATAGGATGCCTCTTCTTCTCTTTAAACCTGGGTAAGTCCTTAAATACTAGATGTGAGCACTATCTCTTCTTACTAATTTGCAAGAAAATTCTTGAAGGAAAAACTATGTGCTTTCTGTCCACAGAAAGTAATACTGACATTAGTCAGCTGAGCAAATAGTTGGAAAACAAGAGCTCAAGAAAGATAAAGAGCAGAATTACAATGACCTCCACCCAGCAACAGGATTTCTTTACCGGAGTTGAAGGCAAGGTGGCTTTGAAATGCCCTGCTGAAATTGTCATTGAGGCCTCTCTGCAGATGAGTTTGCATCTAATTTCAAACTGACTCTTCTGTGCCTTTTCTAAACTTCTGATATATACTTCATATATACTTCAAAAATTAAATGCTGAGCAAGAGGTCGTTCACACGACCTCTTGCTCTGAGGTATTTCTTCATTTTGATGTGATAACCATTTTCTTTTTACTTCCTGTTCCTCTTCTACCTTTAAAAGAATAAATAGTGATTCAAGACCATTATAATGAACAAAACCGTCACCTTAGAGCAAAACCCTCAGACTGATTTAGGTGCTAGAGATCTTGTTTTTCCCATTTATTTTCAGAGATATGATTTTTAGAATGTTTTCTTGTTGTGTCTTGTGGAGTTTCTGATTTAATGAAAGATAAAAAAAGGATTAATTTTCATTCATTCTGTAATATAGAACTAGTAGTTATCTTTTTTTCTTTTTTCTTTTATAAAATATCTGGAGTTTAGCTGATGAAACTGTGTCCCCATAGCAAAGCACAAACAAGCTTAGTAATTTTGAGAGCTGTGAAGATTTGAAATGTGGGATTCTTCATTTAAAATGGAGAATAGATGATAGCCAATATGGGTGTAGAATGCGAAGTTTCATATTATGAAAATGTCATATGTTCTGGCTCCTAGGGCTTAATGGTGAGCCCTCACTGCCTAAAAGATTTCTGTTCATCCACTCAACTATCAACATTTGTTCCAGCTGTGCTTTGAAGGCTACACTTCTTTCCCAAGCAAATAAACTTGATCTTCAAGCTCAAAGATAGCTTGTGAGATTCCAGAAGGTTTCTGGGCACTGTCCCTGTGTTTTCCATAATCCATGTTTTTCTGAAGGAGAGGATTGGAATGGGCATGTTTTGAAGCATGCTGCAGTGATTTGAGATGACGGGACTTGGTATTAGGATGTCCAGTTTTTAAAATTGTCTTTTCCCTATTTATGCTGACTTAAAATTAGAGACCAAGCCCAGGGTTTAGAAAGCTAGCAGGCAGGCCCAAACAAGTAACTTTTTTTGAAAGTGTTTATGGGGTAAAAGAAAGACTTCTGTAACTTTTCAGAAATTGAAATTAGTCTGTCAAGGACAGGTGTTAAATATTTTCCAAACTCCTTTCAGAGGGCATACTTCTCAATGCAGTGATATTCCTTGGACCTCTCCGCTGGATTCACTGCTGAAGAGCAACCTGATGGCATTTCCATCATGCATTGCAATGACCCTCTTTACCATAAGTCAATTCAAGTCTTTGAGCCAGTTACAACTTGGTTTTTTTGGTAATTAAGAAAACTTTGTTGGGACTTAGCATACCTGAGTGTAATTTCAGAATTGAAAATTATACAGTCATTTAGTTCTGTGTGGATTAAGCAGTAAGTGTTTTGCTGGCAATAAATATTTAATTTTTTTCTAAGAAATGGAATTGGGTATGTATTTCACTGCTCTCCACCATCTAGCACTGTGATTGCTGTTTGCAGAGGACTGATCTTGATCTCAAGAATCCTTCAAGAATAGTTTTAGTCTTCAAGGATAGTTTTTTCTCCCACTTTATTCCAGTGTTCATTTGTCCCAATCATGTGGACATCTGCTTTCAATCTTGGGAGTACCTTGAGGCTTCCCTCATCTGGCTCACTCCTGACCCTTACAGGAACAGGGATCAATCACCCCTCTGCCAATTAATCCACATCTTTTAGTTAAACAAGTAAAATTATGCCTCTCTTAGGACTAATCCTGATTTTATAGATATGCTGAAATGCTACTGGTATTTGTTCATTACAAGCCTGAGAAGTCTCAGCTCTGCTCTTGAATCTTCATGAAATGCAGACTCTTGAAAACCCTCTGTGTAATTACACACTAATGCTGCTTTGCTTCTTCCAGCCTGATGTCTGTGCCAACATATCTTAAAGGAACATGTTCCCCCTATACATTATTTATCATCCTGTTTTCTTGATCTTTCCTATACTGAAGAAAAACAGGGCCCTCATTCTAATGCATTTGATCACGCAGAGGGAATGTGCATAGCATCCCACTTTATATTTTCTGAGCTCTTAAAAGAATCAGTGTGTCTTTTTTTTTCATTTCAGCTAAAAGAACCAGCAAGAAAAAAAATTGATGAAGAGACTTCCTACTTGTACATTTTACTTTTCTTGTCTTTGGAAAACTCAGAAATAATAACCAGTTGTAACTTACCTTGGTTAGGAAACTTTTTTTCCATAACTTTAATTATTTGTTTGATAAATCAAACACAAGTGAACTGGAGACAAGGGAATGGACTTTTTTTTTTTTTTTAGTCTATATTCTTGTCACAAAACAGTTCTCCTTTTCTTTTGTTTCTGGTGAAATATATCCTGACCACCGGCTAGCTGGAGCATGACTGAGAAAAAACTCTTGCTTTTAGCTTGCAGATGTAGTACTGCTTCCTCTGGACTCTGCAAACTGATGTCTGAAATCCCTTTTTCTGTAAAGAGTGTTTCTGCTGGCTCTAACTTGAATACCCCTGCTGGTTCTTATGTGACAGTTTAACAGTATTTATCTGTGGAGGTATCTGTGATGTGTGTGACGGGGTTGTGGGTCAGATACAGCTTTTAGATCTGTTGTGTGCCTGGAAATCCAAAATACCAGCTCAGCACTGTGTAGAGCCCTGTTTTACAGGAAGGAACATTTGCTTTGTTCCTAGTGACAAGACTGAGAGTGCTATATAGTTGGGATCCTTGGGAAGGAAGATGTTATCATGGTGAGAAGTATCAACTTCTAGCAATGTAAGTACCTCATTTTCTCTTGCTGTCTGGATTGGCTGGAATGATTAGTTCAACTCTTTCCTTAGGGACAAATATGATACTGCTCCTTTGGCTTTCTCTGGCAATAGACACAGGCTTTGGTATCAGACAAACTTTTGGCTTGTTCAGTCCTTTATTGTTGTACAACATTACAGAAATAAATCTGTAGAGTAAATAACGTCCTCCTCTTTTAAAAAAGTCCCAATACCCTTGGGGGAGGAAGGCAGGGGGAAGGGCCAGGAACAAGACAGATGGGATGCCCATGAGAACTAAGCCACTCACTGAAGGCAACCTTAATTGGCAACTGGAAATAAGCTGAATTATCTGATTATGAAAAGGAGAGATTCTTAGAGCTAGCTTAGAGCCATCAATTTTCTTTTTTCTTTGCATCTGTGTATGTAGGCCTTATCACCGTCATCATCTTGCTGTCATCTGCTCTGCATCTTTCCCCTTTTCAGAGTAACTTGTTTTGTCTTGTTTGCAAGGACAGTGTAAGCTCTTCAAGACAGAAATTATATTGTACTGCATGTACTTTACAGCACCTAGCATTGTAGAATGTCGACTCTGTACTTTGTACAATTACAGTACAAACAGCAAAAACAGTAGTGAGAAGGTCCTTAGGGCTTTGACAAGTTGTGCCAGATTCCCTTTCTGAGAGATGAAGCCATTCATTAGAATTTCTCAGTACAACTTTTTGGGGGAGGGGCATTGGTTGTTGGGGTTTTTTTAGTGTTAGTTCTTTGTGTTTTGGGCAAATCAAGTAGTATTTGTGAGGTATTAATACTTTTTGAATATTACCTAAAATATTGATATTCTCTCTGATATTATCTTCTCTGATACTAAATTCTGAGAAATTGCAAAAAAACCCCACAACATTTCATGTATTCTTCAAATACTGTCCTGATTCCTACATGTCTTCTGCTATGGAGAGAAAAATATAAAATGATGCCACTCAGTGCAAGACTGCACGGAGCCTTGTGATCAGTATCAAGCTGCTGCTGTCAATGACCTAGCTGTGCAGCAGCCCTTTGGGCTGAAAATCTCAGCTGGGATAATGTGCTTGATGGTTCCTGACAGGCTTTTACTTGGGATTCCTTGACCCCTAGGGCACTGCGTACGACTGCTGTCTGCCTCTCCTTTGCTCTTCAGTTATCAGTGGAAACAGAGTGAATATATGAACTCAGACATGGCATTTGTGCCAGAAGCTCTGAGGAGGTTTTGCAGCTAATGTGAATAAGTTGCTGTGAAAGAAACATTTTGAAAGGGTCTCTCCACAGACTACATGGATTTGCAGGACTGGATTTGTTGATAAATCTTTCTGGGGAACCTACAGTAATTGCATATTTCTCCACTAAGAGTGTTGCCAATGGACACAAAGCCTTTCTGTTAGTCCCTTTGTTGCCTTCTAGTCTCACCTCTACAGAGAAGCATTGTCAGAAGGGCAAACTCTCTTTATTGTAATTGAATTTCTCAAGCCCACCTTAGAAATGGGATTTCAATACCTCCTGCCCACTGTGCATGGCGTTTGTGTTTTGTATGAGAGCTATGGAAGATCTGGGGGTTGTGGATAACTCTATAAGACATTTAAATTATGTGAGTTTTGTCTGGAACCTGTATATCTGTCACCCTATGTTTTTATTATAGAATTGCTATATGGCAGAAACAGCATTGGGATTTTGATATGACAGCCAGGATCTATGAACTCCTGATTTTCCCAGAGTCGTTTCTCTGTAACAAACATTGCAACAAGTCCTAACCTGACAAATATGCTGATTGGGATAACTGCTGTTGAGTAAACAGCTGGAAAAATGCATATATTAATCTCAATAACACAATTCCCACTGTAGTTTGCACAGGTTGCCAATATATTAGAAAACGTAGTATTTTCTTACCTTATTCTTGAGAATCTTTCATATGAGTGGATATTCAGATGTGTCCCTTGCAAAGAAATACAAGGGGAATAAAAAGGTAAAAAATCTTTTTAGTAAACAGGATTATCTTGGAACAGTTGCAGCAAAGCAGTAACAGTAACTTAAAAGAAAGCATTTAACAATGATGCTCTATGTGGTAATATACTCTACATAAGAAACATTTCATACTGTTTGGTGACAAAAGAATCGGCAGGATTTGCCAAAGCATTTGAATGTTAATACTTGATATCAGCATCTTGTCAGCGCAGGGTAGTTATCCATAATGTCTGCACTTTCATACTGATTTAACCAGCACTGTGCTCTTGCTCTTTGAAGAGAGGTAATCACAGTTTCCAGTGTGATCAGTGCAGTGTCATCAGATGATGATGCTCCTAGTATGGATTCACAGGAGTAGCAGTGCAGTTTTTGCCCACTTCTTTCCTATTCCTTCACATCATGGAAATTACATATTTATTTGTGGTCTTTTTCAGAATAGCTGCAGCAAGAGTTGGCTGACTACTTTATGGAGACCTTATGTAATTGGTTATATTTTATTTTTTCTTACAGCCTTGAAGGTTGAAATGCAATACATCTGCCGTGAGCTTCCTTTAGGTTAAAGCCAACTGCATACAGGTGGTGTGGATAGCTAATAAAACTGGAAAGAAATTTCCCAAAAGCCAGAGTCCAGGAATGTGGCAAATAGTACAAGCATCAAGCCAATATAAATCTGAGTTAACATTGTGCCTTTTCTCTGTGCTAGAGTTGAATGTACTATCTTCTCTCTAGCTTTAGTTTTTAACTCTAGTAAAACTCTTGTTTATGCTTCCAATTTTTTTATTGCTTTTCATCATAGTTGCTGATATTACTAGTACAAATTCAGAGAAGTATATGATCCCATCAGGGAGTTAAGATCAGGCTTTTGGGACTTCAAATGTATGAACTTATACAGACTGAGGGATGGACAGTTTGAGAGCAGCCCTGCCAAGAAAGCCTTGGGGATACTGGTGGATGAGAGGCTGGACACGAGCTGGCAATGTGCATCACACCCTTCCTGGGATGTCACAGAGTCTTCTGTTAGTTTTACTTTCTCCATCAGTCTGCTTCTTTCTTTTTTTTTTTTCTTTTTAATATCTGTGGTATTGGCTGGTTCCTGCCCTGTTTTTGCATTTCTTGTCATGCATCTCTGTTGTGGTTTTGTTTCTATCCTTGCAGAAGTGAAAGGGCCCTCAAGTCAGAATTGGAGAGCTCTGGAAATCTTATATTGTCCATCTTCCACTGAGAAAAGGTCTGTAGTAGAGTTTGCCATGATGCAAGTAAGATATTAAATGCTGATATAACTGTTTGACAAGCAACATTCTCCATCATTTTGGAAAATTGCTCGGTTGTGCTTGCTGGGTCACTCTTGGAATATATAGGAGAAGATGAGAAACATAAATAGTGATATATCTACCACAAATGTGGGACTATTTACAGTCTTGGATACGATCTGCAATGTGTATATAAAGCGGTAATCTCACCTCATGCTTGGTCACATGCTTGAAAGATTGGATTTCCTACAGTTTCTGGATGTGTTTTGAAGGAAACTCTTTTAGTAATGTGAAATTGGGAACTCGAATTCAGTAGACATGCATGCAAGAATAGCAGCTTTGGAAAAACATAGCAGCGTAGAAAGTTTGGTACATGGTGTTTTTTCCCATATTATATGTGGGGGTTTCAAAATTATTCTTAAGAATGAAATGCATAGTTTTATAATTTTCTGTTAGCAATATTTTCTTTTTAACATACTATTTCCTCCAATAAAGCTTTTGATGTCTCAAGCAATAAGAGTACTACTGTTGGGTATATGGTACCTTCATGAATAGCGGTACCTCTCTCTGTGTTACTAACTCACATGATTTAGTTCTTGTTTTAATGAAGCACTTTGGCATGGTCTAGGCTACTTCATGTATATAGGAGATCAGTTTTAGAGTTCTTGGCTTACATCTGTCTAAACCTATAAGGCTTCCAATTAAATTGGAATCAAGTAGTGTAAATTTAAGGAACACTTAATTTTTTTCCCAGAAATACCTTTAAGGAAAGATGGATCAGAATTGAAGTGAGGGTTTGGGTTTTTGTTGTTGGTTTGGGGTTTTTTCCCAGTTTTGTGTTGTTGGAAGGACTTTTGTGTTTCTTCTTAGGCTGAAAAATGTTGAGACATCACAGAAAACCTTAAGGGACATTTCTATTTGCTGTGCTAAGGATATATGTGTTCCCTTGCAGACAAGACCAACAAATGGAAATTTTTTCCTAAATTAGATATGCCAAACTGTAAAAATCAGCAAATGTTTGCTGCAATGGGATCAGATAAGATCCCATAATAGGATTCCTTATCCTTTACAGGATAAAATCCCTTAACTATGTCTGCATCTCCATTAATATCAAACAACAAAAGTCTTTTAAGCCTGAAAAATCCATTTTTGAAATGTGGTTTATCTTCCTTTTCTTTAAAAAAAAAACAGCACTAAACAATAGCAAGACAAGCAAAAAGTCTAGTTTCTAGAAACCTGCGTGTCTTCAGAGAACCTGAGATTTTCTGTGCAGTGCTGTGTTGAAACCATGCAGATCCTAGAATACATTAGTTTTAGTGAGTTGCAATAAGGAGGTCCTGCAAATTTAATGTTATTGTGTATCTTCAAGTGAATTAAACAAACTCTATCTGGTCAACACTGTAGCCAAGAAGTTGCAGTGAGCACAAAGTGGTTCAGCTAAGCAATCTGCAAATGCAGAGTTAGCATTAATGTCAAATGATGTAACTTCATCTATATTAGAGAATTTTGGCAAGGTTCATCTGTTGCCATGATGAAAATATTGGAAGCTGCTCAGTCTTTGATGTGCTATAGTTCTTGCCAAGGCAACTGAATTGGATGACAGAGTACCAGTTGTAAATTTCTTCTTCTGAAATTTTCCAGTCAAACGGAGGCTGAAATGAGCAAATACGGAATCTGTTTGCATGGCATCAGTGTCAAATCTCTTTGGAACAGTTATGTTTCAGTTATGTTTCAGTATTTCATGCGTCATCACAGCCATTATATGATTGGGCTGCTACCTTTTAAAAAAACTAAAAGTCTAGTTTATTTAACATGGAACTGGCTTACAACGGGAAGATTCATGCAGAATGGAGCAAGCAGGCCCTTACTTGTACTTATGCTTTGGCCTCAACTTTCTGAAAAGTCAATTTGCCTTTACATGGCATTTTACTTTGATCTCAGGAGTTCAAGATGGGTTCAGTTCCTCAATAATTTTCAAATTCATACTCCTCCTTTGGTGGACATTTATGCTATGGTATCAAAATCGATCTCCAGCCGATGTCAATTCCATAACTACTTTCTGAACTGTTAGACAAGAGGAAATCAGAGTGCTACCTTGTGTGGCTTGTGGTTTTAATAGCGTTTTTCATCTTTGTGCCATCTTGTCACCCTTGCCACAGGTTCGCAGTATGGTTTCTGTGGCATCTTGAAGCCAGTGAATGAATTCCACAACATGACAGGGAGGACAGAAATACTCATGGGTTAATAAAGGAAGCCAAAGAATAGAGATCATGGCTGTGTGATAATGAAGCTAACAGAGGACTTGCATCTCTCATACCCTCAGAATGTAGGGAGTTATAGAGCAGTTCAGAAGGAGTTTTCTTCTTGCCCCAAAATGTCAAGTTGGACTACTTTAAACAAATACTAAATAGATTAGCTGGAGAGTTATCAGTTTTCCTTGCGTAGTTATAATTCTGGATTGATTTATTATTTATGTGTTTAGGTTTGGGCAGAAAAAAGCAGGTTTTTTGAGGGAAGCTGGGTAGCAACTTGCAGTCATCTCCATAAAAGTTAGTTATAATGGTGTTCATGCAGCTGTTCCTGTGGTATGCAACTTATACAGTTTCCTACTGTAAAAAATAAATCTCTGTTTATACCAGCAAGACCTCTCCAGACTCACTGAAACACCATGTAGTCTGAAATTGCACCTGATCAGACTGAAAGAACTGGTCATGGGTGATTGATGCTTATCTGTGAAGGCTTTTTTACTTTTCCCTTAAGCACCTTGGAGGGCTTCTGCAGGGCTATTTATGGTCTTTCATTGTATGCCCTTTCCCGTCTTCCTGAATACTAGGCTTCCCAGCTCATAATTCTAAGGAGAAGCTTTATTTCACAGTAGAAAGGGGCCCCAATATGTGGCCTATTATATCCATATCAGCTTGCTTACCCTTTTCAAACAGCTATTGTGTTTTAATAGGGCCCTGCCTGGCAGGGGGAGTCCTTAATTCCTGCTATGTAAGAATGGTCAGCTTGAGTTACAGCAAACTGCAGGATGCTGCTCTGATCAAAAGGCCTCTGTTTTTAAAGATTCCCACGTCCCCACCCCTCCCCATTTGCCTTTTTTTTTTTTAATTTTTTTATTCCTAGGCTACTAATTCAACACAGTATGATCATTTTAGCTTGGGATTTGCAAGGCTTGAGGTGTTAAATTACTGACCTAGCATATGAAAAATTAAGGGAGAGGGACTCTAAAAAAGATAAAGGCTTTCTGGGTAATAACAAGCAAGCACGGCAACTCCTTTAATCCTTTCCTTCTCCAGAATCTGTAAACTGGTCTCAGAGGGTTTGATTTGCTACAAAGCAACATAAGAAAGCTTGTTCACTGCCTCCTCTGAGCTGTGTCACAGGTGCTGTGGTTCATTTCCTTCATCCCTGTACATGGGATAATCTTTATACCACCTGTATTAAGTCTGCCATGAATACAGAGATTCCTATCCTATATCAAGAAGTCTGAAAACACATAATTAAAATTTGTCGCTCCTTTCCCTCTTTCCACACCCTTCAGCTGAAGTAAACTTGAGTGCACGAGACAGAAAGGATCTCAAAAGATCCAGTCTCTGTGTTTGCAGTGTTATATCACCCAATCTTGCCAAAATTTTTTAATGTTAATGATTTCCTATCTGCCTAGTTGTTAAAAAAACCAATTATTTTCCATTAAAGCCAGTCATCAGGAATAACTTTTAGCATCTGTTTTGTCTTAACACATTTCCAAGGAAATGCCTAAAAAGCACGGCTAATTTTGTTAGAGGAAGATGGTGGTTTCCTTGAGGCTGACCTCAGTGTCCCAAATTCTAAGATCTGTGGAATTTAAAAAATCACTTGAAACAATGGCTTTGAATTCAGGAGTGCTCATAGTCCTACACTACTTTCCAAGGAGGATAGCTAAAAAAGCAGTCCAATGATTCATCAAAATATTGAAAATATTGTAGTACACTTAAACCAAGAGGTGAAAATAAAATGATCTTAAACTACATTCATACAGCAGTAATTTAATCACTATTTAATCACTACAACAGTGATTTTTTTTTTTTTTTTACCCAGTTATGCTTCCAGTTTTAAGTGTTCCCTCTCAGGGTTCCTTCTAGGCAACGTAAACCTCACTTTACTATCTCAGAGCATAGCCTTGGGCTAAGTGCAGTTGGTCATTTGGGAATGCTTTATTGTTGTGGATGAGTTATTTAACAATAGAAATTGCCTGTTTTGTAAAGCCTTTTGTATTTCAGTATTTTCTATTGCTAGTTATTTGTTACCCATTGTAGCATAGTCTCCTATCCTAATACGCCTGGTTATCCCTACTTACTGTGCTTTAGTTCACACAATGAAACAGTCTTGGAGCTCTGGGTTCCTTTCAGATGGAGCTCAACTGGAAGATGTGTTCCTTCTGCAAATGAGCATTCAGTCAATGTGACTAGATTAGAAGTAGTCCAGGGCATGTGTCAAGAAAACACAAATCCTGGGATGCCCATGATGTTGACATCAAATCCTCTGCACTGTTTTTTTCTAGAGACCTTTCAGTCAGTCTGAACATAGCCTCTGACAGGAACTTTGCATTTGAGACTTCCTTATTTTCGCTTGAGATACTCAACTCTGCTTTAATGACTTAGACACTTGTGTAGCTGGCAAGAGAACGGTGTGTGGGGGGGTATGTGTGTAAGTGCTTCATGCTCAAGAAGCCTTCAAAATTTTTTCTTCATCATGCTCTTGATAGAAAGTGCAAGCAGTAAAGCTGTCAATTAAGGAAAAATGGTCATTGTTCCTTGTTTTCCATTTGGTAGAGGAGGGGTCTTGTGAGCTTGTTCAGCCCTTTGCATGGAAACCAAAGGTGGCACCTGCTAGGGGGACAGCAGGGTCCTGGCAAGCTCTTCCATCCTTCTTGAGGACTTGGGACTCTGCATTGTACGTATTTGGCTTTGCATGAGTTCAGCAGGCAGAGGCTAACTGCTGTAATGGGTTTCAATTGAGATGTTACCATAGCATCCTGGGACTTTTACAATCTATTTAGAAGTCCAAAGGTTTGAAAAGAGTGCTTGAAAGTTTCTGGACTCTGGCAGGTTGCCGAAATGTAAACACACAAAAGACAAAGCCTTATGAAAGCTGCTCTGTTCAGAGAAGCAGCACCTGAGTCCTAGGATTCCCAGCACAGCCATTTTTGAGAGCTGGGGCTGTTTTATCACATTCTCCTCCCAAACCTTTTTTCTTCCCCTCACGTGTATGTGCCATCCCACAAGAACTGGGTGCGCTACAAGATGAAGCCCTCTCAGCAGTGGTGTTGGAGGAGACTGTTCTGGGGTTTGGCTGCTCTGGGGCACAGGAAGGAAAGGAGTGAGAAAGCATCCTGAAGCCCCTACTGTATGAATTTCTTTAGATATCCCCGTCAGCTGAGAACCTTGCTTTATTCTTCTCTCCTCTTTCTTCCGGATTTTCTCACCAGTGAATGGAAAAAGCTGTTTTGTTAACAGAGTATCCAATTGCCTAACAATTCTTGTGTGAAATATGAGTGCTCATAGTAAACTGGTGTTAACTAATGAACATTCAATTCAATTTGTAACCTTGGTTTCAGCAGGACAAATAAAATCACATCATTAGTAACTGTTGTTACTCTTCTAATTTGCCTACTCTATTTACTGGTAATGTGGAGGACTGAAGCAATCATTAGGTTTGCAATAGGAGGCTTGGAGGCTAGCACAGTTGTTGAAAGCTTTCTTCTAGAAGGAATCTCTTGCAGATGGCTGCACTTTAAATGCCTGAAAGAGGAAAAACAGAAATTAACCAGAGAAGTGAAAAATTATTTTCCCTGCTTCTGGGTTCCCAAACCCATTTTTAAATTATTAAGGACAAAGTAATAACTTGTTGAGGTAGCCTGGTTTTTTCCTGAGTCTTTATTCTTCAAATGTGCTGAAAAGCTCTGGCCACTTAACTTTGCTAACAGTATGAGCTATTCAGTGAGAGGAGGACAGATAGAGGGAAGACTGAGCAATCCTAAGGGAAGAATCTCAGCAGCTGTTCAACTTGCTGAGAATGCTTGAGCTTAATGGTTACGTTTGTTCCTTTATTGTTGATATCTTGCTGAAGCCATTCCTCTGAGTGCAGCTTATTTCTTTTCTGTATTGAAAAGATATTGGAAAAAATATCTGTTTGCATGTATAAAAATCAAGGCAGGGTGTTGGTCATATGCTCTACCTACTGTCTGAATACCTGTAACAACTTTGGGTTGTCATAATTTTTCTTTCTTCTAGAAATGTTGACCTGTAAGATTGCCACATTAATGGTAACTTAATCTCTGGGCAGCTGTTAAAAAAAAGGTGGCCAAGTTATTTTGGTACTGCCCATCTACCCATGATCTAGGAATTTCAACATACATAGTTTATTCAAAATATATAGTGTTCCTGTCCCATGTAGTGATCTTGACCCTGTCTAAGAATAGATTTGTCATTGGCATGCTTGCTGGATAGCTCCATCATGGGCTGGTTCCTTTGAGCTGAACTTTTACAACTTATAAAAAGGAAATGTAAGTAGTAGGGTGTCTGAAGTTTAGCATCTTAACTGGGATAAAATTCTGACTCCCAGGCTTGCAATCTTGAGCTTTTGGGGGAAAATCCTTCCACCGCATAGTTAAACAAAATCCTCTTTTACTCAACTAGCTGGCGGCACTTGGCTGGCAGCACATCCAGGTGTGCTGATGTTCCAGCATATCCACCCACTCTTTTAACTGAGTAAGCAACAAATGATGTCATACTCTTCTGCCTGGTAGGTTTAAAGCCATCCCATGCTGAAAATGCAAGTGACTAGAGTTTTTGCTTATTAGAAAGAAGGAGTTATATAGTAGGGCTGTCTGCTGTGAATTAATAATATGTTGGCTTCATGTCTGGACCTTTCCATTACAATTGTGCCAAGATCTGCTTCCAAAATTTGTATGTTCTGTTGATGTTCTGAGCAGCATAATTTGGTGCATTTAATTGTATCATTGTGCCTTCATTTTCTTTCTCTTCCAAAATGTCTCCATTATGTGTGTTATCTTTCTGAAAGCTGCCTTCTTCTATTACAGCAAGTTTCTTCTTTTTCATCTGTATCCTTCTTTTCTCCATCCCTCTTTCATCAGTGAAACAATGCAGATCAGAAATGAAAAAAGTCATATAGGCTGTGGCTTGGGATGAGAAGATCTGAAATTCCATTTCCAGCTTTGTCACAGGCATCTTGTGGGACTTTTTGCAAGTTACTTTACCTTACTCTGAACTTGTTCACTCTAAGGCAGTGAGTGACAGCACTTTGTAATGAATACTCTTTACTTGCAATGATAGTCATGTAATTTTGGCGTATTTTGATCCAGCGCATGATTTATTTATTTACTTTAATCTCTTGGGACAATGTTTGTGCTTTACTTTGCATGAATAAGGTTTCATAAATATGAAACACTGTATTTGTCCATGATATTTACAGGAAGAATATTCCTGATTCCAGGATTCGTGTCATTAGTATTTCTTAATCATAAGGTGATTGTACTTCTTTTATTTACATTTCTTTTTGGGTAGGGGGGCTAGAAACTGTGTTCTGTACTGCCTTTCAACACATGACAACAGATTCTGTTTACTCACATATGTCTGAGAACCAGGATATTAAACATGAGAAATGGTGATTCCTTTTGTAAAAACTGTCTTCTCTCCCCACACACACACCCACCCAAGCCCACACTCAGTTGTTACATGACTTTTTAAATTTTGCTCAAGTCTGTCTGGTATAATTCTCTTTCAAATGTGAGACCCTTTTCTGTATTATGAAGGATAAAGTGATTTAAAGTCTTTATATTAAAAGAGGTGATTTAAAATTGCAGACTGAGAGGGTTCACACTGACCACCGGATTTTGTCTGTTTTGGAGACGCTACCTATGGAGAGGATCTGTGATTAAAGTAAACTTGTATCTTTTCATTAATTTTCATCTGTGAGGGAGAGTTAAGCTGCTGTCCCAAGTGAATGTTTTAATGATCTCTCTGGAGTGTTTCAAAGCTTTGTCCCACTTGCATGATGCCAAGTGAAATGCACAAAATCTATCTTTGAGGCAACCCTGTCATTATACCTTTTGGTATATAATGTTTGTATTTGCATTTCTTTTGTTCTTGTATGTTAAGCTTTACCATGCCCAAAGGAAAACCTCTTGCACTTCAGAGGAACCTTTGTGAGACAAATGTTTGCTGTAATAAGTTAGCCTAAAGTGCTTACAACTCATATTTTAGAAATTCATACTAAAATACAAAAACATGAGTGTCAAATTGAAGATTCATCATAATGACCAACTACTTTTTTCAAAATGCATTAGTGCAAATTGTTGTTTAGTGGTGTGTCAATCCGCTTTTCATCACAACTGCAGTAAAATTTATACAGTAAATTTTTTCCAATAGTCGATTTTCAGTAACCTAGAAATGATACCTTGAGCCTTCTCTTAAAGAGGATTTTTTTGTGGCTTTAAAGAAAACTGTAATGAAAACAGCAGTGAAGTTCAAAGGTACTAAAAGAAAGGGCATCTTCTGGTCAAATAAACAACAGTTACTCTTGGCAAGCCATTTTCCAATGGATTGCTTTCAAATAAGTGGGTGTTGGACACTTCTTGCTGGGATTCTTTAGAATGAATTTTACTTTCACAAACCTCTAATTCCTATAATTAAATTTCAATGTGTGGTTTTTGCAAATAGACTTCTCTCTAGAGAACAGATGGATATAAACTTTGGAGATTTGGTTTCACAAAATGTAATGGCCAGTGGTTTTCTTGCTGCTGTTCTAGCTGTTCCCAGAATATTCATGTTGGTTCAGCTTTCTAACATTCTTGTTTTGACTTTCTGTCCGCAGTTTTAACAGCGTGCGGCAAGGAACACACATCTTGTTCCGTGAGTTCAGCTTCGTCCAAGCCACCCCTCATAACAGGGCGTCTTTTCTTCGGACCTTCTGGAGGTGTTTCCGAACTGTGGGGAAAAATGGAGGCAAGTATTCCAGCATCTGCTGCTGTCCTGTTACCTTGACATGAAAATCGTTAGCCAGGCTATTAATGCGCTACAAATACTGATCCTTCACATTGCTTTCTAATATTCTAACATTATTAATGGGGAGGGAACATCACATTTCCCTGTGGAATGATTAAAAATAGCTCCCAGAATACAGCAGTGTAGAAGCACCTTGTTGCCAATGCTACTTCTGTAACAGAACAGCATGTCAAGCAACAATAGATCAGAGGGAGGACATTGTAGGCCTGTGCATTGAGATGGATAGGGAAAAAAATGTGCTGGAGGTTGGTGGCTGGCGCCCAGAGAAGGTTAGAATATCTGGTGTGGAGCATGAGGGAAGGGGGTGCTGAGATTCTCAGCCAGTTGGGCTCCTGAGTGCTTTCATTAGGAGCCTGCAGGAGGCTGGGTTCATCATGGTGTGGGGCAGTTAACACTGCCACCTGAGCGGTGCCTGAATAGTCCTGCCATAGCTAGGTGATGCTGCAGAATTCTGATGGCTGTGGAAGAAGGGCCACTGACAACTGTGTGACCTCTTCCCCAACCCCCCACAAGGAAAAAGCTCCAGTGCCAAAATAAATGCTCGGCACTGTGCTATCATATCTGGCTATTCTTATATTGCACTTGGTATATTAGGTATTACAGAACTGGCCAGAGTTCAAAATAAACTCATGTAACTACATGCAACTAAAATTATGTTTTGTTTTACTTTTTAATTTAGTATTTTAAGCAAATACACTGAAAGTTGCTCTACAAATATGAATGTTGGTGGGGTTTTTTTTACTATAAGTCTCATTTTATTCAGGCTATTCAGTCTCATTTCTTCTTGCAGGAAAGACTAGAACCATCTCTTAAATATAGATAAAAACTTGCCTTCTGGCTAAGCTTTGCAACACTTCTGCTTTTGATGAACAGAGTTTGCCAGACTGTGAATAAAGACTTTTTTTGATGTGTGCCATCTAAATCTTTGGCAATTAAGCAATCATAGTTAAAAATGACAAAATCTGTACTAAGCTGCTGAAGTAACTGACTATGCTATCTGTAGCACCTTCTTCCCATTGAGAAGTACTTTTTTATGTTATAAATAATTTACTTTAGTTCAGGAATAATATTTAAAAGATTTAAGGTAAATTATATGATACTAATTTAACAGTATGCAGTAAGGACATACCTGTTCTGGGATCAGGTCATAGTCAGGAAAAAAAAAAGTAGACTCCTAGAACATATTTCTGTGGGGGAGTTAGAGATAATAGTGAAGAAGTCATCCACCAGAACTGCAGCCATTTGTGGTAAACAATATTGAAAAATTGGGAAAAAGGTCTCTGATGCAAAGTATCCACTGCAGTACTTTCAGTGCAAATTTTCATCAGGCTTCATTTATCCAGCACCATCCTCAGCCAGATGAAGGGCACCTGGATTTGTTGGAAAGAATGGACAAGTTTTAGCTTTGTAATATCTCCTTTCTCTTTAACTTTTAGTAGTTTTATGTGAGTATGGAAAAGGCCATAGAAGAAATTGTAATCACCAAGGTACTTTGAAGAGAAAGGGTAGAACAAAAGCTCAGCTGGATGTTGCTAAGCTCTGGTTGTGGCCTAAAAGGAGTTCAGTGTGTATTTTTTTAACTTTGAGGTCCACTAGCTTCACATATTAGTCTGAGGAAATATTACATGTTTAACTGTATATTTATACATTTACATACATTTTCTTTTTACACTAACCAGAAACAGAAATGCATCACTTTGGATAAATTACTGTCAATATTTTCATCCACTTAGTCCAATTTCTGTGGTTCTCTAGTCATAATTATAGACTAGAGCCTCGATATTTTTCATTTCAGTTTTACTTGCTATGGATTTTTTTTTTTTTTTGCTATACCTGTGTGTAAATGAACTCATAATATTCATGGCCACCTAAGAATTAAACTCATCTACTGAGAAGCCGAACCTGTGCAATGTGGTGGGTGAAATATGATCATTTCCACACTCAGGCATAGAGTAGACCTAGATGTTTTTTCTTAGCTCTGTTTGCATGGGAAACCTATGCTGAAGCGGACTCCTGGGAGGACCTGTGGGCCCATGGAGAGAGGAGCCCATGCTGGAGCAGCTTTGCTGGCTGGACTTGTGACTCCATGGGGGACTCAAGCTGGTGCAGTGCATTCCTGCAGGACTCTACCCTGTAGAAGGGACCTACTCTGAGCAGTTTGTGATGAGCTGCAGCCCTTGGGAGGGTATTATGCTGCAGAAGTTTGTGGAGTGTCTGGGGAATGCCATATTGGAGCTGGGGAAGAGAGCAAGGAGATAGAAAAGGCAGAGAGAATGTGTGACAAACTTGCTGGTCTCCCTGTGTCACTTGAGGGAGGGAGTGTGGTAAAGAAATCAGGTGTGAGGTTGAACCCAGAAAGAAGGGAGAGCTGAGTGGAAGGTTTGAGATTTGGTTTTATTTCTCACTATCCTACTCTGATTTCATTGGTAATAAATTCAATTTCATTTTCCCAAGTTGAGTCTGTTTTGCCTGTGATAGTAACTGGTCAGTGATCTCTCCCTGTCCTACTCTTGCATCATGAGCATTTAATTATATTTTGTCTTGATTGTCCAGTTGAGGGGGGAGAGTAACAGAGCAGCTTTGGTGGGCGCCTGGTCAGGGTCAAACCACCACAAGGAGGTACGTAAGTTATGGAGTCCTGGTAAGAAATTCTTCTTATGGCTATATCCTATGCAACAGAGCATGGGACGAACAACCTGCTGAAATTAGTAGCAATATAGCTTGGGCTAACATAGGAATATTGCTTTTGAGACCTGAAATAGAATTTCTGCATTCGATGCCCTGTGTGAGGTGTATGAAGTGTTATTCATCAAATGGTCACTTTTTGTCAATGGAATTTCTGTGTGCAGAAAAGGATGAAAAGATACCCTTTGTTTTCTACAGCACGATTCTTATCTGCCCTAGTTTTCTCTCTGTGTTTGTTTCTGAGCAGGGTTTGCTCCATTCTTTGTCATTGATTTATGTCTGTGAAGAACTATGAAAGCATCTTTTGTCTTCCTTTGTCAGAAGTACATTTGCTAACTTCCATGTATTCTAGATTGTTCTTGGTTTTATTTGTTCCTTTATCATAAAAGTGTTTACTGCTGTTTTCCCCTCTCAATTACTTTACATTTCATTCCAGATTTGAATTTCATGTTTTAGGAGTGGGTGGTGGCTTTTTCTTAATTTTCCCCATCTGTGGAGAGTATCCCTGATAAACGACATAAATACCAACCCTATGAGGATGTAAGTCCACCTAATAAATAACTTACATCAAAGCTTGTACCTGGCTGGAGGGAAGCAAGGGAGAATATTAAAGATATAAGATGATGCAATTTTGTGAGCTTATACAAACTCACAAAACCCCAAACAAACAAGACCCCCATTTTTCACTTCTGAGTGTGTAATTGGGATTTTAGAAAAGTAGACAATATCTCACAAATAAGTTAAGTGATTGCTTAATCTGGCTGGTAGCTGTTCCTCCTTGATGCAGGGAAATTTCCTGCTTTGTCTGTCAGTCTTGACCATGCCTTGACTTGGAATGTGCATGTCATTCACCCAAGAATATGCACCTAGCTATTCACCAAGAAGATGCACCTAGCCATGAGTTCTCAAATGGCCAATAATAGAGAAATCTGTCTGAACACAAGCAATACTTAAATGTAACAATTTGTGTGTGTGCAGAACCATTATACAGTAACTGAAATGCACTAACATTACTATTTCTCTTGGGAAATTGCTGTAGATGTTGCTTTTCTACTTAATTCCTTATCCTTTTGAATTACTGCGAAATAGCTCTTCATGGAGAAATATAGCATGTTTTATGTTATTTTTCTATGATGTTAGCTCTCTTACTTGATGGTTACTTGATTGTTAAAGTCCTTTTGTTTGGATACTACATTTATTTTTAGTTTTGTCTCTGAATAGTAAGGGAAATTTACTAGCTTCAATAAATGTGATGGTAACTTTTCAAAAAGTAAAGAAAAATTTGTTGTTTGGAGGGGGTTGTTTGTTTATTTATTTTTTTCTTAAGAGAATTTCTTTTTGGTGATATGCTGGATCCATTTTACAGGATTTTCCAGTGGGTTTAGAAGCTTAGTAAGATGCAGAGTTCTATTTTCAAGTATACATAAGCATGTCTGGGATTCCATGCATTGGGAATGTGATACCAGGACTACAAGGAAACAGATGAATGTGATCCAGTGTCAAGACACTGAGGTTTCTTGGTGAAAAATACTTCACAGAATTTCTTGTGATAGAATAATAGTCTATCCTGAGTTGGAAACAACCCATAATGATCACTGAATTCAGTTCCTGGCCCCGCACAGGACAACCCCAAGAATCACACCATGTGCCTGAAAACATTTTTCAGATGCTTCTTGAACAGAAGCCTCTTGCTTCCATCAGGCTGTTGCTGTTACCACTTCCCTGGGGAGCCTCTTCCAGTGCCCAACCACCCTCTGGGTGATGAACCCTTTTCCTAATATCCAGCCTAAGTCTCCTGTGACTCAGCTTCATGTCTTCCTCATGTCTTCTTCGAGTCTTGGCCCTGGTCACAAGAGAGAAGAGATCAGTGCTTGCCCCTCTCCTTCCCCTTGTGAGGATGCTGAAAACTACAATGATGTTTCCCCTCAGTGTCTTCTCCAGGCTGAATAGAGCAAGTGACCTCAGCCCCTCCTCATATGACTTTCCCTCCAGACCCTTCACCATCGTTGTAGCCCTCCTTTGAACAATCTATAGTACTTTATGTCTTTCTTATATTGTGGCACCCAAAACTATGCCTAGCACTCAAGCTGAGGCTGCCCCAGTGCAGAGCAAAGTGGGACAATCCCTTCCTTTGCCTGGCTGGTGCTGTTGGGCCTGATGCTCCCCAGAACATGCTTGGCCTTCCTGGCTGCCAGGGCACTGCTGACTCATAATCCACTTTCTGTCAACCAGGACCCCCATGTCCCTTTCCTGTGGCAGTGCCTTCCAGCCTCTTGTTCCCCAGTCTGCCTACACATCCAGGGTTGCCCCACCCCAGGTGTAGAATCCGGCACTTGCCCATGTTAAACTTCATATGGTTGGTGAATGCCCAGCCCTCTGATTTGTCAAGGTCTCTCTGCCGGGCCTTTCTACCCTTGAGAAAAGGGCTTTGCCCAGTTTAGTGTCATTGACAAACTTACTTAGTGTTCCTTTGAGTCCCACATCTAGGTCATTTACGAAGATGTTGAGAACTGGGCGTAAGATGGAGCCCTGTGGAAGCCCACTAGTGATAGGTCGCCAGTGACTCTGTTACCCCATTCACTGTAACCCTTTGTGCCCTCCTTTTAACTTGTACCAATGATACGCAACGCTCACAGAGGTGGTTAGAGGACAGCTTGTGTTTGTTGAAGCATAATGATCAGTTAGCAACAGATTTCTCCCAGAGGAAGGCAGAATGGCCAGAAGTCTTGTTTTCCCTCTGCTTGTGCTTAAATTGACCTCTTGGAATCTATCTGACCTGCTCTTTTGAATTGTCTGTTCCTCAGGACTCTTTAATTAAAACTGTGCTTTCTCAGTTTAAACGGCCCCTGCAGAGCTCTGCTGTGAAGCCTCATAAGGTCAACATATGCCTCTCCCAACCCCCATGGCTTTCATGTCTTGCTGGTTCTCTGTTTTTAATTAAAAAGAAAGATTTTTCCTTAAATGCTTTCCAGCCAATTAGAGAAATTTTGCACTGAGAAACTTGTTCCAGGCCTGATGTACTGAGAAGTGAACAGAAAGCTCAGTCAGAACCATTGGCACTTCTTTTCTAGAGCCCCAGCTTTCTTTGGTGCTTTTCAACAGCTTTTCTCTTTTTTCTTTCTTTGCACCTCCCCCCCCCCTCCCAATTTAGAACTGCTTCCAGCAAAAATAGCTGTTGTTTGATACCTTAGACTTAGTACTGAAATGTAAAACTGCTGCAGAAAGTATGTTAGACTGTATTGCCTGAGAATCCTTTTTGCAGACACTTGCCTCCCCTTCAGACAAAAGGTACTGTTACTGTTCATATTGAAATAAAATCTTATAAAATGACTAGGTTTTTTTCACATTCATCACATGGTGTGATGGCTACCTCTTTGCTTCTGCACACTTGAATTAGGAAATTGGAAGCCTAGCTGTCTCTGGAGCTTGTGGAAAGGGAGGTTGACCACAACCAAGCACGCAAGCTATGTCATGAAATGAGAAGAGTGGTAAGCCTCTATGACTAATTCTACTTGAGTTTGCCAGGAAGGCTAGATTACTTATAAAAATTAAAGAAATGTTTTATCTATATAATTCATGCAACTGGGAGATGGAGAAGAGCTAAATGGACCACTGTTCTCCCAGCTCAGTTTTGAAATATGCTATTTTAATGCATTTTTGCTGACAAGATTACTTTCCTGAGGTTACAAAATCCCTTCCTTTGTGAGTGTCATTCTAATGCTTCCATATGTTATTCTTTATATTAAATTACTCTACCTTTTTTACTCCCACCTTTGTAAGCTTTTAGACTATCTTCATTTTTGGTTTAGTCAATCTCTGCTAAGTGAGATGTTTAGAACAATACGGTGATGATCACAGTAAATATCAGAATCTTTTTTCATTTCCTTTTTGTTACTAAAACCAAATCAGATTTTTATACCATGTTATTGTAGAAATCTTTTATGAATCAGTGAGGTCCCACAGCATGTCCTAAAGATAAGTTAGCTGTGTTTTCTGGAATTTCATTCTGCAGTGAAATAGCCTTGGCTGAAATGACTGATCTCTAACCTTATTCACATCATAGTTCCTTCGTGTCATGGTTACAGCTGTTGCTATTTATGATTTATCAATGTAGCTCTGCCTGGAAGCACTCATGACTCTGGA